>NC_142583.1:43142500-44392500 GCF_965207765.1 Zootoca vivipara | reverse complement strand
TTCATTCTATTTTTTCCTCACCCCTTTTCTCAACTCTCCTTGCACACAGACAAGGGCATAGAAAGGGCGGTGCGGTGGGGGCAGGCAGCCCGCCCCAGGTGTCATCCCGGGGGGGGGGAAACAAAATCCCCCCTGGGTGGCGTGCACTGCTGCGCCATGATCAAACCCCCACTGGGAGGATTGCGCTGCCATGCCGTGATTGGCCCACCATCAGGAGGATCGCGTCACTGTGCCACAACTGGCCACCCACCAGGAGGATCATGGCGCCATGCTGCAATCAGTCCCCCCTGGGAGGATCACGCTGCCGCGCTGTAATTGGACCCCCCCCCCCGGAGGGCTGCACCGCTCCAGATGCCGGAGCCGCTAGCTCCACCACTGCACAAAGACCATCCTTATTTCCACACCCTTACCCTCTTCTCCTTATTGTTCATCTCCCTTTCCATACACACATTATCTCCCTCCCCTCCCATTTCCATGCCTCCTTTCTTCTATTCTGCAGCCCCTTTTGTATGCATAACCCATGCTGATATATATTACTGTATCTTAAGAGCAAGCCCATCAGTTTGTTCAGTTAGATAATATTAAGTTCAGTTGATGGATGTTGTACATATATGTGTGTCTGCTTGTCAGTAAAATATTTCTGCTAAATTACTACATTGAATCTGGAACTTTGTTGAAAACACATGGTACCGGGAGCAAAATACATTGTGAGAAAGTACTATGGGATGTTTGAATGCACCTCATCTCTCATGTGAGGCAGCTGAAAACTTCAGAACAGCATTTCTGCCCATTTCAGTGTTTCCCCTTTTCACTCCCACAATGACAGAAGTTTGAGTAAAGCAGGGGGTGTGTGCAGTGGCGTAGCAAGGTCAGGTGGTACCTGGTGCGGAAAATTTGCCAACCCCCCCATTGAAATTATTAAAATAAAGGAAAAAAAGATAGGGGGTGGGGGGTGGGACATAGATGAATGTTGTGAGTTCAAACAACAGCAGAGGGTTGAATGAAGGAGGGATAAAGTGACACTGCAGTTTGGTTTGTTTTTTAATGGAACAAATTACAAATAATTTTTAGTGGAAAACTTCTTAATATTAAGCAAAAAATTAATCATTTTAAGTTTACAATATAATATTCAGATGGAGTTTAAAATTGAAGATACATGGAACAGCTTACCAGTCAGTCATGATCCAGTTACAATCAAGTTGACAGGTGAAGATGCTGGAATGATGATAGAAGTGTGTGCTCCATTTTTTAACGATCCTCCGCCTCCTGGTGAACCTGGAAAACCATTCAATGGACTGTGGGACTATGAGGGTAAGTGAATCAATCTTATTGCAAGGTTCTATCATGTATATTCTGGCAGCATCTCCTGTGTATAGGCTGGCATTCCTGTAAAGAGAAATGCTGAACTTTGTTTAAAGAAACGCAACAACAGGTTATGTGGAGTGCTCTTGTTCAAGCTTGCAGACAGATAACTCTGCCATTTTTCAGAGTCTTCCATTCCACCCCAGCTTTCCATTTTTCACCCCCAACAGATTCATCATTTTGTGCCCACTGAATATGCTCAATACTTATTATGCTGTGAGGGGGTGTAGGTCCCCTATTCCCCCCCCCCCACCGCCTCTCCTTTGCCCATCCTCTACTTCTGTAAAGCTTTGGGTTCTCCTGAATCTGCTGATCATAGCTGCCAAGTTATCCCTTTTTTTCAGGGATTTTCCATTATGCTGAATAGGCTTCCTCGCGAGAAAAGGGAAAACTTGGCAGCTATGCTGCTGATGTGGCTAGATGGTGCTGTTTTGGTTACGTAAGATCTACATTGAGAGAATGAGCTTTCCATTAGTAGTATCCAGAATCCTGTGACTATCAGAGAAGCTGATTCAAAACAAGTGCCCTAAACATTCAGTTTTCTTTCCAGTATTGATTATTTAATATCTAATTTCTATACTGCTTAATATATTAAATATATATTCTTAGAGATAAGGGTACAAAAGACTGAAGCAACAGCAAACAACTTAAACATAATATTACAAAAATACACAGTTACATATAAGCACTGCATGAATACATAGGGTTGTTATTGTGTATATAAATAAAATAAAATAAAATAAAAATATTCCTTTTCCTTCTGGCACATCCTATCATCCTCTGGGTTTCTCACCCAGAGTCCAGCAAACTCTGAGCTCACCCACAAAGGTTTCACATTAAAAAGAGCTACTTGAAGCAGCAAACATCAGCCTAGTCTCTCGCTCTAGACTTGTTCTTTATGTGTAGACCATAGCTGCCAAGTTCTCCCTTTTTTAAAGGGAAATTCCCTTATGCTGAATAGGCTTCTTCGCAAGAAAAGGGCAAACTTGGCAGCTATGGTGTAGACCCAAGGCACTGCCTGAGACCTCCCACAGCTGTGTCCCATTCAGTTGCACCTGGAACAACCAGTTCCAGGTGCAGCAGCTTTCCCAGGGGTCCAAAGGATGAGGAGAGGCTGCCCTTCCACCAACATCTGTTTCCTCACTCTCTGTCCTCTTCTAGCTGGGATGTAATGTAATATAGTGGGGCAGAAGGGTCATTTAATTTGTAATGGGAAGGCTACTTATTGCAAATTATTAGGGGTTATGAAAGCTGAATAAATATTATAACTGTGTTGTAAACATCAATTACAATTTATATATCAAGTACTGTAATATATTTTAGGTTATCTCAAAAGGCAGGCAATTTTCATGAAATCTGTGTCCTTTTTTGAGCATCCCTCTCTGCAATTCTGCCTCCTAGGTAAAGAAATATATTACTATCCTTGTCTTGGGATTTTTTTTGTAAATTATCATCTAATTATCCAGATCTGAATCAAAACTAATGTTATTAATGCCAGGTTCCTTGTAGAAATTGTCACACAGCTTGTGAAAACCTAAAGAAATACAATGCTATGAAACCTACAGGGGCATTATTATTGTTATTATTATTATTGCCAGTTTATATGGTGTAAACAGTACAAAAGGACAGGCTCCTGCCTCAAAGGGGAAAATGGTTTTGCAAATTGTTATGGGGATATGCTACAACATATGTTTGCAAGTGTGTAAATGCTAGCAATAGGCTATTTATAGCACAAGCTGCTTATTCCATATACAGTGTTACAGTGGACAAAATGGTACTAATCCGTTACTATGCATGGCAGTGATTAAGCACTGCCTCTGAATGATCTTCCCATATGGTATTCCCAAATACCATAGTCAATTACAAAATGAATGCAAATCCATATATTTATCCCATCAATAAAGTTTGGTAACTGTATATTGGTTAGGGCTGCCATATCATAGCTGCCAAGTCTCCCACTGAAAAATGCGGGATCAGCAGCGGTGTGGCACCGGAAGTCGCTTCTACGCATGTCTGGACAGTTATGTGCCATATGTCCAGATTTCCCCGGACATTACTGGGATTTCAAAGGCGGAATTGATGTCCTGGGCAGAGGGATTTCCAAAAGGCGGTGCTTTGTAAAAAAAAAAAAATCTCAACAACTTTTGGGGTGTCCTAATTTTTACTTTTTGAAACATGGCAACCCTAATCTTGGTGCATTAGCTTCAAGGTTTTTAACTTTCCTGTGTGATAAAGACTCTTATGTACATCTTGGAAGTGTAGCATCAGAATCTCTCATCTTTTATGCTGGATAAATTAATTTTCACTAAATGAGTAGTCAAAAGAACTTTTGTCTTATAATACAAATTCCCAAACTTCAGTACAGTTGCCGCTTAAGCTCACTGGTTTTCTTACTGGCAACTGTTTCTTTAAGGGATCTGTTGATAAATCAACTGCTTAAAACTAATACCATAATACAGATTTTCAAATAGCCACCCACTTTGTAGCCTGTTTAAAGTAAGAGTGATGTTCACTGTAAGAGACATGCTCAGTGTAGACCCATTAATTGCAGTGTATCTACCTTGAGTGTGATTTGGCTTGGGTGACATCCAAAGTACCTAATATAATCAGTCATATCATCAGTTCACCACTCCTATCAGCCCATCACCCATTCCCACCCCCCCACCCCCACCCTCTGAATATAAATAAGGGTCTGGTTGATTCTGTTTCAGTGTATCTGACGAAGTGTGCATGCACACGAAAGCTCATACCAAAATAAAAACTTAGTTGGTCTTTAAGGTGCTACTGAAGGAATTTTTTTATTTTGCTTCGACTCAGACCAACACGGCTACCTACCTATCATCAGTCATAAAACTTATAAAACTTGGTTCTCTCATTTTGTAGGCCACATACCATACTACTGACGCAGGAATATCTGGATAACACGACTAAAAACTACCTTCACTGTTGAACTCAGATCCTGCTTTCAGTTTAACATAGGCATCTATGGGAACAGGATACTGGGCTAGATGGGCCATTGTCCTGATCCAGTAGGCTCTTCTTAAGTTCTTAAAACATTTTTTGATGGACCAACAACTTCTGTGGTCTTGTTTGACATAGCCACTATATTTCTCCAAGTCTAAGTAATCTCTCCCCATCTCAGCTGGGCTTTCGCTTTGACTTCCCTGATTTCCATCACTATGGAGATGACTACCGGTTCTTGATAGTTGGAGTTTCAATGTTACCAACACTACTTTGAATCTATTTTTCTTAAACAGGACGATATATCAGTGTGAAGTCATCTGGCAAGTTTCCTTGGCTATGTGATCTTCACATTTTAAACTTCTTTCTTATGCCATCAAGCTTATATGGCTTTATCTTGCATTCAAGCTCCGCAGGTTTCTAAATGTTAGTATTGCAGCATTGTTGCCAAAATAACATTCACAGCATAATGCATTCAAATTGGCAGTGCAATAAATATGTACAGTGTTCAAAATATTCACTAATTGGCTATGTTCACATAGCATTCTAGAGGAGAATCTGGAGTAATAGTTGAGTATGCTGCTACCTGCTATAATAACACCAATTTTGTATTTAAAAAAACTTAAATGTGCTGTATGAGCATCAGTTGGAACAATTTCCCCCATTCTTTTTATTTTCTGCTTTTGAAGGTATGAAGAATTCATAATTTATACTTCCCTAGGTGGAGGAGAAATCTTTTTCTGGGAGCCATTTGTATTTTATTATTATTTCTTGCAGCTGTTTCCGTTGATCAGTACTGCATTGGAAAGTAGCAGCAGGATTCCTGAGTAGCTTTTTCATACATATGAATGAAATTCTTTCCCTGCTCTCTCAATTGTTTCACATTCATTCCATTGCTTTAGGAGTATATTGCATCAGTTTCTTGCACTTAAGGCTTTTCCTTAGGGGCAGTGCAATGAGTGATTGCTCAGTTCTGTTCAATTTTACCTACACACACATCCCGTAAGAATCCCTAAGCATCACTTACCTGATTGACAGCTAATATCAGGTAGAAAAACTGTTATTTTCCACAGCTGTTTCCATCCTTATCAAGATGGAAGAATCAATCTTTTGTTTCTTCTCCCTACGTATATACACACAGAGAGTTTGTAAAACACTTTTTTGTAGTAGTTTTAAAAGCAATACTATTCTTGATTATGGTAATTATAAGCTATTTGAAAAGAGTTTTCAAAGCGCATTATGAAAAATATATACAGTTAGTGGGCTGCCGCACTATCGTATCCACTCAGAGGTAAGTCCCACTGAGTTCAATTGGGCTGTACTCCTAGGTAAATGGATATAGGATTGTAGCCTAAGTCTGCACTCCTAAATGCAGTAGGGAATAAGTTATATTGAGCAATTGGGATTGAGTTCATGTAACTGTGTGTAGGTTTGCACTGTAAATATAAAAATGATTTAAAATGAAACAGCAATGCTTTTTTGGTTTTTAGTTGTAGAAGCTTTCTTCTTGAATCACCAAACTGAGCAGTACTTAGAAGTGGAGTTTTGTCCGTAAGTAAACATTTCAAAATCCTTTAATTTCTTATGCAATTATGATGCTTGAATCCTTGATGTGTAAGCTTGTATTTGGGAGATTGCTAGAATTCTAAGAGTGCTTTCAGCTTTATGGAGGTGAAGAACAAGATTTGCCACTAGGGAATCCCATCCAGACCTTGTCCAGTATCAGAAGTGTCTTTCTGCTTGGAGTTGTTCTGTGGCTTTGGAAGGTAGCTGGTGATTCTACAATGTGGCTAGAAAAAATAAGATGGTTTCTCTCAGTCTGTATATTTTGGCAGTAAGCTAAGGAGCAGAGCTGTAAAGTTAATGTATATTGACGTGCAATGCAATATTATATATGTTGTAAGCTGCCCAGAGTGGCTGGGGAAACCCAGCCAGATGGGCAGGATATTAATCTTAATAAATTAATTACTAATATTAATATTATTATACAGTGAGATGGTAAGGTGATGCACAGGGACAGAGTCCTTAAGAGCAAAATCACCTGCATGTTTTTCTATGCGGTTGCCAATACTCTACATGTAAAGCTCTGTAGGAATCTTTAATTTGCAGCTGCAGTATTATAACATTAACCAATGAATGAATTTCTGTATTCTTACAGAATCAGAGTGAGAAGAATCCAAGATAGGATAAAGAGTCCAAGATAGGATAAAGGCAGTGTACGTTTTTATTGAGTCCATTCAGGGAGGCAAGCTCTGAAAAATATATAAAATTGGGGATTTGAGTGGTGCTGTAGCTAGGGTGGGGGACCAGTGAAAATGATGGACAATTATGAGCAAATTTAAAAGCGGCCCATAAAGATGTGTGTGTATGTGGCTGTGGATTGGTAAAGACTTACTTCAGCAAATGCCTTCTTTGTAAAGAAAGGTAAAGGTAAAGGACCCCTGAACGGTTAAGTCTAGTCAAAGACGACTATGGGGTGCATTGCTCATCTTGATTCAGGCCAAGGGAGCCAGTGTTTGTCCACAAGCAGCTTTCCAGGTCATGTGGCCAGCATGGCTGGCACAACGGAACACCATGGCACTCCAGTGGCACCCATTTATCTACTTGCAGTGGTGTGCTTTTGAACTGCTAGGTTGGCAAGAGCTGGGACAGAGCAATGGTAGCTCACCACTGTCACACCGATTCAACCTGCTGACCTTCTGATCCCCAAGCCCAAGAAGCTCAGTTGTTTAGACCACAGTGCCACCCGCATCCCTAGGTTTGAATCCACGTGACTGAGTGAACTCCTGTTGCTCTGTCCCAGTTTCTGCCAATCCAGCAGTTCAAAAGCATACCATTGCAAGTAGATAAAGGTGGGAAGGTAAACGGTGTTTCTGTGTGCTCTGACTTCCATCACAGTGTTCCATTGTGCAGAAGCAGTTTAGTCATGCTGGCCACATGACCCGGAAAGCTGTCCGTGGACAAATGCTGGCTCCCTCAGGCTGAAAGCAAGATGAGCACTGCACCCCATAGTTGCCTTTGACTGGACTTAACCATCCAGGGGTCCTTTATCTTACCTTTACCTTATTTGTAGAAGTAGTTCAGAATGAAGCAAATACAGTTGTGCAATTTAATGGCTGTTGACTTATGTAGCAAGTTGCTTAGGAGTTATTTGCATTTTGTCAGGTTACACAATTTTCTTCTGACAACTATAAGCTGCCTCTGGTTTAGAGACATGCTAATTGATATATTTCTGGTATGACTATATTATGTTTTTGTAGGCATGGGCAGTATCTGGTGTTGCTGCTTTCTGGCAGACGAAAAGTGTGCAAAGTAAGTGAACCATAGGATTCCACCACCACCTTCCCCAAACACACAATTACTTCAACACTCACGGGACTGGGGTAAATCTGCATATCTTCTTTTAACACAGCAAGAACTTCCTTTAATGTTTGAAGTGTCGAGAACGTGTGTCAAATGGAATGGAAAAGCTCATCTTCCTTGGAGTTATTTCCCACCAGCTACCGACAGATTTAATGCATTTGCAATTCATGGGTCAGGAGTTAACAGAACATATGAAGCCCTCTTCCCTGTACCTCAACATGACATTGTGGCAAAACAGAAACCCGATTTGTAAGTACACCTGTGGTGCTTTTTTGGGGGGGGGGAGTGGCGGTTCTAAGAGACTGGTGTGAGTGGGAGAATATTTTATTGCCCTTCAAGTTAGAAGGGCAAGTTATATTAGGACCCAAACTGCAGAATCTAGACAAGAACTTAAATGCAGTGATGTTGCTTCTGCTGGTCAAGGATGCTTTTTATTCGGCTTCTAGTAATTTTACTATTGAAAACGTTAACACATTAAAGGAATTCAAACAAAATAACCTTTAAAGATCATTCTCTCACACATACTGTACACTGCTTTGCTAAGCTTATCCTTTGGGATATAATATAATACCTGTACACTTATTGAATTGGATCAAGAGGTGCATTGGGAAATGTGAATGTATGAATGATGGTGTAAAATATTAGAACAATGCTTACTTTTCTTCCCCCTGTGTTCTTTTGAATGGTTTCTTGGGTCTGGGGTAGCTTGCTGTGCTCCATATTCATTAGTATTTACTGAAAGGAAATATCTGGTAGTATGTGTGCATTACAACATTTCAATCTGCAAAATGTGCACTTCTGATAAAAAAATGCTTTATGCCTGAACTGAAATGAGACTTTGTGAGATGTCCACTTGAAACATAACCTTGCATACAGTGTAATGTGCTCTCTGGGTAGTTGCACCATAAAACCTCCAATCCTATCTACTACCCATCTGTTTATCTTGGTGGCTACTTTTTATTCTTTATTTGACAGTGTGTTATCTGCACTCCTTACTTTCATACTTTTTCTTGCATGAAAACTCAGAAGGCAACATGGCACAGAATGTAATTATTTGAATCAGTTTCACAATATGAATGTGACACACACACACACACACACACATATAAATTACAGTGTAAATTCTTGGGGTGGTGAAGAACAACACACTTACACTAGTTCTGTAATACATAGTTACTGTACTGTAGTTTTGTAATGCAATAACTTTTTTTTCATACCAATTTAGCAGATGTGGAAAGGGGTAAGTGTAAATGTTTCCAACCTATCTGACTCTTTTGCTCCTTTCTTTTGCAGCCATCGCCTAGAATATTTTAAATGCCTGAACCTGAAACTGTTAATGGGAGAAGATTGGAAGCAACCAGAATCTGACTTGTGGGCACTATATAAATGCAACTAAATAAAAAAGACAAAAGGTAGGCTACCAGATAGCTTAAAGTAGGTGGTTAGACACTGATGACCACTGCCTAACTGTAGTACTTATAAGCATTCAGTGGATCAAATCGAAGAGTGTTGACTTCAGTTTGCTGAAGTCCGCTGCCATAGTTGCATTATATATCTGCATGTATGAAAATATCTGTCACCAATGTCTAGGTTGGAGAAAAAGTTTTGTTTCCTCTCAACTGGGCCTTTCACAGTTGCTCATTTGCATCCTGATCATATACTTTTATTTAGTTATCAATAAGGATCTGGGTAGGTTTAGCCTGCAAAAGAGGAGACTGAGAGCAGATACGATAGCCATCTTCAAATATCTTAAGGGCTGTCACATGGAAGTGAGAGCATGCTTGTTTTCTCTTGCTCTGTAATAAAAATACAATTAACAGGAAAATAAAACATATTTGAAACACTTCTAAAACATGTAGAAACTGTTAAAATAATCTAGAAACACTGAAACACAACAAAACATGTAACGTGTCATGTATCTGAATAGACCTCCTGAAACAGAAACATTTTCAGCAGCCATCAATAATGTCAATAGTCGGGGAGTTTCAAAATACAGGCGCTAAAGACATGACTCCTGATGAATGCAATATAGACATTGCATGACACTTACAGAAGTGTGAGTTTTGCAGATTGAAGTGATCAAGTTGGCACATAAGCAAACTGGTCCCCGGCCATTAAGGCATTATATACCAATATTATTATGAGTCCTATGGATGATATTGGAGGCTGTTTACTAACTATTAATGTTGGGCCAGAATTTGTTCTGGATACTGAGAGTCCAGGCCTTTGCAAATAGTAACAATGCACCCCAAAAGTCCTTGCACCTTATGTGTCTAGTCCAGCCTCAACCCACCCCACAAGTTGTTGCTAATGAGTAATTGACTGTGTCTTTACTTCCTCGTTTAGTCATTTTATCAGCTTTGTGATCTTCAGCTGTCAAGCATCTAATCTTATTCAAATCCCCATATTGATCTACTTTCTTTACAGGTCACTTGAGTATTGCTCTTTTATTGGTTCTGTTTCTCACATTTCCCTCACACAGATTGTCTCTGTAGTAAAGTATTTCATGTTCTGGGGGTCTTAAATACCCAACCGCTTCAAAGATTACCTGACTGGAATGCAAAAGATGGAAGGATACCAAGAAAAGAAAAGAGATGAGATGAGATGAGATGAGAAGAATCCTTCTAATTCCAATCTAATTTATCCTATCCTCCATTCTTGCGAATTTCTTCCTAAGTCAATTATAGATGCTGTCTGATAGCTGACATTACTTCTGCAGTAAAGAAAATGGGAACTTTCCCCCCTGAAGCCACACATGTGTATCCTAATGGATAAGAAGTGGCGATGTAATCAAGCTGTTTTCAAACAAAATCCATGATTGATGCTGCTTGCAAGAATGAATTGAGAAACTAATCCAATCACACTCTGCTATACCTGCTAGAGCAGGCATCCCCAAACTTCGGCCCTCCAGATGTTTTGGACTACAATTCCCATCATCCCTGACCACTGGTCCTGTTAGCTAGGGATCATGGGAATTGTAGGCCAAAACATCTGGAGGGCCGCAGTTTGGGGATGCCTGTGCTAGAGCATAATTGGACATTAAACATTTCACTTTTCCCAACACAAGCATGTGCTTATTTTATTTACAATGACCTCCATTGAGATAGCTGCAAAATTATTTTGTTGCTCTGTTTGCCACCTGCATTTTTTTCAATGCCCCTCTGATAAATGGACACTTTTTGGGGTGTTGACAACTTGCGGTCATGGAAGATCTGTGGAACTATCCACTTGGCATGAGCAGGCAAACATTGTAATTCCACTAAAAACATGTTCTGTTTAACCAGAAATGGGTATTGTCTCAATGTATTTAATCTTTAATTATTGATTAGCGCAAGATAAAAGTAAATGACGTACCTGTTCATTGTGTATATCAAGCAGGTTTTCATTTCTCACACCAAACTGATTATGACTTAAGTATAAAGGAACAATGAATGGAACAATATTGATCCAGGTGCTTTTTATCATCTTTTCCCATTATACATGAAATTAAAATGAAAGTAGCTAGATGCTCACTTTTGATGAAAGAAAATTATTGTTTTTTCATCCAAGGCAATGTAATATAATCTGAACTGCAAGTTATTACAGAAGACATTTGATTAAATACAGAAAAAATATAGTATCTCTGGGTATGTTGTGTATGTATCTCTATATGATGCTGGCTAAAATGTTGCACCCACCTTGATCAGCACAGATCTGTTCATGTTTTATGTGTGTCTTTTGAAGGTATGTTCTGGGTGGTATTCAACTAAGTTTTACTCAGAAGAAATTGAAATTAATAGGACCTAACAAACGTATTCATTTCACTGGATGTATTCTGAATAAAACTTAGCTGAATATTGTTTGATGTCTGGTAGACGAGCTGAATAGGGCTCCAGGAAGACAACTGCTACACAGGTAGCACTCAAATTAAAGTGTGTAGCACTATGGCATACAAACACAACCCCACTCCCCCACTGCTGTGGAAGGTACAATTGCTAGCAGGCAAGTCATTGCATCTGTGCATGCTGCTAAAATAAGTGAAATGCTATCAAAGAAGACAAGCGGCTATGGCAGTAATGACTCCACACTTTTCCTAGCTACTCTTAAAATACCAGGAGTGAACCTTGTTTTAACCATCCCAAATTGAGACAAGGCCACAAATAAATAGCACAATTACCACAGCATATTGGAGGACACCATGCTTCTCTTGCCGCTTGCGGGGTGTATTAACTCTAGGTAGAAAGAATAGGATTTTCCTAATGCATGAAAGAACAGGTGCTAAGATTGAGGTTACTAGTGATAACTCACAAGTATGTATTGGAACTGGAGTTTCTGCAGACTAAAATCTGTTAAAAGCAGCTATGCAAACAAGAGATCAAAATAAGATTTTGGAATGTGTTTGAAAGCATAGTGCCTAACAATATTGCAGAATCAATAAATGATGTGATGCTAATAACATAAGCACATGGTAGTTAACAAGGAAGGATAATGCAGAAAAAGTATGATGCAGTTGGGTATAGACAAAAGAACCATTTTATACGTCAGTTTGACATCTGCTCGAGACTGGTGATTTGGGTCATATGCTTGATCTAAAAATGGTTTTGGGGAATTACATGAAAATGTCAGCCTACAAACCCATTTACCATTTTTACATGTATAATAGTTAACGCATTCTGTATCATTTTAAATATGTTTTCCAAAGTTTCATAATCTGGCATTTTTTTCAAAATGGCATTTTATGTGTGTGTGAGCAAGCAACCAGCAGCATGACATTCAAGGTGACTTGGAATTTCTCTTTTCCTAATCTTCAGTTAAAGACCTCTCCAAGAAAATAGACAATAGGTTTATGACCCTTCATTGTATTGAAAAGTTGGCTTTCTCATTTAGTAAAATGAGAAGAAAAACAGGGGATGATGCCTATATGGGAAATGTGATTATTCTGAAAGAAAGCAGAAACAGTCACTGAAGTACTGCTGTCAGTTGGCAACTTTGTTATTGTTGAATTTGAGACACGGAGATTGAAAAGAAAAGTTGTGGACCAGGTAGGGATGTAAAGTCAGTTTTTGTTCTCTCAGCTTCTTATTTTTCAAATCTTAAATTGCTCCAGCAGTTTGCAAATTCTAAAATATTCATGAAATTCACCAGCATCTTACTGTGACTTACTCCTAATAAACACAATGGGTTGAAAAGAAACAAATCATTAGGGTATTGACTGAGCCAAGTCAAAAATTCCTTTGGGCATTGCAACTTCTTAAATGGATTTGGTGGTGCACACCTGCAATTTGTGAATGCAAAGTAATGTGTCATATCACACAGTGTCTTGCTCTGAAGGCATTTATTTTTATGCGTTTGTCACTGAATTTTATGTGTTATGTTGGTCACAGGTCATATGCTGGAAAACTTTTTCACAGTTGCCAATAACAGTAACTGTGTATATTGCTTACTGATTGATTTTTTAATTCAAAATTTTAGAGAATATAATTCTTTTAAGGTCCAGATAAATTATTGTGGTTGTAAAACTGTTTTGCTAGTCACAACTTTTAAAATACAATAAAAAGAAATCATTTAAACAATCTGGCATATTTCTTTATTTTTGAAGGGAACATCAATCAAGTTAACACACAATAATACCGGCCAATACACAAAATATTATGTGTAGAAGATTACAAATATTATGTTGGTCTCTATGGAATTACCCTTTTGTGAGAATATTGCTATTTACATGAATTAGAAGGACTCATTCACAACCTCTGCCTTGGATATTCAGTTTTCTTCATATCCAAACTGGACAGAATCAAATCAGATTTGATTAAAGTCTCATAATGTCCATTTAGAGTGAAGCCAAGACTTTTCCATAGTTGAATGCAAGAAGCAAAGTTGCTTATGTAGCATACAGTTGGCATCAAAATTTCAACCTGTATTTTTTTAATCTAGCTTTACCATTTCCGCTGAAAATTCTAAAATTCAAAGTGACCTCCCCAGAGCACACTGGGCAGTGTTATATGGCGGCCCTGGGCTCCCTAGACGACATGACCCCCCTCTTGGCCTCACTGATGTGTGGACCAAAGGAAAGCAGAGCATTATCTTTGGTACCAGCTTGACTGCAGGAGTTGCTGGAAGGAAGTGTACAAGACACCATCCAACCATCTTACAGACTCTACTCCGGATTTGTATAGGGTTTACTCCTTAGCCTTTTCTTTTCCTGAAGGTATCCAGCAAGGCAGCAGAGGTTTAGGGTCAGAATTTTCCTTCACCTAGATAGACTACCTTCCCAGGTTGACAAGCCCCACATGCTTCCCTCTATAGCACATGCAGAAACCGCCTTCTTTACTGCTGGACCCACTATTGGGCTCATCCACTCAATCTGCTGGAGCCTGTCTTCAAACGCAGAGAAAATCCCTAACTCACCAAGGGTTTGAAACTCATCAGCTACCCTCACCCAGTTTAGTCGGAAAGTCGGAGGTGTTCCTGGGGTGTGGTCACTGTCACATGCTGACAGCTTTTAGGAACGACGGATGACATCTGAGAGCTGCGTGGGGACCAAAGGTGGGCAAACATTGTGATAAGACCTACAGCCTTTGTTTTAAGTCTTCCAGATCAATCCAAATGATGATTTATCTTGCCCAATACTTCCTGAAATGTTTCCAAGGTTTTGAAAATAAGAATTTTGTGTTGTTGCACTTTCTATGAAATTTTATCACTCTTAATGCCGTATATATAAAATTAAGGTGTCTTGCTCCCCCCATAATTATTGTGTTAATAAGCTTATCACATAAACTTTGACTCTTACTGCTTTTTGCCACTAGATGGGAGACTAAGGTTAACAATGTTATGCTTAGGAAATCCCTACTAAGTTTTCTTCTAGAATTTGTGTTTTTGTTTTTTCAAAATAGAACCTCACATTGGTTCCATATAACCCTAATGAGATTGCAGTTTTTAAACTGATGTTTTGCATTGCGAGAATAAAACAATGTAGTGCAACAGTATAGATTAATGCAGGCAAATTCCATTCACCTATTGTTATCTATCTTTTATTCCCAAGTGAAAGTGCTGTGTTCAGTCATCATGAGGCAAAATTTCCGAGGGATGAAACAAGACAGGTGAGAATTTATATATGGGAAACACAAGAGAATGAGAACATTGTGAAAAGTATTTTAATAAATTTTCATAGCAGTTACTGAGATTAAATACAATTCAATGGTGAAGTCTCACCTGTTGTTACCTTTTATATTTTGTTTTCTCGATTGCATTAAAATGTTAAGTGAAACGGTGCTGCATTTCTCATCAAATCTCCTATGCACATTTTAAAGGAGCTGTAATCTTGTACTGATTTGGCATGTTAGCTGTGTTCTCTCACTTCTCAAAAGCGTTCTGTTTTGGCTCATTTCAGCAGCTAAAGTCTAGCTGTCCTGTATCCCTGAGACTGCCCATTTTGGCAAACCACCTTTTGGTTACAGGTGGAAATAGATTTGCTCCTTACTTTCCCGAAGACTATTCATTTAGCACAGGACTGGCCAACCTGTGGCTCTGTAGATGTTGTTGGGATTCCAACTCCCATAAACTTCTGCATTCTCTTTGAGTATAGTAAAATAAAATAAAATAAAATAAAATAAAATAAAATAGATTGCACTTTCTACTGAGATGACAGGCTGTATGGTGCATTGGTGCTCCTTTGGCAGCAGAGAGGAAGGCTGCCACTGGGGCCAGGTGTCCTTTGCTGTAGGAAGCCAGCTTTGCCAAGGTGGCGGAGCTTCATGCTCCGGCACCAGGGAGCAGAGAGCAGGCGGGGGCAGGGCTGGCGCACATACCGGGGCGGGGTGCACCACCCGCAGGGGCATGGCATGTGTCCTGGGGATGGGGCATGCTGCCTGCAGAGGTGTGGTGCGCATCCTGGGGGCGTGGCACACTGCCTGCAGGGGCATGGCGCCCGGCGCGTGGGGGGGGGCAGCCATGATGGCGCCCCACTGGGATCGCGCTGTCAGGGGCAGTGCGCTCCCCCCCCCGCACTCCTCTTCCTTCACCAGTGCGGAAAGCTACTATTACTGGCAGCTGTTCTATCAGCAAAAGCAATCGGAATCTCTGAAATAGGATGTTGCAGGCTGTTGAATCCAGAGCCCTTGGAGGGGCCCAGTCTGCAGCCCCCTGGGCTGTACTGGTCTGGAGCTGGCCTAGTGAAAAAGAACAATACTGTAAATCACCTGCTCAGCTTCTGTTGTGGCCAGGCTCAGAGGACTTGGGATGTGGCAGTATATTCCTCCACATCACTTGTCCCACCCATCACTTGGCAGGGATACTGGAGTGGCTTGCCAGTTCCTTCTCCAGGTGGATCACGTTTAGTCAAAACTCTCCACTATGACCTGTCCATCTTGGGTGGCCCTGCATGGCATACCTCATAGCTTCTCTGAGTTATTCAAGCCCCTTCGCCACGACAAGGCATTGATCCATGAAGGGGCCCACCCCACTTAGGATTGATTTAATATTAAATGAATGAGTGAGAACAGTACCCGCTAGACTAGGGAGTTTCAAAGCCTATGTTGATTTAAAATGTAAATATTCCATATTAATAATTTTCAGTGCCTTAATTCTACCCAGGCACCCACTCACCCCACATACACAAAATATTCCAGAAATGTTAGGAAAATATATGTTATTGAGTTGTCATGGTATTAAAATGTTTGCAAGTATTCCAGTAAACAACAACAGCTAAAACTTTGTGAGATTTAAATCACATAATGTGCATTTTTTATTTTCGTTCCTAATCTATTATTTCTCTTCAACTACATTTGCTTATGATAGTTTTTTTATTAGTATTTTTTATTAGCCACTTAGGCAGCTAACATGCATGTACTTCTTTTAAAATTTTGTTTTCTAATTAGCATGCTTAATTGATTTGGATCTGATTCAGCACATTGGAAACCTTTGCGGGGGGAAGTTTGTTCCCAGAAGACTACAGTCACATTCACTGCAATATCTAGGTTGCCCAAATAGCACAATATGGGGAAAACGCCCTTAATGTACTATGGAAATGTAGCAGTAACAGCCTAAGACTAACTCTGTTGGAACCAGATAATATAAATCTTTATCACTTTTAATGTGTTTATGTAGGTAGAATATAAAATTGTAAATACCTGGGACAGCATACCGGTTTTGCATGCTCCAGTGACGATCACATTTAAACCTGGTGTTCAAGGCTTAGTAATGGAAGTGAACTCCTTATTCTTCGATGATCCTCCAGCTCCACCTGGTGAACCTGGAAAGCCTTTTGATGGCCTTTGGGACTATGAAGGTGAGGTTTTATTAAAGGTTTACAACACAAAAAATGGTAACGTTTCAGGCCTAGAAAACGAATATTGATTCAACTAGCAGATTTCCCCCCTAGCAGTATTAATGTGTATTAAGGGCTCATGTGTTCAGTGCTTCTTGAGATGAAGTATTTCCTGTTCATTGTATTGCCAAACAACTTCAAAATGAAGGAACATTGTGTATGTCTTTTTAAAAGTGGCACGAGCACTAACTGGAATAGGTGGGATGTTGTAGAGATGGATCTTTGCTGGCAAAGGGCCATGCCTGTTGAGGTTGTGTATGGGGACTTGCTATGCTGTAAGTAGTTCAACGGGTATATATTTAGAGATGGTGGCTCTTTCTCTCACAGTAGCCCAAAAGGTGGCTTGGGCAAACTGGATCTAAGGTCCCTTCATTCATTGCAGAGACCCCAGGATCATGGTCCCACTCCACCTATTTCAGCCTAGAGTTGGCAAAGCCAGTCCCTTTGAAACCAATGTGGGAGTCTGTACCTCATGCCTCTTCCACTTAGGGTTGCACAGTCAGATCATTGTTTAATCCTGGTCACTATTTACATTTGCCCTGTACACAGAGCTTTATTCTTCACTCACTTCAACCCCCCCAAGCTCCTACTAAACGTAGTAGGATTTTAACTTTTTGTAATAACATAACATTTTAATAGCCAACTCAGCTGGTTCAGCATGCTGAAGGAAGGTTTGGACTTTGGGCATTCCAAACAGCAGTTCCACATGAAACACAACTAACCTTTTCTAAAATTGATGGGAATTCTCAAAGCAGTTTGTGGTATGCTATGAAGGTCTGCTGTTCACAGGATGAAGTAATAAACAAAGCATGAAATATGCCATGGATGTGAATAAAAGCAGATACTGGTCTATAAAAATACAGCAACTCCTGGCATGAACTTTAGTGTTCGAGATACAGAAACCTAAAGTGTCTACACAAAAAATTAAAAAAAATCCCTTCCAGTAGCACCTTAGAGACCAACTAGGTTTGTCATAGGTAGTTGGTCTCTAAGGTGCTACTGGAAGGAATTTCTTTATTTTTTGTTTCGACTACGTCAGACCAACACGGCTACCTACCTGTAACTAAAGTATCTACAGTCATCACAGAGCACCCATAGATATGACAGGACCCAAAGAACAAAATAATTAGTCCCATGAACCCCAAAGAGCTTTGAAGGTGAGCCCTTCGTAGCCGAGTAAGATTGTCTTTCATAAACATGGTTTTAATAATGAGTCTGTAAGTGACTGTGGAGGCCAATTCTGGATCCACATGTCCTTTCACAGTGGGGACATTGGTTTTCGGGCGGGAATTGATCACGGTGTGGATTTGGCAAGCGTGCCTTCCTCCTAGCACATTTCTCCCTTGCGTCCTGAGTTCGAGTGTCTTCAAAGCCCATGACACCTTTGGTTAAGGCACTTAACCAACTGGAGTGCTCTCAGGCCAGTGTTTCCCAGTGCCAGTGTTTATACTACATTTTTAAAAGATTTGCCTTGAGACAGTCTTTAAACCTCTTGTGTTGACCACCAGCATTATGCTTTCCATTTTTAAATTCGGATTAGAGTGGTTGCTTTGGAAGACGATCATCAGGCATCCGCACAACATGACCAGTCCAACGAAGTTGATGTGAAGAATCATTGCTTCAACACTGGTGATCTTTGCTTCTCCCAGTACACTGATATTAGTTTGCCTGTCTTCCCAAGTGATGTGTAAATTTATTCGGAGACACCGTTGATGGAATCTTTCGAGGAGTTGGAGATGGTGTTTATAAGTAGTCCATGTTTCACAAAGTTGGTAGTACAATAGCTTTGTAAACAAGCATTTTGGTTTCCCTGCAAATATCCCGGTCCTCAAACACTCTGCACTTCAATCGGGAGAAAGCTGCACTTGCAGAGCTCAGGTGATGCTGGATTTTGGCATCAATGATGGCCCTTGTGGAAAGAGAACTGCCTAGGTAGGAGAAGTGATCGACATTCTCCAACGTTACACCATTGAGTTGGATTTGTGGTGCTGCAGAGTGGCTATTTTGTACTTGTTGGTGCAGTACTTTGGTTTTTTTGGATGTTGAGTGATAGGCCAAGCTTTTCGTAAGCTGCAAAGATATTTAGGATGGTTTGGAGGTCATCCTCTGAGCATGCGCACACTACATTGTCATCAGCATACGGAAGCTCTATGACGGAAGGTATGGTAACCTTACTCTTTGCTATCAGCCTGCTCAGATTGAAGAGCTTTCCATGTGTTTGATATATGATTTCTACTCAGGTGGGGAGTTTCCCTTCGACAAAGCGTAGGATCATGGCAATGAAGATAATGAATAGAGTTGAGGCAATAACACAACCCCGTTTAACACCTGATCCCACTGTGAATGGTTCACTTTGAGAGCCATTGTTATATGCGATTGTTGCTGTCACATTATCATGGAGGAGCCGAATGATGTTTACAAATTCATCTGGGCAGCCAATTTTCAGAAGGACAATCCACAGGGCATTATGATTTACAGTGTCAAAAGCCTTAGTCAGGTCAATAAACGCCATATACAGTACAAGGGTTGGTTTTGCTCTCTGCATTTTTCTTGAAGCTGCCGAGTGGTGAAAATCATGTCCACTGTCCCCCTAGAAGGCCAAAAACCATTTTGAGATTCAGGAAGGGTCACCTCGGATATTGTTACGAGACAGTTTGCTAAGTTCCTTGCAAGAATTTTGCCAGCCACAGGTAATAAAGAGATGTCTCAATAGTTTCCACAAACTAACTACTCGCTGGTGAGTGGGCTTGAATGTTCCTATGACCCTTGTGATCGAAACCGTCGGGAGTCTCATACGCTTAGCAGGGTCACACACATGTAACATGGCAAACCACTTTTGAAATTGAGGGTTTTAAAAGATGGTTTGTTGTTCAAAGGGGGGGGGAGTCAACAATCTTACTCACTACGTTTGCACAAGGTTTTGGACATGACTAAGTTGAGGTGTTTTTTGAATCACAGTGTATGGATTACATGGAGGTGAACCAGATTCATCCAGACATGAACCAGTTTGTTAAATCATTACAGAATCCATAGTAAGATCTTATCTGAAACAAGAACCCATGCGCTTTTGAGTAAAACCGTATGTGAAACATACGGATGGATGTGAGACTGAACTATGGATGGATGTGAGACTGAACTATGATAAAGATGAATAATTTTTTGCCTTTCTGAAATAATAATAAAATTCCTTGGTTGATTCTCTTTCCCCTTCCTTCCAAACTGCACACACTAGCATTCTGGTATTATTTCTTTCACAGTGGCTGAATCCTTCTTTTTGAATAGTGCAACAAGAAACTATCTGGAAGTGGAAGTCTGCCCGTAAGTTTTGCCATGTAAACAATGCATTGTGTTTATTACTTTAGACTTTGGTTTATAGGTGAAGGTCTCACACTGTCACATTCTCTGAAACGCCTATCAATGAAGTTGTCATCTGAGCATGTGCAGTAACTATCTCAAATGTACACACCTCAGCTTAACTGTGAAGTGAACGTGGCTTCTGTTTTCACACATCAAACAGCAGTACAGTGGTACCTCAGGTTACAGACACTTCAGGTTACAGACGCTGCTAACCCAGAAATAGTACCTTGGGTTAAGAACTTTACCAGGATGAGAACAGAAATCGCACGCCAGCGGCATGGCGGCAGTGGGAAGCCCCATTAGCTAAAGTGGTACCTCAGGTTAAGAACAGTTTCAGGTTAAGAATGGACCTCCAGAACGAATTAAGTTCTTAACCCAAGGTACCACTGTATTTCTCAAGAAACAAGGTTAGCTAACGTCATGTTTACATGGCTTCAAACACCAGCAGTGGGAGCACACTGGAGCCAGAGTAAACAGCAATGCATACACAGCCTGAGCTTTCCTAGCTCCAGAGAACAATGACTAAGTCTGCCCAAAGTGAAGGCAACATACTCCATTTTATGGCAGCACTCACAACATTTTGTTCTTTTCTATAATCTGCTATGGAATTCATTAAATTGTTATGTTGACTGTTTTGTATTCCTATGAAACCTGTTTTGACAATGCCATTGGTTCCCACCCACCCCTCATCCTCATGATTTTGTTTTGCTAGGCATGGCCAACATCTTGTATTACTTCTTTCTGCAGGAGATTGTATTGAGGTAAGTAGAATTCCGCATGAAATTTTTCTGTTGTTAAATTAAACAAATCAAGCATTTAACCAAGTAAGGTTTTATTAGAATGCTCTCTGTATATTTCCTGTTTTATGAACACCATGATTCTCACATTTGTGTATGCTGACATTATAGAATGCATGTATAAATTGTTAACATGACTCCTCTGCATCTTTGTGGGTGGCTTCAAGGCTGACTGTGCCATTAGGTAGAGTGAGTCAGTTGCCTTAGGCAGCAGATGCTAGGGGGTGCCAATCTCTACCTTTTTTCATCATCCTGAGTACATAAAACCTGTGAATATTATTATATGCACATTGTGCACCCAGTCTTCTATTACTGTGTAAAATGAAGCAAAAGAACACCATGTGTTCTTCTTCAGTGTTGCAAACAGCTGTGTGGAATTCTATGCATGCCTATTTAAAAGTAAGCCTGCTGAGTTTAATGGGGCTTACTCCCAGGTAAGTGAGTTTAGGATTGCCGCCTAATGTGACCATCTTTAGTTCACCACAGGGATTAAGACGATGAGTAAAACTATGTAAAATTGCAACTCCTTTTATACTAATATTTTTGCACTAAGTTATTTGATTACGATATGTCCGCTATTTAACTTAATGGAGGTCCTGGCCATGGCATCATCTAAAATGCATTCATGAATAATTTTCAATGGATGTTCAGCAGACATTACTCATAAATGAGTGTATGAAATAATGGGACCTAGATTCTCCAGATCAGATAAGGTCATTTTGCTAAAGAATTTTGCAAGCAATTGCAAATAATGGTACAATTGGTTGCTGCAGTATAATTAAATCAATGGTTTTCCACAGTTTGCTTTATGAGCAGAGTTTAAATAGCCATTCTCTGTGTTCAAGGTTTTTTGGTATTGTTTTAAATCTCATTTTCCTTTCTGATCGCTTTCCCCACCCCTGTTGTGGTAATTACAGACAATAAATTCATTTCATCATCTGCGTTAGTGTTAAGTAACATAAATCATGGCAATATAGTTAAGCAATGCCAACACATCTGCAAATCATTTGCAAATTGGTTCCATGGAGCTTATTCAATCAAATTAATTTAAAAAAAAACTCTCACCTGTTGGCACATCCTGCATTTACATCAAAGTTTTTATTATGCTATAAATTTATCTGAGACCATTTCCCTTCCTATTTAGTGCTGAGCAATTCAGCATTCCTTAAAACCATTATAAGCAATGCATATATATTCCCATAGAAAGGCATTTTACATTTAGAAGCTAATAATCATGGGTTATGCTATGGAGATTCATAATAAATTATTTGCATACCATCATATTTTAGAATTTTGTACAGCATCAATATGTTACTGTTTCAATAGTTTTTTTTACTGTTTATCATGGGTCAGTTTATATCTGTGCAATGTGAACAGAATAGGAATTATATGGCATATATTATAATGATTTATTTTTTTCAGTTTTTGATATACGTTCACAGAAGATCTTAGATAAGTAAGAACATCTTATTCTAAAAAATTCATGCTACAAGAATGGAACTGGGGAACACATTATTTACTTCTACGACAAGCAGTATCATATAATACGAGAGCAGGTGTGTTATGGGGAATAGAGTGTTGGTCTTGGAATGGGGAAATCTGGATTGATATTCCCTTCTCAGTCATGAAGCTGGATAGTCATCAAGTCCAATTCATTAAGGATCCATAATTTGGAGGATCATAAATGGAGATCATAAATGGGGATGTGCTTGCAAGCTCATGCATTTCCTCCTCCCTTCTCATCTCCTGATTCTCTTCTCCATTTTCATGTTGCTCTAGCTACAGTTCGCTGTGTCCAAATTGGGCAAACTAAGGTTAGTAATCCCCAAAGTCTGGTTTGCAAACCTACTTCAAACCATGTATTAGAAGTTAGTACTATAGTTAGTACCAGTTTGGGGCATTTCAGCAAATGTTGGAAAGAGGAAACCAAGGAATCAGCACTCAAGACTATAGGTTTCCAGATTAGAACATGATATCCAAAAGCTCACCTGGGTGTGTTTTCAGTGATTTTATGTCAGGTAAATGCGCAGTAATTGCACTGAAATTAAATAAGAAAAAAATTAATTTTGTGGAATCAAGCCTGGCTTTATATTTCTCATTTGTTATCAAGAAATATGTTCAGATAACAATGTTTGTACAGATGTGAAAGGTATGTGAGGGTGGGGTCTCAGTTTCCTTGTACTTTCTTAAATCAGTGTTACACCTGGGATGTTAAGCAAAGTATATGTAGGATAGAGTGAATTCACACACACAAATTTCCTTATTATGTAGTATACTACTATTTAGTGTTATAGCAACAAATTTTAAGAGTTATAGCAAACAATTATTATGATATTTTGTTTAGGAAACAATTGAAGTGGAAATGGGAAGTCTGATTTAGAATCAGCAACTTAAATCAAACTTTCTTTTTGTGGTTTATTCATGATTTAAGGCTGCAATCTTATATACACTTACCAAGGAAAGTCCCACTTAACTAATAGGGCTTAAGACTGTCCTTTATGGTAATCTTCATTTAATTCACCCCAGCCTGGTTCAAGGTGACTTGTGAATTCTGCTTCAAAGCACACATAATTCTGGTGTGAATCTATCTTCTGAACAAAAGTTTTGATTGCATTAAAGGACTTTAATATACAGCATACGATGCAGCATCTGAAACACAGATGAAAATGTGGCTGTATCATTGTTCCCAGAAAATGAAATAAGCTACCTGTAATGCCAACACCCTCTGGGTTCTATCCAGCAATATACTTGAGGTGAAGAATACTGAAAGCAATTCACAGCAGAAATCCACAACTGACAGCATATTTATTGAATAACCTATTTACTATTGGAGCTGAACAAATAATTTCTATGTTTAAAACCAGTACAGACAGAGCTAACAGGTGGAGGGTGGTTTGTTTGCTTTGCCACCAGCAGTATTTAATTGTGATCCTTAAACAAAGGGTTCTGACTACAGCCCCAAAATTCCAGTTGCTTTGTCACCAGGAGCAAAGTTATTATTAGATCTGTCAGTTGCTGGAGAGAAGAGTGATGTTCTCCTTCCCAGCTTCATAAACAAAATTAAACTGTAGGTGTTAGGATGGTATTGAATGTTAGTCCTATTCAGAGTAGGCATGACAAACTTTAGTTCATAAATTTCAGTGGGTCTCCTCTGAATAGGGCTTAGTTGACTATAATGTTCAGTTTTGCCTGCAGCTGGCATTGTGCTTCAGGTTACCTTCCTTGCTGTTTGCAAAGAGGGGAGCAGCAACTTCTACTTTGCTGCTTAAGTTTATACACGGAAGCAGAAGGGAGAAACAGGTTTGGGGGGAGAGAAAAATGGAGACAAGAGCCCTCTTCAGTTAATCAAAAGTCTGTGAGAGACTGCATGGAGACTGAGGCAGACATATTGGCCCAGCCCCCACTGTCCCCATGCACACTCATCCCACCCCCTCTTCCCCTGAACTTTGTGTGTTCAATGCAAAGGTCGGTATAGGGAATCTAAGCACATTCAGCTGAACGTAATTGGAATCCTGGGTGGGCCTGGTTTCCTGATTGTAGGGAGGATTCTAGCTATATTTAGCTGGTTAGAATCCCCCTGGGTGCTGAATTGTATGACAGTCATAGGGCTCATGTACATGCTCATTCCTTACTCTAAATCAGGCACCCCCAAACTGCGGCCCTCCAGATGTTTTGGCCTACAACTCCCATGATCCCTAGCTAACAGGACCAGTGATTAGGGAAGATGGCAAATGTAGTCCAAAACATCTGGAGGGCCGAGGTTTGGGGATGGCTGCTCTAAAC
Organism: Zootoca vivipara; assembly: GCF_965207765.1. NCBI lineage: Eukaryota > Metazoa > Chordata > Lepidosauria > Squamata > Lacertidae > Zootoca > Zootoca vivipara. The sequence goes on along the minus strand of NC_142583.1, from coordinate 44,367,573 downwards.
CCACAATGTTCTTCTGAATGCCTGAAGAGGGCTTTAAAAAGGGAGAAATGTGAGTCAAGAAAAGAAGAAATCAGGGAAGCAACGGAATGGAGAGAAGGAATCTGTATTAAACACAATGATTATTGAAAGATAATCACCGAGATCTGGTGTGAGAGTTCCAGGGATGGTTTTATATCCTATGTGCACTGTGTTTTAACATTTATATTTTCTCTCCCCTATCCCTACACACTTAAAAGACCAGTTACTATTATTCCCTGCTTACAGGAGACACAGAGACATGTCTGATGTCACACTGTGTGTCTATGGCAGATGACGATTTGACTGCAGATCTCCACAGCTGTGCCCAGAGGCCCTGACCTAGATCAACCTCCATTTAGGGTTTCAAATTATTTTCAGTGGGCCCTACCCTGCTCCTGTGCCTTGTAACGGTTGCTTAGCATACAAACATGAGCAGGTGATAACGTTGACCTTGATGGAGTCAAAAGCTTCATCTGTTGATTTATGCAGATTAAGTTGCTTTAAAAGCACACAGGTTGGGCTGTTGGTTTTTGTTTTTTTTTGCTGGTGAATTGGTAGCTTGAGCTGGTCAATGGCGACTGAGCTCCAGTTAACCCTTTCATGTACACAGGTATATTACAACATTCATTCATTCATTTATTCATTCATTCACTTCCTCTTTTATTCACCTGGGTATGTGGAGGGAGGAAAAGATGTAGATAACCAAATCAAGGGAATGTTTCTTAAACTTTAACTGCACCCACCCTTGTGGACAGCAGGATCTAGAAGCAATGTACAATGAAGGCAGCATGTTGAGGACAAACATTAATAATACTGTATTGAGAGAAACTACGGTACATTTTTGTGGTACAAGCAGATTAGCGTGTACATAGCCAATGCCAGTCTACCAAGATATGGCCTGCTGGAAAAGGAAGGAATGGATCTCTGAGGGATCTAGCTGGCTCCTAGAGTGGCCCAGATTTAATGCAAATGCTGCCTTTGGCACATTCCTATATCTAAATTATTACCCGTCTCCTTTGATGTTAATGTTACAACTTCAATACCAATAGTTTCAATTAGGGCAGCTCTGTAAAGAGCTAGTGTAATTGCTTTTGCAAGCAGCTGGTGGTTGCCTCTTCACAAATGAAATCCTGTAATTCCTGCTATTTATTTGAATTAATGTTGGCTTCAGGGATTTATGCTTCCTTTTTAATCCGTTCTGTCAGATGGTTACTCAGAGGACATATTGAAATTGAAACTGAATAAGAAGTCCACTTACTTTTTTGTATACTACCTGAATGTCTTCCAATGACATGAATATCTTTCTTTAAAGCACTTTCTAAAACTCAAAAGTTGCACTTCTCTTAATTGAACTTCTATATTAAATTTTTGAATAGATAGAATGGTATTATAAATGCTTAAAACATCAGCTGACATTTTCACAGAAGCGCTAACAGGAGCTTCACGTGCAGCAATTCAGTGTTATCTTAATAAGCATTGTGCTAAAGTTTATTTTAAAATGGTTATGTGGCTTAATATCTTGTACTGATACTAACTTTATGTGAAAATAGTGACAATGTTCTTAGAGTGCATTTTGTGTTCCATTGTGCAGAAAGGACTTCCATTGACATTTAAAGCTGATATAAATGGGGGCATCTGGAATGGTACAGCAATTATTCCTTGGGACTACTTCCCCCTTGGTGTGAAGATGAATTCATATGCAATCCATGGGTCTGGGGTTGGGAGAATGTATGAGGCACTTTATCCAATACCACAAGAAGAGATCAAAGAAGGGCAGGGCCCTAATTTGTGAGTACAAAACACCCACGTCTCTCTCAAATTGCTTTCCAACTGTTTCCTGAAGCTTCTTTTTATTCTTGACAGTAACTGCTTATATAACACATTTAGAAAATCCTTCATTCTTTACTGGGATATACTTGAGTATTTATGCTGTTTACTCTTCATATTGACAATTTCATAGGACCTATTTTATGAAGTGTAAAAGCAGTACATACAGGAAAACTGGTGACTGAATCATGGGAGGATAGGCCAGTCCTCATTTTTCCACAGTGCAGTGAACATACCTTTCCCTCAGCTAACTCTGGAAAAGGTTTTGTGGTGAAGGATAACTATATATTATCAGCCAACATCCATTATGTCTTCTTGTGGATCCTATAAGGCTTGTTCAGTCCTTTATTTAGCACATATGGCTACCAGTTGCATAAGTTGTTGTGGTTGTTACATTTATATTCCACCTTGCCTCCAAGGAACCCATTTTAATATCGCCATAACCCTGTGAGACAGGTTTGGCCGAGAGACTGTGACTGGGCCAAGGTCACCCAGTAAGCTTCTTGGTTGAGTGGGGACCTCCCTTATCCTAGTCTAACCAATCTACCATCCTAGTTCTTGTCATTGTGGAGTAATCACAACTGGCACTGCTAAAAACAGCCTGCAATTCCCCTTTGGGAATGACAGGCACTGATGATGTTCCATTCTAGGGAAAACTGCAGAAAAAGGCATTGTTACACCATTGGGTTGAATGGGACGGACGGACAGCCATTTCTCTCTCCATATAATCTCCTGAGATTGTACAAGGATAAAATGAACACAAAGAAGTAACCCCGTGCTCAATGAGTGGAATACCAAGCAAATTTGGATTCTGAAGTTGGCCTGCTTCTGATCTGCACTTCAGCCCAGGAGGTGCAGATCAGGTGAATCTGCTTTGGAATTCACATTGTCAGATTCCTCCCCATTCCTTCCTGCTGACTTTCATCACTTTTGCCTTGGATGTTCAAGAACCAAACTTTCACAAAAACAATCAAAGGCTGGATCTACACTGATCTGGAAAATGCTATTAAAAACATTATATCTATCTGTCTGTCTGTCTGTCTGTCTGTCTGTCTGTCTATCTGTCTATCTGTCTATCTGTCTATCTGTCTATCTATCTATCATCTACCTATCTCAATGCAATTTCCCATTGGCAACAGATTGCTGTTCTACAGTGCCGCCTCGTGTCCTGTTTTTATAATGTATTTGAAGGTTATAACTCACTAGTGTAGATTAGTCCTGTGAACTAACTAACTGGACAGTTATATTTTGATCAATATGGTAGCAACCTTGTTGGAAGAGCTAACGTTTCTTCCTTTGGGGTGTTAAATCATCCAATTATTGAATTCTATTAATTATTAAAGTATAATATTGTCATGTGATGCTCCTATTCAAAGCAGTATTGCCCTAAAGCAGGGGTCAGCAAACTTTTTCAGCAGGGAGCTGGTCCACTGTCCCTCAGACCTTGGGGGGGGGCGGACTATATTTTTTTCGGGGGGGGGGCGGAATGAACAAATTCCTATGCCCCATAAATAACCCAGAGATGCATATTAAATAAAAGGGCACATTCTACTCAAGTATCATCTGCGGGTCAGATTTAGAAGGTGATTGGGCTGCATCTGGCCCCCCAGGCCTTAGTTTGCCTACCCATGCCCTAAAGCTATCATTTTAAAATTGCATATGATTTTTTTTAAAAAAACACCCCTCTATATATTTAGGACCTTAACTACTTGTGCTGATATACTTATGTTTTGTTGATAGCCATCGTCTAGAATATTTCAAAGATTTCAGTCTGAAGGACATAATGGGAGAAGACTGGAACCAGCCTCCATCAGATCTGTGGTCATAACTTCATCAACCTCTGAAGTCAAGTCAATCATTGAGAAAAATAATTACAAAACACGTAACAATGTGTTGTGCTTCAATATGAGATGTCAAATATTTAATTAGTTGTGTCGTCTCATGGTGTTAGTAGGTCAGCCAATTAAAATAAATGAATTGATTGGGCCTTTCAGTGTTTTCATATGGAGAAAGATTTTCCAATAGATATCCTGATCTCAGGTAATGAAAGCCTAAAAGGTTACCATTATGTCAGCCATAAAGTTGGGAGGATCATAACATGCTTTCTTCCAACACTAAGTAAAGTTTTATTTTCTATCTCTTCCTGGAAACCTTTTTGAATTCTGTTGTAGCACTATTGGCTAAGCATAGTTTTTTAATTCTGTCATTCACATGGTGTCCCAAAAATGTAAAAGGAGCTCTGTAGGATCAGGCCAAAGGCCCTTGTAGAATAGCATCCTGTTCTTGCAGAGACCAACCAGATGTCTATAGGAAGGCCACAAGCAATATCTCATACTTGTGGATTCCAGAAACTGGTATTCAGAAACATAATGTCTCTGACAATGGAGATAAAACATGGCCACCTTCATTAGTCACCAGGAGACCTTGACAGTACTGATTGCCATCAGGGATTACACTTCTGAGTGAGGTTAATAATTCCATTTGGTAACAAATGAACAGTCATATGAATTTGCCTGAATTAAGCTATTCAATATTTACCCTTCTTTCAGGTTCCTTTTTTAATACCCCTTTTGACAGTTGGAAGCAGTTACTGGCCTTAAAAAGGGCATTTTGCAATGTTACTTTGTGCCATAGCTGCCAAGTTATCCCTTTTTTACAGGGATTTTCCCTTAAGCTGAATAGGCTTCCTCGCGAGAAAAGTGAAAACTTGGCAGCTATGCTTTGTGCTGTTTACCTAATTGACATCTTGATTGCATACTACAATTAATGAAATTAGTGGCGATCATTTTGCTCTCCATCATTTATGTATATTGGGCCCTCTGCAACCCTGATGCCCAAGGATATTGTAGTTAACATGCTGGTCATCTATCAATGTGGTAAAATGGCAACACGGTGTTGAATGCAATTGCCTGAGATCAAACGCTATTCTTAAAAAAATGGTTGCAATTCAAGTAAAATGAGCTCCGGGGATTAATTTGGTCCATCATCCCTTAAGCCTTCACTAGCATCCCTTTTTAATTTGTCATGTAAAGTGTGATTTCAGGAACTTTAAAGTGTGCAAAGTTTGCTTTGCAGAGTGTTATTAACTAGGAGGGTTCTGGATTAATTTAGCAGCCAGGTCTGCTCTTTCAGCCATAAGCCATGCTGTCAGGGAAACCTAATTACACTTTAAGTGGGATGCAAATGAGTTGTGACACTACATCATTTCACATGAAAGGTTCATTACTTACATTAAGTCGAACAATGCTCTTTCCTAAGCATGGGCTCATTACAATTTTTTGTATATTTTAACATGGTCAAATGTGAGTATGGCATTTTCTCTTAATATGTACCTTCCTAAATACAACTTATTTCCTTAATCATTTAAGCTTTAAGTTGTTGAGATAACTGAATCTGTATAAAGTGAACTAGTTTTGGCACTGCTAAATACGAGCTGAGCTTTTCCTTTAATATGTTTCTTCTTAACTTCACGGTTTCATTTTAAGCTTTTTGCTTCATGAGTTACACATTTATGCGGACATGTGCATATATGAACACACACGTACACAGAGTTATGAAATGATTTTTAAAACCTGTTCTAAAGTCATCCACCTAGTTCAGTGGAATGCTATGGATTCAGATTTTCCTTCTTTTTGGAAAGAAGCAACAGAGATATGGCACTTTCCTCTCGTATTATTTTAAACATGTAAGCCTCATTTGGAAAATATATACGCAGTCATTTATGTTTGGGAAAAATATTGATTGGTACCTGTGAGGGACAGAAGTTACAGGCAGGTCCCTCCCATCTTAAGTACCAGCTCGTCGCCCAGCGCTAGTGCAAGTGGGGAGGGGGATACCTCCAGCGGCGACTCAGGAAGTGGTGACCGAGGCTCAGGCAAGGTAGCGGAGCCCATGCCTAGTGTGGGAAGGGAAGCGGGAGGCAAGGGAAGAAGGCCGATACCGCCGACCCCGGAATTGCGCAGGAAACGACGGGGGCGGAGATTCAGTATCCCTAGACTACTTTGCTGGAAGAAAACGCGCGAATCTCCATTCGGAGGTTCTGACCCCTAACTGACAGCATGTACATAGCACTGTTCTGCACTGTAAATAATCAGCACTGAATAAAAGCATGAAAAGACAACGCTTTGAGGAGTCGTTACTCTAGAGTAGCCGCTACCGCGCCTGTGACAGTACCATTTCTCACCTGTGCTCTTTGGTTGGTTTTTGGCAAAAAGAAAAAAGAAAAAAAGGAATTTTGTCTGGCAATGTTTTCAGACCTAGGACTCACTTTTAACCCAAACATGCATTTGGGGACTGATTTATTAATCTTTTACCATGTGAATGCAAAGTACCGTAGTAGCGCTACTGATGCAAACCACATTGAATGAGGTTGTGACCCACTAGTGGGTCTCAACCCACCAGTTGAAGAGCAATGCAATAAAGTCCCTTCCGGCATAGCAGGAGGGGAGGTTGCGGGCACCCACGAGCCCTTCACGTGCTGGCGGGATGGCTGTGGCCCCAGGGTGAGTTCCTAGCTGATCTGCATCGCAGGGCTTGCCCAGTGGTGGTTAACCCTTCACAGACTGCCAGCACAACGGGCTGGAGTCAGATATAGTTGGTTAGATCCAATGCCTAAGCCAATACCTCTCTACACCCGTAATCAATAAAGTTGTGGCCTTTTTATGCCCATTAACCTTATTCAACGTGTCCTGTGTCTTTATTTACTCCTGGAGGGATCTGGGTATCGCCACGCAAATCACTCCAGTGAGCCAACAATCCTGGCCAAAAATCTCCTAATGACTAAATTCTTGCTTGTTCACATTCCATGAATTCAACACGAGCCCAAACATTGACACCACTTAATTCTGTTTAATTGAACCCAATCTTCCCCCATAAACAAAGTTTTTAAAAGCCCATTGAAGAATAAATTGATGCACTGCAAAACTTTAAATGAGAGCCAATGTTAGTCATACTCAAAAGTAGACCTAATAGACTTCCCATTAATGTCACTGAGCCTACCCTGAGCATGACTTGGCTGGAAATCGCCCACTGAATTGTTTTCATAACTATTGCACATGCAGCAAGTTAGATCAGTTGAAGAGAGAGAATCCCTATAAATCATGTCACTGAAGATAATAGAATACTGAATCATTTCCTATCAGTGAGACTAAGATTATATATACAACTGAAGATTAGAGCAGAATAGTTGCTTATTTTTCTAACCTTGCCTATAGTGCACATTATGGCTAGTGAGTTAGTGAGAGAGAAGCCAGGCTTCGCTCAAGCTTTGAGATGCTTTAATTGCCATGCCTTTTTCTCAAGGGACCCTCGGAAATGTAGTCCAGGGAGGAGATGGCACTTTCTAACAGAAGATTCTTGACACCTTCACAGAACTACCATGCTAAAAGTTCCTTGTGGAAAACAATGGCAAAAGATGTTTAGGACCTACTTCTATGTGTAGCAATGTTGTGTCTTAAAAACTCAGAAAAAGCTTCCTTGTGTACTAGTTGGTTTTATGGTGAGCATAATAGTCTGAGGCAGGCCCAACTCCAGGTTTCAGGGGAGTACATTGATGAGGGAGGCCTGTGCTTGCTTGTCAATGGCAGAAGTACTTCACAGCTGACTAGGAGCTGACATTTTCATTTCCCACAATGTCTTGAAGCACTCAATGTATTGTCAGTCCACAGCATTGCAAAAACCAAGATGATGTGTTGCAGACCTAGCTCGCCTGATGTGGAGAGCCTGGAGTTTTGAATGCCATTGCAAAAATGGAAGTATCCATTCAAAAGAGATGTATGATGAGGCATGGCTGGGGGGGGGGAATCCTGGATTTGCAGAGGTACAAAAAAATAGGGGGGAAATGTCAACAGGGGGAACTCTCAGAACAGAGTAATGAGGACTCTGTGCACTTGGTACAAAAAGTTGACTGACTGAAGAGAGGGGGGAATGAATTTTTGCTGGAATTTTGAAAAGCAGCACCCTGCACTGCACCATTTTGTTGCAGGCCCCATCTCCTTGTCTTTTAGAGCAGGGATGTCTAACGCTATTTTCTACTTGCACAGGATACTTGAAGATATTGTAGAATGTCATCACACAGAATAATAAAGACTTTGTTGAGACTACCGTGAGAAAGATAACTGAAACCAGGCAGAAAATTTGAATCTCTGACAAATCTTAAACTGTTGACTATAAATATATTTTGGAGCACTTTCAGCCAAGAATAATTTTTGAGTGGGCAGCTTGATTGGCTCGGTTCTGGAGATGTGAGAAATAACCAATATTTACATTTCAAAGTGAGATACCTTGAAAGAAACTGTTCAGTATCTCTGCAGGCAACAGCCAAATTGGAATTATTTTCCTATAAGATTACGAAGCAAAAGTTGCAGGATGTGACAGATGAAAGGAAAATTGATCACACAATAAGACCAAATTCTCATAATGGCATTCACAAATATTGTTGGTGAAGTGATTCCTAAAAGAGCACTCTGCAGAGTGAGCTGCTGCTCAGGGTATAAAATGGGCTCCCAATCTGATGTGCTTGTAATAATTCTCCTCACCTTTATGCACATAAATGTAAATTTTCATGTAATGCAAACCAAATTTAAAATGCAATGCATTAAAAAGATGAGCATTTATCTTTCTGCATGTACAACCAACATGTACATGCAGCCACATACATGCAGTCCTCCTGGGAGGCAACATGGTGTTCTCTTCTGCTTCGGGACAGCCTCCTTCCACTAACACACGTGGGTCAGGTCTCAGAGTTTAAATTAGTGATGCCTCCAGGCCCGGCTCTAGGGGTAGCCTTGGTGGCGCAGGGCACCGGGCCGGCAGGAGGGTGCTGCGCAGCGCGCTGCGCCCGCCCACCAAGGCGGGGGCGCAGGAGCAATCTCCGCACCACGGCGCCTGGGTGCCCGACTGGCTTGAGACAGCCCTGGATGCCTCATCTCAAGAACTTCAGAAAGATTTGATCAGATTGAGAGGATACAGTGACATGCCCCTAGTAATCTAAGGCAAAGGGAATTAACCAGGGTCTCTTACTTTAAAAGCTATGGATAAAAAACCAGATTGTGGTACTCCAGATGTGCTAGACTAATGTATTGATTGTTTATTCAGGGATTCCTATACCTCCTTTTACCAAATGGTTGTAGGTTTGCGAACATGAATACATACTATAAAATGATTTTCAAAGGGAAACAAAAGCAACAATATCGGAAACTCAGCAGCAGTTTTAACAATTACATAATTGCTCAATACCTATATTCCATATAACACTTCCTCTCCACCAAAGGTGTGTTGGCATTTTTACTTGTCTCCTAAAGGAAAGCAGGTGGCGCTGTGGAGCCTAGGGCTTGCCAATCAGAAGGTCGGCATTCAAATCCCTGCAATGGGGTGAGCTCCCGTTGCACGGTCCCAGCTCCTGCCAACCTAACAGTTCGAAAGCACGTCAAAGTGCAAGTAGTGCTGCCACATGACCTGGAAGCTGTGCACCGGCTCCCTCAGCCAATAACGCAAGATGAGTGCCGCAACCCCAGTCAGTCACGACTGGACTTAATGGTCAGGGGTCCCTTTTAAAGGAAAGCTTATGGTAGTGTCCATTTTAGCAGCTGCATGAAGGAGTGTGTACACAGCCTAAGGAGGACAAAACTGGCAGTCAGTGCTGGGCTAGTTGTAAGAAAGAAGGCAGGTAGGTGAGAGCTGACTAAAGGCGGTCTGAAATAGGTGGGGCAGTGCCCTATTCACTCCAATGGACCAATATTCACTATTGGCATATTTTGCAATGTGATAAAAAGTGACAATTGGTGTTTTGTTGCAAAGTTTGTGACAAAATCCACATTATTCCTCTTCCCCTGGCCCTGCTAGATGCTACTTGAACTGAAGGGTCCACAATAAAAAAAAATTGTGCTTACCCATGTTTGTTAAATATTGCCAAGGACTGGGGCTCTTTGCTTGCACTTTCTACTACTGGTAGTGAGTGTGCAGTGCTTTTAGCAATGCTCCTTCAGTCCTTTAAGCCATTTGTACTTAAAGACAAAAGAACGCTCAGCAAAGCTCTAAATAATGACAATTTAGTCTTTATTCATCCCCTTGGTGTTTACTGCATCAGCGTTAATCATGTGGTATGCATGTGTGCTGTAAATATTTTTATTGAATTCCCACCATAATGAATTGAGTAAAATTATAGCCTATTATTGTAAAAGTACCATTTTTTCCCCTAGATTAACAAGCAGCCTGCAGCTTCTGCATCTGTGAACTGTCTTCATCTCAATGGCTGCGGCTCTTTTGCATGCAAACGTATGTCAAGGGAAAAGGGTTGTCTCTAACGCACCCAGTGCAGTTGTATGCAGTCTTGTACTGTACTCATTTCTGCCGCCGCCACCCCCACCAAAAAATAAACCACAGTATCCTGGTGGTGGCAGCAAAGTACACATAAGCAGCCAAAGCCCAGAGCTCATAAACAAGCAAAGAGATTAATGATGCCGTGCAAAAGTCATGATGACTCTGACTAAATCCACCAGACTTTCCTGGTTCCAAAAGATAGTATGGATAAAGGGGTGGGATGGGGAATGTGTGATATATTTATCCTCTGGGTTTTAATTGTACTGTGCTATGTCCAAAAATTCTTAACATAATTGCTTCTAATTGTTGGGCAGCCGTTGGACAGGAAACGTCTCTTATCCCCTCCTCCCATTAGCACCATAGCTGCCAAGTTTTCACTTTTCTCGCGAGGAAGCCTATTCAGCATAAGGGGAAATCCCTGTAAAAAAGGGATAACTTGGCAGCTATGATTAGCACAAATGTTTAGTAAAAAAATGTGTGCTTATAGCTTTCTGTCATTGCCTGTCTGTTGTTCCTCCCTGTTTTTATTTTCAACTGCTTTTTTCATGATCTTGAAATCCCCCCACTCTCCTTCTTTTTTCTTCTTCTAATGTCTTCACTACCCATAAAGGTGTGATTAACGAGATGGGCAATGCATGTTCTAATAACAGATTGCAAAGGAGATCATATTAGACAGCCAGCGAGGCTCCTTTATTCCAAAGTGTACATACAATAACAGTCTGGCAGACATGAGTTATGGATGCGGCACCTTGAATAACAGCTATCGTATCACCTGGGAATGCCAATGGCAACATTATTAAAATCGGGGGGGGGGACCCTCATTGCCAAATTGTAACTGCTGCTTTCAGTGTGGAACTTGTTTGTCAATATGCTCATTGGGAGGAATCAGTACAGCTTCTATCCATGATGGTTTTCAAGTTAGCAACATGGTGTGTGTGTGTGAGAGTGTTTTTTTTTTAAGTTTCAGTTTAAATAGATGGCATTTTTAGAGGGCAGTGCTCGAGGCTTCTAAGAAGACAGATGTTGGGCTTGCTTCTATTATTATATTTCTACTCACATTTTAGCCAATTTTGGCTCAAAGTGGCTTACTGTTAGCATCTAGGCATAGGTACAACGATAAACCTGAAACATAAATCCTGGGGTACCCATTATGGCATAGTACACCCAGAAGTCTACCATGATTACTTGTCCCTTCCAATTTTCTAAAGAGGAGGGTTTGACATTTCAAATTGTTTTTCGGGGGGAGGTTTTGCGTATTTGGGTGAGGTGTCATCTGCAGTTTTGTTTGTGTCGTTTCCAGATGTGTGTCTGTGGTACTTTGTCTGTTTTTTTTTGGGGGGGGGACAGACAGAGTTTAAGCATCAAGGTTAAAATAGGTATTTTGTGGTGCCCACAACAGTTCCTTAGATTTCCACACACTTTCGACAGGCCCAAAAATGTTGTATACCTCTTCATCTTTGCATTTCACAAGCCCTCTTCAGGAATTCAAAAAGCACACCTATGAGGGCACAGTATTGTTGTTGTTGTTGTTGTTAATTAAATTTATATACCCCCCTATACCCGGGGGTCTCAGGGCGGTTCACATAAAAAGATCACAGTATATAAAATAAAAATAAAAGCAATAACCCAATAATAATACCTAATAATACCCCCCAAAGACCCACTTTTTAAAAGGGTATGGGTCAACCAAAGGCCTGGTTAAAAAGGAATGATTTGCCTGACGCCTAAAGGTGAATAATGAAGGCGCCATGGAATGCCATGCAGGTGTGTGAATTTAAAAAAAGAGACTAGTTACAGGTAGGTAGCCGTGTTGGTCTGAGTCGAAGCAAAATAAAAAAATTCCTTCAGTAGCACCTTAAAGACCAACTAAGTTTATATTTTGGTATGAGCTTTCGTGTGCATGCACACTTCTTCAGATACACACTTCTTCAGATTCAGGGTGTATCTGAAGAAGTGTGCATGCACACGAAAGCTCATACCAAAATATAAACTTAGTTGGTCTTTAAGGTGCTACTGAAGGAATTTTTTTATTTAAAAAAAAAGAGAGAAATACAGATAAAGAAGTGAAGAGGAATGATGACAAAGGGCTTAGAATACAAGATGGGAAATGCTGTACACAATTATTCCTAATCCTAACTCAAATCAAGACTCAGGTAGGTAGCCGTGTTGGTCTGACACAGCCAAAATAAAGAATTAAAAAATAGTCCAGTAGCACCTTAGAGACCAACTAAGTTTGTTCTAGGTATAAGATTTCGTGTGCATGCACACTTCTTCAGATGCTACTGGACAATCTTTTAATTTCAAATCAAGACTGTATATTTAGCTGAAACTGCACATGACTGGGGGCATTTTTAAAGAAAAAGAAAAGAGAATTAGGAGAGAAGATAACTCTTCAAATAGAACATAACTCTTGAAGGCTTTCCTGCAAAAGGCCAAGCATTGCTAATGAGGCAGGAGATTAAGGCAGGCCTACAAAACCTCTGACCCACCAAGCTGGACAGAGCTCATTAGCCACGTTTCATGCATGCATTGCTTTGCTTTTTCATGCAGCGCATGGTTAAGCTCTGGCACTCATTCCCATAGGTGGCAGTGATGGCCACCAACTAAGAAGGCTTCAAAAGATTACTCAAATTGATGGAGGACAAGGCCACCCACGGTTGCTGGCCATGATGGGCGTGCTCTGCCTCTGGTGTCAGAGGTAGTATGTCTCGGAATACCAGTTGCTGGGAACAGCAGGTGGGCCGAGTATTGTTGTGCTCCTGTCCAGCTTGCAGGTTTCCTGATTGGCCACTGTGAGAACAGGATGCTAGATGAGATGGGCCATTGGCCTGACCCATCAGGCTTATCCTATGTTCTTCTGTAGAAGCTGCCTTATACGGAGCTACACAATTAACACATCTGGTTATGTACTGGCAGAAGCTCTCAAGAGTATTAAGCAGGTGTCTTTCCTAGCTCTAACTGGAGCTGTTGGGGATTGAACATGGAACCTTCTGCATGCAGAGCCTGCGCTGTACTAAACTAAACTAAGTCCCCTCCCCTACGTAGCATGGTTGCTCAATTGTAAAATATTAACTAAAGATTCCTAATGATAGGAACATGAACACTTGTCTGGTAAGGGTGTGGTGATCTCCTTTAAAAACTTTTTAATTATATGGGAAAATATGTAAGGAAAATAATATTGCATCTGGAGTAGTTGGCCTTCGAGCTCTTGTTGCTTGAATATATGCATCTGGAATATGTCTTGTGAGGATAGCGTGGCAAGATTGTGTGAGATAATGTTACGAGCACCAGTTCTCTCAACAAGCCTGCGTTTGGCTCTCTAGTTCACCTGTGACCAACAATTTAGTGAGTCTAGCAGCGAGCAGAAAGCGTGAAAGCACATAGAATGGTTTGCCAATTAAACTATAGGGCACTAAAATGCTCTAAAATGAAAGTGTTCTGGCTTCTCTTGAAATTACTTGCAATTTTCAGAAAGCTGAAGCACTAATCTTCTGAACCTCATTCCTGCCACAAAGATTGTAACAAGATGAAAAAGTTAAACTTTTTTTAAGCGAGAAGAAAATACTGAGTCTGAAATAAGGATGAACAATCTTTTTATGAGTTGTTCTTACACTCGAGCCTGTAACACAATCTTCATTCTCTTTGGATAATAACCAATTTCTATTAGATTCTGTCTGCTGAAACTCATTTATACATATCTTCCGTATTTGCAAATGCACATTCCAATTTTCCACATTTCTATTAAATTGCTTTCCCCTGCAAACAAGTGACAAGTTTGAGCTTGTCTGTGCTATACATTGTATCTATCCTTGCGCAAGTGTAAGGTAGTTTAAGCAATCAATTGCCCCCTTCACTTCCTCCCTGATGCAACCCCTTGCATGCTCAGACAACCCCTGTTTCTGGGGCTGGGGAGACTCACCAGATGTTTCAGATTCTGTCTTACGGACTGGAGTGGGGAGGAGGAATCACCTGAAATCAGGTAAAGGAATCTATGCTTTCCGGATTATGCTACCTTCCATTATCACAGCATTTGTTGGAATCCACAGACTTTCAATTCAACTTGACAGCTATTGCCACGCAATGCTAGGCTTTATACAGTATATCCAAGGGCGTACCCACCATGCGGCAAGTTAGGGCAGCTGCCCTACTCTAGAAGCAGGGCTGGTGGGCAGAGGCGGAGCACAGCCCGGCGGAGCGCGAGTTCGCCATTCCCGCCGCACCGCGCCGCACCCTCCCTCCAGCTCCCCGGCGCGCCCTCTGGGAAGGCCAAGCGCGGTGGGGAACCAGAGAGCGCGGCGTGGCGGGCAGGAACGCTGAACTCGCGCTGGGCTGGGCTCCGCCTCCGCCCACCAGCCCTGCTGCTAGGGAGGGGCACAGCCCGGCGGAGCGCGAGTTCGCTGTTCCCGCCCACTTTGTGGCCCCTCCCCTTCCGTGCCTTGGCCCCTCCCCTTGCCCCCCCCCTAGTTTTGATCCTGGGTACGCCCATGAGTATATCCGTCACTGACTGAAGGTGTACACAACTTCTCATGTGCTTGAACTAAGGAGCGGCACACATCTTCCCCCTTGAGGGAAAAACCCATTATGCCTGCATTAATTTGGCCCCATTGACAGGACTCTGAAACTGTATATAGTTCTTCTCTTTTTGCAAACCTGTATTTCCATATTTCTATTGGTTGGACCGACAATTTGCATACTTCAATGTCATGCTTCTAATAAGAGAGAACTTTAAATACTACAGTGGAACCTCAGTTTATGAACACCTCGGTTTATGAATTTTCGGTTTATGAACATCGCGGACCCATCTGGAACGGATTAATTCACTTTCCATTACTTTCAATGGGAAAGTTCGCTTCAGTTTATGAATGCTTCAGTTTATGAACAGACTTCCGGAACCAATTACACCCATGCTTCGGGTTAAGTACGCTTCAGGTTGAGTACTCCGCGGACCCGTCTGGAACGGATTAATCAACTTTCCATTACTTTCAATGGGAAAGTTCGCTTCAGTTTATGAACGCTTCAGTTTAAGAACTCCACGGACCGTCTGGAACAGATTAATCCACTTTCCATTACTTTCAATGGGAAAGTTCGCTTCAGTTTATGAACGCTTCAGTTTATGAACAGACTTCCAGAACCAATTGTGTTCATAAACCGAGGTACCACTGTATTTGAAAACTGCACAGCAGCACAAGGATGACAGTGGCCTGTATACATGTTTTGGAATAAGATCCAGTTATTTCAATATAGTGTGAAAATCCAGGGTGTCTAAGCATCTTTTCATTTAACAAGGAATGACATGGATGGTTTCCCCCCTACCCAAATATACTGCCAAAGATGAACCAGTTTCATTAAAAGTCATCCCGGTTACTGAAGCCTAAGTGTTAAAGGACTATACTGAGCATATAGGCAATTATTACTACTATTTTCATGGTGAAGAACTTGGCATTTATTGCACCTGCCCTGTGGCCCAAAGTAAAGTATAAATTCCACACCTAGGCCCAATTCATACAATTTCCCATCCATCAAAAAATGGTCCGGTTCATTTATTGGAAGATCCTCCTTGCACAGTGGCCCTATAGAAGCAGTCATGTAGAGGAAGCAATGCTTGAGGCAGAATAGCCCTGTTGACAATTGCTGCTTTCTAGCATCCATTTGCCAGCTATCTTCATTATGCTATTGCAGGAGGAGGATTTTACAGCATATGGGCCATTCCAAGGAAGGAAGATCACATGTTAAAAGGGGCCTATTTGCATACAGCAGTATCTTTGGAGGCCTAGGATAGCATTGTGATAATATGTGAATAGTGGAGGTGGCCCCTAGAACACCCCCGCTTTTCCACCACACAAACAGGATTGATGCTGAGTGAGTATACGGACCAGAATTTGGTCCTATGCACTAATAGGAGAATTGGGGCAGGGGGGTACACCTCCCTGCCATTTTTTGTTTTGTTTTATATGCTACTGACAATGGAATGAAGTTAATCTGTGTGCCAGGATGGGTGTTGAATGATTCTCCCAGACATGCTGTATGGCCACCAGTTGCTTCTCTGGGTAATTTACAAGGTTCCCTGCTGTATGATAAAGCACAGGTGCTAAAACTGTCATCCCGAGCAATGATTTATTAGTTTTTGTGGTAGTACAGCCCTTATGTAGCAGGCACTAAATCAAGAGAATGTATACAGAAATAATATGTTTTCCGAAGATGACCCATGGAGACTCTTTAACTGTTCTTGCCCTTTTACCACTGCTGTTGGTTTTGCCATCTCTTCTCATTATTTTAAAACCCACAGGATTCACTTTCTGTCTTAATTCCTAAGCAGCGAAGGCTGCTTCTGTGCTAGTTTTTATTGCTGTGGATATCTAGTTGAAATGTCATACCACTCAGGAGCCAAGGCTAACACAGAAAAGGAGAGACACCCCAGGGCAAAATGGGATCATAAAGAAATGTTGAAGGCTGCAGCAAATCTTCCCTAGTCTGTCCTTCTTTTTGGCATCGTTGGCATATGGGGAAAATTTGTCTCTGTGCTTCAGTCCAGAGCATATTTTCTCCACAAGAAAGGCTTCTTCAAGGAAATTTGTTCAAAGGTCTCATCTTCTTGCATTCCTGACAGTGACTATCAATCAAAGTCATTGCCTGTTGATTATCTGAGTACCCTTTGAACGGATTTGAGAAATCTTTAATTACTATTAAATGCCTGCCAAGTGTGGACGGAGGGGGGGGGAGGGAATTCAGTCAGTCAATCAAAGTGCAAGTCTAGTGTGGGTGCTGAATTTTAATGAGACGGCATTTGCGAGAAGGAGGTGAAACAAGACAAGTTGAGTTGAGTATAAGAGGAGGAGTAGTTCATGAAAGGAAGTAAGTACATGGAAAGCAGAAAGGGGTCTTGCTAACTAAACAAGGGTGCCTCTTACTGATTGCACTGATCACTTTTTAATTTGTGATGTTGCATCCTTATGGTGCTGCAACAGCTTTTAAAACAACAGGGGCATAGCATGTGTTCCAGGATGCAGCCTCAGTCCAGGGCAATGATGATACCCAAACAGATCTCTGCTTGAACCCAGTGTGCCCATCAGAACACAGCCCAGAATCTTATCGAATGAACAGGCTCTGTACTGCAGACATGTAAACGGGGGAAAGGTTGGGAAAGACTATTTAGAAAGTCTCTGCCTCTCATAACATAGAGCAGGGGTCAGCAACCTTTTTCAGCCGTGGGCCGGTCCACCGCCCCTCAGACCATGTGGTGGGCCGGACTATTTTTTTTTTGGCGGGGGGAAATGAACGAATTCCTATGCCCCACAAATAACTCAGAGATGCATTTTAAATAAAAGCACACATTCTACTCATGTAAAAACACGCTGATTCCCGGACCATCTGTGGGTCGGATTGAGAAGGCGATTGGGCTGCATCCGGTCCACGGGCCTTAGGTTGCCTACCCCTGACATAACTCTCCTGTTAATGGAGGAGGAAGGAGCTTATGGAAGAACGTTGTTTTGAGACATCCTCATCACAGAAATCTCTTTATTCTCAAGCCTCTTTGTTCCAGGGACCTCCTTAAGGCCTGCTATAAGGGTTATATGCCTGAATATACCGTTGACATTTTAAAATGTTTATTCAGGTGTCTTACTTACTAAGATCAGGAAGTGTTACCACCACTTCCCCCCTATGGTTTCGAATGGACACACCCCATTATTATTCCAAGGCATTAGGGATTGCTGCTGTTTTGCCAGGTACTTCCTGACACCTCTGGCCAGGCACATTAGTTGGAATAATAGAGAGATGCAGGATGAGGGGTGGTCCTGGCTTGATTATTTGACTTTTGTAGTTTGAAGTCAGCTTGAAGCCAGCTGCAAAAGCAGTTAGCATTGTCCCCCAAGGCCAATTTGTTGCAAAGAGAGCAATTGATACTACTGGTACCAAGAGGATTTGAACTGGGGCTTTAAAAGAGATAAATAAGTCACAAAAAAAGAGCACGAGGTGAAATGGAGATGAAATTAGAAGGTTATAGTCAGGCACATTTCATTAGCACCAAGATCATAATTTGGCTCCAATCATAGGGACCAGAATAGAAACTGGTTGTAAATAAAAGAGACATGGTTGGTTTTACTGCCTATGATATGGAATTAAGACATATTTCTTGATCTGAAACAAGAGCCAACCAGCATAATGAGAGTCAGCCATGAAATGTTGGAGGTATCTCTTGTCTATTGGTTGGAGCAAAACCAGATTCACGGAGGTATAAACATAATTCACGGAAATGAGAAAGGTGATTAAAGGCCCTTTTCCTAGCCCTTTGCAGGGATAAATTACAAAAATGCTCTTTTTCTAGCTTCAGATGAAGTGGGTTTGTATAATAAACATTTCTGTAACATTCAGCTACTTTAGTCCAGACAGCTCAATTAGGGCTATGTGATAAAATACAACTTCAGTACACTTTCTGAGCACTTAATGTGACTGAAAGCCTGTTAGGAAGAAATCTCAGAGAAAATAGGTCCTGTCAAGTGTTTAAGGAAATTGAATTGGTGCCGTATTTAACTCACAGATCTGAAAACCAGAAGATAAGCGGGATACTAAAGTAATTTAATTATATTGTCATATTGGCGTTTCATTTCTTTTTTGAGCCTCCTTTATTATTATATTTAATGCATTAAAATGCTTTGGAGGAGAAAGCACAAAGAAGAAGCTGTAAAGGAACAAGCAAGAAAGTTAAAAGAGGGAGTTCATTGTGCGTGCTGAGAAAACCCAAAATGTTCTAAGAGCGTGGCCACATGGGAACAACATGTGCTCCTGATAAGAGCACAAAATGCATCAGTGTGTTGTGCTGCCAGATTTGGCACAAGCACATTGCTTGGTCTTGAGTCTATGCACAGGCTACAAATCCATCATACCTACCACAAGGACAGACAGGGGATCTGTGAGACTGTGCTCAGGCACTGTGGATCTTATAGGAACCTTCCCACTGAATGACTGCATCCAAGACTGCCCCTACTGCAGATAGGCGGGTACCAAAGGCATGTACACAGGGTGTGCCGGGTGTATTCAGGCACACCCTAGTGATTTAAAATAATGGGGATCATGGTGAAGAGGAGAGAGTATAAAGGGCAATTTGACTCCCTAGGCTGTCAATATCATTGGAAGGGAGGAGGAAGGAAGAAGAGAGAGGGAGGGAGGGAGGGAGGGAGGGAGGGAGGGAGGGAGGGAGGGAGAGAGAGAGAGAGATGTAGGCAGAATAAAAAGGATGGAATGGATTTGCAGCTCCTGCCTGCATCTGTTTCTAGAAGCAGCAGGGTGTGTGTGATTGGCTCCTGTGTTGGCAGTAAGGAAGGAGGAGGGAAGATGAAGGAGCCTTAATCCAGGCACCCCCAAACTGCGGCCTTCCAGATGTTTTGGCCTACAACTCCCATGATCCCTAGCTAACAGGACCAGTGGTCAGGGATGATGGGAATTGTAGTCCAAAACACCTGGAGAGCCGAAGTTTCGGGATGCCTGCCTTAATCTGTTTTGGTCAACTTGTGTTAAAGATAGAGAGCATGAAAATTGACTTTATCTTCGTAAAAGTCTGGTTATCATTACAGTAAAAAGAAAGAAAGAAAACTATTTTGTGCCTCATTTTTTAAGTGTTTATTTTGTAAATAACATCCAGTTGTTAATTTTTTAAAAGCTAAGTTTTTGTTTCTTTAGTTTGATGGGTAAAAATAATGTCCTTTATGATTGAGCATGAGCACGTACAGTATTTAAAAAAATGTTCCCCTTTAAAACAAATTTCCTTTGGTGCACACACCCTAATGAGATGTGCTGCCCATGCCTATTGTGGGCAGCTATATCTCATGTCCCAACCATGTGTCATGCTTTCCCATGAAAAACCATTTAGCAGAACCTAAAATGGTGTCTTTCGCCCTCCAGTTGACGTTCAATATGCTTAGTCTGAACTTGCCTGTGACACAATATACTTCTGCATTTTGAAGCAAGTGTTAGTTTCAACCATTTTGAAAATGAACCAAACATATTTTTAAATGTTTTGATCCAAGCAACTGTGAGTACCATGTTTGTGTATAGAGTAGGCATCCCCAAACTGTGGCCCTCCAGATGTTTTGGCCTACAACTCCCATGATCCCTAGCTAACAGGACCAGTGGTCAGGGAAGATGGGAATTGTAGTCCAAAACATCTGGAGGGCCAAAGTTTGGGGATGCCTGGTATAGAGGGAGAATAACACAGGGATGAGGAACCTATGCCCCATCAGAAGTTGTTAGGTGTTATCTCCCATCACCCCCACCATGCTAGCTGGGGTTGATGGAAGTGGAAGTCCCACAACATCCAGCAGGTCAAAGATTCCCTATTCCTGTCATGGGAACAGAAGGCCTATTCTCTCCTCCCACATTCTCACCCAGCCTGCTTGCTCTGCATGGTGGGGGGGGGGAAACAAAAGTTCATTCTTTGACTGGAAGAGGTGGGGTGATAGAAATATGGAAAATGATCCCTAGTCCTCTCTTTCTCCTTAATGGCCTGGCATAGGATTTGGCCCCATAATGATCTGGGAGAGGGGCAAACAAGTTCAGCTGCCCTCTGGCAGTCCCTCTGCTCATGGCACTGTGGCTACAAACCCAAACACCTGTGAAGATATAGAAATGCAATAAAGAAAAAATAGGATTTCGTGGTTGTTACAAGATATATTTACAATTGTTTTAAAATGCTGAATTGTTTTAAAGTTATCTCACTATAATTTCTTATTTCATCCTAAACTACAATCTGAGCTGGTTTTACACTGAATTCTAGTATGACTAACGGCACAACCTTCTACATCCCTAATAAGAAGTAAGTTCCTCTGAGTTCCATACAAGTATGTACAGGTTTTGTAGTTTAATTGATCTAAGACTAAATCAGCACTCTCATGGCAGCTGAATATTGCAGAGACATTCCATCCTCCAGGTAATCTTGTTTTTCAGTGAGCTCCAAAGCTGCACCAATCCTGAAAGACAAGGTGAGAAAATAAACGGGTCATTTCATATATACACACATGCATCTCTTGATTACTTGTTTGTGTGCTGATTCATAGCTACTGTACATGTGGGAGCTGATTCCCGCTGAATACATTGTCTTTTCTCTCTGTGTTGTTTGATATACTAAGATCACAATCAAGTCATTACTATGATTACTGGATGCTGAAATCATCCAGTGATGAGTGTGGATGTAGGAACCAGCCTAATGTGATAAACTGTGTTTTCGATAGAGTGCTGCTTTGAGGATTGTATTGTCTAGCAAAGCCAGGAGCCAAGCGCTGTTCACTTTATTTTCTCTGTGTTGAAAATGCTATAGAAATGATGGTGGTTCTACACCAGCATGTTTTTCACATGCTGCGAGCTATTGTTCCTTGACAGCCCATCATATGTTGTCTCTCCCCAGGAAAATATTTCCAGTACATGTAGGCAGTAATTAGGCTTAAAGCCAGCAAAGCTGCTTTGAAGAGGAGTGGTGGAATACAGTGTGAAAAGAGCGGTAAATTATCAGGTGTCACAGGAGGAACACAGGAAGCTGCTTTATACAAATGAGACAAATTGGTCTATCTAGCTCAATATTGTCTACACTGACTGGCAGCAGCTTTCCAGGATTTTAGACAGGGTAACTACCAGGAGATGCTGAGGTTTGAACCTAGGGCTTTCTACCACTGAACTATGGAGCCTGCAGTGCAAACATTGGGAAGTGAGAGTCTTGGAAACATAACAGGGGACCAAGATCTGTTGGGCTGGTAATGCTGTGAGCCCTTTCGTTTTATGCTCAGGTTGTATATATATACAGTGGTACCTCGGGTTACAAACGCTTCAGGTTACAAACGCTTCAGGTTACAGACTCCTCTAACCCAGAAATAGTGCCTCGGGTTAAGAACTTTGCTTCAGGATGAGAACAGAAATTGTGCTTTGGCAGCACGGCGGCAGCAGGAGCCCCCATTAGCTAAAGTGGTGTCTCAGGTTAAGAACAGTTTCAGGTTAAGAACGGACCTCCAGAACGAATTAAGTTCTTAACCAGAGGTACCACTGTATACACAAATAAAGCCCTATATTTTTTTAAAAAAACACCATATCCAGTAACCTTTATTCTAATGAAACCAAACCCAAGATAAAAACTAGCAGCCTTGAAGTTTGTCACGGCTCAGAGACTGGGGTGCATGTAACAGTATTTTCAGAGTTGACTGATGTTTTCATCTTACTGATGTTTTTGCTCCTGCTCTGTTTCCCCACTGTCATATTTCCATTGGTCATCATTGTTTTAAGTGATTTTTATGGGACCCATTTGGTGAGGTCTTCCTAAAACACAGGGTAGAAGTATTCAAGGCAAATACTTATTAAACTATAGGAAACACCCACTGAGACAGTTGCATAATCTGCCCACTGACGACATTCCAAAAGAGCAGCAGAGGCAGCCAATGGGTCCCTGCCAGATATTAAGATGTTTCTCTAACCTCCAGTTAAGAACACTCTCTGGCAATGGCATTCCTCCATCAGACTTCCTACACACTCTTTGTCATAAAGCATAGGAATTCAGCACAAACATGACAGAATTCAAGTGCTAATATAATCCAGTATAAGTGGTAATATTGCTTGAATTAAGTACCCAGTCAGTGAAGCCACTACTACCTCATTCTCTTAAGACCTCAAGTAAGAACTAAAAGACCACAACAGTGTTGATGGTAGCAGAATGAATGAATGAATGAATGAATGTACATAGGCACAGTGTGGGTGTGCATGTGGTGGAGTGGTTCAACCCTCTCAACCCAACCCTGATGAGGATTGCAAATATGCCTCTTCCTGTCATCAGTTCAATCATTTGATGTGCAGGAAGGAAGCAGTATTTCTCTCTCCTCAGCTGATTTGCATGCATCAACTAAGGATGTGGGTATGTGCATGTGTGTGCACTCTTCTAAAGAATGCTTTACACAGTGCAGATGGCATGACAGTACATGAATTTACCCCAAGGGTAAAACCCCCAAATTGGTCCTCGCACACAGCATGAGAATAACATGAAGAAAATGCCTAGGACACCTACCCCACCCTACCTACCCCATCTTTAGTTGGGAGAAAAACAGATCCAGGTCAGGGAATATGACTTGTAGGTAGGCACGACTTATATTAAAATATTAGGGAACAGGTTGATATGTAGTATTCTTGTGGGCATCTTTTATGGATCAGTGGCAGTAAACATTCAGTGGCTGTGGAGTTGCTGCAAACAAAACAGTGACATCTCTATTTCAAGCCAAAGAACCGAGAGACTTCTGTCTTTTTGCCTGTTTTTTTTCTTACACAACTTATAAATAAAGATTGGGGACATGTAGAGAGCCAGCTGTAGACAGCCTCACTTTCTTCCACAATTACCAATGTATCTCAAAATGCGTTGGGAAGTGCATATTGTAGGAGATAGATGCACAGCAAGTGCTGATGATCATTTATGCTGATATCACTTGTAGATGTTAGTTCCATCTTGTCATACTAACGCAAGTGAGAAATTGCTGTTCTCTCCCTAGGACAGGGCAGATATGAAAAAGTTTGCAAGGCAATAGCTATTCCAAGCATTTCCTGTCAAGCACACAAAAAGACTGCAGAAGATATTGTTGGTAAACACGATGGTTTTCAACTTACGTTAAATGGCTTGATGGGATGGGCTCTTTTAATCTCCCCCATCTTCCTGAACAGTAGGAGAAACTGTCAAAAGTAGAAAAGAAAGAAGCATCGAAAAGTAGAGAAAGAAGTACTGAAATATTACTTTCCTGTTTCTAAGCAAAGTTTAAATATTTACTGTTCAAGGAGTGTCTTTTTTTGTCGTCATTTGCTGAGCACATGG
Organism: Zootoca vivipara; assembly: GCF_965207765.1. Classification (NCBI taxonomy): domain Eukaryota; kingdom Metazoa; phylum Chordata; class Lepidosauria; order Squamata; family Lacertidae; genus Zootoca; species Zootoca vivipara. The sequence continues at coordinate 44,343,584 of NC_142583.1, read as the reverse complement.
TGGTATCGATTTGGAAAAGAACTGTGTGTCTTTGTGGGAAGCACTGTGAAATCCACTACAAGAAATGACAAGGGAGCATATCCTTTGTGATGTGAGCAGCACTTGGTAAACTGCACAACAGGCAGCTCTCTTCCCTTTTCACTTGCCCAGTGGGGAGTTGGCCAAGCCAGAGTTTTGGGACAGGTGTGTGTCAAAGCACAAGGAACTGGCTTAGCCAATGGTATCACAAGACTTTGAGAAGGAAATGGCATTGGGTAGGGTCCAAGTCTAAAGGGGGACACCCTTAAGAGGCCTGAGAGGTGAACCGTCCCTGGCCCTAGTTCAAGTGGGCTGGGTTGGCCAGTAGCCATCTCAGGCTATCAGCAGCCCTAGTCACATGGTTTCGCACCATGCTAGATTGTTGAAGCTGGATAACTCCCCTTGGATGCGCCAGCAGGCATGTTGGGAGGAAGTCCTTCAGTCAACGGATCCTGACCCTATTGCATGCCAACCCCAGCTATGTCTGTTACTCAATAAAGTTGTTGCCAATATTTATCCATACATGTCTCTTTCTCTATTGTTTGGTTTGCAGCCACATCTGGTTGTGAGGCCAGGCATTTGCCCTGGCGGCCCCCAAAGTGGAAGGCTTTGTGTGCACTTATATATATGTGGAGACTGTTCAAGTGCCCTTTGATTCCTTTGCTTTACAAGGTATTCAGCTGTGAAGTGGGGTGAAATAGAGGTTACAATTCAAAGATGAGAAAAAGGTGACTTATTTCCCTGCTGGTCTGGTGGCTTTTAAGGCTTAAAGTGGCCAGGAGTTAACTGCCGCTTTTTAAAAAAGTGTTAAATCCCACTTGGCTGCCTGCATTCAGTGAATGGGTGAAGAGGACAGGTAGATAAAAGCCAGCATCAAAGGGCCACCGCAGGGCTGTACTTTACTGAATCACACATCGCAGGCAGACCATACAAAGGGGCAATCAAAAGGATGCTCATCTTTGTTTCCTTTATTAAGGCTTCCATTTGTTCAAAAACAAAAATGCTAAAATGTCAATGCTTCAGTGTAAACACTAGTCTTTTGTGTGTGCGTGGGGGAAATTGGCACTTAGAGTAGTGGGTGATAGAGATAGAAGAGGATTAAGAAAATACCATCTTACACAAAACAAGTTTAGGATTTGATAGGGCTTTTATATAGATATAAAAGGTAAAAATAAAATCAATGCTATTGCTGAACGGAATGAAGCACAGAAGAAAGCTTTGTTCTCAGGCTAGAATCCCCCAACGAGCACTTGCTGTATTATGCCTGCATTTGCTCACATAAGGCTGAATTTAGAGTTGAATTGCTCAATGCTCCGACTCATATATGTTCTCTTAAAAGATGACACTGAAGCTGCAAAGCTAGCAAACAGTGCAATGCAATTCCGGAAAAGGGTTGTTTAAGCCGGTGGCAAGGATGGTTCATGATAAGGAAATGTAAAATAATTGAAGTTTATATCAGGAGCCGATCCAGAGAATATATGGTCAGTGGAACAACCATTTGGCACCGTGCTCAGGAAACAGGAAGGCTGTGGTGCCAAAAACATCTGAAATTATTTTACAGCACAGCCGGTATATTTGAAACTGGGATGGGTTGTACAAAGGAAGATAAAATTGTTGCACTTGCTTGAACAGCCTGCAGCTTGAATCTGACTGTAATTCCAAACACACTTTCTAGGAGTTAAGCCCTACGGAACACAACAGCATGTTTGAGATTGTCAGGTTAGGGAGCAATCCTAACTGGGGTTAGGGAGACACTGAGTAGAGGATTCTCTGCTGCATCCACAGCCCTGTCATTTCATGTGGGCCAGGGCAGGGAGTGTGCATGTGTATGGGAACCATAAGTTCTGGTTGGGAACCTCTTCAAGAAACGGGCCATCTTTAGAGCCAGTGGTCCATCAGCAGCTCTGTTTCAAGAGCCTCGTGACAGTTACTACCATGGACACATTGGCAGCAGTAGCATGGAACCTCCAGAACTGCAGAGCTCTCCTGCTGCCAAAGACTAGTCAACCATCCAGTACTCACAGTGGCCATTGACATGCCTATGTGAAGCCATCATGTGGGAGGAAAAGCCCACATAGGTTTATGTTTAGTGTTGGGGGTAGAGAATTGATGGGTGGGAAAACACAAATCTCCACTTTAAATTACCCCTCTCCATATGGATTTACTTTAGAGTGTAATATGACAGGAAAAATCTGTTGGGTTTTATCTACAAGTCATCACTTGATGGTGTAATCATCAATTGATCAACATGCTTGTATAAACTGGCCCAATGTAGGGGGGGGCGTTATACAAATCAGAGAATAAGTATAGAACTCTTTCTGTAGTTCTATTGATATGAAGGGACTCTATCAGTATATGCAGAATTTTGCCATAATACATCCTAAAAAACAAGAACCTTATTTCAATTTCATTCCCAGTCAGTGTTGATTTCTGTCAGGTAATCCTAAATGTATCATCCACCTCAAATTTAAACAAATTAATAGGGGTACCACTTTGCAAGACAATTATTTTTGCCTATTGACTCTACTTTGATATGTTCCTGATACTCATCATAAATTTTCCTTTGACAAGCTTAATCTTATTACTCCTAGATAATCTGACTTGTTGTATGTGAGAAAATTAATCTTCCTCCTTGATATTCACATCTTTCAAGTGTTTTCATCATGCAGCTGCTTTAATCTTTTCTTCCAACTACTCCCCACCTTTTCATCAGTACCATTGTTCTCTGGTCTTTCAATGCCCCACGCCCAGTAAAATGTTGGTATTGATGTACCCAGAAGGACTGTATACAGAGGGGACACTAAATTTTGCAAAATGAAGGAGAACAGTTGCTTTTTTCATTTGTGAGGTGATGCTAAAGTAGTTTTTAGAGGCACTTGTTCACAGATGGTTGCTCTGCTGCCTTGCTTGAGAATTTGTGCTGTTTCAGGAGATTATTTTCACTAGGAGTTGAATTATATGAGAAACTTGAACACAACAACCTCCACCACAAGCTCCTATTAAAATGACATAGGGTGGAATTCAACTAAGTTTTCCTCAGATTAGACCCATTGAAATTAATGGACCATAATTTTGTTCCATTCGATTTCCACATTAATCAGCATTAAAAAAAACAACTCCCAAAATATTTATTTAAACACATAGTCAACTACATATACATATCCTCTAAAATGTATATTTTGACATTGAAATTGTCAAATACTGTATCACAGCAGCCAAATAAATGAGAAGTCCCAATGGATATGTTCCAAACCATACACTATTCCAACAAAAAACTTAATTGCTCGGATGGTGACAATTTTTTTGCTGACCTTCTCCATTTCAGTTTCCAGGTAATTGTGCGTGTATATTTGATCCCTTCCTGTACATACAAAATTAGCATGCCACAGAGAAGACTAGCCTAGAATTCTCCTCCCTCATATACCTGGTGCTTGTTTATTTGCTTTCTAATATGCTGGAAATATTTTTTTTTAAATGAAATTCCTTGTGGAATAATGGGATAACTCAGTAAAAACTGTGCCTTATGATTTTCTCATCATGTATTTGAGCTCTTAGTAATATTTCATGCCCTGAAAGATAGACTTGATACTTGACATTACCATTGTACTGACAAGTGTTACTAATAGGCACCAAAATATTCAGTTCTCTGCAAAGCTGAACTGCCGCCTTTTTCTTTTTTCTTTTTGAAAATTCTTCACTGAAACTCCTTAAGCTTCACTGTGAGGATTGTGTCTCAGCTATTTATTTCACTAGAGGTTATTAGTTTGGTTTCGACTTAATTTCCCTAATACCACTTTGCACACTTTTGAGATACATGCAGGTTACAATATAGCATTCCCTGAAAGAAATTATAGACATCCCTAAAGTATCTATTAGTCAATGACAATTATTCTTAACTGGCAGGACTTGCCACACAATGTTGTAGTGTTGCTGTTCAAGATACTTCTTTCCAATCCTCCTCCCTCCCGTTTTTCCATTTCCTCCTCTCCCAGCATTCGGGGAACATTCTGCACCCACTGAGCATGCTCATTGCTCATTGCGCTGGTCTTGGTTCCTGCCCTCCTTCGCCTCCAGGGAGAGGGGAAGGAATGACTACAGAATTTCACTGGGACTCTGCTTCAAATCAAGGCTCTGCAAAGCCAGCTTCTGCTGTGAACATTTAGAATGGGTTTCCCCTGAGCTCAGTCCCAAAGTGACAATTGAACATCTGTACAAAGCTTGGAAAGTGCACTTACCCCATGGGTTCAGTCAGAAGTCACATTGCGTACTTCTGCATGCATCCATTATGTATTTTTCCTTGGGATAAAACTGCCAGGATAAAATGCTACAGCTCAGTATTGTCCATGCTGATGCGGGTGGCGCTGTGGTCCAAACCACTGAGCCACTTGGGTTTGCTGATCAGAAGGTCGGCAGTTCGAATCCCTGCGATGGGGTGAACTCCCGTTGCTCTGTCCCAGCTCCTGCCAACCTAGCAGTTCGAAAGCATACTAGCGCAAGTAAATAAATAGGTACCACTGCGGTGGGAAGGTAAACAGCATTTCTGTGCACTCTGGTTTCCATCACAGTGTTCTGTTGTGCCAGAAGCAATTTAGTCATGCTGGCGACATGACCCAGAAAGCTGCTTGTGGACAAACGCCGGCTCCCTGGGCCTGAAAGCAAGATGAGCATCGCAACCGCATAGTCACCTTTGACTGGACTTAACTGTCCAGGGGTCCTTTACCTTTTACCTTACCTGTCCATGCTCTCACAGTGGCTCTTCAGGGTTTCAGACCACTCCTAGCCTTACCTGGAGCTGCAGGGATTGAACTTGGAACCTTCTGTATGCAAGGCTGATTCTCTACCACTGAGCTATGGCCCTTCCCCAGCTATCTCACTTACCTTGAATAGTATGCCTGTTGCTCTGAAATGGAAATGGAGAAAGGAGGGCAGGCAGGCAGGCAGGCAGCAGCATCCGCCTCTAATTTGTACGTTGGTGAGTGAGGTAAGCTGTCCCTCACTTACGCCCACACTGCCTGTGAACATGTGGTGATGATAATCTAGTGGTTCTCGTGCATATAAATGTTTGTGTGCAAATAAATACGCTTACTTTGTACATTACTGAAGTTGTGCCTGGCATTTCAGCTTCACAGTGGTTTCAAACACCCACTGGGAAATAGGGAGGGGGAACATGCAGGGAAGTTCACTTTAGAAGTAAAGGAATGGTTCCTCATTTTTCTTCAAAGATACAATTTTCTTTGCCACTTCAAAATTACCTTTGCTTCTGAGGTAAAGCACACTTTTTGGCCCAAAAAAATAGGGAAAGAGTAAACCATTGCTGCGAGGGAAAGGTGAAATGCATGTTTTATCAGCATGTGTTTCTGATGGCAACATTACTCATAAACATAGAGGCCCTGAGTGAGATAAGCAGGTCCTCTCAAACAAGTGTCTGTGTAAAAAAATTAAAAAAAATTATATATGTCACTGCACTGTGTAGTCCTCATATGTTACCGGAGAACTGCTTTATGAATTTTTAGAGAGGCATTGAAAAGTTTATTGATACTATTTTTCATATCCCTCAGTCTGTAAAGTTACAGGAGCCCAGCTTGTACGCCATAAAGGAAAAGACAGAGGCTTTAGAAAGCTTAAATGTCCCAGTTTTCATGGATGATATTAACAAAACAGTAAGTCAAAATGAACGTCTGGGGTGTGGAAGAGAAGCAGGATCAACTCACAGACCAATCCTTTGTGTGAAGAATGTGCATTTACTCCCCAGTAGCATAGAATTGCAGCCATAATGTAATGTTAAGTTATATGTTTTCTTTGGTGCAAGAACAAGAGAAATGAGTTGAATTAATTGCCTAAAAACTGTACTTTTTTTGAAGCTTTATTTATTGGGCAAACATGGTGTAGCAGGTGTGGATTCATGCACTGGACGCTGAACCAAGGGGGCACCATCTCAAAGCCTAGTAAACAAGGCTTTGGAAAGGAGCTGTGGGGCTCTGACAAGGTCCTAGAGTCCTCTTGCCTCCTTCTGAAAGCCTAGTTAGTGCTTTCCCAATTTGGGGAAGGAGGTGGGAGACCTCTAGGACCTTGCCAGAGCCCTCACACCTCACGCCAGGTTCCTCCTTACCCACCTTTGAGAAGACAGCACAAGGACTGGGGCAAGGCGGGATGCCAAATGTTGACCTCGCACAGGGCATCATTGTACCCAAGTCCACCCCTGGGTGTAGATGAGACCTCTAAGCAAAGAGAGAACCTTCTGGATGACTCTTATTTATCTGTCTGTAGATTTATACTTTTTCTGTGTCCAGGACTCAGGCATACTTCTTACTTGGAAGTTTATGGCTCATGTTGTATAGGTATTGTTGTTGTTTAGTCGTTTAGTCGTGTCCGACTCTTCGTGACCCCATGGACCATAGCACGTCAGGCACTAGTTGTACAGGTAACAAAATTAAAATATCAATATGAAAAGCAAAGCAAGAGATGACATATCTCAGTCTAGTATCCTTGGAGCTCCATGATGGGACAGGGTAACAATTCCCCTGCCACTTTTGCCATAATACTACCCACAAAAGTAAGGGGATTAGGGACAGGTGGAGGAGAGAAGACTCACAATTTTGTTTGTGTTCTGCATGGGAACTCTGCCTTGCCAGAAAGCATTTGTTAGTGGGCGTTTAGATGCATCTGAACTAAATAAAGTCCACATGCGGGAACACTAAGAGGGCTTAAAATAAACACCTAAGCTTCCAGTCTGATCCACAGACCAATGAAGCCAGGGTACTTAGGTTTAAACCAGTTTAATTCCACTGCATTTGTGGAACCAAACCACCTTAAATCTGATCATATTCATTTAAAGGTAAAGATAAAAGGACCCCTGACCGTTAGGTCCAGTTGCGGACGACTCTGGGGTTGTGGTGCTCATCTCGCTTTACTGGCCAAGGGAGCTGGCGTACAGCTTCTGGGTCATGTGACCAGCATGACTTAGCCGCTTCTGGCGAACCAGAGCAGCGCACGGAAACACCATTTACCTTCCTGCCGGAGTGGTACCTATTTATCCACTTGCACTTTGACATGCTTTTCGAAAGGTTGGCAGGAGCAGGGACCGAGCGACGGGAGTTCACCCCATCACGGGGATTTGAACCACCAACCTTCTGATCGGCAAACCCTAGGCTTTGTGGTTTAACCCACAGCGCCACCTGCATCCCACAATTAAACCATATTGGTTTAAGGGATTGTAAAACAGAGAGGCATCAAATATTGTTGCTGGTGCTTGTAAAATTCTGGTCACTTCCTGAAATACAATAATATTCATATCCCATAAAGTCAAATAAATTCCTGTCTGTCTGTCTGTCTTTTTATGTATATATGTATCTAGAAATGGCAGTGGTGATGGGTTATTGCTCTACTCTGGGCATCATTTTATATTTTGTTCCCCCCTCTCGCACCTTATAAAATCATACGTCTTTTAAGTATCTAGCACAAAAATGTAAATGAACAATCGGGTAGTGTTGCCAGTTTTCCTGGATAGCTCTGATGACCATGTTGCCATGGTGACAAAAGGTTCATGAGACAGTATTAGCAATGCAGCTTTCGAACCGTAATCAGTCTACTGCTACCTCTCCTCCATATTTCAATATCACTTCAGTAAATTGAATTCCAGTCAGTTGCCAGTCCAGTGTGTTCCCCCTGTGGTTTCCTTCAGCAAAAATTGCCGCTTTGTTCTATGCGCTGATGATCGCACAGTACTTGAGTCTGTAGAGGGTTACTGTGCTAGTTGTACAGCTGTGTCTCGTAATAAGCAATCTCTGCCTGTGATGCTGTACAGGTAACAATTAGGCCTAAAAGTATTTTGGTCTGCTTGCTTCAGCCTCCCGGCTGAATCTATTTCTAGAATTGTATGTTAAATCCCCCACCCTCCAAATGTGCAACACTGGTGAGTTCACAACGAAGAAGCGGTTGCTTATTCTAATATTCAAAAAGATGGCACACCTTTTGCCACCCAGTTTCAAGTGTTTCGTTTTGTGGGCAGCAATGTTCTAGTTCAGGCTAAACGGCATCTTTACTTGGCCACATTTGTTGGCAGAAATGCAAAGCAACAGAAAGCTTTTATCTGAAGTTATTCCAGCAACTATATCAAAACAAAAAAGGTTGTGAGCTATGGCTTGGAGTGAATTCTCATTGGCTGAAATATACGATTAAACTTTGGTACAAAAGTGACCCTGTCCACCATTCCATCTTTTCATTGATGTTACTGAAAATGAAGACTCCTTTCTACTAAATTTTCATTTTGGCTAACTGAAAATTTGGTATAAAAAGAAAGCATCATTATGACAAAGTCAAGCACGTCAAAACAATATTAACTCATATATCAGACCCAGTCCTTTTCTTATTTCTGGGGGTGGGGCACACAGGGATATTATAAAGCAGATCAGATCCATTTATGAAAAAAAGGTGTCCCATAACTTGGTGGGTCAGTTTATCCATGATGGCTCCCTCCCGAACATCCTAGCAATAGTCCAATAGTTGGAGGGTTTTTAGGCTTAGCTAAAGCTTGATAATGGTTAACCAGACCACCACCAGGAATAGCTTTGGAACAATGTTCAGTAAGGGTAGTTACAAATCAGGCTGAAGAGACTGAAACACCATATAACACCGGTCCTGAAATAGCTACATTGGCTCCCAGTACATTTCCGAGCACTATTCAAAGTGCTTTAAAGCCCTAAATGGCCTCGGCCCAGTATACCTGAAGGAGCGTCTCCTTCCCCATCGTTCTACCTGGACACTGAGGTCCAGCGCCGAGGGCCTTCTGGTGGTTCCCTCACTGTGAGAAGCAAACCTATAGGGAACCAGGCAGAGGGCCTTCTCGGTAGTGGCACCCACCCTGTGGAATGCCCTCCCATCAGATGTCAAAGAGATAAATAATTACCTGACATTTAGAAGACATCTGAAGGCAGCCCTGTTCAGGGAAGTTTTTAATGTGTGACATTTTAATGTATTTTAAATTTTTGTTGGAAGCCGCCCAGAGTGGCTGGGGAAACCCAGCCAGATGGGCAGGGTACAAATAATATATTATTACCGTATTATTATTATTATTATTATTAGGGAGAAATGTTGCCTCATGACTGTTACATATGGTAAATAGTGGCTAAGTCTTTATATTTCCTCCCACATGCTTAATGTTGTTTTGTAGCTCAAATGTAGCTTAATTGCTGTAAAATACCAGCAATGTAGGAGCTTAAAGCTGCAAACCTAATCAAGTCTAAAGGAGGAAATCCCACTGAACTCACTGCAGCTTCTTAAGAAGGGACTATCCAGTACAGTTGTACCTTGGTTTTCGAATGTTTTGGAAGTCGAATGGACTTCTGGAACAGATTCTGTTCGAGAACCAAGGTACCTTGGTTCTGAAACTTAATCTGTTCCGGAAGTCCGTTTCAAAACCAAAGCATTTCAAAACAAAGGCACGCTCTCCCATAGAGAATAATGCAAAATGGATTAAACCGTTCTAGACTTTTAAAAACAACCCCTAAAACAGCAATTTAACATGAATTTTACTGTCTAATGAGACCATTGATCCATAAAATGAAAGCAATAAACCATGTACTGCAGTCACACAATCAATCAATCAATCAATCAGTAGCTGAATTGGGTTCCACACAGTCACAAAAAGAGCGCCGCAAAAACAAAAACGCAAAATAAATAGCAAAAACAGACCGACCTCAGCGTAACACTCAAAACGGAAGTGTTTCACTCAAAACGGAAGCGTAACACTCAAATTGGAAGTGTAACACTCAAAACGGAGCACGTTGGCTTCCAAAAAAAAGTTTGCAAACCAGAACACTTACTTCCAGGTTTGCAGAGTTTGGGTTCCAAGTTGTTTGAGTACCAAGGTGTTTGAGAACCAAGGTACCACTGTACTGCACAAATGGAGTTGTGCTTATGCAATGGGACTTGCCTTTCCTCTCCTCTCTCAATGTGCCTCTGAATCTGCTCCAGAGAGTCTCCAAACCTTCTGGAGCAGATTTTGAGGGTGTTTAGGGGGTAGGAGAGGAGAGGAGAGGGGGGCAGGTTCTATTGCACAAGTGGAAGTCTGCTGTGCATACAGAACAGCAGTGTTGAATGCAAACCTGTACATTTATTTATTTGTTCATTACATTTATCCCACCTTTCTTCCATCACTGAGCTCTAAGCTGTGTATATGAGATCTCCCACCAAGGTAGCGTACTTAGTTTCCCAGGTGGTCTGCTGTCCAGGCACTGATCAGACCCTGACCTCCTTAGCTTCAGCAAGGAGTGTGACTCATTCCTTTGGACCATATTTAGTGCTCAGGGTTTTCAGGAGAGCATTAACTCTTTCTATTTTTATAGAACTAGCTGGGCAAGAGAACAGTCAGTGCTTGTGAGAACTTCTGAGAATTTATTTTATTAATACTTTCAACCACCTGGTTTTTTATAGTGGAAGAAAAACTAATGTAGAACCAGTTTCTTAGGTGCTTTCTTTTTCTCTTTGATAGAAGAAAAAACCCTGTAAAGGTTTGCTCCCCAAGTTTAGTGATAGCTCAGATCTTGTGTTATTTCTTTAAGGCTTGAGCACCAAATCCTAGTCCGAGAAACTGGATGCATAGTATTCGGAAATTAATATTCTTATAGAAAAGACAGGTTTCAAACACTGACCCAGGAATCTGTGCTTTTAAAGTGGAGCCACACATTCCTTGCTTGTTTTTCCATGACCCTTGAGAACTCAGATATAAACTCTGTGGATGGCTTTGGATTCAGTGGAGGACTGAGAAGTGGCAAGGACTGCTTTAATACCCCCAAGAGATAAAAAGCAACTCAAATGCAGCCATCCTTTTGTGATGCAGTTCTCCAGCCAAGTAATGTGTAAAGAAAATGCATATACTAGGGGAAAGTGTGCATGAGGCATCTATCGGTAAAAACAGCATGGAAAAATGCATTGCATATGGGAGCACTTGTTTGTAAACATTAGCCAAAATTTCATATGGAAATGCTTATACCGTAGTAGGACAAATTGCACCTAGATGCTGATGAATGTTCATTGAGACTTCTTTTTAAGTGCAAACTGATGTGGAGATGTGGAGAACGGAACTTAAGTCTGGAAAAAGCAAGGAATGGGAATGGAAATCGACAGATTTGCCTATCCTTACTCAGAAGAAAGAGCTCGGTGTTCCAGGTAGCCTACCTGGTAAGCTGACAAATTGAACAGATCATCTCACCCTATTAACCAGGGCATCTCACCCTATTAACCAGGGCTAAGGGCCATTACAGAAACAAACACTGGAGATTAAAGTAATGTTGTGGGTTTTAAAAAATTGCCTGAAGTCATAGGTTCATAGAGTTGGAAGGTCCCATGAGGGGCATCTAGTCCACCCCCTGCAATACAGGAATCTCGGCTAAAGCATCCATGGCAGATGGCCATCCAACTCTTTATGTTTATTTTGCAGGTGTTCCTCAGCAATTTTCCCCAAGGAAGTCTAGTGGCATGAACAGAACATGGGGCCTTTATCCCAGACACATTTACTTGGAAGTAAATATTGCTGATTTCAATGACACTTCAAATGAAAAGCAATGAAAATGAAAGCTAAACCTTTCAAAGACAGGTTTGATAGGCAGAATATTGCTTTGATCTATGGCTTATCTTTGTTTTTTTTATTTTAGCTCAGAACTTCATGGCAATTTGGTATTCATTTCTTTTTTCTACCACACTTCTTCAGATGCTATACATTTTCTTTGATAGGTGGCTGTCTGTTGCCATGATAGATAGCAATCTCCCACTCAAGCTGTTAACAGTCTTTGGAGTACAGCATGTAATAGCCGTGGCCTGTGGAACACATATATTCTAGGAATGGAAATACAGAACTTTTAGATAAATACAAAACTTTTATAATACAAATATGACTGACTGCAGTGTGGTTGCCAGTGCCCTTTCAGAGAATCTTTAGCAGTTTTGACAATGTGCATTACTGAGACAAAACTATTTTTAGAAATACATGTGCATTTTGATGACTAAAATCATCTCAGATCCAAGAATAAATGGTAAGTGCTGTTCTATAGAATGCTTTGGAACAGATGGAACTCTTTGAAAATCTTTTCACCCCTATGATTTTACGTGGTGCATATCAATATTTCCCCCCCCCCCCAATGTCCATTTTCGCAGTAAGATCTGAGATAGGACTCATAGGATTGGTTCACACTAGGTAATGGCCTGCATGTGAGTGCCTTGAGAACCCAAAACATCTCTGTTTGCCATTGGGAGGTGTTCATAAGAGAGGAACCATAACTCAGTGGTAGAGCACATTGTACTGAGAATTCTGTGGTTTGATACCTGGCTTTTTCAGGGAGCAGATAGTGTGAAAGAGCTCCGCCTTATGAGAACCTGCTCCTGGGTCCTTTTGACTAAAGATGCCACGGACTGAAAAAGGAGCCTTCTGCCTGCAAACCAGAGGCCATGTCACTGAAACAAGGTCATTTCTCACTGTCCCTCAAAATTCCTCAAATTTTACCTAAGCAGGAACCTCAAAAATCCATCTTGAATGGTGGTTTCGGCAAAATTTGATGGCAGCCTATGGATGTCTTGTTCTATGTTGTTTGTTCCTTCACATCTTTCAAAGCTGACCCTCTAGCACTTGGCAAACTCTGTCTCAAATTAAGCTACAAAGCTTCTCTGAAAAGCATTTTCTCACATGATTGTAACAGTCTGTTCAGGTTTTCTCAAGGGTTGAAACTCACCCCTGATTTTTAAGTAATGCTATTTCATCACGGCATTCTGATCAGGCAATCAAATTGTCAAGGTTGGGGGGGGGGGCGTTGACATGTGATACGGCCATATTTCGGGATGGAACTGCCCTGAGACCTCTGGGTATAGGGCAGTATATACATTCAATTAATAATAATAATAATTAACGATGAATCATGTTCTAATGATTATGAGTATCTAGGATGTCTAACAAATTCCAAAGAATTATAGCAGTTCTATTTGCTTCTCTCAGGCACCAAACTCTGTGTAATGCAAGGTACCAGTAATAGCAAGAAAGCAATTGCATTACAACTAAATGAATTAAACAAAGCTCCAAAACATAAATTAGAATTTAACTATGCCATTAAAAACTAATTTAATTTGCAAGCCATCATTATTAGATAATAAAGACCTACTGCAAAAAGCACAACAACACAGGGGGAAAAACCCATGCTATAAATCTCCTTGAGCAGATGAATTACTCTTTCCCTAGGAATAAGGGTTGGGGGGATCCTGAATGGATAGCCCAGGAGATAATGAAAAGAAGGTAATAATGGAGTAACTGGAGAGTTTCATTGAAGGAGGAATGTTGTTATGGCCACAGAGAAACCTCAAAAGGCGTTAGAAGAAAACTTATATAATATTGTTGTTCTTAAACTCTCAGATCAGTTTTTTAAAATGACAATTGAAATAATTTTGTGCTGCTGACTGACTAATGTTTGGAGTCAAAAAGACAAGTGGCCAGATGTGATAAAGGGCAAAGTTATTGCAGCTTTAAGAGGTTGCAGGTCTGGTTCTGCTGTGCAAAAAGGTTAATAATAAATGGTGGTGGTGGTGGTGATGGTGGTGATGATGATGACATGCTTCAGACAGAAACAAGACAGAGAAAGGCAGGAACTGCTAACTGAGTGCTGCACAAAAACTTTATAACGTGAGAAGGGGGATCAACTGAGCCATGTATTAGTCAGCAAATTCCCTTGGGCTGTCACTGTAAAATTGTGTACATCCAGTAGATTTTGGCAGGTCCAGCATTTTACATACCTGCCGCATATTGAGAAAATTTTTGAAAGATAGTTTCCTGTCAAAAATTTCCTTAGGGACAGCCCCAAATAGAGCACACTGCGACAATAAGATTTTAAGGAAGCTAATGCATGGATTACTGTGTCCAGATTATCATCCTCCAGGAATGGCTGCAGTTAGTGTAGCCAAAGCTGGTAGAAGGAATCCCCTTGAGCATCTCATGCTAAAGATAAATCTACAATCACCTTCAGAATATGAACCTGCTCTTACAAAGGGAGTGCAACCCCATCCAGAACAGGCAACTGGCCAGTTTTCCAGACACAGGAAACACCTAACCAAAGAGCTTCCATTTTGCTAGGAATCTGACTCAGTTTATTGGCCCACATCCAGACATTGCCTCAGGATTTACACACCCAGTCCTGATTCAGGTGTTACAGAGAAATAGAGCTGAGTGTCATCAGCATACTGAAGACACAATGTTCCAAATCTTATAATAACTGCTCCCTCCCCCCTTTTTACTCCGATACAATATGCTGCAGTAAACATTTTCCAACAAAAACTGATCCCATGGTGCAGGTTTCAGTAGCCAGGCAAAGTTTTCTCCACAAAACCTATTGATTTTTGCCATACTTTCAATACTATAAGTAGGGAGGAAACATTAATCTGCCTTCTTTTTCAAAAAGCAAAGGGGTTGTGGACTTTGGAATTTAGAAAATAGGCCTGTTTAATGGAATAACACAATAGTACAGCCAGGCTACAATCCTGTACTCTCTCACCTGGCTGGCAATAAGTCCCATTGAACACAGTGGATCTTATGCATGCAAGGTAAACAAGCATTTGTCTGCAGACTGCTTTCCAGGTCATGTGGCCATCATGACTAAACCGCTTCTGGCCACAGAAACACATGTATATATGATATTATTGTCAATGATTTGAATTAGTGAACTGAATAGAGATGCTCTTGAAGAACAGTCATTATATAATCTGATACTGCCCTTTACTTAAAAAGTGCCTTTGTCTTAAATTATGGGAATTCATTTTGCTTTTAATTCTTTTCTTCAAATGTAATTTAAAAGCTCAAATAAGGCATTCATAAAACATGCCCTATCCTATTGAGGTAACATAAAGACACCAAACTCTGCACTTAATCATTTTCGCTTCCTTGTTAAACATACTAACATTGTTTTTGGAAAGACATACATGTATAGCAGTTCTCGCATCCCATAGCAGGCATCAGTGGGAATAAATCTATTCCTCCTAACAAAAATCCACATTTCATTACAGAGCGAGGCTAGGCTGCAAGAACTCTTATCAATGCAAATATTTTGCATCTGTTTGCAACCCACAGCCATAGCCTGAGATACTGACAATGGGCAAGTTGTGATTCCATTGGCATGGTGTCCTTATGCTGTACGACCAGCAGATGGCACTGCAGCACTTTGCTTCTAATCTCCCAGTGGTGCAATTTTAAATGATGATTACCATTTTAATAAAATTAATGTTATTAATAGGAGAAGTGGTAATAGGTTCATTTGTCCAAACTGTCTTATCTCATTCCATACAAGGCTGTGGAATTATATATGGTCCATCTTCTCTCTCTTCTCGAGAGTGGCTCAAACTTTACCCACAAATGCGATCAGCTAGAGTATTAAATTGCTTTGCACTGTCTGACTCCACGGATGTGCGTAAGGTCATACGCTGGAGGTGCTGATAGGGCTGTATAATTAAATGGTGCCATATTTTAAGGCTCATTCAATTTGGGTAATTATAAAGTCACCCTCCGTATGATCCCTGGAGTGTAAGATTCGTTAGCTTCATTTGAGATCTGCTGTGGAGGCTTGCTGCTGCGCTATCTCAGATGTATGGCTCTTCCGTTTTACATCCCTATCAGCGCCAGCATGTGAGTAACTATTGGCACAACTAGTCTTCTTATTGACTGTGACTGCACTAGCCGGGCATGTCAGACTACTTATGTGCTGAAATGTTTGCAGGGCTGGGTTCAGCATTTGTAAATCAATATTATGTGGAGCTTGTTAGAAGGCTTTGAATGAAAAAAAGCTATAGAAATGCCAGTCATTATTATTTCCAGCTTCACAAATATCCCCCATTACTAGTAATGTTTACTCATACCTGCCACCAAGATGTAGTGATTTTAAACAGGGAAGACAAATCACACTGCTTGGTTTAAGCTATATATTTCACTTTGGTTGTCTTGTGTGTTTTATTATTTTCCTCTATAGCACCACCAGTATTTTCTAGTTTATTTACAAATGCACATATATCACACTCTACCAGTTATACAAGCCATGAACGACGGGCAGCTCTTTTGTGTCTGAGGGCCACATACGGCAGTGGTTGCCAGTTGGGAGCTTTTTGGGTTGGTCTGAAGAAAGCCTTCATAGAATAATAGAGCTGGAAGGAACCATGAGGGTCATCTAGTCCAACTCCCTGCAGCTGAGAAATCTTTTGCCCAACACAGGACTTGAACCCACAACTCTGACATTAAGAGTCTCATGCTCTGCTGACTGAGCTATCCCAGGTGAGGAACCAGGTGAGGTGGGTTGGGCTAGGGTTGGTATTTCCTTTCTCTACACACTCTTATTCATTCACTCATTACCACTTTTACACCCCCTGCCAGCTCCCAACACATCCAAGATCCCAGGACCACTGAGGAGGAGAAGGCAGGTTAAAGCATGTTCACTGTCTCTGAACAGCTAATAGCAGTGATCTTCTGTACTTTGGCATCCGTGGAGAGTGATCCCAGTGCAGCCAAAACTGTGCTTCCCATTTTACTTATGCCGGAAAATGTGGCCCATGGGCTGAGTTTTATGCCACAGGGAGTTATTGTAACTGCATTCCAACACAAAGCATGCCAAAGTGATTCCTCGAGGACAGAGGAGAGGAATTGCATGCAAATCTGATTTCCTGTGGATTGGGTATTCCTGTGTAGGGATACCCCGTGCTTCCAAATGTCTTGACTGAGGGACTGGGTGATCTCAAGGGCTTGAAATGTGTTCTGCCTCTTGGAGACCAAAATGACTACATTGCAAAGCAGAGAGGTAAGGATATGTCCACCTACCTTTTGACAACCACCCAGTGCCAACCCAAGACATTTTGCTGCCTGGAGTGGAGGACAAATGTTGCTCCTACGCTGCTTCTTAGTGTTTCTGTACCGGTTCATGCCTTCATCAATTCCCCACCCCTTTCCTCATGGTACTACTTAGAGTAGGTCACTTCACCGGATGCATTCGTCTATGACTACCGTAGCACAGTGTGTAATAACTAATATCTCCAACTTTCTTAGAAATCTCCAGAGACCAGATGAATAATCAAGTCATAGTGCTGACTGCCAAATGTTCAGAATCAATATTAATTTTAAACCCTAACAGTGCTCTTACAAAATGTTCTTATATAAAAAAGGATTGTGTATATACTGATGACCCCGATACTGAAAGGAATTTGAAAAGAAACCCTAACAAATGTTTGCTCCCGTGAGAACCCAGCACTCATGTGAGCTGTTCCATTGATGCTAACAGGGCCTGCTCATGTAAACATGTAATAATTACTTAATTAAGTCATTAAATTGGGGGAGGCTGCTAGGCATGAATAGTCTAGATTGTAATATACAGTTATTTCAAAAGAGTGATTAAATATAGCTAATGACCCATGATGAATAAACAACATAAAGAAATAGGAAGTGAAGCACAAAGTAGTTTAGTCCTCTTGTTCTTGATTTCTTTGTACATCTACTGGAAGCCAAGATCTGAATTTGGAATAAGGAAAGCTGTAACCCCAGGTATTTGTAAGATAGAGGAATGATTGGGCATAACTTTTAGTTGTCTTTGTGTGTCTCTGTGTTTAGCCATTCTTAGATTTGTTATTAAAAGTGCTGTTGCAGTAGTGTTGATCCCTACTGGTATAAAACAGGGATGCACAAGAAGAGTTTGGATGCACAAAACCTCTTGCTGGCTTGGATTCATGAATTTAAATATTTGTTGGACATACAGAAAATGAATTTGGAGTCAAAATTAGTTATTTCTTTAGGCTAATACCATGGCATTTTCCAGTCATCCCTGCTCTTTCTGAGGTGTCATCCAGGAATTGCTAACAAAAGTGCTTAAATGTAATGAACAAGGCACTTCAAATCATGACACACCTTAAAAGCTAGATTATTTTCTTTGATCATTTACTTTCTGAACTTTTAGAGCACAAATTCTCGTAATGCTTTGAAGGTTTCTTTGAAATCTTGCAATCTATAAATTTCAAACTATAAACCTGAAAGCTCATACCAACAGCACTTTTGAAAACCTTCCCAGGATAACAGGAAAGATTGGCTGTCAAAATTAACAGCTGTGAGTGATTAACAGGATTCCCATGAGTATGCATTTCTTTTAACTTTGAATTGTACCACCGATACCATTGTCAAAGGGGAAAGACTACCTCTGTAAGAACGAAAATAGAAGCCAAATAACAGATGTTCTCTATCTTCCACATCTTTTCTGTACCCTCCACCTTCAAACTGAGGGGGGGGGGGGGGAAGGCACTCTTGCAAGCATAACACACACGGCTATTTTCCAGAATCTCTGATAGGTACATATGTTACCTGAAGGTTATGCCTGGGGGTATCTGTGGCTTTTTGCCTTTCTAACTGTAGAAATACCTTGCAGGTCTGTGTCATGTTGAATCAGAGGAGACGATTAGGATGGCTGATATATATTGAAAGCTGAAAACATACACTGTGTGAAAGGCGTATATAGCAAAACCAATAAAACTGATAGGAGGAATTGCACCTAATTGTACCCAAGTCTGATACTCAAAATGGAGGTTACTGCCTTTCAACTTCTACTAGACAAACGTGACACAGCAGATCTGTTCTAAATCTGTTCTAAAGCAGATTCTCTACCACAATCAGCACTAGGAGACAAATTCAGGAGGTTCTGTGGATACAGCACAGAAATTAATGGACCCAATTTAGTCATGTTCATTCATTTCAGTGGGTCTACTCTGACTTGAGCTCAGCTAAATATCATCCATTGCCATTACTGCTAGTACTGCTATTGTAAAACTCTTTTTTTGAACTTTTCTTTTTATAAGTACTCTGTCAGTGCTTTGGTAATGGTTGGTGCCTTGGAAGTACAGTGGTACCTCGGGTTACAAACTCCTCGGGGTTCAAACACTTCAGGTTACAGACTCCGCTAACCCGGAGGTTAAGAACTTTACCTCAGGATGAGAACAGAAATTGCACGGTGGCAGCAGGGCGGCAACGGGAGGCCCCATTAGCTAAAGTGGTACTTCAGCATAAGAGCGGTTTCAGGTTAAGAACGGACCTCCAGAATGAATTAAGTTCGTAACCAGAGGTACCACTGTGTTATATGCGAGATTGCAGAATGGAGTAAAGCACTCTCTGAGCCACCCTTTCTTTGCAATGTGTTTGCCTCCTATTTTGAGCTGGGAACATAAAACCCATACCTACTGAAGTGTCACAAGAGAACTCAAGAAAAGACAATTCCAGCTCAGCACCCAGTTTGCTGCCCCCCCCCGATCCAAAATATTAGTTCTATGTTCCAAAATATTAGTTCTATGTTCTCCTTTCTCCATCTCTTCTTCTGCCCCCCCCCCGACAGCGTTTTGTGCTTTTGACATTGAGAAACAACAATGGAACAATCCTTTATTTTATTTTATTTTTGTGCTTCTATATCACTTCTTAAAAATCTGAATTTACAATGAACTACTTCCTGGAACAGAATGTTAAAATACCAGTCATTTCAGCTGCCGCCATTCTGCCATTCAAGATATAGCCCTCTTCCTAGTTATTTTGTCCTGAGATTCATTATCTTACTTTTCGCCAAATTGAATTACATAAGCCACTTATCTGTCCATGATTCTAGTCTCTCTGAGTTATTGCAAGTTTTATTGCTTTTCTGCTCTGTACTTGCAAAGCTCCCTCCATTTTGTATCATCAGCACATTTTCCTCGCCGTGCTGCATTTTCCTTCTTTCAGGTCTTTAAGCAAACAGGATCAATACTAATATCATGGCACACTACAAGTCAACTCCTTCCATTTGGAACGGTTCATGATTGTAAGTATTTTCTGCCTGCAATGTCCTGGTGAGGATTTTATCCACTCAGAATAACTTGACACCTACACCATGTGCCTAAATCATAACACGTTGTTCCTTGTTGATGGCACCTTAAGTGCACTTCACTAAAACCAGAACAACGCATCTTCAGCAGAGGCCTGGTACATGCCGACAGAACACTGACTGTAGGTATTTATGCTCTTTCCAAAGTTGAACAAGAGAAGGGAACTGTTTTACATTGAGGTCACTTGCCGAGGTTGAGTTCTGAAGAAGTACTTGCCTTATATACTTAAGGAAGCAGGAGTTGTTCTTTAAAAATTGTTCTTGAAGGTGAAACTTGTGTCTCCATGTTTGGTTATATAGCCAGTCAGAAATGTAAGTAATTCTGAAATCCAAACTTATACGTATGTTCACATTAGTCCATTATATTATGCACAGAGGGGAGAACTACTTCCAGGCCTAATGTATTTTACACACCATCCTCTAGAATACATAAAGCATTTCGAATGGAAATAAAAAAATACATTTGTTTCACCCATTGATCTTTGTTCGCAGGTGCACTGAGTTGATCTGTGAGGCTCATGGTGAGATATTGCTCTTCTTCTGCTTAGCTTTGCTAAACCCATAGTAAATCTTAAGAATCACAAATCTCTTAAGAATGGCAGTTTGAATCTGTGAAATGTTTGTGTCTCTGAAAGCTTGCTTCTCTGTAGGCCTCTCCCAGTTCATCCATCTTGAATCTTCCCTACGGCTCAGCACCTCATTCTTGCTGTCTCACAGCTCCTAATTGTTTATGTGATACTCTCCTATATTTCTCTCCTTCCCTTTGTTGTCTCTTTGAGGCGAGTCTTCCTGGTATAAAGGGTGTTAGAAGTGCAATAGCAGAGACCATTTAGTGCATAACTGTACTGTAGAGTTAATTCTAAGAAGCCAATAAGCCAGCTAGCTGAGAGGAGGTGGTGGTCTACATGCTGGGTGGCATGATGGTTACCAAGGTAGCACATTATCAGAGGCAGTTTTTTCTCTGTATGTTTGAATGTTTTTTCTCTGTATATTGTTGAATGTTTCCTTGTACATGGCCTGAAGTAAGATAGACAAAACCTCTCTGTTCTTTTCTCCTGAAATTACATATGGTTTTTGTTAAATTTTGCTCAGCAAAGTGTTATCAAGATCTCTTTTCTCTCTGGACTCCATCTGTGTCATTTAAGTGTTCTAGGACTTTATTCTATTATTATCATTGGTTTTATGGGATTTTTTAAAAAGAGAGTATACACTAGAGTGAACAGTCTTACAATAATCAATAAGAAATTAAATGAAAGAAGGAAGGAAGGAAGAAAAGAAAGAAAGAAAGAACAGAGGAAGACATCTTTAAAAAATACCAGTTGCGCAGAAATTGGCTAGTTTGCGTGAGTGTAAGCAGATATGCAAATGGTGACCAGATGCAAAAGAGATCAGGGTTCTTACACCTTTCAGACACAAATGGGAAACTTCCACCTCAGGATCCTTGGCCTAATTTCATATGGGTGGCAAACCACCACCACCACCACCTGGGGAACAGGGTGGCAGAAAGAGAGAAGAAAAAGGGATGTCTTGCCCACCTTTGTCTCTAGCCCTGGTCACCATTGGCCCCAGGCCCTGCCAACCACAAACACATAGCCCCAAACAGATTATCCCTGAGGGAATGCAGCCCTCAATGTAAAACAGGTTGCCACTTGTGCTTTAAGAGTTATGTAGAAGAAGCTTTCATTATCATGCAAGTGGGAGATATCTGGGCTGATGTTCCTCCTTCTATACAACTCTTCAAGTAATGCAAGCATCTGGCCATTCTTTGGTCTTTGCTCCACAAAGGCAGAGATGCAGGGGCCTGCCTCTGCTGGTTGTTACAAGTCACAAATTAGACTTTAATTAACAACTAAATAATGAGACGATAAAAGCTAAATAACCGCCTTTACAGTTCACAGCAAGTACTCTCCCAAGAGTACACTCTCTTGTCTTGTATAAGGGGAGAAACAATTTCTTCAGGAATGCTGTTTGATTGTACTGCATTATAATTTAAACAACTGTGTCTGAAGAATTATCAGCCATGCATTTCTAATGGCTGCATGTTGTATTGATGTATTCTCCCCCCTTTTTGTAGGCACTGATCTCATGGGTCAAATGCCAGGCATAAGCTGCAATCCTAATCATGTTAGTCCCCTTGAAATCAATGGAACTTACTTCTGAGTAGATATGCATAGGATTGAACTGTTACAGTACACTTGATTTTTTCAGCACTATTCAGCACCTGGTAACTGATGGCTGAATGTATGAACTGACGCCATTCAAATGTATTATGCCTTTAGTGCTACAAAACTCTAGGTATTTGCTATATGATGGTTCTCTGCCACTTGATACTGCAGTCAGCAAGTGATTAATGAACATTAATTAGTGAAGTAGTACTATAATAAAAGTCATATCCCTTGAGAGGTGCAAATTCAGCATGTTTTGAGCATCACCTTTACTGCCCAGATCATTGGTGGGTCTAAAGTTTGTTGATGCACCAGTCTTTCATACTCTGGTCTTGGTTAATAGCAGTCAAACATCATGCACCCCTGTGAGTCTGAATTTGGCTAAACACATAGCTGTGAATATGTCAATGCCTGAATATGGAGCCTCTTACAGCTGGTATATGCGTTGCACAAGATAAAGCCAGTTGCCAGATTTAGCCTGGAGAGATTCCAGACAACACCAGGAGTGGCAAACATATTTTCTGGAAAAGCCTAAAATGATATGAAAGCCCAGGAGATAGTATCATAAGATTCCTCCAGGCTCTGCATTAGATTACATTTCAAGATATTCTATATCAGTTTCAATTTGGGTGATGGCAGTGTTACTGATCTAGGTTCTGTAAATCAGAAAATGTGCATATAAATGTACTGAGGATTGACGTTTTGATTACCTCTCTTAGGCAAGTGACTGGGTGTAGGCTGCCTGTAGATGTCACCGGAGCTCTGTCATATCAGTGCCTCCTTTTGTCTTCCCCACCCCCTTCCCGGGCTTCTCTCAGAGACTCATTTCCAGCTCTGCTGCACTATGATTTAACAGGGCTTTGATGCTATAGGATGTTGGCATGCACAAATCAGTTTTTCTCTCTCCCTCCACCCCCCCCCAGCTGCAACTCTAAAAGGATAATATACTGCTTTTTCAAAGTCAATTAACACTTAGGGCAAATGAAATGGGAAGAGCAAAAGGTCAATTACAGCAGGGTGGCCACAGAAACCTTGCTGGTTTATGCACAGTACATCCAGGGATTAGAGATTGCTGCAGAAAAAGAAAATCACAATTAGCATGTTTTTGATTTCTTGGTGACTCAAAAAAAAAAAGATGGTTTCAGATCACTGGCTTTTGTTTTATCGTTCCAAAAAACACCACGAGTTGTGCTAGCAGCGACCTTCCCATGAAGTAGCCATTTCAAGGTATCCTGCAGATATTGGGGCAGCAGGAGATTGGCGTGAAAATTGGTATGTCAGGCAGGAGTCAGAACAGAGCATTTCATTTAAATTGTTGTTAAACTCTATGTACGTGTCCCCGCCCCTCCCTTATATTTCAGTCCACAGCTTAGTCTAAAGCAACATGTCACAAAGTCTTTCTAGCTTGTGCAACTCTCTGCACATTTCAGCAGCTTTCTTTAAATTGGTCCATTGACTGTGCTTTCCTATGCATGATTACTCAGGAGTAAATTCTGCTGTGTTCAATGGGGCAGGTAGAGATGGACAGATCTGTTTCTTTTCAGTCTGTGTTAATGTCATGTTTGTCTATTCCTACTTTAAAAAAAGAAAAACTGTTCTAAAAGAAAACCATGCTTCAGTGTTATTTAAATATGTACTTAGCATGTATTCATCACCAAAAACATTTAAAAAATACATTTTTATTGCATTGAGCACAGTTCTCATCTAATTTTAACCCCCAAATACACATTTTAAAACAAATTTTTGGTACCTCTTTGGGACTGAGAACTGTGTTGCAAAATTCAGTGCGAAATCTGAAATATAATTATTTCCCCATCCATGGGAGGTGCAAATGAGGTCAAAACAAACCCCCTCTCCTTACCCCAAGGTAAGTGCAGATGCTACAATTATGCTTGAAGTAACTCATGAAAGCAGCAGTTGCTGGTGATGGGATGCTGAAACATTCCATTTGTTATGGAGGTGAAATCTATGCTTTTTAGGATCGTGTGCATTTTATATTTGCTTATATAAATGTCTTCTGCATCTGCCCTGCATTGGCAGGAGGCTTATCTGCCTGCACACCCCTGGAGTGGAGACCCACAAGATATGCATTTAGTGTAAAGAACACACCTTTCTCAAAGATGCTTAAAGATCTGCAGCAAGGCAAATAACCTCAGGCCAGGAATTTGCATAGTGAATGAAGGGAATGCAAGTACCCTAACCCAGGGCTCAAACTTTTTCAGCAGGAGGCCACTCTACTGTCCCTCAGACCTTGTGGGAGACTGGACTATATTTTGAAAAGAAGAAGAAGAATGAATTCCTATGCCCCACAAATAACCCAGAGATGCATTTTAAATAAAAGGACACATTCTACTAATGTAAAAACATGCTGATTCCTGGACTGTCCACGGGCCGGATTTAGAAGGTGATTGGGACGGATTTGGCCCCCACGCCTTAGTTTGCCTACAGATGCCCTAACCCCTGCTCTTGGGAACAGCACTTGACTCAAACCCACCCAACATAGGTGAGATTCTGATTGTCAACTCCATAAGCTGGAGGGGGACTCGGTTTTCCTGCCTAGGATTCAGCAGGGTGCTTCCTTCTGGGCCCAAAAACATCAGATTAAGCATCACCTTTAGCTAGATGGCAATGCAATGTGGTTGGTCAGACAGCCTTCACCCAAGGGTGCCTCAGAGTGTTTACCTGACATCTAAATTAGTTCCCTTGTCCTCTTAAATGCCATGTTGTGACAGTAAGAAAAAGGCAATTAGAACCAAATAATTCACATGCACCTGAACAGGGCAAAGGATGCAGGAAAAAAGGCAATGTAAAGCCAAACAGGGATACCCACAAATGTGACTTGCTAATCGGGTAATCCTTCACTAAACACAGTCCATGGTTAGAAATCCTGCAATCACTGTGAGAAGCCCCAAAAGATAGAGGCAGAATACTTCTCTTATAAAGGAAGCAGCTGCCCTCCCGCCCATTGGCCACCAAATAGTGTGATTCTCCTCCCTTCTATTTGATATGTGTACGCCAGCTCCCTCGGCCAATAGAGCGAGATGAGCGCCGCAACCCCAGAGTCGGTCATGGCGAGACCTAATGGTCAGGGGTCCTTTGCCCTCTGCCTGTACAGGATAATAATATGGTCTAGATTTGAACCCAATGCATACTAAATTCAGATTCATCAGGCAACTGGCATATGTTCCGGTTAAACTCCATGCAATGGCATTTGGTTTTTTGGGGGAAGGCAAGTTAAATCAAGAGAGGTGGAGAGAGAAAAAAATCCTTATGGGGAAAAAAGGCTTAAACTTTGAAAGCCTTCTGGCTTAGAAAAAAATTGACTGGGTGGATGTGATGGAGGATTACAGAATAATTAAAGGATTGCTCAGCATGAATACAGAGAAATTATTCA
This sequence comes from Zootoca vivipara, assembly GCF_965207765.1. Classification (NCBI taxonomy): domain Eukaryota; kingdom Metazoa; phylum Chordata; class Lepidosauria; order Squamata; family Lacertidae; genus Zootoca; species Zootoca vivipara. The sequence continues at coordinate 44,318,115 of NC_142583.1, read as the reverse complement.
CCTACTCTGAAAATGCTAGAACTTTTCATCATCCTTCACGGTAGTATAAAATGGACAAAATAAAGTAATTTAGCCATTGGATTATTATTGGTATATTCTTTACTACAAAATGACCATTTATAATCCCTTCAAAGGGATTAGATAACTACAGGGAGAATTAGTCCACCAAAGGCTGCTAACCCCAATAAACCAGGAGTGTATCATCAATGTTTAAGACTATATATTAGGTACAAGAGACAAAACAGCCAATGGGAGGTGGCCAACTTGTGGCCTTGCAGATGGTGCTCTTCTCATACATGGTCATACTCTCTGGGGCTGATGGGAGTTGTAGTTCAGTGATATCTAGAGGGAAGCTGGCTATTTGAATCTTGTTCTCCATCATGTGAATTCTGAGATCCTAGATTGGAGTTCTGGGCCAGATGGACTTTAAAATAGGAGCCACCGTGACAGTTGTTAGATACCACTGAAGGAACTGTTCACGTTCTTGATTTAGGGAGGGTTATTATGGGTTGTATCTAACAAAGTCATACTGCTCAGGAAAGGACTTCTACTTGTGCAGCAGAACTTAGTCTTCCTCTCTTCATTCTGCCCCCTTCAAATCTGTTCTGGGGGTCCCTCAACCCTCTGGAGCAGATTTGGGATGTGTGGGTGCATGTATGGAGAGGAGATGGAGGGTAAATTCCTTTGTACAAGCAGAGGTCCTTGCCTGAATGGGAGAATTTCACCAGATATACTCCTATGAAATTGCTTTAGAACTTCAGCTTTATTCCATATGAATCTATATAAATTTAATGAATGAATAAATGAATGAATGAATATTGTGGAATGATGGAGCTTCCTGCTTCACTCTTTCTGTTGTAAGTAAAAAAAAAAAAGACCCCTGGACGGTTAAGTCCAGTCAAAGGCGACTATGGGGTTGTGGTGCTCATCTCGCTTTCAGGCCCAGGGAGCTGGCATTTGTCCACAGACAGCTTTCCGGTCATGTGGCCAGCATGACTAAACTGCTTCTGGTGCACGGAACACCGCAATGGAATCCATAGTGCACGGAAACCCTGTTTACCTTCCCACCACAGCAGTACCTGTTTATCTACTTGCACTGGTGTTTTTTGGAACTGCTAGGTTGGCAGAAGCTGGGACAGAGCAATGGGAGCTCACCCCGTCGCAGGGATTCGAACTGCCGACCTTCTGATTGGCAAGCCCAAGAGGCTCAGTGGTTTAGACCACAGCACCACCCACATCCTTCTGGTGTACTTGTGGTGCAGTGGCTAAGAGACAAAGCTTTGGATTGGGAAGTCCATGGTTTGAATCTTACCTCCCCCATAAATTCACCATGTGGCCTTAGGCAAGCCAATGTCAGTCAGCTTCAGCACCTACCCTGCAATATGAAAGATATTACTGACTTATTTTAATTATTACTTACTTCTCTGCAGTGGCTCCCTGTCTGTGGAATGCTATCCCCAGGGAAGTTCACCCGGCGCCTTCATTATACACCTTTAGGCACCAGGCAAAAATGTTCCTTTATAACCAGGCCTTTGGTTGATCTTATTGACACCCAACACCCTTTAAGAATGTGGCTTTTGGGGGGGGGGTTATTGCTTTTTGGTTTGTTTTTATATATTGTCATCTTGTTGTGAACCACCCTGAGACCTCCGGGCATAGGGCGGTGTATAAGTTGAATAAATAATAAATAATAATAAAATAATTACTTCAATATTACTGACTCTGCAGTATGAAAGATATTACTGACCTACCTTTATTCATTTAGAAAATTTCTCAGTTACTTCATATTAAATAGAATCTCAAAGCAATGCACAGAAAATCAAATACGCTATAACAAGTTTCAAAATATTATATGAAGCTGAGGTCTGGTATAATTCCAAAGAATATCCTGGTGTTGATTCTGAGTCTTTAGGTTAAATCTAGATTTAAGAACAGACAACACAACTTTGGGTTGCATTCATGTTTTTCATATTCCAAGGCTGGAGGAAGAGAAACTTCAGCTGTTATTGCTGCATTGCAAGTGTTGGACTAGATAACCCTTAGGTTGCCTTCCAACTCTACAATTCTATGATTCTATGACTCTATATCAAAGCTATTATCAAAACAGAAATAAAATATCAAACCTTCAAACCAATACTCAATCTAAAAATGAAATGCAGTATAAGAGAATCTTACAGGTTGACTACATAATGCATGTGAAGTGCTTCGAGCACTTGAAAACACAATACTAATGTGAATTATTATTATTATTAATAATATTAATATTACTACTACTACTACTACTACTACTACTACTACAACTACAATCTAATGAGAGATGGTGCATCTTTCATCTTTGTGAATCTAAGAAGATCTAGATCTGGTCACTGCCTAGATAGGAGACCCACATGACACCCTGTTGGAAGAATGGTGGTATATGTGTACTATATAAATAAATAAGTCCATTTGATGGTATCTGCAGATGGCTGGGTTGTTGGCTGGGCCCAACATGTATGGAAAGGGTTTTGCTTTTTTCCTGAGAATGTGCTGGGGGGAAGACATTAGATATATAGCAAAGCAAGAAAGTTGGGTGCTTCTTGTATAATATGGCACTACATTGCTTCAAAAACAAGGTAAAAATGGGTTGAGTACAATCCTTCCCACTTTTCATGCTGTCAGTCTCTGAGCAGTCATTATCACTGCTTTCACTTCTTGAAAGGTGTCAGTCAAACAAGCTTATTTTCCTGTCCCCAAAGGGAATGAGTTACATTAACTTTTACTCTCATTTTTGGAAACACTTGATTTCAAGTGCCCATTAAGCAGCATGTACTGTAGCTCCTCTTGAATTATGATGAGTCTGACTTGCGTAATTCATTTAATATGGATACTAAATTTCCTGCAAAATGCATCTGGAGCCAGGGCTGTATCTTTCACTTAGTCAACAAGATATAAGATTTTCATTGGTCACAGCGTTTGGTTTTCGCAATATTGATCAACGTTCTCCAGCCTTGCTGATAACACTTTAAAAAATGGATGAGATATTCCATTTCTGTTATTTATAAGACAGACCTTAGATGTTTAAGCATGCAATTTTAGATTTTTAACATCCTATAATGAAAAGAAATTCAAGATAATATATGGAATGTCGGATTCTGTTCAGATTCATCATTTTAAATGTTTTTATCTGCTACAATGGTTTAATTAGAGGAGTCTCCTTTTGGTAGAAGCATTTGTATAATGTTAATGAAACTGAGGAGCATGAAATGTGGTTTCCCTGTTTTTAAATGAAGCTACTTTTAGAGAAATAAATGAGAAATGAAGAAATTGTTGAAGTCACAGTGCATGAAATTAAGAGAGCCCAGACTTTATTGGCAACATTTTTTTCCTTTTATGGAGTTTTTGATATTTTGATGACTATGGAATTGAGTAGTAATGGGATAGTGGTTAGATTTTTGTTTTGTTTCCATTCATACATTTTTTCTTGGACAGGAATGGCAAGTTATGCCTTGATCATGCAAATACCTTTCTATCAGCAACAGTTGAAACCCAGTTGCATCAACCTGAATTAGGCTTTCCTACAGTACATATACCACATTAGGTACTTTTGAATGCTTTCGGTACACAGAAATAGAAGCAGTCCCTACTTTTATACTGCCAGGGCCTATCACATCGTAAATAGGCTCTTAATCAATGTGAGTTATTTTATTTTCCCATCTCTTTTGGGGAGTTTTTGCTTTTCAGTCACTAGTTTTTTTTTAATTAATAAAAAAAATCATATGGCAAATAATACAAAACACATGCAAAAATTGCCTAAGAGAAACGTAAAGTTACATAAAATAGACCAACTTGGGGTTCCTTTTGTTAAGCAGCATAGGTTTCACCTATTTACAACTTCAGTTCAGTTTCCTAAGCTGTATTCTGCATTTACAACCTTCGGGCCTTGCCATTTCCTTGCCATGCCTGCAATTTCTGTGTTTCACTTTCCAGTTGACTGGCATCCAGTTTTCACATTTTCTCCCCATCTGTCAAACTTACAGCTGTAACCTGGAGTCTGTCTTTCATGTTCTTCCAGTGCCTGAGCTTTTGGCCTACATTTCCTCACTAGTGTCTTTCTGGTCAAAATTTCATCCATGAAACATGCCATTGAGTTGTGTTTTCATCTGGCATGCTCATTCATTTCTCCATTTGCAGAAGGACAAAGTGGTATTGCAGTCTAGCCTTTGTTCTTAAGGTGGCTTCTGAATGTTATTTGGATCTCTCAGAATGTTGTATTCCAGACCCTGCAAATGTCACTATTTTCCAGGTACAGCTCCAGATTTTATGGAAGCTGTCCTGGTTTCTGATCTGATCCCAGGATGTCCCACTTTTCCTTTATTCAAATAAATAGTTACTTTCATAAGAAATATATGACAGTATTCTACCAACTTATCCTATCAACACAAGGGTTACCGCTAACATCATGAGACTTCCCCTTTCTCTTCCTGATGCACATGGCCTGTTCCCTCACCAAATCTGGTCTGGAGGATTTAGGGGAACCCCAAGAACAGATTTAGGGGTGCTCCGGGAAAGGAGAGGGGAAAAGACCCATTGCATTAGCAGTAACTCTGACACTGAAGGGACACTAACTTAGCACTACACCGAGTACAATATGGTGTGCAACACAAGAGCACAATGTTTTTAGTCTGTCAGTAAAGGTAAAGGTAAAGGGATCCCTGACCATTAGGTCCAGTCGTGACCCACTCTGGGGTTGCGCTGCTCATCTCACGTTATTGGCCGAGAGAGCCAGCATACAGCTTCCAGGTCATGTGGCCAGCATGACAAAGCCGCTTCTGGCAAACCAGAGCAGCACATGGAAACTCCGTTTACCTTCCCGCTTGGAGCGGTACCTATTTATCTACTTGCACTTTGACGTGCTTTCGAACTGCTAGGTTGGCAGGAGCTGGGACCGAGCAATGGGATCTCACCCCATCACGGGGATTCAAACCGTCGACCTTCTGATCGGCAAGCCCTAGGCTCTGTGGTTTAACCCACAGTGCCACCCACTGTCAGTATTTCATAAAAATGTCAGTTGTTCCATATAAATGTGGCAGAATACTGTGAATAGAAACCAACTCATTACCCCATCAAAGTGGTATTTTTCTATATTGAATATTATGTATTTAGTAATAGGGCTACCTTGAAATGATGATGTTGGGCCAGGTTATAATTAGTTTTCATTAGAAAAGTATCAGTTGTAGCATTTAAATTATGCACAGATGGATTTTTTTAACATACCTAATTGCAGCTCTGCAGTTTTTAGATATTACTGAAATGACAGTGATCATCTTTGACATAATACAAAGAAATAAAAATGATGTTTTCTTTGCCCCAAGTGTGATTCTTTGGCTCCTACTAAGATGGTTTGTTTATGGTATATGATGCTGAACTTACACACTGCATTGCACACTAAGCTAGGAGTAAAACTTGTTGAGCAGACTTGCTTGTGAGTAAATATCATTTGGATTGTGCTATAAATATACAATATACTGTATATTTAAAGCCCATTTTAAAAGAGCCTGCATTTGCATTAAATTTGCCTGGGACTTCCGATCTGCCGCACTGGTGAGAGGACGCAGAGACCTCGAGCTCTGAGGTCTGTGGCATCGCGGAGGGGGGGGGATCCGCGGGGCCCGCGGATTCCCCACAAAAACCCCGGGAAGAGCGTCCCGGGGGCTTAGCAGCCCAGCGGAGCTTCGGATGCGATTCCTCCTCTGCCTGGGAGGTTCGGTAGAGCCACTGAGAGTCAGCGGAGTGGAGTCGCGGGAGCCATTTTGGGCAACATCGTCACCTCCTAGAAGTGAAGCGGCAGATTCTTCCCATCAAAATAAAGATTTGGACTAAGTAAGTGAAATCTCTAATTGGGACTAAGAATTGGATAATTGGAAACTTAGGAAGAGGTTTAAAAAAACCGGAAGTCGATCTCTTCCTACTGCCGGATTAAGAAGCGCTAAAATATCCCAAAGCCGAAAGAGAAACTGATTCCCTTTGAAAACCCAAAGAAAGAAAAACTCTTTTACCCCTATTAGCAGGGTGTAGGGGGACAGACTTCTCGGTAATAAGAAAAATCCCTGCAAAAGAAGGAGAGGGGTGGGGAAAAACCCCTTCTCGGTCCTGGGGCTGGCACCCTATGAGGTACAGCAAGGAAGTATAGTGAAGTAAATTTGACAGCTGTCAAAAAAGGAAAGAAGAAAAAATAGTGACTGATGTTATTTGATACTTGAAGAAATTGAATTGAGTTAAAGATTATGAAAATGGTTAGCCAAGATGGATTCTACCGTTCTTGAGGATGGAAATTTCCATTGTCTTTTGTCCTCTAATCTCCATTCTGCTTGCGATTGAGAAAGATGTCAACATCCGGAACATCTGCCTTCCAACAGACTGTGTTAAAATATTTGGAAATACTGGGAGATCTCTTAAAGGGACAGCAACAATTCAGCCTATTGCTAGCTAGCATGGTGGATCAGGGACAGGATTCAAATGACACTTTTGCAAATGAAAGGGATCTCAAAGAACAAGCTTCGGATGATGCACAACAAATCAAGGAGAAAGAAGAAGAAAATGCACAACATGAAGAGAAGACTTTCCAAAAAAACAACTGAGAAATCAGCCAACGTGGAAATGCATCACCAACAATGGGAAATGATTTTTGAAGGAAATGGGGAGGTCTGGAAAAATGCAATTGGGCGAAGTAAGATTGAGGGGTGGGAAAAGCAGAGGGAGGGGAAGACAAAGACTTGGATTTTAAATTGGAACAGACTTGGTGTGGGATGAAAAAATTGGTAAAATTGTATTCAGGCTGGTTGAAAAACGGTTTTGAAATCTTGGCTTGACAATGGAAATGCTGAACCGAATGGGGGAAAGAATCCAGGGGGGGGGGGAGGAGGTAGCTAGGAGAACAAGGTTAAGAGGTATGAGCAGAGATTTGATTAAACATTTGACATTTCTTGTGGGGGAGGTGGAGGAAGGGCTGCGGAAAAAATCTTAGACTAGTATAATAGAAATTGTATGTTTAGATAGGTAGTTGGGGGGATATCTGCCTGTCTCCCTCCCTGTCATCCTGGAGCCTCTGGTGGCAGGGGAGGCTCTGGGGGGGGGAGGGTGGGGCGGGGGGAAACCCAACTACAAAATGGACCTCCTTCGGATGGTCTCCTCTCACAGGTTCCTCTAGTGGCAGGAGAGGGCCTGTGGGGAGGGGGCACGAAGAAGGCGGAAAAATTAGTTTTATTTTTAAAGAATAAGAATCGAAGTTAAGAGTAAGAAACCCGCTATAATTATATTAGAAAATTATGGAAACCAGGAAGAAGGGATCTGAGGAAGTCATTAATACAATGTTTAACAAAGTAAGAAATTGAGAATTATGATTTTTTTTCTTTTCTTTTAATTGCTTGTTTGTTTTGCTTTTTTGTTTATTATGTTATGGGACTTTATGTAAATAGCTGGGGGGACACAAACCCGTTTCTCTCCTTTCATCCTAGGGTCTCTTGGTGGCAGGGGGAGGTTCTGGGGGAAGGGAGGGGGGTGAGGACAAACCCAGCTATAAAATGGACTACCTTCGACTCTCAACGCCCGCAGGATTCTCTTGTGGCAGAAGGGGACTTGTGGGGGGCGGGAGAGAAGGTGGATGGATATGTTTTGTATGTTCCTTTCTTTTGTGTCATTTTATAAAACCAATAAAAATTATTGAAAAAAATGAATTTGCATTAAATTTGCCTGTCATTGCAAGGTCTATCTTGTTGTTGTTTAGTAGTTTAGTCATGTCCCCCATGGACCAGAGCACGCCAGGCACTCCTGTCTTCCATTGCCTCCTGCAGTTTGGTCAAACTCATGTTTGTAGCTTCGAGAACACTGTCCAACCATCTCATCCTCTGTCGTCCCCTTCTCCCTGTGCCCTCCATCTTTCCCAACATCAGGGTCTCATCCAGGAAGTCTTCTCTTCTCATGAGGTGGCCAAAGTATTGGAGCCTCAGCTTCACAATCTGTCCTTCCAGTGAGCACTCAGGGCTGATTTCCTTAAGAATGGATAGGTTTGATCTTCTTGCACCAAAGTTGCAACTACCACAAAATTGTTTGTGTGGATCTTAAAGAATGAGAAGTATATACCAATAAACACCAAGATTGACAGTGGTATTAGAAGCTAAAGAAACGTCCAGGAGAATCAACAAGGTTACACAATAAAGATCTCTGCTGTGTCATGGTTCCATACTGAAGATCTCTTAACATTAATAAGTTGTCCCTTAGTACATTAAATCTTTTTATTTTATTTTATTCACAGTAGGAGTGATTAAACAAAGGGCAGGTAGCAAATACTTTCTGCATGCTTGCTCACAATGTGAAAATAAGGAACTGAATGCAGAATCACAGGTTGCTTGTTATTCCTGATTTATTCTAAGGAAATGTGTGACTTTGTTTATACAGTATAAATTTCTCCCTCTCTCGCTTTCTCATACACACACACACACACACACACACACACATATGTATATGTACAGTATGTGTGTACAGTATGTGTGTGTGCATATATAAACATGGCTACTGAGTCAATAACTCCTATTGTTTTTTTCGCATGAGATAGTGCACCGTGTCAGACTATCAATAGCAATGGAGCTCTGCTATGAACAGACGAACAAGTGCTTATTAAGATATCAGCATTCAGACAAAAAGGACGGTTATTCTCTGTGCATCACAGATTCAGATTGGATCTATGCTGACAGAAGTGTTCCCTTTGCCATTGCAGCAACGACAGTTACATGAATCTACAGAGCATAGTCGCTAGCTAAGCATTGTCTTCAAAGGCAAAATCCTTATGTAATCAATCACAGTTGGGTTTGTAATATCTCATCTTTTGTGGTGGATTGTGAATTGATTAAGACCTTTTTTTCGTCAAACAGCTGTCTTGCTTTTAAATAAACTGGTTAACTGATTGGTTACAATAAATATGACAAAATCTTCATAATGGGCAAGTTACGCAGAGTCCAGTGTACCGTGTTTCCCCCTTTTTAAGACACCGTCTTATAACTTTTTTTCCTCAAAAAAACACAGGGTGGCTTACTTTCGGTGGGATGTCTTATTTTTTAATTACTGGTACGGTTTTTACGGCTCAGGGCGCTGCTGTGCTCTCTTGAGTGCTCAGCACTGCAGCAGCCACCGGTTCCGGGCGGCAGGGCAGCAGGCGTCCTTGGCCAGGCCAGGCGGAGGCCACTGGCTCAGGCGCTCCCCCCGCCGCTGCAGGGTGCTCCAAGCTCCTTGGCTGGGCCAGGCAAGGAAGAAGCAGTGAGCCCAGCGGTGGTGGCAAGCGGTGGTGGCAAGCGGAGCACGGGGATGCAGCCAGCAAGGCGGGAGCGCGATCAGCTGTTAAGCAGAGCTCTTGGCCGCATGGAGTGACTCTGTGAGTGGAGGTGCCTGTGGGGGTTGGTTTCCATGGCGCGGAAGTATGGCTTATTTTGGGGGTATGTCTTATATTTCTCAAATGCTTAAAAACCCTGCCATGGCTTACTTTATGACTATGTATTAAAAAGGGGGAAACAGGGTAGGTGGGACATGAGTGATGTTTAGAGGTTTCTATCAGGGAGATTTAGCCCAAGGACACATCACTGCCACCCCAGTTTAAAATAAACATTCACAAATAGATGCTTTATATGAAGTTGGCCTTGTTGGCTTACACCATGGGATACGTCAGGGCTACAGGCTGGTCCCAGCTGATGCAGGCACTCCCGGCTGACTTGCCGGGCATCTCCACCCTCTCTTGAGTCACTGGTGACTCCACCCTGCTTTGATGTTACAGCCCAAAGAAATTGCTTGTGTTTGTCTGAAAGGGTTAAAAGCTTCAGCAGTGCTATACTGCTGATAGGCTAGGTAAAGGTAAAGATAAAGGGACCCCTGACCATTAGGTCCAGTCGTGACCGGCTCTGGGGTTGTGGTGCTCATCTCATGTTATTGGCCGAGGAAGCCGGCGTACAGCTTCCAGGTCATGTGGCCAGCATGACAAAGCCGCTTCTGGCGAACCAGAGCAGCGCACATAAACACCGTTTACCTTCCTGCTGGAGGTATCTACTTGCACTTTGACGTGCTTTCAAACTGCTAGGTTGGCAGGAACAGGGACCGAGCAACGGGAGCTCACCCTGTTGTGGGGATTCGAAAAAAGCTGATAGGCTACTTTTTAATAAAGGCATATGAAGTTATTGTCATAAAATTCAAATAGCTTAATATTTTATCATACCAGTGTGAGGTGAGGTGGTTCTCCCAGTGAAGTGAAAAATTGTTTCAATGCACTCCTGCCAACTGAATAAATGTTCTTAATTTCTCATTAAATAATAATACATAACAGAAACAATCTTCTTCCTTTATTCTACTCAAGCCAAGCAGGTTATAGAATATGTGACAAGAGCACCCATTGTAAAACATAACCAGATGATACAAACAAACAAACAAACAAACAAACAAAACTCCTCTGCCCATTTATTTTTTGCATTCTGATTGCTTTTGATGTCTAAGTGCCATTAAGAATCAGGAGCTGCATTCTTCTGGTAATAGGAGCCCATGCAAGTAAACTACCTGTTTCCAGGAGCTCGTGGATGGGTAAGAAAACTGTATACACATTTGCAATGTCATGCTGTAGATTGGTAATACGTTGTTTATAACTTTTAGCACATCAGTTTTTATTTTATTTATTTTTTATTTTATTATATTTTTTATTTGCTTTAATATAAAATGAAACTGAAAGCAACTTATAAAAATAAACATGGATACAACAATGTAAAATACATTACATTGGGGAGGGAGTTCCAATTCCATCCCCATCCCACTAAAAGGTAAGCAGAAAATGAAGATTCAAAGCCAAGGTGAATAAGAATGTTCTTGCTGGGCACCTAAAAAGAAACAGTGATGGTGCCAAGTATGTCTCCATGGGAAACAATTCCACAAACATCCACAGTCTCTAATAGACTGTGGATAATTTATCAACCTGAAGAAAATGCGTTTCCATTCTTTCGGTTCATGGTTAACCTTACAGGAAACAGAAGTTGTACAAGTATGTAAATTCTGTACACGTCAGTGCCCAACATACTTGGGTAGAAATAAAACCCCCAGGATCCTGGCAGTGGACCCCACTGCCCTGTCTGCTTCAACATGTTTTACCATTTCCAATTTCACACAATTCTTTCAGTGTTGAATAGTTTCAGGCCGTTGTGGGAAATTCAAATGGCAGTTAGAAACTGCATGGCTCAGTGTACTGTTGCTGGTACCACATTTCAGGTAAGCCCTCACACAGAGGATGCATTGCCAAGGCCTCCCTCAAACCTAGAACAAGGTGTGTATGCTCCCATATAGCTGGAAATCCGTATTTCTAATGTCATAAAGTTCAATTGCACTTGCCTGATCTGATCTAGTGAAAAGGGAACTTGTAATGCTTTGTACTTAGGCTTCTAATGCCAGGAAATTTATCACATGAAACTGCAATTCATATAAAGTGTGAACATTTACAGTAAACGTACCCAAAAATAAGGGCAATGTAGTAATTAGAACCAACCTTTCCTTGCGCTGACAGCAGCCAACTCATTTATTAAGTCAATGTAGCAGAGTAACACAGCCACATCACACTTGATTGAAATCTTGGCCAACTCTGACAGATGTTCCCAACTCATTGTCAATCTCAAGTATGTTTTAATGAGTTTCAAGTGGCTGGCGTTCCCCTCTGCAGATGCTCCTGTTACAAAAACTGTGAAAAAGGATCTTTAGGTCAATGACAACCTGGAAAAATTCTTCGGCGTGAGTGCTATGTGATTGAAATTGTAAATACTGAACTGGTGTTCTTGAGAATTCTTCCTGCTATTTTTGACTGATGAAATGTCAGTGTAAATATCTACAAGGCTCAACCCTCTTAGGGCCAAACTGTGGCAGAAAGGTTATTGAGAACAAGGTTTCAGAAGAGGGTTGGTGTTTCCTGCCTTTTGCCAGCCTTCAAACTAAAAATAAAAACATCTAAATCTTTTTTTTAAAATGATGCTTCATGCTGTGGCTGAAATTGAGAAGGTTAGAGAAGGGAGTACAGCCCCATCCAAAGCAGGCAATTCACCTATTATTTGGTGTGGGGAGCCACCCATCTGCAGTGCCTCGGTCTTGCCAGGATTCTGTGTCAGTTCATTGGCCCTTATCCAACTCACCATGAGTCTAGGCATTAGTCCAGAGCTTGCACAGCATCTCCTGATTCAGTTGTTACAGAGAAGTAGAGCTGAATATCATCATACTCGCACCTTGCCCCAAAGCTTCCCTTGGCTTCATATAGATATGAAACACCATTTGGGGACAAAATGGTACCCTGTAGCATCCCACTGCTATTTTCTGAAACCAACCCTGGAGAAAGCTTTGGAATCACTGTAAAAGGGTGCCTTAAATACCTATCCCATCAAGAAGGCTCAGAAGAATACCATGGCTAATGGTATAAAATCCACAGAGAAGTCAAGTAAGAATAAGAGGTTCACACTCCCACTATCCTTCTCCCAATAAAGGTCATTCATATGGGGAATCAAAGTCAGTTCAGGCTCATAACCAGGCCTAAACCCAGATTGAAATGGGCCAGTGTAATCTGTTTCATCCGAGAGTACTTGCAGTTGCTGCGCCACAAGCCCCTTAAATACATTCCTAAAAGTGGGGTATTTGTGACTGGGTGGTAGATGTCACATACCAATATGTTCAGGGTGAGCTTTTTCAGAAGTGGCTAGAAATTATGTATTTGAAGACACCAGGGAGCACACCCTCCAGCAAAGATGTTTTAATTGCACACTGGATTCATCTGGTCATCATACCCCTTTGGCAAGGAGACACATTACATGCCCTGTGCCACTAGACAGGTAAGATACTGTGTGAGAGACATTTTGGCTCCTCATGATCGATCAGAGGCAGCAGCCATGAGGGTCCTTGGATACTGGTTCTTCTGGGATACTTGGATACCGATCTTTGCAGCAGCTGGGCCAAAGCCCTAAACTTGACCTGGTTCCTGAGCAGTTTTGCAACATCCAACTCTGGATTGTTGCTGAATTCATGACCATCTTGGAAGTGGCATCCATGTACCTTTCTGAATAGAGCGATAAGACTGTATTTCCAAATGAAGGCAGGATAATTTTTTCATGGATGTAGATTTTCCCCAACCCTGAACCACAGTTGCCAAATGTTTACAAAACTGTTAAAGGTACAAAAAGCCCTGCCCTCCTTTAGTATCTGGTCACCTTATACCTGTATAAATTGTTCTCCCTCTGGATAGTGATGGCATTATTTGAATTAAATGACGAACTCAAGGAGAATTATTCCTGCCCAGAGGAATAAATGGGCACAGTTACTGACAATTCAGGATACTGAATCAAAGGGCAAGTGAGTACAAGACAGGTGGTTTTCCTCCTGGAGAAAGAGATTGACGTATAAAGTGCAATGCTGGGTATGTGAAGGGCTCTAATCAAAGGTTAATTGGTTCTCAAAGTAATAGGTACTTTATGAAGGCACTTCCAATAAATAGCTCTTAATGTAATTGAGTGCTCTGATGATTTGGGAATGACCTCTTCTGCCTTGCAGTCCTGCTTTTTGACACTTAAAATAGTTGTAGTCATCTTCATCTCAGAGAATGAAAGACAAGGCTGCTAAGGTGATGCCTTTTATTCAAGCAACTGTTCTTGCTCAAAGGAGGAGTGTGAAAGATTCAAAATCCTATGAAAGCCAAAAACTTATGGCCCTTAGAATGTGGTGTTAACAAACAGCATCATCTCTTCTGGTTTGAAACTTGCTTTTTAAAAAATATAAATCAAATCCATCTTTATTGCGGTCAAAATGTGACTGTGGAATGGGTAAGCTATGAAAAGTACAAGGGTTGTCAGGGACCAAACTACATATGAAGTGAGAAAATTGTGATGGGGGTCTTCCGATGATTTAGACTTTTACTTAAAAATAGCTGTGGGGGGCTTGGGATTGGAGTGGCACTGGGGAATGGATTGATCTGTTTTATGCCACAATCATTTCCCTCAGTATAGATAACACCCTGTTATCCATACAGCAATGGGGTGAGAAACAGTTGTTAAGTTCTGCACCTGCATTTTCTCCCCCAGCAGATCCAATAGCAATTTATACCTATATTCCCACCAACACCCCCGGTAAATTAATACTATCTCCAAGGCAGCAGTGTTTAGATGGGGGAAATTATGCAGGGCGAAAGGATTACTCCTGCTGTACCAGCACACTGATTCAATTCAGATTCTCCATGTAAACTATGGCCCCTTCTGCACTATGCATTTAAAGCAGTTTCATACCACTTCCAACAGTCATAGCTTCCCCCAAAGAATGCTGGGAAGTTTAGTTTAGTACTGTGAGATATTAGGAGATTCCCATTCCTCTCACAGAGCTACAATTGGCAGAGCAATCAATCTCTCCTCCCCAAAACTCATGGAACTGTAGCTCTCTGAGCAGAGTATCGCTGCTTGTTCTTTTGTTTCTAAAAGTTCCAGTATACAGGCAGCACACACTGTGGGAAGAATCTTTTGCTACTGAAAGAAGAAACAAAGAGTGTTCTTAGTGTCCATTTTATAGGGCAGAGATTAAGCTCTGTTATCCACCAGATCTTCCATTGAAGCAGCAACAGGATATGTTTCGTGGTTTATGTTACATCTCAAAAGCTCCTTTGGGAGGAAGAATGGGATATAAATTTAATAACTAAAAGCTTATTAACATGCATGTATTTTCACGTTTCCCAGTTCCAAACATATTCATTACAGGCATTTTGGATGCAGATGGAGAATACTGCTTTAAGTTGAAGATAGTCAATGGAAGGTGGGAGTTACTCTCTTACCTTAATGACTTAAGTGGGGCAATGCATCTAAAATTGACAGATGTTGCAAATTAGATGCAATTATACATTATTGGCATGATTGATGATAGTTATCCCATTGCTAGGTGGAAAGTACTTAATATATCATTAGACTAGATTTTCAGAATATTGAAAGAATGCCTTTTTGAGGATAAAGTTGTTTTTTCTCTGTGGGAGAATAGTGAAGGAAATTGTTTCAGGTTTATTTTAATGTATAAAAAGGTTAATAGTTTTGTTTATTGCTGCTCCTTGTTTCCTGATGCCCTCAAGCACAGGAATGAATAACCAGGGTCAATGTGTTTCCCTGTCCTCTGTGAGATGACATTTTGTGTGGAAAGGTGAGATCCATATGTAACCATATGCAACTTTGGAAGAAGGTTGTAACGGGTTAAAATACAGGTTACTTCCCCAGTCACAACATACAATGCACCATTAGGATTTTTTTTTAATTTTAAAAAACAGATGTGTTGGATGTAATGCATTTTTTTGGTTGTAACATAGTCTTCTATGTAGATCTCATTATGGGATAACCAAAAATAATATGAGCATTGGTTGCTTGAATTTTATCTACAGATTCTTTTAAATATATATGAATGCCAATGTTTCTATACACATGCATATTCAAATTTAATAAGGATAATCCATTTTGGCAATGCATTGTAAATACAGCACTACTGCTTATTTAATCACCAGAATGGCTTGGGTTGTGCCATACAGGGGCAGTGTAAGGCATGTTCAAACATTCACCAAACACCTGAATGTTCAAACCACGGACTAGTGCAGGAGTATGCACACAAGCCCTGCCTTAATATCTTCACATGTATCATGCTTCTCCCCCAGACTTTCTCATGTTGCATGGGACAGGGCTTCAGGGGGCTTTGTCTGTGCTTGTAAGAACATGTGTTTCACAGCATAACCTTTGTCTGAAGTTGGAAAGCTCAGGAATATTGGAATATACCAACTGTCTTGCATGTGCAGCTTTTGAATTAATATTATGCAACTAACTTAGGGGGAAGGGGGGTGAAAGAGATCCCATAATGTTCAGAATGCTACATATAATGGCGTTTTTCTATGCTACGGTCTCCATCCTGCTGGCTCTTTCTTGAAAAGTGGGGGGAAAGACAGCAAATATATTTATTTTTTAGTTAGCTACAAATTGATCTTTCAGCCAAATATAGTAATCCTTTAGGACTCATTAAGACAAGCAAAGTGATCATGCCTTATGTTGTGGAGTAATGTAAAAGCAGGATGCTTCATGGGATATGGAAAGATCCAATTGTGAAATGTTTCTGCCTGCCGTGTGGTTTTGTGTCACTTATTTTTAAAATGTCAAAATTTTAAATTCTCATTTCTCTCTATATAAAAAAATCAATTCACCAAAAAAAGCTGCTGTTGTGTAAAGCACTTCATTTCATCACACCCTTAGACAGATACAGTAATAGCTTACAACAGGTTGTTTTTTTTTTGCCATATAACAGCAGACAATAATACTTCCACTTATCTGGAGTGATGAAATTCAAAGTGAGTCCTTTAAGGTACTTCTCTCTCTTATGTAATCTTGCCTAATAATTTTGTTTCTTTGGAAGAAAGAGTGTCATGGCGTATTTTTGTTACGTATTAGAAGTTTTTATTTTTATATTTACAGTAATATTTAGAAGGCAGTTTGATAAACTGAAAGGATGGCAGATATCACACAGAGAGGTCTCTGACAACAATGAATTCTAGAATAATAACATTTGGTTAACATTCCATGATGTGACTAGCTTAATGCATTATTGTTTCTTCTGATGCACAATGAACTCAGAAGCCTTTTAAAGTAAAGCACTATTTTTGGTTTTTACTACATTGAAGTGTCCAGCAGAACTATCAGCAAAGAATTCAGATTCTACCTCCTGTCACTGTGTTAACTGCAATCAGCTCATATGAGAAAATTGTAATTCTTAATCAAGCATCATTATTAGTGCTTTAGTAAATTACAAACATTTTTAAAGCTTATTAGAAGGAGGAAGGAGGAAAAGCAATGCATTCTGAGACACAGACCAGTAGGGATATTTCTTGGCTGTCAAACCTATAAGACCTGCTTCCTGTTTTGTAGACCTTTTCCCACCTGGCCTGAGAAGGCAGGACCCAAACAAACACTTGGGATGCAGTATTCTTTGGAGGTTTTTCGGTGGCTTGTTGTTGCTGTTATTGATAGTAATCTTTTGTATCTTGTTAAAAAGATCTTATTATGATTTATGAGGAAACTGTTTCAGTTTGATTGTGTATTTTTGACATTTTATTTATTGTTTATGACTACTTTTGTAGTCATACCCAATCATAGCTGCCAAGTTTTCCCTTTTCTCATGAGGAAGCCTATTCAGCATAAGGGAGAACTTGGCACCTATGTACCCAATTGAATTCAGTATGCCTAAGTCACTATGAGTTAGTGTAGGATTGTGTAAAGTGTGTTAAACTGAAATCCATGTTAGATGATATTGAATTAGTATGTACCCTGAATATCTCAAAAGGTAGATGTAAGACTATTCTTTCTCTAATCAACAGCTCTTAGCTGAATAGTTCAAAGATCGTTAAGTAGGGATCTTTCCAGTCTGCATCTGTATTGGAATTGTTCTTCCAGCATTTCAGTGTGTGTGTGTGTGTGTGTGTGTGTGTTTTGCTGCCCAGGACTCCTAAAACATGTTTTAAGGCAAACAACAACAAAAAACCCCTATTCACAACACAATTGTTGATTTTTGGACAAATATCATTGAATGTGTTGGACCATCTGTGAAGCGTCCTTCCATTAGCAGTTTTCTCTTTCTGCTGGAAGATACTTCACTCTCTAGGTAACATGGTAATGACAAATAATGCAGCAGTTTCAAAGAAATATGAACAAGCCAGCAGTATTGGAAGCACATAAAGTCTTGCAGCAAAGTGGATGGTTGTTATTAAGCTGCCTCAGATGCTTCAAGTCCCTCTCAGCAATGTATCATGGAACTGAACTTAGTCCCACAACATTGCCCAAGGAATCGGGATTGATTATATGTTATGCATATCCTTAACTATGCTGTGGCTATATGATAACATGTGATCGAGGGATTGGCAAACATGTCTATTTGTCAGTGTTCTCTGCATGTAAGTGTTCAGAGCTACAATTAGTGACTCGTGCTTATCAAGGGAAAATGTAGCTCATTCTGTAGATTGTGAAGTCTCATAAGAACATAAGAGCCTGCTGGATCAGGCCAATGAAATATCTAGTCCAGCATCCTATGACCCATCCAGTTCAGCATCCAGTTTTCACAGTAGCCACCCAGATGCCTTTGGGAAACTAGCAAGCAACACCTAAACACAAGAGCACTCTCCCCTCCTATGGTTACCAGCAATTACTATCCAGAAGCATCAATGCCACTGCATGTGGAGGTAAAAATGATCATTGTGGCTAGCAGCCATTGATAACACGATCCTTCATGAATTTGTCTAATCATCTTTTAAAGCCATCCAAGTTGGTGGCCATCAGTGCCTCTTGCGCGACTGAGTTTCACTGTGTCTTGCATGAAGAATATTCTGGGCACCACAGTTCAAGAAGGATACTGACAAGCTGGAACGTGTCCAGAAGAGGGCAACCAAAATGGTCAAAGGCCTGGAAACGATGCCTTATGAGGAAAGGCTTAGGGAGCTGGGTATGTTTAGCCTGGAGAAGAGAAGGTTAAGGGGTGATATGATAGCCATGTTCAAATATATAAAAGGATGTCATATAGAGGAGGGAGAAAGGTTGTTTTCTGCTGCTCCAGAGAAGCGGACACGGAGCAATGGATTCAAACTTCAAGAAAGAAGATTCCACCTAAACATTAGAAAGAACTTCCTGACAGTAAGAGCTGTTTGGCAGTGGAATTTGCTACCAAGGAGTGTGGTGGAGTCTCCTTCTTTGGAGGTCTTTAAGCAGAGGCTTGACAGCCATATGTCAAGAATGCTTTGATGGTGTTTCCTGCTTGGCAGGGGGTTGGACTGGATGGCCCTTGTGGTCTCTTCCAACTCTATGATTCTATGATTCTATGATTTTCACAGCTGTCATAACTGGGTGGACATCTTCATCAAGCTATCCACTATGGCCTCAATGTATTGTTCCTTGCCTGATACCATCTGTTCAGACCCCATGAGTGTATGTGTGGAATTATTATTATTATTATTTTGCCCTGACATGGAACACTTTACACTTTACAGTTTATATTTTACTTCCCTTTCACTCAGTTTGAAGAGGTCCTTTTTGAGATCTTCACAATCTCTTTTTGTTTTTGCATTCTTGAACAATTTAGTATCATCAGCAAGCTTGGCCACCTCACTGCTCCCTCCTAACACTAGATCATTTATAAACAAGTTAAAAAGGACAGGTGCCAATAACAATCCTTGGGGAACTCCACTTTCTACAACCCTCTGTTCACATAACTGCCAATTTATTCCTACTCTCTGTTTTCTGCTACATAACCAATTCCTGTTCCACAAGAGGACCTCTCCTCTCATTCCATGACTGATAAGTCTTTGGTGAGGTACCTTGTTGAAAGCTTTTTGAAAGTCCAAGTACATAAAAGTCAATAACCTGTGTGTCAGCTCTTACATTCTTCCCCACTGTTCTTTCTCTAAAAGTCTTGTAGCTTGAAGGTCATCTCACAAATATGTTATTTTATGGCTATTATCAATAAGAATCTCAAATGCTCTGAGTATATGTAGCACTATTTTACCCTGTTCTGAAGAGTTGTCATTGTTTTCAACGAGGTTTTCTGAATACTGCCTTCCCTCTTTAAGATAGCCTTTATATATTAAAGAGGAATTAAATACTGTGAGAAAAAATAAAATAATGTCAATGGCATCACTTTCTCTTCTTTTCTGGTTTAAGTTCAGGAAAAAAAAGTTCATATGATAATGATTAAAATAGAATGCTCATATTAATGAGATTGATCCCAGTACAAGTTTTTAATACTTAAATTTTCATTGTATTATTTAAGCCTAAATAATGCCTTCAGCATGTTTGTAGGATTATAATAGATAAGTAGAGGCTCTAATACAGCCATCATTGCCCTTATATCTCTCCCCCTGGCATGTTTACACCCACTCTGTGTGACTACACAAAAAGAATGAAAGGAAATTCTTGGCATTTATACCATGGCCCGCAAGCCAATGTTCACCAAGGCCTGCAGAAGCACCAGATTTTGCTATTATCCCCGAAATACCCAAGGCATTTGATCAACCCTTTCTTAAATTCTCTCAGCTGTTCCAACTAAAAGCCAATAATCCAAATTCAAGAGAAGTCTCCCCATTCACCCATGTGGATGAAATAGGTGAAAAAAAGAGCCCCAAGGCCAACCAGGGGCTCCCACAGAAAAAGCAGGGCAACTAACAAAGCACACACTCTAAAGGGAGGCTGAGTGCCTCAAGGAGAAGAGGGAAGATGATGGGGGCAGAGCCAGCTTACATAGCTTGGTCTTCACCTCTTTCCTATTGAGCTAGAGAGCCCAAATGCCTACCCACATTCATCACCTGGGAGAAGCCACTCGAGGCTCCTTTAGAGGGGAGTAGAGCTATGGCCTCCCCTAAGGGTGGGTGTGAGTGGCATTAGCAAACTATGGATTTGCTTTTAGGATGCATGGAAATCTAGCTGAGGAGGCATCATTGTTCTTGCCTTTTAAAAGATGGATATTGTGGAACAGTTTTCCTCATACCGACACATCCTGCCCTGCATCACTGACCTAAGCTAGTCTGCCAAGAATGAACCATGGAGAAGCCCAGGGCCGCAGCCTTTAGACAGAAATATATGTATATAAATGTTGCAAAGCCAACCATTTGCTGTGTAAATAGATGCTGCCTCTTGAACAGAAAGCTTTGATACGAAGAAAAATGCAAAATATTTCTTTAATTTTCAAGTATCTTGCTTTCCATTTGTTATAAACAATGTGAGCACTCTTAGAAAAATGTTGCGTTTATGAAATTTGTATATGTTTTAACTTTTATTGTGACCGAGAGGAATTTGGTATAATGCAAGCATTTCAAACTTCCTAGAGATTTCCTTTGCTTTTTCAAGTTTCAAGGTGATGCATAGCTGCCAAGTTATCCCTTTTTTTAAGGGAAATTCCCTTATGCTGAATAGGCTTCCTCATGAGAAAAGGGAAAACTTGGCAGCTATGAGGTGATGTGCCCACCACTTCTGAGCTACCATGCATGGTTTCTTCTTGTTAAGAAAAGGAGAGTGGGAGGCAGAAACCTGCTGAGAGAATATTTGGACAAGGCTAAGTGTGTGCATGTGTAGTGTTCTCTTTTAGGAATTTAATGTAGGAAATCAGGAAAACTTAACCAAGTGGTGGTTGAGAAGGAGGTCTAGAACCAAGGGTTCTTCGGACAGACTTTTTCTGCCTGGGTTGAGGGATTCTGATTTCTGAGAATTAAATTCCTTGCTAAATTCCATTACTCTTGGTGCTGGAATCATGTTTCCAAGCTGAGTTCAAAAGATCAGGCATCTGTGCCTGTTTGTTTTCTAGCTGCCATTGCCATTTGGTGTTTGTAAGGGACAAAAGGTCAATTGCAAATCTTCCTTCCTGCTTGCCTTTGGAAACCTGTGAAACCTGTTTTTTACCACGACAGTGCTAATCTCTACAAGAATTCCGGCCCCTTTTCCTGTCCTTAGAAGTAGTCTTTTGAAGTCCAGGAAGTCTTTTTAGCATTTAGGTGTTAGTTCCAGATCTTCCCAACAGTATCAGATTCAAGGTGGGAGGAAACCTGGGAGGGGTTTTAGAACTTAGGATGAATTCTATTGGATGATTTGAATCTTTGTAACCTTTTGATATTGTAATAAAAAGATCTGGCGAAGGGAAAGAGAGACGCACTTTCCCTCCCAGAGATTTGCTGGTTGAATCTCTGTGTCCTTTGTTTTATTCTCCATGTGGTTTTGCCACATGCATGTGCATACACATCATTTCATTTATTAGGACGATGATGATACTGATCTAATTGTCGCAGGTCTTTTCTATTCACACTGGCTATTTCCCCCTGTGCACAGGAGGGCTGTGGGTGTGGAATTCCACTGCAGTGTTCAAAGACTCCCAAAGTACACCCCCAATATAGAGCTCCTTGGCAGCCACTGAGGTTACAAAAGCATGAAAGATTGTTGTGATGTAGGCTTATTCCAGAAGAAGTCACAGCTGTTAAATCGGAGGGTGCCCAAAAGCATCCGCTTTTTTTTAAAAAAAAAAAATCCCTGGCCCCTGGAATTTCAGGTAGCCCAAAGGCAACAGGTTTTTGGAACAAAATGTTCTCCAGGAGACTATCTGAACTCTCTACTTGTTTAACCTCAGATGAATGAAGCCAATCAATAATGTGAACTGATGGAGTTCCCTTATGCAAGTCCAGTATTATTTATTCTGATGTTTCTCTAGCCTTAAGACTGGGTTTTAGATACATGCTCCGCTTCTAAACTGCCCCTACATTCCAGGCTGATTTCAACTTTACAGCCAGGTAAACATGCACAGGATTGGAGCCTGAGAGTCAAAGTTTTGATACTCTCCACTTCCACAGATGTATTTCAGTCCTATAGACAGAGTAGGTATCTGTGGCTTCAACTTAGTCCAGTGTAGTGCATTCTTCTTGGCATTCCCTAAGTGTTCATGGCAGAGGAGCTGATCACTGATGTAAATTTTCTTTTTGGCCCATGATTAGGCCATTGGTTTAATTTTGTTTAAATGCCTATGCCACACAGGCTTCTGCCTTTGATCCTACATTCACTGGCTACATATAGTAATCACGGGAAGCTATTCACCTAATTGTTTTAGGGTGAGGCTGAACATGATGTAAGACAACAAGGGAATTAAGAACAATTGAGAGGTCCAGCCTATGACCCTATGACATTTTGTCAAAGTAGCTGTTACTTTTGCTGGGCTGTCATAAAAGAGTAATCGAGTTTGGGATAGCCTGTATGTTTGTGCAGCCCAATCAATAATCCTCATTAACATCACTTCATGGGCTGGGTGTATTGGGAAAGGTATTAGTGCCCTGGGAGTACATCAAAGACTATATCTTGCCCCATGCTAGCTCAAGACAGCTGTATGGGATTGGGGGGAGAGTTCAGTTCACTGATAAAATCAGTTGGTTATATAACACTGTTCTAAATAAAATTGTGGCCTTAGTTGAATCCACACCTTTTGCATCTTTTCTCTAGGTTTGCAGCAAATGGTGCTGTGACATTTATCTTCGCGCCAGAAACCAGGCCACAGACCTTTATTATTTTATGCCTGTCCTGGCTCCCCCTCCCCTGCCACTTGTCAAACAGCAAAGCGCTGGCTCCGATTCATCTGTCCCCTACAGTGATCTGTTAATAACTGAATCAAAACACACGCTTGCCATTGGCTTACTACATTTGTGTGAAAGTAGCTGGTGACAGCATGCATGACGTCTGCCTAAAAAGACAGTTTGTTGGCAGCCTGACAGCTGTTGACTGCTTGGCTGTTTAAGGCCCTTTATACCCTGCAGTAATCCTATAGGAAGTTTGGAAACCAGCCAAGCCTCAAGTATAAAGAATGTGGCTGTCATGCCTGCTTGTGACTTCTTTTGTCAGCTGCCCCCCCCCCCCCGCTCTCTTCAGTTTGGGGAGGTTAATATCTCTTTTGAAAACAGACTTCTTGAAAGTGAAAACCAAAGAAAGGATAAAGACACTTTTTTTTTGTTACTGCGCATCAACGCTACAATTTTGTGACATTTCAGTTGGTCCTAATGCACGTATTGCCCAACTGTGGATAAAGAGAAGAAGGTTTTAATAAGGAAAATGAATGGAATAATTAAATGAAAACAAATGATTACTCACTTGTTTCTGCCTACCTGCACATGCAACACTTTAAATCTTGAAATACCTACATTGGCTCCCAGTACATTTCTGAGCACAATTCAAAGTGTTGGTGCTGACCTTTAAAG
The DNA here is from genome assembly GCF_965207765.1 of Zootoca vivipara. Taxonomy (NCBI): domain Eukaryota; kingdom Metazoa; phylum Chordata; class Lepidosauria; order Squamata; family Lacertidae; genus Zootoca; species Zootoca vivipara. The sequence continues at coordinate 44,294,324 of NC_142583.1, read as the reverse complement.
CCCTAAACTGCCTCGATCCAGTATACCTGAAGGACTGTCTCCACCCCCATCGTTTTCCCCGGACACTGAGGTCCAGCACCAAGGGCCTTCTAGCAGTTCCCTCACTGTGAGAAGTGAAGTTACAGGGAACCAGGCAGAGGGCTTTCTCAGTAGTGGCGCCCGCCCTGTGGAATGCCCTCCCAACAGATGTCAAGGAAATAAACAACTATCTGATGTTTAGAAGACATCTGAAGTTTTTAATGACTGATGTTTTAATGTACTTTTAAACTTCTGTTGGAAGCCGCCCAGAGTGGCTAGGGAAACCCAGCCAGATGGGCGGGGTATGTATAAATAAATAAATAAATAATGTCAGACACTTTGCCTTTTTCATTTTCTCTTTTTACAATATTTATTATAAAAATTTTTTTCTAGCACATGCAGTATTCTTTTTCATTGTCCTATTCAGTGTGTTAGAAACTGATTACAGTATTTAACAGACATTTTACTCTATTGTGTAAAACAAATCTGTGAGCATCCCAATAACAGCCTTTCCTTCATTGCAGCCTATTGAAGGAAACGATTTGAAATAGCCCTGTAGAAATGAAAGCTTATAACACTTGAAGTAATATGAATCTAAGCTTTTCTTTATTGTTGTAATTAATGTGGTATCAGTGGGCAGCACCTTTTCTTTTGTGTAACAGACAGGGCTGCTCATTATATCTGAGGATTAAGAACTGTATTTAGCTTAATCTAGCTCTTCTTTCATGTGATAGCTTTGGGCCAAGTGGAGTGAGTAGGATCATTAATTTTACTATAAAACCCTAGCTTCATTTCAATATTGCTTAATTGAACAAGAACTATACTATCCCTTTCACAATCTAATTCTGTTCTGTTCTGTTCTGATCTGTTCTGTTCTGTTCACCCAGCAGAGAATATCCACAGATGACAGGGCACTTAAACCATATTTACACCTGAACAAAATTCTTTTTACACTATGTTGTATTTTGAGATGCCTTGAACCAGTAGGATGTTCTGTACTTGGAAACTGGATTCTCAATGCAGTTCTGTTCTCTTGATCAAGAGCCGTGAGTTCAACTGGGTGCTGTGTTCCCCCAAGGCTGGATCCAGCAACTGACTCTGCATGCACACTTACCTTTTTGGATTGGAACTGTGTGTGCTGTGTCAAATGCCTAGTATTAGGATCTTGGATGGCGCTGATCAAAGATGGGGTTGTTATGAATAAATGCATCTCTGACCCACCTATCCAGGACGTGAGCAACTCTAGCAATCTGTGTCAAATGCCTAGTATTAGGATCTTCGATGGCGCTGATCAAAGATGGGGTTGTTATGAATAAATGCATCTCTGACCCACCTATCCAGGACGTGAGCAACACTAGCAATCTGGTCAGTGGGTAAGCGCAGGCAGATTTAGGGGTGCTGCCCACTGCTAAGGCCCCTTGTTTCCTTTTCTCCCTCCCTTCCATCTTTTTATTAAGGAAAACTACTACCCTTTCTGTATGGGTATTTGCAGTTGTATGTCTCAGAAAGTGTGATGTTGTCTAAAATATCCTTTGAAGTATTCTAAGACATAGGAACATATGAAGACAAATACATCAAGCACATACCCGAGATCTGAGGAGAGAATTGAGGAGCAAGATAAACAAAGGCTCAGTAGTGCTCCTGGATCAAACAATCAATATAAACCCTAATATCTTGTCTCGTAAGTCTCAGACATCCATTGCTGGGAATTCCACATACTGTATAGGGAACTTCGCATTTTGGCAGGGGTTGTGTTCTGAGTCAAAGCATGCATTGGCAGAGTGTGCATAAGCCCCCACCCCCCCACCTCCATTCCTCGATCTTCCAGGTCCAAAATGACCTGTGCGTCAGTGATCACACATCAATTGGACATGCCAAAAATGGTTGCCACCTGTATCAAGTTCATCTAACTTTGACCAGACCTAGTTACAGGTAGTCGAAACAAAATTAAAAAAAATATCCTTCCATATCTGAAGAAGTGTGCATGCACACAAAAGCTCATACCAATAACACACTTAGTTGGTCTCTAAGGTGCTACTGGAAGGAATTATTTTATTTTGACCAGACCAACCATGCAATCTGAGCAGGAACAAAAATGTTTGTTTAAACTCGGAATATGATTGGAGCCTGAAGATACTACTAGAAATTTAACATTCTTAAATATTGCACATTTAGTCTGAATATGTGAAACCATCACATCTTGTCCTTCCCGTGTGGGACTAGGGGTCTTGATTGTGCCCACAATTTAAATTGTACACGTAACTTGGTGCAATTTGTATTTACTTTCTCCCACATGACTTCTATGAGAGGAAAGCAAAAACACTTAGAGTTCAGACCTATGTCACCCTTCATTTCTGATGGATCTTGCAATTTGTTAAGCCATCCTTGGTCTCACAGAGGTACAGTTCCCAGAGTTCTCTGGGAAGAGGGACTGATTGTTAAACCACTTTGGTAATTGTATTAAGGGTGTTGGATTTACCACTTTGGTAAATCCAACACCCTTAATAAAGTACAGTTCCCAGGCCATATAGTGATATAACAGTGCATTCAATGTATGGTGCAGATGTGGCCATTGTAAATAAGCAGAATGAAGCATTGTGTGGGACATGGACTGATTTAGGTTGGGACTATTCTTGCAAACCAGTGGGAAGAATCGAAAGTGTATAAGAACAGTAACACTGATGATGGTTGATGAGGTCAGTGGTGCTAGGCATGTTGTAGAGCAGGCACCCCCAAACTGCGGCCCTCCAGATGTTTTGGCCTACAACTCCCATGATCCCTAGCTAAGAGGACCAGTAGTCAGGGATGATGGGAATTGTAGTCCAAAACATCTGGAGGGCCAACATTTGGGGATGCCTGTTGTAGAGGCTCCTGGATATGTCTGAAGCCACTCCACCTCCCTTTTCTTTTTTGTAGCATACATAATCTAGAGCAGGATTCGCCAGCATTGTGCTCTTCAAATGTTTTGGACTATAACTCCGATTAGCCCCAGTTTGCCAGGCAGTTTGCCAGGGATAATGGTACTGTAATTGTATTCCAAAACATATGGAGGGCACCTGGCTGGCTACTCCTGATGCACAATTAAATTGATTGGTAATGATGCTACAACATTTCTATTTTCTGACAAAAAAATTCATACGGTTAATTGTATCACATGGACTCACTTGTACAGACAGATCTTCTAATACCATGGAAAAAATTGTTCCAGTATTGTTCGAGACATGAATGGGTATGTGTGATTCATTTCGGTTTCATTATGGCTAAGGAGATATGTAACTGTTTTTCCACGTTCACTGTTCTTACAATTTACCCCATGGTGCCTTGAACACCACAGATAGGACAGGAGGAGATTTGGCACTGTAACAGAAGGAACGAGAACTAAGTGAAAGAGAGAATCATGTCTGAAGAAGGATGGGAGTTTGTGCTGTAGATAAAAAGTGCTTCTTGATCCATTACATGCTTGGATTCAATCATTATCAGAACTCTTTTCTCTTGTTCACAGAACTGAAAATGTTAACCTGCTTTAGGGGCAGCTGAGAGGTTTTTAGCAGGTGACCCATGGAATGCGTATCGAATGCTAGTGTAATAGAAGAAGCTGTTGGAAGAAATCCAGGCAATTCTTCATGATTTGAGAGCAATTCAATAATCATATATGAGAAAGGAGAGGTTTTTGTTTTTATCTTGAAAACGAAAGGGGGAGAATTTATTGCTTTAGCTATGGAGGGTTTTGACAGAGGAAACCCACATTTAACCATGAAAAACTATTATGTATCTTTGGACAAATCACCATATTCAGGGAACATATTGGAGACCCTCCCCAATGTTTGAGTGCTATTTGACACGGATTCAAACAGCCGATCCAAGAGGCTCAGTGGTTTAGACCACAGTGCCACCCAGGTCCCTACATTTGGATCCACCCTACCCCAGCAATATAGCATTAATGTGAAAGGGGCCCCTTGCATTTACAAATGTATGTGCATAGGCTCCTACTGCAAATGGATCAACATGTGGGGGTGACCAGCAGCTGTTTTCTGGGACATGGTGAGGCTTGATCTTAGTTGCGGCTCACACATTCTTTGAACATACTCTTTACCCTGGTTTTTGACACTTGAAGTGTATGCTTTTAAGACCCACCTTATTTTAATGGTTGTTTTAAAATAAGTTGTTTTGAATTGATTTTAATATTGTGTTTTTAATGGTATAACCCAGGGGTCCCCAAACTAAGGCCTGGGGGCCAGATGTGGCCCAATTGCCTTCTAAATCCGGCCCCCGATGGTCCAGGAACCAGCATGTTTTTACATGAGTAGAATGTGTCCTTTTATTTAAAATGCATCCCTGGGTTATTTGTGGGGCATAGGAATTTGTTCATTTCCCCCCCAAAATATAATCCGCCCCCCCACAAGGTCCGAGGGACAGTAGACCGGCCCCCTGCTGAAAAAGTTTGCTGACCCCTGGTATAACCTGTCCTGGGACCTTAGCGTGAAAGAAAGGATGGCAAACAAACAAACAAACACATGAAATTTATTACGGTCAGAGACCAACTTGTGAAACACAAATGGAACTACAATCCCCAAAGCAAAACAAACATTTAAAATAATATTTCACAAACTCAAAATCAACGTCAGACTGACACATAATGCCTGTTTAAATGAACCTCTATTTATTTAATAAATAAATAAATAAATAAATGGAGGTTTATTTCAACAGTCTGATGCTGATTTTGAGTTTGTGAAATTAAAAGACCAGTCAGCATTTCTTGATTAAAATTTGGCTGAAGTATTACACACATAAATAAGCAAATAAATGCTGTCAGATACAATTAAGGAAATAGCCATCTGAAATAGATTAAATAATACTAATATTTGCGTTCGAGTTGATGTATGTGCATATAAGCAGCAACCATTTTTCACACATTCAATTGATGTGTGACTGCCAATATGCAGGTTGCTTTGGACATAGAAGAGGGCAGAAAAGGAATGGGGCATGGCAGAACGGGCCTATGCATGTTCCGCCAATGTGTGCAGGGGCCAGGAATGCAAACTTGTCCTCCTGACTCCACTAATTCTAGGTCTTATCAGCAGCCCTTTACAGAGTTGAGTTCTGGTTATTTTTTCATACATCTGGTCTTTCTGAAAGGTTGGGTGTGGGAAAATGTGGGTCTACTCTTCAGTACTGTGAATGTTAGGATGCTGTCAGTGGCTCCCGGCTGGTTGCCTAGGAAAGTATACAGACATGGGAAAGTTCCTTACAATTTTTTTTATTTCAAACTTTACAGAGAGAGGCTATAGAACTGAACCTCTTGGATAATGGCGTTGTCCCGATTGAATCTCCACCCCTTGTCTCTCCCACTTCCTCATTCATCACTTCTACGGGTGCTGCTAAAGTGCCCTCTGTCTTTGAGCTCCTTGCTCTCCTACTTTTAAGGTTTGCCAGGTTCTGGGAGATGGTGGGTCTGGAATGCTTTCTAGTGACAACGTGTCAGCCAGCTGCTGCTCCGACTCTGCCTGCTCCTCCTCTCCCATTATTTCACAACTTTCCCCCTCATCTGCCTCCGAGTTGTGACCTCCCGCAAACCCCTGTTGTAAATCTATACTGTCTTCCTCTTCCTCCTCCCTGGAAGGGTCAGGATGGGGAAGCGGTCTTCCACCATTCCTCCTCAGCTCAGTCCCTGACAGTGAATGATTAACAATTCAAAGAATTACATAAGTGGAAGATATATTATGAAATCTGAATCTTCAAAATTTAATGAACTGAGAAAAGAATTTTCCTGGGGGAACCTAGTGTATTTGAATATGATAGATGTTGGCACTTTTCAGATGAAAAATAATATAAGGGCTTTGTTAATTTTGTTTGCTTTTTAGTTGATCAAATGTTAATTTTCTCCTCCTCCAGTAATTAAGTTGTTTTCCCTGTTATATACATGGGAACAGTCAGAGTGCATCTAACAAACATTCTTATATTCAGATTGGCATGTGGGTTGTAGTTAAAATAATGGCCCTATACCTGCTTTTAGAAACTGCTTTTTTGTTTTTTTCCACAGTGGCCTTATTTTTGTTTAAATTTCATGTTTTTAATTTAACAAATTGCATGTGTAGGATGACCTTTGTATCCCAGTATAAAGGCCAAAGAAAAGGAATGCTCAATGAATAGTGCACAATTATAGAAATCTTTTACATTGTTAAAATGTATAATGATTCATTATATTTTTTTAAAATAAAAAAGCAACCTTTTAATTGTTTCACAATAACGGGCGATATTAAACCTTGTGATGATTAAATCACACTCCTTCTTGTTATAATTATGTTGAAGCTATTAAATAATACTTCAGCATTATAAGATAATATTTGACTAGGCGCTTGTAGTCTGGTATGTGCTCCTGGTGTGCCTGTTAAACAGCCTCAGGTGCAAAGATCTTCCTATCTTCAGCAGTCAGGTCTAATCTCTGAACCTAACCTGACTTCCCATCAGGTACACTGCAGCCTCCAACTCTTTGCCTGGAGCACTGCTAGATTGGGGGTCCTGACAGCAGCCCAGTACTGTTATGCTGGTGTGTTAGGTCTTTTAAAGGGGAAATGTGGTATGGGGAGGTGCTGTACAGTTGATTGTAGTAGCAGTGCAATTAATTAAGGGCTGGAGTGGGTGAATGGAGCCATGGAAAGAATTAATGGTTTCACTGATAAGTGGAAAGATGTTGTCTGAATGCCAGGTCTACTCATCAATGGACAGGTCTTACAACTGAGGAAACAATGGAAGGGTGCACCTGCTGTTTGAGGTCTACCTAGGACTCATTACCACTTAGTCACTGGGCATTCTCTGATGCCATCACTATGTTTATTTTCATGGGGTATTTACTTCTTCTGCAGAAACCCATGCCTCCCCTGCAAAATTACCACCACCACTGCCTATCAGGGATGGGGTAGGGTAGCTAGTAGCAGTGGCAGGAAGCAGCAGCAGTGGTGAGGGATCCTGAGGGTAGAGTGAGGCCATTTCTGATCCTGAGGGTCATTGGCCTGGCCACCATCCATAATCTAGTCCCAAAACAGTGCAGAATCCTGAAGCTCAGAACCTGATTTGCTCTTTTCCTTCTGTGGAAGTTGATCCTGTATCCTTTATCTATCTAATCCATCAGAGGAATCAATGATACAGTAAAATCCTTGTCTTGGTTCACTTTAGAGGTGGAGAAGCAGGAAGGAAATTTGGATGTGTTCTCTTCAGCATGGAGCTGTGGCACATTGCCCTTAATTCATTTTGGTTATAGTAATAATCATCACTGAATGGTCTCTGGATGTACTGTACAAATGCACCTAATTGTTACAGGAAGTATACTGTACAACAGATGTTAACATCCTTCTCAGAATACTTCAGTTATGATACAGTTGCCTGAATATATTGCTGCTAGAATTCCCTGTGCTTTTTTTTAAAAAAGGAAGGCAATTTCAAATTTCAATGGGGAACCATTTCCTTTATACAACTTTTACTGCTAGTTAAGAGCCTTTGCGTTCTTCAAGTATATGTGGCAGCTTTTAATGAAAATTCAGATTCGGCATGTGGAGATCTATAAAAAATAAAGTGAAAATAGTGCTTTTTATACCATCCGTTTGCAGCTTGTGATTGATGCAGTAGCTGTGGTGATTTCTTAGGTGCCCAAATATGTGTCAAAGGTTATTCCTATGAAATTACACTGCTGAATTTTGAACCAATCTTGTGTGCTTTGCAGAAGTACAGCTCTCTAGAACAAATGGACAGTTACTACATCTAACCTGTACAACTTGTGTTGTGTCGAGTTCATTACAGTCCATTAACTGTTTGTTGTTGTTTGGTAGATACTAGAAAACTATCCTGTTACCACAGTCCCAAGCAAGGGACTGTTTTCATAGCATCAGACTTGACAAGACACACGATATACTCTATCTGTCCCTATTTTCTAAAACTGATCTCATGTAAATTATTGCTCCATTCTTTGCCTTTTGAATATCCCTTGTAAAATCTTTGGCTGCATCCGGACTTAGTCTTGCCTCCAGAAGGCCCATTAAAACCATTGGTCCTTAAATTAGTTAGTCTCATCGATTTCACTAGGTCTGCTCTAAACATGACTAAGTTTGGATCCAACATGTGAGCTTCTGACATTATCATGCTTCAGGGTTCACTGCCCTCCACTGAGTTTCTAGAAATAAATTTTTACAAAGGATGTCTCCTTTCTTCAGCACACATCCATCTATGTGCATGTGTATGAACATGAATACACTATTTTCTATTGCTTTACTGTCTGTATTCTGCTAAAGTTTCTGATTGCTGTTATGGTGGGGTTGTTTTTAATCTATATATATATAAATGTAAATTAGCCATGTTTGTGTGCATCCACTTTTCTCCAAAACTGCTTGACTGATTGCGTTGAAATTTTGGCACAACTTTCCATTCCAATACACGAGTATTTGCATAAACTTACATTATATATATGTCACACCTGTCACAGGTAAAAACACGATTTTGTGTAAAAAATAGCGTCCTCCATTGGACGTCAAGGGAACAGACAGCATATCCTTTTGTGTAGCAATAGTGCCATCTGTTGGACGTCAAAGACGCCTTGGGGAATCTGAAAAAAAAAAAAACATTTCCACACTCCCACCTCCTCCTATCTTGCCATCGATAGCCACCGGGGGGAGAGGGAGGGTGGCAGGGAGCCCGGGAGGCAGGCTGGGCCTCGCTGCTCCTCACTACCCACCACCCGCAGCCAATACCGCTGCCGCTGCGAGAGTCAGGCCGGGCCCCGCCGCCACCACCACCACGAGAGCCAGACCGGGCCTCTCCTCTCCTCTCCTCTGCTGCCGGGTGGAGAGGGAGGCCGGCAGACAGCCCGGGAGGCAGGCCGGGCCTCACCGCTCCTCACCTCCCACGCCGACGCTGCGAGAGCCAGGTCAGGCCGGGCCTCGCCTTTCCTCACCTCCGCCGCCAGGAGGAGAGGGAGGCTGGCAGGCAGCCTGGGAGCCAGGCCGAGCCATGCTGCTCTTCACCTCCCACGCCAACACCACGAGAGCTAGGCCAGGGACCCTGACTGAGCCACAGCAACGCGTGGCCGGGTACAGCTAGTGTTTTATATAATTTTTTCTTTTTATATGTCATATAAAATATGTTTACATTTTTAAATGTAAGCTGCTTGGATAACTTTTAGGGAACAAGTGGTCAATAAGGCTAATAATGATAACAAAAGATGTCTCCTTTTGTAGCTGCTGAGGTGTTAATAATCAGTTGTAGGACAAAAACAACGATAACACACAAAAACAGACACAGCTACCACCTTGGCAACTTTAGGGACAGTAATGTTTTCCTGCTATGTATTTTGGTAGCCTCAGAGCAAGAGAAAAAAAGCTTGCTCCATTCACCATGTGACAGCCTTTAGATATTTGAAGATGACTACCATATCTCATCTCAGTCTCCTCCTTTCCAGGCTATACATACCCAGTTCCCTCAATCGTTCCTCATAAGGCTTGCGATGCAGTTCTCCAACCAAATTATGTGCACAAAAATGCATAGATTAGGGGAACACATGAATAAAAAATACCCATATTAGTGAAAATAACACGCTCAAATACATTACGTTAGGGAAAATAGCTTGCAAAAATGCACCCATCAGGAGAAATTTGCACTAAAAAGCTGATAATTTTGGTAAGGGCTTAAAATTGGAAAGATGAGAAACGTTGAAAGCTACAGCTCTGGACAGATGCCAGTATGTAATTTAGCTCCTGATCTGTTTGCTGACTTGACGTTGACAGCAGTAGCATAGACTCTCTCTCTCTCTCTCTCTCTCTCTCTCTCTCTCTCTCTCTCTCTCTCTCTCTCTCTCCAAAGGATACTGTGACATACAGAAATGTCCAAACCTGAAAAGTTAGAAGCATTTACAGACAAAGCAAATGAGGTTTTGAACCTCGGCAGTCAAACCTGCTCAGCTTTGTTGCTTGCTGCCCTCAGACACCGTGGTAGTGCTGTTCGCATCCATTATGAAGTGCCCTTAAACACGTGAAGTATCACTGCTTCTATTTTATTAATGTGACCTGCGCAATCTGCAACAGTGTATAAAGTCCAGAAGCAGCTAAATACTGGGAAAACCTCAGAAAAAAAATCGACAATTGGTAGGGCGTTTACTGTTACCAAAAAAGCTCATTGTCGTTTCTTTCCTCATTAGATCGTGCTGCTATAATGTGAACTAAGAGTTCTTTGCTGATCTTGGCTACCGGTATGTGTGAAGAATAACTGAAGAACTTGATAAGGACTCGGACTTATGATCTCATTAATAAGATTTAAATTGCTGATTCTATTAAGTTGCCTTTGTCTGTGGCAAGGTATGCGGTCTTTTATTCTATCTTCCCAATTTCCCTTGGAAACTCTGTTAGCTTCCCTTGGTTAACAGAATTCTGTTAGTTTTATTCAATATATTCACGTATCAGAGCTTTGAATACATTTGACAAGTATTAAATGTGACTATGATTATTTTATTATTTGTATAGCACCATCTGTGTACATGGACTTTTACAAAGAATGAGAGAAAAAGTTCCTACCCCCAGTGGGGGTTTAAAATCTGGAAAACAGACACAGCAGAGATAACAGAGAATAGGGCGAGGGACGGATAATGTTTAGAAGACATCTGAAGGCAGCGCTGTTTAGGGAAGTTTTTAATGACTGATGTATTTTTAATATTTGTTGGAAGCCACCCAGAGTGGCGAAGGAAACCCAGCCAGATGGGTGGGGTATAAATTTATTATTATTATTATTATTATTATTATTATTATTATTATGGAGTCAGGATAGACAAGAGAAGAATTTCAATTATTTCTGTTTTATGTACTTAGGGTTAATTATGGTAGAAAGGGAGGAAAACCTAGGGCTGCCATATTTCTAAAAGTAAAATTCCGGACACCCGCAAAGTTGTTGAGTTGGGATTTTTTTAGGAAGACCCCAAATTTGTTGAGCTTTTTTAAAGCTTTTAAGTTTCTGAAGCCGTTTTCACTGCCATACCTCAAGGTTTTCCCTGACATTTTGCCAATTTAGCAAAATTCCCCCTTGACGCCATTTTTATAGGAATTTTCCTGACATATGGCAAGCCTTGTTGTTGTTTAGTCGTTTAGTCGTGTCCGACTCTTCGTGACCCCATGGACCATAGCACGCCAGTCACTCCTGTCTTGCACTGCCTCCCGCAGTTTGGTCAAACTCATGTTCGTAGCTTCGAGAACACTGTCCAACCTAGGAACACCTCTTTTGAGGACCTTATTCATGGGTCACACATGGGTGGTGCCAGAGTAAAAACTGTGCTGGGATGAAGCCAAAAATGGGATGACCCCAGAACCCAAGGTGGGGGGCCACCCATTTCTCTCTTTCTGCCTCTCCTTTTGGTACCTCCTCCCTATCCTTTCCTTGCCAGACACATAAAAACAGGGCAAGGGTTGCATGAAATTGAGCCACAGCTGTGGTTATGGTGAACACTGGCTTAAGACTGGGTTAAGACATCTATGTCTGAGTGCGAGTTAAGACATGAAAATGGTATGGGTTGCCACATTTGTTGAGTGTACTTTCAGTGGAGGCTGGTGAGGTGTGTGTGGAGCTGGCAGCAAAACAAAAGAAGCTTTAAGCCACCATATTTTCCTCATCCCCACCTATACATCTTTTGACCAACTTCTATGAATTGATGGCAGAAGGGAGACCCTCACTGGTTTGGCTTAATTCCTTGCAATTTGGAGACCTTTGCATAAAAAACAAACAAACGTGATTTGAACTCTGCTTTTGCTGAGGACATTAATTCTGTGGAAATTTGCATAGTAACATTTGCTTGCCTCTCTGTTCAGCACAGGAGCATTATTAAAAAAGGTGAGAGGCTTAGATATGATGGTTCATAATGTACTTATTCAATAAGAACATATTAAAATTCTGATTAAAATAAAATATCTAATGAAAAAGGATTAAGCTGCTTTAGTGTTTCATTTCCCTTTTCACATGATAGTATGGTGAGCAAATGATTCAACAGTTGAAGGCTGAAAGAATGTCCTAAGCTACTGATAAGCCAGAAAGCCCATTCAAGTGGAATTTTCAACAGCTGTTTGCAGGCTTCATTAAGGCTCATTATAGGTAGTCATGTAACACAGAACTTGAATTTCTTGATGATCTGTGCCTAGCTGTAAAGATAAAAGTCTTTCTTAAGGGAGAACTAGAAAGAACAGAAGAATGCATAAATAAACTCTCTAATCAGCTAGCAGAGACCTTAAAATGGAAAAGGAAGCATCCAATCTGACTAATGAATGCTGGTATTGCCGTGGATCAATATGAGGTTTCTGAATTGGAAAAATGATTCAAAGCAAAAGTGGAAAGAAGAGATTTCATTCTTTGGCAGAATTTTGAAGGAAAAGGAGAGTCCATGTTTGAAGCATTCTCTGAATTATTAACCAATATCTTCGGAAAGCTTTTGATATGACAAATGTGTATACATTTTAGATATTCAAATGCAATAAAAAAATAACACCACTAAATTTGGTAATGGGATGCTTAATCCCTAGCAGAAATATAATCATACATGAGTGTCTTGTTTTTATTATTCTGTTGTTTATTTTATTTTTTTAGTGTTGTATATATTTTATTCATTGATATATCTTGATCTTTATTTGCTGTTGCATAACACCCTCAGATGCTTTGGAGGCAGGGTGATTAAGAATTAAAATCAATAATCAGAACAGAGGAAAGCTTTTAAAATTCAAATTCAACCACTTTTCCACTAGATCAAGAGCAGTCAATGTGATGCCCTCCAGATGTCATTGGACTACAACTCCTATCATTCCTGGTCATTCCCAATGTTGACTGCAGCTGATTGTAGTTCAACATCAGGAGGTCTATGAATCAAACTAGATGTTGTGGAAGTCATTAAGATGACTGCAAAGTAAACACATGAGGGGAGTCCACCTGCCCACCTTATTTCTTGCAACTGGTCCAGCAGCTGGCATTGGCTGTCAGGTTCCTCTTCTGTAGTCTCAGTGTTTCTGTTGTCAGCAGAGAGGAGGATGTCGCAAAACTAGAATTGCCTCTGCCTGACGAAGATCTACTTCAGGCATCCCCAAACTGCGGCCCCCCAGATGTTTTGGCCTACAACTCCCATGATCCCTAGCTAACAGGACCAGTGGTCAGGGATGATGGGAATTGTAGTCCAAAACATCTGGAGGGCCGAAGTTTGGGGATGCCTGATCTACTTCCACCTATGGTCTTCTGCTCCACCAGCCCACCAATGTCTGCCCAATCCCAGTATTAAGAGGGTGGCTCTTTAGCTTTACTGCACCAAACTGATTGTTATTGATTTATACATTTAATTGGGATTATTCTCCCCCCCCCCACCTGAACTCTAAGTGCTGCTAAGTGGACTATGAGTAAAAAGACAGAAACTGAAATTGACAAATGTGGCCCACTAGGGTCAAGAAAATTGTGTTCTCCTTCATATGGTGGTGTATGGAACAGTTCTGTTAAAATAAAAATTCTATTGCTGAAACTTTACAAATGCGTGCACTATGGGCTACATACATCTGCTGCAGCTGAGAGAGAGCTTTTAGGCTTGCCTTGGTGTGTTTTTCATTCTGCTGCTTTACATATCCTTTGATTCTTGATTAAAGCTAGCTTCAGATCACCTCTTGAAATTCCCTGTGTGAAGCCTATACACAATGCACATGATTGTAAGGAACCTCCATGGCTACAGATGGGATATTGGCTAGCAGGGGGGATTGCGTTAAATTTACTGAGAAAAAGGCTGATTTGTGAACAACAATTCCTCTTGGATTACCACAATGCATATATGTGAGCCTGCCCTTGAAAATGACTGAAGTTTCAATTGCTGTGGAATGTGGCTGCCAGAACTTTGACTGATATTGCCAGATTTATGCACATCATGGGCAGTTTTAAAAGCACCAGCTACCTGTCTGCTTCCAGGCCCACTTCAAAATGGTAGGATTTACCTTAAAAGTCACAAATGGCCTGCAACCCAAATACCTGGAAGAGTGCCTCCTGGTGCTGAGGCCACTTTTCAAGTATGCTGAGGCTCCTCTTCATCCTGGAGAGAAGTGACTAGTGGGATGCCACAGGGTTCTGTCCTGGGCCCAGTCTTATTCAACATCTTTAGCAATGACTTGGATGATGGGCTTGAGGGCATCCTGATCAAGTTTGCAGATGACACCAAATTGGGAGGGGTGGCTAATACCCCAGAGGACAGGATCACACTTCAAAATGACTTTAACAGATTAGACAACTGGGCCAAAGCAAACAAGATGAATTTTAACAGGGAGAAATGTAAGGTACTACACTTGGGCAAAAAAATGAAAGGCACAAATACAGGATGGGTGACACCTGGCTTGAGAGCAGTACATGTGAAAAGGATCTAGGAGTCTTGGTAGACCACAAACTTGACATGAGTCAACAGTGTGATGCAGCAGCTAAAAAAGCCAATGCAATTCTGGGCTGCAACAATAGGAGTTATAGCATCTAGATCAAGGGAAGTAGTAGTGCCACTGTATTCCGCTCTGGTCAGACCTCACCTGGAATACTGTGTCCAGTTCTGGGTACCACAGTTCAAGAAGGATACTGACAAGCTGGAACGTGTCCAGAAGAGGGCAACCAAAATGGTCAAAGGCCTGGAAGCAATGCCTTATGAGAAATGGCTTAGGGAGCTGGGTATGTTTAGCCTGGAGAAGAGAAGGTTAAGGGGTGATATGATAGCCATGTTCAAATATATAAAAGGATGTCATATAGAGGAGGGAGAAAGCTTGTTTTCTGCTGCTCCAGAGAAGCGGACACGGAGCAATGGATTCAAACTACAAGAAAGAAGATTCCACCTAAACATTAGGAAGAACTTCCTGACTGTAAGAGCTGTTCGGCAGTGGAATTTGCTGCCAAGGAGTGTGGTGGGGTCTCCTTCTTTGGAGGTCTTTAAGCGGAGGCTTGACAGCCATCTGTCAGGAATGCTTTGATGGTGTTTCCTGCTTGGCAGGGGGTTGGACTGGATGGCTCTTGTGGTCTCTTCCAACTCTATGATTCTATAATATGTGACAAAAAATGAAAGAGTATTTTCAACAGTACCACCCTGTTGATAAAATGCTCTCCTATAGAAGCTCCCCTGGCAACCTCTTGCAATATTTTCAATGATGCATTTGAATCTGTATATGTTTTCAGAATTAATGAGTTTTTCTCTCTCCTGTTTCATTTAATGATTGATCTAATTGATTGTGTGCCTTCTTGAAATTCTACATGGAACAAAGGACAACATAATAATGTTTTAAATAAATGAATAAAAAAACAAGTTGGCTATTGCATCATGTGGATATAGAATGAGAAAATAATGGAGAAAAAAAGCAACTGTGGATCCTTCCATAGCATTCCACACAACGATGTTTGGCAGTGACACTTTCACACTGCAGCCAACTTTCTCAGGCGGATTATTTCTCTCATATTTCCCCCTCCCCTGCCTGCAAAAAAAGTCATTAGTAATCCCATAAATGATGCTGAAAACAAACAAGGCAACAACTTATCACTGTTGAGTGGGATGGTTTTGATGATAAAGGGGACTGCTTGTAAGTAGAGGGAAATCAAAACTTTGAAGCCTTGAATGGTTTAGACAGTTTTTCTGCCTGCCAGGACAGAATGCCAGATGTGAAATCGAATGTGTAAAGTACCCTTAGCTAAATAATATAAGAATCATCCCCTGGTAGAATTAATGAAAGCTACAAGGGAGATGAATTATCCAATTGAAAGCTGTAAACAGCACAAGGTGTGGAAGATATGTGACTTCAAGTATCATAGGAGCAACAGGTAAAGATTATCCGGAGAACTCCGTTTTTTTCCAGAGTTTAGGTGGGATGGGGAGACTAGAGGAAGAGAGGGATAGAGCTTGTGAGGGAGTAACAAGAGACAAAAAGAACATTTTGTTCTTCCTGAAAATGTGTTCAGACAGAAGCTGCTTCATTTATAAAGAATCTTCTCCAGGCAGTTAATTAGCTTTGTCAGTCAGTTCTCACCAACCAGATTATTGAACTGTTTCATATTTGAAATTCTTTAAACTAACATCTTGACATTGCCGGTAGGTGTGTTAATAATATGAAGACATGAGGAGAATTTATTAGCTTTGGTGTGCTGTCTGTGAATGTAGTAGCGAGTTGCTTCAGATTATCCAAACACAGTTTGAGCTTTCTACTGAAAAGTTATAATTGCATTTTGAAAATGCTATTAGCTTTCTTTGAGGTAGCAAATGGCAATATCATTGTGTAAGATGCGCTGTGTACATAATAATGAATCCTAATGCAGGCAAATGCCAGTTTTTACACGCATCAGGCCACTAAAGAGAAATTAAGAGTGGATGTGGTTGTGCTTCTATGGTTTTTTTTAAAGTCTTTTCACTTACCTGATTGAAGGATTTTTAAGAACTGAAACTCTTGGCTCATCAACATTGATCTTGAAAGCAGAGCTAAACCTGTGTTCCAGGCATTTAGACAATCTACATACATGTCTCTTGCCTGCTTTGTAACAATTCTCAAACTGGCCTCTTCTCATGCCACATCCTGTTTGCCTTCCTCCTCCTCAGATTGTCCTGTGGTTTCCTGCTCTCCCTGCTCTGGCTCCTACCTTGCAGGCAGCACCAAACCCCATAAATCACTTCTTGTGGGTCATTCCCCTGGTTTCCTGTCTCCACCCCACACTCTTTGGAGCCCTGCCAGTCCCTTCCTTTTTTCATCTGTGTTGGGCCCAGTGGCTGAAAGCCACTTCTTAGGGGACATTTTCCTACCTGGCAATTATCAGTCAGCCACAGAAGTACAGCCCAAGAATGTGTTTTGGCAGGAGTAAACAGACTGCATACAAATATATTTTTGGCTAAAATACCCTAAAAAGTTGACAAATTTTCACGAGGTTTTCTTATATATTGTAGCTTGCTGGAGAAATGTGAAGAACTGAAGATGAGAGTCCTGAGAAACTAAAAGAAGTGAACCTGACAGATTATTCAATCTCTAGAAATGTTATTCAAGCACTAGAAATGTTATTCAGTCATCCACTGGATTTTGTTATTTCAATAGGCATTACCAATGTACTTTATTTTTTTAGGGATAAATGTGTAAACTATATACATTCGGCAACAAAGATTCCGGTGTTGGGGTAGAATAAGAACAGCACAATATTGTTATGGGGGGTGTCTGCTTTTAAAAAACAAACAAACAAAAAACCTTACACATAAATTGCAGTTTGCTGGTATGTCCCTCTTGTTTATAGGTAGTGTGGTTTTGACTGCATAAGCTTAGCCACTTGCAAGGCTTGAATCGGTTATTTCTATATAGATGGAAACTTCCTGTCTGCAGTCATAACAGATGGTAAAACTGATATTAATCTGAGTTTCATAGTAACTTTACTTTTTGTTTTTTACAGAAGTTGAGACTCTTCCTTCGAAGAAATCAGGTTGTGACATCTTAAAAAAAAGTTTATCATCAATTTTGTTAAATGCTACCCCATCCTTAATGAGTCCTTCCACAGATGATAGGCTCAGGGCAGACCGTGTTTCCCCCCTATGCATTTAATACTAGATGTGGAGCAAAGGTTAAGGGAAAGTGGTTAAATGTAATAAATGCATGGCAATAATTCTGCTGTTTTCTAATGTGTAAAACAAGTACAATATACGGTCGGTATAGGTTTAAACTACGAAATAGATACTGTTCTATTATTCTCCAGCTTTGTTTAAAACGTTAAATTATACATAAAGGTAAACAATAGGACCAGCAAATTAGTGGACCTAATAAAGAAGTGTGCAAAAATAGTCACAGATAATGCAATTATTTCTTTAGCCTATGAAGAAATTCTTTGCCTCAGTGATGAAAGCTGAAGTCATTACTTTGGGTTAGCCTTTTTGCCTTAAATGTATTCCAGCTGATGAGGACAAGTGAATATCTTTAATAGTTCATAATCAGTGGCTTTACAGTTGCTGCAGAATAATCTACTGCCAAAGGCAGTTCAGAATGTTAAGCGGCCAAATAAACAGATAGACACAGAGTCCAGGTTGAACTAGGGGCACTTTATTTCAGATGAAACCCACAACAACCCCTTGCAGAGGGAAACACTATTGGTGCGGGAGCAAATTTCTAGCTGAAGCAACTGCAGCCTCTAGGGTGACCCAAAGCCCTGCTTGCAGGAACTGGAGGCTAAGCTGGAGACGACATCTTATTCATAGGCCACACCATAAAGGTGAATGGGAAGGCCTGCTCCCCATCCCCCAAGGCCTCATAGTTCTAGGCCAGTGATGGCGAACCTATGACACGCGTGTCAGACGTGACACACAGAGCCCTCACTGCTGGCACGCGCCCCATCGGCCCATATTCGCGATGTTGTTGTTGTCGTCCCCCCTATTTGTTCTCCCGCTCCTCCTCACACTACAGCTTGTCTCCGCTGTTAAAACCCGGATCTTTTTTGTTGTTGCTGGTAGCCAGAGATTGGTTTTTAACCCTTTCTGTGCTGTTTTTTCTGGCGCTTTGGCAGACTATGTCGGTGCTGCGTGTTAGTTCCAGCGAAGGTATTATTCGTCATTTATTTTTGTTCTCTTCCCCCCCCAAAAGCAAAGCAACTTTTGCACCCCCCAAGAAAACCCTCCAAAACATTGGTCAGCAGCTCCCCCCAAAAAGCTCAACAACTCTGGGCACTTTGTGATAAATAAGGGTTTTTTGGTTTGGTTTGGTTAAATAATTAGTTTTTGGTTTATTAAATACAGTTATATATTACAATTATACATTTTTGTTATTTAAACTATAAATATCACGAAATTATGGTTTTCTCTCTCGAAGTGACACACCACCCAAGTTATGCTCGGTTTTTTGGGCGAATTTTGACACACCAAGCTCAAAAGGTTGCCCAGCACTGTTCTAGGCTGATTCCCACATGGAATCTGCTTGGTGGCTGAGGAAGCTGCCAGAAGGAAAGACATTTAAAATCATTTTCCGTCACTAGGATAATATTTATAGAAGTAGACATTGGCTGTGCCATCTTTCAAGCAAAAGTGCATTTTAGAATTTCCATTTCAAATTACAATAAATTTTTGTTTAAAGTTTAAAATTATAGACCCTGTACCTCAGGGTACCACCTCCTTTTTTGAAACTGGTGGTAGAGTATGGAATCAGCAATGCAGGAAGAAACTTTATACCCTTAATGACCGGTAGACAGCTTACCGTAATTCCCTTTAATTTTGCTAAAATACACCATTGGGGAGATGTGCGTTAGGCATGATAATATGTTTGCTGGCACCTGTATATCTTTGTATTTTCATTTGTCCACATTTTAGCTTAGAAAGAGGAGCTACCCTAATGATGGTTTTCAGCTCATTTATATGCAATCTCACTTAACTGAGAATTTTTTTTTTGTATGTTCTTCCTCAATTATAAATTCGGCTTTCTTCCTTTCTTTTTTTTTAATTAATGGGTTTCATCACCATTAGTCAGACTACTAGAGATGGAGCAATTGGTCACAGTGTATTTGCTTCCCCCCTCTGATTTCTTTCTACAATGCAATGCTTGCTGTGCTAAAGACTTTAACAGGGGAAGATGTAGGCCAGGCCCGTTAAGATAACAAACTCTGTGAAAGAGAGATATGGATCTTGAAGTTGATTGAAAAGTTTCTTGGAGACACACGCAGGAGGAATAGCTTCCAAGGCTAAGCGAATAAATAAAGCAAAAACCGGCCATTGATTTTGTTCTCCTTTTATGTATATAAAAAAGTCATGCATTCAGATATGACGAATACTAATCTAAACAGGATGCTTCATCTTTATGGTTTTATAATTGCTGTTTGTAATAAATCAGGACTGAGAGAGGTTTGCTTCTTAAAAATCGTTCATTGTATTAAGTCCCACGACTCCTTTAGAAGATGTTTTTGACTATTAAGCTTCTGGCTAATCTAATAGTATTGGTGCTGAACAAGTGCCAAAGGCTCTTTGGCATTCAGCAAACTAAAGAAGCACCACTGCGACTCCAGCCTTAATCATTGAAATATGTAGCAAAATTAACGGCAGAGTGTTTGAGATAAGCCACAAGAAAGAAACCAACTACAGTGGATTAGGGCAAAGTAAAAACATTCTACAGGAACAAAAAACAGTATTCTTTTACTTGTTGTGCAAAGATCCCAAATGTCTTACCTTGAGGGACAGGTATTTCTTCAGTAGTTGATAGTCAGTCTGCCACTTTTCCTCCGTCTTAAATTGAAAGTATTGCAGACACAATCAGTTCCAGTCCTAGGCTCTAGTACTTTGAGGGGGCGGGCAGTGCTATTACTCCAGAGGTACTAAGCATAGGAAGCCTTCCCTTGTGCTGCCTTGATGTATGAATTTCCATGGCTCTAGGAACACCTGAAAACTAAAGAAGAGACCACCCCTGTCCTGTAAGAATTCATAGGTGTTTCAGACATGAGGGAGTAGCTATAATGAATGGTGGATGACCAGTTGTAGCCTCTTAATAGTTAAGCTCCTTGGAGATACTTAGAAAGAATAACTTCCAGAAGTAAACAAATGAAACAAAATCACCACACTGCTTTTAAAGGTATAGAGCGCTTTTGGGACAGGATAACGGGTAACATTCTTTTAAGAGAAGGTGTCTAAGAACCATATGTGTACTGACAACTGTGTAAAATGCTACCTTTGGAACCTTAATGATTTTGGATTATTGTACTAGAAAATTAAAGGGTACTTTTAATTCTTCCAACATGCCAAGATGTCAAGAACCCTACTTTATGGCAGAGATTTTGAAGTTTTCAGATATTTGGAAGAATTATTATTCTGGAGTGTGTAGGTCCCAGGGAAATTGTTAACAGGGTTAGGTCAACTCTTCTTGCTCTTTGTTGTTGTTTACACTTTACAGAAAAGGCATGGGTTTAATATTTTATGAGTGTGCTGTGTAATAGTCCAGGGCCTAGGCCAAGATTTGCTGCCATACCAGTGTCTTTCTACAATAACATTTCTTAAGCAGGAGTACAAGCAGAAAACTCTTTTCATCTAATTGAGATCTAGGCAGTTAGGCACTACATTTCATGGGAAGGTAAATTTTAATGACTTGCACAAGGCCTGAAGTGGTCACTTCACACAGCATGACTCGTACAATCCATTGATAAGGACGGTATTTTCAATGCTCTAAGGATTTCTACTGGACTAAATTTTTGTTCTCAAGCTGTTCTGCTTATGTGTTTCTCTGAGATGTCATCATGAAGAGACATAAATGCACTATTGCCAGTAGGAATGATGGTGTTCAGGTTTATTTTTCTGTCTTATGTGACACCAGGGAAGCAATTTCTGCTTTCATCAGGTGTCTGCTTGATGTCCAGTTTCAGGCACTTGAAAATGTCCTGTAGTTAAATTCTAAGGAAACAAGAGATTATTTTAGTTGACCCCCGCTGCCTTCTGAATGACATTCTAGCCTTTGCAGTTCCTTTGGATGATTGAATTGTAGAGTTCCCTATTGGATTTGGGACTGCTGGATTGTTTACGGTGCTGAATTTGTCTTATGATTTTTTCTTTTCTTTTTTGCAGCTGCATTTGTCCCAGACATTATAAGATTAATCTCAAAGGTTCAAAAACTAATTCAAAACAAAACAAGAATAATATCAAGTATCAAAACAAGTATCAAGAAGGATACTGACAAGCTGGAACATGTCCAGAAGACGGCAACCAAAATGGTCAAAGGAAACGATGCCTTATGAGGAACGGCTTAGGGAGCTGGGGATGTTTAGCCTGGAGAAGAGAAGGTTAAGGGGTGATATGATAGCCATGTTCAAATATATAAAAGGATGTCATATAGAGGAGGGAGAAAGGTTGTTTTCTGCTGCTTCAGAGAAGCGGACACGGAGCAATGGATTCAAACTACAAGAAAGAAGATTCCACCTAAACATTAGGAAGAACTTCCTGACTGTAAGAGCTGTTCGGCAGTGAAATTTGCTACCAAGGAGTGTGGTGGAGTCTCCTTCTTTGGAGGTCTTTAAGCAGAGGCTTGACAGGCATATGTCAGGAATGCTTTGATGGTGTTTCCTGCTTGGCAGGGGGTTGGACTGGATGGCCCTTGTGGTCTCTTCCAACTCTATGATTCTACGATTCTGTTATATTCAACTAATATTAGATGCCAAGGTAAGCATGAGTAAACAGTTATATTTGTAACAGTTTCTAACTCCAGTAGGTACCTCTTGAATCTCAGTGCTTGCCATATCATCCCCCTGGCTGGGGGCCACTGTGTACAAGATCCTCCCCCAAGTTGCAATATAACTGATAGGACTGTCTGCAAATACCTTAACTGGTGGGCAAGTCTATAACAGGAGAAGGTGTTCTTTTAGACAATCTGGTCCTAAGTTGTTTAGGTTATAAGTTATAAGTTAACAACAAAACCTTAAACTTGGCTTGACAGCATAGGAGTGGCTAGTGCTTTTCCTTTAACAGCTGCTATATGCAGGTGGTAGAATGATAACATGTGGTAGAATTATAACAAGTTTAATTAATAATAATATAATAGGAGTAGGACTATGGAAGTAGAACTGCTGTTAAGGCTAGTTCAGAATATGCATCTGGTGCAAAATGCCATGTCTATTATTAATTAAACTTGTTAGTCACTTACTATCCAAAGGTCAAAAAGAATCTCAATTTCCAGTGTCATTTTTCTAGAAAAAGAAGTATGTAATGTAATCACCAGTATTCTTTCAGAATACTGTATACCTGAAAAGCAACTTGTTATCTGTCTGGGTGAACATAGGAATGGACCATGCCGTTCATAATGTTGTTCTGTTCAGTTTCTGCATTAATTGCATTTTTTTCATGTGTATATAATGTGTATATAAATGCACATTTCTGCATTCATTTTCTCTCAAAACATGCATTTTAGAAGCACCTTGATAAGATCAAACTGCTGAGAAATGCATTGCGACATTTGGGGAAGTTCAAGCTATCTTTCAGTTTGCACTTTTAAGTTGAGCGATGCAGATCAGTCAAGCCAGGTTGTATCCAGATTTGGAAACCTTGAACTCCTCAAACCTCTGTAGGTAAACAATGACATCTGCATTGTGCACCGATGCCTGCTATGGGATGTTTTACTTACGCCTCTCCTGTAGTGTTGTTTAATAACATGTCCCTTGCCTATGACTTAAGACATACTGTTGTCCAGCTATTCTCGCCTAGCTACCTCATTCCACATTTAATGAGATTGACTGCAGATGCAATTGAGAATTTATAATGAGCTGTGTGAATAATATAAATGAAGTAGCCAATGGCACTTGTCCTGCTATTTCTAAATAGCTTTTCCAGGGATCCTCCTTGGAAAAGATTATATTCTTTAATAATTGAAAACAGGATAGCTAGAGCACTTATTACCTTTATTAATGCCTTTATGAGATAAAAACAGATTTGTTTCAAGTCATTTCCACATTCTGTAGCACCAACATGGTGATGGAATTCTGAGCATAAATGTGTACAATCAATTATGATGCTATAATTAATTAAAATATAAGAGTTAAGCTGAACTACTATGATCCTTAGTCGGATAGTATTCTAATAAGGATAAATATAGGCAGTATTACCTTATTAATTTGTCAATGAAACCAATCTTGCATGGATAACAGCTTTGCTAGGTGAAATTCATCAACAGTCTGTGTTGTGTGTGTGTGTGTGTGTACATTCATGGCGAGGTGGAGAAACTTTAATGTGCAACATGCTGAATGTATCTATTAAGAGGCCATTGTCACAGCATGATCTTTCTGGTATGGATTGATTCCTACAGAGACTTTTATGTAAATGGAGCAGAAAAAAGCACTTCAGGCCAACAATCTAATTTTTAAAAAGATTGTTTTACTTATAATTTTGAAAACCAATAAATAAATGCAAAAATAATAATAAGAAAAAAGCAACGCATGGAGGGCAACCATATATAAATTTGTCTGGAAGTAAGTCCCTGTCTGGGATCAATGTGATTGTTTTCATGTTGCAGCCTAAATCAAAAGAAAAGAAACTTGCATTTGATGTCACATAAAGATGTCTTTATTCTTAGAATTTTGAAGTGTCAGGCATAGCTCTAGTGGCTTTAGCCCAAACGTAGCAGAGTTTTCCTGCACAGCGCAGAAGTTAGTTGAGGTGGAAATGACTAGTCGGCTAGATGCAGAATAACCATTTACATGATTTATTAAAAGAAAATAAAACCAGCAGAGTTTCTGCATACAAAGCAAAGCAAAATAAATCCTTACTCTCTCTCTCTCCAACCATATGCAGCACTCCTACTCCTAACACCCACAAGAAACAACTGTGCTAGCATTCCTAGATAACAGAGTTCAGTGCTGGTCATTAACCAATGAGAGAGTTGTTGCCAGGCCAGGCAGACCTTGGCTTTCTGCCAAGAGTAAATTGACACTGCCTTGAGTTAATTGTGTGAAGCAAGAATCTGTAAGTTTCCCATGAGAACCAATTATCAGAAACCGAACATTTATTACACTGTTGACCATATGTCACTATGCAGTGTATCACATTACCACATGGATTTTATGTGCTTAAGAGTGCTGGGTTGTAGGTGACAACTTGTCAAATTCTGACAATCGTTTACAGTGCAAGTAATCCTGTGCTGGAAAAACCCCTCATAAAGTGTGAATGAGCCCTGTGGAGGTTATTACAAAAAGTATACCGTATTTGTTTCTATATGTATTAAAGTTTGCTCTTAACTGAAGTCCAGCCACCCCCTGCCTCATGCTGGAGCCGCCATAGCAAAAGATTAATTTTTCAGGTTGAAACCATCCTTCCTCTGGCGTGGCACAATGTGATTATTCACAGTAAAATGCATTGTGAGAATGGCGACAAACCAGTGAACTGCTTGCCAACAAAGCCAACCTTTTGACCCCGATTCTATTAAAATCAGTTTTTTCCTGGCACACACAGGATACTGCAGCAATCTTGTGTTTTCTACCTGTCAAATGTTAAAA
Organism: Zootoca vivipara; assembly: GCF_965207765.1. Lineage (NCBI taxonomy): Eukaryota > Metazoa > Chordata > Lepidosauria > Squamata > Lacertidae > Zootoca > Zootoca vivipara. Next base: position 44,269,340 of record NC_142583.1, on the reverse strand, counting down.
CTGCTGTTGGATGGCGCCAAGTTTCACAAATGCTTTTTCCTGTGCTCGGGTGAATTGGCCCTTGGCCTCTCGTCTCCCAAATATTAAATGGGAATAGTAGCAGCTTATCTCAAATGGTGGTTATGAATGCAGACACATTAAAGTTTATTGAATGGAAGTTTATGTATAATTACAGTGGTACCTTTGGTTAAGAACTTAATTTGTTCCGGACGTCTGTTCTTAACTTGAAACTGTTCTTAACCTGAGGTACCACTTTAGCTAATGGGGGACCCTGCTGCCACCGCGCCACCCGAGCACAATTTCTGTTCTCATCCTGAAGCAAAGTTCTTAACCTGAGGTACTATTTCTGGGTTAGCGGAGTCTGTAACCTGAAGCGTTTGTAACCTGAAGCATTTGTAACCCGAGGTACTGTACCACTGTATAGTCAACATAGCTAATATACATTTGTAGTAAATAAAGTGCATAATATTACTATTGCAACACTGTTTAATACAAATATTTAATATTTTATATATTCATTTTACCATTGTGACCTAAAGGCTTTGAGGTGATACATCAGGGGAAAGTGTTCTGTTTGCTTCCCAGATGCGTCTGGCTGGCCACTGTGATAACAGGATTTTGGAGTAGATGGGCCTTTGGTCTGATCCAGCAGAGTTCTTCTTTAATTCTTATTTCTTATGCTGTAGGCATTTGTAATAATCGTGCTTGAGATTTTCATGGAAATGAGTGAAATAGATGTGTATCACTATTTGCTAGAATTAGATCTAGCGATTTACATCTGGCAAAAGATTTGTTTTCCTTTTATTATGCAGGATGTCAGTTTTGCAAGCATTGCTACGTCACTCCATTAAGCTGCTGGCTTAGACATAACAAAAACTATGCCGCTGTAATTGGTTCCACAAGCGTTCAATAGTATAATGAATCCTTTTTTTTTTCCTAATGAGAGAAATTAGCAGAAATGCAGATTTGAAAGTCTGCATTACTTTCAAATCTGCATTGCTACATGTAAAAATGATCCAAAAGAGGCAACACGTAGACCGGTGAGTAAAGGGCAAAATATATGTCTTTATAAACTGCAGCGAAGCAATAGTCAGCTGTACAATCTTATGTAACTAAATTCATCCGGTGAGACAGTGATCTGGATAATCGCATGTAAAAATGATGGCAGAGTGTAAAAAGAAGAAGCAAAAGCTGTTTGGTGGATAGAGAAGTACATAAAAAGCATTTTCATGTGACTGATTTCACAATGTGAAAAGAGAGAGAGCGAACCATACAGAGTGCAATTCATGAGTGTAACTCTTGCGCAGTATCTATTCACCTCTTACAAAGAAAAATGACAAAAAGACTTGTTTTCTAGATACCTTGGTGTTCAGTGCCTCTGGGATGAAGTATTTTTACATGAATTTTCTATAACCGTAATTGCTAAACTTTTCCCACGTTGAATTAAGAGAGTTTACCTATGAATAACCAGCGCTTTTCCCAGCTGGAACTCACTGGAAGTCAGTTCCAGCATATCTCATGTGGGCACCATTGTCATTGTAAGAGAACAAGTGAGGCCTTCATGGTGAGTTCTGGGCCCTCTTTTTCTAGAAAAATAGCACTGTGAATAACTATTATGAGCCAGAATATCTGAAAGGAATTTGCTCTTGCCCTACCATTAGCTACAGTGAGATAGTCTGAAAAGCTGTTTGGGGCTCTCACGAAAGGATAGCAAATGGTTAGTTATCTAAATTATTGCTGTTGTTTTTACGGCTAGTGCATGAGAGAAGTGCTTGTTGGATTTTCTGCCTGAGGTGCTGAAATAACTTGACTAGTTTGGGTATCGTGTACCTTGACTTGGGCGAGGGGAGCGGGTGTGCCATTTGCTGCTCCTTCTCCAGCAGCAAAATGTCTTTCTTGTAGCAGTTGGCTGCTTGTTTTAAAAAGGAAAAAAGCAGGGCCACGCATTTCTCCCTAGTCTAATATTTCCAGTCCCCCTCACCCCAGTGTAATGCAGTCTTGGCTGCATTAAAGGTGTTGAATAACTGCATTAACCTTGGTATGCTTTGGCAAAAGGACAGCAAATAAGAGGCAATAAATGTCTCCCACAGCACTGATAAACTCCAAGGGCAAAAAGCTAGTTGTTTATGAGGTTCAGAGGATAATTTGGTCAAGAACATCTTTCACTTCAAATTATTGCCATTTTAATAATGGTGGAAGGTAATTTATGTAAATTATTTCAACGGCCCAACTTTGGGTGGCTTTTTAGGGGGCTCAGCATTTTTGTATTGTTGGTTTGCGAACCAAATGGCTGAAATCCAAGATGCAAACTGTTACCTTCTGATTTCAAAGGATTTAATATAGAGGCATAGTTGTATAGCAATGGCCTACAGTCAAAAGCAGCACAACTGTGCTTTTGAGAACACTGGACTGTTCTTGAATATCTAAGTCAGCTCAGTTGTGTATTACAAAGCAAAGCTGTGAATTTTCATGGAACAAAGAGTGGATTTTGAACGGAACAGTTGGTTGGAGCAAGAACACACTTAATCCATTGTCTTTCTGCCTGAAAGGCACACACACCCAGACCTCTTTTCTAAATTTTAATTCTCAGCTTTCATTTTGAAACAAGAAAGACAATATTTTACTTGGTATGTTGTTTTGCTGCTGGTTAGAAGCCTCTCAACTGGACTGAAGATTGCGAAAATAAGCCAACCCTTTATTTAACTAAGATACAAGGGGAAATGGAGGGGCGAGATTATATCCAGTTGCTCAGTCCTGGCTTCTGATGTTTAGCTGCTGAATACAAAAGCCTTGGGATGAAGGGCAATGACTTCTTTGCTAATTATGTAGAGGGAGAAATTCCACTGTCATAAGTTGGAATTTGGCAATAGTGGGTTAGACTGCATCAGTAATGTGTGTGAGATGCCTGGCACACTAACAGAAATGTGTTTCTTTTTATGGTGTCCCAATGAACACTGAGTGAGTGGGCTTGGGAAAACTTTTGAATGTCGACTTCTCAGGCTCATCAGAGATCAGCTGTTATTGGCTGGTGCTGCCACTAGGCAAACCTGCCCTGGGAAGGCACTGAGGCAGGGAAGCCAACCAGAAGGCACTTCCTTTGAAGGAAGACCCAAATTGTGGGGGAAATCTGCAACCAAAACAACAATTTGCATTTACTGTACAAGTGCATAAAGAGGTTAAGACACACAGAGAGCTGAATTCCTAGAGAAAACACCTCTGTGATGCCATATCCTTCAAATGTCTGCAGCAGGAAACTTAGACAAAGGTTTTTTTAATCCTTACTATTTCCTCCTTGCCTCAGATTGTTCTCTTTTTCGTTCACCTGCTGATGCTGTGGTCTGAGGAAAATCCTTCTTCGCAAACTAGCCTTTGGTTTAGGGGGGGAACCCCTCCCATAAGAGTGCCAATGGAATAAAAACCAAATGTCAGCTTCATAAAATGTATTTCCTGGAGTTCTACTCCCAATGCTTCATCTGACCCCATTAATTAGGAAACTTCCATTTGTTGTGGCAAATAGCATTTTTTAAAAAAGCATATTAAATGCAAAGTCACATCTAAGGTAGCTTGTGAGTGTGATTAGGTGCTGAAAATCCTCGAAAAGGTTCATAGAATTGTTTGGACTCTTGGTTTGTGACCCCTTGGGCAGAAAGGGGAAGAAGAGACAGATTGAGTGTGCAGACTCCACAGAATGTGAGTTGCTGACTGGAAGAATATACTGTGTTTATTATCTGGTCAACAGTGCAGCCCTTTAAAGAGAAAAGAAAACTTAATCAAAGCTTGGGGTGCAGAATTTCAGCATTATTAGCCATCAATCTTAATAATATCTTAACTCCACTTTGTGCACAAATTTAATAATATGGATATTTTACAGTCTCTGGGAAGATTCACAAAACCAATTATAGAAATGTCAGAATTTCCATAGGAAGGTAACCTTCCTCTTAGCAGTGGCAAGGGAACAAAACAAACTGATAGTGATTAAAGTGTCACGATGTAATTGCATTTTCTTCCAAATAAACCATCACTTCCCAATAAATAATTAAAACAAGCGGTGTTCCTCAGGATGCAACAGTTCAGTAGCTGTGATTAAAAAGTGCTAGCAGGCATTATTAGATTTTTTTTATGATAAATTTTCTCCCATTGTCAATTTGTCAGATTTTATTACCTGGGTGTTCTTTTGGGGTTTTATTCATTCAGGTTTAGCAGGAAAGAATAACTTTGTTCTTCTGCCAGACACTGTGATGAAATCTATATTCCATGTTAATTTCACAAGTAAACTTTAGGTGTTCTCGGTTCCAAGCGCTGCCGTACAAATCCAGACTTGGGAATTACAATTAATTCTGCCAGTAGCCCAACTTGTGTGAAATGTTAAGCCAAACCATGGCTAAACATGAATGTGTGAGGTACTCACAGCAGAAACTGGCCACTTTGTTCTTCGCCTGCTGCTACTACTTTACTACCCAGAGCTAAGTTGTAAAGTCATGGCTTTCCCTGGCCCAAACTATAAGCTTGAAACCTGTTTTATGTGCTTTAATCTACTGGTTTTTTGTTTAACTTACATGTGTAAAGCATGTGAAATATTCAAAGGATTGGGATGGTAATATGGATACGGATGGGCTTTATATTATTCTGTTGTGGCATCCAGCTTGTGGAATTCCCTGGAGAAATACATCTGGCCTTCTCTCTAGCTAAGGCTGAGTTTTAAATATGGGTTAAGATTATTGTCTCCCTGTTGTGAGTCGAGGACCCAGCACCTGCTTGAAGAAAGAAAGACACAAGGACACATATTCAGGTTAATGGGCGAAAAAAGGCCACAACTTTTATTGGTTACAGCAGGCATCCCCAAACTGCGGCCCTCCAGATGTTTTGGCCTACAACTCCCATGATCCCTAGCTAACAGGACCAGTGGTCAGGGATGATGGGAATTGTAGTCCAAAACATCTGGAGGGCCGAAGTTTGGGGATGCCTGGGTTACAGCATGTGAATGGTATTGGCTTAGGTATTGGATCACACAAACGATACATGACTCCACCCCACACAGCGGGGAGTCATTCGAGGGTTAACAACCAGAAGGTGGAGCTTGTTGATGCAAATACAACTGGAAGCTCCCCCTGATGTCACCAGGGGTCGTGCCATGGCCCCAGCCACCAGCAGGGCACCGGACAGGATCCACAACTGCCAGATTCCTTTAACGGAATACCCAATAAGTGGAGGGGTAGGCGATGGCCCGAACCTGCCCTCCAATACACCATACGTATTCCAATGCCTAACTGCCACCTGAGTCAAAGGGCTTGCCACCAAATACCCTCACAGCTGCAACCAATCCCTAAGACTTTTGATAATATCAGCCAACCAAATATCATTTCCAAGATCCGAAAAGTGGACGCCATCGTCTTGAAACGGAACCAAGTCACTGCACCTGATGTCAGCATGCTCAATCACAAGGCCATTTTGAAAACGTAATTTGTGAGCGACCACACGCTTAAGGAGTTTCCTGTTTTGTCGATGGCCATCGGGGAATGACTGCCCTCCCAGGCCCTCTTCTTCAGAAAAGATGACCAAAACAAGGTTGTGTCAGGCGCGGCAGTGGGGACAGCTGGGGCAGGGGGCCGAAACACCCCCCTGCCAGCGCGGGAACCGACTCCCATTCACAACTCCTCCCCTCTGGAAGGAGGAGAGGTTTTTTCATGCTGAATTGCTTTGTCCTGCTGAAGTATTAATACACTGAAGTAGCATTGATTTTAATACATTGAACTGCTTTTATCGAGTGTACGGTATGTATTTTTGTAAGCTAATGTGAGTTTATTTATAGAGAAATGCAAAGAATACATTTTAAAATGCCAAAATAGATATGGTAAGGTTCTGAACCACATTTATACAGAGATAGACTCAGCCTGTTTTCATTTTCTGTTTTAGGGGCTGCGAGGTGGGATTTGCATCTGAAATTGTAAAGGTGAAATAATGACAAGACAGTACATGCAGAAATTACCCCATCTTCCTTTACCCTTTAAGGGCAAATTGTATTTCAGTGCATTGTGTGCCCAGCTGCAGAGTTGCCCTGCTCAGTGCGCCTGACAGCTAAATGAGTAAACGAATGGACGCAACAACTGTCTGGGATTTAAAATGGCCACAACTTTATTGATTTCAGATGTAGGAAGCCTTGGCATAGAAAGGCCCAGATGTGCTTCCCAGCTGGTAGAGGTAGTGTGCACTCTTGCCCAGTGGACAATATTGTGGCCAAGGACCCAAACCTGTCTGAGAGTAGTACCTGAAAGAAAGTTAAGAGGACTATGTAAGGGACTGATATCCTACCTAGGCAGACATACGTATGCTCTGTACATTGTGGAATGTCAGTTGCCCATTGCCTTAATGCGATCAGGATCCAGGCCCCTGGCTGCCGCAGAAGTCACAGCCCCAATAAAGAATGAGTGGCCAGAGAAGTATAGAATCATAGAGTTGGAAGAGACCACAAGGGCCATCCAGTCCAACCCCCTGCCAAGCAGGAAACACCATCAAAGCATTCCTGACATATGGCCGTCAAGCCTCCACTTATAGACCTCCAAAGAAGTAAACAGGGGCACCACCGCATGCTGTGATGACCTTTCTCAAGATGGCAATAAATTGATGCCTGGGCAAAGGTAGCCTGTTAGAATATATGAGAAGGGGGCTACGGTGGTCCAGCTGTGGAACTAGCTAGGAATCTGGAGGTCTAGCTAGGAATCTGGAGACATGTGATTTTTTAAGGATGGCTGTGCTTTGGTTCACATACTGTTTTGAAAAGTGTGAATTAGGCTGCTGGACTCAATTTCTTCCCCATCCCTACCTTTCACTATTATGATGTTTGCCTTAACTTTTACAAAGCCCCCTCTCTCTGCTGCAACAAGAGAGCACATTGGGGCAGCTGTCTGCCAACCACCCTTACTTTCTTCCAGAAAACCTTCCTGGAACAATGCTATACTGTATAGTGTCATTCCCGAAAGGCATTCTGGGAGAAAGTGGCATGTATTTTAATATGCTGCCAGCTGTCCATCTCATCAAACTCTTTTATCTTGTTGCCATGGAGGGCTTGGTTTATTCAGTAGCACTGATTTGTAAATTCTTGGCTGGTATATTTTGAAGTGCCCCAGTAGCCAATGGCTTCATCTTTCATGACTTACGCTGTACAGTTACACATGCATAGAGATACACCACTTGTTATGTGCCTCTGTTAAGGGCAAGAAGTGAATTTGCTCTCCTTAGAAGGTCTTCTAAAATGTTGTTTTGATCCAAGCAAGCAAGCTAAACAGATGCCGGTGATCAGTACTCATATTATAAGATATAAATGCTGATTCCTCCTCTTTTATGTCTTGTATTTAATGTAATAGAACACTAACAGCTGCTGTTCAGAGTATCACAGATCTGTTCTTTTGAGTGTAAAGGTTTGTAGCGCATTGATAGTGTACTAAGAATAGAACACGTATAGCTAAATGAGTGCACAGCTCTTTAATCCTTTCATTATCAAGAAAGGTTATCATGGAGGCTGAGAGAGAGGCTGGCATTTTCCCCTCTGATAACTGACCTTACCAGCATGATCTAATTTTATTTATGGAACTATCATTCATGTCAAGTCAAAGATGGAAAAAAGCCCTTTTTAAGATGAAGCACGATGGCTACTACCACCAGCAATTGTGGAACCATAGGACTGCAAAGCTAGCTAGCAGACATCTGAAGGCTGTCTGATCCACCCAGATGCAATTAATAGTGTTGGATAAGTTTAAAGACTTGCGTGAAAGAAAATTGATGGTAAACCACTGGCTTTTTCAACAGAGCCTTGCAAAGGAGCTGAGAGTTGTTTTTAGAGATGGTTGTCAACCTCACATGTGTGGAGTTATCTGGATGCGTCAGGGGAAGTCATGAATGTTAAACTGGTCCAGTGTACACATGAAGCTGGTAATGAGACAGATGGTTGGTTCCTCTAGTACTCTGGCTGGCAGCAGTCCTCCAAAATCTCAGGGAATGATGTTTCCCAGCCTCGCAAAGTGAGCTGCTTTTCTTTTGAGATATTGGGACTTGGATTCTTCTATGCGCAAAGCATGCACTCTACCACTGAACTGTGCTCCCTTCCTGGTGCATAGCTTTCCTGTTTACATGCTTCAAAGTCACCAACATGGAAAAACAGAGGAAAACAACTATCCCCATACTATCCCCATACAGTGGTACCTTTTTAAAGAACAGCTTAGTTTATGAACAACTTGGATTAAGAATGCTGCAAACCCAGAAGTAGGTGTTTTGGTTTGTGAACATTGCCTTGGAAGAAGAACATGTTCCGTTTCCTATTGAGTGTAAATTGAGTCCTCCGCTGCCGTGGGAAAGCACGCCTTGGTTTAAGAACAGACTTCCGGAACGGATTAAGTTCATAAACCAAGGTACCACTGTACTTCTATTCCATCAGTCCCCCTACCCCAGTACAGTTAATATAAGCAAAACTCTTAAGCTTGAAATAAATCCTTTAAGATCAATAGAACAGGACAAGTCTTACTTTTGTATGCCGATGGCTCATAATCATCATTTTTTCATGTGATAAGAATCCCATACCCCAACTCATTTGATGATCTTCTCTGTATTTGATTATCCTTTGTGATGGCACTGCTGTAGTGTTGTGCTAACTTCTAAATGCATTGCTTTGACTGATTGCTAATTTTGTCTTGTAATGAAACCTTGCAAGTGTTTATTCTACTATAAGGAAGCTCATTTCTTTTCAGTACTGAGGGTTTTGTCAACACAGTTTAATAGTCTGGGGAAAATGGGGAATATTCTGATTCGCAGGATGTCAAACTAATGATCTCTGAGCTACCCTTGACTCTCAGATCTCTAAATCTGCACCATGGTTTCAAATTTCTTCTCCAGCTATCTTTTGATAATCAAAACATGAAAGGTACTACTGCAGAAGAACCAGTAGTCCTGAAAAAGATTTTTTAAAATGTCCATATCTTTGCCTTATTAGAGATCTGTAAATTTCATAGTTTTGTGCTATTATACTCAACAAGTAGGCACTGAAAGACCACAGGAAATGAAAATTAAAAAATGAGAATTAAATGCTTATGCTACTGCAGAGAAAAAGCAGCAAGATGTGGCGTGAAGCATTTTCAGTGTTTTTGAGTATTTCTGAAGAAAAAGATTGGTCCTTTCAAGAAATAAAAGAGCAGCTGGAGACAACTGAAGTGGAGAATTCATATTTCATGTGCCAAATTTAGGATGCATGAGTGGAAACAAAACAGTACAAAAATAACAACAATAGAAACATCATGGTGCTTAAATGAGACTCGGATACAGTCTCATTTGGATACTAGCAGGTCCAAGGACACTTTATCCCATGCACCTCAGTCACCAGGGCAAAAAATCTCATCATAAAAGTAATGGCTAGAGCAGCATCAAAGACTGTGTATCTTGCAATGGCAACAGCAGAGCGAAGCACAAAATAACACATGCAGAAAGGGCATGGCTCAGTGCAACACACAGTGGAAGATTGGGGCAAGGCGAGTAAAGAAACAGCAGTCTAGAAATGAGTCTCAGTGCTTCATAGAGTGCTTTGAAAAGAGAAGTTCTTCCCTTCTTGGTCTCGGAGGAGCAGGTGATCATTCACTTAGCCGATAATGTTGATTGTAATTGCCAGTATGATGCTGATGGGGAATTATATGACTGAGTGTAGAATTATAGTAGGAAAAATAGATATAGATAAACTAGCATAAAGTGTGATGACCAGGGAGTGGCATCGTGCCACCAAGGATGGTAGGCCCCAACTATCTGATACCCCAATGTTCATACATTGAACCTGAACATCTGAAGAGGAGCCCTGTGTGTGAACAGCTACTTGTGAATAGGGTCCTCTCTTCAGATGCCTGTGATTGATGCACAGGCATGTGGTGCAGTGCCACTTCCCCCGGTCATGTCGTGACCCCCCCCCCTTTATACGAGTAACGTGATGAGAGTGATATTTTTAAGTAGAGAAGTATTCTAGGAGCTGGGTATGTGTCCCTCATTGCCCATTAGGCAAGGGCACCTAGTGAGTGATGTTGGCACTCTTGCTGATTGAGGGCAATCTACATATTCAGGAAAATCACATGCTATGATCCTTTAAAGCTAAAGGTAAAGGGACCCCTGACCATTAGGTCCAGTCGTGACCGACTTTGGGGTTGCGGCGCTCATCTCGCGTTATTGGCCGAGGGAGCCGGCGTACAGCTTCCAGGTCATGTGGCCAGCATGACAAAGCCGCTTCTGGCGAACCAGAGCAGCACATGGAAACGCCGTTTACCTTCCCGCTTGGAGCGGTACCTATTTATCTACTTGCACTTTGATGTGCTTTCAAACTGCTAGGTTGGCAGGAGCTGGGACCGAGCAACGGGAGCTCAGCCCGTCGCAGGGATTCGAACTGCCGACATTCTGATCAGCAAGCCCTAGGCTCTGTGGTTTAACCCACAGCGCCACCTGCGTCCTTTAGGCTTCTGTAAAGTGGAAAAACTGTTCAGCAAATGAAGGAGTTTATCTCTCAGAATTATCAAGTGGTGCCCAAGAACAAAGTAAATTTGGAGCCAGGACTAACATGATTAGCCTACAAAGTCTCACCCACCACAGTATACATAATTTATTCTTAAAATGTACAGTTCATGGCTGCCACATATATTTAGAAAAGGGTGGAAAACAAATTCATCAAAAAAAAGCTCATACCATTTTGAAAACTACCTACCAACTATGCTATGCAAGAATCGTCATTTATTTTTATCATCTCTTTAGGTGCTAAATTTTAATCTCTTATTGGAAAATCTGACATATTCACCTGTTTTATCTACTAATGCTATCAGCATGCCTACCTTGCACTTGACATATTGACATTTAACATAATATTTATAGGACTAACATTTGTAGCCCTGAGGGAAGCATAACAGCTTGTAATTAGTTTAAGATAACCAGGTTTCCCACCCACCCACCCTCCAGTCATTTCAACTATTGCACTTTCATCATTTATCAGCTGTCAGTGACAAAGTGTTGCATCAGGTCACATAGTATCAACAACAAATACATGTTGATAGGGAGGCAAACTCACATGTAATTAGCACATTATTTGATAATCTCAGTGTTATAAAATCCATAAAAAGAGTTGTTGGGTATACGGTGCAATGTTTTGTAAAAGGAAATTTCCGGCAGGCAAATTTAAGAAAAATGTGATTGAGAAGAGGAGCTAATGAGATTTGCATCTAGGCACAAGTCAAGTGAAAGTTGTATTGTTAGATTGTGGTCCAAAGCACTGGAATGAGCAAATTGCTAGGATATAAGACCACACGTTTCCTGCATGAAGGCAACTCAATCATGTTTGGGTCCCATGGAGTTTTCCCAGTCTTGTATTCAGTGTCCATTATAAGTCTGAGCAGGGAAGCCTGTGTGCTTAGGCTCTGCATGATTTGGAACCCTACTTGACAGCATAAACAGCATGTTACATATGAAGGGGGCTACTGCTTTTAAGTCATTGTAACATGTTATCCTGAAGGTGTCCTCTAGAGGTATATGTTGCAATGTGGGTGTGGGTAGCATGTGTTAATATCTATTTCAGCTAAATATTTTACTGTTTTGTAAACATTACATTTGGTGCTCTAAAGCAAAACACTGTTCTACATGCTGACTTCAACTAAACAATGTTTTTTCTATTCTTAACTGCCAGTTGAGACTCGGTGGTTTCTACTCACTACTCCAAGTAATTAAAGTACGGTGAAATTTCTTCCATGACATGCAACAAGCTTTAGATCAGGATGGGGAACCTCAGGCTTGGAGGGGGGGGGGGCAAATGTGCATGTGGCTAGAATGTGGTCCATAGCAAATAGGAAATAGACACATCGGTTGCTTCATCAATTTTTGCTTCTGACCCAACTCACCATTGTGTTGTGGCCCACAAGAAAATGTGGTCATTGGGCTGAAAAAAGGTTGCTCCAGAATAAAGACTCCAAAAATGATACTTACATGGTCACATGTGTGATTCATGAGTTCATGTAACATGTGATTAGGAGCATGGTTTGAAACCTGGGAGTTCCTAACTAGAGAGAACGTTGTAATAATGGTCCAATAAGCAAGACAATGCTGTCACAAACTTGCTTTTTCTGTGAATACCCATTTCGTGCAGTTATGCCCACTTCCTAGACTGTGTTGATTCCACATTAAATCACTATTGGAAACCATTGTGTTGCCAGAGATCACCAGTCTTGTTTTTCTCTGCAGCCTTGATTGATTGGTAGATCTCTTCCATAGGCTAAATATCATTCCTTCTTCCCCAACTTCCTGTTTTGGTGGCTAGCAGATTTCTGAACTTTTCATGCTTTATTATCAATGACACATGCGAGCTTTGTGTTCTGCCCAGTGAGATAATCAAGTGTTTTTGGCTGGGTTAAGCAACATCAGGTTCCCACTATACTTTTGAACATTAATTAAACACTTTTATCTGCCTGCATTATGGGCAGTGAATCATTCAGCGGCAGAATGTATCACTTTGCATAGCCCTGTAGCTGAAGAAAGTAATGCATATTGATGTAAAAGTTTAAATCACACAGGTGCACTTGTAGGAGTTGCATCTGTGCACAGAGATATGTGAAAAATATAATGATGGATCCATAATGTATACATAAATCTTAGAAATAGACAAGTGTATTGCAGTTTCAACATTATGTTTTCTCAGGTCTTTTTAAGGAAGTAAAACTCTTGAAAAGTGCACCTGTGTCTCTTACATGTAATATGAGAAGGGAGCATTAAAACTGCTCCATTAAAGCCAAAGAATCTTTATTTGAGTAAAACTGCTGTCATATCATTGGAATTAGGCCCTTAATTCAAGGCTGTATAAATTGTTCTTGTGGACATAATTTCTTCCCCATTGAGATGTGTGCTGAAGATCGTTTTTTTCTGTTGCCAGTTATTAGGTCTGCCATCCTGAGCTTGGGTCTTCCAAACTGTCACCTTCAATTAGCAGAGCTTCCTTTCTTTTGGATGAACAAAAAAGAAAGTGTCCAACTTTAGAAGGGTGTAAGAATGATTTCCAACTGAAAGTGACCACACATTTCCCAGTGGATCTGCCAGTTACTGACATTTTTCTGTCAGCCATGTGCAACTTCTTAAGGCAATGGGCGAAACTGGGAGTCATTTTTATATAACATTCTGATATATATATTTTACATTAAAGCTTAATAGCTACTGTTTAAAAAGCAGTGTTCCTTATAGGACACAGGCCATTGGGAAGTTCTGTGCAAGTCCCATTGACATGAATATGTGCCATAGAGGAGATTGTGCAGTCTGACCTTGATCAATCTGTTTGTATGTTCTTTGTTTTCCCTTTCAAGGAAAAATCAGAAAGGAAAGCATCCTTGAATAAGAAGATACCTTTGTAAAAATAAGAATCTTTACATATACTTTACATAGGGGCGTGGGTGGTGCTGTGGGTTAAGCCACTGAGCCTAGGGCTCACCAATCAGAAGGTCAGCGGTTCGAAACCCTGCGACAGGGTAAGCTCCCGTTTCTCAGTCCCAGCTCCTGCCAACCTAGCAGTTAGAAAGCACGTCAAAGTGCAAGTAGATAAATTGGTACCGCTACAGCGGGAAGGTAAACGGCGTTTCTATGTGCTGCTCTGGTTCGCCAGAAGCGACTTTGTCATGCTGGCCACATGACCTGGAAGCTGTACGCCGGCTCCCTCGGCCAATAATGCGAGATAAGGACCGCAACCCCAGAGTCGGTCACGACTGGACCTAATGGTCAGGGGTCCCTTTACCTTTACCTTTACATATTTCCCTATGCACTGCTTTCTATGCTCTGTGAAGGAAGGCAGAACACATCATTCAAAGGGGAAATTATTTCCTTAAATGCCATGAAAAACCTTGAGAAATATTCACACACATTCCCCTAGTTGGCATGTGGTACTGTGGCTTTAATTATCAGTAGGGTTTTTTAAACAAACAAACAAACAAACAAACAAACAAACAAACACATTAGAGTTTATTAGACCTGCAGCAAAATTTCCAACCAAAGAAATATCTCTATGTGGGAAAAAATAAAAGTTTCAAAGACTTCTGTGTAAATATGAGTGTTGGAAGATGCATTCAAGCAAAAGAAGAAGAAATGTGTATTGCCTCTGACCCAAGTTAATCACTTCATTTCTGCACATTGAGGGATAAATAATATTTGCAAAGGCCAAGAATGTGTGTGCTCAACTTCCTGTTTGAAATCATAATGTAGAAAACTCAGAAAGGAAGCAATATTGAGAAGCTTTTGGGTTTATTACTGCAATAGTGCTTACAATGCAATTTTGCACTGTAATTTTGATCCATAAGAAGTACAAAAATTCAAAACCTTCCCCTGCCAGTGTCTTGGACATATATTTGCCCCTTCAGATTAATGGCCAAATTATCCTTTAGCCAGAAGATTCATTTTTAACCTGTTTGTTAAATTTTGTTCATATGCCACTGAGGAAAACTGCTGGGTGGAAATGTGTTTGGCTATGGAAGATTTGGTATGGAAGATATTCATCTAGGGCAAACTTGATATGTCAGTGTGGGGTTTATCAACCATTGGTCTGTACATCTTGCCAACATTAAAAACTTTGAGGTACAGGGCTGCCTTCAGATGTCTTTCGAAAGTGGTGTAGTTGTTTATCTGTTTGACATCTGGTGGGAGGGCATTATACAGGGTAGATGTTACTACCAAGAAGGCCCTATGCCTGTAACTTCTCACAGTGAGGGAACTGCTATAAGGCTCTCAGAACTAGACATTGGAACTGGTGAATAATAATAATAATAATAATTATTATTATTATTATTATTTCTACCCTGCCCATCTGGCTGGGTTTCCCCAGCCACTCTGGGCGGCTTCCAACAAAAGATTAAAAAGACATTAAAACATCAGTCATTAAAAAGTTCCCTAAATAGGGCTGCCTAAACAGATGTTTTTAAGATGTTCTTTAAGATATAAAAGACAAACGCCATTTAGGTCTTTAAAGGTCAGCACCAGCACTTTGAATTGCACTCAGAAACGTACTGGGAGACAGTGTGACTCCTTTAGGACTGGTGTTATATGTTCCTGGCGGCCACTCCCAGTCACCAGTCTAGCAGCTGCATTATGGATTAGCTGTAGTTTCCGGGTCACCTTCAAAGGAAGCCCTATGGAAAGCGCATGGCAGTAGTCCAAGCGGGAGCTAATCAGAGCATGTACCACTCTGGCAGGACAGTGCACAGGTAGGTAGGGTTTCAGCCGATGTACCAGATGGAGTTGGTAGATAGCTGCCCTGGACACAGAATGTGCCTCCAAAGACAGCTGTGAGTCCAAAATGACACCTGCACACCTGGTCCTTGGAGGTGGGGGCACAGTTACACCATTCAGGACCAGGGAGTCCCCCACACTTGCTATAGTGACATTGTTGCTAATGGTGTGTAGTTTGGCCCTTAAGTGCTGACACGCATCCAAGCTTCTGAGGGAGAGGATTGCCTGGGGAGGAACAGAATTAGGACTGAAAGACCAGGATAAAGGTGTTGGTACATGTCCATTTTTAACTGAGAATAATATGTGAAACTGTCAAAAATCTTTACTCCTCGTATGACACAGGTAGGGTAGAAGCCTAAGCTTACAAATCCTGTTTTTCTGTGTAATGTATATTTTAAAGAGCCATAACTCTTAAGATATAATTTAAGAAATAAATATGGCTGATCATAAAACCAAACTCAGACACCTCTATGTAGAAGTGAGACCTAACATTCAGGGTCATCATTAGCTAAGTTTAATGTAAATGACATATATTCATCCCTACTGTGAGTAAAATTATAACCTGGAAATGCCAGGCTGATGGAAAGCCAAGGTAATTCCATGTGAATTGGTACAAGGATGCCATTAATTTGACACCAATCCACTGCCTTCCTCAGTCTCAATATTTAATAAGTGTCCAATTTCTTAAATTGGGATAAAAATTAGAAACAATAACCAAAGTAAGCTATTTTCCAATAAACAGAAATGTCTTCACTGATTAAAGAATAGTAATTGGGTGTTATATGGTAACGGCTTGGCCCAGAGCAATTTTATAATAACCTTCTAACGGCTTTTGCTCCCCCACCCAACATTTTATTACATGCAACAAAGTGCAGTTATTGCGTCTCTTAATTCATTTTAGTGAGCTGTCAATAAATTTCACTCCATTAGATGCAGAATTTAATTAGCTAGGGTCACAATTTACGTGATTTCTAACTCGCTAGCTATTTACAGATTCTGGTAAGTGTTGCCCTTGGCAAAATAAACTTATTTAATTTATAGCCAGCAGTGAGCAATTATTTTTCATTTCAGTGACACTGAGCCTCACCAAAATGTTGACTGCTTTAAGGTTACACATGCATCACTCTCCAGCCACAGCCAGCAACTTTATCAGAATATAACGGTTCTCAGTTTTACAAAGTGTCTTTGATGTATTAGTAATCAAAACCTTTGCCAGAAATATACAAGACTCAGGAACAATAAAATTTTCTTTTAACTGCACAATGGAAGAGGATTTACACCCAATACTTTTGTACAGTATATTGCAGGTGTTTGTTTTTATGGCATTGCACTTCTGTGGGGATTCTGTCATTTTCACTTGCGAAGAATATTGATAATTATGAGTGTGTGCCAAGCAAGATGCCATAAAATATATATATCTGAAGTCAGTTTTCTGGCACCCAAAAGGAAGGTCCTGGGTTTGATCATCCCCTCAGGCCAGCAGAAATGAGGAATAGAATTGAGAACATTCCGGAAAAAGTCCCCATTGCTCTACTACCACTATCAAGTGTTCTAAATTCACCAAAGCCATTTTCCAGACCAACTGGCAACTACTGTACCTTGCTCATATTGGAAGTCATGTACAGTAAGGGCAGAAAATTGTTGTTTATTTAATTTAAGATTGCTGCTTTTTAAGGCCAGGGAGAGGGAGAGGTACTTACGGGATTTTCTGCCTCGGACGCCAAAATGATTTGCTGGTGTCCGATTTGCTCCTATATGTGGGTGGGCACCAGTTGCTCATTTGTCCATTAGGGCGAATTGAGCACTGCCCCATCAACCTCAGTGTACTCTCAGATGGCTACTACCTGCCTGCCTTCTTTCTTACATCCAGGCCCGGATGTGACACTAATGGTTGTCACCTTCCTCCTCTTTCATCTCTGTTCTCCCCACTCTCTGCCCCATTATAGAACTCGTACAGCACATTGGCCACAAATATTCACAGTTGTTCAAAAATAATTTTACACCATTTATCAAATTTGTGAGAAAGAGACAATTACTTACAAAGTGCCACGAAAACTTACAAACTACCTAAAATAAAGTGAGCTTGCAATGTCAGATTTTACTAGGTTCTTATAAATTCTTGACTCAGTTTTTCATTTTTTCTTGTTTTTTAAATAAGTTCAAGAAGATTCAAGAAGAAGGTAAGTTCAACGATGTTCTCGGTAGCTGTGAGGTGCAGATGAACCTGCGTATAAGGTTATAAAGAAGACAGTGTTCTACCCCGTTTTGCCCTAGCAGTCCATACAGTTGAGAGCCTGCTGTTTCACCCCCATGGGGCCAATTTGTTGGGTTTGGCGGATAGCACACTCCCTGAGCACGGTTTTCTGGGCTTCTTCAGAAGTCTCGTGCCATTAATGCATCTACTAGTGCTAACTGATAATAATCCAAATGGAATCTTATTAGAATCAACATAATACACTTCTAGGTGTTCAATTAAATACGAAGTAAATATACATTACCTTTCGTGATGCGTCCCTTTACAGGGTTGATGGGGTTCATCTGCCTGTGGTTGGGAATGATTTATGGCTGACCTCTGTCAGTGGGTAAAGGGATTGGTTACAGGTGTGAGTGGTTGGCGGTGAGCGCGGTGCTCGTGTGGCGGATAGGCTCTGGTTCAGGTGATAGGGATGGGAGAACGCTCTTGCCATCCCTATGTGAAGGGTATTTTGTTAAAGGAATCTAGGGACTCAATGGTTTGGTCAATGGTTTGGTCATCTGGGTGGTGGACATAGCCTGTTCCCGGCTTTCCGCCCAGCCAGGTGTTCACCCTAGGCTGACCTATGCTGGAACCCTGGGTCAGCACTACCTGCAACAGTGCAGGGAGCTAGTCGAACCAGAGCCTATGCAACCACTCACTTGCTGTAATCAATAAAGTTGTGGCCTAAATTCTGCCAAAAACCAAACCAAAATTTGAGTCTTGTCTGAATTTATTTAAGGGGGAGGTTAAAAGGTCTGAACACGCAAAAATTGGTTACTTCCACATGCATGTGAGGAAATGCTTTCTGCTTACACATAGGAATCTTTGGACTGAACCCATACTTTTGCAAACCCTGCAATGTTCTGAGGGCTGTGTTCATATCACTTGGAGTGATCCAATGCTCAACATTCATGTTCAGCTGTGGGCTGGTATGGGAAGAAAGCATTAAAGGGCCCTGTGTGGATTACCTCCTGCGTGTGCATTTGGGAAGGATCCTGCCATTAATGTGGAAATGACTACAACCTTTCTGCTTGGATACACAAATACTGACAACTTCATAAATATGATTATTTGGACACTTTTTACAGCTGTAAGATTTGCGTGTGAGAGAGAGTGTAGTGTTTTCATATCTTGATTCCCCTCTTCCCCAATATCAGGATGAAAGGAACTGCCAAAATAGTTTATCCTATATCAAGATGAAAGGCACTGCCAAATATTTCCATTTTCAGTACAATGAAATCCAGATTTTCACTCCTCTTTAGAGCACTATAGATTTATTTGTGCCTTGTCCCTTTCATTTGTTTGCCTGATGGAAGTTGGACTTCTCCCTCCTTCTCCCTCTCCTTTTTAAATTGATGTCTGAAAAATGGAATTAAAAACAACAACACTATAGCAATAGCATTTATACATGCATATATATACATGCACACATACACTTGTGCTAATGTGTTCTAGGAGCTAAATATCCAACACCTTATTTATTAGCTTCCCTTAACAATACTTTGAGCGACTTTCCTGAAATGAATATATTTAGTGTGGCTGCTGATGAATGCTATTCTGATTGGCTTTTCTCTGATATTCAGTGTCTTCTTCCCACCCCTTTTCTCTCTTGCGCAACCTTTTCCCCTTGAATAGGGCTTTCAAAAATAAATTTAGATCTGATAATACACAGACCTCTAATTCCAGGTAATAGCCAGAATATTTAATATACGGCTTAGTGTAATACATAGCCCATCCTATTTGTCAATGTAAAGCTTAAATGTAATGGCAGCAATTTAGTTTCCCGGCTATGCATAGGGATATAGTTCTTTATTATGTTAATAAAACTTGATAAGTAAAATCTATTGCATTATAAGTGCTATCAATTAAAAAATGATTGTACTAATAATTAGGGCAAAGTTATTTTCAAGTTCATCATTTAACTTCTGCTTTAATTGTCTTTTTGAAATGTTCACTTTTTTATTTAATTACGGATAGGCAAGTATAATTATCTTGAACTTTGCATAATTGTTCGTGTATAAAACTTTTCTGAAGTTTACTCATTTCTAGACATGAATCTTTTCATATTGTCATTTAAATCATTTACCTAATGTAATTACAGCTAAAATTATGTGGGAGGCCTTTTAAATGTGACTGCTACAATACTTTCCTCTAATTTTCTGATCTCTAAATGTTAAAAGAGACCATTCACACATAAACTAAATATAGTTTCATAATTAGCCATAGCACTATTTTATATTGAGTGTCACATAGAAGCAGAACTAGGTTAATACTTGCTATAGGCATTGCTAGGGTTCAAATCTAGAACCTGCACATATTATCAGCTTCCAGGGAAGATTCTGTAGTCTGGTTTGCACTTAACCATTGCTAAGCAGTAATGGGCAGCATTCTGGGGCATGAGGCTAACATAGTGCTCATGTTGTTCCTCCCTCATTCTGCTGCGGACACATGACCAGTGCCTCAGGCAAAAGCCTTTCACCAGCTGACCATTTTGCCTTCTGTCTTGGAAAAAGTATATAAAGAGAACAAGTGCCTGAAATCAATAGGAATATATTTGTTGACTGTGGTTGACTCTAATTCTGTGCCTGGGTAGCTCAGCTCACTAGAGTGTGGTGCCAAGGTTGCAGGTTCAATCCTCGTATGAGACTGCGTGAGTGAGTGATGTCAGTCTTACAACATGTGTGGGCTTCAAAGCACAACATGCACGTTTCAAAGCAGGCTCTAGAGATTCATAGGTCTAGGATACATAGTACCAAGGTTGCAGGTTCGATTCCCATATGGGACAGCTGCATATTCCTGCATTGCAGGGGGTTGGACTAGATGATCCTCAGGGTCCCTTCCAACTCTACAGTTGTATGATTGTATGATTCAGAATCTTGGAGTATATTTCAAAGGATTAAGAAATCTGCATTATGAGTGAAGAAATAACTCCATCATGAATGGAGATGAGGAAGAATAAGTAATTACTACCGTACACAGAGACAGGCCTTCATCCAAATATCCATTTTAGACTAGCCATGGGGCTTCTTTGAACAGCACATTCTTATGCCTGACCACAAATCGCTCTTTGTAACTTCATCCAATTTCAAGTCTTTTACCGTGTATGGGGAAGATGTTCAAGAAGCACAGCTCCAAAGTTCCTTTGGGTGTATGGAAATATCTGAGAAGTGCTTTGGATTTCTTTTTTTTTTTAAAAAAATATATTTTATTAATTTTCCAATTAAAACCAATTATATCACATTCATTATTTCAAATTATACACACATATATATCAATCAAACCGAATGTTATGCCAAATCGTCTAAAGAATTTTTTATTTGGGTTCCCATGCTTCAAGAAATTGGGGATTCCTCGCAACCGTCCACTGCCGTCTTTTTTCTAAAGTTCAAATCGTCCTCCAAGTTCATAATAATCCAGATCTTCCCCTTACAGTCACATAGATGTTTTCCACTTTCAACCGATTGTTTCCCAGCTGCTGAGATAAATATCAAACGAGGTTTCACAAATGTTCTTTCTCCTGTGTGGGTTAATCAGTCCAGCCTCCCCATAAATCTTCTTAGTCTGGAGCTCCCTGTTGCGTCGAAGCAGCGCCATCTTAAAAAGCTCAAATCACTTTCGTTTTCTCTCATAGCCATGAAGATTAACGATCTTTATAAAATTTACAGCTTTTCCAGGCAGAAGACCCAAACATCAAACCATAAACTCTTGGTAAATTAATGGATCTCCTTGCCCTATAGCTGAACTTAGCTTCAGGTCGCTGCTCCAATTCAAAGTGCGTCACAGCTCATAAATCCTCCGAACGCGTCCAGGACTCCTTCCGTCCGACTAGGGGGGGGGGCTTTTCTCATCGGCAACTCCACATCTTTAAAAAATATGCTCAGTAACAACAGTTTATAAAGTTCAACTCACACAGTCTTTTGCTTCTCTTTCACTCCAAACAAGCCAGGACATCGCGTCTGGGAAGGTACGAAGTAACTCATATGAAGAAAAATAAAACTCCATTCCCTTATCGCTCTGTCCCCATCAATCCTTCTTCCAGATGATATACAGCCTTTAACTCCTCTCCCTCAGCAGCATAGATTTCTCAGCAGTAAACAGCGCTTCTTCCCCTCCTTCTGAAGTATGTCCATAGATTTAAGCCTAATTATCTTCTTTAACCATGGAAATCCCCGCCATGCAGATTAGCGTCCGGGAGTCCTGGCCCTCGTAAGTGCTTTTCAGCCCAAGCTCCCCCCACTCCATAAACAGTCGGAGTGGGTCTGGGGGCATCGCGGGCCAGCGGCCCCTCTCCGTAACCCCCGGAGAGGGTAGGGGGTTGCCATTTACTCCCCTAGCAACCGCCAAATTCCTTACGAAGGTCAGAGGGATGGAAAACAGGTCCGCCATTCCTGCCGGCGGAAACCGGAACTTTGGATTTCTGACCATAATAAGGGTGTTCAGATGTACCTGTTCCATGTATATACCCAGTGGTGGTGGGAGTGCAAGCATATCTTCTGGCCTGATCCTGATGTCCTTGCATTTAACACAACACCAGAAAGAGCTGGCTTGTGGGTGAACCTCTACATGCACAAATCTCTGAGCACTGTCAAGAACGTTCTCCCCTTTCTGATCTTGCAATGAAAAGGAAAACATCTGAGGGAAGGGGCAAGAGGTGTACAGACCTTAAATATTTGGTTGGTTGCCATAGTCCCACTTTGTCTTCCATGTTGGGTAAATGTTTGCGTTATCTAAATGTCTGTGGTGATTCCATTAGCATGCTTTTGATTCTTCTCCCATCACCTACCCTCATTAAAGGCAACTCTCATATGTGACCTTTTATTTTGAGAAAAGGTGAGTAAGAAGGGATATGATAAAGTGTATAAAATTATGCATTGTCTCCCTCTATTAAGAATAAAACTTGGGGAGCTCCACTGAAAATGAATGTCGATAGGTCTGGGACATACAAAATAAGTACTTCACACAAGGCATAGTTAAACTATGAAATTTAATCACACAATATGTAGGCTACCAACTTGGATGGCTTGAAGACAGTGTTAAGACAAATTCATGGAGGATAAGGTTATCAGCGGCCGCTAGTCACAATGACTATGTTCTGTCTCCAAGTATCAGTTGCCGGGAATCACTGGAGGGGTAGGCATTGTTGCACTCAGGTTTCTGCTGGGGGCATCCTGTTGGCCACTTTGAGAACTAAATGGGTTCTTCACCTGATTCAGCAGGGCTACTCTTATGTTATGTTTTATGAAGCTCAGTTTGAATAGTTAATAGGGTGCTTCAGAATTCACCAGAAAGTTCATTTCATATTCCGAATCTGATTTTTGTCAAAGTTATTCATAATGATCCAAATGCTGTCCCTACTGTAGTCAGTGATAAAAATTTCATAGTTGATGTCAGCTTATGGTGGAAATTCTCTCCCCCCCCCACCCAACACTGACTACCATTATGGGAGTGTCAGTACTATAAATATTTATGAAGCAAATTTGGTGTATACCTAGACTCCCAATTTGGTTGCAAACCTGCTGATAGAGTTGTGAATAATTTCTTGCCCTATTTGCTCCAGCTCATTCCCACTTTCTTCTTTCTTGCATTCTTATTAACATTTCAAAGGAGAAAAGAACAGAGAGAATTTACAATACCTCCTTCTTCCTCCACTTTCTTTTCTACACACACAGATGCACACACACTCACAAACAACTTTATTTTCCAGCAGGCTACCACTGGCTCACTTTTAATCAAACAAATATCGTGTATACATTAATTATCGTATAACTTAATTATTGACTGAGTTATTGAGAAACTATTTTCAATAATTCACTTCATGTCTGTTGGAAGTGTCCAATATTGTTATACATAACGGAGGGCATGAAAAAGAAACACTTCAAAAGTTTCTTGTTTAATGTTAATATGAAAGAGCTTGCCATGGGTTATTTGCATTAACTAATGATGACCCGAGATCAAAAGCTGAGCTCAGTGGAATTTGAGCTTCTAAGGTAGCATAACTTGTCCACGTCTTTAAGAATCTTCCAGAAATAAAATTTAAACCACTGTAATGGCCTGTCCAAACTGTCAAACTGCCTCAGTAGTCTGAGTGATGCACCTCAAGAGTGATGGTATTCAAAAACTCTGCAAAAATATAATAGTTTCATCCAAATGGCCATAAGCAAGTCCTTTTGTCAAGTTATCAGCAAGTGATTTAACAAAACCTGTCAAGTGTTGAAATATGGTCTGAAATCATGCTGCAAAAGATAATTACCTTTAAAAGGAAAGAATTTTACATATATTACTAAATATGTCTATGAATAATTCTACTAAAGTTGCAATTAATATGAGATAATTTAGCTCATACATGCCCCTAAAGTTTGCTTCTGTCGCTATTTGTCAACAACTCAAGGTGCTGTGGTGCACAAAAGGTGTTTTTATGTTTAAGGGTTGAGCGAAAGCTGACAGGTTCAAACCACTCTCAAAACTTCTCCAGTGGGTGAAAAAAATCTTGCTGGTTACATAATCATCATTAGTTTGATTTTAATTAGAAAGATTACTCTCTTTCTTGGATTTAGAAATCAGTCATTTGTCTGTGTGTGTGTGTATGTGTGTGTGTGTGTGTGTATCTTTGGTGGTACTGCCAGCATCAAAAACCTAGAAAAGAGGATTCTGGGAAAGATGGCTACGAGCTCTTATCACTGAAAAACATTTAAAAAAAATAAAAGCAAGACATATTCACAAATGGAAACTTAATTAAAACCACAGGAGAAATGGAAATGGAAAATGAGGGCAAGGGGGAAAAAGTTCTTCTTCAAGATTTCTGCATTGAAAGGAACCAAGGGATATTAAAATGTATTTTTCTTAATTTATAGTATACTAACCATCTTAGGGCATGGTTGAATAATATATTATTTTCTCTTAGATCTTTTTGATCTCTCTATCCGCTTACTTTTTCTTCAATCAGGCTGAACACAGAGTTGGATACATGAAAACCTGAGTTCAGATCAACTAGGATTGTATTTTTAATGTCTCCAATGAAAATCAAACCCCAGGATCTCTCAAGCTGACACATCATTCAAAAGATCTCCAATGCAGGGCAACTGCTTGTATAAGTGATCAGGAATGTACTCATTAAGAATTTTTCAGTAATATATATATATCTTTATATAACTATAGATATTAGTGCAAGTTGGTTAAAGCCAGGGGCTTGTTGAAAGGCACCACTTTGAAACTACAGTTTTATATTCACTTACCCAGGAGTAAGTCCCATTGAACTCAGAAGAACTTGTGTGTAGGAGTCCTCTGTAAATTGTTTTTTATTTTATTTTATGACAAATATAAGTGTCATCAGAATCATGAAAACAAGAAGTTCAATGCCATCACTTGTGGGTTTAATCGATACAAAGGATTTTTATCTCACTACACTTCTCCATTAGCTTACCCAGATACTGAGAATATGTATGATTGTCTCTTGAAAAGGATCACTGCCCATATACAGGCATTGATACAATAATCGCAGCAATTATCACCTTTTGCTACTGTAAAAGGTTATGGTTTTGCCTATTTTACATATATTTAAGCTCTAATTATCACTCACTGTAATTTTTGCAGCTCATTACTATTTAAATCTCACTTTACCGTTGTTGTTTTTTCTTCCTCTTTTCTGTATCTGCCAACTCAGATTTTGCCTTGTGCATCTGATGAAGTGGGCTTGAGTCCATGAAGGCTTATGGCTATGATAAATCTGACAATCTTGAACAAATCAACAATCTCCAATGATCAGACAAGACACTTGGATTGTTTTTGTTGCAAGAGACTCACATGGCTATCCCTCTGAAAATCATACAATACTGCCATTACATTACAACAGTTTATGGCAAAGTGCCTTGATATCAGTGCAGGTGAACGGCCCTTCCTACATCTCACAGTTTAAACATGATATTCTACGCCTGCCATATGCTATGTAAATTCTTACTATTCTAGAGGATGGTGAGGTTTTTTTGTGGTGTTAATAGGTTTGCAGAAGTGAGATTTGTAATTATTTTCTTTATTTTTGTCCAATTTTATTTTTTACTTAATTAATTTTATTAGTGGTGGGTATCATTCAGTATTCTGGCACTTTGCATGAAAGCAGCTTCCTTTCACAGAATGTGGGTTGTGCTTACAGAAGTGCTCCATCCATGAGTGAAACTTTCCTTATGTGAACAGAGGAAGCGTTGGCTGCCTGCCCTATATATTTTATGACAGTTTTCTTATTTTAAAAAAAAGTGATGAAAAATGAAAATAGCTCATTTAATCTCATCTCATTTCTCTTGTAAATTTCAAGAAGAAGAAGAAATCACGCTATAAATCCTAGATTTAAGTCATTGACTAAATATGCCGTGTCTTGAAAAACACAACTTTTTCACAGTAATGAAAAGGTTGGATACTATTGACACTGTTTGGGCACTTTCTAACAACCAGTCTAGGGGATGGTACTTCCTGCCAGCTTTGTAGTCTCAGTGTTGCCCTTGCAGAACTCTGAATAGAGGAGGAAGACGATGGGGACCAAGCTAGAACGAATTGGCTCTGCCTGTCATTGGATCTGACTCTATCTATTGTTGGGCTCTATGTTATCTATTGTCGGGCTCTATGTGTGCATTATCAACTAAATATCTAGCACCTGGACCCTTTAAGAGAAATGGCTATGATGCAATAGGCCAGCTTCTGGAAAGCGGACTCAGAGGTGTGGCCTGGCTGGAGAAGTTAGTTCCTGCTCTGTGCAGCCCCCCCCCCCAAGACTTCAACAAAAATAAAATTTGAGTCATCATTAACTCAGCTTCCAGTGAGTTTATACACAATCAATAGAAGACAATGAAGTGGCAAACTATACAGGTTCCAGCTAAGCAAATCCACATGCTAAGCAAGTACACTCACTGATCAGAAACAACAGGGCATATCTATTGACCTTAATGTGCATCAGGATGTGCTTCAGAGTGTGGGTGCTACATCTGCTACATTGCTTCCAGATGGTTGCAAATTTGCTTGAACATTTTAAGGTGCATCCACATCTACATTATTGCAAAACTAGTCCTCTGGGTAATGAGGATGTATAAGCCTACATCTTAGTGAAGTCAGAAAAGAAATGCATGTCAACAAGTGATTTGTTTTCAGAATCATTTAGCTCCTTAATAAATTTCTTGTAGGCATGAACTAGCTTGGTGTGGAATCAGCCTGGAAGCCTGTTCCACCCCCACCCAACCTAATTTGATCTGATCTGTTGTTTTCTCATATCTTAGTTAAATAGTCTGTAGTTGCCCTTGAACTAAAATACAAATCATCACCCATTCAGATTGATTTTAATCATAGAATTCTTTAAACAGAATGGATATTTGAAGAGAGAGAGAGAGAGAGTTAAGAACATACTAAGAAGAGACAGTTGGATCAGGCCAATGGCCCATCTAGTCTTCTCACAGTGGTCAACCAGATGACCATAGAAAACCGATAAGTAGGACATGGGCACAAGACCACCCTCCCTTCCTGTTTTTTTTTTAAAATAAACAGTCTATCATATGAAACTTTAATGAAACAGTTATTTAAGTTATTTCAAGTCAGTATACAATTTTCACCTCCACTGTATCCCATATACATAAGGGCACCAACTTTGTGTAAGGACTCTTCCACCATGAGAGGGGAAGCCTTCACATCTAGAGACTGCAAGCCTTTAGATCTAGAAATTGGGAAGAAAACATGCGCACCCTTTTTTGCATGACCAAAAGAAACCAATTCAAAGAGGACCAAGTATTTTGTTTTTGCTTTGTTTTAAGGTACAAGATACCGAAAGACACTTGCTGAGATTACATGGCGGGAGGTATTACAGACAAGCCACACTTTTTTTTTTAAAGAACACCAGAAAGTACTCCTGCTCTTTCAGGTTGAGCCGTTGCCTCCATAGATGCTGGATTAACTTCCTCTCAAAGCATGATGCAGTATTTGGAGTGGCTGGTAGCCACTGGCAGCCTTACCGTCCATGAATTCATGCAACCCTCTTTTACCACCATCCAAGTTAGTGGCCATCATGACCTCCTGTGAGGATGAGTTCCATAGTGAAGAATGTACAAAGACGTATTTTCTTTTATCTATCCTGAATCATCCTGCATTCAGCTTCATTGAATGTCCCTGAGTTCTACTTTCCCCATGCCATGTATTATTTCATTATTTTCTATCATGTTACCTCTGACTCACCTTTTCTCTAAACTAAAATGTCTCAAATGCGGCAACCTTTTCTCAGAGGAGAGT
The DNA here is from genome assembly GCF_965207765.1 of Zootoca vivipara. Lineage (NCBI taxonomy): Eukaryota > Metazoa > Chordata > Lepidosauria > Squamata > Lacertidae > Zootoca > Zootoca vivipara. The sequence continues at coordinate 44,241,589 of NC_142583.1, read as the reverse complement.
TACTTTTTGAACAGTATCTTGTTTGCTGTGGCAACTAGGAATTGTACACATTCCAAATGCAATTGAACCATGGATATATTAAAGATCTTATGATATCAGCAGTTTTTCTAATGATCCCTAAGATGGAATGCGCTTTTTTCACAGCTGCCACATACTGCATTGACAACTTCATTGAACTGTCCACTAGGTCTCATTTCTGGTAAGTCACCACCACTTCAGACCCCATGAGTGTATATGTGAAATGAAGACACAACTTGCTCTTGCAGAAGCCATGTTGGCTCTGCTTCAGCATGGCTTCGTCTATATGCTTTGCTATTTTATCCTTAACAATACTTTCCACCAGTTTTCCTGGGGCAGGAATTAATCTAACTGGCCTGTAATTTCCAGGGTTTCCCCTGGATCCTGTTTTGAAAATTGGTGTTACAGTTTTATAATTATTCCAGAGTCCTACCATAGATATTGAAGTTCAAAATATTTAGTTGCCTACCCGAGTCCTGCAGCCCAATCCGTCTCCATTTAGATTATTGCTGTGGTGAAACGTATCTACCAGTTTCTCATAATTTTTCTTCACCAGATACCTAGTTATTCAATGAGACTTTATGGGAACGCTGTAAATGAATTGTTATGAATTCTTTTTGCTGATCTAATGCAACTTTAATTATGTTTAAATTAATTGTTCTATGGCTTTTGTTACACATGTTCAGTTCCCTGGAACCTTGAATAACAGTTTGTAAATATAAATATAAATAATAAATGATTAAGTAGTAGATTAAACGAGGAAGTTTAAATTTTATTAATCATTAATTTATTATCTCCTAAATGCTAATAGAAGCCATAATCCAAAACAAAGAGAATGCATTTTTAAACCCATTTGTATTACTGGGCTTCCTAGACACAGTTACCTGGGAGTAAGCCCCATTGAACTGTAGGATTGCACTGTCAGTATGCTTAACTCTGTATTGGAGATTAGTATGAATGAAAAGGAAGAATTAAAACTCTTCCCCCTCTCATGGCACTTTTGATATGTTTAATAAGAGATTGTATTGAGTCTGCCCACTATTCCTAAAACAATTCTCTTGACTGATTGGTGAGACAATGCTCCCTCCTCCATCTTGCTATTTAAAACTGAGCAAAAACACTGCATTCTCTATTACAAAGACTTGTCACATTGATGCAAATAAGTCTTTGCCCAAAGCACTGACAGCAATCCTGACATGAACTCTGGCAAATATTATTCTGCAAATGCCACTCTTAGCACCCATAACTCTGTAAGCAGTAACCTGACATTTATAACTATACTAAATAATGCAACAAAGAAAATTTCATGGTTCATGAGAACCTTTTCACATGGAGACATTGTAGTATCTTAAATAATTTAACTTGTTTTTGAAAACATCATTATTCTGAAATAGATTTATTGGATCAAAACACACACAAAAGAAATGCCCCACCATCAGCTAGGAAACTCTCAGTGAAATGGGTGTCATTAACACAGAAGGCACACCATGAGCAATTTTACACTGGCCTATTATGGATAAATATATAATTATATAAAAGATTATATAAAAGAGAATGTTTTCACAATAATGTAGTATACAAACACATGAATAACAAGGAAAAGACATGATTGACAATATGATGTATAATGGCCAAACAACTGCGCAAAATTATTTTGGAATCTAAAAGACTGCAAAGAAAGGAGGGAAGTCAACAAAGATTTGAAACTTGAACTGTATAAATGAAGGAGGAAAGCTGTACAGTATTGTAAAATCTGTTGAGACTGTTGAATATTAAATGTTGTAAATGGCTTTATTGGGGGGGAGGGGTAAATAGAAAATCAATAAAAAATATGTTGTTGTTTTTTTTATTAAAAAAAGCTGAAGCCCAATTTTTCTATGGAGAAAAGTTTTTCTATGCAGAAAACATCACTTGGTTCAATAATGCAAGGCTATAGTGTTCTGAGGTTTTATTCTCCCAGCACTCACCCCCAGATGAAGGCTATTAACTTCATTCATTCATTCATTCATTATCAGAAGTAGGCAACACGGTGTCCTCCAGAAGCTGCAGACTTGAACCCATCATCCCAAATGATTGACCATGTTGGCTGGGGCTGAAGGGAGCTGGAGTCTAGAGAGCACCATATTGGCTACATGATGCTTTACAGAGTACACACATCTCTTCCCGAGGACCTTACAGTCTAGAATTTAGATGTGGAATGAAGCAGAGGTATTACAAAAAAATAGAATGGACACTCAAAAATCCTCTTGGGCCCTCTCCAAAGAAAGGTGGGTGCAAAAAAAGCCCTTTGCAGTAAGAATTCAATTTGACACAACTTCACTCCTTAGTCCCCCATCCCATGAGAATTTTCACCTCACTAGATCATTTTAATGCAGTTTCTGTCCCCATTTACTGATAGAGAATGATAGTTTGTGTGTATGTGTGTAAGGGTTTTTTTTTGTTTGAACTGTTCTGAATTACAAAGGAAGCCTACTTGTTAAAGGAGCCCTGAATCAGACCTTCCCTTCCAATACATGGTGGTGTATTCTTATCCTTATCCTTGTCCTGTTGCCTCTCAGCAGGGAAAAGGGTGGGGACAAAACTGAAATTAATTAGCCCTGCCATTGGCTCTGGCTCCACCTACTTTCAGTCTCCTTGGCAACTGCCCTAAGAGTCTCAACTAACATCAACAGCCACCACTGTGGCAAAGAGTTCAGGGCCAGTGAGTGTGGCACTTCTTTCCCCATCATGTGATGGAATTGCTGAGCAGGGCACTGAAAGGTAGAACAACTGAAAACCACTGCTCTAGCATGGAAAAAGAGGAGAGTATGGAATTGCAATAGCTTATTTGAACAGTTAGGGGAGTGAGTGCATTGCAGTAATTCTCTGAAGGGTTTCTTATTCAGAAACCTCTGAGGTTACTGTCTTCAATGTTTGCATATGGTAGCTTAAAAAAGCCGGGGGTGGAGGAGCAGCAGTACTATAAACAGAATCACATGGCTATCCATTTGTGAAATGTTGCCTTTAATTTCTTGATTGGCTCACCAATCTCTGCCCTTGTAAGAAGGCTAGGGTGGGGCGGGAGGAGAGAAAAGCAATAGTTATTTCTGACATGCCTTCAAGTGGTTATTATTTCCCCCACTTTTCCCAGAAAGAAAATGTGCTTGACTGCACCAATACTGCATTAAGGCATGCTTTCTTCCAGGGATCGTGCCACCATTTAGAATAGTCTCGGCGGGTTGTGTGTTTTTTTAAGCTTTCTCTCAAGGGGAATTAAAATGTTACATATCTTTTTAGCAGTGAGAAGGTATTCCAGATCAGCAAGCACAGAGCCCCAGAATTCTTCACTGCAGAACCAGTTCAACTTATCTTCTTAAAGGTGCGATTGTGTAGGCAGCCTCTCCCTGGCTGACGACCTAAAAATGCTTTGCTAAGGTAAGTACTTTGTGTTGCAAAATAGCATGACAGATCCAGGAATATGATGGCGTTCCCATTGGGACTTCCTGCTTGTCATCATTTTGACTGCGGATACTGGTATGTCTCTGGCTGGCTCTTGTTTATAATTGTCGTTGCCTTGGTAAGTGAACCCACAAGGTCACGTACCCATCTATTGGGAGCTGTTTTCTCGCCACTGATCCATTTGTTTATCCAGGCTTTCCCTGTTGTCAGTTTCTGTTGCCTTCAGTTGCTGTGATGTTTTTTTTACAGACATTATTTTATGGGACTTTATAACGTGAACTGCTATGGTTTATTTCTGAAGATTTATTTATTTATTTATTTATTTTGTATAATTTATATAGCACTTGATTGTAAGGGGAGAAAAACATCCAAGCAGTTTACAAAGGAAATCGAAAAGCAGTCTAGGCATTCTTTTAATGAATAAAGAAAGTTCGGGACACATGCTCAGGGATGCAAATGCTTCGAATCCCACTTTCCATGTGTGACGTGCCACAGGACACAAACAGAGTGCATTCCTGCAGTTTCAGGAATATCAGATAACTGGGGCATTCATACAATAACCAATAATCCTCTTTGGCCCCAGAAGTCAGGTAGAACATCGAACATCGGAAGCTGCCTTGTACCAAATCAGACCATTGGTCCGTCTTAGCTGAGTATGGTCTGGCAGTGGCTCTCCAGGGTTCCAGGCAGGGGTCTTTGTCAGTCCTGCCTAGAGACTGACTCTGGGACCTTCTTAATACAAAACAGATGCTCTGCCACTGTGTGACAACCCTTCCCCTTGATACTGGAAGATTAGTTTGTTGCCACTGACCGATATCAAGATTCCTAGGTTTGCTGTCTTACACCAGCCTACCTTTTCTTGGGCATGGCACAAAGGTTAGAATGTTCTTTCTTACCCAGATGCCCTTCTTGTGCCAACCTGCTAAGCTCATGGCTTCAAGGGGTGAGAGGTTCCATATAATTCTTAGGCAATTTGATGGCATATATTGGGTAAATGGCTGCAGCTCAAATGTTTTGCAATCAAATAGTCCCCTCTAAAAAAAATTGTGGAATTAACCAACAAGAACAAAGGGCAGACCAAAAAAGAGGCATCCAGCAAGTCCTCCAAAAAACCATCAAGGTGGTGAGGTTACAATCTTGCCTAAAATCCTGGGAGCCACTGCCAGTCTGCGTAGACAATATTTAACAAGATGGACCAATGGCCATCCATAGTGGTAGCCATCACTACCTCTTGTGTGATGTTCAGCGGTATTAGATTGCCCTGGCCTCTAATATTAGGAGAGGAGAGAGGGAGAAAAACTTCTCTTTATCCACTAAACAGGAGAATTTGACAGCCAAGGAAATTACCCAGAGGGATGGTGACCTCCAGTGAGGGCTGGTCCTTCCAACAGAGGCTTAACAGCCATGTGTTAGGGATGTCCAATTCTGGTTTTGCATCAAACAGGAGGCTAGACTAGATGTCCTTGATAAGATTCCCTTCACTTTGATGATCCTGTAAGTGGGAAATATTCAGCGGCTGCCTATTTATCACAACTAGGCATCACATATATGCGAGCCATTTGGAGTTCTGCCTGCCAGTCAGGTTCCAGTGCGCAGCTCCTGCGGACCATTTCATTTTGCAACTATGCAACCAGATTTTCTGTTTGCCAATTAAACCTAATTTGATTTTGTCTATACCAGTGGTCTCTTAATCTCTAAAGCAACCTTACCACTGATTTTCAATACAGCGTGCATTGCATGACTGACAGAGGAAGGCATCATGGCAAGTATAAATCCTTTTTATTTTGTTCCACAGAGATATTAAATAAATTGTTTCTTTCTCATCTACTTGCTTAATACAGAATTTACTGTATTAACTGCCTCCTGCACTGGGAGCTTGGATGGTGTGCTGGATAGCAATAGATCCAAGAATGTGTGCAATACTTTTTTGGTGTTTTTTTTTTAAATGTGTGACTTTATGGTGATCTCATTTCTCTGCATCACCACATACAAGCCTTTTCAAATAAGATAATTTTGCTGCAATCTGTAACCGACTATGAACAGCTGGCTTTCTGTACTGCTGAAATGCAGAGTGGAATGTTTAATGTAACCCTTTTTTTCATGAGTGCTCTTCAACACTAGCAGGGGAGACAATTGTGTAGCGTGTATCAAATGTCTCATATAGAGAGACTTTTTGCACCCACCCTTGATAACAGCTGAACAAATAAGAGGGAAGAGAATGGAGCAAACTGTAATCTACACAACATAAAACATCCTGTAACTTTTAAAGAGGACTCTTGCCAGAACATGTTCTAAAATGTTAAATCAGGCATTTCATCTAGATTTGCCCTCTTTAGCTATCCTTTTCTTCTTCTTCAAAGAAATGTACGTACTTGGATATGGTTTGAGACATCTTACTGCACAGTAGGCATGAAATACATTTTCATTCACCACATGGAGTAAATTGATTTTTGCTCAGTTTGAAGATGTTACTGTTCCTCTACATCTATAGTAGGAAACAGTACACAGCTCATACTAAGTAAAAATTAATTTACCATAGTCATTAGTAGAAAAAAGAGGAACACTTGGCTTGTGGCGCTCATCTCATTTTTCAGGCCGGACGAGCTAGCGTTTGTCCCCAGCAGCTTTCCAGGTCATGTGGCCAGCATGACTAAACTGCTTCTGGCGTAACGGGACACTGTGAAGGAAGCCAGAACGCACAGAAACGGCGTTTAGCTTCCTGCCACAGCAGTACCTATTTATCTACTTGCACTTGTGTGCTTTCAAACTGCTAGGTTGGTAGAAACTGGGACAGAGCAATGAGAGCTCACCCCGTTGTGTGGATTCAAACCAGAACCATAGCTAGGTGATCTTGCACCCCTGGCAGAACCGTCCAGATTGCACCCCCAAGCCATGGACAAATTAGCTCTTCCTTCCACCTCTTCTCCAACCCCCCCCTGTACCCATTCAATTCACCCTCTATTTAAAAACATTTCTTATTAGGCAATAATCAATATTTATATTTATGGACATATTTTTAGCTGATTTTGTGCCCCCTGTCACCTGCGCCCCTGGTGGGGGCCCACCTCACCACCCCCTGGCTACGGCCCTGATTCAAACCGCCAACCTTCTGATCAACAAGAAAACCTGCTATAAAGCTGTGGTAAGACCCCCATCAGAGAGTTGTATAGAACCCTGTTAATAAAACCAGTGAAATTACCAGGAAATGTGTCGAATCTGAATCTCATAATCAAGGTTCAATGGAAAGTATGGCCAAAACCATTCAAGGCACCAGTCAACTCCCAATTCCTGTTATTATTTCTTGAAAGAACTCTAAGCAGAATAAAAGAGAATAAAACCCCACAACAGGGTGAGCTCCCGTTGCTCGGTCCCAGCTCCTGCCAACCTACCGTAGCAGTTCGAAAACACGTTAAAGTGCAAGTAGATAAATAGGTACCGCTACAGCAGGAAGGTAAATGGCGTTTCTGTGTGCTGCTCTGGTTCACCAGAAGCGGCTTTGTCATGCTGGCCACATGACCTGGAAGCTGTATGCCGGCTCCCTTGGCCAATAATGCGAGATGAGCGCCACAACCCCAGAGTCGGTCACGACTGGACCTAATGGTCAGGGGTCCCTTTACCTTGTTTAATTCCACCCTAAATAATAATAGTTATGGTTTGCACAGTTTTAAGTGTTTTATGGTTTGCACAGTTTTAAGTGGTTTTATGGTTTGCACAGTTTTAAGTGTTTTATGGTTTGCACAGTTTTAAGTGTAGTTATGGTTTGCACAGTTTTAAGTGTTTTTATCAAGAAAGATGATTGAAGATTAAATCCTCCTCACATCAGTTTTTTTAAAAAGGAAATACACATTTGCTTCAGCACAGAAGCCTTAATATAATGCTTACCCTTTGCCAAAAATGATGTAATGTAACATGCAATAGGTTGAACAGGTCAGATCTATTTGGAGAACTGACATTTTCACCTGCAAAAAATATGACTTCCTGTTAAGACTTCTAATTTATTTGTCAGCCTAATTTGCACTTTATTTGTCAGCCTAAATTGCCTTTTGTGTTCTCTAGAATGTCTCAGATGACTTTTTATTTTGTTTATAACAAAGTGAATAAAATTCTGGCCTATATTATCAGATCTCTTCACCATTTTGGAATTTGGGAAGAAATCAGTTACAAATTTTGTATACCACCAGACTAAATTATCTAGAAGAAATAAAAGTGATCTGTGCCTGGAAGCTCAACTTGCAGTGGGAACCAGGAACATTTTTCAACAGCTTCATCTGATAAGATGACTGAAATAATTTATTTACATACAGAGCTGGCAGTAGTCATTCATGTCTTAGTAGATGGTTACAATATACTGTGATGAGCTGAGCTATCCTTGATGGTTGAAAAGGTCTGGCTGGTGCAGATGATCATGCCCAGCTTCCTGGAAGGTTAGCTAAGACAACCTCACATAAATGCTTCAGTGCTCTAGTTTCTTATGGTCCACTGCAAGGTACTGGTGAGCTATAAATCCCTAAAAGGTTTTTGTCGACACTGCAGCAGAAAGAACAGAAGAAGAACCTGTGAGATCAGGCGAAGGGTCTATCTAGTCCAGCATCCTGTTCACACAGTGGCCTACTAGATGCTCATTAGAAGCCCGCCAACAGAACCTGAGTGCAATAAGCATTTCTTTTGCTGGTCCTATATTACTCAGCTCTCAGACTTTGTACCAAACTGGACTGTGGTTCAGCTGAAATTTGTAGCTGCACTTTTGTGCATAAATGTAAATGTAAATAGGAATGCTCTTTAAACCTGTAGGAACAAGATCTGAAACTTTTCTGAATCAGAAAAGCTTAGAAGCATTTGGTCATCAGGAAGGACATGTTATAGAAATGTATTGAGTGCTAGGTATGCCTCCATACCATAGGTGCCAACTCCATAGGGCTAAGGTGTCTTCAGCCCCCCACCCAAGTCTGTTCAAGTGCCTCCAATCTTGAGGGGCCAGGCCTCGCGGTGATGGACCTTGCAGGGCCTTGCAGTGGCAGCGGTGGGCCTTGCAGCTCATGCAATGCACGTGACATCACACATGTGTGGCACCCTCCTCCCATGTTGGGCGTAATTTGGCACCTCTGCTCCATACTGTTTCACACTTCAAAAGACATGCTACATTTGGTCTGTGCTTAAAGCAGTGAGGAAGTTGAATGATAGTAGGAAGTCAGGGTGAGTATGCATGGGCTATTTTTTTTCATGAAGGAAGCTCAGACAAGCAGTCTTTTAAAGCTCACACCAACCCTGAAAGGTAATTTAGTCTGTGGGACAGTGACATGATCAAGATCACAGCAAAGCAGAATCTTAAATCTGGGATTTTCTCATCCAAGTCCAACAGTTGAACTGCCGTATCACTCTGGCATCTTTGAAAAATGATAACAGTGTGGGCCTTCTGGGGTATCTCTCAATGATACCTCTCTTGAGGGTTGTGCTGTAGATTCATAGATGATGATAATAATTTTAACAATAACAATGATTTCTATTATTGTATTTAGGGTATAAAGTCATATTTGTGATTGACAACAGCAATTTTCTGAAACCCCATTTTGAGTCAAACATTTGTTATGGCTGAGCGTATTTGCCTTCTTAAGATTCAGTTGCTCTCCTCACAAATGATACAGTAATTCTTAAGAGGTTTATCCCATCAAACATTGTTAAAATGTAAATAAAATAAATAAAATGGATTTTAAAGCCACGGGGTGCCTCTAATAGCTTTTCCTTTCAGACGTGAAGCTCATACAAACTTGCCTAAACTGCAGGGTTCTTTTTTCTTTTTTTTCTTTTACAATAGAAAAAAGTGACAGTTGCATACCAGTGTCACTGTGGAATACCTTTAGTTTCTTGAGTTAAGGGGCAACGGTGATACCAGCGGGATCTGAGTTAAGAAGATGTTCATAAATTATGGATGAAGAACCACAGTCACCGGTATTTAGGACCTTGAATTAAAGGTAAAGGTAAAGGGACCCCTGACCATTAGGTCCAGTCGTGACCGACTCTGGGGTTGCGCGCTCATCTCGCATTATTGGCCGAGGGAGCCGGCGTATAGCTTCCAGGTCATGTGGCCAGCATGACAAAGCCGCTTCTGGCAAACCAGAGCAGCACATGGAAACGCCGTTTACCTTCCCGCTGTAGCGGTTCCTATTTATCTACTTGCATTTTGACATGCTTTCGAACTGCTAGGTTGGCAGGAGCTGGGACCAAGCAACGGGAGCTCACCCCGTCACAGGGATTGAACCGCCGACCTTCTGATCGGCAAGCCCTAGGTTCAGTGGTTTAACCACAGCGCCACCTGGGTCCTCAGGACCTTGCATTGCTTGATTACTAAATAGAATCCTGATGGAAATTTGTTAAAGAGCGGGGGAGTTAAAGAATGGCACAGTTCAAAACCAAGAACATTACAAACACAGAACCAACCTTGACGGCTATGCTTGACCCAGCAGTGAGGTACAATTCACAATCTTGACCTCATGCTTTGTCTCTCCTAATGTAAGGACTGACACATGGAGAAGGCTTGAAACAGCTTCCACCTGCGGAGGGAGGACCTCCTTAAGACTGAGGGCTGCAGTCCCTTCTTGGCAACCTTCTTGGAGCCATACGCTAGAGTTGGCAGGGCCAGAGGCAAAAGTGGGCAGACCAATGACTTTACCTTTATACAGTAGTTCAGTTTATACACACACTCATGTGCTCTGTCCTTCATCCAGGCAAGCAAGAGGCATGATGAGAGCTCAATGACATATTCCTACCAGTCAAAAGTTTGGAAGGAGGGTGTGAAGAACAGCTAGTGTGTCCCAAACCTGAAGACAAGATGGAGGGGGCCTAGAGGCTTTTTGGCACTCAGTGAAGTTCTCTACCAGTACTATTAAATGCAGAGCATCTTGTCATGAATATAACCCCAATCCCATTTATCCTGGTTGGGTATTTTAATCCTTCATGCAATTAGAATCACATGAGTGAGAACTGTGGTAAGTGTGCTGGGTCCACCGCCATCTCTTAGAAATTAACTTCTACGGTGATGAGTCTACCCTACTCAGGCTCCTTATGTGATTTAGTACCTTGTATAGCAAGATCAGTCCTCTGAATTGCACAGGGAGCCAACAGGAGTAGAAAGGGCTCTCCAATCAGAAGTTTTCCTTCCAACCCATGGGGGGTGAGGTGAGTAGACCTTGTCCCCATTCTTCCTTACAGGGCTGCTAATAATTTCTGCATCATCATCTCCCATAAATATGTAGGGGTATCACATAAACTCCATGCAATACAGGTGATCCACAGCTGCAGTGTGGCCACTGCTTGGTGCAGTGCCAAGGAGCTTTCGTGTGATATCTTCAACATAAAGAGAAATTATTATTTAAGCCCAAGGAGGGTGATTCTACAGCACCAGTAATAAAGGGCTTGATCTACCCACTGTCCAACAGCTCTGATGCACAAGAAAGTGGCTCCCTGTTCTTATCCAAAAGCAGGTCAATACTCAGTATGCATTTTCCATTTCTTCAGGGTGATATCCTCATATTCACAGTGAGCATCTTCCTTCACAGAAGAGAACAATTTTTTTGACATGCTACACCTAGAGACACATCTAATGCCTCTTGTGCTTTTAACTAATATAGTCAGTGAGGGCCAAACTGATGTCCCCAATCATCATGCAAATAGGGGGAAGCCTATACATATACAAGTGCATACCAGGGGTGGCATAGGCTTAGCTTTTGTCCCAAGAGGAATGGGAGCTAAGCACCTACTATTCTTACTTGCTGCCTGTTTATAAGGGGAAGTGTTGCTAGGTAACAGGTAGGCAGTAGGTTTGTGCATGCTGCATGTCAATGAGATGTTAGTGAATCAAGTTGCTGTCAAAGCTGATTCCTATCAAGTTGTCCCTCCCAAGTTTTAGGTTAATAAAGTAAGGCGGTGCCAGTGGGATTTCAGCTACTTCTGGGATGGAGGCAATATTTTTGTGAGGAAGGACTCACTAGCATTCTTCCCCTAAATGACTTGAAATGATGATACATCATGATACAACTTTCCAAGGAAAATTCTGGTGAAAAATGATTATCTCTCGGGAACAGTGCTGCTGCCTCCACCATGAAACAGGAGGTGGCATCAGAACCAGGTGGTGGTGGTGGCAAAGACAGAAATAGTTTGAGTTCATCCCCCATTTTCTTGTGAAAGCCCCTCCCCACAATTCATCCAAAATTTCTCCTGCATCTGCCATGGTGCGGGAGGAAAGGTCAAGCTACATGAAAGGTACGCCCCTTGAAAGCTGTATGCACTGCTGGAAGTTTATATGAATTTCTCTGTGGCTGGGCCTAGGCTTTAGAAGAGGATTAGACAAATACAAAGAGGGCAAGACTATCAACACAGGGGTGTAGCTAGCTGCTCTGGCACCTGGAGTGGCAGGTGCACGGCGATCCGCCCAGGGGGGCAGCACTGTGATCCACGCATGGGGGTGGCATGGCGAGCCACGCACGGAGTCTGCCTGGTGGATGCAAGCCAATGTTGCCGTTTCGGACATCACGGGGGCTCTGAACCACCACGTCACTCTCAGGAGAGAGGTGTGGCTCGGGTGCACTGCAGGCCAGGTCCCACAGTAAGTGCCGCCCCCCGCAGTGTGCCATTTTGTCACCCCCCTCCAGGATGTTACCTGGGGCAGACCACACCGGCTGCACCCCCTTCCTATGCCCCTGTATCAACAGGTACTTGGACACAGCTGGTGGGACGTGCAGCCTGGGAAGAAGGGGGATTACCTAGGGAAGGTCTTGAGGACTGGGTAGAGAGACCTGGAGTGTACAGCTTTTTCCTGTACACAAGAGTAACAGCAGGAGATGCAGGTCATGTGTGAACAGTCCATGCTTTGTTTTACTCCCACATCAGTGTTATACTTTCCTGAAACTGGAAAAACGTGGGATCTAGGAGAAGCTGCTATGTATGCTGTCCCCTCCATGGCCCTGCAGTTTCTGATATTGCCTTGTAAGAATGGGAAGCTGCTGTGCAAGATTGGCTCCCATGGAGGAATGCGAACGAAAACCCCAATAAAACCAGAAAGTTCATTATCTCTTGTCTCCTGCTCCTAAACCCTGGGTGAAAGAGTAACTGCCTAGCTTTTGAAAATCCCTCTTGGTTTTATTTTTCAGCCCTGAGGGATTATTTGTTTCAGGTAATTTATTCATAGTTGTATCAGCTAATTCTTTTTATATTTTTGGTGAATCAAGCACAGTATGCCACAGATGTGATATGCAGAGATTGAAACAGTAATTACCGAGTCACCGTATGGAGCCTTGTGAGATGATGTCCTTACTGTGAGGCATTCTGTTTTGTCAATAAGCTTACATCAATACTTGGCAGGTCATTTCAGCAGCTTTAATGCTTCAGAATATGAAAACGAACAGAGCCCCTAATACCAAACTGGAGCTGCTTTGCATTTGCAATTGACAAATCCTATTTTGAAACCATGCATGCACATAAGGATCAAACCTAGTTTTTAACATTTACATTTCCCCCCCAAAATGGAAGTGCCTGATCCACTTCTAATTTACCTGTTGTTGACTTCCACAGTCTTTCTTAATCTCATGCTGTGAAGATAGTCTCGCCCATTGGAGAAGCAATTAACCAAATCCCTAACTGGAAAGTATGAAGCATCTGTTATAAAAGCATAAAAGGTTAACCTAAATCCACGACACAATGTCAGGGTAGTACAAATCAGCATGGATAAATTACTTGGAGACCCCATAAGGTTAAGGTTGGGTGTGTAGACGTGTATGTGCTTAATAGCTGAATTATGAACAGAATTAATGAACAGTAGAATAAATTTCTCTAGCTGAGAAACTATATAAAAATAAATAAAAAGGTTTCAGTCTGACATAGAATCATAGCAGGTTTCAATGTTTTTGATTAAGTCAAGCCTCTCTCGCTGCCTTGCTCCTCTCTTTCTGCCTATGATGAAAAGCACATATTATCATTATGGCTCTGAAGGTCATGTAATCTCAATCCAATTAACTAGGTGTATTTTTCTCATAGATGATCCTTTATCAATTAAATTATAATGTGTAGGAAGAAGAAGAGAGAAAAGATGATAAAGCACCCATAGGAAATATTTAGTAACAACAAATCATCTAATTGATTCGAACAAACGAGCCTTATGGCATTGTCTGTTGTTTATTCTACAAAAATGTGTTCTTGAACAGTACATGCATAGGAATATTCAGCATTTATAGGCTGGTTCTTTTTTTCAAACATTTTTTTTCAACCAAACTGAAAGTTGCTAACAGTTGGTATTAAAAATTTCATGTACAAAAATAAAATCAGCAAGCAACCTAGTTATGAAAGACAGCATAAGTTTGGAAAAAAAACCTTTCAAGAAAGAGTTCAGAAAACTGTTTATATAGAGTCATAGCCTTCACACACACCAGAGCTTTAAAGTACACTTCCTGATCAAATAATTCTGGGAATTGTAGTTTATCACCTTCAGACCTACAGTGAATGCGCTTTAAAGGTCTGATGTGTTCACAACCATAGATTTCTTAAAGTTTAAGAAAGAGAAAAGGCAGCAGACTAGCCTTCCAGCACAGAGAATCCCACAGCCTTGAGACTGAGAAGGCGCTGTCCATTGGGGAGGGTTGGGGAGTGGAGACACTTTAGAAAATCTTAGGAGGCATGCAGAATTACGTTTAAGTGGTCCATTAAACTCTTTAGGGCTTTGAAGGTTACCACAAGCACTTTGAACTAGGCCTGGAAACATAGCAGAGTAATATGCTCCAAACAGCTTCTCCCTGCAAGCCGCTGTGCAGAAGTATTCTGTTCCTGCTGCATTTTCTGAACCTGTATTAATAACCAATCCAGCTCAACAACCTGTTTGCAGTTCCCAGTGTTATCTTACAATGAAATAGTCCACAACTCTCACACAATAATAGTTTATTATGTTTTTGTGTGAATTAAGAGCCAATAAATTATTACTGGGCATTTTTTATTTCCATTATCTATAAATCAGTTATTACTACATTATGGGAGGCAATTGAAGTTGAATTTTGAGATTTAATTTTGAAATTTTCTTTTGTGTCTTATCTGAAGTATTGCTGTTTCCTCTTGTGGATTCAAAATGGGCTTTATATATGTAGCACTGAAGACAAAAACATTCCTAACGATAAATACAATTCTTTTGAAAAATGTTGATCTGTTTTCCTGAGCACTAAATTATACACTTTGTTCATCTTTGACCCTTCTTATATAGCTTCTAAGTGTGTTTACTAATATTTTCCAACACATCAGTAACGAAGAAAGAAAAGTGTCAGGACAAAATATATTAAGAACAAAGATTGCTCTTATACTTTATTCACCTTTGCACACTGTCAGATTGTAATGGCTAACCCGAATAACACTTAGCTGGCAATCTGTATGTGAACCTGCTACTAAATAGCAGGCTTTTAAAAGCAAATCACATATTGATGCTGGGTATAGCTGAAAGCACTATGCCAAGCATCATTAAAACTTTGTTTTCTTAGAGTCTTATTAAAAGATTGCTTGCCTTTTCATAATAAAACATTTCTCTGTGACGGTTTCAAATTACGTTCTAACAATACGAGAGATGCTTCTTGATTTAGCAACCTACTAGAGTACTATTGTAACTTATCAACCTGCAATTTGAACTGCGGAATCCAAACAATGTTCTTTACAAATAGCATCCAAGTACAGTGAGGAATGGGTGTATGGGGTGTTAGAAAAGGGGCAGTACTTCTGGTGGGGGACACATTGTGCTCCCTCTGGGGTAGTTCAGACACCTTTGGTCTCAGTGGCATAGTTTGGGGGGGGGGCAAGCCCTGGGTGCATTTTTTTGAGGGTGTGCAACCAGGCACCCCCATGACAGACTCTCTCCTTTTTTTTATTTGCAGGCTTTTTCAATGGTATTCCCAATGATGATTTAACTTAAATGTGTGGTGCCTTGGAATGTAACCCCCGCGTAAATGGGGAGTTGCCTGTATTTGTGACATTTAGGTTGGTCTTAATAAAGGCATTGCCCTACAGTGGCTTTGGGTGTTCCTTGTGAATTACACACACACACACACACACACACACACACACACACACACACACACACACTGCAAATTTGTGCCATGGGCCTGTGGCCCTCATCCTTCAAGCACCTACGTAGCAACAGCCTTGCTCTTTTGCATGACAAAAGGAAATCATGCAGTTACTCATTTCTACTGAGTTACTTGGTAATAAGAAATGCTCCAAAATGTTGGAACTACAAAGGCAATGTGATGCCTGACAAGAACTAACAAAACTATTTCATTAAAATACCTCTCCCTCTCCCTTTCCCCTCTCTCCTTACACACATATCTAGCAAGACAAAGTCACTGGGGAGGTTGCACAAGGACTGGGAACCTAATACAGGTTGCTAAACTAATCTCTGCAGTAGAGTATTAGCTCATGGGTGAAAATAAGGTTTCAAAACACTGGAAAGAAATGGCCATTACAAGAAACACTACTAGCTAGCACTATATTATCTCTTTAAAGAAAGGCCGTAAACAACTTTCAGTATTATGCTGCTATCTGTGAGAACACACACACAAATACACACACAATTTAAAAATGCAGACCTTTTCTCTCCAGCAATTAGTGATGATACATGTACCAAACTGCTAAGTATTTATGAATAATCTGGATAGACAGGGCTGTCCCTTGCTAATCACAATGAATATTGGCCTGTCCATAAAGAACAAGAAGTGATGATATCAAAGAGAACAGTCAGCTATTACCAGGGCAAACTCTTAGCCATGAGCTTTTCCAGATGATAATATGAAAAGACAGAGATGAAATTAAAAGCAGTGTTAAGTACCCTTAAGGCAGAAAAACAACAATCACTTTTTTTGCATACTACTTATGTATTGTGCTGCACTGAGCAACATTTTGTAAATTAAATTCTACTATGTATACTTTGAACAGAAGACATGCTGTGAAATAAATTGCATACTCTAACTTTAATTTTCTATAGCTTGCAATTTATGCACGTTATCCATTTTTAATACACGAGTTCCACTTTTATTGGCATACCATACTGACTGACTTGAGAGGGTTGTTTCCTGCCAATATGTGTGTTGGAGTAGGCATGAGACGGTGCAAGAGACAAGTCCACTCAGAAGTAAGTCTAGGTTTGCATCTTCAGTATCTGGTCCAACATCTGTCTCCATATGTATGACTAGTTCTGTGGGCTGGGGTATCTTTTTGTTTGTTACAATGTTATGTATTTTTGTGTATTTATATTGTAAACCACCCTGAGATTTTCAGATGATAGAAATTGGTATAGAAATTTAATAAATAAATAAAATAAAACAGTTCTTATAGATCACAGGTCTGCCAATTTTCTTTCTAAAGAATAAAGGAAAATGTGTCAAGCAACCACCAAATGTGTCTTTCGCAAATGCTTCCCTTCAAATCAGAAGGAACATCTGCATATAGAAGGTCATGTTTTCTGAAAGTCCATGAAGTCAAGCACCTATCAGCACAAACTCGGAAAATTAGAATATCGTCGAAAAGTGCATTTATTTCATTAATGCAACTTATTTTTTTTTCTTTTAATTTTTACAAATGCTTTCTTTTGGAAATTCCACATTAATAAAACAAATAGTTACAATATTACAAAAATAATCAAAAATAAACATCACTATTACATTTCATTAAATACATTCCATTTATAATTGACCCGCCTAACGACAAATAATTACAATTGCAACAAATAAAGGCTTGACATATCTTGTTTTGCATGTCATGCATCTATCTCATATATTGGTTTCACCTTTTAAGTTGTGTTACCGAAATAAATGCACTTTTCAACAATATTCTAATTTTCCGAGTTTCACCTGTAGGAGTGAGTGAGATTTTTTTTTTTTTTTAAAAAAGAAATCCGAAGGCACATTTGGAAATCTAAGAAACATTATGGACAACACAAAATACCCACTTTACAGAAGAAAAACTGGTGATGTTCTGACACCCCTCCTCCAAAAACATGTCTCCCCCAACCCAAATGAAACACAGGTCAAAGAAACAGGCAATGCCTCTGCCCAAATAGACAACCTATTCGATGTGTGTTGGAAGCCACCCAGAATGGCGGGGGAGACCCGGCCAGATGGGCAGGTTATAATTAATTAAATATTATTATTTTTAAGCAACAACAAATAGGCAAACAAATAGGATGAAAGGAAGGGCCTTGGATGGGGGGTGTCTGAAGGTGCAGCTGTGCCTATGGGTGCCATGCTGGGGAACCCGATTCTAAAAACGCTATTAGAGCAGTTTGGGTTTCTCCATCAGGGAAAGCCCTACCATTAGACAGAGTGAGACAAACTGCCCAAAGTAGCAGATACTCTCTCTGTGGGGCAGCAACCCCCTTGCTATATCCTCCTGTTGGTAGACAGAGCTATACGTGCCACATGGCCTGCCCTTTATCCCCATAGCTAACCTACTGCCTCAGGTACAGTGGAGGACACTGTCCTGGTTCTGGTATTAAGATTCAAATTCCAGTTCACCCACCTTCTGTATATGGAAAGGTGTAGGTGCCATTTTGTGCTTCATCTTGGTGGCAAAACGTCTTGGACCATCTCCTGTGCTCCCTACAAATAAAGAGATGGCCACATAAATCCTTGCACGTAGGAAATTAGGTGTCAAGATTCTAAATAGGCCTTCCTCCCAGCATGGCAGTATTTAATACTATTTTGTGGGAAACCTATTTTGTTCTGTGGTTCTTCCTCTGCAGACATAATGGTGTAAGCCAGAAACATGTTTACCACCTAATCTGCTGTTTCTGATAGCTAGACCTTATAGGGAGCAGTCCGTGCATTGTGAAGCATTGTATCTCAGCTTTTCCAAACAAACAATAGGACTTCCTTCAGGAAATAGGAGAAGGAATTGCTTTGCTTGGTGAATTGTTTGGTGAGGACATTGAAGGAGAGGTAAATGCAGCCTTCCAAGAGCTACTCTTTCTTTCAGTTAAATACGTTTTATTTGCTCTTCTAATCTGTTGTGCTGGAAACACTAATTTCCATGTTTACCTCACTGGATACAAGAAAAGGGTGACATTTTCGGATTGTTTCTTGTGTTTAACGCTTCCCATGAGGGCAAGGAAATGGTGACACTTTCCAATTATCTTTTATCTCCTGGAGTCCTCTTTCTTAAATTGCTCTCACTTGTCCTGCTTGTTAACTAGTCACTGTGGAATCGAGTTTGAAAGTTCAGTTTCCGAAGGTTTCTATAGAGTAATAAATAACCTTCATCCACCTCTGGTTGTAGTATCCCTTGTGAGTCTTGACTTTCTCTCAGCTTCAATGGCCAAATATTTGTCCAGTTGTATAGAATGGAAGCATTCTTTGAGTTGGGAAGTCATTTTCATACTTATATACACATATATAGTTGTGTTTGTACATGTGATATATAGTACATCATTTTCAAAAATTATGTATTATCTTAAAAACAAGACGGAAGGGAACACAATAATGATCTATCAATGCAAAGTATCACAGACCAAGAGTGGCCCAGTTAGCCCTAGCACCCATACTCATTTGTAGAACAACAGCGGCTAGTGTGTTAGTGTGGAGCTGCCCTTCTGACACTAGCATTGCTGCATCTTACCTGGATAGGGGTGGGACGGGACACCCCCATGGTAAAAGGGTGCTTTCCATTGAGTAAATCCCATTGGATTCATTTTATTATTTAGCTTTCTTACCTGCCTTTCATCAGAATGTCCCAGTGAGAATTACCACAGTAAACTATACAACTATTGAACAAATAAAAGAGTTGCAACCATAAAACAAGTGTACAAACAATTAAAAACAATTTCACATACAAAAACAGTTAGAAATAGTTTCAATGCAGATGCAGACTGGGATAATGTAGACCAGAGCTTTCCAAACTTTTCATGTTGGTGACACACTTTTTAGTGACTTTTTGTGACAGTGTAATTCAGTTTTTACTAGCAAACTGGAGGTTAAACTAACCCCTTTCCAGCCCTGGG
The DNA here is from genome assembly GCF_965207765.1 of Zootoca vivipara. Classification (NCBI taxonomy): domain Eukaryota; kingdom Metazoa; phylum Chordata; class Lepidosauria; order Squamata; family Lacertidae; genus Zootoca; species Zootoca vivipara. The sequence continues at coordinate 44,222,124 of NC_142583.1, read as the reverse complement.
AGGAGCATGGGAAGCGTTTGCGTGACATACCTATACACTGCAGCTAACATACTAATGTGTTGCAACACACAGTTTGGAAAGCTCTGATGTAGACAATTGTAGTTTGCACTGTACCGTGTTTCTCATATTATAAGACATGTCTTATATTTATTTTTTCCTCAAAAAAACACACTATGGCTTATTTTCAAGGGATGTCTTATTTTTTTCCTCCTCCTCCTGCCGCGGCCGGCATTGCTGCTGTGCCTATCACTATGTCTTATTTTCGGGGTATGGCTTATATTCCTTGAATGCTTAAAAATCCTGCTATGGATTATTTTATGGGTATGTCTTAAAATATGAGAAACAGGGTAAGTAGCATCTTTTGATTTGTCTCAGTAGAGGCATTTTGTCAAAAGGGATTTGAAAAAGGGAATCAGTAAAGCCAAATACCTTCAGAAAGCTTGGATATTTCTTAAAACCAACATTACAGAGCCTTAGATAAAATACAGATAAAATTGACAAAGCTTAAGGAAGGGTGTCAATGATAATGAATACGAATGGTGAAAATATATGGGTAATCAATATTTGTGGTTTGGTGCATGTTTCTTATGAAGCTATGTGTTTCGCTGGCAAATACTGAACCATACAAACAAAAGCTCAGCACTGTTTTTCTAATTGACATTGACCCCAACTAGCTATGAAACTTGTGCTGCTCCCCCAGGCAAACAGAACCCATCATCTTGGTTTAGGCTTATCACATCACTGACATATGTCTAAATATGTCATTCAAAACCAAGTGTTCTTGAGAAGCAGGTGTTTTCAATAGCTTGGAGACTTTATACATGGTTCTAAAGAACTTTGCTTGTTTACTTCATCTCTAGCAAGTTATTTGTTCTTCACCACAAAGTGCCCCATGGCTTGCTCTAGAGTTTGTACAAAGATGCTGTTATGGCTTTGATATATTATAGCACCCCCAACCATAAAGAGTTTCTAGATGGAATTATATTCTCAAACACTGTTCAAGCCAGCGGAATGTGTGGCTTATCAGTTCAGACACAGCCCACTAGCCATGCATTGTGGTCTGTCTAGTGATTGCTTCCTGTAGCAGTCCCAAGCAGGCTGTCAAAACATGCTTTATCAAACCTTTGATGGGTCACCACCATAGATGGCTTGTGAGATATATTTAGCTTGTAGGTTACAAGTGGTGCAGGCCTGTTGTAGATCCAAGGCTTGTCTGAACCTGATGAATGGGTGGTTTTATGCGGCTTGCTCTGTTATCAACAGAGCAGAGATGGAAGATTTCCTTAAGATAGAATGTTATATAACACCTGCCTTTCTAACGCATGACTCCAGTCTTCCCTTAGCTCTAGACCACGGTTGGGAGTCCTGTGGCCCTTCAGATGCCGCTGTCTTCCCAACTCCTGTAAGCCCTAACCAGCTTAGCCAATGTGAGTTCTGATCTAATATCTAGAGAACTACAGCTTCCCACCCATACTCTAGCTTGGGTGGGAACCTCTCCTGTTGGGAATAGTTGACTTGCTGTAAAGTTAAATGCGTGAATATTCATCACAATCCTTTCCTTTTCCTTCTGTTAGAAAACAAAGTTAAAAGTCAAATCAAAGATGGGACATTGCTAATTGTCAGACGATCAAACGTTTGCTCTAAGTAAGAGTGTTCTGAGGGGATGCTAAAAGATGATCGGCACTAGTACTACTTTTTCTGGCCCATGTTCTCATGTCCATTCCTGAGAATTGGCAGATACATCTATATCAGGTGCTAGATAGAGACATGCACATTTATCCAAGCCTGTTATCAGAACCCAGGTGTCAACAGGGGGCTTCTCATTCCCTTTATTCTTGACACCTCTGTTAATTGTTGAAAATAAGCCCCAGTGAAACAGCAACAACAAAAAGCTCCAGGGCACATTTTCAAACAGTTTATTCTGGAATGTTCTCAGTGAAATTGGAGAGAAAGGCAATCTGAAGCCTCAGAAATTGCTAGATGTTCATCCCACACCACTTCAAAGCTGGATGTCCTTAAACACAACAAATATATGAAGTAAACCTTTGAAAAAATCCTATGAACAGGATTTCAGTCCAGTATCTTAATATAAGTGGTTCCTTATACTCTGCTGGGCCTCCTCAGACATTTTCCAGTGCCCAAACCTTTGGTGTACATAATCTCATCTTGTGTCATGGGTTGTCTGCTGCTTGGAATGGATAGATTTTTCATACAGTTATTTCGTCCAAAATCTGGTAAACACACAGAAAGAGCTGTGGATAGAGCTGGATCCAGTTAGCATTCCACGAAATATTAACAACATGTGCATCCAGTTTTTCCTCACAGCTGGTTTTGATTAGAGTGGGCAATTTATTTTCTATTAGTGAAACTATACTGCTGCTGGTACTAAGGCCATAAAAATAGGTTGTTACGAATGTCCACAGATATGAAAGATAAGGCAGGTATGCCATGCACTGACTTGGTTCGCTCATCCTAGTAACCAAGTGATGGTTTATTAGGACCATGCATGCATGTTGGTGCCTGTAAAGAAAATTATATCAACTTTGCTTCTTCCATGTTCTTTAAATTTGCTGTGGCACATGGTAAAAGCTTTAAATCTGTCTACAGCTCATGGTTAAGGAGGAAAGAGCTTAGCCACTATTCCAAGATCGGATGACACATGGAGCTAAACTTTTGTTTACAAAAAATACTAGGGATGATGCCCACATAATCAAATGCAAACAGTTAAGACTGGGGCTGGTTCACATACAGTGGTATCTCACAAGATGAATGCCCTGCAAGACGAATTTTTTGCAAGACAAATGCGCCTTGCGATCTAATGATGACTCGCAAGACGAATTCATGTTGTGAAAAATTCGTCTTGCGAATCGCGGCTTCCCATAGGAATGCATTGAAATTTAATTAATGTGTTCCTATGGGCAAAAAAAAGAAAAAAAAGAAAGAAATTTCAATGCATTCCTATGGGAAACCGTGATTCGTAAGATGAATTTTTTGCAAAATGAATTGACTCATGGAACGAATTAAATTCGTCTTGTGAGGTACCACTGTATACTGCTAAACCATGGTTTGTGAGTGAGTGTGAGCAAGGTTTGGACTTTCTTGTTCCTCTCCTGTCCCACAAAGCCAGGGGGAAGGTTTCAGCAAAGCTTAAAGGTAAAGGGACCCCTGACCGTTAGGTCCAGTCGCGGACTACTCTGGGGTTGTGGTGCTCATCTCACTCTATAGGCCGAGGGAGCCAGTGTTTGTCCACAGACAGCTTCCGGGTCATGTGGCCAACATGACTAAGCCACTTCTGGCGAACCAGAGCAGCGCACGGAAATGCCATTTACCTTCCCGCCAGAGCGGTACACTCTAACCAGGGAAGCTAATTTAAAATAAACCCTGGTAAATTTGGTTTGCATGTAACACTAAACTGGAGTTATTTAAAAGTGTAAGTAAATTCTGTTAAAGACGTCCCCGCATCCTGCACAATGTGGCCCTAATCGAGTTCTTTCCACGTGACTGCCACCTGGTGAAGAAATAGCAAACACACATGGCCCCATTACATGATTAATGCCCCCTGTCCTCTAGTTTGGACCTAATATCGCTCTTTTGGTTTAGCTATAGGTAGAACACATTGGTAAGTTTCTGCACAAAAGCTCTTGTTGCACTCAAATTTACAATAACATAAGGACATGGGCGTAGGCAGGGTTTTTGTTGGGGGGGGGAGATTTTTGTTGGGGGCCCCAGAACTGATGTGATTGGTCAGTTAGGTAATATATTCAATCATTACAACCAAAGGAAAAAATCCGCTATGTAAAATTGTATATAAAAGTTTTGTGTTCTACAACGCCATCTGGTGTTGCATGTTTAGAACACATTTTAAACACTGTTTTTTGACAAATGTAGCTGAGTCCAGGGTACAGTGGATCACAGATCAAGTGTCTACTGGTTCCATTCATAGGGTCCTGGCAATTATGTATTTAGATTAACAGAGGCTACATTTGTGTCTATTAAGCAGAACTTAGTCCACTACCATTATATGATTCTTACCTTTGTGAAATCCTGTCTGGACAGTTTCCCTGTTATTTTGTTTGAGGTATACATTTTGTATACCTCTTATGTACTAAACAGCACCCTCCATCACAATTACATGTGAGCTCACTTTGCATGTGCTTGCATGCAAATGTCTAGAAAGATGGAAAGTACTTGAGATCTAAGCCTTTTAAAAAATGGAAAAATAAAGTAGTTATGTAATTAGTCAGAGCTTTTCCTATGATGAAATAGTTCCCACACTTTAAAGGCCAAACTTGTTTGGCTGTTCTTTAAAACTAATCTTTGAGATTCAAAGGACACAGCCTAGTGAGTGATACTTTTTGGGAAGAAAGCAAATCAAAACATGCAAGTAAGCTCTTTCAGCTGGATTCAGGCACCAGGGAAAATCCAAACTGACACATTAAAATCTATGCTCTTAGTTGGTATGCGCAAATGGCTCAAAAAGATGCTATTAGTATGGAGGACTGAAAGCTTGTGCTTCCATATCGCCATTGATGCTTTATTCATCTCTCAAAAATATATATTTTTTGAAACCTAATGAATTGTCAGACATAATGGATTATATAACAGATGAAAACTTCAGTCGGCCAGGAGGGACTCTAAAGCTTTTGATTGCCATCATTTTCTCCGAAAATGTGAATCAGTTTAAAACATTTGTCTCTGTCAGTATGAAAATGACAAATGTTTCAATAGGTGGCTGTGGGTCTCACATGCAAATAAAGTTACCTGAATATATGCCTGGAATATGCTCTTGGAGTCATCTTCAAAGGATGGATCAAAGTACAGGGAGAGTAGATAAAAAACCATCACTTGCCTTTAAATAACTTAACTTTTTCCCACATTCAAAGTGAAATTATAAAGTTTATATTTATGATTTCATTATAGACAAGGACATTTTTTTAAAAAAATCTGTATTCCTAAGGGACCGTCAAGATAAAGATAGTTAGCTTGAAGAACTAGCAGGGTGGGGGGATGGATTGCTTCATGAACAAGTAGAATACAAGATCAAAATGTGAAAACCCCCAGAAAGAATGTCAGGAGATACAGCTGGTAATAAGTACAGATCTTAAAGCTGTGGATCATTTGTGAATCTTTTGATTAAGAAAGTGTGAATGTGTGCAAATGTATAGACACGCAGGGGGAGGGTTGAAAATATTTCAATAGAATAATTAAAGGCTGATATCCAAAACACACTTGGTTCAATAGATCTGTTAAAAAGCCAAGTTAGGGTCCTCTGACCCTTCAGATATTGTTGGACACCATTGGATCCAGATGGTCAAAGTTGATGGGTTCAACAATATCTAGAGCGCCACAGCTTCCTCATTCCTAATAAAAAGCAGTGTAAACCCTCTTCTAGCTTCATTACATAGAAACACTCAATGTGATCTAGAGAATCTACATAGAAAAATATGCTAGATGTTACTGAAGGTGGGGAAGAATTGCCACATAGAAGCAGCTTGCCATGGTGGATCCCTGACCATTAGGTCCAGTCGTGACCGACTCTGGGGTTGCGCACTCATCTCGTGTTATTGGCTGAGGGAGCTGGCGTACAGCTTCCAGGTCATGTGGCCAGCATGACAAAGCCGCTTCTGGCAAACCAGAGCAACACATGGAAATGCCGTTTACCTTCCCGCTATAGCGGTTCCTATTTATCTACTTGCATTTTGATGTGCTTTCGAACTGCTAGGTTGGCAGGAGCTGGGACCAAGCAATGGGAGCTCACCCCATCACATGGATTCGAACCGCCGACCTTCTGATCAGCAAGCCCTAGGCTCAGTGGTTTAGCCCACAGCGCCACCTGGGTCCAGCTCAGGTAGACCTTTTACTATGATTTGTTACTGCTAACAGACTATCCTGGGAGCAAAGCAGAACAAAATGGTGGCATCTTCTCAAACTGGCAATCATTTCTGTACACTAGTGCATTTGAACAATGGGTTCATGTTTACAGTTTTTTGGAGAGAAGTCGAAGGACTAAACATTTCAATGAAAGTTTCCACACCCATAGACAGCAGTTCATCACCTACTGTCAGTCCAAAATCATTCTCCCTCCAAACTATGTGCACCATTATGACATGCAGGAAAGATACTCTTGCTCAACTGAACAGATATGCTGTGTGCTATTTCTTGCCCCTAGCCTTTCCAGAGGCGATAGCCTAATAATGAACTTGTCAACTACCGGAGGTGCTGCAATCTTTGTTGAAGCAAAAAGCAGATTATGCCAATGTATCCAACTTTTGGAGATGCCTCCATACAGTTTGGTATTCAACTCACTTTCCATCATTGCCTTGTTGATTTCATAGCAAATGGCAGCAGGAAGTACTTTGATGACTTTTGGTCTCGGAGTTAAGTGTTCACCACAGAACTGTATCAATTGCCGTATTCTTTCTGATCAGGTTGAATGCTCTTCACCTTCTGTCAAGACGGTGTGAAGGAAATGTGTCAGTGAAGCAGGAATCATGCCTGAACTCTGGGGGCCAGGCTGCCTGTCTGTCTTGCTCTATGATAATAGTTCATATTTGTAAAGCAACTTCAGCGGGAGTCTCTTGGGTGATTTTGATGGCTTTTTGCTCTATTTATAACTTTCTGATTTCCGCCCCCTCCTCTTCACAATATGATGTGTTCAGAGATTTCCTGGTTTCTGAAGACTTGTCCTATATCACTTTGGAACTTCATTAGTGTTTTTGCAAGTGTGGACTTTTCTTGCAATGGGTGGGGGAAGGCAGGAAAGGAAATGGACCCTTCATAGCTATGATTCATTTGTTATGCCAGTTAACATCCTCTTTGTTGCATGTAGACTTACATTGTACACAGCAGAGATCAGCAGGGTGGTGCAGGCAGGGCACTGTTGCCCACTTGCCTTCCCAATGCCAAACGTTACTACTGGTTACCAATCGTGGATTCAGACATAATGAATATTGTGCTACAGTGCTTGGTGACAATGCTAGCACTTATATCCTTTTTTCCCCAATGTTTCCTTCATACTGAAGTACCTGTTTCTTTTAGACCAATATGGTGGCATGTCATGCTAAATTCCATTCACACCATTATGCGTGGTGTGACACAACAAAAAAAGTTATTTGGCAATGTTGCTCCTTCCTCACCCTTTCCATACAGGCATGCTTCTGTTCTCTCGTGATTCCCTCTTGAAAAAAGCAGGGGGGGGGAAACCCCTGTATGTTGGCAAACCACCCTAAATTTCAGCACTTCCATGATTTTCTGGGTTAAGGGCAAATGGATTTTTTCTGGAATCAGATAACACAGACATGAGTGCTAAACATGTGCTGTATTCTATTAGCTTTCCAGAAGTGGGTTTTCTGTTGTGTGAAAGCTCAAATATAATGTGGAAAGTAAGAGTTAGGGGAAAGTGAGGGAAATGGAATGACCTGTCATGTGAATGCAGCTGAAGGAGAGTGGGGAAGCCAGGGGAGCTCAGCATTGTGTGGACGTGGCAGCAGAAGCATTGGATTGGCTCCGCTGCCATGCCTTCACCACTCTGAGCTCCCCATGCCTCCCTTCTCCTCCTCTTGATAATCAGCAGTGACGCTCAGCATTGGAAGCCCGGTGAGCAGAACTATCCTGCCTTCACCAGCGTGGTGTAGTGGTTAAGAGCGGTGAACTCGTAATCTGGTGAACTGGGTTCGCTTCCCTACTCCTCCACATGCAGCTGCTGACCTTGGGCTAGTCACTCAGCTCACAGAGTGTTTGTTGTGGGGGAGGAAGGGAAAGGAGATAGTTAGCTGCTTTGAGACTCCTTAAAGGTAGTGAAAGGCGGGATATCAAGTCCAAACTCCTCCTCCTCCTCCTCCTCCTGCTCCTCCTCTTCTTCACCACTCCACTAACCGCTGCTGATTATACCACTGTTTCCTGCAGCAAAGCCATAAAGTATAGCTCTATAAATGTGTGTCTGAAAAGTTGGGACCAGGTATTTAAAGACACCTGGAACTTGGTGTTCTGAGGCATTCAAGCACTAGTTGTTGGGGACAACAGTTGGGGAAGGTTATTATGTAGACTTGTAGACTTTCCAGTGTTATCTAGTGGTCACTGTGAAAGCTGGGCTAGAGGGACCTTTTGATCTGATCCAGCAGGACTCTTACATGCCAGCCACACTTTACACGCTATAATATCACTTTATACAGGGCAAATACAGGATCCGCCTTTCCTGGTTAGTAAATCACTGCATCAGCACAATAATATTTCTGCCAGTAAAGAGGACTCACAATGCTGCCGAATTTTGAGACAGAAAAGAATGGTACCTATTACTTTTTTCCGATGTGACTCAAGGATTTTTCTTCCATTATTCTACTTCTTTGGCAGCTGCTAATGATGAGGTAGTTCTAATTCTTGTAAGAGATTATGTGTAAATGTATTGCTGCCATATCAAATATTTGCTTATATTCTTGTACAAGGTGAATTCTGATACGTATTTCCAAATGGATAGATGGTTCTATTATAGAGAAATATGTCCCTATGAGTTTGCATTCCAGGTGCTATTCTATTATAACCCTTTGCTATATCTGATATGCGTAGTTTAGGTGCTACCAGGTGGAGGTGAAGGCAGTGAAAACTTGTAGGATAGAGTCCCCACATGCCATCCACGCATGGCAGGAAACAATGAACTCAATATGGTGGTGACACAGCACTAGCACATATTCCTTGGCATCATAACACACTCAGTTACACGCCAGAGGATCCCCGTACCCTCAGCCTCAATGGCATAGCAACCTCACTACTTCCACTCCCCAGGCTTCCTTCCAGACGGATTTAAATAACTACCACTGTTTTAAAATCACAACACAAACAAAGGGGAGGAAGGAAACAACTCAAAACACAGCACCCATACACAGCACCCACCTTGGGAAGGGAACCATAGAGAGCACCCAGCCCTCCCTGTGACAAAGGTTCAGTAACTACCAGCCCCTCAGCTGGTGAGTCGTTGCAGAAGGATTCCACCCTTAGGTTGCATTCACACTGCAGTTTACTCCACTTTCCTGACAGTTAATTTCCACATTTTTTTGAGCTTTCACATGAAGTAAAATACACTTCTGGGAAACTAAGGATGTAGCTTCTTTTTAGCACTTATTTCTATGTGCTTTGATTCCAGGAAGAAAAAAAACAACCCTATCTGCAGCCCCCTTAACCCAGAAAATCATGGCAGTAAAGTGAGGAGTTTTGGGGTGGTATACTGACACCAGTTCTCCCCTGCTGTTTTCATGGGGGAATCATGGGGGAAGAGGAGCACACACATGCAGAAAATGTGGGGAAGTAGCAACATTGTCCAATGATGTCCATTATTGTGTCAGACTATGCTCACTGGTGTGCATGAAATTTTGCTTGATATACTGGTATGCCTGTAAAAAAGCCACAATTCCATAATACAACAGGTACTGCTGTGTGAAAGGAACATTAGAAAATGAGACAGAAGCACTAGCACTAGATAGAAGCACCTTTAATCATATTTTTGTTTCCTTTCAGTACATTCTTTTGCTCTAGATTGTCTTTTTTTGTAAGTGACTTTTTCCAGTGTGTTTTGTGTGTGTGTCAGAAATACTGTAAGGCTTGTTTGGGTTGAGGGAAGCTCTAAAAGGTGCAATTATAGCTGGGAACACAGTTGTAAAATATCAGCAGATAACCTTCCCTTTCATGCTCCAAATCTCCTATCGACCAATGATGATCCTCTGAAGAATACCAGTTGGAAAGCACTTAAGAATGAATGGTTGTAAAGGATTTACAACATAACAGCTACAAGGAAACGTCTCATAACTGAATAGCTGGAGGTGCAGCTCCAAACAGCCATGCAAATTATTTTCTTTGTTTACCATTCTTGAGTAAAGCAAATCTTCTAGGGGCAACATTTAAAAGATAGAAGGAAACAGGGAAGATGTGAGGCAAATTCCCCAAATGCCAAACAAGACCTTAGGTCTTTTCAGGAAATGTGGTTATATTCTTCACTGTGTTTGCAAGTATGTTCTATATCTATAGCTTGGGTGGATGAAATAAAAAAGAGGAATGGCACAATGAGGTGTTTTAGTGAATGTTGCAGATATAATAAATAAAAAAGGGGTGGGGGATAGACAACTCAAGCTAACCACATATTCTGAAGTAAATGGAGCTTATGTATCTAGGAACAGAGCTCACAGTAAACACAGTTCCGCAGGGTACCATTTTTATGTGTGTAGGCTCTTTCAGAAGTTATTTGAGTGTGTGAGGGCTGGGGATAGAGCTGGGGAAAAATTCAGCTCAGCTCATGTTTAAAGATGAACCTACCAAATTTGCTCTTTACAAAACAATGGTCAGACCTGCTCTGGTCAGACCTCACCTCGAGTACTGGTCAGACCTCACCTAGAGTACTGTGTCCAGTTCTGGGCACCACAGTTCAAGAAGGATACTGACAAGTTGGAACGTGTCCAGAAGAGGGCAACCAAAATGGTCAAAGGCCTGGAAATGATGCCTTATGAGGAACGGCTTAGGAAGCTGGGTATGTTTAGCCTGGAGAAGAGAAGGTTAAGGGGTGATATGATAGCCATGTTCAAATATATAAAAGGATGTCATATAGAGGAGGGAGAAAGATTGTTTTCTGCTGCTCCAGAGAAGCAGACACGGAGCAATGGATTCAAACTACGGTACAAGAAAGAAGATTCCACCTAAACATTAGAAAGAACTTCCTGACAGTAAGAGCTGTTTGGCAGTGGAATTTGCTACCAAGGAGTGTGGTGGAGTCTCCTTCTTTGGAGGTCTTTAAGCAGAGGCTTGACAGGCATATGTCAAGAATGCTTTGATGGTGTTTCCTGCTTGGAAGGGGGTTGTACTGGATGGCCCTTGTGGTCTCTTCCAACTCTACGATTCTATGATTCTATTCTATGTGGATCAAAGTATCACCCTGAAACAAGATGCTATGACCATCTTGACTACAGTATTAGCCTCTCTACCTATGGGGCATGTCTGGGGCAGGACAGTGGTGACATCAGGGCTGGGTGGACACACCAGTAGAAGCCCTGGATTGGGTCTGCTGATGCACCCATGCACTCCTGCTCCACTCTATCCCTGCCAGCTCAGTCCCACCACACTAGCTACTGCTGCTTGCTTGTATAATAGTCATCTTGTATGTGAAGGTCTAGCCCTTTCCAGCCTTTGTCAGGCAATAGGGACAAAGTGTGTCCACCCAGCTGCCTTAAGCCAAGTCAATTCATCAATTCACCTAGCTGAGCAGTCTTCACTGACTTGCAACTGTTTTCTATGTTGTAAGGCAGGGGTTATTACCAGTCCTACCTGGTGATGTTGGTGGTTTAAACAAAGGTCCTTTTGTATGCAAAGGATATGTTTTACCACTGAACTACAGCTAATCCCATCATCTGATATTAGAACTTCCAGACTCAGTTCTGGGGTGGTATACCATATGTACAATGGCATTTAGTGATTTAATACTGAAGAAAATGCTAAACTCTTGGGCCACACATTGAGCCTTTTGGAATTGGGGGGGAACAACAGCTTTATGCTGGTGCTTAAATAAATGATTTTGCCCTTGAGGGCTTGCAAAAATAAATGATTTTTACTCAAGCTCCATTAGCATGCTTTGGTTCAAAAAAACTCATGATGGGTGATTTTAGGAGCTCCAAGTTAATGCATTTTTATTTACTCTGTTTATGTACTAATTTTCCAGGAAAAAAAATCATGACTACTTCTCATTGATTTCCAATGAAGGGTAACCCCCTGCCATAATATTTTATTCTGTGCTCATTTGCATTGCCATAGGGCTCAGTTTCAGGGATGGCCTGTAAATGCCAACAACTATTGGGTATGAAAGGAAGACTGCAATTTCAACATTTTTAAATCTGGCTGTTGTGTCACCTGTAGAGACAATGAATTTTAACCAAACACTATATTATCTCCTGATGGCTTCCTTGTTCCTACTGTATGCATACTAATCATTCCATCTCGACATCCAGCCATTCTAGTTATTACAGATGTATCAGTGAGCAAGGAATAATTAGGCATGGCTCAATACCTCTAAAAAGATTTAAGCAGTTGTATAAATCCAGAGAAAAAGATAAAAATCAAATGCTTCGGTGCTTAAGGCTATCTCCATAAAATACAAACCAGTCGTAAGTAGAACAAAACCTAAAATATTAACCAATTCTAGGTAGTAAAAGAAAACTAGAGGATGTGCATTGAATATTTTTGACCCAGAGGTAAGAAAGGTCTTACAGAATCAGCCTATTAAACCTAGAACTGTATTTCTAACCTCTTGAGATGCTCAACAGTGATTTCTGAAATGTGCTACAATAACCTGAGTCCATAACCAAAGCAAGGATCACATGACTGAAAGGTAGCAGTTTTGGACAAAATTGTGGCTCAGCTCAACTGGGCCCCACTACTACTACAAATCTCACTGAAAATTATTATAGAGTGCAGAGGCTATGATACTGTGTGGATCCTAAAAATCTCCACTGCCCATTGCATTCTGATCCTAAATATTTATTTATGTTAACCCCGTTGCACAGCAATGTAAACTTATTTAGGGATCCTGCATCAATGAAGCTGTTGGCACATCCTTCTTTCAGTACCCAGACCTTTTTTCCTGGGGCTACGCAGGGGTACACATACCTCTAAACATTTTGTGAATCTTTGTACCTTTGTCCATTTACTGTATTTATTTTTACCAATTTGAACTATAAAATTGTGATTTTCTTGAGTCAAAATGAGAGTACCCCTAAACATTTTTTAAAAGAAAAAAAGCACAGCCAGTACCTATTTACTAGTCTTGTGCAAATCAGAGAAACATACTCTGAATACAACTGACAGAGGTAGCCCTTTGATGTTTTATATCTACAATTCCATTTGTTCCAAAGGAGCCTGCCTGCAAGACGGCATTATTAAAGATTATACAGTGCATGAGAACATGTTTAAGAGCTTTATGCACAAGAAGTAAGCTCGTGCAACTCCTGTGGAGCAGCAGACAGGGAGGGGGGAAGGAGGCAAAAAGAATCGCAAGTGGCAAAAGTGATGCCTAGCTTGCGCATAAGATTAATGCTATCAGTAGCTGTAGGAGAGAATACAGTTAACAAATACAAACTGAAACATGATGTGTCTACTATGGAGAGCAAGAGAGCAAGAGCACAAACTGCTTTGGTTCACCCAAAGGCCACTGCAGGATCTACAGACTCCAGCCTAGTAAGATGACATGGAAAAGCGTGTTCTCCATCATGGAGAGCACGTGTTGCGGTGGGGGCCAGAACAAACCACCCTGAATTTTGTTGGGATAAGGGTTAGGGGCTGGCCCCTGTTCTGATTGGTCTCTGACTGCCGTTGGGGAAAAATGCATGTTGCAATTTCTGTGTTCAGCCATTGGGGTATATAAGGCAAGCACGAGGTTTGTGCTTTCTCTTTGGCTGCGTTTTCGGATCTCCCACCCTCCCTCCGCTGTTTTTAGGCCTCTGTGTTGACCTTGCTGTGCCTCTCATGGGGTCGCCTGTTTTCAGGGGCCTGGCAGGAATTTTTCCATTTAGCTGATTGGCTGGTGCCATCTGGTTTTTGCCTACTGCATAGCAAATAGTCACAACTTGTAAGGTTGGTGGTTAGGCATTGGTTATTTGGTTGTATTATGGGTCTTGTTGACTGTGATGGCCCCAAAAGTTAATGCCTGAGTGTTGGGGGAAATTCCGGTCAGGAATTTAGGGGCTCGATGCAAGTCCTTAGCCCCCGGTTGGGGGCTGGGGCCGCGCGAGAGCCCCTGTGAGCCTGAGGAAGAGGGGAGGGCCAATGCACCCGGCTCCCTGTCTCTCCCTGTAGGGTTTCCCCTGTTGATAAGGCTAGTTTAGTTCTGTCCTTAGGGGACAGTTGGAGAACCAATGCCTACGCAACCACTCACATATTTTGTAATTTAATAAAGTTGTGGCCAAATTTATGCCAAAAAATCATTTAAACTAAAATTCTGTCTGTGGTGTGATTATTCTGAGGGGTGGTTTTGGGGACCTCCACACGCAAAGGCTTAGATTTTGTTTCAGGCAGCAGGATACACTGCTGTAATCAAGGTTCAGGCCTCAACGTTCTTAAGCAAAGAGGTGAAAACAAATGCCCTTAAATATAAAAGCACACACCTTGGCTGCATTTGCTGTTTTTAATCCATAATATATACCCTTAACCTGAAATCCCATTTTTCACTTAATGTAATAACAATGCTATGGTTGCAGAGTGATTGGTATTATATAAAATATATGGTGAGATAAATGCTAGTATTATGAAAATCCTATTAGCAAGCCCTTGTGTACTGTACATGCAACCTAGACTTATTAATGTACTCTTCCACAGTTAAGTGACTAAAACCTGCTTTTGCTCCTTTGACATACAGTGTAATTAATACATGCGTCTAACTGCCATGTATAAAGGTGAGACCCTGAATGGATGGAAATGGATTGCCTGAGACCAGGATTATTACAAGTAGGTATATTGAACAGTGTATAGTTAATGCCTTTTTCTCTGAACTATTACATGGGCAGGGTTGAATCAGTAGTGCATAGATTGTGTGTGTGTGTGTGTGTGTGTGTGTGTGTGTGTGTGTGTGCGCCAATACATAGGTTTTTTTACACACACATAAAACATACATCAACTAGCAGTTTTTCTAAAGCATTGTCAGTAGATGGCAATGTGACTGTTTTATACAAAAATCATCATTCCATATATATTGCATAATCATGATAAAATTTTGCTTCAATTGTACAATTAAAAAGTCAAGAATTCCCTAAAGAGCCTTTTGAAGCTATTATTTAAATAATTGATAGTTAAACAGTAACTGGAAATTTTACTCCAAAATCTTGAAAGGTGATCAGCATTGCTTCAATGTTCCATGGAATTAGAATATTTATCTATAACTATAAAAGAATACTCAAAAGCAGAGAAGTGCAGTTAATAATATACTGAGAAAACAACAACAACAACAACAACAAGAAGCAGTAGCTCATCAAAGTTATATTACCAAAACATCTTCATCCTGGTCCTGAACCAGTTATAATTGGTCTAAATCCCACTGAAACAGATGGGACAAGTTAGTCACAATTAATTTAACTTCCATTGCTTGCTGTGACCCCTGTGACCAATTTTAGTTGGACTGTGGCCTATATTTATAATATGTGGCATTCTTGCTGCTTTGAATGAATTCATATTTCTAAGCATTTGAAATAAAATTACTTTGTAAAAGTTTACAGACATTGAACAATCTAAATAATCTTAAGGCTGCAGTCAAAGGCTGTGGTGCATAGGTATAGAGCAGTGGTCCTCAACCTTGGGCCTCCAGATGTTTTTGGCCTACAACTCCCATGATCCCTAGCTAGCAGGACCAGTGGTCAGGGATCATGGGAATTGTAGTCTCAAAACATCTGGAGGCCCAAGGTCGAGGACCACTGGTATAGAGTCACTATTGATTCCATGACTAGTCCTTAATCACCAAATCTTGGAAGGGTGGGTTCAATCACAATATCACACCAGAGCCACATTAATATTAGAACCAGAGGGGACCCTCAACACAATGTTGCAGTGTATTCCAAGCTTGAAAGTTGGGCAGGGGAACCTGTGGCCCTCCAGATCTGGTTGGACAGCAAATCTCACTGTCCTTGATCCATTCTGGAAGAGGCTGGTGGAAGTCTAACAACATCCGGATGGTGATGGGTCACATCTGGAGGGCCAGTAGTGCTGTCATGAGCATTTCCCCAAGCTCAGAAACAAACCTTTGGAGTTTTCACAAAGGCACCTCAATGGATAGGTGAAAATTTCAGAACCCCTTGAATTCACTGTGCTCTTTTCCAGCTCATATCAATAGCCTGGCTGGGTTTCTGACTTCTTTTCTCCACAGCCCCCAACCTACTTCCCACTCTTCTCTTTATTTAACATGTATACAGAACACAGTATAGAATCAGAGAATCATAGAGTTGGAATAGATGCTGAGGATCAACTAGTCCAGTCCTCTGTAATACAGGCATATGTAGCTGTCCCATACAGGGATCAAACATGCAACCTTGGCTTTATCAACACCATGCTCTAGCCAACTGAGCTATCCACTTAGCAGCAACAGTGTGTGGGTAGAAGCAAGCCCCCACCTTTACTTTCCCCTTCTTCTCCATTGTCCTAACATGCTCAGAATCAGGGCCGGCTCTAGGGATAGGCTGGGTGGCGCAGGGTGCCAGGGCGCCGTGTGGCAAAGCTGTGTGGAAGCTGTGCTGCGCACTGTGCCCGCCCACTAGGGCGGGGGCGCCGGAGTGATCTCCGCACCACGCCGCCCAGGCGCCCGACATGCTTGAGATGGCCCTGTGCAGAATAGCCCCTTGTCATTCTCCACCCCATCTGTGGGCAGGGAAATTGGTTAGACCATTCCCCCAAATGAGAGGAAAAAATCAACAACAATGTTTTAGGAGTGGGACTCAGCAGCAGCAGCTGTAGTAATACAGTTTATTTCTTTCCCTCCTTCCTGTGTCAGCAGCCTAGCCACCCAACCTAGTGTTGTTCCAGGACATTAGGAAGGGGGAGAATGGTGTTTGCAACAAAAAGATTATTGGAGAATTTTTAGAGACAATGCTACAATGCTTTCTTTTTCTGGGATGCTGTGGAAGAAATTAAATCCCATGCATTTTCTCCGATAAATGTTTTCTGAGAAAGTTGGACTCAATTCTACTCAGTTCCCATAGCTCTTGGGTCTTCTACTCACCCCTCACGAAGACTCCAAGTCCCAAGTGTCACTGCTCTGTTAAGTCTCAGTGCATCAGGGTGACAAAAAAAGAAGGGTTGCAGAAGGAAAATGCTCTTTGATCTCCACACTGCTACCAATGTTGTCAACTGAATGTAAATAAGTAAAGGGAATGGAAGGGAGTGGGCTTTCGGGGCTAGCAAGAACAATGGTAATTCATTCTTCAAGCTGCTCATATTGGCTTAGAAAATTAACAAATGGTATGGGGAAAATAGATTAGTTCACTTTTGGATAATTCCAAGGGAAAATTGGGGAGTTCATCCATCTCTGCCCCTAGCATTTCTATGCTGTGTTATGTAATGCAATGTTGTTCAGGATTGTTTGGTTATCTCCCACAGCAAGACCAATTCCCACAGCTATTACATGCAGAGACGATATCATACTATTTTCACCGCATAGTCATTTGAAAGTCATTTCAGACTCTTTAGTGTTGGCCCAGTTTTTTAGTCCAACTTTTGAGGAAGGAAGAACTACAGGTGGACTTTGGTCTTTCATATTTCAGTGTGCCATGTGCAAGGCCAAAATTTGGCACCTTCCCGCCATTTGCCTTCTGTTATGCTCAATTCACTACATCACAATTGTGATATCCTGAGGTTTTCCCTAGGCTTGCCATCCAGCATGGCAGAACCAGATGTGCTGTCCTAAATCTGCCTCTGAAGGAACCAGACCTCTGGCTTGAAGCAGTTGCAGGAGGCTGTCACAGATCTCTAAATACTTGGTTCTGACTATTGGCTGGTGTTATAATTTTTTGTTGACTGTGATGAGATAGGGCAGGGCAGGTGGTGACCACAAGAGAGTCTGCTCTTGTGTGATCTGTCCTCAGACCATAGACATTATTTCCTGATGTCTTCCCACCCACCCTATTGTGTTAGAGTTTGTTTAAAATGCATGTATGTACAGCATCTGGGATGACATTAACCACCACACTCTATTTAGCACATGTTGCCCTACATTGTCTCTGTCTTTTATGGTTCCACCTCCCAAGTTCTACCCATCAGTCAGAATGTGTTTTTAGAAGTTCCACCCAATAGACAGGGCTGATTGTCTATCCCACCCAGTGTGAAATATGGCAGAGTTTCTTCACTAAATAATGAGATCAGCTAGTGATCAAGTATGCAAGCCCTCAATGGCAGCAAAACAACTCAATTAACACTCATGCATGTCTGAAGAGGTCTGAATGGATGACACCACTAGGAAGTCATTGATTTCATTTAAGAAACAATACTTACATCTTTGGTTGCATTTGGGTGAATAAATATCTGACCTTTCTCAAAAAGAGTCAGATTTTCTTATTTTAGACACATAATTATATATATATATATATATGTAACAGCAATAGCAACAACCAAATACTTCACATAAATTTCAGTGGACCTTTTATCTATCTGAAATGCAGGGTTAGTTTCTTGTTTGTTTCACTCTTTATAGTTAAGATTTCAGTGTTTTGCAGTGTTTGAAGTTGGGAAGTAGGAGTGATGCAAACGGAGAAAGGGGAAGAAAGCAAAGAAATAGTCTCTGAAACCATATGCAAATCTGAATGCATTTTCTTTGATCTCACAGGGAAAAAATCAGTAGACTTCTGAAGGCTAAAAATGTCACAGATGAAATCAGCAGCATTCTTAATGGTGAGAACAGCTTTCATCAGCTTCTTGATATACCAGTACTCTGACTTAAGGTCTTCCAGTTCTGAGTCTCAACTTTATAATTTACATACTTAGTCCAACAGATGTTTGATTTTGCCACTTCTTCAGTTCTTTTTTAGATCTTCAAATCTATCACTTAATGGGTGGAAAAACGATATCTAACATCTAAAAAGGTTTGCTTAGAGGGGGGAAACTTCCCTTTTTACTGGCATTAGACAGTCGGAAACATACCAAGGTAATTCAGCGTAGAAGACATACAGGTTTTGGATTCCAAAGAGTCAAATTAAAGATGTATTTAGTGCAAGGTTTCTTCCTCAGACTTTCTCATACCCAAACCACCACATAAACCATCCCAGGTTGCCCCCCCCAATTTTGTTTGTTTGTTTATTAGTCGTTTAGTCGTGTCCGACTCTTCGTGACCCCATGGACCAGAGCACGCCAGGTACTCGTGTCTTCCACTGCCTCCCGCAGTTTGGTCAGACTCATGTTGGCACCCCCAAATATATTTGCATGGAAAACCTAATCAGAGAGCCATAAATGGGCATATGACTTATTTAGGTGTTCTGAAACATGCAAGAGTGCCCATTTCAGTGAGGAAGTATCACTGTTGCACCCCACACCAGCCCCTCCCAAATGCTATTGGAACATTTAAAGCACAGGGCAGCCTGTTGAACACAGGTAGCCTGCCTCTGTGAATTCAACCCCTGCATGTTTCAGTTTACAGGGAAACCTACCCATGTTAGGTGGCCTATTTTGCTGCAGATAGTGATATAAGAAGGCAGTGATTTCTGTTCGAACCTGCATTTTTTGCAATTGGTGCTGTTTCCATTCCACTGTAGTCCAGTTTGTGCCAAATATTATGTTTTTTGTCTCATTGTCCACTACGTAACATAAGTTACATAACGATTTATGTAACTTACACAAGTTAAATTCATTTCAATGTAAAGGGAACATCAAAGCATGAAAGATACATAATTACATCGTTTGTAGACTTTGTATTTTACCAGTGAACAAAGTTGTGTACACTTGACTGCGGCAATTTCCTTTCCAATTTTCAGTGGAATTTTCTGATATCCCCAGTAGTAGATGTGTAGAGGGAGATATTCTATATGCTCTGATAAACCTGTGGTCTGTAGTGAGAGGGAGGATATTGTCTTTAATTTCTTTCACGTATACTTTGTGAGGATGAATGGTTTGGAGGGAATTTAATGTTTAATTCAGTTTGACTTTCCTGATCGTTCACTCACTCACTCTCTATATGATATAGCACAGCATTTTAAAGCATATAGAAATATTCAACACATATAGTGGGACTTTTTATTCTGCCCACCCTTAAAGCAGCTGCTTTGGTAGTACAGACTTGTTCCCTGTGGTTTTAAACTACCAATACATGTGGGTGGATTATTATCCCCTGTATTGCACAAGCCATTGGCCTATACAGCTTTCAAGCAGAATTTCCATATAAAATTCCAAGATACAAATTGGGAACTAAGAAGTTATTTTAACTAAGAAGTTTTTTGTTTTTTGTTTAAAACCCTACTAAAAACATTTTAATTAAAATAAGTTCCCCTAGTATGATAACATCCCTAAAAGATCTGTTAGCTATTTAAGAACTCCCTTCCCATGAGTGTGAATTGGAATGTCCAAGATTTAGAGGCCAGAAAATAATAAGTTAAACAATTTTAATCCTAATTTAGCATAAGAAACACCTCAGACAGGAATGAAATAATATCTGCAACATGTCATCTAGAAATAATTACTCATGCAAGCAGTTTAGGATGACTGCTAATGTTGTTTGACCCTAAATGCATTAATTGTGTCAATGTACCTGTTAAATGATGAGATGATACTTGCGGGACCCAGGTGGCGCTGTGGTTAAACCACTGAGCCTAGGGCTTGCTGATCAGAAGGTCAGCGGTTCGAATCCCTGTGACGGGGTGAGCTCCCATTGCTTGGTCCCAGCTCCTGCCAACCTAGCAGTTCGAAAGCACGTCAAAATGCAAGTAGATAAATAGGAACCGCTACAGCGGGAAGGTAAACGGCATTTCCATGTGCTGCTCTGGTTTGCCAGAAATGGCTTTGTCATGCTAGCCACATGACCTGGAAGCTATACGCCGGCTCCCTCGGCCAATAATGCGAGATGAGCGCGCAACCCCAGAGTCGGTCACGACTGGACCTAATGGTCAGGGGTCCCTTTACCTTTACCTTTACCTGTTAAATGATGAGATGATACTTGCTGGGCATTTCAGAAAAAATGACCCAAGCTGAGGACTGCATTGATCATTTCTGTCTTAGCATTTATGACATGGTGCATTTTAAAATAAGATGATAAAAGACAATGTAGTTGGGATTAAAAGTTGTTCTTTTGCACTGGAAAAACAACAGAGGAGGGCAATGCAGTTTATTGGGTACACTGTGTTCAGTCAGTGATTTTTAGATTCCGCTGAATGCTGTGCTGAAAGAGAAAAGTTATGCCTTGTGGTATCTTTAACTGCATTTTCTTGCTTTAGGGGTTTAAATCAGTCTCTCTTTGTCACTTTAATGCGTAAAAGGTTCTTTTTGTGGTAATATATGTAGACAAAGATGTGATTTAAGCTCAATCTTGTCAATGTACCTGTTAAATGATGAGATGATACTTGGCTGTAGACCAATGTGAATGGGGAAAATATTTTATAATAGAAAGAAATAGAAGCTTTACAAGTTCTCCAAGCTACCAGAAGTACAAATTCTTGTCAGTTCTCACCACTAATGCATTTTGTCAAGTCTTAAGTGCTTTTTTTATTTTTAAAAGAACTTTCTATGGTTAATGCTGTGAAAGACAGGCATTCCAAGTTTCCAGAGGCAGCAAAAATTCAGATCTTACCCGGAGGAGTAAGATAGGTGTCCAAATACCAAAGAAATCCATCTTAGAAAGAAGAAACCATTTGGAAATATTGCAGTTTGAATATGAATTTTACAGACCTTCAAAATAGAAGCATAAAGACATGTCAAATTGCCTCCCCCCTCCCCCCTTGCTTTCTCAGTTTCGATAAAGGGATCCTTCACCTGATCAAATGTAAAGAGCTTGACAAGAAGTCATTTATAGGGGGATCATATTTGCTATGTAAATTACTGCAATGCTAAAATGAAAGCACATTTCTCTGGTGTTTGCATATACAGTGGTTATTCATTGCATAATGCTTAAGAGATAGGTTTTCGGAATCTGACAGCGTATTAGGTAGAGGTGGAAGCAGCATCAATGGAATAGATATGAGAGAATGCATGGATTTCTTTGAGACTTTTGAGAAGCCAAAGAGGGGAAAATCCCTGGGATTCTCATTTGCTGAAGATTAAACTGTATCTCAAACTACAGAAGACCCATGATCTAAGAAATAGTCCTTGGGATAAATCATCTGAAAATTTTAACAGTTACAATTGCTCCCTACCCCACTGCCAATACCCAAGTTTGAATTTTCTAAAAGTTTGCTCACTCTCTGGTGGGTGCCATTGCAGCCTGGAATTTTCCCATGCTCCGGGATTCAATGTGGGAAGTCCCAGGGACAGTTTCCCAGGCAGCAAAGGAAGCCTTCTGGGCCGAGCTTGCTGCCTGGGTAGTTGGTCCTACCCACTTGCCAAATCAGTAAATCATGAGTGGGCTTGGGCCACTGGGCTAAGCCCGCCCCTCCGATGATATAACATAGGCCTGTGGCTTGTTCTGCAGCCACTTTTCATTGAAAATGATATTGTATAAACAAACAGGAAGCTAACTACATATGTAGTTTAACCAATTCAATATGAAGAATATATTTATGTCTGTGGCCTTAACACTGCAGAGTCAATGTAAGAGGTTATCTGTGCCATGTTGGAGAACTGATTTATAGGCTATCATTCTTTGAAAACAAAGGATTGCCATTATTATGGATATTATACAGACTAAGAGCACCCCTAGACTGTGTGCACACTCCTGTTTAATCTGCATCTGGCGCACTCCTGCTCCCTCTGCTCCATTAGAAATTTTTAAACAGAGGTTGGATGGCCATCCATCAGGATTCTGTAGCTGAGATTCTTGCACTACAGGGGGTTGGATTCCATGACCCTTTGGGTCCCTTCCAACTTTACAATTCTATGGTTCTATGATTCTATACTGGTTTGGGATGTGCACACAAGGTTTTCCACCACTCCATATCTATCTTGTATCTATCCTGTTACTTCCTATGAAATGTTGCATTTAAATTTCCCACCCCCACAAATCTGAATTAAGAAAAAAGGGAGTAGAGTGGAGGGTTCTGTTTTGTTCTTGATGCCACGCAAACACACATAATAACCTCTACTGCAATCTAGGGACCTTATTTGAGACTTTCTGATCCCATTCAAAGGTGCTTTTCAACCAATTTGCTTTTGTGGTTTGTCCCCACATATCTCACACCATAGATTACTTTATAGGTTACTTTTCCTTTGTAGAATTATGACATTTGTGAAATCCTCTGGACTCAGCTGAGGACTGATGTGCTTTAGAAACATCTCAGGAACAGGAATTTCCCAGCTCCCTGGGGATACCGTTTCCCTTTCCTTCCACTCGAGATTGTAACATGCAGGATGTTATGGCTCCATTCACAACACCCAGAATGTGACATGCCCAATGGGCCTCTCATATCCTCGTAGTGCTAACTTTGCACTCTGAAATGTTTCTTGCATTCAGCCAGAATCAGTTCCATTATTGGAGAAAAACCTGAAGCTCTCACAGACAAGTGGTGGCCTTCAGTTACAAGGAAAAGCACTAAGTAAGCAGTGAGTATTATCTTGCTTGGCTTGATATGCTGGAATAAAAGGAACATCTTGGCAAATGGTGTTGTTGTACTGAATCATTTCGTTAGTTCATCTAGTTTAGCATTGTCTACACCATAGGTGTGGCCCTCCAGATCTTGTTGAATATTAGTGTTATGTATTGGTTTAATTTGTGTACATTTGTTCCTCTGCTAGTCCTGTAACTACCTTTCCCGCTCCAGGGCAATTCAAATGGGTGCGGTGACAGTTGCTATTGGTTAACTTGTTAGCACAATTTGGATCCTCACTCTGATAGGGTCCCGCCAAAATCTAAATGTATCCTTTCCCCAACCCCTGCTCCTGAGAGTATAAAAGGAGCTCACCCTTTCCCTCTGGTTAGTCAAGATTCCTACTGCAATAAAGAAGATTGTTATACGTGACTCCTAGCAATTCCTTGCTAGTATGCTGACTCACTACACAGAGCTGACTTCACGAAGAGCTGAAATCGCACTCACGACATAACAACTAGCATGCTATTAATTGTTAAGGGTTTCATCAGCTATGACATGTTAGGAGTTGGAATCCAGCAACATCTGGAGGACCAAAGGTTCTCCATCCTGAGTCTACAGTCACCAAGACTCACCTAATTATTGGGCAGAGAAGTGGCTTTGCCTAGCTTTGTATTTCTACACTATTATTCACATTGTTTTATCTTGTAAACATGAACCATTTTGGATTTATTTGCAAACAGTGGAAACATTTCGTTTTAGCAGAGTTTTTGTTGAGGGTTCGCTAGCCATGCATACTTTTAAAAGCATCCTTTGGCTCTTTGTTATTTGCTATTTTCTGGATCCCATGCTGTTCAATAAAAATCTGAACACCTGCTCCTCATCAGGCGTAGTGACTGCTCATAAAATTTCCTGCACACAGCCTTGGGCAAGACAGTGATTGCCATGTGTGGAACCTTCTCCAGAAATATGAAACTGCCGAATGATCAACTATGAGTGGCTCATACGGTTAGAGTCTGTTCAACTTACTTGAAATCTCCTTTTCACTGCCCTCTATTTGGGCAATATATTCATTTAAGAACAATTCTTACGATATAGATAATTTGCCCATTATGGTAAATCTGCAGATTATGCTCTCTTTACTTTTCCCTATATTTAACAAGCATCATTTCCCGGGGCATGTTCTGTAGGTGGTAGCTTATCTTGTCTTATCACATACAATCAATGTAGTTAAACTGAAATGAGATGACGGAGGTAATCCTACAGGGTTTCCCAAGTAACCTTTACAAAGTGTGTGGGATTTCATGAGGCATATTAGATGCTTTAGGCATAGAAGCAAACCTATGGCTCAGTTATTTCAGTTGCTTAATTGTCTTTTGTAGGGGTATGCACCAACCACACAGTTTGGTGCTTTGTAAAAACAAAAATAAAAAACTGCCTGCCTGGGACTGACACAATGATTTGGCTAAAGGTCTGAGGCAAACCCCACTTGAGAAAGAACAGGACTTCACTCTCCCCACCCCTTTTTAAGGCTACTTAATCCCCCCACTGCATTCACTGAAAAATATAGGCACCAACTGTCTGTACTTTACAGAAACAACAAGGCATTTCTGTTTCAACAAGCTTTTCCGACTAGATGAAAAGGTTTGTGCCTTAGGTATTCATTTTATACTGTTCTCACACCTACCTGCAGTTTTTTTGAATTCTGAAAAAGTTCAGAAGCATAGTTGCAGTGGTTTTCTTGCAAAGACAGCCTTTACAATTGAGGTGGGGGTGCAAAAGGAATCACTTAGTGTCTCTTTATGTTAGGTGAGAAGTTGGTCTGGAAATAGCAGATATGAGAAAGGTGCAACTAGGTAAGAAAAATGCCAAAGTGTAGACCAAAAAAAAGTTTAACATTTATTGTGCTAGGCACCTTTAAAGGTGATTCATGAATGCACTGGGATTGGAAAATCCAGATAAAACAATCCCCTCTGCCTTCCCTTTCCTCTTGTCTTACTCTAAAAATTTAAGGACATATTGGCTGTGCTGGATCAGTTCAAAGGCTCACCTGGTCCAACATTTTGTTCTCATTGTGGCTAATCAGATGCTTTAGGGAAGCCTGCAAGAAGGATCTGAGTGCAACAGCACTCTCTTCACTTGCAGTTCTCAGCAATTGGTATTTGGAGGAATACTGGCTTTGATGGTGGAAGTAGAACCTAGCCTGGTAGTAGTGATGGATTGTGACATGGCCCCCATTAGGTTCTAGAAACTGCTATAATAAATTTCAGATAAGTGACCAGTGTCACCAGGAACCCCCATATTAGGAGTTTACCTTTTCATATAATGCTGCAACATCATTTTAAGGGCCATCTCCCTTGCGCTCAATAGGACATTTTGACATCAGTATGTTTGGGATGCTGGTTTGAGATGCTGTTCTAACCTTTCCCAACCTGGTGTCCTCCAGATGTTATGGACTGGTATTGCCCGGGGCTTATGGGAGTTGACCTCCAAGACATCTGGAGGGCACTTGATTGAGGAGAAGGCTGGTATAGTAGCACCATGCAAAGAGCATGCATTTTAAACTTTACAGGGACTATGGAGGGTGAATAGACAAGAGAAGAGAATAATCTAGCATAGTTTATAGTTTTTAAAAGAATGTCTGACAGTAATATCATTTTGTACACCCACTATAAAGGGGGCAAGGCTAGAGATTTTAATTAAAGCCTAAAAGGTAGCAGCCATATATCTGAAAAGAAATATTGTAGGTAATTTTCTGTGCTCTTTCTATTCATTGATTTAAACAAGATTATGTTACGAGCTCTAAACAGGATCTGTATTTTCATAGTTCTTTTATGGGTAGAAATGATAAAGTGAGCATAGGTAACATAATTATGAGCAAGAGGCATGCAACGTATATATTTCAGAACATGCAATTAATTTAAATGTGGTGAGGACCAAGCCCTTGGTTAGTCTTATTCTGGAAATATTAAACCAATTTACAGAAATCCTTATGGCTGCAATCTTAGACACATGAGCTTGACAGTAAGCCTGTTGATGTCAATAGGTGCAGATCTATAAATGTACAACAGTCTTTTTGCTGTGCCCTCTCTTACTGATGCCTGATGTGTGGCTACTCAAAGAGGGCATGGGAAACAGATGTGTTGGACTGGGAAGGGCATGACCAGTGAACATTTACTGAATGCATGATGGAGTTCATATGGAGAACCTTTATGTGCATACCACATGTAGCTGAGGGCTAGTGCTAGGGAAGGTGCATTGAAGGACTTCACTGAGCCTTATGGGCTCTGGTAGTAGTGACAATGCCAGGAGCCTGGACTTGGGCCCTCACTCCAGCTGTGTGTGTGAAGCAGGCCACAGCAGAAGCCTGGCTTGAGATATGTGTGATCTGCTGGTTG
Source organism: Zootoca vivipara (assembly GCF_965207765.1). NCBI lineage: Eukaryota > Metazoa > Chordata > Lepidosauria > Squamata > Lacertidae > Zootoca > Zootoca vivipara. Next base: position 44,195,567 of record NC_142583.1, on the reverse strand, counting down.
GTGCTGGCTGGGTGGCTACCTTTTTATTTTTCTGTGCCCACCACATGTCTGTTCCACAGCAAGCTAAACTAGATGGACTCATATATGGGATATATCCTGTAGGCCATTTGGTCACAATATCAACAAGAGAGCAATGGAATAATGCTAATGATGGTGAATCCAGTCACCATAAAAAGTCAAAGCTCCAGTAAACAGGACCTAGGTGTTGCCTCGTGGCAGACTGGCTGCATCTGATACAAAATGGAGGCTACTGCTCTCTACTGGGTCAATGTGACACAGTGCTCTAAAAACCAGCAGACTCCATACAGAAGATTCCATACAACTATCACCAGCAGGTGGTCTCCTGGATCCTAATCCAACACTCAGCACTACACCACACTGGCTCTCAAACTGGCTCACTTGTTACACAGAATCTTTTGAAGGAAAACTGTATTAGTGAGAATATACTTTGGGACTGTGAGCAATGTTTGAGTCCAAACTATATCACTGTGTGACAGTGTCATTACATAAACAAGCTTTTATAACATGGTGCCTGAAAACCCAACCTGCTGACTGGGGCTGATCGGAGTTGTAGTCTAACCAGGGCACTGTGTTAGGAAAGGCAGACATGGACAATGGATAAAGTCTGTTTGAATAAAGGCATGCAAAAGCCATTATAGAACATATTTTGGCAATGTACGAACAGCAAAGTCATTGAGTATTTACAACCTATTCGCCCTCCCCCCTCTCCTGATTCGCCCTCCCCCATCACCCTATCTAAAAATGAAATATTTTCTAGAGCTGGGACTTCAGATATTACTTTATCTTTTTATAGGAACAATTAAATTTTAAACAGGCAATATTTTGTAACAAAGCAATTTATTTGCATGAAAGATGCCTTTTCCGTACAGGAGATGAATTTGTCCTAAATGTCATACCAATAACTAATCTGGCATATATACATCAAATCATCCCATTTATTTTCCAAAGCTTCATCCAAACAGACAGGAACGTGCTAAGTAAATGCACAAGGTGGTCTTTGATACTAGTGCTGCCTAAAGCAGACCCACTGAAGTTAATTGACTTGGCCAATGTAGGGACATTAATTTCTAGAGCTCTACTCTGAGTAGGACTTTTCTCCAGCTATGGCCTTCATGTGGTAAAGGACAGAAACATGGCAATAGTTTTGTTTTGCTATAGTTATCTTGGTACACTACCAGCACTTTGAACTTGGGTCCCAAGCCAGTTAGGGCATTATATGCTAATACTATGACCTCATACCTTGAATCTACCAATAACTCTCTCTTATGCATGGCACCGTTGTTCTAAGTATGAGAGAACCACCTGAACTGGTGTTGATATATAATGTATCATATTATGATTATGACTTAAATGTTGCTGCTGCTCCTGCTGCTCCTAATAGTACTCCACTGTGTGGATGTTTTGAATTTCTAATGGTGGGTGGGACGATAAAGGACTACAGTCAAGAATTAGCAGTTAGAAGTGGGACTGTCAACCAATCTCAATCAATTGATTGTGTGTGATTTAGTGAGCTAATTCACACACAAAAAATCATTCATTATTGAGTAGTTTTGCAGGGACTTGTATCTGAAAAAAAAGTAGTTCTGAAGAATATGTATTCTAGCATACAGGTATGTTAGGTGTTGGTTGTTGTTGTATCTGGAGGTTGTTCTTGGAGTATTTGCTTCAGAACACTGGATTTTCTTGAGACCATTGGGCTCTGTTTCCCATATTAAAATGTTGTATTTACCAGGCTCTGCCTGGCAATGGGAGAGAAAAGTCTAATCCCTCAAGCTTCAGTTGAGCCTCATTCTGTGTCCCTTGAAATGGTCTTGTTGCATTTAAAGCAATTTAAAAGCATTTAAAGTCCTTCTTGGGGCCTTCATGACATCATCAAAAATCTAATGAAATGCTGATGATATAAAATGACATGTGCAGAAGTGAATTGCATACAGTCAAACCTCGGTTGTGGAACGTAATGTGCTCCGGAAGCCCATTCAGCTTCTGAAATGTTTGACAACTAAGGTGAGGCTACCGATTGGTTGCAAGAGCTTCCTGCACTCATGTGGAAGCCATGTCGAACATTCAGCTTCTGAAAAACATTCAAAAACTGGAGCATTTACTTCTGGATTTTTAGCGCTCGGGAGCTGAAACGTTCCAAAACGGATCCGTTCGGGAACTGAGGTTTGACTGTATTTTCAAGTAAGGCTATATTTCAGTTTGGTTTTTTTTAAAATAATGTATTTATTAAAGATTTTCTCAAACAACAAAACATACAAAAATACCAAACAGTTTGCATACTGTTTCAGAAACTGTGAAACAGGTAGGCTCATATTGAAATCCTAACCCAACTGAATTTCTCCCTCATTGTTAGATAAGATGATGACTTTCTGTAGGAGCCAACTCCTAGGGGCGAAGGAGGCTTCAGCCCCCACAATAAAATATTTGAGGGGGCTCGGCCCCTCCAAAGTTGATGGGCATTGCCATTCAAATAGTGTGCATGCACTGGATCATGTGATCAATTATGCGGGGCAGGGGTGGGGCTTATCTGGACCCCCTCAATATTTTATTCAAGTTGGCACCCCGTGGCATTCTCTTGTGGAAACACATTATGACCCATTATGATATATAGCTGGGGAAATAATCTATTTCTGTAGCTCAGACAAAACCCTAAATGTGGGCTTATGGAGACAAAGCAGGCTTTTAATGGTAAATGGAAAGTCTAATAGTTTTGTCTTTAAATTTGTGCATTATGTGTTTATTTATTCGAGCCCAAGCACTTTAAACCTCTTAGGAGACTATATGTATTTTTCGATAAAGAAAATGAAGCAAACGTTGCGTTACTGGGGAAGCGGAAGTGTTCCACTTCTTATGACACATGGCTGTGCCATTTGATCTCAGTGTTTCAGAGATTCAAATAACATTAAAGCTTCAGAAGATGAAATTCTGAAGTGTTGATTTATGGCAAGCAACTATCTCTTTCTCTCATATATATGTATCACATTTGGAAAACATTCCAATTTCATGAAAAAAAGAAAAGAAAAATTACTTCCTACCACTAATTTTCCTTTCTTCCCCCAAGTAATCTACGTGGTTGCTTGAATTATTTTGTTATTAAATACATTGCCATAGCAGGTCATGAAAGTTAAATAATGTGGGACTCATCATATAATATTGGTTTTCGTGATATGTGGTTTAATGGTAAATATGACTAATGGTCTTCTTTTAAAGTTAAACTGCATTTTTATGACAAGATTGGTTTATTAGTGTGTGATTTGATTTCTGAGTTATGCTATTCTATTATCATTTTGTTGTAACATGGCAGGTAATAACATGGATTTAATACTGCATGATTAAAGGGCAATGTTAGATGTCGATCAGGGAGTGAAGGAAATAATAACATCATATATGACCAAAGCCTTGCCTTGACAGTGCTTATGGTAATGACAATTTGCTCTATTTATAGATGTTTTCTTTCTTTTTCCTTTTTTAAACACTAATGCTTCACTTATGAGTATTGTTTTGTCTTAGCAAAATCACAGTTCAATTTCTGCTTTGTGTTATCAGTCCCTGCATTTGCAACCAACAAATGTGATTTTTATAATATTTTTGCACACTACCCCAAACTCCGAGCAGTGCAAGATTCCAGGGATTCCAGGTGCTTACCCAGGGTTCAATTTCCTCAGAATGAAGGACAATGGAGACTTTGGTGTCTTTTGGATGTACTGTATGGTTTATTTCCACATATATACAACCTGGGCCTATGATGGAGGTTCTAAAAGCATGAACACTCAAGAAGGTCCTGCTTCATATCATAGCCACAACCTTGGATTCCACCAGAGACCAGTCATGGCTGTCTCCCAGCTTATTTTTTGGGGGGTGGGGGTACCTGCAACATTTTGTTGTTGTATTTCTCTTTCTGCAGTTTTTTTATGTTACACTTTGTGTTATGCACCACCTCCCCCTGGAAGCCTTTTTGCGACACCCACAGCACTTCCTCAAAATTCCAAACATACTCACTGACCCAAAAAAGTTTGGTGAATCCTGATCAATGCTGCCAGTGGTTTTCCATAGTTACAGATAGTAATCTTTCCTAGCCATTCCTAGAAATGTCCAGGATTAAATTTGGAACTTTCTGAATGCAATGTTTGTGCTCCACCACTGAGCCATGGCATGTCCCCCCACTGCCCCAAACCAAATGCTTTTGTATTCAGGGAATACAAAATTGTACCAGATTATACTATTTGTCTCTCTGGACTTGTATTGTCTTCTCTGACAAAGTGCAGCTCTCAAAAAAATTCTGGCAGAATCCGGCATGCTACCCAATCCTCTTCAATGGAGATTTAAGAGGTTGCACTTGGGATCTGATGTTCTGAAATGTTCTTATTAAATGTTCTTATTAAATGTTCTTATTAAACTCAGAATAAAAATGAATGCTTTTGGGAACACTCTTCAGAAAGTTCTAAAATAAGACTTGGGCCAATCCACAGAGATAGATGCTTGTGTGAATGAGGCAGGGGGCCATTTTGTGCTTATAATGGACACCAAAGAAAAACCATCTAAGCTTTGTGAAGACCTTTCCCTTGTACTATGTTTTTTTAAATTCATTTTTATTAAAGATTTATTGGATTACAAAAGTATGTGCAATGTCTCTTTTTTCAAGTTACATTTTCTACAGATCACTTTCATTTCTTGAGACATTAGTGTTACATTAGGAAGAAAAGGGGGGAAGAGGTCGAGGGGGCCATGGTGGGTGGGGATGGGGTCAGGTGGCGATGTTTTGCCGGATTAATTCTGCTAGATCATAGGTCATGTGACCAAGCTGAAAGGAATTTAGAATAGGAGTAAGACGCTCATTGTCCTGACCATTCCTCTACCACACACCCAGAATACTCCTTTTGAGGGACTTATGTCAATGGAAGTTATCTATGCTGATTTAAATTCTGCTGGCTGAGCCCCAGCTGAGCTGGAGTGAGAGAATTATGCTGGCCTATCTCTGCTCAGCTGGAATGAGGGACGTACCCCAATGCAGCCCCACAGAGCTCCAGCTCAGCTGGGAAAGCCCAAGATCTGCCTAATGCAAACTCTCTCATCCTAGTTACATGTAGGTAGCCGTGTTGGTCTGGCGTAGTCAAAACAAAATAAATCCCCCCCCCTTCCACTAGCACCTTAGAGACCAACTAAGTTTGTCATTGGTATGAACTTTCATGTGCATGCACACTTCTTCAGGTATCGTGTGCATGCACACGAAAGCTCATACCAATGACAAACTTAGTTGGTCTCTAAGGTGCTATTGGAAGAAGAAGAAAATCTCTCATTCTAGCAAGTCTTGTGTTTGGATTGCTTTATTTCAGAAAATTCAAGCAGCTGATTATTTGCAAAATTGTAACCAAGAAAAGAAAAACACTGATTTGCACTAGGATTGCCTAGCAGAAATATGTGTGCATGGGGAGCAGGGAGTCTATTTATGCAAGACCTTAAGCAAAAAAGTATGAAACAGAGGGGTAAAGGCATTTTCCCTTAGAATAAAATATTCATGTTGATAACTTACATAAAACAAAAGATGGAGTGTTTTCTGCAGGGAAATTACCTTCTGTGATGAGCTCCATTTATGCATGATGGAGTTTTAAATTTTTGAAAACCCCTTTGGTGTTCATCTCCCAACCCCCTATTCTGGTGGTTTTAATTTCAAGCGTATAAACAGAGAGCTGTAAAATTCCTCGCTAAAAGGGTATGCCAGTGTTTAAAGCTGGGTTTATTTCATTCAGGGAAAACAAAATTGCTTTTTACAATGACAGAGAGCACCAAATCAATATTTAAGACCGCAGTTTCATGGAGTTTGTTGGGGTATGTGTGATGGCAGGGCTTCCATTTCAAAGTGCCCTCAGATAAAATTTGTCTTCATTTACTCCTCTTCTCTTTTAACATTCTTCATTTTACGATGTATGTGGACATCATATGATGTATCACATAAACGGCAATCAGACTGTAGAAGACTATTTCAATAAACAGCAGCCACCATTGCTCTCCCTTTTACTCTTTTTCTTGCTTATCCACTTGTTGGAATTGCTCTGTGTTGCATCCCAGCCGCTTTAGCTGAACCCATAAGAAAGAGTCACTGATGAATATCTAGAATCAAATTGACAAACTGACCTACAGGGAAATGGTGCAATGGCCAAATCAGTAAGAGCTATTGTGTTCTCAACTAAAAACTTTCCCATGCCTCCAACCGATCAGAAGGTAATCAAAAATGGAATAATACTAATCTCAAGGGAAATGGCACAAATTCTGGGTCGGGTCAAGAGAGAAAATTAAATGTGTTTTGCCATTCTCTCAACCACACCAGAGAGCGAGATTTAGCAGAACCTTCTGCATGATAGGCTAGCTTACTATATCCAATGAGGTTTTTATATAGATGAACTTTCCCAAAAACCCGCTTCAACCTGTAAAATAAAGGCAGCTATCATAATGTCCAAAACAGCAATCTATCATTTTAAACTTCTACTCTTTGTAGGCAGTTATTTATATATTGGCTTTCTTTTCAAAATAAGATTGCATATACTGGGGTCAAGTGATCACTTGCTTGTTAGTTCCATGTGTTTTAAAGAGGAAGCACTCATGTGAAAGATGTATCCTTCCTTTTTAGTTGATGTGGTGAATGTATTTTGGATACAGGGATCTGTACCAAATATAAAATGTCTTTTCAGAAGCAGCCCTTAATAGAACAGTGTAGTTACAGACCACCACACTTTCTGATAATGAAATAGAGCTGAGCCAAAAATCTCCCTCCCAAACTTTACCACCCTGTTCAAAAGCTCTTGTGGAGGCTATTTTATTGATTTGGGGAAGGGTGCAAATGGAGTCAAATGTTAGCTCCCATTATGTGCTACTTACTCGTGTTGGGTGAAATTTCCCCATAATACTTCCTACCTATAGGACAACAGAGTGAGGATAGGAAGCATAGTTTCCCACCTTTACTCCAAGTTGGCTTTGTGCTAATGCTACAGAATGATGGCAGGAATTTAAAGAAAACAATGGCGAGTGGTATGGTCGCCATTGCCATTGCCATCAGGATCATATGAAAAGATGCCTGTGGTTAAGAAGTGACTAATAAAGTGAGTTTTGTATGTAGCACTGTGTGCCACTGCCATTGTGAAGCCATGTTAGTTGTGTGCCTCCATAGTTGGGAGGTAGTAACACCTCTAAGTACCAGTTGCTGGAAACCATGGGGTGGGGAATGTTCTTCTGCACAAGTCCTGCATGTGGATTTCACACAGGCATCTAGTCGGCCACTATGAAAACAATATGCTGGATTGGTGGACCCTAGCTCCAACAGGCTTTTATTCTATTCTTGTGTTCTTAAAGGACTCCATTTTAATCCAAAGATGCTCTACAAATCCAAAGAGCCCTTTTAGGCACATGTGAGGTCTTCTTGGTGCTTTATCATTGACCTTTGTCAATAACAGTGCTTAGGTGCATCCCCTGTTTGTGAAGACACCCTAAGTTTGGGAGGCAGATCTGACTGCTATCAGAAGATGGAGACATGGGATTTTGGCCCATATCTTCTGGAAACTTGCCAAATTTATGTGTTGTCGTGTTGTTGTTTTTTGGCAGACACCCTTGTTTATTTTATTCCTCCCCCTCCAACTACAGTAAACTTAGGGCTTATTTTTCTTCTGCAATGAAGAAATAAAAGAACACGTAGGAAGTGTTTTGAGTCATTAGCATAAAGAAACTGCCACTTTGCAGAGTGGAAGACATTTTGTAGTAGCTGTTTAGCCTTGAGGCTGTTCATTATTTACACGCGCAGGTATGTGAAGTACAGGCTCCTGGCAGTTTCTATCATTACTAATGAATGAATAAGCACACCCTTTTCTTTTAAAACCCATTTCATCAAAAGGACATGTTACGCTATTCTTATCAATAATTATGTGCAAGTAAAATACAAGCCTCTGGGAATATATTGTTTGTATACACACACTCTCTCTCTTTTAAAAGAATATATGTAATCACATTTTATTAAAGGAAAATGCATACTGAGATGATGAATGATGGATGCGCTTTTTAAGCAATTAAATGATAAAATGAAATGTTCTCGAGTCCTGCTAACAATGAGGATGTGGAAAAATACTCTACAGCACCTAAATAGATAACATCCCATTAAAATGAAAAGCATGCACAAAATAGGGTTGGGTAATAAAAAATAGATTGACAGGCTGTTAATAATCAGGCAAATGTGAATAAATGAACATCTTTCATTTCATTTCTTTTCTTTTTTAGAAATGCAGAGATACGCAGTACTAGAAAAGTGATACTGCAGGGAATGAGGAAGGAATAAATCACTCACCTCAGTACAGTCTCCTCTGTGCAACAATCATTAAATGGCTGGAAGATCCACCTCTGAGAAGGTTGGTTGTGAGAGAAGAGTCAGGAAGTGGGTATTTATGAAGTGACCCACCAGGATATTTCATGTGCTAAAGTTTGCTGAGAGGGGCAACCAATGAAGTTCAAACTAGGGATGTTTGAGGAATTCAGTTTTTGCAAGCTGCTGTATGAAATGTCCTGATCCACTGGTGGCCTTTGATGTGGTATGCATGAGGCTCCATTGCTCTCCTGGTTCTCAACACAATGGTTTGCTGGCACTTACTGAGAGGGAGAGGTGAGAAGTAAGGTGCAGGTAGTTTGGTGTGGTGCATGGTAGATTTTCTGCTCTGCCATGCACAGTACTGCAAAGCTACTGGCCTCATCTGTACCTCTTTGACCAGTGGTTTTCAAGCTTTTGGGTCCATGGCTCCCTTGACGAATCAGATGGGGTTCTGTTACTGGACACATGTAAGTGGGGATTCCCTCATTCTGCTCCTGCCCCATCCCATTCTGCCTCTGCCGGTTCCCCTGAATGTTCCTTGGAGATAAGGAGAGAGATATGGGCTGCAAGTTAAAGAAAGGACAGCCCCCCAGGGCTCCCCTGAATGTTCCTTAAGACTCTCCAAGGTGCCCCGGTGCTCTGGTTGACAACCAATGTCTTGAACTAATCAGCAGAGCAAAACGTAGCAATTTGCTGGTTCTCAGACTTCTTTGAATGATATAACTCAGACATACACGTCTTGAATATTTATTTTGGGGGAAACACACATTTTAAAAATATATGTTGGAGAAAATATACATTTAAATAAGTACAAAAAAATTCAGGCAGGAACATAGATAGCTGCCTTATGTAACTCCCTTAAACAGAGTCAGAATCTTGGTCCTTCTACCTCAGTATTGTCTACACTCCAGGGTTTCAGGTGAGCATATTTCCCATCTCTACCTGGAGATTGTCAGGGATTGAACCTGGGACCTTCTGCAGGCAAAGCTGATGTTCTGCTACTGAGCTATGGCCCCTCCCCTAGGAATGGATGATGATTAGAAGGTATTTCTTTGCTATGCAGTGTAACTTGTCTCACACAACATTCTCCACTGAAATGGCAAAGCTTTCAAGCAGGGAACAAAGAGAATGACTTTACCAGAGCAATAGGCAGTTAAATGTAGTTACTTTTTTCATATTTTGTATTGGTGCCTGCATCCCTATTTTAATAAGGACAGTATAATGCTCATCATTTTTTCAAAAAAATATGAGTTGTCAGTAAGGTCAGGTATTATGCGTGGAGTCTGAACAGAATGATTTGGTCCAGAGTGGCAATGTCAGAAGATAAATCAGCCATAGTGCGGTGCTACTGAACTCTCAAAGACAATGAAGCAGGAAGACAGAAAACAAATTATTTGTACCTGTGGCCATTCCAGGAGTCACATGCCCCAAATGCTACATTTGCTGTGAAATTTAAACAACACTGGGGTTGACAGATACTGAACGTGGGGCCATCTGCATGCACATCATGTGCTGTACCACCGAGCTATAGCTCTTGTCTTGCCTCTGTTGAAGTTGTGGCTGTAATGTGACAAGCTTCATCCCAATGGAGAGGCTGTGGCTACATGTGATGAGAGGCCTCTTTTCACAACAGTTGTTGTTCAGTGGAACTGTAAGCAGACAAGATATTATATGAGAGCTTTAATCACTCTGTACAACTATGGTTGTGTGACTCCATCCCAAGCCTTTCAAAAACAGCAGTATTGCAGGTTTATAATATGAATTCATAAGCGGTGCTAAAAGTTGTGATCTGAGGCATCAGGGGGAAGTTTATAGATTGAGGATGAAAGGATCAGACCTGCTTTCAGGCACTTGAATAAAATCACTTTGGATGGGAAACTGATGGCTAATGCCCTCAAAAAGAATGAAAGCAATCCAAGGCTAAATTTATGGAGCATAAACAGATATGCCCAAGATTGAATTATAGCCTTATTGGCTTAATAAGGGTTCCTTAAGTTGCGCCCAGGCAGGGGCAGAGACAGTCAATAACGACACCGAGGGTTGAATTCAGAGAAAGAGTTTAATCTCTATATAGAGAGTCTCTTGGTGATCCATCCTTCACGACAAGAGCAAAGAAAGACAATTTGCAAAGATTCTTATACACTTCTTGGGCTCCTTCCCCCTCCTCAGGAATCCACTCTGTAAGTGTGTGCACGCAAGAGGGTCATAGGTTACAAATACACATACAGGAAGGTCCATGTCCTGTTCTTCTCATAAACACATGCTGACAATGTAAACTCAGCAAAGCCTTCAGCCTTCAGTAAGGCTAGTTTGTGCATCAAGCTGGAAGTGCATCATCCGCTGATAAGCCCTCTATGTCTCTCGTCCTGTCTTCCAGACAAGGCCGGCTATTCGGCCTTGATAGCAAGCAGGGCATCCTGTCTCACTGTCTTTTGCTTGCATTACACTTTGGCATACTGTGGCACAGAGGCACTAAAAAGCATTTTAAGGATAAAAGCATCCAAGGAATGGGGGGGGGGGGGCTAAGCCACACAGTCAGAATTCATACAATGCAGGCAATGCAAACTATAGGATCAGATTTAGCTCAATAATACAATTAGCAAATCTCTCCCTACACTATCATAGAATCTTAGAGTTGGAAGGGACCCCAAGGGTCATCTAGTCCAACCCCCTGCAATGCAGAGATCTCAGCCAAAGCATCCATGGCAGATGACCAACCAACTTCTGTTTAAAAACCTACAAGGAAGGAGAGTCAACCACCTCTCATGGGAGTCTGTTCCACTGCTGAACAGCTCTTACTGTCAGAAAGTTTTACCAAATATTTAGTCGGAATTTACTTTCTTGCAACTTGAAGCCATTGGTTTGAGTCCTACCCTCCAGAGCAGGAGAAAAACAAGCATGCTCCATCCTCCATGTGGCAGCCCTTAAGGTATTTGAAGATGGCTATCATATCTCATCTCAGTGTTCTCTTCTCCAGGCTAAACATACCCAGCTCCTTCAAGCACTCCTCATATGGCTTAGTTTCCAGACCCTTGATCATCTTGGTTGCCCTCTTCTGCACATGTTCCAGCTTGTCAACAGCTTCTTAAATTGTGCTGCCCAGAATGCGTCACAGTATTTCAAGTGTGGCCTAAGGCAAAATATAGTGGTATTATTACTCCCCTTGATCTGGACACTATACTTCTGTTGATACAGCCTAGAATAGCATTAGCTTTTTTTTTTGCTGCTGCTGCATCACTCTGTTGACTCATGCTAAGCTTCTTTTCCTTTTCACATGCACTGCTAGTAAACCAGGTTCCCCCCATCCTATATTTGTGCATCTGGTTCTTCCTGGTTAAGTGCAGAACCTTACACTTGTCCCTATTGAAATTCACTTTGTTAGCTTGTGCCCAGTTCTCCAATCTGTTAAGGTCATTTTGAATTCTGATTCTATCTTCTGTGGCATTAGCTACCCCTCCCAGTTTGGTGTCATCAGCAAATTTGATGAGCATCCCCTCAATTCCTTCATCCAAGTCATTTATAAAGTCGTTGAACAACAACGGGCCCAGGACAGAACCCTGCGGCACCCCACTTGTCACTTTTTTCCAGGATGACGAGGAACTTTGGGTTCGGTCAGTCAACCAGCTACAAATCCACCTAACAGTTACCTCATTCAATCCACGTTTTACCAGCTTCCTCGCGAGAATATAATGATAAATCTGAAAGTTGCTATTTCAGTACAATGCTAAGGAACGAACCCTTTATAAATATTTATATGTAGCACAATGCATTATTAACATAACCCTAAACACAAACTATTCATGAAAGACTTTCTGGGTCAAAGATCCACTAACCTCCTACCTTCCATGAAGAGCTCATTAACCCAAATGCAAAATAAGAACATGTCTGATTTCTATGCAACATAGTAAAAATTAATGTTGCGGGCATAAATTGTTTATGAACAAATTAACCTGATAAGGAAAAATTAATTCCTTGTGCTTTTGTTTAGGAAATATAATGTCTTCCTTAGACTCAACTCTTTCCTATGTTTAATTTTGTGTGTGGCTGCACCTGATCTCAAATTCACTTTTTTTTGTCCTCAGTGCACTGTTGGACCCCAACTGTGTTGAATCTGCTGGAGTTCCTAGTTAATCACTGACATAGATTGCTGCCTTTGGAAGGGACAAGTCAGCACAATATTGGAGATGTTCTCTTCTTGCAGCCCAAGGCATACTGCAGACAGTTTGTTTTCAGGTTCAATAGCCTAATAAACAAAATGATCCGAGTCCTATACTCCCATAACAACTTTCATTGGTTTCATATTAGATCAGAGGTTCTGTTGTAAGTGAAAGGAAGAGTGAAGCTACCTCACAGAAGGCTGCCATCTAACTAACTTGACCACCAGCAGGCTATGTACTCCACAGGCTAAGCTGATTTGCATGCAGTGCAAATGAACTGCATGGGTAGAATTAAAGGCAGACTTGAAAAGCAGCTGTTTTCACAGCAGTCCATCTGAATTCGAATGATAATTGAGAAATGTAATGATCACAGGCTTTGAAAATAGAAAGGCAGGGTGGCTATGTTGAGATATAATATGAGGGAGAGAAACCTGTGCCGCTAATGAAAAGCAGTGGGAAAATTGCGCTGAAAATTAAATGTAAAGGTAAAAGCTAAAAGACCCCTGGACAGCTAAGTCCTGTCAAAGGTGACTATGGGGTGTGGCACTCATCTTGCTTTATCCCAAGGGAGCTGGCATTTGTACACAAACAGCTTTTCTGGGTCATGTGGCCAGCATGACTAAACCGCTTCTGGAGCAATGGAAAACCATGACAGAAGCCAGAGTGCATGGAAACTCTGTTTACCTTGCCGCTGCAGCAGTACCTATTTATCTACTTGCACTGGCATGCTTTCGAACTGCTAGGTGAAAAATATACAAGTGCTAGTACTGATAATAAAAAAAGAGCAATGGAAAGAGAGGAAAGGACAATTGCTAAGTCTCCCGGTCTTTCCGAAATGCTACAAAGAGGTTTGCAGAGTTACAGTGGCAAGATATTTTTTTATTACTTCAAGAATAGGCTCTCTTTTTTATTTCTTAAAGGTAAAGGGACCCCTGACCATTAGGTCCAGTCGTGACCGACTCTGGGGTTGTGGCGCTCATCTCGTGTTATTGGCCGAGGGAGCTGGCATACAGCTTCCAGGTCATGTGGCCAGTATGACAAAGCCACTTCTGGTGAGCCAGAGCAGCAGGAAACACCATTTACCTTCCCGCTGTAGCAGTACCTATTTATCTACTTGCACTTTGACATGCTTGTGAACTGCTAGGTTGGCAGGAGCTGGGACTGAGCAACAGGAGCTCATCCCGTCACAAGGATTCAAACCGCCGACCTGATTGGCAAGCCCTAGGCTCTGTGGTTTAACCCACAGCCCTACCCTTTTATTGGCCAGCTTTTTATTCAGCTTTCTCGTTTCCTTCATGAAAAGCAGCAATTTGAAAATCATACCTACAAACAGTATTTTTTTGCATTTTATAAACTGGCATATTTACAGTTAAAATGAACACATTAAGCTTTTGTGTAATTGGACTCTGAGCCCTCTTTTAGTTTAATTTGTAGAAGTGTTCAGTTGCAATCATGACTCATTTTTTTGGGAATGGTTTTGAGTATCTTCCCCCTACCTAACATACAGAGTGTAAGAGATGTTGCCTATGGCAAACAGCTCTGACAAATTTATGTTTCTTATGATTGTTTAAAGCAGCTAGCTGTGCAATTGAACCTCTTGCTTTGGTCAATATGAAAGGTGCGGGTGCAGGGAAGACAAATGAGAGATTTATTTGTTTGTTTTATCAGTCACTCAATAAACCAGAGTTCTCTTGGCATCATAGAATTGTAGACTTGGAAGGGACCCTGAGTGTCATCTAGTCCAATCTCCTACAATGTAGGAATCTTGATCAAAGCATACATGACAGATGGCCATCCCATCTCTGCTTAAAAACCTCTAAGAAAGGAGAGTCCTCAACTTTCTAAGGGAGTCGGTTCCAAAGATATTGAGAGAGGGACACATGAAGAAGTCCCTCAGCTGTGCATCTCAGATCCCAGTTACATAGGTACATATGGGATGGGAAGAGGCAACATGAAACTATTAAATTTCAATGCATCAGTAGGTTTAATGAATGATTCTTAGCATACAACATTTCTTGATTGGCTTACCAATGCAACCTCTCTCTCTCTCTCTCTCTCTCTCTCTCTCTCTCTCTCTCTCTCTCTCTCTCTCTCTCTCTCTCTCTTTCTCTCTCTCTCTCTCTCTCTCTCTCTCACACACACACACACACACACCATAGCTGCCAAGTTATCCCTTATTTTAAGGGATTTTCCCTTATGCTGAATAGGCTTCCTCACGAGAAAAGGGAAAACTTGGCAGCTATGACACACACACACACACACACACACACACACACACAGAGAGAGAGAGAGAGAGAGAGAGAGAGAGAGAGAGGTGAAAGCTTATACCACAATAAACCCTTTTGTCTTTAAGGTGCATGTCACAAGACTTTTTGTTGCTTTTACTACAGAAGATGTAACATGGTTTCCCCTCTGGAAATGGTACAAAAGGAATAGGTCAGGAGCCCCAGGTATAATGGATATAAAACTGCATTTCTAAATTGACCTTGCCTTCACTTTGCATTTAAAAAGAGTGCATCAACGTTATAAATTTGCCCAAAATATTCAATAGAATTTCATTGCTTGGGTTTGACAGTGTTTCCAGAGCTAACCACTAAGTAAATAAATCATGCACAGCATTCTGTAGGAGCTAAGGTAAATTTATGTGGGTAGTTGAGAGAACTGCTGGAAATGTTGTACTCATGGCTCTCCAAAATGTAATTGGGAATGTCAAGATACATCATTACAACATGCACGGTTGCACAGATTTATGGTATGCAGGAGGCAGCCTTAAGCATAAAGGGTGGAGCACTGGAGAGTTATTCCATTCTCACAGCACTACAAAGTATTGGACAAATGACTCGCAGGCTGTTCCTGATTACATCTATCTTAAAGAGATGGAATGACTAAAAACCAGATTGTTTTACAATCTAGACCAGGCTTCCCCAAACTTCGGCCCTCCAGATGTTTTGGACTACAATTCCCATCATCCCTGACCACTGGTCCTGTTAGTTAGGGATCATGGAAGTTGTAGACCAAAACATCTGGAGGGCCGCAGTTTGGGGATGCCTGATCTAGACCAACACAAGCCAAAATTGAGGTTGATGACATGGATACTGTATCACCCTTTCTGTTCTTATTCTTTCTTTTGGACTAGGCACCTTACCCATTGGATGTAGACTATGTTCTTAGGGTATGTTTACGCACTGAATATTACCCTGGCCTTTCAGGTAACCATCTCTGACTTTGCTGAAAATGGCCCTGATGAATTTCCAAGCAAATGAAATGCCAACAAAACACCAAGGGCTCTGTTTGTGCTCAGTGAATGTGTGCAAAGGTCTTGAGGGTGCTCCAAGACCACCACTTAATTTCCCCTCCGTTCCTCATTTGGGCAATGAGACAACAGAAGAGAGAGTGGAGGACACTTTGAAACTTCAAGCCCTTAAAGGTCATACTTGTCTTTATTGATATATTTGAACAAATATGACCATTTTTCATCACAGTCTGGTCTCCCGACTTTTGTTCATAAGTGTAATGGCACATACAAATTGTGAGAATGAATCCCAACCAGCCAAATAAAGAGTGTTCTTGTTTTCTACATTTCTGATTTCCTCCACACTGTGTCTCTAACCATTTGGATAAAACTTTTATATAGCCAATCCTAGTAATAAACAAACAAAAACTCTAATTGAATAATGAGCAAAAGAAAATAGTTATAAAATGAATAGTGTATAATGCATCACTGGTGATATTATTAATGGTGTTCATATACTCGTAAAATTAGATGTATTGGCCCTGAAATTATAGCACATACATACAAATACAATCATTTATTTTAAATTTATAATTATAGTCCTTAAATTCCATGAATTAATACTGATTGACATTAAGTTTGATGTACAGTTAATTACAATTTATTTACAGGAAGGCTAAGGGACATTTTGTCCATTTCATTAGTGTGCTGCTTTTTTTCTGAAGTATGTTTTTGTATTTGGATTTATGTGCTTATTTTGAAAATAATCTAGCTGAGTTGCAAACACATGAAAGGCAAGAGAATGCATCCTCTGCATATCCAGACACAGAGCACTGGTGGGACCATCATGTGCTATATAGCCTACCTAGGCCTCTAATTGGATGTCCCCCAGATGTGGTTGAACTGCATCTCCCATTATCCCTGACCATTGCCCATGCAGCTGAAGCTGATGAGAGCTGTAGTCCAACAATATCTGGAGGGCAATGGGCTGGGGGAGGCCATCTTGAGTACCAATAAAAAGAGAAATCTATATTTTCTTCAAGGTGCTTGGCAGGATCAAATTGAGAATCCCAGAAAGTGCTGACAACATGAACTTACACATTATGAAGAATCATAATGCACACACTTGTTTGTACTTGTTGCTTTCATCAGAAGGAGAAAACCTAAGCCCTGTTTAGTGTGTAAATTATATTCTGTTCTGCTGTTCTAGACCTTACGTACTTGAAGTCAAATGAAAGGATTGTGCTTTTGGGGCCCACTCACTGTGTCACATCCCTGTAACCCAGCTCTGCCACCTTTCTCAGACTGGAGGGTGATGATCTGTAGCTAGGAGCATTCTCTATTCCCTTAGGGTCCCTATGCTTCTTAGAATCCTAGGCAGTCAGGTTTCTAAATCATGTGGGTGGCCTACCCAATGCCTGCTCCCACATGAGGCACAGCATGCCTAACCAGGGCTGTATTCTCAAAGCATTCCAGTAAATATATGCTCAGTAGGTTGAAAATCAATGAATTAAATAGATGTCAGATTGTCTTTCTAACTCCAACTTTATAAAACACACGGAAGACAGAGTATATATGTATATATATATGGCTTGCTATAGCAGAATCTAGATGAAAGATTTTCATTCTGAGTGATGTTGAGCAGTGCCAGTTGCCAAAGCTGGTCTCTGCAATCAGCACGTTACTTCCCTTAAGTATGACAGAATCAGCTCAGGGTTGTGGGATTCTTACCCATCAGTCACCTTTCTTGACGTGTGAAAGCGAGGAGTTGGGGGCAGGGAGAATGCAAGCAAACTTGTGCTATTTTAGAGTTTTCTTGAGCCCATCCACCAGAGAGAGGTTTTTCACTTTTAAAACATGGTTGAAGGAAGGAGAGCAGAATGTGCAATTTTCTTCTGTTAATATTACCTCTGGATGAGATGGCAGCAGTGGCTTCTGGCGTGCTGGTAATGTTTGTTTTATTTACAAACATACAAGCAGCACATAAGCGGAGGTACTTGTAAGGTGCCTGTACACTGCTGTTAGACCTGCTGGTTTGATATCCTTCAGTCACCTCCAGACTGTCAGTGTTTTGTGGAAGGGATTCAATATCATGCTGGAAATATTGGTTGGCACAATTACAATGGATTAAACTGCTCTGTCCCTCTGATGCAACAAACCCACTTCTTTTTAAATGTAATTTTTTTGTGGTGGGCAAAATGATGGGGAAATGCAATACAAAGTGTGTGACTGACAGAAAGAAAGGCATATGACATCCATGCCACGAAATCAGGATGGGTGCTTATTGTGTTGTAACAACCCCACAAACAAATAAGCAAGCAAATAAGAATGAATGCTAAGCAGGTTGTCTGGAGGAGCTCCTGGTGTCATACAGACCTAAGATCTGAGGTGGAATACTTCATGCTCCAGTCACGTGACAGAATAAGCTCCAGGTGGGGCTGTAGGAAACACACATTTAGCCTCACCTCCCCGTGCTTCACAACCTCTTCCTGCCCCATACATGGTTAAAGTAAACATCTGCAGCAGAGTGTTGTGTATCTATGGAGCTCCCCACACAACTGAGAACCCTGGGTGGTCATATAAGGGAGTGGAAGGAGTTGCTAAGCCCCAGGGGGACAGGGCTAAATGTGCATTTCTGCAATCCTGCTTTACCTGTGTTGCCTCTTAGGGCAATAGTGCCTGAAACGGAGTATTTATTGATGTTGCTATGGATTTGTCCAAATATTGTGGAGTGTATTGTGCTAAAGACAGAGAACAACCTCATGCCAGAGGTGCCCATATCATCCCATAGTACAGCCCCGAAAATGCATGACATAGAGAGGCCAGCGTGTCCTGGGCACCAAGTCTACTCTTTAAATGGAAGGGGTATGATCCATCCCGATGGGTTTCAAAGTCCGTTTGAAATGAAACATCATAGTTAGCCAGCCATTTATTTTATCACAACAGAAAGAGCTGCTGCATAAGGGAAGTCCCTTAGGTTTATTTTTCTCCCCAGGCATTTCTTAATGCTTTCTAGTCAAGATTCAATGAAGGTCAATGCAGTAGGAAGTGTCTCTACTGATTTAGATAAATGGTGCCTTTTGCAATGGATTGCTTTTCCTTTTATCCAATAGAAGGTTTACCACAGGATTTTACTTTAGGCAGTATGGCAATGTGCAAATATTTCATAAGCCATGGTGGGGGTTATTAACTTGGCACCAATTTGACCCTGCAGGGCAAATGTGTCTTGCTTCTTAAGAGGGTTTTATATTACAATATAGATGCTATAAATACTCTAAATATCTCATAGCAGTGATTTATTCTTTTGCCACCGTGGCACACAGAGCACAGGCATAGTCAACAGATTCAAGATAAAGGAAGAAAGTGCAAACTCCAACATTAATTTATTTCCTATTTTGTCAAAATAAACTTTGGAGTTCAAGCTGTTTAAAAATGTTTCTCCTGGATCTGAATGGAATGGAAACTTGACACACTGTGACTCACAGAACAATAATGGGTTATGACTCATAGAACAAGAACTAGCAAACATGGAGTTAATGCTTTGCAAGAGATAGAACCTCTGCTTTGGTCACCCACTCTTCCTTATCTGATGTCCTCTACAACTCTCATTCCTGACCATTGGTCATCCAGACTGAGGCTGATCAGAGTTGTAATCCAACATTTCTAGAGGGTGAAAGGGTTGGAGAAGGCTGGTATAACCCTTATGCAATCACGCTAATGTCACAAACAGAATATACTTGATGAAATTCCTTCCCCAGCCCCCTCTGTACTCTGTGTTCCTTGGTATACTTAAAGCTGAGACTGTGGACATTACCTCAATAATATGCCCATAAATAAAGTTAATGTCTCTATACTAATCGCTCAGAGTACCTTTTGCAGTGATAGATGATTTGGTCTCCTGACCACTGCAACACAGTGTTCCTTAGGGTGACCCTGTAGATGATCTATAAAGTAAACCTAGTTCAGTATGTGGTCTTTAAATAATGCTTCTCATACTATAAGGCTTGGATACCTTAAATATATGTGGAAAGGCTGCTGTTGGTTGAAATTTAGTTGTGTCTTCTCTAAGATACATATGTGCCTCAGCATTAAACATTCATGGATCTTTGGCTGATAGCACAAGAGTCTATCTGTATTTTTAAAATGCAGCTAGCAGTGGCAGTAGGAACATAGTTGGAACATAGGAGCCATTAGATCATATGCAAGGACCATTCACATGATCTTCCCTTCCAAAACAGAGGACTGTATTTGTATTGTACACTCAAATTGCTTCAAAAACAGTCAGTTGCCTATAGTTGGGTAATGTTGATGTTTTCTCACCTGCAGAGAAGCCATGTGTGAACCAGGCCTAAATGTCCAACCTTAATTCCATATGAGAAAATCCTCCATTCAGCTCATTATCTATTAATTATTCTTTTTAAGGAAAAATATATTTACATGGAAAATTGTTTGGTCATTCATAGAGTAACTGTGCCTTTGCCAATGGATGTTTGCATGGAAATGGCTTGAAGTTTGGTAGTCCCTATTCATTCCAGCACAGAAATGGTTAGACTTAGAGGCACAGGCTTTAAGCAAAGCACTGTACCTACCTAGAAAGTGCCTACTAATGCTGGAAGCAGGCGATTCTAAGGTACATATTACACTAAGAAGCAACTGGGCAATATGAATGCAAGTCAATCAAGAAACTTAGGGATCTTATTGATCCAGCTTAAGCCTTCCTGGTGCATCAACAGAAGATCTGATCCTGGAATCACCCCAGTCAAGTCTTGTTTTAAGGTACAGAGATTAAAGAAGGGAGGCCTTGAGACATCAGGTGAGCATTGTGCATTCTAGTTACTGTCAGGTTCATTGCAGTCCTTGTCAAAGCTATGGTCCAAGAAATGCTTATGAGTGATTCTTTGGAATAGGATCCTATAGGTTGATAATTCCTGACCAAAGTCACACTCTACATATGGAGGGCCTACTAAAACGGGATAGCTTGCATGGGACCAGACTTTTCCAAGAAGGTATCATTTTTAAGCCTCTGTGTTTGCAAATGGTAAACTTTTGTTTACCATCATTGAAACTGGAGTAATAACATCAATCAGTGTTTGGAAAAATTATACTATTGCTAACAAACTTAATTTTGTCATAAGTTTTACCTCTTTCATTTTTGTGCAAGGAATAAACTTTACAAACCTTGTAAAGGTATTTTGTCATGAATTTTGATGCTACCTTTGGTTTGCTTGTTTAAAATAGTGTACGAACCCGACAGTTTACAAACTGAAACCTTCCGTTTATGAAACTGTGACCTGGGATCATCTGTTGTTCTGGGGTCTTGCTTGTTTTATGAAGCTTTATGGCAGATATTAATGATAAGTCAGCAACAGGCCAAAATTGTACTGTCATAAACACCCCCTTGCCAGCTCTTTTCCTGAAACCATAGCCACCATTTATAGGATCAAGATGGATTTTGTCAGTGTGTGGTGGCTAGATTTCTGTTCTTCTGCAGCTTACTTTGCTTTCAGCTGTAGATATGAGCATAGATTTATTTATTTTTATCTTTTAAAGGATATACTGGAAAAAAGTTTGTAAACTCTGAAATTGGGATTTAAGAGACAGGTCAAGCTGGGGTTTACCAACCTGAAAGTAATCGAATGTCAGTGGACATTTATGCTCTTGTCATCTCCTTTTCCAAGCATAGCTGTTTTCAGTCTATTTGTAAGCATGGTTACTGTGTTTCCTACTCTTTTCAAAGGTTAGAGCATTGGAAAAAGACACAGAGATGAAAGCCATTGTAAGGGAACATTTGAGTCTTTCGATCCCATCCTTGGCCTCATGTTTTAAGCGCTCCACAGGCAGCATAGTGGTACAATGCTCTGTGGGATATCTGCTCGAAAGACCTGATTGCATCTACAAAAGATATACTGCTGACAGTGCATTTTTTAAAAGGTCCAAAACGTGAACTGTCAAAAAGAGTATATACAAAAATACAAAGACTTTGATGTTTATTGTTTTGTTTCCCTTTGAAATGTTCAATGGAGGTGAAAGAGTTGATGGACTGAATAACATATACAGAAGTAACTTTTGTTAATATGGTATGTATATTTGAATGGGACTTCTATTCACTACTGGCCTTTCATCTCTTTGGAGTTCGTCTCCAAGCAAAACTGAAAACGTAACTGTTTTTCTGTGTGATTCCTTTTAATCATAAAACATTCTATACACATATGGTCACAAAACATGAGGATCTAAGATTTCAGAGAATCATGGAATCATAGAATTGTAGAGTTGGAAGGGACCCCAAGGGTCATCTAGTCTAGAGTTGCCATTTTTCAAGAAGTAAAAATCCAGACACACAAAAAAATTGTTGAGCTTCCCCCAGCCCCCGGACATATGACAATCCTTTCTAGTCCAACCCCTTTGCAATGCAGGAATCTCAACCATGTAGATCAGGCATCCCCAAACTTCGGCCCTCCAGATGTTTTGGACTACAATTCCCATCTTCCCCGACCACTGGTCCTATTAGCTAGGGATCATGGGAGTTGTAGGCCAAAACATCTGGAGGGCCACAGTTTGGGGATGCCTGATGTAGATCATACATGACAGATGACCGTCCAACCTCTGCTTAAAAACTTCCAAGAGAGGAGAATGCACAACTGACTGAAGTCAACCATTCCATTGTCAAACAACTCTTACCACTAGAAAGTTCTTCTTGATGTTTACTTGGAATCTCCCTTCTTGTAACTTGAATCCATTGATTCAGGAACTAGCCTCTGTAGCAGCAGAAAGAAGAAGAGTTTAGATTTGATATCCCGCTTTATCACTACCGGAAGGAGTCTCAAAGCGGCTAACATTCTCCTTTCCCCTCCTCCCCCACAACAAACACTCTGTGAGCTGAGTGGGGCTGAGAGACTTCAAAGAAGTGTGACTAGCCCAAAGTCACCCAGCAGCTGTGTGTGGAGGAGCGGAGACACGAACCCGGTCCCCCAGATTACGAGTCTACCGCTCTTAACCACTACACCACACTGGCTCTCAGAAAACAAGCTTGCTCCATCCTCCATGTGACAGTCCTTCAGATATTTGAAGATTGATATCATATCTCCTCTCAGTCTCCTCTTTTCGAAGCTAAACATACCCAACTCCCTCAACCATTCCTCATAAGGCTTGGTTTCCATCCCTATAACATCTTGTTAACCCTCCACTGCACATGTTCTAACTTGTCAATTATAGTTCTGTGAAGGGAATGGGGATGTCCCAAACAACTCTCAGCAGCTTCTGTCTTCTTCTAAAGCTTCTTTTAGAATTCTCAGCACAAATCACAGTTCCCAGGATTTATAGTACAGATGGGGTCTGAAAGGGAAGATGCTTTTGCTGATATGTTCTGTGCTCCTATGAGAGCTCCTGTTCTAGAATCAAATCCTGGAATCAGCATTATTTTATGCAAAACATGATATTCCCAGTAGTTTGTGTAGACAGGCACAGTCTATCTCTTATTACACTAGAGGAGGAAGACGACCAGGATCAGAATGACACAAAAAGAGTTCAACATGGTTCACTTTCTCCAGTATTTTTGCTGCTTAGGTTTCTGGAAATTTGACTTGCTATAAAACATTTCTGAGCGCTTTGGAGTGCGAATTGTGAGTAGACACACAAGTCCTGTGTGATTAATCATTATGACAAGACAATGACAATAATGGATTCAAATGTAATCTTTATTCTCGACATCAGTAATGAAAACAGAGAAAGCATTCCTTCCAAATTGACATGCAGTCTGAATTAGTTGGAGGGTGCCAGGAAAAAGAGTTATGTATTTGTGATTCTGCATGTGTTAAGTTTTAAACAGAGCAAAGAAGTTGATGAGAGCATAGCAGTGCGCAGCTCAAATGCGTTGGATATATTTTTAAATTCAGAAACATACTGACAATATGAGCCTGTGAGTGAACCCAGGCTGTCACTAACTGTCTTTGTGACCTTAATAAATACCACTATTTATCCCACTCCATTACCAAATACACAACATTATCAATTTCTGTTATAGCTTTTTAGCATATTAATATTAGAGACTCTGAATTTTGACTACCTGTCTTCTTTGGCATTTACATTTGGCTTTATTGCCCACTATATCAATTGCATGAATGGTCATGTATTCTATTTCCTTTTACAGCCATACCATTTGGCTCTCATTAATCCCTTGGAGAGTTGAGTCAGCATCATATTCTGATACATATGGTAAAGCATTGTTGTTGTTGTTTTTAAAAAACATACTTCCGTGTATGCTGCTAAGGACAGACAACATTGTGCCCAAAGATCTGATTTATTAAGTGTTGCACAAATATTAAAAAATAGCTTTCATTCCTAGTCTCTTAGGCACAGCACCATGAAATATGAACCACAGACACTTGGAAGTACCTAACTTTCCCTGATATAATGCTCTCTGAAGTATATTATTATCTGACCTTTAGAACACACTTTGTAAGGACTAATATATTGATTCCTGAGTGTTTTAACTATTGCAAAATCTAAATGGCATTTAGCCGTTTTAAGGTCATTAGATACGTCCAACAACTTGGGGAGAAGATAAGCAACAGATGGGGAATGCTACAGAGGAAATCTTTGGGTTTTCTTCCTGATCCTGCCTTGTATCAATTAATTCAACTGTAAGTAGATTGTTTATATAGGGGCAAACCTAATTTAAGAACAGTCTCATGCATCAGTGCAAATAAGTGATGTGATAAGATCCAGACTAGTATAAGAAACCCACAATTAATAACAAAACCAATATCTAGATATTCTCTATTCAGTAACATAACTTTTTGTAGCCTGGAACCTTTGGCCCTCCTGATGTTGTTTGGCTGCAGCTCGCATCTGTTCCAGCCATCGTGCCAACGGTCAGGGATAATGGGTGTTGTTGTCCAGTAACATCTGAATGGGCCCCAGGTTGGGACTTCTTGGGGAGGGAAAGTGGTGGATTGATCATCTTTCATCAGCTGTCTGCTGACTGAGATAGCTAAGTGGTGTTTAAGGTAGTCTTGGATATCAGCTTTACTCTGGAAAAAGAGTGAACAAAGGAATTAACCTTTGGATGCTTTGGGAAAGACATTTCAAGTTTCTGCATCTGTCAGTGAAAATCCAGTGATTCAGTGAGTCAGTGTCAGGGCTGGAGTCAGATGCAGGTCAACACAAAAGATGCAGGGTTCCATTGTCAGTGAAGTCAACTCTTCAATGAAACAACATACAACTCAGCAAGCCTTCCCAGTAGGTCTTGCCCCTATGGAGCAGTTGCCAGAATTGAAGATCCTTTGTGTTGCCCACCAAGTCCCCACGATAATTCATCAGTGAATTTTCCCTAATGCACAATTTTTCAAAGCAATTTCCTGAAATATAATGCATTTTTGCATATTATCTGCACTAATATCTGCATTTTTTTAGGCTGGAGAACCGCAGTGCAAAATGTAGAGAAGATGTCTGTTTTTGGGTTTGCATATTGTTTTGAAAACTGAAAATTATCTAGATTTGCATTTAAATAAGTACTCAATCAAATTTCTCCCTCAGTCCTAAAATGGAGTCTCTCTGAAGTGAGTGGAATAGTCCATAGGACTTTCCTGTGCTTTTTAATATTAGATCACAAAATCAGTGAGTGTGATAATCCAAGCTACAGCAAACATGTGGGCTCCCAGAAAGGAGCTCACACTGGTTTCCTGCTCTCTGGTCCTTTGCAGGGGCATACCCAGGATCAAAACTAGGAGGGGGGGGGGCAAGCCATGGTCGTTCAGGGGCGGGGACAAGGCATGGGAGGGGAGGGGCCACGAAGTGGGAATGTGGGCGGGGCTACAGGGCCAGCGGGGCCCGACAACATCGTGGCAGCAGCGGCGGCGGCCACCTTGTGCTTCTGGGGCTGGCAGCGGCGGCGGCGGCTACCCTGCTTGGCTGGAGAGGATGGGAGGGTCGGGCAGGTGAGAGGGGGTGGCAGGGCGGGTGAGGGCGAGGCAAGGCAAGGCATGGCCGCAGTCACGACGGCTCCGAGGCGTTGCTGCATACCAGCATACTATTTCAACCATGTCGTGGGTTCAAGCCCCACCTTGGGGAAAAAATCCTGCATTGCAGGGGGTTGGACTAGATGACCCTTGTGGTCCCTTCTGACTACAATTCTATGATTCTATTGATATATTACCATAGCATATGCACCATTATGCTTTCTTGAATTGTCCTAGGCATAGCAGCCAACTCCTAGAGGCCTAGGTGCCTCCCCCCCCCAATTACTGGTAAATACTGTATTTGAAAGAGTCACCCCCCCATGTTCATGGGCTTTCTATGTGGGGCTTATCTCCCCCCCCCAGTATTTTATTAAGGATGGAAGAGGGAGGGAAGGAAGGAAGAAATAGAGAGAGGGATAACTCATATTTGTGGGTGCCTCTGGGTGACGCTGTGATGCTGGAACTCTGCAGCAAGCCTTGTAAGCAGCTTTCTCTCTGCTTTATTTACAGCAGGCACGTCCAACAGGTAGATTGTGATCTACCAGTAGATCACTGGATGTCTGTGGCAGATCACTGCTAGATCACTGGCACCCCTAAAAAAAGCTCACCCAAAATTTTCCTCCTCCTTAAAAAAAGCTGAACTATGACCTGAAGCCCTAAACAAAAATGGGCCTCCCCCCTCCTAAAAGAAGCTCAACAAGTTTGACCTAACCCCCCCCAAACAGGGCTTCCCTTCCTTAAAAAAACTCAACAGCTTTGACCTGAACCCCCCCCAAAAGCGGGTGGATCACTCTCAGTTTTTAACTCTGTGAGTAGATCAGAGTCTCTTGGGAGGTGGCCACCCCTGATTTACAGTATACAGATGCAGGAGGAGGGGCAGACTGGAACACCACTGCTTTTTATAAACATCACTGTGTCTATCAAAGCTACAGCCCCCCTTTTCTTATTCACTTCCTTTTAGCCTTGCAGAGGCTAATTGAATCCTCTGCACCCTCATTAAATCACCAATAGAACTCTTAATGTGATCCATGAATGCTCATTAACAACTCCCACTGAAGAACAATAGGGTGAAGTGGTGAGCTATCAAATCTTGCCTGAAAGGGGATATCTGCTCCATTGTCTTAACTGCTTAACTTGCTTTATTTATTTGATGTGTTTTTGTTACAGCTGTGTTCCCCCCCCCAGCAAGCGGAGACCGAGCTGCTGTCGCTAAAGCAAAGCCCTTTCCACTTCAGGTTTTGGAGGGGGAAAGTACATTAATTTTTTGCTTCGGGGGGGGGGCATCTGCCCCCCCTGCCCCCTCTACCTACGCCCATGGTCCTTTGTACTGCCATGCCAAGCTAAACCAAATTTTAACGTAGCATATCATCTGAACTGGGACCTATAAACTCTCTTCTCACTAACCATGAGCTGTCACCATTGTGCCAAATCTTGACTTAACTCAATGTGGCAGTAAAAAGAACCAGGGAGAAGCTGCCAAGTGGCTTCAAGCAGATGCAGATTTAGAATAGTATGACCGGTTCAGTCGCACTGGCCGTGGAGCCTCATGGATGCCGCAGGGGATGCCTCAGCTATTATTTAGAATTGAGTGTGAGAGGCAGGGGGGGGGTCAAATTTTGACACTGAAATTTGAGACTCCAAGGTCCACCACTCCAGTGAGCTCCTATCCAGAAGCCTGCAAGTTAGCTCTCACAAAACACTCAACACTACAACCCAGGGATTAAAATTTAAAGTCAGGCAGCTGGGGTGTAAATGCAGAGGTGAATATTTCCAGTAGAGCAGGGTAGCATTCGTTTTCATATCAGAGCCTTTGCCCTCAGAGACAGGAAGAACAGCGTAGTGTGGGCTGCCTAGCAACTAACCCACTGAGTGAAGGTGGTGCAGAAGTTAATCTCTTTAGTAAGTAAGTGTAACTATTAATTTAATTAGTAAAGGCATTGTAGCATGAATCATCTTGGTACACCAGCAAATTTTTTAATGAAGATTCTCAGATTCTAACCTTGAATGGGCACATTAGAGACTGGCTCTTCATTATAGTTGACAGAAGGCATCATTATTAAAAGCAGAGACAGCTATTTACTGAAAAGGGATCACTGAAGATAGAGTGGGGTAGGGGGCGATTCTTTATTGGAAAAGACTAATGAATAACATACGGGTGCTTGTTTGTTTTTAAACTGGGGAGAAATTGAGAAGGTCTTAAATTCCCTACTCACTCGATGCATTTTTGCATTTTCTTTCAAGGCTCTCATCTGGCTTGTATTCAAAACTGATCCCTGAATTAATTCCCCATGGCCTTTGTTTTATTAAAAAAGGAGTTAATAAGAAGGATTTTAAAATAAGAATCATTTCATTTCTGTATATTTATTTCACATGCAAATAGACCCGCATGAATCCAGAGTTCTTTGTGTTAAATGGAAGGCTGCGTACTACCACTGCTGCATGCAAAAAATCTCTGCTGAACATTCTGCTGAACAGATAATTGGTGCTATCTGCGCTGCCAGTGTCAAAAACTTTTTTTTAGGAGGATGGGGTAGATTTAGTTCCTGTATGTTCCTCTGTTCATGCAAGTAACGTTTTCACATCATCCATAGGGATTGCTGTTTTCACATCATCCATAGGGATTGCCTAGGTATGTCTTTAATTGAGAAAGCAAGGACATTGCTATCAGATATGATAATTTCCAGGGTTACGATATCCCACTTTCCTCTAAGCAACTCAAGGCAGCACACGTGGCTCTCCTTTCTCTCCATTTTATCCTCACACCAATCCTGTCAGGTAGGTTGGGCTGGGAGACAGTGACTAACTCAAGGTCATCCAGTGAGCTTCACGGCTGAGTGGGAATTTGAACCTGGGTCTCCCAGGTTCTTTATCCAAGATTACCACATGCATGCTATTTTACAGCACTAATCTTTCTGGCAACAAGGTGCATGCATGTGCTCTTTCCTAAGGGAAAACATTCGAGAAAAGAGGCTTCCGGATTCAGCGCCAGCGTCGATCGGCGGGGTTTCGTCTCGTCTCCGAGACGGCCCGTCTCTGCTAGGAGTGGGGAGGGCAGCGAGAGCAACGCTGCGCCCCTTAGAACCTCGGGAAGGGCGTCCCGAGGGCAATTTGCTCGGCACAGACCCAATCCGGACTCCCCAACTCTTCGGTTAGCTCTAATAAGAGCTCCGGAGCGAGGAGGGTAGAAGTCGCGGGGGCCATTTTGAGCGGCAACGTTATTCTAGCAGGGAGAAGCTTCAAGCCGAAGGCGGAGAGCGCTGGATTCTTCCGAAAATAAAACGATTGGAAAAGACTGTAAGTAATCTCACGATTTGGATTATAAAACAATTTGGTCTGGGAGAGAGGGGAGAAAAGAGGAAGCCACCCCCCCCCACGGCAACAAAGAGACAGTAAATAGAAACCCGAAGCCATAAACAGAAGATTTGTAATTCAAAAGGATCCCTCAAAGGCATCAAAGAGAATATCCCCTTTGATGCAGGGTGAAAAGGGGAGAGAGACTGTGGTTTATGACTGCCCTGCAGCAATGAGGTAAAGCCTAAGAAAAACCTTTCTTTCCCTCGGGAGCCGGCAGCCTAGGCAATTCAGTGAGTTGATCAGGATTTATAAGTCAATTTTTACTTCACTTTGTATTTCTGGACTTTGTGGAATTTCTTTTTTGGCTTAAGTGCTTGTGAAATGTGAGTTCGAACTTTATTGTTAACAAGACTTGAAGAATGCAGCCAGCTTGTTAAAATGGAGTCGAGAAAATAAACTGTGATCATATTCCACCCCACGTGATAAGTTTTGACCTTGGCAGGACTGAAATATGTCAACAAAAAAGTGTTCCCCTGAGTTCCAGCGGTCTGTTTTGACCTTAATGTGGGAAACAAGAATAGAGTTATGTCAAGAGGAGACACGACGACAGGAGTTACAGCAGAAATTTCAGGAGGTGATGGCGGAATATGATTTTCTAGGAGATGAAGCTTTTGACACTGAAAAAGAGCAATGTGAGAATGACAATGATGGGGAAGGAAAAGATGAAGATGAGGACTGTGATGATTCAACACAAAATGAAACACACCATGAAAAAAATGATGACTCTACTCTACAAAAAGTTGGATGGAGTGCCCTGTCTTTGAGGGGGGCACGATTGGTATTATTGGAACTCCAGAACGCCCACAGGGAAGAAGGAAAAAATATGCAGAGAAGAGAAGAAATTCAGGGGTCCTGTATGGTGACCTGGATGGCAAGAGACTGTAAACAGGGGGTGGGGTGAAGGGAAAGTGATGTTGTGATTATAAGGATGGATTAACAGGTTTATAACTGGTCTGCTGATTTTGGAATTTGCTGGATTGGGGGGGGTGGAGCCGGTAATCGGGGATGTAAGGTTAAATTGAGAATAGTTATAGTTTTAAAAGTGAATGGATTTTGGAAAATGTGAAAATATGGAGGCTTATAGAGGGAGAAAAAAAAAATTAGGCACGGGAAGAGAAAATGGGAGTTTGAATTTTCAGTGATTTGAATATTAGATGAAAATGTTAACAATTGATTTATAAGTTGTATAAGATACAAAGGTGTATTTTTATAAAGTAAGAAACTGTTGCAGATGATAAAAAAGGGATGAAAACCGGGGAAGGGGGGGAGGGGAAGCCCATAAAATATGGTTTTTCAACTATGAATGCAAGAAAAATTTTTCTGTTTTGTATTGTTTTTTTCTTTTTCTTTTTTTTCTTCGCCCTTTCTTTTTCCCCTTTTTTTCCTATTTCTATTTTTCTCTTTTTTTGGTATAACAATAGATGGTTGGATGGATGTCCTCCTGCGTACTGCCCTGGTTTGCTGGAGCTCCCTGGTGGCAGGGGGGGGCTTTGGGGTCAGGGGAGGGGGAGGAGGACAGAAATCCAAGCATAAAATGGACCATTTCTGACTGTTCACAAACATGGGATACTTCTGTGGCAGGGGAGGACCCATGTGGGTGGGTAGGAAGGAGGTGGAAAAGGGGTTTAAGTATGTACCGTTTTTTTGTTTTTTTGTATTTTGTAAAATTAATAAAAAGTATGTTTAAAAAAAAAAAGAAAACATTCGAGAAAAGAAGCCTAACTTGAGCTTCAGGAACATAAAACAGGGAAATATCGTGAATGGCAATCCAATAATATGGCTTACAAAAAAAGGGAAAACAAAAACTGTTCTGAAAATGAAGGTTGACAACAAAATTGCCACTGTGAAAATCAGGTGAAAAGTTATTGCCAGATAGTAATGGAGGAATAAAAGCCAAATATGCCTAGCATAGTGTTGACCTTGAAGTTGATATACACCTCCTTATAATGCCAGCAATTCAATGGGGAGATATCAGTGTTGCAAAACTACACTGGAGCTTCTGTAATTTATTTATGTTCCTAATATACCATATCCTATCTAGCTCTGAGAGAGTAAGCAAACAAGTAAAAAAAAGAAAAGGGGAAATAAAGCTATTAAAACTGTGCTTTTAATAACAGTTATCCTCAAAATAAGCTATTTTTTGTTGTTGCTTTTAAAAGTATCTTACATCTGAATGGTGGAAAATGAGGAACTGATCAGAGATCAAAGCTTGAAAACTAAAATTTAAATTCGACACTGTGGAGCAGTTGGATGGTTATAGACTCTGGAGTTAATGGGAAGCCCCTTTTTAAAATGGCAATGAGTATTGCTTCACTTACTGTGGTCCATGGTAAGCCAACCATGCTGTATTTGGAGCCCTGGACTTCTGTCCAAAAACCTTGCCTCAAAGCATCACTGTTGTTTTGTATAATCCTTGACAGTAGAGATGGGGGAAGGAATTTTGTGGGCCGACAGTTCATGTTTGCGGGTTGTGTAGCCAGTGAATTCTGGCCCGGGGCTGCTGCTGGGCCATCTTCGCCACACCCAGTCCAGGACCCGGGAGATGACCCTATCTTTTGTGGAATGGTGCGCAACTTCTTGTGCCTGAATGGGTCGGTCGGGAAGCAGCTCCAGGGTCATAACCACTTGCGCAGGTGCTGGGTCGGGGCCTGCTTCTGGTAGTGGTAGCCTGCTGAGGGCATCTGCGTGTCCCATCGCCTTCCCAGGGCGGTGGATTAGTGCATACTGGTAGCCGGCAAGAAAAATTGACCACCTGAGGACGCGGGGAGACAACACTTCGGGGGTCTGCTTCTCGGGGGCAAACAGGCTAGTTTTGAATACTTATAAAGGTGAAGTCCTATACCTCTCTAAAAAAAAATCATTATTTTGTTTAATAAAGTACATGCTAAGAGAGAGGAGGGAACTCAATGATAGCAATTAATTGAGTGAGTTAATTAACATGCAATTCAGGAGTAAGTGTGTATCTTAAAGAGGACTCAGAATTAAGCCTGAATGTTAAAACTCAACATTCCTGAGAATAGACTTTGCCAAGAAGAAGAAGGGAAGGATAAGTGTTGTTGATGATTTAATGAGCCAGATGGCCTATTGTTTTGTAACCAAGCCACTAAAAGCAGTCATGTTCTAAAGCCAAATTAAAGACTAATTTATTGGTTTTAAAATGATGTCCAATACTAGTAAATCAGACACCGTAATGAGATTTATGCCTGTAGAAGATTAGCACAAGCCCTTCTGGAAAACCCTAAAGCATTTAACTAGAAAGGCAACCACTATGGATCTCTAACTGGAATGAAATCAATTATTGTGTGTGTGTGCATGCCTGTGTGTATTTCTGTGTGCAGGCGTTATCCGGTGTTATTCATACTCAGAGCAGACCTGTAGAAATCAATGACTCAAGTTACATGTCTTCTCCAAGTATAACCCAAGTGTATACATATGGATACACATACATATTTATGACCTGCGCTGAAAGAGAGACATAGGGAGTGAATTTCCTGGATCTCTATGAAGCTTTCAACATCATTAATCACTGTATCCTTCTGAATGAGTGATTGAATACCTACCTACCTACCTACCTACACACATACTTTATGTTTTTCCCCTCGTGAACTCACTTTTATGTGACACCTTGGCCAATATTTAACACAGAATGAAGCATCTATAAGCCCAGTGAAATCAATGGACTTTGCACTTTGTTGGAATTTAGACCATATCTACTCATTTAACACAGATCCATTTAGTAGCCCCACCTTATTAAAGATTTGGAATTATTGGACAGTGTTAAGCATGCTTATCTATAGATGATGGTAGATAAATACTCGGAAATGTCCAAAGATATTTTGCAAGTGACCCTCACCAAAGGCCACTGAGTACATTTGGCAGCCATGGGATTATGGTTTGGTACCTGGTTAAATAGGAAACAGAAGATAGAAATCAATGGAATATTCTAGCATTAGAAGTAAGTAACCAGTGAGCATATGCCAAGCACCTGTATTGTGAATATTGCTGCTAACTTACTGCAGTGGATAGCCCAAGGAGAAAAACTCAAGGTACAGTAAACCTGTAACTTACATAGAAGTTACCTTCCATGGATCGTGCTCAAAGCCAAAGCTTTGTGTAGTGAAATTACAGTTCAGTGGTGGGTGAGATTTCCAAAGTCATTTTTCTTGGGTCTAAGTGTGGCTAAGATTGGATTGAACCAGTGCTAGTTGCCAATCTTGAAAAGGACATTGCAGAACCATAAAAACTACAGAACAGAGGAACTAAGTTATCAAGGGACTGGATCCCTTAAAAGACAAACAATAGAAATTTATAAAATGATGCATAGCTTGGAGAAATGAGATTGGAGATTGCCGGTGTCCCTTCCCTCCTTCACAGATCTAATACTTGGATACATGCAATCAAATCAATTTTGCAATACATCCAGGACACCCAGAGACAGTACTTCATCCCACCACACATAGTTGTGCCGCAAGATGTAGAAACAATCGCTGCAGGTCATATGGATTTGAAGGAGACTATACGTATTCATGCAGGATTGATTTTTAAATGGCTACAGCCATGATGGCTAAACGAAACATCTAGGTTCAGAATTAGTTTGCCACATAATATCAGCATTTGGGAATAAAGCAGGTGTGGAAGTCAATTCAGTGGTGGAGCGTTCCCCACTGAACAAGATGGTTTTTTGGTGTTTTCTGGTCTTGGTCTTCTCAAAATGTACCTCATGATCTCATGACCTCCAGGAGGGATGTGTCCCTTTAAGAACTCTGACAGAAGAAAGAAATTCCAATTCCTGTGTGTGTGTGGCTGAGTGTTGCCCTGCTCCAAAGCTTTTAAGGAGATGGATTCTTTGGGAAGATCATCACTCTCGCAGCTGAAGTCAGTATGATTCATTTTGATGCTGCCGTGTTTAGGATTGGGGTGTCGTACTAAACGGCTGAGTTTGGTTTATTAAAAATTATTCAATTCTTGTAGCTATGCTGTATAACTAAATGTACTCACTTAGCAACCATGGAAGTGTCAGCAGTTATTTAATATATGGCCTTTTAAGGGCATTGTGCAGATGAAATAAATTGTTGTCAGGCATAGAAGTATTGCTCGCAAGAGGTAAATGAGTTATTTGGGCATAGCATAAAAGAACACAGAGGAAAAAAATCTTATTAAGAAGCTTTGCAATGTCATCAGATGAAAGAGGCAATATCATTACATTTAACTGAAAGAAATGTGTGAGTAATAAATTATTAGTAAATTGGACTGAGTACCAGTCCTATAACTGTTCCTCTCAATATTATTTATTTAAAAGGGAAATAGTCCAATGACTCTTTTCCTTCAAATCTAATAATGTTTCAGATCTAATAATATATCAAGCGTATGTTTGAAGACATTGGGGGCATTTGTTTATTTCATTATTGATTCTTGGAAGCCCAGATATCAAAGGAAGCCCAGATATGCTATTATAGGAAACTGATATGTTCTTTCTCTCTCTTAATTCATAATTCATAAAATCTAATGACCCATGTACACTGTGCGTGCGCGTGCACACACACACACACACACACATAAGTGACATGGGTATACTATTAGCATGAGTGATGCAATGCTGGAAATGTCCATGCACAAATGTTCTAGCAACAGCTTCTTCAAGGCTACAACCTTATTTAAACATACGTAGGTTGCTAAATGTTGGACAGTGTAGCATTAATGGAAGATACTATGTCAATGATGGGATTCACCACATGCTTCCTGATGCCATTGCCACACCGTGGCAAATTTATATTGTTATAGATCTTGTGTGCTGGGGTTTGTGGGTCCAAGTCGGCCACAATTTTTATAATTAGTAAAAGTTAGAATTAATCAAGGTTTGCTTAAACTGTGCCAACCACGAAAATTCATGGGCTTAGCTTATTCTAACAAACCAGGCAGCGCTAGCTGATTGTAAGCCATTAATGCACAAAGACCTGTGATGACCCATCAAAGAAACCATCACGAGATAACAAACACTGCCCTTCCTCCAGCTGTACAATGGTGGGCAGAGACCAGAGATGACGTAAGTGACCAGGAAAAAGGTGTCCGTTCTTGCAAGTGGCTTGGGAAGCAGAGAAGGGTGGGGGCAGAACACAATGTGGGCTGGTGGGGAGAAGCTATAACACAGAAACACAGATGATGACTTTTTGCTGTTCTTCGAACCCAGTACTACAGGAGGAGGCCGGGTGGCTTGGGGTGTAAATGCTCTGCAATCCCTTCATCAAAGTTCAGGCTGCATATAGTCATGTATCATAAAGACACCACAGTCTCTGATGTGCATCATTGTCCCAAAAGGGAACACAGACCCTGGCAAACCCTCCTGCAACTCCTGCAATTTTGCATCATTTGTGATTATTGTGGTGGCAATGCAATTATATAATTAAATACCCAATGTTAGCTGTTCCAGCAGGAATTTAATCGACTGGGCTCAGTGTTGGCCTGTGTAATCTTATTTCATATTTTATTTCTAAAGCAATGAAAGAATGTTGTGTAAGGGCCCATGCTGAGTGTTTCTGCGTATCTGAAAACCTAACCAGTACTGGAAGAAAGATGTTTACTGCACCACAACACATGATAAAAGAGAAGTTGAATTGTACTACACCACTAATCAGATGATTTGCTATGAAAGAATTTTTCCAATGATCTGAAATTATGATCTGGAATGGTTTCCCACATCTTAGCAGTCCCCCCCCCACCCCTGACCACTTAACACTGGATATTAAGGCTAATGCATTAAAATAAGACCAACGATCTATTCTCATTCACTTTAATTGACTACAATTAGACTTAGGTACATATGTTATTACTGAACAAAGTCTCTAAAATACTCTTGTGTGCTTTTTGTCATTTTGAAGCCTCATTAGGAAACTATTAATTTTATTGTCTTTTCTTCCTTTCTCTTTTTATAGAACTCTCAGAGTAGATACGATCAAGGCTTTCATTTAACAAAAGAGTCTACCCAAAGTGAGACAGAATACCGCCTACTGTGTGCATTCAGTGCCATGTAGTAATGGGAAATAGTAGGGTTAAAATTGTCAATCTTGGAGCGAAGGACTCCACACTCAGTCTGCTCTTGTGGCTACTTCCATTTCAGATAGTTCTGTGTCTTTGTTCCATTTTGTCCTCTTTTTTGGTGTCGTTTCCCCTCTTTTCTGGCAATGCATGCATAATAATGTAGGAAGCTGCCTTAGAGCAAGTCAGATCATTGGTCTGTCTAGCTCAGCATCACTGACTGGCAATGTGGTTCTCCAGGGATTCAGATAAGGACATTCCCATCCTTATGTGGAGTTCTGCCACTGAGCTACAACCCTTCCAATATCTAGTCTAAACAGTATCCACCAAAGCCAAGTATAATTGCAGAACATTTCAAATTCCATAACAAGGTGACAGCAAGTTGAACACTGTTCTTTTGGGAAAATTCTAGAGATGCTGTTTGAGACAGATTTATTTGCACAGTCATTTACGAAACACTAATAATCCTCTTGACAGAGCTGCTGTCAAAAATTCGCACAATGCTCTTGATGGTGCCCACAAATTTTTAAATTGATGCAGCTAGCAACAGGGCATTTAAGTCATGACGCCAAACCTCTGGAATACCCTTCCCTTTCCTGCCATCAGGCTCCCTCACGTTGACTTTTAAAATAACTCACAAATTTCCTTCTATTTTGCTGTTGACAATGACAACAGGATCTCCTCCTCCTCCTCCTCCTCCTCTTCCTCCTCCTCCTCCTCCTCCTCCTCCTCCTCCTCCTCCGTGTCTCCCTTACCCCATTGCTTATTGTTTGATTTGTGGTGTGTGTGTGTTAATGATTAACAGTACTTGCTTTAAGATTATAATTTAAAAATAATTTGTATATTGTTTAATTGACAAGATTGTATCTAAGCTATTTACAAAAACAATTATAATATATGAGTTACACAAATATATTATTATGGATGTGGGTGGCACTGCGGTCTAAACCACTGAGCCTCTTGGGCTTGCTGATCGGAAGGTCAGCAGTTCGAATCTCCACGACGGGGTGATCTCCCGTTGCTCTGTCCCAGCCCTTGCCAACCAGTAGCTTGAAAGTACACCAGTGCAAGTAGATGAACAGGTACCACTGTGCGGAAAGTAAATGGCGTTTTTGTGCACTCTGGCTTCCATTGTGGTGTTCCGTTATGCCAGAAATGGTTTAGTCATGCTGACCACATGACCTGGAAAGCTGTCTGCAGACAAACGCTGGCTGACTTGGCCTGATGAGTGCCACAACCCCATAGTCGCCTTTGACTGGACTTCATCCAGGGGTCCTTTACATTAATAAAAATAAGAACAAAACAAACCAATAACCTCCCTTTCCACATCACCTCCCAAAAATACTTTAAAAAGGATATAGGATCTGAATCAGCCAAAGGCCTGGTTGAAAAGGAATGTTTTGCCTGGCGCCTAAAGTTGTATAATGAAGGTGCCAGACGAACCTCCCTGGGTAGAGCATTCCACAAATGGCAAAACTGATTTATTCTGTTTGTTAACACACACACAACCCCAGCAGGAGCATGATGTGTCCTCCACCAGAGATATTTCCCCTCCCCTAACACCCCAAACAACCAATTTAGTAGTAAAATAAATGAAATGGCCTCAAACTTTACAACTGAAAGTGCAAGGCGGCATCCAGACTGTCACTATTTTGTGGGAGGGATTCAATTATGTATCAGAAAATTAAGCCTGTGCAATTAAAGCGATCTGTCACCATAGCACAAGAAATCCATTTAAAAACAGCACCAGACATTTTGAGGTTAGAAAAGTAGATGGGGAAGTGTATTGACAAGTGTGGGATGAATGAAGGATAATGAGAAGACATATAAAAAATCCACAAGCAAATCGGGATGAATGCATGTTGTTGTATAACTGTCTTGTAAACAAATCAGTAAAAATGCTCAACAAAAACCAGACACAGTCTATCCTCATGTACCGTAAGCTTTTGGGCAACCAAATCAGAATGAATGAATGCTCAATAAATAGGTCACCTGGCAGAAACCCAGTATTCCAATTGCTGGATGCATTGCAACCACAAATAACCCTCCATAGTTTAGAGAAAGCGAACAGTCTTCCTTTTCCATGACCACTTTAGCATACTTCATTTTGCAATTCAGCTTGCTCCCACTCATTATATGTTTGCACATATAATCTGTTATTCTGTCTCAGTATTACATATCCTACAACCACAACCATCTTCAGTGCAGGGATGTGTACACTCATCCTAGAAATCAAAGTGTGAATCTGTCCTCAGTGAAGGTCAGAAGAAACACAAAATCCAAATCAAAACAATAAAAACTGCCTCAATGTTTCAGAATGGTGGTCCTTCCACTCCAATATCCTATTCATCAGCAGCTGTGTCAAGATGCTCAAGCACGCTTACAGCAAACTGGGTCCTCCCTCAAAGAGGGCAGGTGTTGCGGTGAGACCTACTTGTGGGTGGGTAAGATTGGTTAGCCACAACACCCGATTGGAAGGTCCCTTGATGTTGGGTTCAATCTGGCCAATGGGGTGCAGTCCAAACAGATCGAGGGACCTATTTATACCCATGCACGTGACCCAGAGCTTCCTCTTTCAGTGCATGCATTCGGAACACCCGCCCACCCCTCCCTACTTTTAGGGCATTGTTGTGCTTGACCTTGTTATGCCGTTGCGTATCGTCTGTCATTGGGACAGGAATTTTCCCCACTTGGCTGATTGGCTGGTGCCATTTGGGTTTCGCCTGCCGCATAGCAAATCATCACAACTTCTAAAGTTGCAGATAGGCACTGGTTCAGGTGGTAGGGATGGGAGAACGCTCTCGCCATCCCTATGTGAAGGGTATTCCATTAAAGGAATCCAGAGACCAACCCCTGTGAGGGGGTTGTGTCTGTGCCTGAGTCCAGGGGGACAGCTGGGTGGTGGACATAGCCTTTCCACCTATCCAGGTGTTCACCCTTGGCTGACCTATGTTGGTGCCCTGGGTAAGATCTACCTGCAAGGGTGCAGGGAGCTAGTTGAACCAGAGCCTATGCCAACCACTCACTTTCTGTAATCAATAAAGTTGTGGCCTAAATTCTGCCAAAAACCAAACCAAAATTTGAGTCATGTGTGAATTTATTTAGGGGGGATGTCTCTGGGTCTGAACATGCAACATGGAGTGCTAACTAAACATGCTCAGTCTTGCACTTCATATACACTCCATGCAAGATAAGGCATTGGAAAGATGTAACTTTTATAAATACTGTGGAATTGAACACTACAAACATCCTGCCTTCTATTCATTTTGGTTATCGGGTATGGCACTTGTTTCTTTACCAGCTCCTGAACAACACTTTTTTCCCTGTAAATGCAGCTCCTATTCTACACTCTTGCTCCATTGGGAGAAGATGGACCACTGCAACGCTGGAATGAAAGTCACCATCCTTGAATAATATGTTGCTGCTCTGCATTTGGTAAAAAGCACAGACTCTCCTTCCAAGTCAGGAGATTTTCTTTGTCGAGGGGAAAATAAACCCTTAGTTTGTCTGTATGCCAACATCTCTGCTGACTTCTTTTGGCAGTTACTGTTTCTACAGTTTGTCATTGCATACATGTTAGGAAGCTATATTTCCTGCATCTTAACCTGCCTACCTGGAGTCATACAACTTCATCTTTTGTCAACCTCTATCTTAGTTCAGAGGCTGGCAATGCATAAATTATGTGGTGGACAAGTGGTGTAAACCCATACCTTGCATCCTCAAGAGAGAACAAGGTCATTTCCATGAGAACTTGCAAATGCCGCCCACTTGTGTATATTCCTTTAAGAATTTTGGAGGGAGAATATTCACATGTTCAGTGGATGGTGGGAGCATGGAGCAGGCACTATTATGCACAGTGAACATATATTAAGAAAGGGAGATCTTTTTCAGACAAAAGCTGGCTACCTCCTTTCTGAAAAGCGTTGAATCCCTGGGGAAAGATTGGCACTGACCTTTTCTTTATGAGTTTTGAAAGGGATTGTGAAGTTCCCCAACATTACAAGTTCCTTTTGTATTATAAAGAGCCTATAAGTTTCCTTTTCTTCATAGAGCTATTCGTACTGGCAGCCATTTTAAGAAGACCATTTTCAAACTGCAACAAGTGAAACAGAGACGACGTTACCTCTTTGTGAAGAGCAAGACCAACTCTTCAAAAGAGAAATTTTGGTACTGAGAGCAAGCTAAGTAAAGACTTGGTGGTAATGGTCTGAAGAAACAACATTTTATTGTTTTGTTATGGCATTTGTGTAAAAGCCATATATACACTTAAAATTAAGAGAGATTGTTTGATGTATGAGCACTAATACAATTCATCTCTGCATCAGTCTTCTGTTGTGAGTCCCTCCTGGGAGCCTAGATAAAAAATGTTGATTGAATATAAATATATATAAGAGCATAGTCAACATTTATAATAGATTACACATAGACCTGGTTCACATAGGTTGCACCCTTTTTTGAGAGGGAGAGGTGATACACACAAGGCTTTTGCATGACTGGTTGCATGCAGAGTGTTCAATTAAGACTGGATATGACCTGTAAGGCAGAATTCTTTCACCAGGCTATTTCACTGCTGTCAGGGGGACTCCCTACAGAGAGCCTCTCCCCATCATCCTGACCAGCACTTTGCCCAGTGACAGCGCTAGCAGTGGGTCAGGGGGAACGGAATGGAGGAGGGAAGGCTCAGCGAGGCATCAGAGCCCTGGCACCGCTCTGGAGAACAGACGGCAGAGGAAGGGCTCAGTGAAGCATCAGAGCCCCTGCACTACTCTGACCAACAAGTGGAGGAGGGACGGCTCAGGGAGGCGTCGGAGCCCAGGCACTGCCCCAGCCTGTGAGCTGTGGGAGATAGCCAGCCCAGCTGTTCGCCCTGCAATTGCAGGCCTATGATGTCTGCATTCAGGAATGTGTGTACTTTTGCATTCTCTGTAATATGAGACGTCCTTATGATTTCTGTATCTGTGTGTGTCGTCTCTTCAGCTGAGAGGGAGCAAGGCTTCTCGGCTGCAGAGTCATTGAAGTAAACACCTGTGTTTTAATGAGAAGGAGTTGTCTCTTCATTATTTAAAGACATGAAAGCTGAAGCTTTAAAGCTGCTGATCAAACTCTGCTAGTTTGAACTGGAAAGAAAGACTCTTGAGACTTTGACAGGAGAAAACGCCACGAAAATGGGCTGAGCAATTCAAACGCAGAAAAATGCTGCTGGACAGGAAGTTCTTTACCTCCTGTCCCAGCCCCTGCGTCGTATCTTTTTCAAGATACGCCATACAACCAGCAAGGGGAAGAAGGGGCACAGCTCCTTCTGGCACCCGAATTGAGGCGTGCGCCAAAACGCAGGGTTAGGGGGCAGCGTTTCGGGGTGCCCAGGCTATTATGCTGGCCCCGAAGCAGAAGGGCGCCATTGCCGGATTCTGAGAGTGACTAGGAGGTTATGTTTTCTGCTATCTCTCCACTGTAAATAGTATGCACAATAAAACCTTTAAAGACAGACCGGACTGGAGTGTCTTTTCTCAGGAGTAGCCACAACAACTCCCTGACAACTGCTGTCCCGAGCTCTGCATAGGAACCAGGGTTTGGTTTTCTGGAACATTTCTCCTTGGTAGTTTAGTAGCGAATTCAACTTCATTTCAATTAGATGGTATTGCAAATATTCTCATGCTGAATTCTGTTTATAGCATTCTATTGAATGAACTGAAGTTCTTTCACTTGACTGTACTTTTGCGTCAGCTTAAAGTTTAACCGAATAGCAATTTCAATGAGCAAAGATCAGACATGGGAAGAGTAAAGTACCCTTTCACATTACATATAAGGAAGCTTCTTGTGTTCTAATCTCCAAATATATAACCACCACATAGTATTCTTATGAGTTTGGTGGGGGATGAGTAGCTCATAGTTAGTTAGAAAGCCAGAGGTAAGAGTTGAGTTGCAGTGATGTGACCAAGGGCTGCAGAGAGAGTTAGAGCAATGTTTGAGAGCAACATTTTATTTCTGTATGAATCCTAAGGCTGTAGCTATGGGATAAAGAAACCCTTTTGGGGTGTTAATGCTGTGAACCCCTCCATCATAGGCTCAGGTTGTATATATGTTGAAACAAACCATATATCATAAAGATACTACAATCTTCACTATGCCTCATTTCCAAAAGGAAGCACAAACCTTGAGTAAACGCCTGGAGCCCCTGGAATCTCGCACTGTTTGGAGATTTGGCTAGTGTACAACAGTATCGCTTACAGGCAGCAGCAATAAAAATGGTCTTCCTTGTTTGAATGATGGACCACAGCCTCTCTCAGAAACTCTTAAGTTAACCAAACTATTAACACCTGCTGAATCCTCATTCTAGTTATCAGTCTTGAACAATCAGTCAGCTGCTTGATAATTAACAGAAAAGGAGGGGGGAACACTTCAAAGGCCTAAAAATATTCTGTCTGATGGTTTCATGCATAAAACCACATTAGCTTTCCTACTATTAATAATTTTGTCTGCACACCTTCATATCAGAGGATAATAAACTCTATAGATTGGAGCTCATATGTATTAGGTAGGAAGCAATTGTACAGCTATTATTTTTCTTCATTCAGAATCTACATGCAAATTTGCCATTCTGGATTTCAAAATTTAAATTAGATTAGATGGAGGATCTGGCAAGAAAGGCAGATTCCCTCCATGAATACAATTTTTCAATACAGTGTACCTCTAG
Source organism: Zootoca vivipara (assembly GCF_965207765.1). Classification (NCBI taxonomy): domain Eukaryota; kingdom Metazoa; phylum Chordata; class Lepidosauria; order Squamata; family Lacertidae; genus Zootoca; species Zootoca vivipara. The sequence goes on along the minus strand of NC_142583.1, from coordinate 44,152,777 downwards.
TTACAGACTCAATCAGTTCCGGGGTGCCATTCGCACCCCAAAAAGTCCGTAACTAGAGTGGCGCTTTTGCGCATGCGCGAAAGCGTGATAGAGCATTTCTGCGCATGTGCGAAGCATGCAGAACGCTTCTGCGCATGTGCGCAGGGGCAAAACCCGGAAGCAAACACTTCCAGGTTTGCCGCATTCTTAACATGAAAAAAACGCAACCTGAAGCAGCCGTAACCTGAGCTATGACTGTATATGGATGCTCAACAACTCAATTTTAAGGCGGCGGGTAGATGTTTTCAGGCTTACAAAGTAGCAATTTCCATAAAACACAGTGGGACTTACTTCTGAGTAAATATGCATAGGAATGGGCTATGCATTCAGATCCTGAAAAAAACAGACCTTGAAAAATATAGTCCTTGGATTCTATCACTTGATTGCAGGACTACTTCAGGGTTTTTGCAAGAAAGTAAGAAACCAGCAGTAGCATTCTTCTGAGTCGGCCTGAAATTTTGTATTGAAACAAATAGTTTGAAAGCCCTAACCATGTGTCTTTCATCAAAATTACATTGTCCTTCAACATGAAGACTGACACAGATGTGAGCTAAAAAGCCACAACCATCTCACAATAAATACACAATAAATACAATTTTTGTCAAGGCACACAATGTGGTTTAAAACACTAAAACGAATGGTCCAAAACACAGAACAACAAATGTGTCTCTGAGTGATGATGGTCCCTTCAGGAGCTTCTGATTATGTGCTCCCTGGGCTTTCCCTTGAGGCACACAGTTCACTTCTCAAGCAGCACAAGGAAAGGGAGCTGCAGGGCTGCCCCAATAGTTATCCCAGGCTCTTGATGCTTCAGGAACATTGCTGGCCTGGGGTTTTCCTCTGCTTTCTTATCTGCTGTTAATTTATAAATTTCTTTTTCTGCACTCTTGGGAGGTATATATGGGAAACTGGTATAGATCTGAACTGGTATCTATCTGACATCAGCCTTGTCAAGTTTTGCCAACACAGTGACAAATATCCGGGGGTATGGTGCCATAAAACTGAACATATGGTGACTGCACACACTTGAACTTAGTGGCCAGATCCCGTGCTCAACTACCCACATGCATTCAGTATAACTTTTGAAAGGGCTAAGACATGAACAAAATGTTCTGAACCGGCTCATCGGTTCTGAACTTGTAGTTGGGGATCCTGTAGAAAAGCAAGGGAATACTTGTCTAAAATTTGTATTTATAAAAGCTCTTTCAAAAGTTATGTTGAATGTGCAAATGAAGAAGGATGGAGGCAGCAGGTGCAATCTTGGCCCCCTGCAGTCATTCAGACAGCAGTGAATGGAACGTGTGCACAGTTCTATAGTTTCCATAAAGTGCATGTTGACAGGGTGGAAATAAAACCTCTATTAGCCGCTGCACTAGTTGTATATGGCTATAACTAGAGTTTATTGCATCACAGCTGGTCTATGATTCTCACTGTTCATAGCAAATGATGGGAAACAGAGCCTAACTAAAACTGTATTCAGATTCTATGGTCAGGGAAGAAGCACAGATACCATCCTACTATGTGAAAGCTTTGAAAAGAACCATTTACATCCCAGTATTCCCAGGCTAAATGCAAGAAGAGGGAGAACCTAAGAACAGATTTCTTTTATGATCACCCACAGCTGGGGTGTTGTCAAATTGAAATCCATAGCTTTATAACGGTATGAATGGTCTGTCAGTTTATATGGGAATAAATTTCTTTAAGTCGCAGAATGTAAGAATGAATTGCCATTATATTTAGCGGTTTATTGGTTTTCAATAAACAGCTTTAAAAGTCTCGTTACATAATTTAGTCTATAAGAATGTCCAAGGAACTTTGACCAATTTGGCCATCTTTTGCTTCCACACGGTGCTTTTTCACGTATGTATATGCAAATGTCTACTTCTACAGCAAGGATTTGGAAGATATACATATACATTATGCATGCATATTTCATTAATTGTCCTGGCTTCCAGTAGTTAGGCCAGTAATTAGGCAATTACTCCACTCTTTGCTGCCATTAAATGTTATTTTGTTTAATGTTACCTCTTTTGACCAATGACCAACCATTCAAGTATTGCATAAATATGCAAACTCTATTAAGTCAGTCAAAGATTGGGGGATAGATGTGATAGGCTCAGTGAATGGCTAATTGGTAGAAATAAATTTCTGCAGTAAAATTAAACCAAATCCTTAACTTTGGGAAGAGAACTCAATGGAAATGGTGCTTCAAACAATGCTTTTCATGATTTGAAGTCCAAGCTCAGCTTATTTGCCCTCATCCACTCCACCACTGTGCTCAGACAAGGATGTAGATCATGCACATCATCTCCTGGCTCAGCTGTTATGGAGAAGTAGAGTAGCATGCCATCAGCATACTGATGACACTTTGCCCTAAATCTCTGGACGAGCGCATGCAGTGACATCATACAGATGTTAAAAACAGAATTGAGGGCAGGACTGTACCCTTTAATACTCCATAGCACAAAGACTATGAGGACAAAACATAGTCTTCCAGGGCTGCTCTCTAGACACAACCCTGTAGGGAGGAGTAAAACCACTGTAGACCAGTGAATATGCATCCCACAGAACCAGTCCATGAGTATACAATGACTGATGGTATCAAAAGCTGCGAAGAGATCAACAAAAGTACCGTGTTTCTCACAAAATAAGACGTGCCTATAAAATAAGCCAGGGCACAATTTTCTCGAGGCAATAAAATATAAGACATACCCCAAAAATAAGACATGCTGTGGTACCATACTGTGGCAGGAGCAGGTCTGGATGGTGCTTCCGTAAGGAACAGGAAAAGGAAGATGCCTGTCCTTGCCGGAAGCGAATGCGCAGCGTGTGCCACGTGGAGCTCAGACGGAGCGGGAGCTGGCAGAAGCTGCAGCACGCGCCGAGCTCCGACCGAGCGGGAGCCGGCAAAAGCAGCGGCGCGCTTTTGGGCAGCAAAAAAGGGCATCAGTCCAATTGTGCAGCAGTCGCACAATTCTCTGTGAGGATACCGGTACCAGCCCAAAACTACCATAGGATACCAGCTCTGTGAGGATACCAGCCCAAAACTATTGGATAATAATATATATATGATAAGAATAATATTGGAGAAAACTGGATATTGAAACCTGCTTAACCTAAATCATATACCAGTATCCCAGTTTTACAGCGGCCCTTTAAAGTACGCTTCACATAGAGTATACGCTGTCAGAAGTTGACCTGGCTAAGAAAACACCACCAAGAGCGTAGGGAATTATCTCCCTTATATGAAACCCCTTACTAGCTGCACACTTGTAAAAGCATACAGAAGAAAATACAAACTGTTGGGTTTCTTTAACTGAAAAACAAACTGACTCTAAAGAGACTTTAAAGTAAAGATAAATGCTTTCTCCCACATTCCAAACCTCCAACAAAACTCCCATTAAACTACCCAAGAATTAACAGCAAACTAGCATTATAACTAAGCAACTCTCATACTAAGATTCAACTGGGAATCTCTTAAACTGAGAGAGTGATCTACTAAGAGATGAATCAAACTGAAAAGATCTAACTAAGAGATGCAGAAGGCTTTCTGGCAGAGCCTTATATACAAGAAGCAGAGCCCACGCCTGTGAGCAATTAACAGAAACACCGGCATCTGTTTCTCTTAAACAGACAGTATTTACATTAGACCGGCTCTAAAGTAACTTGACTATTCAAAAAATCCAACAAAAACTACCGGTAGGGTACTTTCTTTTCTTCAATACAGAAATTCTATACAGAAATTTGCTTCAAATTAGTTTGCTTCACCATTAGATTGTGGTACCATACTTAATAATAATAAAAAAAGACATCTTCTGAAAATAAGCCGTGGTGTGTTTTTTGGAGGAAAAATAAATCTAAGACGGTGTCTTCTTTTGTGAGAAACACGGTAGAGCGGCACTCCTCCTGAAGTTTTTATGACTGTTTAGACCAGACATCCCCAAACATCAGCCCTCCAGATGTTTTGGACTACAATTCCCATCTTCCTTGACCACTGGTCCTGTTAGCTAGGGATCATGGGAGTTGTAGGCCCAAACATCTGGAGGGCCGCAGTTTGGGGATGCCTGGTTTAGACATTCAGATATTGTCATCTATCCACGTTTGTAAGAAATCTGGTGCACTAAAGCAAGGTGCACAATTTGAAAATAAATGAATGTATGGGTAATTACAAATAAAATGGGTGCCTCCATCCTTTTTATACCTACCTGATTAGAGCTTCCCATTCCCATGCCCAATCTCTCTCGCTCTTGCTCCTTCTCTGTATTCTTCTTTATACCACCAGTTTGATCTTATTTCTCCCACCTTTCACTCAATGAATCAATCAGATAACACTCTCATTATGAAATGCTAATGCTCAGCTTTATGTGGCCGTCAGCCGAGGCACTGTGACAATTTTATTTAGCTTATGGTAAATATTTCACTTTAAAAAATCCTTTTCCTTGCAAGCTTAATAAACTGTCACAGCAGCTGCAACTGTGTAAAATGGATTTGAAATCCTCTTTACTTCTCTTTCAATATTTTCATTTCTGGCTTTACATTGTTCATTGGTTGTTAAGGCTCTTTTGGATTTCCAGCACCTGCGTTTGAATAGCAGAGAATCTTTGTCATTATATATATATATATATATATATATATATATATATATATATGAACAAACATTACCTCAAGCAGTCTTCTAACATTGTGTGTGTGTGTGTGTGTGTGTGTGTGTGTGTGTGTGTGTGTATATATATATATATATATATATATATATATATATATATATACATACCAGGAAGAGGGTACAATCCATCAAGTGCAGTTTAGAGGCCGCTTGTTTCAACAGGGATTGCGGGGGATAAATGTTCATTGAATTGTGTCTTTAGTGAAGAAAAGCTGAGCTTAATGTGAGCGAGGGCTTCTCAGAGCTCATAGCTAGCATTTGTGGTGGAATACTAGGGCCCATACCATAGCTGCCAAGTTATCCCTTTTTTAAAGGGATTTTCCCTTATGCTGAATAGGCTTCCTCGCGAGAAAAGGGAAAACTTGGCAGCTATGGCCCATACATGGAACCTGAGTAAATTAATAATAAACAGAGTTTTCACTGAATTTCCCCCTGAGGTGAATTTGTTGCATGCTGCTCAGGAAAAAGTTGTAGGTAAAGAGAGGTTTGGGTGCTCTTAAATTGGGCAAGTTCACTCCCTGTGATCAGTCACCTCACCTTTGGTGACCTCTGCCTCCCCTCCCCTTGGAAGAGTCCATCCTGAGTGTCTTCCAGGTAAGGGATGGTGAGATGGTGAGGATAATTTGCCCCTGCTAATGACAGGAGTGCCAACATTTCAGTTTTTCCCCCTGCAACTGGGTAAGAGAACGCTATCATCATGAAAAACCTATCTCAGACATCTCTTTGTAAAGTGAAGTAACGGTATTCATGACCTGAAATCTCCAATATGTTTGTGTGCTTGAATCTGTGAGAGGCATTTCGTAACTCAACCCTCAGAGATGCTTTTTCTCATTGAGAGAGAGGTTTCCTTCGGTGCTTATGTGGGTCTTTTGTGCTGTTTGCCTGGGTCCTTTTTGTCCCTATCAAATATTTAGTGGAGACCTACTGTGCACAGACGCTTTCCAAAATCAGTAAATTTAAACTCCCCCAAAAAGGAGAGAGAAAAAAAGTAAAGACGTAAATTATTGAGTAGATTGAAAGGTTTTCCTTATGAAAGTCCTCAAGGTGGCTGATGCTTCACGAGGAGCTTTTACTGTTCCTTGGTTATTTGAAGACTCTTTCAGATGTATTGCTTCACATTCTCTAGATTTTGTTAGAAACTGCCAGAAGTTTTAAAAAAGTGTTTACCTTTCTTTTATTCCTTAGAATTATCTGAATGCTGCAACCCATCTATACCAGGAGGCATTATGCTTCTTAAACCTTTAGACTGCAGTCTTATACTCAATTATTCATCTGTAAATCCCACTTAAATAAACAGAATATAGTAATAAAGGAAGCTGCTTTAGATCAAAGTCAGACTCCATCGGTCTATCTAGCTCACTAACTGGCAGTGACTCTCCAGGGTTTCAGATGGGGTCTCTCCCAGTCATACCTGGAGATGCCAGGGATTGAATCTAGGACCTTGTGCATGCTCTACCACTAAGCCCAGGAAGAACTTCTACATTAGAGTTGCCATATTTCAAAAAGTGAAAATCCAAACACAAAAATTATTGAGCTTCCGGACATATGGCAGCCCTATCCTACATGGTAAAATGAGTGCAAGGTTGCAATTCTAATGGACCAAGTCCTAATCCAACATATCCCAAGATCTCAGTCTGTCATGAAATCTGATTGCAACATCATCCATAGAAAACCAAAGTATGAAAAAAGCCGCTTCTCTTAATTCTAAATGTGGCATTTCATAACCAATTTATTACAAGCCTAGCCCCAGTGTGCAAGTGGTAAGCAAGACTGATGGCTCGGACTTGCCACTGACTACAGATTTGCACTGCCAATGCTGGTGTGAAGGCTTTCATTTTATACCTGGTTTGCCAGAAACAGAAACTCTGTATTGACAGTTTTATGTTTGCAGCACTTCCACATTTTGGATTCGCCACCCTCAATACTAATTTTTAAGGATCTTTAAGCTTTGAGGTGGTAAGCCTTTTATAATCAAGAAAATAAATCTCAGCCACCTGCAGGGATACCTAAGAATGCATGACACAAACTTTCCAATGGAAAGGAAAAGATATCCATTGAGAAGTGGGTCATGGGAAAGGCTGACACTGTAAAACCTTGAATTTATGCAAACCAGATATATATATATCTAGTTTATTTAGTACATATTTGTCAGTAATTGTATAGAGCATTTTTTCATAGAGTCATGGAATTGTAGAGTTGGAAGGGACCACAAGTGCCATCTAGTCCAACCCCCTACAATTCAGGAATATTTTTGCCCATCCTTCCCATTATTTAATTCCACGTGGACTGCCATTTTCAGAGTATTGCAGCACAAATTCTTTCTGTAAATGGCTTTGACATTCTTTCGGTAAACAATTTTGAGGGGTTTCTTTTTTTACAATTGAATGGTATGATTTCATGAAAATAACTAAATGAATAATGTGTATTTGAATCTATAATTGAGAATGACAAGAATAATGTCCAATTCCCCTTTGGAGGTGGGGAACGTTGCGTGTGTTTATGTGTGCCCTTTATATGAGAGGCAAGAGGATTTTGAGGTGGTTAGGTTGGTGGATGGTATCTAACTTTTCATTGGTTCCCAATCAAGATGTTCCAGAGCGTGATACGTTCATGCTTTCCCCCCTCTAGGTTGTCATTTGTATCTGACAGGCTGCTTATTTGTTTAGCACTGCAATTGGAAAGGGAAGGAAATATTGGGACATGGGTCATGAGGATGCTGAGATTCATCTCCATTGTGGCTGTAATGTCTACAGCTCCTCCTCTTCTAAATTGGTGTCATTGGTTTGTGTATCACTTTCTATACAACCTCTCTGGTCAAATGGAATGCAGAGAGTGGGCACAGGGACTCATACGGTAGTATTATGATGCTGTTGACATGCATGTTTAGTACTTGTAGACATTACAGCCTTATCAGGAATCATTCTCCATGGGAAGGCTGATCTCAACAGAGCCTATGGAAATGTGATGTCATGTCTCATTTGTTAGCTGATTGTGAGAGAGATTTTGCAGGCATTTGTGAATTTGGTAGTAGATATACCCATTAATTCTTTTTAGTTGACTTAGAATACAAATACAGTGGTACCTTGCAAGACGAAATTAATTCATTCCGTGAGTCATTTCGTATTGCGATAATTTCGTCTTGCGAAGCGTGGTTTCCCATAGGAATGCATTGAAATTTAATTAATGGGTTCCTATGGGCAAAAACAGCCACTGCCCTCCAGGGTTCCTGCAGGACCGTTCCCGCGGCGCACTCGCTTCCCCTCCCCCCAGCTCGCCTCGGGAGCCGGAGCTCTTTCCCGCCGACTCAACCACCTAGCCAGGAGCAGCTACAGCAGCCACATTGTCCCCAAGTGCCACAGCCGCTTTAAGGCTCTTCCACTCCATGGCCGTTTTAAGGCACCCGAGAGAGGAAGAGAAGCCCGCCCGCCTCCCTCACAGCCCCGGCGCTCACCGGCATCATCTCCGGCGCCACTGCTGAGGCCCAAGCCGGCCGAGCCGAGACTCCGCTCTGAGGGAAAGGGGTGAAGCGGGCGCGCAGCGGTGAGGAGGCGTGAAAAAAAAAAACCCAGGCTGGACGAAGGGCCAGCCTTCTTCAGGGGGCTCCTTTTCTCTTCAGTCGTCTCGGCGGCGGCTTCCCTTCCTGTTGCAAGGCTACTTCGTCTTGCAAAGCACGGCCATAGACAACTTCATTTTGCAAGTCTTCAAAAAAATTCACAAAACGCTTTCGTCTTGCAATTTTTTCGTTGCGTGAGGTGTTCGTCTTGTGAGGTACCACTGTAATAAAAGTGCCTTGATGTTATAGCGACTCTTTTAAAGTATATATTTTTTAAAAAAACAACAACCCAAAAACTTTTCATGATTGTCAAAGTTCATGGTTGTTTAGAGTGACTTGGGAATAAGTATAAATAATGGTTTGTAAACCAAGATTATCTTGAGTCCCTTTTCCTTTCATTCAATTGCAGTTTTGTTATGTTGTTATACCTGAAAAACATTTCAGTCAAATTCGGGGGGGGGGGAGAGATATGGTTACTCTCTGGAGAGGATTAATACATACTTTCCATTTTCCAACAACCTCTTCATCCTTCAACCACCTCTACAATGGTAGCCAAGAATAATCTTGATCTAAAGGGAGAAGATAGCTAGCTTTCAAAAGCATTTTCCTCCCTTTGTAGCTTGCATTCATTGTTTTATTTACTAGTTTCAAATTTATGTTTATTGTTTTAACTTTTTTTTGTCAACCTCACTTCAAAATTGTATTTCAGAGAGGGAGAAGTAGGAATAAAGGGAGAATTTCCACAGTGACTGTTAATGTGTTCAGGACTAACAAAAGCTAGTCATTTAGCATAACATGTATTTATTTAATTAACATTCATCTCCAAGGAAGCACTTATTTTCTTAACATGTATAGATGCCAGACTTCTAAGGCTAGTAAATTTAGTATTTCTTCTGCACTCCTTATTGAAGGGTTTTTCAAAAGCAGTTTTTGATATGGCACGGGGGCTGGGGGCTGTTCAAACAGAAAGCCCTTGGACATATCTAAAGTAGCTCTTTGAATCCTGGCCATGTGCTGAGCCCCATGTAAGCTTGGTTTTCTTTAGGGTCTCTGGTTGTTAAAATATTTTCATTTCTACCCAAAGAGGAGTAGTTGTCCTTATTTGCCCCGTGAGGAAACACATACGGCCATTAACTCTGCCAATTTCACCCTACATAACCCCTTTAGCAAAATGATAATATGCTGCGGTGCAAAGCTTTTTATGAACGCTCATTTGGGATGGAAGCATAACTTAACAAACAGCAAGGCAGACCTTTCTGTACAAGTGCCCAGAACATTGTGACTAGATCTGAAATGAGCCAAAGTGCAAACCCTAACAATGACTGATGGATTGAAATGGGCAAGAATATGTACAGGGGAGAGGAACTTAACACATACCCAGGTCTTGCACTGCCAAACTGTAGCTCAGCTTTTCCCAACCTGGCCCCATCCAGATCCTTTCAAACTATAACTCCCATTAGTACCAGCTGACTGACATGGCCAATCGTCATGGATGGATGGATGGGAGCTGTAGTCCAAATGAGTTAAGATAATTGTGGATAATAATACAGTATGCCTTAAATGCTCAACAACATTTAGGAGCTGCTTCATTTAAAACTTTATATCCAGTTTGATGGATAAGTGTCCCCAACATGCAGCTCCAGTTTGTGGGAAGATGAAAACACCTGCAAAGATCAATGGACAGCATTTGGACAATCCTCTGCAAAGGAAGGTTGACATAGATTCCTTTCCCGCTCTTGTCTCCACACTTAGAAGAAGCGGGGAAAGACACACAGAACACATCCACCTCTTCCAAACAAATTGAAACAATCTTGCTCACCAGGCAGATTAATTCCCAAAGACTCGAGGCTCTAATTTATTATTGCAAAAATCACACGCATTTAAATTATCTGTGGAGCGTTTTAGGAGTGAAAGCTCTCTCTTTTTTGTTAGCTACACTGTACTGGTTATAAATATGACAAACCCCCATTATTTTATTGAAAAAGCCATAATTTAAATTATTCTTCACACATTGTAATGCTCTTCTGCATTGTTCCTAATGAAGGTCGGGTCTGCGAGATAATATGCTATTATTGGCTGGCTCCTACCTGCTTTATACATTTGACAGCTCAAGAAGACGTGATTCATTTACATAGAAAAAGCTTTCCCATAAGTAAACCAAAGCATATCCAAAGCCATATACTGTATAGGAAGAAATGTGTTGCTGGATTTGTTATCAACTCACCAGCACATTTCTATATATGACTGTGGACATGCTGGAGTATTTTCAGAACTATATTCATTTACATTAATTACTGAAAACAATAACAAGCATTACCCCCCTTATCCCCCCAAAAGAATGGGCATCCTTGTTTTTGTTTTTTTAAACTAAGGCTATTCTTGACAGTTGATGGGATAAAAATAAACTACTGTAGCTGTATTCAGGTGTGATACATAAAAAGATTCTTTGTTAAAATTCCACTTCTGATTACTTAGATGTAAACAACAAAGATATACTGGTTCTAGTTTTCCCACATGTAGCAAACATCACTTTGCTCAACAAATGGCTCTATTTATGATGCACAAAAGAATGAAATCTGACAACACAGGCTCCCTGGCACCCCAGCTTGTTTATTTGCTTTTCAAACTAGACTTCTGAAGCTGCTTACATGAAGAGAAACATTAGAATAAAAAATTAAAACTCAAACAAAGCAAAATACACAGGTGCATTAAAAAGCAACAGTAAAAAGCATAAACACACGGTAAAAACAGCAACACATCACTGAACGTTTCTCAGAAAAACACATTTTTTTACATGCCATATGAAAATAAGGAGAGGCTGATATCGTTGAACTTCCCTAGGGAGGATATTCCACAGCTGTGGTGTCATTACTGAGAAGGCCCTATCACCCACGAATTGAATATTTGCTGATGAGACCTAGGCAAGTTTGTTTTGGCAAAAGTGGTCTATAGGATAACCTAGTTCAAACCTGTTTAGCAGTTTAAATGTGGTTACTAGCACTTACACTGATCACAGAAATAAATCAGAAGTCAAGGCAATCTGTTTGGGATACATGCAGAGATACTTGCAAGTTATTTTTATATCCAGGCTAATGACCCATCTATTCTTGCATCCTGCTTTCACAGCGGGCAACCAGATGTCTATGAGAAGTTCACATGCCAGGCCTGAGTTCAACACCCTGTGATTCACAACAATTGGCTTTCAGGCACGTAGCACCTCCAACAATGGAGGTAGAACATACCTGTATACTGAATTGGAGTATAAACTAAATCCTGTAGTTGGTGCACAACCCTGTTACATTCTACTGTAACAGGAATGCTGCATTTATCCTAGGAATGCAGTGCTTAATTCATAAACTGTGATTTAAAAACCAACCAACCTGTGATTATTTTTATTGCTGCTAATATTATTGTTATAGTTTCTAGGCAGCATTACAAAACCCAGTTACCGTACTTGGGAACAAGCACCATAGACCTTAATGGGACTTGCCTTTAAGTAGGCATGCAAAGGATTGTACAGTTACTCTGCTTGCTGTTTGAATGTTCTGCATTAGTTTCACTCACATAATCTAGGATGTAGAAAGCTTTAATTCAGGGGTCAACAAACTTTTTCAGCAGGGGGCCGGTCCACTGTCCCTCAGACCTTGGGGGGGGGCGGACTATATTTTTTTGGGGGGGAAATGAACGAATTCCTATGCCCCACAAATAACCCAGAGATGCATTTTAAATAAAAGGACACATTCTACTCATGTAAAAACATGCTGATTCCCGTACCGTCCGCGGGCCAGATTGAGAAGGCGATTGGGCCGCATCCGGCCCCCGGGCCTTAGTTTAGGGACCCCTGCTTTAATTGGAGATGCCACGAACGGAACCTCATACTTTAGAATGCATGAATGTGTTATTCTACTGAGCTATGAGCTCTTCTTTCTGTGTTCCTTAGAGAAAGGGTAGGGTAGAGATGTTAAAAATATATATGCTTCTCTCATAACCCTTTCTCACAATACTAGAACTCATGTACGTTCAATAAAGCTGGATGTTGGAAGATTCAAGGCAGATAAAAGGAAGTATTTCATGCAGCACGTATTTACATTATAGAACTTACTTCCACAGGTGGCAGTGATGGCAGATTTTATGGAGGGCAAAGCTATCAGCAGCTACGGTACTAGCCACAATGACTATGTTCTGCCTCCACTATCAGAGGTGTTATGCCTCTGAATACCACTTGCTGTGACTTGCTGGTGGGCAGAGTGTTGTTCTACCCATATCCTGCTTGCAGGCTTCCCACAGGCATCTGGTTGGCCATTGTGAGTATAGGACTAGGTGAGCTATTGGCTTGATCCAGCAGGGACTTCTTATGTTATTAATGCCAAGTATGACTTCTATAGGGACCCAGGTGGCGCTGTGGGCTAAACCACTGAGCCTAGGGCTTGCTGATCAGAAGGTCAGCGGTTCGAATCCCTGTGACGGGGTGAGCTCCCGTTGCTTGGTCCCAGCTCCTGCCAACCTAGCAGTTCGAAAGCACGTCAAAATGCAAGTAGATAAATAGGAACCGCTACAGCGGGAAGGTAAACGGCATTTCCATGTGCTGCTCTGGTTTGCCAGAAGCGGCTTTGTCATGATGACCACATGACCTGGAAGCTATACGCCGGCTCCCTCGGCCAATAATGCGAGATGAGCGCACAACCCCAGAGTCGGTCACGACTGGACCTAATGGTCAGGGGTCCCTTTACCTTTACCTAAGACTTCTATAATGCCTTGTGTTGTGTGTTTTATGTTATGCCACTTACTTTTAAAAAAATAGACCCAAAGATTTCTTTCTGCAACATGCTATCAGAATAAAGTATTAGAATCCGATTGATTAAAGTGGGATGGATATAACCTTTACACTTTTCAGCTGAGATGCTATTGTTAATTAAATTACAGGCCTTTCCATAGATAGAACTAAAAGAGTTCCAGCTCCAACATCCATTCTCAAAAGGGTATAAGACATTGATGGATAAACTCAATTAAAGCCTGGACATTAGAGAAGTTATCCAGAGAGCTGCACTGATCTCCACCAATCTACTTTTTAAAATTGCAATAAATATTTTAAAATAAAACCCCCATAAATTATGCTGAGGATACATGGTACAGAGATTGAATGGGAATTGAATTCAATTACTCTAAGTGAGTTTACTTTTGGCTAGGAAGTGGCCTTTGTTTTTCTGACAATTATTAGTTATTGCATCTTACAGATGGATTATTAAAAGCTAAAGTAAAATAGGACAAAACGATGCTATTCCCTCTCTGCCTTTTAAGACAGAATCCAAAGACGTAGAAAGAAATCCAAAACAGATCCTGGTGACCTATATAGCTCTTCAGGCTTGTTAACCTGCCCTCAGGGTAGATAAATTTATGCAGCACAATACAAATATTTCTGCAATGGTGATGGGTTGGTGGCTGACTTGCAGTTGCCACTGATATTGGGAGCCATGGCTAATGAACTTGGGTTAGACACTCATGCTTTCAGTGTGCACCTCAGACTTCTGTGTTGTTGTTTTTTGTAATATGTATATTCACCATCAGAATCATTAAGTGCACTACTGAGTGGTCAGGGGTAGGATCATGGGGCAAGGATGTGGGCATAGAAGCAGGATTACAGTAGGTGGGGAGATGAAGTTTAACTCTTTCCTCTCATGTTGTAAACCTGAGGGGGGAAATGCTCCTTTGATGCTTCTATTTGCATAGGGAGATAAAATTCCCAATTGACATCAAATGAGTATTGATTAGGGCAAAGGCCTAGATGTTAGGTCACTATCCCTGTTTAACCTTTCCATTCTACTGAAGGTTACTGGCAGCTTATCCATTGATCCCTTGGGTTAGTTGGTGCTGGTATTGAATGCCAGGTCAATCCATACTAAGATAAAGCTGATCCACAACTTGATCATGGATGCAGGAGAAGCCCTAGTGTGCATTACTGAAACTTGGATGAATGAGTTGAGTGAACTCCCATAACTCAGTTGTGCCCATTTGGGTACTTGGTACAGCAACAGGCTAGATCAATGGTGAATGTTGCTATTGTTAACTTTCTCTTTTACCATATTACCCATTGATGATTGCATGGTCTTAGAGGGTCTGCACTTGCTTGTTGGGCTATAGAGACAGACTGGGGATGCTGCTCATCTGTCAACCACTGTGTTGCCCAGTGACATACCCGACTGACATGGTTGAGGCGGTCTCTGGCATGGTATTGAAGCATGGCAGACAAAAGTTCTGGGTGACTTCAATATTCTTTGGCTGGAATGGAACTTCATGGCCTCCATGACAACCATGGGACTGTCTCAAATGCCTATTGGTCCAACACACTGGGCAAGGAATATCATTGATGTAGACTCATATCAAGTGATATTAGGGGGGGGGACTGAAGGTAGGGGGATGCAATGCTCTTGCTTGTCATGGCTGGACCATTACTTGGTGAAGTTTGGATTAGGAGCAGCAATTCCCCCTGTAAGGTTCGTGTGACTGATTGGATGGCCTGCCCTCAGAGACTAATGTGTTCTGGAGTGCTCTGGGGGATTTTCAAGTGGAGAAATCTGATGATCCTGGTGAAGTCCTAATCTCACTGTGGAATGGCAAGATGAAATGGGCAGTTGACACAATCAGTCCCGTGTGTCTTCTCTGAATGAATGGTGTTGTGGAACCTACTTAAAAGATTTGTGTTTAGGCAAGCCTGTTCAGACATGTAGATGTCAACATGTTTTAATCTTTTATTGCTGTTAATTCTAATTATCTTTACATGCTTTTGTTTTTAATTCTTTTTCATGAAATTTTTAAAGAGTTTTTGTAAACTGCTCTACAAAAATCAAGTTGTATATAAATTTTGCTAAATAAAAAAACCTGCAGATAGCTGCTCTAGGGAAGAGACTTTCAACATGACCTGAGGAAGAGAGCAAATGGTTAAATTCTTTAGCTTGTAAGTTAAATATAAGGACATATTTAATATCACATTTGGTTTGGCCCTAGGTTGAGTTGCTCTCAGCACTCCATGGTTTGGTGTAGTTTGGCCTTAGCTGAAGAGCTTAAAATGGCCACTTCACTCTTCCTTTACCAACTTCATTTGATTTGACCGACGAATCTGTTTCTTTGCTTTGTATACTGACAGTCAATTCTTGCTTTCTCCTCATAATTGTTAAAAACCGAGGTACTACTGTATGTGCTTTTTGCATGGTGGTACCAGTTCTCTCCAATTATCCTTCTTGAAGAGCTGGAAACCTGCAACTGTATCTAACAAAGGTTCTGCATGAGTTTCGGACCTGAGAGAGTATGGCCACATTCACACCATACATTTGAAGCACTGTGATACCACTTTAAACAGTCGTGGCTTCCCCCAAGTCTGGGAGCTGCAGTTTGTTAAGGTGCTAAGAGTTGTTGATAGACAACTATTCCACTCACAGAGCTACAAGAAGGATGGATTGTTCAACTACTGATGTTGTGCATTGTATTCTGTTTTAGACATCCTGTTTGTATTTTACATGCACCCACCTCACTTAAATTGTTATTTTTTTATTGTAAACCATCCAGAGAACCTTAGTTATTTGGTGGTACATTGTTGTTGTTGCTGTTTTATGTGGACTCCAATGTTTGATCCCTGACTTCAAGTGGCACAGTTCAGCATGAGGTGATGCTGACAGCGTATTTGCACACCTTGGTATTTGGTTCTCAAAGTCATTTGGCTTAGCAATTGTAATATCCATTGCATAATGCTTCATGACATTAATTTTCTTGCAGCATGTTGTCATCCATTTGGAAGCCAGACAACTCCTTCCTGCCTCCTCAAAGTTGTGGTCTTTTCCAGTGAAAGTGCTTGGCACTGAAGAGATGCCAATAAAAGAGCTGAATGAATCAAAACCTTCTCAAGTCTATGAGTAAGGTTTTGTTGTTGTTGTTTTTTAGTGATGCTGACATTTAGTCCTGTTGTAGAGGCTGACATCTAGAAATAATGTTTTAATCCTATACCATCCAAATATACTCCACATTTAAGGCATCTTATATCAATTGTCCTCACCTGGCATTATTCTCATCCCCGCATGCATTTCCTGTCAGTTGTTTCTCTCACTTTTCTACTTAAGAACTCTGCTAGAGCAGGCCAATCACTCATCTAGTCCAGCACATAGCTGCCAAGTTTTCGCTTTTCTCGCGAGGAAGCCTATTCAGCATAAGGGAAAATCCCTGTAAAAAAGGGATAACTTGGCAGCTATGGTCCAGCATCACAAGGACCAACTTGATGCCTAAAGGAAGCCTGCAAGCAGGACCTGAGTACAATAGCATTCCTCCCTTTTTGTGATTCACAGAAATGGTATTCAGAGACCACTGGTATGCCTAAAACATAGTCTTCTCTTCCAGGAATTTGTAAATTCCTCTTTTAAAGCCATCCAAGATGTTGGTCGTCACTACTTCCTATGATAGTGGAGAAATACTTTCTTTTGTCCTGAGTCTTTCAACATTCAGTTTCATTTGATGGTCAAGGAGTTTGAGTATTGGGAGAGAGGGAGGTAAAACAAACCTTTACCTTTCCCACACCATGCATAATTTTATACACCATTATCAAGTCCCTTCCTACTCACCCTTACTCTAGACCAGGCATCCCCAAACTGCGGCCCTCCAGATGTTTTGGCCTACAACTCCCATGATCCCTAGCTAACAGGACCAGTGGTCAGGGACGATGGGAATTGTAGTCCAAAACATCTGGAGGGCCGAAGTTTGGGGATGCCTGCTCTAGACTAACCCACCTCAAAATATAGCAGCCTTTCCTCATGGGGGAGTTATTCCACCCCCTTGAATATTTTGGTTGCACTTTTCTAAAAGCTTTTGAGCTCTGCAATATCAGTTTTGAGGAGAGCTGACCAGAACTGTGTGCAGTATTCAAAGTATGGATCACCCCACAGATTTGTATAAGGGCATTGGGATATTGACAGTTTTATTCTCCATCCTGGAAATTCAACATCTTCATTGAGCTATCCACTATGATGCCAAGGTCTCATTCTTGGTCAGCCACTGCCAGGCCAGACCCCATCAACATATATATGAAATCGGAATTGACACTCCTCTTTTTCATGAATCATTTTACTCTCTAGTCGTTGCATTAATGGACCACTCAGCAATTGGTTTAAGCTAACATATAAAGTTATAATTCCTATAAATTGCTAATATTAGGCAGAATGAGGTAGCTCCCCCGGGAGGCACATGTCAGAGTGGCAGCAAGGTATTGCAGGGACAGCATTGTGTGTGAAATGCAGCCTGCCCTGCACTCCCTAAGCTGCCCTGATGCCCTCAGGTGCAGTGAAGGCTGCTGTCCAATCAAGGGTTGAAGTAAATTTCAATGGCCAATCCAGTTAGCTTCCCTGCATGGGATGGGGGTGGGGCTATGTTGTCCTTCCCATCAGGCTGCCAAGTGTTTTGGGCTTGCCCTGTAAGTTCACATTTTGGAGCAAAGTCCTTGAAACAATAGAGGAAAAGTTTCACTAGTTCAAGAGCCTTAGATACCTTACGAAAAAAATATCTTCTTATTTTCTTTGAGGCTGTTGTACTGTCCCATAAATGTGAGCTATGCACATGAAGGGCAACCACAGAACCTTCCAGAGCTTCTATTTTATTATTATTATTATTGTTGTGCTGAGAGTCAATTGCCATGTTCAGAATAAACATGGATTACTGAAACATAGCTCACTCATGTCCTCCTGATGATCCAGGCCACCCATATTTTGTTATAACAAGATCTTTGAGTCTGCTTTGGATGTTACATTAGAAATGTAAGTGATTCACATTTGTGAAATCCTTATTTTTTTTGAATACCCAAGTCAGCTCTCAGTTGTCACCAATTAGAGCCAGGAATGGTTTTTCACCTCACTTCTCCCTTCCTTTTCTGTATCAGGGACTGTCACAATGAGGGATACAATTCAATTGCATGGGCTTTTATTGCTTTAATTAGGGTTCCTTAAGGAAGGTTTGGTGGATGAGTGAAGATTGAAGCTGTAGTCTGACGGAGCACTTCATTGTGGTCAAGATGGAATTTCTCCAACTGTTTGATGGGAGCTTGGAACTACATTGTCAGCAGTATATCTGAGTTAACACAACTTCCCACAACTTCTGCTCATTGTCGGATACTTACTCACATAGAACTCTTTCTTCTCATAGGCATCCATGTTCAATACATAAATGCCAGGCCTCACAAGCTCAGGGTGGGACCTAAAGTGTGGCTTCCCTGACTTGTAACTGTATGGAGATTCCTTCATGTGAAGGAGTGGCCTTCTTGGTAGTAAGTTCGCTCCCTTGCAAAAGTCACGGAGAAACTCTCATCAAAGGAAAAGTTACAGCACTTGGAGCTTCTTAGCAAAAAAGCAAGTTAGGGAGGGCATGATAGAGCTTTTCAAAGTTATCCATGATTTGAAGAAAATAGATAGAGATAAGTTTTTTTTTCTCCTTGTCTCATAATACTGGAATCCAAGGTTATTTAAGGAAGGTGAATGGTGGAATAGTAGAAGATATGGGACAGAGAAAATGAAATACCTCTTCACACAGTTAACTTATGGAATTCGTTGCTATGAATCATAATGATGGCTTGAATCATACTTAGATGGTATTTTAAGGGTATTATGACCTGCTGGAGCAGAACAGCAAGAAAGTAATACCTATTGCCCTCATGTCCTGCTTATGACCTTTCTACAGGTATCTGATTATCCATTGTGGGTAACAGGATGCTGGTCTAGAAGGGCCTTTGGTTTGATCCAACAGGCATCTTCCTATGTTCATCCATTTGTTCTTCAACCACCTTGTTAAATTACTCATTTTCACTTTTGTTGTTTGCTTCTTATTGTGTGAATGAGGTAGCAAAGGCTCTTGTGTGGGTGGAACTGGATGATGTTAGATTTTTACTCTAGTAGTTCACACCCTCATTTTTCAGTAGAACAGTATTTTTTATGACTGTTTATGATGTACTGTTCTGTTAACCACAGCCAAGAAAGGCAGTATGTTAAAGTGAAAGCATTACAGATGCATGGAAACAATTTTTATTGGTTTTACCATATTGCTTTTGCCACAAGGAACCATTATCAGATAAAAAAACCCTCTGGACGGTAAACTTGATAGATTATATGATACATTTTTACAATATTATCCAAAGCATTATGCTTCCCACTCCTTTCTACAAGCTGTTTCTTTTGTTGAAAAGCTTTTTTAAGCAATTGTATAATACAGTACAGCCAAAGTAATATGCCACAAGGATACAATACAGTATGGTACAAAAATGATTAGAGAGAGGAAACTGTGCTTTGAGGGCATCTCAGTTTTATTTCCGAAATGTAGTCATCCTTTTATATGCAGCTGTGCATTGGAGGAGAAATATACCAGACCTGAGCTGAACTTGTGCATGTTTGATGAACATTTTTACCTCCTGTAAAATACATAGCTTGAATCGGAATATCCGCACTGCATGGTATTGCCTCTAGGCAAAAAGGTAATAACAGCTTTTGATTTCCATCTCTGCATATGACTATCAGTTCTCTCCACATCCCTGCCTATAGATTTGCAGCTAAGTGATGCTCTAGGTCCTAACCTGTTGCATTCTTACTCAGATATATCCTAATGACCTCTAATGGGGGGAAAAATACTTGAATTTATTTATTATATTTCCTAAAGTGATACAAGTCGAAAGTATCTCATGATAAACAGCAACTAAATATAAAATACAACATAGTGTTTAAATACAATAGCAAAACATACCGGTACACAATTGTAGAATATGTGTTTTATTTAACAAACCCACTAAAGAAGCCAGAAAAAAAATCCCACAGGGGGCTTCAATGGCTTCAGAACAGAGGTTCTCAAACTGTGGTCTGAAGAACCAGCTTTTCACAAGCTCTGTGCAAGTGATCCATGGTGAAGTTTTACAGCAGTTGAGAAGAGCAGTACTTGACCTTGTAGTTGATTCTTATCTTTCTGATGACAGAAAACAAGTCCTTTTTGTTCTGAGGTGGATTGTTGAATGAACTAACAAAGCTTTGGAATAGGGCCCATTATTTTCTTATTGTCAACTAATTTTCCCTTTAAAAATTATCCATTAAAGGAGCTGTTCTCAGATGCTTGACCTTGGACCTACAGTGTCAATAATACAGCACTTATTTTGAGAATGATGCCAGCACTGACAGAAAGACTGAATGCTATTAAACTACAGTTTATATTATATGCTTTGATTCAATGAACAAAATAAATTAAACTACAAAAGGAAAAAGAAGCAGCATGTTTGAGAACCACTGCTTTAGACTCAGGACAAGCTCAAACTCCAGAATTGTCTATGCAGCATTTGGGACTGCCATTGCCTTGCAACTAGGCCAGACGTATGTGGAGGGATTACTCATATGAACTAGTCCTTCCTCATGGGAAATGGTATTGGCATGATAGAAATTGCAGTGGTCATCAGCATTCATTTGGCAAAGTAATTTCTGGTCCTGTTCTAAAAAAAATAACTTACCAGCACAGCCATCACCACTTTGGTCTTGTGATTCAGATTTTCAAACAGAACTTATTAAGCCCCAAAACTTCAAAGGCATTAAAAAAAACCAGGCCCTTATTCTTTAATTTTTTTCCAAGCAATCAAAAGGTTAAAAAAGATTATTACTGATATTTCATACACTTGTATGGTATGTAAAGAGGATTATACAATGAATAAAAGATAAATGCCTCTGGTTTTTTGTTTTTTAAAAAATAAAAGATTAACATGAAATGTGAAGCCTATTAACATATGAAAGTTATCAGCACACATACTCCATCCCCAATGTGCTTGAAGCACAATTGTCTGAAGAACTTTAAACACATGATCAAGCTGAAGAAAAAACATTTATAATTTAAATTAACATAATCAGCACTTGTCCTGGTAAGTATTCAATTTTGCTTTTAAGTGCTTTTAATTATTAAAAAGAATGAAGTTAACATGGCAGTGGAGCTTTGTAAAAACAATAGATACAAATAAGATTATAAAGAGCTCAAGAGTTAAAATGATGAAATGTCAAATACTGATGGTGTTACTTTGTACTTGTCAGTTATCACAAGGGAAAAAGAGAGCGAGAGAGAAGCTTCTCCCTTCAATGTGTATCAGGAGAGTTTCTACTTATCACTACATTGTGGTCAATGAAGAAAACACCAAGTCATAAAAATACAATGAAATGAAGCTGACTAAACTCATTCCCAACCCCCCAACCCTTAAATTCTAAAGTGGTTAACCTGTAGTACATAGAAGTCTGATTTGGATTGCCGTGTCTGAAGACGGCTTTGTGTAGCATTAATATTTGCACAAGATTCTTCCAAATGTCATCATCTCAACACTGTGACTAGAGATGCTGGCAGCAATTTCTGGAATGCTCAGGGGAACTATATCTCCCATAATTCCCTAGCCTCTCAGGTTCTACCCATGCTGGTTACAAACTCTTCTCTGTATGCATACACATTGCCATTACTCCCTATCACCTGACAGGAAATAAGGGAAAGGTGATCCTGTTTGAAAGTGCTGCCAGGGTCAGGTATTCTCCAGCAGCTGTAGATGAGGCCTTGGTCGCGAGGTACCCTCCTCTCTCTCCCCTCTCACACACACTGTGGAATTGCACTATACATGTCAATGGTATCTCTCTCTCTCTCTCTCTCTCTCTCTCTCTCTCTCTCTCTCTCTCTCTCTCTCACACACACACACACACACACACACACACACACACCATCTTCAGTCACTACTCATCATAGTGGGTGAGGAGTGCAGCTTCCAAAGCAAAATCCTTTGTTTATGGCATTAGAAACAATTAATTAAAAAGAATCATTCACTAATTCACAAAAATCCATGGTTCTAAGGGTGTTAAAGCTGCTAAGAGAAAAATGTTGGGAAAGATAAAAATGATGAAAAAGAGTACTATTGAAATATTAATAGGCAATGAAAATGAATGGCATATGTACAGAACTTACTCTTAAGTTGCATTTACCTGAAACGACCACCTTCTGACACTTCCAGTCTTCAACGGCTCTTCCCCTTTGCCCCCGCCTTCCCTTTGATATGTTTCAACCACAGAAACAGCACCTGTGGCTACTTGCAGGGGGGTTGGTAGCTATAGACTTCTCAGAAGCCTGTGATCTATTTTTCAAGAAATGACATTTGTTCCTCTGAGTGGCACCCTACTGATACTTTCTCAGCCTTCTTGGATGACTGCTGGTTATTCTTCATCTCCAGAGCTCGCCTGTTTAGTCTTGTGTGGAATAAGATTGGTAATAACTGTGCTACAATTCCCTTTTGGTTCCATTGCACTTTTGAGGGGGTTATACTTTTCTTGCGCAAAGTAATAAAACCTGGTTATACTGTCACTCAGCAGGCTACAGACAGACGACATTGAATCCATATTGAAAGAAGGTCAGAGACAGAGTTTTGTGTGTGTTCCTGCACTGTATTTTACTGTGATTTATTGCTGGTTGTATCCTTTCACCAGCTCCTTTGGCATGTCCTGATCAATTGTGAGGAGAGGGCACAGAGGTGTTGGAAGGAAATAGAGATAATATTACAGCCATGAGTAAATAACATAAATGACTCTATGGTGACAGCTGATGCTCAAATAAAGTTTCAGAAAAAGAAATTGGGGGGGGGGGGGACAGCATTAAAAACAGAAAACTTCAACTACTGCGTGGATTATGAATCAGACCTGAATCCGGCAGGTCACATTGGAAGCACCAGAGATGGCTAACTTGTGAGCCTCCAAATGTTGTTGGATTACAACTTCCATCAGCCCTGGCAGAATGGGATGATGGGAGTGGTAATCCAATAGAATCTAGAAGGCCACACATTAGCCTTCTCTGCTATAAAGAATCCTGCTTTAACTGATCCTGCTATCGTTTCATGGAAGATTCTGTGCACTTGTTCCATGTACCTGTAATGTACTTAGATGAAGAAGCAGTGTACAGCAGATAAACAGTGTATAGCAGACTTGAGTCAACATAGCCATAGCTCTGTCCTATACTTTGGCAATAGAGCAGCTTTACATGTTGCCACCCACTGCAATTTCCTCCTTTTTAAATCTAGGAATACACTCCATAGACTGATCAGGATTTATGTGGAATCAGAATTTTTGTCCCTTCAGATTTCCTGATTTATAATGGTAGTGTAAGGGGGGGGGTGAAAGAGAAAAAAGTGACCTGCTTTCGGAAATGACTTTCGCTGTTTTGCTTTAGTAATTTAATATTAAGACATCAGATCCAAGTGTCATATCATGTGCTTCCAGATGCACAGGTTTATGCCAGAACAGGTAGCTCTGCTGTGTCCAAATTCATGACTTTTCCCTGTACCCTCCCAGACTTCCAGATGATGAAGGTGAGTAGTCCAGCCCAGCAGGAGGTGGGCTTTGAAGACATAGCAGAGAGAGTGTTTACCAACAGGGAGCTGTCCAGCAGTTTCAGCAAGGTTGACACAATAGCCGAAGGCCATGTGGTTGGCAGCAGGGAAGCTGTCCAGATGACGACTAGAACAATGAGCTGGCCTATAGACTGTTGCAAGAGCAACTTCAAGACTCAGTTGGTGGCTTTTTGTAGTTAGCCTGGCTGCCTCACCCTTCTTGATGAACTAATGGAGGCTTGAGCCCAGCTGTACTTAAGGTAAGGATTCCTCTTGCTGAGTATGGCTTTGGATGAGATGCCACACATTGCTAAAGAAGTACTACATCATTGAACTTTGTTCAGGCTCATTGCCATCTTTGTGCCTGAGACCCAGCGGTTATCAAGGGGAGGCAGGATATTCAGCCAGAACCAAGCATGAATCTAGCTGCATTCAGTTTGTCAATTCTGCAAGTTTCTAAGGGTAGAGTATAATCTGGAGTACAGTCTCAGGAGTTTTCCAGCTCCTAGTTCATACCAGGACCATGATGAGGAACTCTTCTGATGTGGAAGTCTCATCTAACTCTGGTTCTGGAAACTGTTAGTAGCTTTTAGGCTACTATAGAGGAGATCTATGCAGGCTACAGGGTGATGTGATGCTGCTTCCTAAATAGGCATGATGTGTAGCAATTTTGCAAGAAGTCAATATTTTATACTTCATCAACAACAGGATAGTGACTGTTGCAGATGTAGCATCTTCTACATCTGTGTCATGTTCCCTTCATCCACATGTGACGTCTTATTCTGCTGAATAAAAGCAGTACTACACCACTGATCATGACAGTATTAAAATGTAGCAATGATGCATCCCATGCAGAAATACAAAACTTTTGCTGCAGTGGTCCATAGGAATCCTTAGTTGGCATATTCCTTAACTTGCATAAGTTGCTTTTCTCAAAAAGCCATTGTTCCCCAATCAATTTTTGTGTGTGGTTATCTCCCCACTTTTTAGCAAAAAAGGTACTCTTTAAACCCGAATATATTGACTTGACACTGGATTTATATATCTCCCCAAGGGAGTATATCTAGTAGTTGGGGATTAGTCACTTAAGCTTTGTAAATTCAATTTAAATTGCAAATGAAAACTATCAGAAGGAAACACCTGTAAGTGTTAAATCAAGCAACTACTGGTTTTCAACTAAATCAATAATTTGTAGCAGGAGAATGAATATGTACCACCCAATCAAAACAAATAGGGGCTTCTTCTGATTATCATAAAAGCAATAAAAAGGCTTGCACAGCATTCTTACTTCCAATTTGTCTTTCACTCTGCACTATAAAGATAACAAAGTGTGGTGTCCTCATAGACCATATTGTTTTGCTCAATGTGTTTTTCCTCACCAGAGTCTGGAGTGTATTGTTTTTTAATTTGCTGATGGAGACCATCAATTAGAAATAGCAAGTGTTCAGAATAAGGACAATGGACAGAGAAGAAATAAAGGAATTTCTAGGATAATGATGCATTTATCCTGTTCTGTAGCCTTCCCACTTTATAATTACCCTTATTCTACAAAGGTTACAGTTGCATCAAATGTTGTGCATTGTTTGGAACAGCGTGGTGTTTTGTATGCTATTCTTCCATTTTTATTGGCATCAAATAAAACAAAATCTACTACCAGAGATATCAGAACCACTTCAGCAAGAATGCAAAAACTGTGGCCTTCCAGATATTATTGGACTACAACTCCCATCAGCCCCAACTATAGGCCATGCTGATTTGGGGCTGATGGGAGTTGGAATCTACAAACAGCTGCAGGTCCCCACTTCACCCTAAAAATACAGCCTTATACTGCAAGCCCATGCAGGTTTAAGGGGACTTACATCTGAGTAAGTTTGTATAGGATTTCAGCCTTAGTTGGAACATTAAGCTTGCATTTCCAAATTATAATTCAGGCAGTTTGCAAGCTACCCAAGAGCCCTCCCTTTTCCACAAATGGGGGAGCTTTCCAGTCTCAGTCGATCTTATACTTAAGGTTCTAAGTCAGAGGCAGGAAACTCATGACCTTCCAAATGTTATTGGACTCCAGCTTCCATCAGCCCCAACCAGCATGACCAATGGGTAGGAATGATGGGAGTTGTTTTATTTACATCTATCTATCTATCTATCTATCTATCTATCTATCTATCTATCTATTAGCTGTCTTTCACCCTAAGGTCCTAGGGTAGATTACAACATTAAAACACAATCTTAAACACAGTTTTACACAACTACAAAGAGGGTCCCCCTCTACCAATTTCAGCAACCAAGAGGGTCTGTAATAATAATAATAATAATAATAATAATAATAATAATAATAATAATAAATTAATATCCTGCCCATCTGGCTGGGAAACATTAAAAACTTCCCCATCCGGAGATGCCTTCAGATGTCTTCTAAAAGTCACATGGTTGTTTATTTCCTTGATATCTGAAGGGAGGGCGTTCCACAGAGAGGGCGCCACTACCGTGAAGGCCCTCTGCCTAGTTCCCTGTAACTTTGCTTCTCACAGCGAGGAACCAGCAGAAGACCCTCGGAGGAGGACCTTGGTGTCTGGGCTGAATGATGGGGTGAACATGCTACTTTGGGTATACTGGGCTGAGGCTGTTTAGGGCTTTGAAGCCCACCACCACTTTGAATTGTGCTCAGAAATGCACTTGGAGCCAATGAAGTTCCTTTAGGACTGGTGTTATATGGTCCTGGCGGTAGGGGCGGAGGAAGAGGAGTGCAGTAGGGGCGGGCCTCCTTGGGTGTCACCACTGAGGGAGGTGACAAAATGCCAGACGGCACTCTCCACGGGCCCTGCAGCATGCCTAAGCCACACGTCTCTCCTGGGAGTGATATGGTGGCTTGGGCACCCGCAGGCTCCCCGCTGCCCCAAATGGTCTGCCCGCTGCCTCCCCCTTAGCTGTAGGGCAGCTGAGTGGCAGGAGGCAGGCAGGCTCCTTGGAGGACCCGCTGAGTGTCCTGCCCCAGTTGTCCCCGCCCTCGGGCACCACACCAGGTGCCCAATCAGCTTGCTCCGCCGCTGCCCGGTGGCCATTCCCAGTCACCAGTCTAGCTACCGCATTCTGGATTAGTTTTAGTTTTCCGAGTCACCTTCAAAGGTAGCCCCATGTAGAGTGCATTGCAGTAGTCCAAGCGGGAAATAACCAGAGCATGCACCATTCTGGCGAGAAAGTCTGCAGGCAGGTAGGGTCTCAGCCAGCATACCAGGTGGAGCTGGTAGACAGCTGCCCTGGACATAGAATTGACCTGCACCTCCATGGACAGCTGTGAGTCCAAAATAACTCCCAGGCTGCACACTGGTCCTTCAGGGGCACATTTACTCCACACCTGCCCACCCCCTGCCCCCCAAACAGTACTTCTGTTTTGTCAATCTGTTCCTCAATCTTTTCGCCCCCACCCACCCTGTAGGGAAGGAGACCTGAGTCCTTTAGTATCTGGCAGCTGCCGATACCAATTGATGTTTTCGAGTCATCTTCAAGGGCAGCCCCACATAGAGCTCATTGCAATAATCCAATTGTAGGGCCTCAAGTCTAATGCTGATGATGTCAGTATGGTGGCAAGAGGGGCCAAAACACCTCAGTTTTGGCTTGGCACAAACTCTAGCAGGCTGGCCTGAGGGTGGTGTAGTGTGGGTATATGTGTGTTTGAAAGAGACACATGTGAAATTTAGTCTCTGGAAACAGCCATCCCCTTCAGATTCCACCTTACCTCTAAAGGATTTTGCTCTAAATACGTAACTATGAGGAATGGCTTACGAACGTGCAATTCTTAACAACTACAATTTGTCTAATAAATAATACCAGCTTTATTTTATATCTCTAAAAATACTTTGCCATTATTAAGAAAAGTTAGACTAACCATGACAGTGACCTATTAGAATGCGTTTTTCTATTGCTAATAATGTCATTACTTTATGAAAACAGTTTGCCATAATATTTAAAACCCGCCAACAAAAATATAAAAAATCTCTTAGGCAAATAAAACCTAGCATAATTAAACTAGTCAGAATGAATTAAAACAGTCAGATTAACATGGAGCCCTTTCTGCCATCCACTGTTTTCTAAATATGCATTTTTAATTAATGTTTAAAATGCACTTCACTTGTACTTGATATTTAATTTATCCAAGAGAGAATGTGCCTGCTTAAAATTATGAAGGGAAAACAAATAAGAACACAAGGACTGCTTTGTTCTTTTATAACAGAAGAGATTTTTTTTTACTGGCTTTCTTGTTTCACCTTTAACTAAATTAAAATTGTATGGGAATCTGAAGCAGCAATGAAACCATGGCAGCAGTAACATTTAAACTGGAGTCTCACAAAACATACAAGGCTGACAACTTTTGAAGATTATATCAAGTCTATAGAAAACCTAAATTCAGTGATGTGGAAAACAACCCTCTTCAGTCATACAGTAGTTGGGAATATCCACAGGGAAATGCAAAAATCTCAGACTGGCCTAGTTTTAACAAGATTTTATTTTTTATAAAGTGTTACCCTGTGATAGGCCTATGTGCTTCTTCATTGCTGTAGGGATGAACGACCAAAGGGCGTTATTAACCCTGGAATTAGGTGGATCTTCTTGGTGAAACAGCATGAGAAAAAAAAATTGTCCTCCCTGGTTGGCAATACCGTATGTCCCTCTCCCTAACGATACACAGGATTGAGGATTACTCAACGTGGGTGAATCAGGAATTTTTGGAGCTTTCATTCCTACCTGTTATGGTCTGCCTATGCATATTTATATATGTGATATGAGGTACTGCCTTAATTCAAAGAGAAAGAAGGATCTGGCTTTCATGTGTCTGTGCACAAATCTTACTGAATGTGTCACTTTGAGATAAATAGCAGCTTCAAGTTCTCATTTGATCATGGCACCAGGAGAAAGGGTTTAACTCTCCCTCTGACGTACCATAAGAGGTTTCCTCATGGCAAGAAGTGAGATTACAGGGAACCAGGCAGAGGGCGCCCATCCTGTTGAGCACTTCCCCATCAGATACCAAACAGATAAACAATTGACTAACCTTTCAAAGACATCTGAAGGCAGTCCTGTATTGGGAAGTTTTTAACATTTGATGCATAGTTGTGTTTTTAGACCATATCATGCCCAGAGTGCCTGGGGCAATGCAGTCAGATGGACTGGGTATTATTATTATTATTATTATTATTATTATTATTATTATTATTATTATTATTACAAGATCCTGACCCATGATCTGATTGCATGCTTTTCACAGACATCTCATTGGCCACTATGACTACAGGTTACTTTGGGCCACGGGTAAGATCCATCAAGCTCTTCTTATGTTCTTATCCCAATAGTTTCCCCCTACAGCGGCTGGTTAATTTTTTTAAAAATGACACATGTTAATTGTAACCATACAATGTCATGTTTACTTTGGCTAACTCAACATTAGCACACTTACGGCTTCAAAATGCTCCTTGTAGCTGCTCTGTCTAGGCAGTTGGGATTCAGTGATTCATTGCAGGCCTGAAGGATTTTCTGCATCATAACAACCCATCTCTTTTCAAGTTGTGTTTGTACACAGGTGTGCATGGGAGCCCAAATAAAACCACATATCCAATGCACCTTGAATGTACCTTGAATGCCTTGAATTTGTCCAAAGACATGGCTTATATTTTACTGTAGATTCCAATGATACACCATATCCATTATTGCTATCATCTTCTAATCTGATAGGCTGTAAGATTTGCCTTTGAATTATTTAGAAGTCAAATGAGTTTGTATAAGTCTCTGTCTTCAGTTGTGTTTATTCACTGTTCACTTGTAAGCTGAGGCCCAGCCATGTCAACTTTAAAACTCAATAAAGACAAATGTGAAGAATACGATCTCCAATGTTGCAAAGTATTTCATTTTATTGAGGGGGGGGGAACCCTATTTCAACAAGTCTAAACAAGGTGTCTACAGTATATGGGGAAACAACCTTTTTAAAACCCCAGAAAATGTCTCTAGTTTTAAACATTTAAAAACTCTGAAATATGAAAGGAAGTCAATTTCAATAACAAGCCTTGTAAAATAAAGAGAATACCAAATGAGAGCCGCTCTTAAGTGGCAGTATTTGGCTTCAGCAACCTTCACAGAATGACGAGCAACACTTTCCCCCCCAAGTTATTTCCCCATAGATAAGCCTGGTGACCTGTCATTGCTCTCTCTTCACAAATTAGTGACAACCTTGATTCAAGAAAGAATGCTCAGAATACATTTGCAGTACTGTGAATTCACTCATCCCCCACTCTCCAGAGAGTCAATAAATGTCATGTTCACAGAAAGACAGCACAGGAATATATTACAGGATATCATGGTGGAAATCGGCAGCCAAGTACAACTAAAACATTCTCAACACATTCATCCTTGAGTCACAATCCCAAAGGCTTTTACACAGATATCTAAATCCCATTGGAGAACTGAGGATTTAATTTCATTAACCACCTTTAAGGCTGGGTGCTAGAAAAGCACAAGCTCCATACCAGGGTTTTCTGACAGTACTATTTTTGAAGTTGCAATGTGTAATTGTTGCTAAGTTGTTATTATGAGGGTTTCAAATGGCAATTTGAAGAATGGCATTGCTGTTGTTGCCTCAGATTAATATTTTTCAATTAATCCCCTCTCCAAATATTGAGCTGTTTAGAACAAGGATGAGCTCCTCATATGACCCAGATTCTGTCTGTGTTATCTCAAAATGTTTTCCTCTCATGAGAATCATTTGGTGCAGGCATCCCCAAACCTGGCCCTCCAGACGTTTTGGGACTACAACTCCCATCATCCCTAGCTAACAGGACCAGCAGTCAGGGATGATGGGAATTGTAGTCCCAAAACATCTGGAGGGCTGAGTTTGGGGATGCCTGATTTAAGTGCAACACTTCTCTCTCCTGAATGTGGGAAGGAACGGCAGATAGAGAGAAAGCACTAGCATTGCTTTGTAGCTGCAAACAAAGTGAGGGGTTAAGACACAGAGTACTAACCTCTCATGATTATTATCATCATCATTATTAATTTATTAATTGCCTGCTGAACCATAGTCTCAAGGTGATGTACAGTAAAGATAGTTAAAAACAGTTAAAACACAAAAAGTAGCAAATACATTTAAAAGAAAAATAAAACCACACAAAGTAGACACTCCTAGTAAAGATTCCTGTGAGCTGTTGGGCTAAAAGGAGGAGAGGTGGGAGTAATAGTAACACGCATTGCAGAGTCATCGCCCTCTGGACTAGCTAAGATGTTGCCTCCTTTAATTTAGAAAAGATTTCACAAATTTCTAAATAGTACCCTTTATTGTGCAATCAAAGGCTATAGTATACCTGAAGGAGCATCTCCACCCCCATCGTTCTGCCCGGACACTGAGGTCCAGTACTGAGGGCCTTCTGGCGGTTCCCTTGTTGCGAGAAGCCAAGTTGCAGGGAATCAGGCAGAGGGCCTTCTCGGTAGTGGCGCCCGCCCTGTGGAACACCCTCCCATCAGATGTCAAAGAGAAAAACAGCTACCAGATTTTTAGAAGACATCAATTTAATCGATGTTTAATCGATTGTTTTATTTTATTTTTCTGTTGGAAGCTGCCCAGAGTGGCTGGGGAATAAAAAATAAATTATTATTATTATTATTATTATTATTATTATTATTATTATTATTATTATTTATAGGATGACATTAACAGCAACAACAAAAATGCTAAACCTTCTCTCTTTGTTGTCTGACAGGAAGCTGATAGATACAGTGCAATCAAGCTAAGTTTGGATTTTGGAACTTGGAGTGCCATTATGGTACAGGGACTAATGAACTGGACATGGTAACTATACATTCAAGTTCTTGCTCTATTGTCAGGCTTATGGGGTAGCTTTCAACAAATATTCCTGGCTTTCAAAATTATTTTACTTCAAAGTAGTTTTGTTAAAGTGATCTCTGGGTATGAGATGTGTTGTGCACCGTGATGGGTGAACCTCACTAGAGCAATTTAGAATAACTGATGAAATTGTGTGTCTAAAGACATATCAGGTATAATATATTTTCCATAGATGCAGCTTGTGACATGGAAGTGATCAATAACACTCAGTTTTATGTTTGATGCAATCTCTTGAAACCTGACCACAGAAACTAATGTACTTCCTTTTCGCGTTTTAGAAAAGCTTTTACAAGGTTTCCAATTAATGCCCTCTACTGTTATAAATGGGAGGTTTATAAAGACCTGTCCGTTATATTCTCCAATGTGGATTGTATAATCAACTAAGAATAAGATTTCTGTCTCTCATTATAAATAATTATGTGACTATGAATGATATGAGAAAAGTGATGCTGTCAGATTTTGATAAATTCATTACTAGTAGAGCCTACCTATTTGATATTGGAGCTGGGAATAAATGATCAATTTTATTCAGTAGATTGCAGTTTCCTTTAATGGTTACAATGAAGATACTTCTAACATAATTCATCAAAACATGACCCCAATTTAAAATTGGGCTCCAGGCCACTCCAGATATCATTGGGAATAAGTGGTCTACCCACTGCAATCCATGTCTGCAGTCTCCTGTCTCCCGTCTTTCCCAATTTATGTTACCAAGGTGATGGGAGGCAGCAGAAAAGCCTTGCACTTACCACAGGACTCAAGAATGTTCATGGGTGTCAATGTCTCCTTGGCTCTGGCAGGCATGAGAACCACTGTAGTTAAAATGCTTCCTGTTCATAATGTGTGTAGTTTTGAAAACCAGGTTTCATGGAGCCTTGGCCCTCTTGACCTTTCAGATTTTTATTTGACACCACTATTCCATTGCCATTTCCCTATGGTACAGGGCTGGCCCACCTATGAGGCAAGGTGAGATGTCTGTCTCAGGTGGTAGTATTCACAGAGACAGCAAATCTGACCTCTAAGGAATGCATTGGCCACTGCTGCCACCTTTGCAGTGGCAGAAAAAGTTGTGGCATGCTCTTTGGCGGCTGGATCTGCTGCCTCCTTGGCAGCCCCACAATGCTGCCTCTACAGTCACCTCTTGGAAATTGGAGGCTCTGTCCTTCCACCCTTGTTCTTGGTGTGGATCTTTATTCCATAACTGTCAACCCCCGGATTTGAAGATAAGGAATCCTATGGGGCTGTCAACTCCCGGATATGAAAGTAAGGGCGCTGAATGAGGGAATTTCCCGCAAAAAAGGAGAAAGTTGACAGAACTGCTTTATTCCCCCATTGTTTCTCATGTCAATATTCGCTCACCCCCCTCTTCCCTGGTGGGAAGTGAGCCATTTTGTGGTTTGCCGCATGTGCCAAAATGTCTAGGGTCAGCCCTGGTACAGTACAGTGGTGCCTCGACTTATGAATTTAATCCGTTCCGAAGGCACCTTTGTAAGTCGAAAAATTTGTAAGTCGAAAAACGGCATTGGAAACGTGATTTCCCATAGGAATGCATTGCAAACGGAAAAATTTGTAAGTCGAAGAAATCCTATCTAAAAATTAGTAAGTAGAAAAATCCCTATCTAAAACCGCCGCGGTTCCCCCCCCCCCGGATGTCATGACATTCGTAAGCGCGTGGCCATTACTCCCATTCGTAAGTCAAAAAATTTGGTTGTCGAGTTGTTCGTAAGTCGAGGTACCACTGTATTTCCATTCCATTGGACCTGTTGGCATCCTAATCACTTTCCTCACTATTATTTGTATTTATAGTAAGGACCCTAGAAAGGAAAATGATTTAACAATGTAGTCCTCAGCCGTACAGCATTTCCACTGTCATTTGGTGTTGTAAGTGACTTAGATTGAGGTTCAGGATCTCAGCCACTGACACTTGGTGAACAGTGCCTATTTAATGACTCCCTCAGAAAGCACTTGGCAAAGAAAGTGGTAGAACACATTCCTGCAGTGTTTGTGTTTGCAAGCAGGCAGCAGGCAGGCGGCTCCTGTCTCTTGTGTTCCCTAGGGGCATTCATCATTTTCACAGCCCATGTTTCTCACATATACAGCTTCACAACTCCTGTCAATCACTCCTGTCCTAATAGAGATGTGTCACTTCTGTGACACTGCAAAATTCCTAAGAAAACACTGAGAAACAAATCTGAAAGGAAAGCGATCCGTTTATATATGTGCATATCTTCCCATCAAACATATGGACTGGAATTCAAAGAAGGGTCACCCGCACATGGTGGAGAATCATCTATGGCCAGAGTTTTATTTGCTATTTGCAACAGAGCACAGCTTCACAAGTGACTTATCTCTTCCGCAACAAAACCACAACACTGCAGTCAAAAGGACACAGATGTTTCCTTCCTGGAACAGATGACCAAGCATTCCAAAGGAAGTGAGATAGTAGTAATGGGGGATTTCAACTATCCTGATATTTGTTGGATGTCAAACTCAGCCAAGAGCATAAGGTCGAACAGATTCCTCACTGGCCTTGCAGACAATTTCATTGTCCAGAAAGTGGGAGAAGCAACAAGAGGATCAGCCATTTTAGATCTGGTCCTAACCAATAGTGATGACCTGGTTAGTGGGGTAGAAGTGGCAGGAGCATTAGGTGGGGACAATCATGCTCTTCTGGAGTTTATTATTCAGTGGAAAGGAGCAACCAAGCATACTAAGACTCAAATCCTAGACTTTAAGAAAGCCAACTTCAAAAAAACTTAGGGAAATGCTGGGTGAGATCCCATGGACAGAAATACTAAAAGGGAAGGGAGTTCATGATGGTTGGGAGTTTGTAAAAAAGGGAGATATTAAAAGCACAACTTCAGGCAATACCAATGAGACAGAAACATGGAAGGTGCCTAAAGAAGCCAGGGTGGCTATCTAAAGAACTTTTAACTGAGTTAAGATTTAAAAGGGATATGTACAAAACATGGAAAAAGGGAGAAATCACCAGGGAGGAATTTAAACAGATAGCCAGCACGTGTAGAGACAAAGTCAGAAAAGCTAAAGCACAGAATGAACTCAGGCTTGCTAGAGAGGTTAAAAGCAACAAAAAGGGCTTTTATGGGTATGTCCGTACCAAAAGGAAGAACAAGGAAACAGTGGGGTCACTTAGAGGAGAAGATGGTGAAATGCGAACAGAGGATAGAGAAAGGGCAGAACTCCTCAATGCCTTCTTTGCCTCAGTCTTCTCTAAAAAAGAAAACAATGCACGACCTGAAGAATATGGAGCCAATCATTCAGCAGGGGAAACAGCCCAGAATAAGTAAGGAGGTAGTACAAGAATACTTGGCTAGTTTAGATGTATTCAAGTCTCCAGGGCCAGATGAACTACATCCAAGAGTATTAAAAGAACTGGCAGAGGTGATTTCAGAACCACTGGCAATAATCTTTGAAAATTCCTGGAGAACAGGCGAGGTTCCAGCAGACTGGAGGAGGGCAAATGTTGTCCCTATTTTCAAAAAGGGGGAAAGAGAGGACCGAAACAATTACCACCCAGTCAGCCTGACATCAATACCAGGAAAGATTATAGAGCAGATCATTAAGCAAACGGTCTGTGAGCACCTAGAAAGAAACGCTGTGATCACTAAAAGTCAGCATGGGTTTCTGAAAAATAAGTCATGTCAGACTAATCTGATCTCATTTTTTGACAGAATTACAAGCCTGGTAGATGAAGGGAACGCTGTGGATGTAGCCTATCTTGATTTCAGCAAGGC
Organism: Zootoca vivipara; assembly: GCF_965207765.1. Lineage (NCBI taxonomy): Eukaryota > Metazoa > Chordata > Lepidosauria > Squamata > Lacertidae > Zootoca > Zootoca vivipara. Next base: position 44,117,494 of record NC_142583.1, on the reverse strand, counting down.
CTTTGACAAGGTGCCCCATGATATTCTTGTAAAGAAGCTGGTAAAATGCGGGCTAGACAATGCTACCATACAGTGGATTTGTAACTGGCTGACTGACCAAACCCAAAGGGTGCTCATCAATGGCTCCTTCTCATCCTGGAGAGTAGTGACTGTTGGTAAATTGAGTTCCACCTTAAGCATTATACCTTAAGGGTTAGACATGTTGCTGAGATAGTGTGTCACATGTCTATGCATTTCCGTTTTATGCTGTTCTAGTTGCTGTAGGAGTATAGGAGGAGAAGCACTGCTCTCTCTCTCTCTTCCAAGTGTTCTAAGATGCTGTAAATAAAACTGCTTATGGAAATACAAGATGCCTCTCATCTGCTTCGTCTTCTCCGCTAACCCTGCTAACCCTGCTAACCCTGCATGGATAAGCTCTGCTAATTGTGTGCCCAGTTATGTTCCGTTCGAGACACCGGCTCCTGGAGGGAGAGAAGAAGGGGGGCTGTTGGCTTCCCAGTTTCGGTGATTGTCTCAACAGTGACTAGTGGGGTGCCACAGGGTTCTGTCTTGGGCCCAGTCTTATTCAACATCTTTATCAATGACTTGGATGATGGGCTTGAGGGCATCCTGAGCAAGTTTGCAGATGACACCAAATTGGGAGGGGTGGCTAATACCCCAGAGGACAGGATCACACTTCAAAATGACCTTAACAGATTAGACAACTGGGCCAAAGCAAACAAGATGAATTTCTTTTTTTTTAAATTATATTTATTGAAGTTTTTACAATAAAAAAAATACCACACAAAAATACAAAAGCTTAAAAAGTAGAAAAGAAAAATTAAGAAAAACAAAAGAAAAGGCACAAAAAGGAAAAAAGAGAAAAATGAAAAATAATATCTCTAACAATATCTTGTCCCCGACTTCCCCGTCCCTCCCCTCCCGGGTCTATTCCATATCAAATTTCACAACTTCTTTTTTTAACCCCACACAACAATTTCTATTAAATTTTAAACTACATTGCTTTTAACTATTTCTAATAATTTCCTTTAGCCTATATTTTCCCCCTAAAAAGATATACCTTTTCCTGATTCAGATTCTATCCAATCTTATAGCTAAACCTCAAATCCCACCCCCTCCCTCCCCAGGTAGCAGTTTCCCCTTTTCCCCAGCCAGCGTCTTCATACTGTCCAATTTCAAACCTTTTGATCCATCCATTCATCTACTTTATATTCCTTCTTTACCCCACACCCACTCTTAGCCATTCTAAACCACCCCATTCCTCCTTCTTCCCCTTCCGTTGTTTTAATTCTTCCACCAGCCTCCCACCCTCCTCTTTATTTCCAATGTCCCCTGTTTCCAATCTTCTGTCTGGTCTGCGTCCCCTCACTCTCACTGGGGGGGGGGGCAATGGCCAGACTCTTTCCTCCCTCCTCAATTTCTTTGTTTCTTTCTGGGATCTGGTCGCCCTCTCTCACTGGGCAGACCAGGTCCCAGAGTCCATCTTGGTCCTTAGCATCCAAAGTCACGTAGGTGGTCAATGCTTCCTCTCTCACAGGTTGCATTGATTTCTCAATCCATTGCTCCTTATTTTCAATCCGTTGTTCAATGATTTCTTCTTCTTCTTCCAATTCTAAAATTTCCGTTGGGGATATCTGTTGTTGGTCTTCTTTTAAAGTCTGAACGTTTACTTTGCCATAACGTACTTCCTCTGTCATTTCTCTAATAAAGTCTAAAATATGTTGCAGCTCGACCTCCTCCATTTGTAAGCGGGTTGTTTTGGCTGGCAGCCTTCTTTGTCCTTCTGTGTTCCCGTGGGAATTATAACCTGATCCGCCAGAGATGGTGCTATAATGTCCAAACTAGTTCCTTTGTTTATTTCCAACCATATTTGTCGTTTATAATTCAAATTCTTAATTCAAATCTTCCAATGCTCCACTTTATCACATCAATCAACTTAAATATAGTCCAAAGTATAATCCAAAAAAAGATCACAGAGTCGCAGCAATTACTCTTTATGAATCCTTATGTTGTCAACTGGTCGCGGCTTTAGGCTCCTGCCCCCGGTTTCCGGGGTGGGTGGGTTCTTGATCACAATATCAAATTTGCCAACGCAGTCTAAAATATATATTCCCCCCCCCTTAGTTCTGCCTTCTAAGGGGGGATAAAAGTTCAATTTTCAGGGGGATCCGCGCCCCTTCTCTTCAATCGGCTGCAGGCAAGTTAGTTGTGGCACAGCCTTCCGGGTAGGGGGGGGAACGACCTCCATTTTTTATTCCCCTCCCAAGTCCAAATTCTTCTTTTAAAATCAAATTGAATTATCTTACTCACAGTCCAGATCTTGATTTGAAGGTATCTGCCGCTCCTCTGTCTCCGGCTCGGAGCTTCCCGCTACCGGGGTAGCAATGGACCCAAGGCTCCGCCATGTACAGCCTGCTCTCGGAGGCTCCAACGGGGGCTCTCCGGGCGGTTTCCATGGCTTTTTTTGGAGCGCTGCTGGGTATCAGCCCCCAGAACGCACAATCTGGGGATTCTCCGGGAGGTCGCGGCGCCCGCGCGACTCTCCCCCTCCCCGGCAGCGGCGGGTGTCTCGGAGACCGAAACGAACCCCGCCGGCAGCTGATGGCAGCAGACCGGAAGTCCCAAACAAGATGAATTTCAACAAGGAGAAATGTAAAGTACTACACTTGGGCAAAAAAATTAGGCACAAATACAGGATGGGTGACACCTGGCTTGAGAGCAGTATATGTGAAAAGGATCTAGGAGTCTTGGTAGACCACAAACTTGACATGAGTCAGCAGTGTGATGCAGCAGCTAAAAAAGCCAATACAATTCTGGGCTGCATCAATAGGAGTATAGCATCTAGATCAAGGGAAGTAATAGTACCACTGTATTCTGCTCTGGTCAGACCTCACCTGGAGTACTGTGTCCAGTTCTGGGCACCACAGTTCAAGAAGGATACTGACAAGCTGGAACGTGTCCAGAAGAGGGCAACGAAAATGGTCAAAGGCCTGGAAACGCTGCCTTATGAGGAACGGCTTAGGGACCTGGTTATGTTTAGCCTGGAGAAGAGAAGGTTAAGGGGTGATATGATAGCCATGTTCAAATATATAAAAGGATGTCATATAGAGGAGGGAGAAAGATTGTTTTCTGCTGCTCCAGAGAAGCGGACACGGAGCAATGGATTCAAACTACAAGAAAGAAGATTCCACCTAAACATTAGGAAGAACTTCCTGACAGTAAGAGCTGTTCGGCAGTGGAATTTGCTACCAAGGAGTGTGGTGGAGTCTCCTTCTTTGGAGGTATTTAAGCAGAGGCTTGACAGGCATATGTCAAGAATGCTTTGATGGTGTTTCCTGCTCGGCAGGAGGTTGGACTGGATAGCCCTTGTGGTCTCTTCCAACTCTACGATTCTATGATTCTAAAAGAGAAAGCAATGCTTGTGGCATATGAACAGTTCTTTCTGATAGGTATATGCCCATTCTCTAATCTTAGCCACAGACATTTAAGGGTCTGAATTTTAGAAGGATTAGTTCATATGTTATGAGAGGCCTGTTAAACTGTCATAAGCAGGAATGAGTGACTCATGAATGTTGAAACATTTCAACTACATGCTGTTTTTAAATCCTTTGGGCCTTCAGAATTACACTTTGTGCTGCAAATGCAAACACTAAAATATATATTGTTTTATGTCTCAGTGGGAGTGGAGTTATTAACTTAATGTTCTTCAAAGCCTCGACTTCCACAGGTTTGTATCCAAATTTGTCCTGTCATTCACAGGTGGCTCTTTGAGACAGCAGAAGCTTCCATGAGCAGAATGATAGATTATTTTCATGGATGTCCCCTCACTCTGTAGCTCCTGCATCCACCATCCAAAACTGTTTTGGGCAGTATGGGAGTGTGGGTGGGGATACAAGAGAAAGGGGTATTTTTAAAACTTCCACTGAAGGAAAGATCTTTCTGGCAGTGGAGAAGTGGGACACAATTGGATAAAATCCAATCATAGGTAAAAATAGTGTTTTTAATTGTTAGGAAGTTATTTTGTGAGCACTATTTCCATAAGGGACAGTAAATTGTCACTTGGGAATAGCTCAGTATTCAAATATTCTTATTATTTTATTAATCGCCTCCTATACAGTCATCCCAAAGTGACGTACAATATGTTAATATGTGTCAAAAGGAGGATTGCTGCTGCTTCCAGGTATCAAGAAGTGCAAAGCAAATAAGGATACAATATTCCACAGACACACCTGTGTTTACTAGCACATTCTCTGTTAAATTAGAGTCGGTATCATTTTAGAGCCCAGTTAAATAGGGAAACTTGCAGTTAAATAGGGAAATCTTTCAACGTATTTATCCTTGGTCCATCTATGTCACTAAGAAGTCCAGAGGATCTTCTTGGCATCACCCACAATTCATTGAAATTCAATCAGTTCTAAAGGTAAAGGTAAAGGGACCCCTGACCATTAGGTCCAGTTGTGACCGACTCTGGGGTTGCGGCGCTCATCTTGTGTTATTCGCCGAGGGAGCTGGTGTACAGCTTCCGGGTAATGTGGCCAGCATGACTAACTCGCTTCTGGCAAACCAGAGCAGCGCACGGAAACGCTGTTTATCTTCCTGCTTGGAGCTGGGACGGAGCAACGGGAGCTCACCTAGTTGCAGGGATTCGAACTGCCGACCTTCTGATCAGCAAGCCCTAGGTTCTGTGGTTTAACCCACAGCGCCACCTGCGTCCCAACAATCAGTTCTAGTACTATTCAAAAACTGCAAATGAAAAATTAAATAACATGGGCCACCATGCAGTCAAATTTAAACAGTTTTAAGGTCCGTTGATTTCAGTAGGAAAGTTCAGTACCTGCTTAATTGGTCCTGTTGAAATCAATGTTTCATTACAATCAAGGAGATGTAAGATAACTGTGACTAATGTAAGGGAGTGATCCTATACTCCAGTTACACAGGAGTGGGATATATATATATATATATATATATATATATATATATATATATATATATAACCAAATCTTACAGTGGTTCAGCTGCTGTATCCTACAGCTATTCAACCCCAAAAGAGAAAACACAATGTTTGGAAAATTCCAATGACACAAAAATGACATACAAAGTTTGAACAGAAAATTATTAGGTGTGCCAGCTTAACAATAAAAATTGAGTATAATGGAACAAATAGAAAGTTTTGCTGTACTTGTGTGATTTTTTGCATGCAGTGAAATGGTGTTGAGACTTCAGAATGCACTCTGTCCATATCCTTAAAGCCCAAATCCACTGTTTGAGACATTTTGCTTCCAAACAGTCTTTAGAATTTAGTCTATTTACTTTGCAGTAGACCATCTATAGAGCAGGTTGTGTGTCTAGATGTGGGGAGTGGTAACAGGGTTGTGACAAAACTATGATTGGCTATTGGTTAAAATTGCCCAAATATAAGGAGTGGTATTGAAAAGTCTTTAAAAGTGTATTTCATAGGAAGTCAAACAAAAATGTTAAATGTTTATTTTTATTTAATTTATTTTTTGTGAACTGTTTGTACTTGGCGTTTTCCCAGCACATTCAATTCTAAGTTTAACATTTTCTCTCTGTTTGTTCACCCTGAAATAAAGTTAATGTGTTTATAACTTTTCAAAAATATTTCAGCTCGGTCATTTAATTAGTGGCTATAATTAATATGACTTGCTCCAAATGAGATTAGATTGACTGTAATCATACGGTTGGAGTGTTTGGATTGAATTAATTGTACCTTAATTGCAGAATCCTATAAATAGAATGAAAAATATTATTTAGTACAATTAAAACTATCCACAGCTGGTAAATCTTTTTTTTTAAAGAAAAAATAGAGGTACATTGTTAGACATAATTTTCAGAGCAGCAATGGAGGTACATCAGGAGATATGGTTATAAAACATCTATAGGTGCAGCAACATTTGGAATATACCATGTTTTCCCCAAAATAAGACATTGTCTTATATTTATTTTTCCTCAAGAAGACACACTATGGCTTATTTTCAGGGGATGTCTTATTTTTTATTACGCGTCCCGCCTCACCTATTCCTTGGCACCCTCCAGAAATGCGCCTATCACTATGCCTTATTTTCAGGGTATGGCTTATATTGCGCAAATGCTTAGAAATCCTGCTACGGCTTATTTTATGGGCATGTCTTATTTCCGGGAAAACGGGGGTATATGTAAAATACAGTGTATTTCATTTTGGTCACTCTGTCTCAAAATGATTAATAAGTATTTATTTATTGTTAGTTTTACAGCCCATCTTTCTTCCAAGTACATCATTCTCTACTCTCTCCAAAAACACTGTGAAGTAGGTTAGGCTGACACACAGTCACTGGCCCAAGGTGTGAGCTTCACAGGATCAACACACTAACCTTTGCACCACACTACTTCTGGAATAGTTAACAGAAAAAGAGCACGGGTGTGTATGTTATTTTGTTTTGTTTATTTCCTGGCTAATCTGAATTCAGTGCTAACTTCAACCCCAGCTCTAAGGCTCATATTTCACGAGCCTCCATGATCCCCAGCTAAATTTTAAAATATTTTATTTTTTGAAAAATTACATACGCCCTTTCTGTGATCAGCTCAAGCTGACAGAATTCCATTTGGGCTATGAAGCCATCATTGCTTCCAAGCATCTGGAGTCTTGGGTAGGGATGGGTAACATTGACAATTTTGGTTTTTTAAACCAATTTCTCATTTTTCCACACTTAAATTCATCTCATTTCCACATCCATTTGCAATTTTTGTTTAAATAGTCCTCATGAACATTTGCCAGCATTTTAGCATGCATTTTTCACAATATGCACACAGTTGTGTACAATTTTACAAGCAATTTAACCCAGTACAATCCATTTTGTATGTTGTTTTCACTAATATGTGCATTTTTATCTAAATTCCCCCCCCCCCCAATTTTTGCACATTTTGTACATCTTATTTCATTGGAGAACTGCATCACAAAATTCAGAGAAGTGTGAATTTAAAATACAGCTGTGTTTCAGTTAGTATGTTGTTTTGGGAAGCGTAAATGCAAATCAAACTGAATTTCATCCCCTCTCTCTATTCTCAAACTTCACAAGAAGGAGGTAGTCAGAGGCAGCACAGGGTGTCTTAGCAATAGACAACTCTGGAAACTACTTTTAAAAATTAAAAGGATACAAGAATTCATAATGCTAATAATTATATTAGCTAATATTTTATTGCAAATGCATACATAATTCAACTGTCCTATCTTGTGCATTTTCTTCGCCACACTGATAGGCTACGAAATGAGGATTACAGATCAGGTATTCACAGAATTATGAAAAGGGACTCTTGAAACCAGATGTGTTCAGCATATAGGTTTTATACTAAAGGGGCACCTGAATATTTAGAAAGGACAAAAGCTGTTTTAAGTCATGCAAACAAAATGAGATTAATAGCGGAGCATCATTTCAAAAGAATTGAAAAATACAGCTGTGGCTTTCAGGCCAGAGGTAGCTTCAGTTGCAGCTGCTGGGTGGGGGGGGGAATCTATCTTAAAAATAAAAAAGTCACAGTTCTAGCTATGTCGAACATAACCTTGTATGCTATTCTGACATAAAAAGAATTTCAAGTTATTCTCATGAGAGTAAATATGGTCTAATGGGCTGGATATTGGACGTGGAACTGGGATCCTTGGAGTTAATCCCAGGCTGAGTTACTCATATAAAAATGGGGGCAAGAGATTACAGTGTTTCTGCAGGATAGGTTTCATATATTGGTAGCATACAGAATGGGCTATGTAAACCATAACTATCACAGAGAAGTATAATTGAATATGGGTCACTTATATTTATAGAAAACCAAACCTGCAGAGGAAAACTATAGGTGCTGGAACTGCTTGTGTTTATGAGCATCCTGCAGCTATGATGGTGACCAGCCCATAGCTGTCAAGTTTTCCCTTTTCTTGCGAGGAAGCCTATTCAGCATAAGGGAATTTTCCTTTAAAAAAGGGAGAACTTGACAGCTATGGACCAGCCCCCTACTAGGCCGGACACAAGTGTATTTGCCGCACACTGGCCACACACTGAAGGTGAGTAGGGAGAACTTCCTGTAACACCCCACCCTGGGCCCTACAACTCTGGGTTCATGAGGCAAGTCAACCTCAGAGGCAGCACTTATCCTGCTCCTGGCCTATGCAATCCTTAGGTGTGGGCCTCAGGCACTACCAATCACCTGCAAGGGGGCCTAAGGGGATCACCAAGCTGCCTTAGCATGTTTCCCTTCCTGCATCTTCCTCCCTAAATAGAAGGGAGCAGCAGATGAATCCCAAACCGGAATTAAGATTGCCGGAAGAAATATCAACAACCTCAGATATGCACATGACACAACCTTGATGGCAGAAAGTGAGGAGGAATTAAAGAACCTTTTAATGAGGGTGAAAGAGGAGAGTGCAAAATATGGTCTGAAGCTCAACATCAAAAAAACCAAGATCATGGCCACTGGTCCCATCACCTCCTGGCAAATAGAAGGGGAAGAAATGGAGGCAGTGAGAGATTTTACTTTCTTGGGCTCCTTTATCACTGCAGATGGTGACAGCAGTCACGAAATTAAAAGACGCCTGCTTCTTGGGAGAAAAGCAATGACAAACCTAGACAGCATCTTAAAAAGCAGAGACATCACCTTGCCTACAAAGGTCCGTATAGTTAAAGCTATGGTTTTCCCAGTAGTGATGTATGGAAGTGAGAGCTGGACCATAAAGAAGGCTGATCGCCGAAGAATTGATGCTTTTGAATTATGGTGCTGGAGTAGACTCTTGAGAGTCCCATGGACTGCAAGAAGATCAAACCTATCAATTTTTAAGGAAATCAGCCCTGAGTGCTCACTGGAAGGACAGATCGTGAAGCTGAGGCTCCAATACTTTGGCCACCTCATGAGAAGAGAAGAATCCTTGGAAAAGACCCTGATGTTGGGAAAGTTTGAGGGCACTAGGAGAAGGGGACGACAGAGGACGAGATGGTTGGACAGTGTTCTTGAAGCTACGAACATGAGTTTGACCAAACTGCGGGAGGCAGTGCAAGACAGGAGTGCCTGGCGTGCTATGGTCCATGGGGTCACGAAGAGTCGGACACGACTAAACGACTAAACAACAACAACAACAAGCAGCAGTGAAGCTGAAGCTTTTTTGCTTGACCTCCTCAGGTCATCATCTGTGTAGAATGAATGTGTCTGAGATGATAAGGGTAGGAGCAGGAAAGTAGGAAGGGCGGGGCAATAGGGGCGCCCCGCCCCAGGCCCCGGGCAGCGCGATCCCGAGGGCGCCACCACGGTTGCCCCCACCCACCTGTGTTGGTCGCCCCGCCCCCACAGGCAGCGGTCCTGCCCCCAGAATGTGCACCACACCCCTATGGGTGGCAGTCCCTGCCCCCAGAACGCGTGCCACGCCCCTACAGGGGCGGCACCATGCCCCCAGAACGCACACCAACCCCACCTGCTCTCCGCCCCCCGGTGCCAGAGTATGAAACTCTGCCACCGTGTAGGAGTAAGTTATTTCCTCCCAAAATAATGCATTCACTGTCAATAGGGTGCTTCTCCAAAAGCTAGGCCTGCTGAAATACCCGTGAATGAATATATATATATATATATATATATATATATATATATATATATATGGAAGGTCTGCAAGCAGCTGTTGTGTAGAGAGCTTGTAATACTTCTGCTGTGATGCTGTTCCCGCCATGTGTGCTAGCATGGTGCAGCACGGCACAGTACTGCAGCAACTGGTGGCCTTTTGTCAAAGTTAATTGGTTAATTAGGATCTCCTGGACGATGTACAGATGGCAATACCTCAAGGAGTAATAATTGCTAGAGTTGGGGAGGGGAGGAGCTAGTAGCCTTGAAGGAGGACAGTATGGAGTCTCTGGGGAACAATATTACAAGCCCTGAATGCAAACATTTGTAAATCCATCTTAATTATTAGTCTCATATCCCTAGAATGGAACTAAGTGTAGTTTGCGAGAATTGCATGTTTATAAACATGACTGAATAATAGCAATAGCATGCAGAGATTAAGCTCACATCTGTAACCAAGGATAGACTTCATGGAAAGCCTGTGAAATCTATAACACAATCAGTACCCGAAAATAATTGGTAGAACTTCAGACAAGCAAATCTGCTGTACATTGGTAGTTTCATATGTGTCTTCTGTAGAACCCCTTTTCACAAGTTTCATTTCAAAGAAGGCTACTCTAAAACTATAACAAACAAACATGAAGAAACCAAAAGAGGAATTTCACCACACCATTATATTAATGCCAAGCTAACAATCAAATAAGGTAGGAACAGGTAACATTTACACACTGGGTACAATATGTGGAGAAAATGTAAACAGTTACTCTACTCAGATTTTATTGAAGGATACAAGAAAGTAGTTCATGAAATAACAGCAAAAGTGAAATTGGTTGTAGACATCCAGAGCGACTTGCTGCTCTATGGGTCGTCGTCTTCTTTCTTCTTTGGCGATCACTCGTATCCGAGTAATATTGTCTTCCATAAAAGGGAGGCAGACTATGTTTAGGGCACCTTTTCTGGCCCCTCCCCCTTTTCGGAGTGAGCAGAGTGGATCCTAAAAAGGGCTGCTCAGTTAAGGCTGCAGCAAGATAGCAATCTACCAGTTTGTTGTGACTACTTCATGCCATCGGAGCAGAGCCCTACTGCGAAGACTGTGTGTTGGTCAGCATGCTTTATGGGTACCCTGTCAGGGAATGGCTGGATGAGGAAGAGTAGTGGAAGCTACCTGCCCAAGAGCCCCCCAGGGAGGACACAGAAGAAGAATACTTAGATCCTGGATTGTGGTGGTGGGACGTTGAAGAGAAGTCTGAGGAAGGGACAAGCTGGGAGGTGCTAGAACAGGCATCCCCAAACTCGGCCCTCCAGATGTTTTGTGACTACAATTCCCATCATCCCCTGACCACTGGTCCTGTTGGCTAGGGATGATGGGAGTTGTAGTCCCAAAACATCTGGAGGGCCGAGTTTGGGGATGCCTGTGCTAGAACATGATCTGTGAAGCTCACACTTCTTCATATTTGTTGGAAAAAGGACTGCCAATGTCTTTCAATGCCCCCTGCTCCTGTGCCTTTAAGAGGTGCTGCTTGATCTACAGCTATTAGCAGGTAAACTCCACATGCTATGAAAATCATTTTTGGCAACCAGACTACTGTTAAAGGTATAAGAATAGGCCAGGTGGTGTCGTTTTCCTGCTTGGTGTTATGGTCCTGGATCAGGACTTCTAAACTGAGGCAGTTGTCTGACAACTGCAGCTCTGAGGTTAAGACGGATCCAGTGACCTCCAGTCACGTATCTGCTCCCACAAGCATTTTTTTTTAAAAAAAAATGTAGTTTCCCTCAACCTGACTACTTTGATTTTGGCTTGGGGGGTGTGTGTGTGTGAAGAAAAAGTATAAATCAAAATAGACACAATACTTGCATGGGTGGAACTCAGTGCCCTGTTGGAGATTCAAATCAAATACCCCTTGTCATCAGATTAATCGTGTGATGAATGGAGAGAGGTAATAATGGATCAGCTGAGGAAGGGGCTATGAACTCATTGGGACTTACTTCTGAGTAAATGTTTTTGAGTTTAAGAGAGACAACAAGATCATGGTTGGAATGCTGTTTTTAGCTATTTTATTTCTACTGTTTCAGTAACCCAGGGATAGTAAGGCCACAATGCATCATGTCTGACCTTTCGCTTTTGGCCTGACCTTTGGCATAGACTTGATGAAAGCTGGAGTTCAATAACACCTAGGGGGCTGGGGTTTTTTTGGGTTTTTTAAACACAAATATTAAAGGTACAGGAGCATTGCCCTCTTGCCACCTTAACAATAAAGAATAATTTAAATATTTTCTTCAGTTAATGAGAAATATGTACCATTTTACAGCTAAAGTGCTACTGCCTTGTTTTTCCTTGCCTCTCCTCTCTACCCCTCCTCCATAACAACTCCATACTCTATTGTTTTTCTCACATGGGACTCTTCTCCTCCAAGTCATAGATCATTGTGAGGCTTGAAATAGTAATGGGGGATGTCTCATAGCATCCCCAATAGTTAGGAATGAAAACACAATGAAGCATAGTTCTCCAAATACAAGCTGAATTGCTTCAGTGGTTCTTGCTCACTCTTTTTAATATAACACTACCTCAAGGTGACTTATGTTGTTCTGGCTGCACTACGAGTGTGGTCTTATTGCCTCATTAAATTATTTCAGGTTTGTCAAAACCCATAGAAAATGGCATCACATACCAAAAGTATTATCTCCTTGTTGGGGAGAAGTGAAGGGTAGCATTACGGTGATTCATTTTTAGTACGAGGTAATTCACTGAGATGGATCATGAATACATTTGTTATAGTGGTGGAACAAACCCACACAGAGGAAAGACCCTCTTTTGGAATAGTGTAACACAACAAGCAGTATGCTACATTGCATCCTGGTTGGTATAATAAGGGCACTTCCATTATCCTTCCCAGGTTTTTGTTGTTATTATTTATTGTTTGAATTATAATAGCACCCAGGAGTCCAGCCTGAGAATGGAGCTGTGCTATATACAGTGAGAAATGTTAGCACCTGCTTTGAATATGTTATATTTTGAAAAGGCAGGGCAGCTGTAGGATAAATGAAGAGGGCAGAAAAGAAAGCCCGGGCAGGTGAAGCAGCGAGTTCCACATCCACCCCACACAGTTCAGTCCCATGCACACACATTCAGAACCAAGTCCCACTGTGATCAATAGGATTTATGCCAAAGAAAGTGCACCCGGGACTGCAGTATATGCTATGCATCATGCTGATTCGGAAACTCAGCCAGGCTTACTTTCAGCAATTTCAGCCAGGCGCTGCAACCCTATGCATCATTGCTCAACAGTACATTCAAGTGAGTTCAGGAGGCTTTATTGCAAATGCCAAGTAAAGATTCAGGAGATACAGCTATCATAGGGGTGCTTAGACAACTTCCCTATGTGTTCAGTGAGCATGTGGAAGATCACACCCATTAGCCAATACCCCTACTTCTTACTGCATACTTGTTGTGCTTAAGGGTTCCACAGGAGCAGGGACACTGGCTGATCATCTGCACATCTTTAGGTCCTCTTCACACTAATACTAAATCCTCAGATGTGGCGTGACAGCAAACAGGCAAGTGTTAGAACTGTGATTATGTGCCTCCTCACAACTCATAATGCAGGAGAGTTCCCTGAAAACCCCTCTGGGGAAGTATCATTAACAGTTTCATGCTCACTGTCTTATAAACTACTCACTTGGCCCGAGCAAGTTTATAACACAGTGCCTTCTCTTAGAAATGTATATTGTTGCAGCTGCATGAATTGTTTGCCTGGAGTAAATTTGTCAACATAATTTCAATCAACAACAGTGCATAATTATATTTGAATAGTCTTAATGTGGGATGGCTGCAGGATTTTTGTCACCTTCTTTAATGAGCATTAGAGGTTCTTTGAGCCATTGGTGTACAGTAAAAAAATAAAAAGAAAATGAGTCTCTCAGGCCCCTAACATTATGAGGAGCTTCTAAGAGACAAATCTATGTGTTTTTAAAAGATACATTTTATGTGGTGAGGAAGCGGTGGTCATGGTTTAGTTGCCTTGATTGATGTAGTCATTTACATTTCTTTCAAAAAAATTCAGTGTGTACTCTTTTGTCTAATAACTTCCATTTATGAGAAATAGTTGCAGATATTCAGATACTGAAAGGCTACAGGTTCTCCTCTCCACTAACGAAGGATGGGAGGATAATGTTCTATCTAATCCAAAACAGGATGAGGCATAGATGAACTATTTTAGCCAAGTTATCAATAATTGATTGGCCTGTTTTGTTACTTGTCTCATCATTCACTCACTAGTTCCTGGGTCACAATGTAATATACAGTAGATGGTTGTGGAAGGACTGAAGAGGACATCTTTGCTTGTCAACCAAACTGGTCAAGGGAGGTAGCTTTGTTTACACTTTATACCACATGGGGACGGTAGCAGTTAGTGTCGGGGGTGTGTGTGAGTAAATTGGAGATGAAATCATGTCAGAACAGTGAGGTCTGTGTGGGGAAGGAAAGAAAAGGTAGCATTATCAGTGAGCACCCTCAAGGCACTAAGATTGGGAAGTGGGGTTCCTTAGTCCACTCAAAGCTTCAGAAGTTGGACTGGAGAAATGAACCGTTTGACTCTTGCCTGGTTTACACATCCTATGGTTTTCAGCATAAATTACAATAAAAGCAAAACTAATCTAGAAAAGAGAAATGGGGGGGGGATGAATAAGAGAAGGAAGAAAATAAAGAAGAAGAAAGGGAACAAAAGAAAAGAAAGTGAATACATCCAGAATCTGAGGATTGCAGGGGTAGGTCCACCTTTAGCATGTGAAGAGATGTGGCCAAATAGGGCAGAAGCAGACAGTTACTGTTTCACACTCAGGACTGGGACAAGGTCACCTTCATTTTGGGCAGGGAGGTCACAAGGTAGTTCCCTTCTTGAGACAGTGTTGCTGTAGTATGGCAGTATACAAATACTTCTATAAATAAATGAATAAAAAATTGTGTCCTGTTACTTTTGCTGTTTGGGATTTCTGTCTTATTCATCTGTTTGTCCCTGGCTGTGAGACTAGCTGGACTGGATCTGGATTCCAAGTGTATCTGTGCTACGTGGTTTATTCATTGTTCTCACAGTAACTCTGTGAAGTTAACTAGGTTTGGAGACAGAGATTTGCCAAAGCCCCCTAGAAAATTTCATAACAGAGAGCTAAAGTCAGGTGCCTCCAGTCCAAAAGCGGGCAGGAGAGCACCCATGCTCAGCCTTTAAATATGTTTTTGGTAGCTTTGCAGTCTAACATATTTTTCTTGTCTCCAGCCTTATCTCAGGAAAGCACTGAGCACATTTTACTCCCAAGGTTGAAAGGTAGGTTGCTTTGTCAATATATGACTTTGCATCTCACCTTCAGCTTGAAGTTTTTTATTGTCAAAATGACAGGTACATGCACCAAGGTTTTTCATATCTTGTAAGTGACAGCAGATATCTCATCATTTTTTCAACTTTTGAAAGCTTTCTTTTAACTTTATTTTCTGTAGGGAACTGAGACAAAATAAAACATTCCTTCATCCCTACTGGGAACATGGTGGTCTATACTGTAAATGAATATTTTGTGTCTTCTCTCTCAACAACATAGATGGAGGAAATGTATTCAGTTTGCATTCAGAGGTGAGTTTAACTAATTTATACTTTCTGAAAAAATATTTTGAAATTGTTATTATATTACTATGTAAACTGAAAAACAACCATCCTTCTAAATTCACACTTACCTGAATTTTGCAATGCATTTCTCTAGCATATATAAACAAAAGATGCATATACTATTGTATTATGTGCATATAAATGCATATGTTCATAAAAATAGCATACAAACATGCATTTTATTAGGGAAAATTACATACATACACTAAAATGCTGATGAATTTTCATGAGAACTTTCTTTTAAAAAATATCACAAATGGATGTGGAAATATGGAGAATTAATTGCAGTTCGAAAGCACGTCAAAGTGCAAGTAGATAAATAGGGACCGCTCCGACGGGAAGGTAAACGGCGTTTCCGTGCGCTGCTCTGGTTCGCCAGAAGCAGCTTTGTCATGCTGGCCACATGACCCGGAAGCTGTCTGCGGACAAACGCCGGCTCCCTCGGCCTATAGAGCGAGATGAGCGCCGCAACCCCAGAGTCGGACACGACTGGACCTGATGGTCAGGGGCCCCTTTACCTTTACCTTTAATTTAAGGTTGGAAGAATGAGAAGCTGAGAGAAACCAATATTGGCCTATTCGTTCATCCCTACTTTACAATTTTTTGATATCATCACCTTTATTTAACAATTTTGCAAACTGCTGAAAAGTTTTGTACAAATGTGACCCAGCAGAAATTAGTGGTAAACTTTAAAAACACATGATCTGTGATATTATGCTTTGAGTGGAGCTCAACCATTGCCCAAAACTCTGTTCTTCATAGTATCCCTTTAGACCTAGCTTATTAACAGCATGGGGGCTATGAAAATATTTGTGTGCAAGATTCCAACTCAGACCGAACTGAACATGCCTCCTACTTCTTGGCAACCTGGAGCTGCAGTAGGACCTTGATGTAGGCTTTATGGTGCAAAGGTAAGTGTATCACACAAACTTTGTGCTAAAATATTATTTTTGCTAGTGAAAAAATAATTTCTAAGTGTTCAGGATTATATATATATATATATATATATATATATATATATATATATATATATATATATGAAGTTGTTTCAGTATGTTACCGAAATAAAAAAACTAAAATGCCACAGATGTAAGACACAAAAAAAGTAGAGATGAATAAATTTTCTAGTTTTTTTTTCATTTTTTTGTTAAAGTGCACTACACAGCCATGACAGCACTGTGTGCAGTCCAGCCAACTTCATGGAAATAAATTGGAATTCTACTTGTGGAACATGGACCAGCATCTTTCTTTTCCAGACTCCTGTAGATCAGACACACAGAGATATTTATCTATTTTTTGCCCCTACAGGAAAGAGAGGAGTCCTTATCCTTAATGCACCTCCTTTAATCACGTAGAAGTGACTGAGATGAAAGCTGGCATGGGAAAGAATTGAAGAACACATTCCGGAGGGGAGAAGTGAAGAAGAGAGAGTGACCCTAATTTATTCTTCTCCAGGATGTTACTGTTCAGTATTCAAATAGCAAAACCTACATCAACCAACTAGCCCTCGTAAAAAGGCCCTTATTCAAAGCTCCAATTTTTCACGTAAAAAGGGAGCAAGATTACTTCATGAATAAAACCAGATGTATGTGACATGAGGAAGGAGCCAATAACATTAGGTGGCAGTATAGCTCTTTCATTTCAGATGTTCTGTACAAAATCACATAAATCCAGCTTTTACAAAAGTCACAGCCATTTCCAGATGCACATACAGGCCTCAAGGCCATATTGAATCCTGCAATTCACTTTTCATTGCTGGGGATGTCTCATTAGGAGATTAACTGTTTAAAATGCAGCGCTAATGTGAAAGTTTTAATTGGGAAATCCTGTGCATGTTAAATTAATCTTAAGTACTTTTATCTAGAATGCCTGCTTCCTTTCTATGATGCTTTATATTTCTAAATGCTTTGCAGTCTTTTACATGTATCTGAATGAAAGCATAAACAGATCGGCACTGCTTTTGAATTTTGCTGTTGGTTGAAAAGCTCTGACAAGCTGTTGGATGACATTTCCTGAATCATTAAGTACAGTTATATACATGTTTTAATGCCTTGGTATATATACCTCTCTGGCTATTTGGTGAGGCAAATGTTTTATAATGGTAACTGATTGTTTCCTTGGTGTACAAAATAGCCATCACCTGGAAAATTAGATCACAATACTTAGCCTAGGTAGAGCAGCCATTGATTGTGTGAATATCAATGAACAATATACAGATAGTTTGTTGTTGTTGGGCAAAAGGGACATGTAGGATTTTTGAATAACTATTTTAGTTGCAGTGGGTCTATTCAGCATGTAGAACCAGTAAACTGTCTGGAGATTAAGATGCTGCTCTAGCATAATTACATACATTTTCCAACATATCATCCTCTAATGATGCTCCTGGCACATGGCTTAAGTATACAGTGATTGGCTGGGCAGATCCTAATACTGTATTAATGTTTATAATTTTAGAGATCATGAACATTTTGGATGCCCAGTTTCCTCAGTGATAATCACGCCCACTAGGCTGAAGGCACAGTCATATTATTTATGAAAGGGCGCCTTAAAGTGGGCAGTTAATGAGGTGTGGCAGCACAGGTAGGTGGGCCAGCATTTCAAGCCTTGCTGGAGTCACAAATTGCTCAGACTGAAGAGCTAAGGTAGTTTTTAGGGATGTAATTAGCAAGACGGAAACCTGTTTAATATTTAATGAGAGGAATTTCCAAATGGCAGTTGCCATATAAGGCCTTGTTCCTGTATTGAGAAGAACAGATCTCTTGATAAGATGGTATACATAGGAGGTCCTTTCTTTTTGGCAGGACACAGCTATCAGTTGGGCATGTAAGGGGTTAAACAATCATTTAGGCATCCTGGTCCCAAGCTTGAATTTGCATGCCAAGGCCCCATGCCCCACAGTCCCTCGTTTATTAATAAACACACAGACACAAGTATTTAGGATTATGGGTTAAAACAGGCCACAGCTTTATTGGTTACAGATGTGAGGGGTTTGGCTTAGGGATTGGGTGAAACCAGGCTATATCTTGACTCCCACCCGCCTGCAGGGAGTCGAACTAAGGGTAAACCACCAGAAGGGGGAGCCCTATGACTTACATCAAATAGGGGCA
Organism: Zootoca vivipara; assembly: GCF_965207765.1. Taxonomy (NCBI): domain Eukaryota; kingdom Metazoa; phylum Chordata; class Lepidosauria; order Squamata; family Lacertidae; genus Zootoca; species Zootoca vivipara. The sequence continues at coordinate 44,099,151 of NC_142583.1, read as the reverse complement.
TCCTGAGGGTCCCTTTTGGGGTTGTGGCATGGCCCTAGCCCACACCTGGGCTTCGGACAGGATCCACACACCTCAAATCCTTTATCAGGATACCCTTATCAAGGAGGGGCAGGCAGAGGCTACAACTTCCCATCAATTAAACAAAGGCTTACCCAATGCCTAGCTGCCACTCAAGCCTAAACGGCTCATCACCAACGCCCTTACACCTGCAACCAACCTCTAATGCCCTCTATGACACTGTTCAGCCAAATGTCATTTTCCACGTCAGAATTCAACATGCTGAGATCAGTAAAATATACTTTTGTGCCCTGAAGGTTTCTTCCCTTTCCCTCCTCCAGGACTAGACTAGATTTCAAATTTTAAGATCCCAAGCCTCAAATCCCAAGTTTTAATTATGTTGATTGTTGTTTTTTTTAATGACAAACAGCAAAAGTGGGAGATTTTTGGCAATTTGAGGGAAGCGTGACTGGTGGCGGCAGAAAGGATTTGCTGGAGGCTGTATCGTCATTGTTTCTGGGCGATTTGGGGCTGGGGGATTCCCAAGACATAAAGAAGCCAGTGAAAAAGCATATGCTGCTTCTGCTCCCTGACCTCAGCTACCAATTATCTAGTTGATCACAGCATACTCAGTTGGTGAAAGGCAACTAGCCAAAGCTTATGAACACACCATGATTTATTTATTGAAAATGCAATGGATCTGAAGGCATAGATTAAAGGTGTGTATGTGTCATTTGTAACATGCAAAATATGTACACTTGTAACATGCAAAACATGTCAATTATCCATATTTAGTCTTTCAGCCCAGAATTAAATTTCTAGTGTAGTTCTTGGAACTTCCCACCCATCTGGTTGGTTGGTATCCATTTCTCTTGGGATACAATGGAGGGGGGTGCCTTTGGGGGTGAGATCAAGATGTTGGATTGTTGCAGTGCCTGCTGTGGGTGTAGCGACTGATGCGGGAGAGACATGTCTTGTTGCAGCTGGGGCAGGTGAAGGCATCTAGTTGTATTGCAGTTCTCTCTGCCTCCTCCCAGAGGTCATTTCTTATCTGGTCACTGCTATGGATACACAATTTCACAGTGCCTGGAGACAGACAGTTGTCATCTGCAAGGGATCCTAACATGGCAGGGTTGATGTTGCCAACCTTCATGTCACATTTGCAGACATCTTTCTAGTGCTGAGTTGATCTGCCAATTGGCCTGGTACCAGAAGCCATCATCTGTTATTTATTTATTTGAGGCTGGGGTAGGGATGGAGAACTGTGGAGCACTTAACATTCCCTTTCAGGTCAATGTACATGCCACCCTCCTGAATGAAGTATTGATACGTTCCATCCAACACCACCTCCCATTTTAACTGGACTGTTTTTCTTTAAAGAGTGAGAGTGTGCTTTTAGAGCATCTTAAAAGGGTATCAGTGGATGCTTTGCAGATTTAAGGTAAAGGGACCCCTGACTATTAGGTCCAGTCGTGACCGACTCTGGGGTTGCGCGCTCATCTTGCATTATTGGCCGAGGGAGCCGGCGTACAGCTTCCAGGTCATGTGGTCAGCATGACAAAGCCGCTTCTGGCAAACCAGAGCAGCACATGGAAACACTGTTTACCTTCCCGCTGTAGCGGTTCCTATTTATCTACTTGCATTTTGACGTGCTTTCGAACTGCTAGGTTGGCAGGAGCTGGGACTAAGCAACCGGAGCTCACCCCGTCACAGGGATTCGAATCGCCGACCTTCTGATCAGCAAGCCCTAGGCTCAGTGGTTTAACCACAGCGCCACCTGGTGTAAAACAAACCCCTTGAAACCAATGGAATTTATTCGTCATTGAATCAAACCATTGGTAGTATACCTCACTCTGTGACCTACCAAAGGTTCCCCATGGCTCAGAGTGTATTTCTAAGATTACAGTTATCATGATTCTGGTTTCATCATATTGAAATCCCCCTCTTTAGCTATGATGGCTGAGCATGTCAGGATTGTTAAAGGAAATGAGGCAATGCAAGAAAGCTATTCTTTTATTTAAGGATAGTATTCAATACAAACAGATAAAAGCATTCGAACTTCAGAGTGTCTCTTCTTATTTAGCTGATATGTTTTAACCACCAACAATTAATGGGTTAAGGGAAGGCCCTTTGCTGACCAGTTTTTGTTGGTCTTCTACCATACCTGCCTTTTGGACATACAGGCTGGCTGGGGTTGAAGTGAAGTGGAGTCTCAACAACCTTTAGATGGTGACAGGTTAGCCACCACTGAGCTATACAGTACATAGACTTTTGGTCAGGATAAGAGGGGTACAGAAGTTTCTGTTATGAAGAAAAAAGAAAGGGGGGGGGGAGTTTATTAAATTCAAATCTAACCTGGGATGAGACAGCTCCACCAGTGGTGGACAGGCTACAACCATGATCCATTTGTTATTGTAGCCATTGTAGAGTAGAAAACCAATCAATGGATGAATCCTCTTGCTCCATATCTGAGCTAGTAGAACTGCCACTCCATTGACCCATTTAAGCCCAAACAGAGTTAACTACACACATCAATAAATGTTGAGTGTGAAGCATTGAGAACAAGTAAATGTGAGCTGACTTCCACAACGAAATCTAATAGCAGAGATTTTGGCCATTTCTGTGTGGTGATACTGAGGAGAAGGGATAGGGTTGCAGGAGGATTTAATCAATCAGCAATCAGTTTTTGAGACATTTCTGAAAGCTTGGGCTTAGATATAATTTATGTAACTAAAATAACTAAATTCAAATTATTATCAGCACTATGATCTCTCTAAACTTTGCCATCATTTTCTACTAATGCCTGATATATGTTGTCCTGCGCTTTCTGAAAAAAGGTCCTGTATATATATCCAAGCACCATATATATCCAAACAACCATACTTTCTGAATTCCATTAAAACTTTAAAGGAAGTGACTCCTTAAGGAGCATGATTGGGCACATATGCATGAAATGGAAGATATCATTTAGTATATTTTACTTCTAGAAGTTAAATTTACCACTTGCCTGGATGCAGCTTTGGGAATTTTTTTCTTAATGAAGAAGGTTTTTGGATTTCAAATTAGTCTACCGTTCAAAATCCCATCTGCAAATGTTATTTCTCAAAATTTCAACTCTCTAGGTATCAACTTTACTTTCTCATTGTCTTCATGTTTTGAGTTTAACCTTATATAATTATTTTAATCAATGGGGCCCTAAAGTACTTTTAAATGAGGCGGTCCTTTTTTCAGTGTTCATTTGTATTGAGTCAAATTAACTGCACTTGAACAACTTTTAAAAACTATGCCTCGAGAGTTTTCAAACTATTAAATATTTTTCTATTATGAGGACTCAGAATTGTTCACTGCAGAGAATAAAGTACCACTTTTGCATACATTACACAAACATTTCATGCTTCAGAAAACCACAATAAATTTTCTTGCTGATTACTTGTGTAATCTAAAGATATCCTGCTGTTTTATCAAGAGTCTTATTAATTTCATTCAAGTATTAAAATTAGCACCTGAAGAGAACACTTTTGTGATTTTTTAACTTTTATAATAATTAGCAATAACTCACCTCATTTATCATGCAACACTCTTGATTTTTATCTCTCAATCAATTAATTGTTATTAATTTTTGAGGGGACAGAAAGAATTTAAAGTAGATGTGAAAAAAGTGGCAAGATTCTCATCTAGGCCTGCTTGACAGGAATGATGATGTTTTCTTTAGCTTGTTGTTGTTCAAATTGCAATTAGATAGGACTGTCCAGCTGTCATCCTTAGAATGCAATCTTATATATACTTCCTGAGAGTAAACCTTGTTGAACTCAGTGAGACTTACTTCTAAGTAAATGTATTTAGGGTTGGTGCTCCTCCCGCCTATTGTTTAGGTCAGATATGTGATTCTTTCTGCCCCTCCATGCATGGATTGGAACTGAAAAGCTGACACAAAGGTTTTGATCAGGATGTGTCCACCAATAGGAAGAGGTACATAGGCAGCTTTAAGACTGTCCCTGCCTCAAGGATTCAATTCATTTCCTCCCCTGAAGCAGCAGCTCCCATCCACTCCCATTGAAGCATTGAATTAGTCAGCTGCTGGTTCTTGGGGCTAAGGGCAGGTTCTGTGGTTGTGCCTCCGATAGGTATATGAGATCACTTTAGTGTTTTTTGGAGGTTGTCCTCAGAATTCAGCAAATTTTGGAAATGAAACCATTGGACACGGCTTGCAAATTCAGCTGTTGGGATTATTGAGCAGAGGCTATGGTGGTGAGGACTCTCAAGCAATCTCTCTATAGTCTTATAATATGTCTAGATGCCTGATTCCTTGCATCATGGTGATGGTGGGGAGTGAAACGTGTTAAAGATATGCACAAAATGCAATGTCTGCATGCATTGAAGTTAAAACTCAGGCATTTGCAAAGCAAAAAAGTTTGCATTAAGTGACAGGTTTCGCTCAAGGTGAATGTGGAAGTCCGGTGTTTTTCAGTTTCACTGTGTTAGACTACTCATTGCCAGAAACCGGAGCTGTAGATATCTCACAGCAGGTAGCTGAAACCTGAGAATACAGTGATGGCCAGCAATAGTAGCATGATGATTAACAAGCCTAGGATCTCTCTGTGGAACCAGAGAGAAGAAAAGTTTACTGAACTGCATTAAGGACTACAAAGAAGACCAAACCACATTGCTCGTTTGTAATGTGTTTCTTCGTTTCTTGTAATGTTTAACTCTTTGTAACCAGTTTTAAGACTGCTTCCAGTAAAGCTGTGAAAATAATTCTACATAGTTCTGTAGTTGCATATTCTAACAGAGCAGATGCAAAAAGACTTTATGGCTTCCTAACAGCATCTGGTTGGCCTCTGCGAGAATGGGTTGCTAGACTTGTTCTTTAATACTATTATTATGCTCCCCCCCCCGCCCCTCATTTGTGCCTTTTAAGACCAGGTTTAATGTCAGCCTGGATAGCTCAGTTGGTTAGAGTGTGGTGCTGATAACGACAAGGTTGCAGATTCAATCCCTATATGGGACAGTTGCATATTCCTACATTGCAGTGGACTAGATGATCCTCAGGGCCCCTTCCAACTCTACAGTTCTACGATTCTATGACCCACTGTATTGTCATGCTCAAACAGATTCTCCAGTGCTACAGGTATATTTCTAATTTATTTATCTGAAAATTGGTGGAAAATGCCTCCTGGGAGTGACAATGTAAATGATAATTATCTTGCTTTTTTATTATTGAACAGCCTTCTTTCTTATCTAATGAGCAAATGACAAAAGGGTAGTCCTATGATGGTTTGGAAAAAACCACAATTGCCACCCTTGATCTTCGTGTGTGTGTGTGTGTGTGTGCGCGCACACACACACACACACACACACACACACACACACACACACACATATATATATATATATATATATATATATATGAGCTGATTAGGGCAAGTGGTACCTTGAAAATCAGATATTTTTTCTTAGAAAAATAAAACTGGGAGAAGGGGAAAGTGACACAATATAACTCTAGTGCACCAATCAAATTTGAGCATTATTAAAAGGCTTTTGAATAGAGCTTCTGTAACTTTTTACTTAATTGCTTTTTTTGCATGACATCCATTTGGTAGATTGTTCTGCTCAAATAAAACAATCTGACATCCATGTTCTGCTGTAAGAATGGCATCAGTAGATGTAGAATTAAAATACCGAGTTCAGATAACTAGTTGAATGAGAATGTATTACAATTCTGTGATCTCAGCGATAAGGAGCCTGTGAAAATCTCTGCTAAGGAATAGTGACAATTCACTCCTTGCAGTTCCTATTGACATTGTTGGTATAACATCACAAGAAAGCGAGTATCAGGATTTGGTAGTGATCATTATGGTGCACAGTATTTAAGTATAAGACACACTTCATGTGATTCTGGTCATTAGTGTTTAAAGATGTAGTACGACATTGAACTGTTGACAAGTCTAAAAATCCCGCCCACCCCAGTTTCTGCCTTGGAAGAGAAATCCGATCAAAATTATATCTTAATAATCCTCTAGGAAAAAAATCAACTGGCTTCACCCAAAGGAAATGCTTCATAGCCTTCTTTGCTTTGGACAGAAGTTATGAAATATATCTGATTACCTATATTTTGCATTGGGCCCTGAAAAGCATGAATAAATATAATAAACAGGGAGTATTTCATGAAATTATATTTCAGAATACTCTGGCTGGATGTGTTATGCATGCACATTTACTCAGTTACAGAACAAAAAATCCACTTTAATGCATGTCAAGGCTCTACACACCCACCCACCCTTTGACTCGAGGAAGAACCAGATACAACACAGCTTATTTGGTCAAATAAGGCCACAGCTTTATTGGTTGCAGATGTACTCTAAGAGTTTTGGCATAGGCACTGGGCATAACCATTGACATCTGACCCACTTGCTAGAAGTGAATCTGGCGGTTTTCTAAGACTTACGTCAAACAGGTGGACCCCCACAGGGATCACCACCTTAAAAAGTGCTGTGGCCCAAGCCCTTGCCTTGGCATATGGAAAGAAGGAATCCCTCCCAGATCCCTTTAGCAGGGTACCCTATCATTTGGAGGGGCAGGCAGAGAATACAACCTCCTCTCCATCCAAGACTACGCTTTAGGTAAGGTATAGGGACCCCTGACCGTTAAGTCCAGTCACGAATGTTTCTGGGGTTGCGGCGCTCATCTCGCTTTACTGGCCGAGGGAGCCGGCGTTTGACTGCAGACAGCTGCTGGGTCTTGTGGCCAGCATGACTAAGCCGCTTCTAGCGAATCAGAGCAGTGCATGGAAACACCGTTTACCTTCCCGCCGGAGGGGTACCTATTTATCTACTTGCACTTTGACGTTCTTTCAAACTGTAGGTTGGCAGGAGCAGGGACTGAGCAGCGGGAGCTCACCCCATCGCGGGGATTCGAACCGCTGACCTTCTGATCAGCAAGCCCTAGTCTCAGTGGTTTAGACCACAGCGCCACCCGCTATGCTTTACCCCAGGGGTGTCAAACTCAAATTCATCGGGGGCCGCATCAGCAGTTTGGTCACCCTCAAAGGGCCGGTTGTATCTGTAGGACTATGTGTCCACTCTTTATTATCATAAATTATTGTCACTGCATTCAATTATTACTGTTTTTGTAATAATGTAAGTAATAACTAGTTCTGAAAGCAGAAACATAGTCAGAATAATGGCAAGTAGATATTCAAATGTACAATTATTGTACAATTTATTGAAAAATGATTTTTGGTAACAGACAGTAATTTACCAAAATACCCCAAAGGCCACTGTGTGTTCTATGGCCAGCAACAGAAAACTGCAAGGGGACACTGAAGTCAGGGCTCTGCTAACAACCAAAGGAGAAAATTGGAGGCTGGTAAACACTTCCAATTACTTTTGCCAGACTGGAGAGGGTGTGCGTGGACGTGGAGTGTGTTCAAGATAAAGATTGAGAACCGGCTGAGGCGCACCGTTGCCGCTATTTCTCATCCTTATCCTCCCCCCCCTTGTGAACGAACCCCCTTGACCCAAAGAAACGGGGCCGCACACACACGCGACAGCAGCTTCGGGGAAGGGGGAAGAAAGAAAAGGGGCTTCCCTTTTTTACCTTGCATGGGCGGTGAAGGCAGTCTCCATGCCACTGCCGCTTCCTTCCCGCTCTCGGCCACTCAGCGGGAAGGAAGGGGTGGTGCCCAGAGGAGCCTGCAGCTTCTGATTGGCTGCAGGAGATTTCTGTTGCCAATCAGAAGCCGTGCTGGAATCTCCTGCAGCCAATCAGAAGCTGCGAGCCCCTTCCTTCCCGCTGAGCAGCAGCAGCCTCAGAGGAGGATCGCCTCCCGCATCCTCCTCCTTCCCCAGCCCGGGCCCAGAGACGGCCCTGCAGGCGGCACCGCCCTGCAGGCGGGCTGTTCAGTGCCCCCTCCATTTCAGCGCTCTAGGCAAAGGCCTAGTTTGCCTAAATGGAGGCGGCGCCCGGCCCTGGCTACATGGGCCACATGATGAGGTCTGGCGGGCCGGATTTGGCCCGCGGAACTTGTGTTTGACATCCATGCTTTACCCAATGCCTAAACCACCAAAATTGTGATGATTGCTATGAGGTTGGCAAAAGCATCAGACTGGAGCCAACTGGCCTCATGGACAAATTCCTGCCCGGTCCCAAGCTAGCCATAGCAAGGTAAAATTACACAAGACCCAGAATAAACAAAAAGGGTGGGGGTAATCCGACAAAGAACTGAGCATTGGGGCCAGGGCAGGCTGCCTTAAATGCTCCGGAAGCGGACGTGAGAAAAGCCCATGAGCTTCGTCAGGCCTGCCCTAAAGGGAGGCCTACCATAGGCCAATCTGCTGGCAAGCAATAAGCCTTCTCCCTGGCTAGGCAGCCCCAATGACCAGAGGCTGCATTGATTCACAATAGGAGAGGCGACACTGGCCCACAAAGCCATAGAACTATGTGAGGATAAGCGGACTTGCACAACCTAAACTAGCTAGCATGCAAGTGAATTAAACCTGCAAAATACTGATAGTTTTGAACTGGCCTTTGTCTCATTTTAAAACCACTATAGGAAGTCATTTTGTTGCCCAATGCTTTTCATAGCTAGAAGGATTTAATCTCCTAGTGTTGTTAATTTGTAATTACCCCAGGTGGGGTAATCACACCAGCAACTAAAGTCACACTGAATAAACCAGTGGGCTATAGTTGAAACTATTTATATATCACTGGTTATGCAATTCTTGAAGCAGTCTTACTTACAAAGCTGCGGAATTATATATTTTTAATCACAGCAGTTAAGTGTAATTACTCTACCTCTTAGGAGTCTTTATTATTACCTTTAAAACCAAAGACAGGTCCCGTTGAGAATAATTACCATAACAATGATTTAGGGCATATTTTTGATCTCGTTACAAATTCAATAAAATCTGCATGGATTGATATTTCCCATGTTAAATAACTTATTCATTTTGCTTTCTTATTAAGAAACTGCATCAACTATGAGGTTTTGCTAAACCCGTTATATCCCCCCCCCCTATTTTTCTGACATCTGTATCTTGCTGGAAAAAGAGATTGGGACTCTTATCCACACTGATTTCAGACATGTAGGACCACTCCTCAGAAGAAAAGGTTGGTATCTCAAATGTACACACCAGGGCTTAATTGCCCAAAATTGCTCAGTGAAGGCTTTAACCAGAGGGGTGAGAAGCTCTGGAAGAAGCCTTATATAGGCTTTCCCCTCCCCTTTGCAAGGGCTCATGGGACAGCTTTTTCCCATGAGCCCGCCACACAAACACGATACTGGACAAAACCTTGTCCAGTATTTTATTGCAATCTGTGGGGAACAGCACTGCCAGGCAAATGTGTTCTGTGCTTATTGGGCATGGAACAAGACAGCCATACAAATGGATGGTGATGGGTATTGACGCTTAGAGGTTACAGAATGTGAGTCTGAGTCTGACATTAAAGTTTACATAGGACATTTGCTGCTATTGCTGCAGTTGGGAGTCATGTCATTCCAATTTTCTTTCTTTTTTTATGCACAGGGTCTCATTCCTGGATGTTTTACTATCCACCTAGTAAATGCCTTTGTAAACTAGGGGTGATGGGGAGGTTCTTAAATTTGGTATATCAGTGAAGATATGAGACTGAATTGTTTGCAGTATAATTGTTCATTTTGCTTTAGCAATGCTTATATGTAATAAATATAGAACACATTGCTTGGTAAGTAATGAGCATAATATAGTATGGATTTTAGTTGAATAGAAAAGCAATACTATTTCAAAAATTAATATATTAGCAATGACAGAGAATAAATGAGGGGAAGAAACCTTGGTCTAATGCGTCAGACACAGGAGTGTCAGATACTCCTTGGAATAACAAGATGTGATAAATCCGGGTTGATTATCTTTCACTTTTTTGCCAATGGAAAAAAAAGTCGTTACTGGATCGAAATAGAAGAAACTGTGAAAAATTATGGTGTCTCTGTGCAGAACAAGGCCTGGAATCTAAAAGCCTCTCTTTCTAAAATGCTCATAGCTCTTAGTTATAGGAATTTGATTTAAACTTCAATAGAAATATGTATCCTAGGGCAAAGAACTTGGATAAAAATTACAAAGTCACTTAACATTTTATATTACCCAATTTGATTCCATCTGAGCAGACGGGTATAGCTGATATAAATAATTCTGTAAACTATAGAGATTGGAAGCCGTTTGCAAGTATTGAGAGTTACTATCATCTAATGTTCCTCTTTAACATTTCAGAATAGCAGCAAACCCTTGCAGCTTGATTAAACAGATTATTAAAACCAGATCCATAACACAGATCAGTAGCTGACCTCCATTATAGTTGGAAAACACACATCTTCGAGTACAAACTCATTATCCAATCACCATATTTTTGCTGCAATCTCTATTACCTTTATAGCCAACTAGTTCAGCTGCATAAAATATGTTGCCATCTGTTGTAATCTGGGGAACACAGAGTAATTTTATTTATTTTGAAATGGCACTTTGAAGGGCTTGTTTTCACCTTTACAGTAATTGCATGGCTGGTGCTTTGAAAGGCATTTCTTGATGTTATTTTCAGCCTCTGAAGTTATTCTCATGAGTGTTTTCTCCAAAGCACCCTGGTCTCGATTCTGCTAGCACACCAACAAAGAAGACTTGAGACACAAATTAAGCGCTAAAAGTTACTGTTGTTCATAAATATAATGGATTAGAAGGCCTGCAAGCCAGAGTCTGAATATTAGTTGCTGGAAACCACAGGAGGGCAGAGCGCTCTTATGCTCGGTCCCTGCATAAGGATTTCATAAAGGCACTTGGGTGGATGCTGTGAAAACAGGATGCTGAACTAGATGGGTCATTGACCTGAGGCTCTCCATCGTTCTGCCCGGACACTGAGGTCCAGTACTGAGGGCTTTCTGGCGGTTCCCTCGTTGCGAGAAGCCAAGTTGCAGGGAACCAGGCAGAGGGCCTTCTCGGTAGTGGCGCCCACCCTGTGGAACGCCCTCCAATCAGATGTCAAAGAGAAAAACAGCTACCAGATTTTTAGACATCTGAAGGCAGCCCTGTTTAGGGAGGCTTTTAATGTTTAATAGATTATTTTATTTCATTTTTCTGTTGGAAGCTGCCCAGAGTGGCTGGGGAAACCCAGCCAGATGGGCGGGGTATAAATACTATATTATTATTATTATTATTATTATTATTATTATTATTATTATTAGCATTATTAGCATTATTAGCATTATTAGCATTATTATTATTATGCAGGCCCTCCAGGTGTTTTGGACTACAATTTCCATCATCCCTGACCACTGGTCCTGTTAGCTAGGGATCATGGGAGTTGTAGGCCAAAACATTTGGAGCGCCACAGTTTGGGGATGCCTGTTCTTATGAGTCTGGGCTCGTGAGGTTATGTAATAAGGCAGGATTAAATCCCGCCCCCATTTCTGGGCATGTTTACATTATGGAGCCACACAGCTAGGCAAACCTTGAGTTGTGTCAACCTGACACATGCACCCTGGCCCCACTGTCCAGCATTCACCAAGGTGTGCATGCCAACCCTAAAGGGCACCCTCAGAGACCACTAACTGCAAAGGTGGTGGAGGGTGACTGAACAGCGCCCTTAATTCAGTGAGGCCTCAGGTATTTAAACCCACCTCTTCCTCAAAATTCCCTCTCTTGCCCAGACTCAGCAGATACTCATGCCACACCAAAGCCAATTAGAATCACTGAACAATGTGAAGTGGGGGGGGGGGAGAGCCCCAAAGGCCAACAACAATTTTCCTCAATTCCTATTCAGTCCCCAAACAGTGACAAGTGAAGACCACAGTGTGAAGTGAGGGTGCATGCGGCAAATATGGATTAGGACGAAATCAGAACTATTGTCATTTTAAGAAGCCTGTCACCTGCTCCTGGGCTTTATATTCCATGGGCTTCCCAATGACCCCTCACCTGGGAGAAACCACTCAAGGCTTTATCCCCAAATATGATGCACTCATGTATGTTTTTGTTTGCTTGTTTTTTAAACTGATGTATGCATTTGCAAGCACTAGCACATGCATTTTTATACAAATTTTTAGGCTGGAGAAGTGCATTGAAATTTTCAGAGAATTGCAAATTTCAAAGACTATAGTGGATTAGTTCAGCTTGTGTATTTGTTTCAGAAAGTGTGACTTAGGAAAGTTCACCTTTAAATGTGAACTGATCCCTATTTATGATAGGCTTAAAACACAATCCTAAAATGGTAACTCAGAAGTAAGTCCCTGAAATTAGCGGGACTTACACCCAGGTGGCGCTGTGGTTAAACCACTGAGCCTAGGGCTTGCTGATCAGAAGGTCGGTGGTTCGAATCGCTGTGACGGGGTGAGCTCCCATTGCTTGGTCCCAGCTCCTGCCAACCTAGCAGTTCGAAAGCACGTCAAAATGCAAGTAGATTAATAGGAACCGCTACAGCGGGAAGGTAAACAGCGTTTCCATGTGCTGCTCTGGTTTGCCAGAAATGGCTTTGTCATGCTGGCCACATGACCTGGAAGCTATACGCCGGCTCCCTCGGCCAATAATGCGAGATGAGTGCGCAACCCCAGAGTCGGTCACGACTGGACCTAATAGTCAGGGGTCCCTTTACCCTTTACCTTTACTCCTTAATCATTGTGCATAGGAGTGCAGCCTTAGTTAATAGGAGTTCAGTGGTGTTTTTGTGCAGCTAAACAATCTCTAGGATGCTGATACCATAAAGCAGGCTTTGACTTTTGTGGTAAACATAAACCTGCTTACATGCTTCATTTTTAAACACTATGAAAGATTTGTGAACCAAGCCAGTTAGGTTTTTCTAGGTCCTTGCATGTTATACCTTAGACATTTCACAGACAGTGATGCTGCAACTTGTGTTTAGATTGGGAGAGATTATTTATTTGCAGGCATTGCACAGAATGATTGTGGTTTTATAGGAACCTTGGCAGTCAGCCATCTTGATTTGTGTGGTGTCAGCCATTATACAAATTCCCATTGCAATGGACAAAGTATGAATCATGATAGAGGAAGGATCAGCCAAATGATATGTGGTGTAGGACAAATGCCTGTTTCCTTAGCATACTAGTCTGATATCTCATAATTCCACCTGCTCTACAGGAAGACTCTTGCCATATAGGAACTCATCTACAATGACAAGAAAGTGCCTATGGACCATTTTAAATCTCTAAGACCTTGAGCAGACAGTTCTTATTTTGTGGACTAGGTGTAGAAAGTGCAAGAAAGCACCATGCAGCCAAACTTTAAAATCAATCATGAAACCACTTTCTTGTGAATGGTACTATATTGCAGTACTATATTGATGCTACTTACTTGTGAGTAGTAATAAAAAGGTGTTGTTGTTTTTAAAATAATAATACACAAACATATGCTTTTGGAATATGGTATGTGAAGAAATGGAAACATAACACATCAAACTGTATATGTCAAACTAGCTTTTCCAACAATTTGGGAGGAACAAATTGAGAAAGTGACAACTAAGGAACTAATAGTGTTGATGACTGCCTGCAGAGTAATAACTAAAAACTGTAAAACTGCAGAATTTTGACATCAAACTCTTGGTACACTGAACTATGGCAAATAGCCACAGCAGAAGAATTGTCTTACCAACTTGTTAGCTAAAGGCAAAGTTATAATATTTGGTTATTATATATAAACCAGGGACATCTGTGGCAACGTTTATCAAAGCTTTTCCCCAAATGATGGACTACATAGGAAGCACAAATTGCATTATTATAATGCAGCATACAGAAAATCTCCAAGTTGCCAATGAATCTTACATATATGCCTAACTAAATGTAACGAGGAAAAATATGTCATTACCTTCTGTTTGTGTATGTTTGTGTATGTATGTTACATGATGTAACTCTTGGTTTTTTCTTGTGCATTTTTTCTATTTTGGAAATAAATTTTAAAAATATATATTTTAAATAAATTATACAGAAATATGGTTGGAAGTTCCATAGATCTACTTAAAAGATAATGGTTTTACAATCTACCATACATTTACTTGGAAGCAAGTTCCGGTGGTTTCAACAAAAACTTTGAGCAAAAAGTTCTTAGGATTGCATCTCTTTAAGATTTCTGCTTTATGTGGTTTCCTGTTTCCAGTGTGCCAGGAATGGAGTCATAGGTGCCAACTCCCAGATTGAAAAATCCAGGATCGGCAGCAGCGCGGCACCGGAAAGCCAGAAGTCGTGCTGCGGCCATTTTGGAACATTATCTCACTAGGAAATATGCTTTACTTAAATAAAGCTGAAGATGTGCAGCAAATATTTGATTCAATCAACAATTTTTGTAATTTGCAAATTGTTATTGATTATAGTAGTTATTTCAACTCTTTTTTTAATAATGTTCACTAATACCATTTGGTTATTATACTGTAAAACTTCTTTTATTTTGTTAAGACTATGGTTTGAATTATGTATATTAATCTCCTCATCAGATGAACTTAAGCATGAACAACAGAAGTGAAGAAAAGTGGTGCAAACTAATCTCCAACAGAGGTGTTTTTGTTTTCCCCCAACTGTCCTTGCACTTCACCACAAACTGCCTCCCTGGAACAGCTTTCACTGCTTGCAGGTAGTACCATCCAATGGGAGCCAGGCATGTGAATAAATGTATGAATACCCATTTGGTCCAGCTGCATACACAGTGAAATAACTGAAGGATGCATTCAACCTGAAGTCTTGTCAATTTCCAGACTGAAGTGGTTTCAGAAATTTGCACCTGCCTCTGATTTGCTCTGTCTGTTTTGTGGAAAGGTGTTTCAAAACATTTGTCTACAATTAAAAAATGTTTTTCTATCTCCTTTTCAGTGTTGAGGAAATGCCAGCAACGGCCTTCTGTGGTGCACCTAACATAGGCCAAAATGGCAAACTTAAAGATGTCGCAGCTTGGCAACATCTTGTTTTCACATAATGGGAACTTATGTGTGCAGTAACCCCTTTTGTGGAGAATAAAACCCTTAAATGTTCCATTTACTCTGATGTGGCAACTTTTGCATTCTTCATGTAAGTACCTCTGCCATATATCTACATGAAAACAAGGCACCAAATTCAGATAATGTTTTCCCCCTGTTCTGCCAGCTTAGGAAAATGACTCCTGCTTTCATCAGAAATGTGTCTGGCTGTCAACCACAGCAGGCATTTATACATTTTACTGCTCTTTATCTCCAAAAAAGAGGTTGAATCAGTGTTGTATGCATGACGTTCCTCCACCTAGTCCTTGCAAGCCCTCCACCACCTGCTGTAGCCTGTAGTCAAGGCTATTATACTGTAATAATGATTCACAAAAAGGCGACATTATCAGTGAAGGTATGGATTAGTGAGTGGGTGTCTCAGAACATTTAAGGCAGGAATGGTTAACCTGTGCCATTGTCCAGGTGCCATTGGACTCCAACTCTCATTAGCTACAGTTGGCACGATCAAGATTTAACAAAAATGAATATAGCACTTGATGGTAATAAAAAACCTTTTAAGTGGCTTACAAAGTCATGGATGATGGGAGTTGCAGTTCAGCAAAATCAAGAAGGTAAAAGGTTAACTAGCCCCAGTTTAAGGCATAGATACCGGTACTGGCTCCAGGTGAGGACTTGACAACTCTAATCTTAATTTACTGTTGCGAACAGCATGCCTATGAAGTGAACATACCCAGGCCTGGGAACATATGACAGGGAACAAATTTTTTTGGGTAGCTCCCATTTCGATGGGAAGCTGGAAAAGAACACATTGATTTTTATGGATAGGTGTTGCCTAGGGATTAAGGGAAGTGTTGAGATATTTTATGGCGGGACTGATTGTTGCCCTTATGAAGAAGCCCCACTCCCTAAAAACGCCTCTGCAAACAATATGGACTGTAAACTTTAAAAAGGTTTAAAAAGAAAGGTTGAGATCATAAAGAATCATTGGAGGAAATGGGATTTTGTTTCAGAGTTAGTGCTGCTACTTCCAAAAAGTTTGTTTTATCTACAGCAGCTACATAGGAAAGAAGAATTCTGAAAGTGAAGTTTTCTGAACATCATTTTATATTAGAAACCATGCAATAGTAGAATATCTATCTGCCCTGTGGCAGATAAAGGCATAGCTACCCTCGCCAAGGAAAAGAAAGTGGCTTGGCAGCCCTCCTTGGATGCCACATTCAGTTCCCTACAAGCACACCAATTCCCTTGCCCAAGTTTAAGGTGGAAACACACTCTCAGCTAAAAGGAGGAGGAGGAGAAAGGAAAGCAAACGGCAAAAATTTAAGATGCAGTAGAATGGTTTGTATTTACCGTTACATTCCCCTGACTTTTGTTCCTCTAGGACAGCTAAGGCAGTTGAGTTTCATTGTTCCCTGAGTAGCTCATGAATATTTCAGTTCCAAATGGCTGAATGTTGTTTTTATTAGCCTATTTAAATAGCAGCACCAGTATGTTTTCCTGTATGTGGCTGAGAGGGGGAATATTTGCGGCATGAGGCAATAAACAAAAAAGAAATACATAGTGTGTGGCTCTATATAAATGCAACAAATGAATGCTTTTAAAAGTTCACACTGTAGTGCATCACATCTCAGGCTTGACTTAATGCATCATTTATTTTAAAAGCCACATTTTCACACAAACACACACTTCTTTGGATAGAAGTCCTCTTCACTCATCTGCCCCCCCCCCCAAGATAACAAATTGAGAGTCAAGGAGATTCTGATATTGCCATCTAACAATAAAATTTGAACTTCTCCACATTTTATGGTGTTTCTTGGCATATCCCTTATTCATTTCCTTTCCTATCACTATAGCATTGTGCTTGTGGTGAAGGAGGTTCTGTCACTGATTGGCTTGGGTGCTATGGTGGTGGCATAGAATGTTCAGTTGCTTCAGAAACTAAACACTTCCAGTCCAGTTTCTGTGAAGCAAGGGCAAGTTGTCAAGTTGGACTAGGATTAAAACTTTGCACAGGGGCAGAATAAAGACAGAGAAGCTTTCTAGAAGTGGAAAGCTTCAAAGTAAGGTCAGGAGAGGCACAGTGGAGATTGGTGGCTGGGCAGAGCCTAGGAAGTGACTCCTTGCAAACTCCCTGTCTTCTTCCCTCACAAATAAACAGTGGATGCTTAAACAGAACATTTGCACAAAGCCTTGGTACCTAAAAGTGTCCAACCTTGGTTCAGAAGAGGTCCAGGCTGTCACACTTGCTTCTCTGGAATCATATTTATGGAACTCCCATCCCATTAAAGGGAAAGCGTCTGAGGAAATCTAAGCACCTTCTCACAGTACAATATTTTCCCCTGGAAAATCACCTCCTCTATTCACAGCTATATGTCAAAGAACCAAGCTTCTGCCAAGCATATACTTCCAGCCTCAAAGATTCAGACTTACCGTATACCGCTTTTGAGGAAAAACCTGCTACAGCATCTGAATATTGCACATATAGAAAGCAAGAGTAGTTACAGTGACCACTACTGGTCATGGCTCTGCAAAAAGGAGTAATATGTTGGGGAACAAATTTTAGATCACATCTTTAAAGGAAGACACCTGTTGGAGCTATTTGTATATTAGCACTCCCATGGATGTTCTAATCACAAGCAAATGTGTATGTCTAGCCAATATATCTATTAGTCCTAATAGGATTTCCAGTCAGAAGACAAAAGGTTCTTTGGCATTCAAAACACTTTTATTCAGCTTTTAACCTAAGAACTCTGATGGCTCTGTAGTTAAAAGTAAGCAAAGAATTTGGTAATTTTCAATCAGTGTGTGGGTAGCAATCGACTGCTCTGTCGCCCAACATGGTTCCAGGTTATTTTTTTTGCAAAAGAACATAACTGTAGTTATGAGATAAACAACAACTCAAATATGGATTTTCTGGGAAATGAAATTAAAAACAACACAACATTTGAATACTCCAATTAAATGTTCATGTTCGTAAGTTTATTGTTCTAGCCGAAGGCCATGTCAGACTTTTATTAGGCAATAATATTAATAAAAGAATACAGAACATACATCCATAATATAAAAAAAGACTTTGTCAAGTTCCTGACTATTAAAACATAGTTTGTCTGACAGCTCCATTTCTAATATTATTATATTATCCATGATGTAAGAAAGAGAAGTTACCAGATACACCAATAAAGTCCAATCCAGCTTGATTTCAGATTAAATCTCTGAATCACCACAACAATTTATAGCGATTTTATCTAACTCCTTTTTCCTGACTCTCCCCCCCCCTGCAGACCATAGAGGGCCAATCATTATGTTACAAAGCTATTATTGTCACTCCAAAGAAACCGAACCATTCCTGCTGAGGTGTACCTACTTGCTTGTGAGACTCCACTTTTAATCCATGATCAAATTCAGAAAACGTTTCTGTATAAAAGCAAATACAAAACTCCCCACTGTCCAACCGCCACCCTAAAGAATTGGCTATTCCATTACAAACTCCTTTACATGACACAAACACCTTTCGTTTGGCCCTGAGCTATTCTGTTTAGGTTCTGACACTCCATCTGAATAATCGGATCAAGCAAAATGAGGTGAACTTTCCAGGGAGTGGTTCTCTGAACAGCGGGGGTGTCAGGTAGTGACAAGACCCAGAAGCTGGAGATTGATAGGTAGTGTTCCACCATCCAAAGATAGCCGGGCTGCATGTAGAATTCCTTCTGGGCAAGCAGAATGTAATTAGCTGTTGATGGATTACCTGGTTTGTTATATTGACCTTGATCCTATTTGATTCGGAGAATTTAGACCACCTTTGTCTTGTGTTGGGGTGGGGGTGGGGTGTTCGAGAAAGCCAACATGTCAGAAGGAGGGCTCTCTGGTAAATTATTCCCCCTCATTTTCTTCTACTTTTTAATGCATAGTTCACTGGCCTCGGGGGCCACGAAGCAACATCTGTCTGAAAATGAGAAATAAAAATCACAGCATCTTTGTTGTGGAGGGTGAAAATCATGCAGGCTTTAATATGTGCATGCATAAGCTAATTCTTTAGGGGGGGAAGCCTTAAGCCATAGATGGAATGCAAGGGGAGGGGGGGAATAAAAGAGCACCAATGGAATATTGTTACTGGCAATCAAATCAGATGTCTCTGAAGGGTGTCCAGTCATGTGCAGTGGAAGGAACATTGTTCTTTACTCATTTCCTTGGCTGGCACAAGCTGCAGTCTGCTGATTTGCAGATAATTAAGGATTGCATGATGAAGGCAACAGGCATATTATTTGATAGAAAGGCTGAAATGAAGGTGCCAGCTAAGTCTAGAAGATTCTGTAATTTGATGTGACTGCTGTCAGGAACACAGACTAGCTGAAATTTGATCTACTGGCTACCACCGGAGTAGCTGCTGAAGTGAAAAATGTACATGCCGGGCTTAGATGGGTTTACTGAAGTCTCTGATTGTATATATTCATACATCGCTCCAGGGCCAAGAAATACAAGATTAACCTTCTGCATGCCAGAGCTGACAATTTATATTTGATGAAAGATGTAAGTTTACAACAGCTTTATCTCTTTTGGAAGCTGAGTTCTTTAGAAACAACAACAAAAAGATCTTCAGAACACCACTCTTTCCACCGACAGTTTTTGATTTATCTGTATTCTTCACACTATGAGGAGAGCTAACATAAATGATAGCTACCTGGTGATCAAAGCGATAACTTTGTGTGGAATGTTTTTGGGTTTTTTTGCAGTGAGGGGCGGGGGAAGGTGGAATCTAGTGGTCTTTACTAACTTTGTGTACTGAGGAAGAAGATAATAATATACATTACAACGTATTTTCTTTTTAAAAGACCCCAACCTCCCCCCCCCCAAAAAAAACACACACACCAAGCCACAGTGAGAGAAACATGATTTCCCACAGACTGCAAAAAAATCTCTCTGGTATTCACTTGATTTCTAAGTAAGGCTGTATACACATTCCCATAGACTCATAGATTTGTAGAGTTGGGAGGTATCCCAAGAGTCATCTAGCTGAAATCTCAACATGCAGTCGTCCATCCAGTTTAAAACCAGACCAGACCCTGTTTAGCTTTGCAAATGTGCTAGCAGTTTTATTGCTGCACCACTAGGAGGATATTTACTCCAGCTCTAGTGCACCCTCATTATTGGTGTTTGAAGCTTAGCACACAATACGTTAGTCACAATCTACGGGTATCCTTTAGTTTCTTGAGAAACTAAAGACCCAGGCCCACTGGATACATCCCATCAACATTGGGCTTGTGGAATAATGAACTGATCCTGGGACCCAATGTCATGCCAGCCCTTACCCTGCCTGCTGCTGTCAACAAAGATTTGGCTTGATTTTTTCCCCCATCACCATTGTACAATCTTGTTATTTTGCTGCTCCCATGGGTCACATAATGTGGCTGCCTGGGCAATGGCAATTCTTTCAAAGACACAGGGTTAATTCTGAGGAAGCTGAAGGCATAATTTCCAAGCAATCTATTTCACAGAAAGCCTACAGTAACTGGAATTTAACTGGGGAGTTCATTAAACAACATTGCTTAATTGTTCTTGTTTGATATGCTACTGAAGCGGTTGAATCCCAGCAAGGCCTGAGGACATGGAAAGGTATGAAAGTATGGCCATTTAAATGAGAAGAAGCTTGGCCAGATGGAGTCAGTGAAAGCAGCCTTTTACTTAGATTGACAGTTGCAAATGTAGCATGAAGATTAAAGTAATGAGCTCCACATACAGCATGGCCTGTAAAAGGTCGGAATTCACTTTGGAGTCTGTGGTTGTTTTATGTATTTAGCATGACAAAAGAAACTGGGTCTTGCCTCCCCTGGCCCATCCCACAAAAATATTCCTGTTTATATGGTTAAACTTTTATTTCACTTTTTAAAAATCACCCGCTTTCTTGTCACCATGCTAATCTCCTTACTTACAGGATTGGAACTCTGCTCTTGCAATGGAGTTTTTCTCATTCACCCTTCTCATTCTACAGTCCCCTGAACCCCCTGAAAAGCTACTCCCATCTACTATTGAGCCATGTTCAAAGTCTTTGCATTAATTTACAAATCCCTGAACAACTTAGTTCCAAGGTACCTCAGGGATCTCCTGAACTCTTATATTTCCTATTTCTCAAATGTTTTCTTACCTCTACAAAAGAAGCTTCAGTTTGTATGCCTCATACACAAGGTGCTTTAGAATTTAATTATAATTTTGAGGGGTTGGAGTCTGAGATTACCTTATCGTTGCAAGAGTGGAGTGTGCCTTATTCTTTTCATTACATTTCCCTTGTGCTCTTCAGCCTCCCAGGCTGCCCACACTCCCTGATGTGAAAAAAGCCTCATGGGAGGAGTTACCTAGAAGTCTTCCTCTGTTTTTTAAATGATTTGTGGGATGATGGGGAGCCTACCTGTTGAGCACCTGAGATTGGTGGGTACGCTGATTGGTTTTTAAGGGAAGTCCTTCCTCTTTACCTTTTGAAAACATATTTACACAACATATAAATAAGTAAGTTAACTGTTTGATATGTCTCAGCCGTTAGGGGTGTAATAATAATAATAATAATAATAATAATAATAATAATTTATTACTTATACCCCACCCATCTGGCTGGGGCTTGAAACAGAATATTAAAAACATGATAAAAAATCAAACATTAAAACCTTCCCTAAACAGGGCTGCCTTTAGATGTCTTCTAAAAGTCAGATAGCTGTTCATTTCCTTGACATCTGATGGGAGGGGGTTCCACAGGGCGGGCACCACTACTGAGAAGGTCCTCTGCCTGGTTCCCTGAAACTTTGCTTCTCGCAGTGAGGCCCTCGGTGCTGGACCTCAGTCTCCGGGCTGAACGATGGGGGTGAAGACACTCCTTCAGGTATACAATGGCTTACGAATTTAACCCATTCCGAAGGCACCTTCGTAGGTCGAAAAATTCATAAGTCGAAAAACGTCATTGGAAACGCGATTTCCCATAAGAATGCATTGGAAACGGAAAAATTCATAACTTGAAAAATCCCTATCTAAAACCACCGTGGTTTCCTTTCGGATGTCAAGACATTCATAAGTGTGCAGCCATTAGCCCCATTCGTAAGTCGAAAAATTTGGTTGTCGAGTCATTCGTAAGTCGAGGTACCACTGTACTGGGCTTTACGCTTTCAAAGTGAAAAGACTGTACTAAAAATACACACACAGGTGTCAGGTGCAGAGTAGGTAGCCTCTGACCTCCTGTGCTCACAGAACAGCCAAGGTGGCGATAAAATGGGGAGGGTGAAGAATGCAGACCACCAGGAATGCAATTTGCAAAATGAAAGAAAGCTTATGATAATTTCACCATATTTTCGCTCACTTTTGATGATTTTTCAGCGCAATTTCTTTTATTATTAAAAACATGGAACATTTTTTTGACCGAGTACTAACATATAGAACCTTTTCTGAGAGGATATGAGTGCTTATGGACTGCGTTGCCCAAGACATTGCCTTTCTGACCATTCATCTTGGAGACATCCCTTTGATCAAAATGAAGAGCATTCAGAGTCTTTCTAAATGATGTCAAAAATACCAGAATGTCTCAATACAGTTATTACTGGTTTTCTTTCTTATTCAGCATGTGCCATTGACCTAGGCACAGCACATGAAAGGTAAGCACAGAGCAATTTGGTATAATTAAGTGCATTTTATTCATACCACTAGGAAAGACCATCTGGTGGTGAATCCTGCCAAGTTAGTCAACCATCACTTTAAAATGAGTGCCACCTGTATGCGAAACATAATGGGACATTTGCCACATAGCTCTTTTTGCAAGGATGCATGACTTCTTCGTGGTTTCTCATGAATTTCTTCTTTATGTATTCCTCAATCTTTATGTTCCACACTAGCAATCCCAACTTTGGCCTTGTCTGGAATTTTCATTACATATAAAAGCAGTTTAACTGCAGAGATAAATAAAAGGAAGCTGTCTGGTTTGGTTTTTGTCAAAATTAGAACCAGTGAGGCAGATTTTGATCCATTCTAAACTTTGACTCAGAAGTGTAAGAGAATTGTGGTTGCCAGATCTATGAATCAGAAATAGAAAGTTAACCTACTCTTAAGGAAATAAAAATAAAATAGAAAAATTCCTTCCTGTAGCACCTTAGAGACCAACTAAGTTTGTCATTGGTATGAGCTTTCATATGCATGTACACTTCTTCTGATACCTGAAGATATCGTGCATGCACACGAAAGCTCATACCAATGACAAACTTAGTTGGTCTCTAAGGTTCTACTGGAAGGAATTTTTCTATTTTATTTTTATTTTGTTTCGACGACAGACCAACACAGCTACCTACCTGTTATTCTTAAGGTTACAACTAGAGCTGTCACACAATTAAATATATGTTGGTCAATTAATCACCAGGGTTTTAGGTAATTACTCAATTAGGTGATTGGCTGAATTTGCATATAAATTCTATATTTATAATGAAAATAGACATTTTGATTTTATGGCATTTTCTAGGAAGGCTAAAGCACCAAACAGTGGGTTTTTTTTATAAAAAAAGCATTTTAAAACTAGAAACTGGAAGTCCCATGATAATTCTCAATTAAAGACCATAAGAAATAACCAACTCATTATAGCAAAACCTAAGACTAATTTGGTGTGGGGTTAGGACTGCTGCCTAAATTGCTGACCACTGTAGTCCATGTACTGATAACCTTGAGACTCAATCACTGCAATGGATTGTGTGTGGAGCTGCCTTTGGGCCTGGTTCAGAAGCTCCATCTGGTGCAGAATGTGGCAGTCAGACAGCTGATGGGGGGGATTTGGCTGAGAGCATGTGGCACTATTGCTAAAACATTTGCACTGCCTGCTCCATCTCAAACCAGGTTCAAGGTCCTTGTATGAATTTTAAAAGCCCTGAACAACTTTGGTCCAGGGTACCTTAGGGACTTTCTGAACCCTTATATCCCAGGTAAGTCATAGAGATAATCTTCAAGAACAACGTTGGTCATCACCTGAGTTGGCGAGGAGCATTTGATAAAAATAAGAAGCCAAGCCTACAGTGTCATCAGCCCAGTGTTGCGGAATACTCTACCAATGGAGATTCACCAGCATCTTCTGTTTCAACTTTTACATGCTGGCTGAAAACTTTTCCATTGTGTCAGGCCTATGAAGACACTTAAGAACACATATTTCCATAACAGTTGGCTGACTTCCCATTTTAACTTTTTAATATGGTTTTTATTGAATGGTTTTTATGTATTATTGTTACAATCCACTCTGATATTCTATTACAAGTAGCAGTATATTAATATTTTTTAAAGTAAATTTGTAGCCAAGCAGCCTAAGAGAGTGAGATGTGTGCATGATGGCAAATGTTAAAAGAAGTGCAAAAGGGAAAGCACACAGAGATGAAACATGCCGCTGTTGCAAATGTTAAATTGCCCATTCTTTTTGCCAAGCACTCAGCTGCTACTATTGCTACCAGCACTGTGTCAGAGAAAGCCGTTTAGATTAAACTCCTCAAACAAATCAGAGAATACCAGAGATAAAAGTGCAACAACTGATCACTACCTCTCCACAACCAGAATAAGAAGCAAAACACCAGAAGGCAGATGCCCCCCAAACTGACCAGCAGGTGCTGTACTAAAGAATCAAGCAGTGGTAAGGAAGTCTGTTTTTATCAAAGCATAAGGTTTGATGTGAGGGTATTTCCACCCTAAAAATCCCAGAATTGATACCTGAGCCTCTTAAGTATGGGGAAAGTGTGTATGTTGTTGGCCATAAACAGTGGCAAGAATACAGAAGAAACAAAAAATGTAGTCTGAGAATGAAACTGCATAGTGCTGTAAGAGCTGCCTAATAATAATAATAATAATAATAATAATAATAATAATAATAATAAATTCCTACACTGTTATCTTCAGGGTGGTTTACAATATAAAAACACAAAGATACATACCATAATAACAAATCACACTGCTTCCCTAACTGTTAAGTTTTGTATTATATTTGAGCATTTGCACAATGTAAAAGGTCCTTCTGGAACTATAGTGGATGTGGAATATAATGCAAGTTTAGTGATCATTTTTTTTGTTATTTGCTTCCAGAAAATACCCATTTGCAAATAATACAGAAATGGGTGCTAAACTAGCACTATATTCCATTATAGTTCCACTATATTCCACTATAGTTCTGGAAGTGACTTTTTTATTTTTTGTATATCGTATTATTGCTTTATTGCTATGGCCAATGGCTGACGCAAATAAAGATTCATTCATTCTGTGAGTGACTTCTATATCATGTGAAAGCTCAAATATAACATGGAAATTAATAGTTAAGGAAATGTAAAAATGGAATAAACTATCATGTGAATGCAGTTTTGGTGCAGGGTTATCTATATAAATAAAAATGTAAACCATGTGGGTGTGTCTCCACTTTTCTCTGAAACCACTTGACCGATTGCATTCAAATTTCACAACGTCTCAAGGGAATATGAGAGTGACCCCATACTGTTTGTGTAGACAGATGTCACACCTGGGCCACGTAAAAACCCCAAAACCACGTGTTCCAGAACTCACAACTCAGACAAAAGTGCATGCTGGGAGCACAGGAGAGGTTGCCCTCTAGCAGCGGCAACACTGGTACTGCACCTAAGAAAGCTTCCCTCTCCACAGCATCTCAGCTTGGCTTTCCAGACTGGACCGAGTGGAGGTGGGGGCTCGCCTGGGTGGGGGATGGGGGGGGAGGGGGCGGGATAGGTCATGGGTCGGGACAGGGTGGGGCCAATCACAGGGATGAGCCAGGGTGGGGGGAGGAGGGGATGGGATAGGTCATGGGTCGGGACAGGGTATCCCCAGGCACAGGGATAAGCCGGGGGTGGGGGGAGGAGGGGGTGGCATACCTCATGGGTTGGGACAGGGTGGGGACAACCACAGGGATGAGCCAGGGTGGGGGGAGGAGGGGGTGGGATAGGTCATGGGTCGGGACAGGGTATGCCCAGCAGGGTATGCCCAGCCACAGGGATAAGACAGGGAGGAGGGGGCAGCATACCTCATGGGTCGGGACAGGGTTGGGGGAGTCACAGGGATGAGCCTGTGTAAACAGAACACGCGTAAAACATTTCAACAAAATGAAGGGGGACTCTTGAAGGTGAGGGGAGTCTGAAGGGGGACTCTGAGGGTCCATTTAACAGACTGAGCCATAGCAACGCGTGGCCGGGCCAGCTAGTGTTAAATAATATTTAATGCTGAAATACATTTATTGTAGTAAGGATTGTGGTGTAGTTTTTTTGCTTCAGAAAATGCATGTAAACCTGAGCATTTTATGGAGAAAATGCATGTGGAGAAATTAAAATTCCAGGAATCAGTCGATAAAGGCTGCTGATATTTTCACTGAGACTTGTGAAGGCTAGTATAAGATATTTGGCTTCACTTGAAGAGGCAAGCAAGAAACCTTGTAAAATGAATAACATAATAAATTACAGAACAGAAAATGAATGTTAAATGACTGAGAAAATTTGACTGACAAACATGTGGAGCATTAATGAAAGACAAATGAATCTGAACTGTGCTGTATTATCTCAGAGAGAGAACAAAGAACAAAGGGACAATGGCCTTACACTGTGTAAACAATTCACATCATCTTTAAAAACCCACATGGACCACATTAAAGTTTAGGTTAGCATTGATCATTTGCAATAGCAAATGTTAATTAACTGCCTCTTTAGTTTTGAGAATTCCCTCTCTTCTGGGTGAATACATGTCCACTACTTTGAATCTTCTTGAATAAATGCATATTTTAATTTATGTAAGCTTATGAGAATACACTAGGGGCATTTACCTGGCAATGAAATTAGACAAAAAACAAACCAGCCAGTTTCTAAAGAAAAAGGAAAAAAAGGTATGTACATGTAGTGAAAGTGGTTTAAAGCCGTCAGGATGAACTATGACATGTTCTTCTTGGACAATTAGCTTGGTATTTATCAGGGAGGTGGTCTCCTAGGGGAGACACTCTGCTATTTATTTTGGTTCCAAGTTGCTTTGTATGAACATAAGGAGGAAGTTTTCATGCCCAACCTCCATACATTCAATATAATATCTGAAGAACCCTTGGACATACAACATGGAGGACTCTCTCTATACAATTCTATCATTGGCTGAGAGAGTTTTAGCTGCTTAGTCTTACTCCCTTCTCCCATTGGGCTCTGCCTGAATCATCCTGACCCTATAGGGACAACATGTTATTTCTATTCCTGATCTCAGACTTGAGTGTGATTTTTTGTCTGAGAATCTTTTGTAAGGTAAGCCTCTCTGAGAGTCTCCTGGGGCTATAAAACAGGATACAGTGGTACCTCTGTAGAAAAAATCCTATCTAAACTGCATCCAAGATGGCGGACGGAGCTCCGTTCGTAAGTAGAAACATTTGTAAGTAGAGTTATTCGTAAGTAGAGGTACCACTGTATAAGCATTCTTAACAGATAGTAACAGATCCCCAATTTTCAGAGTCTTCAATAGCACTGGTGCTCTTTCAAACGTTAACTGAAACCTGTGGGAGAATGTGTGAATTTGCTCCCTGTATTCATGCACTAATGCAACCATAAAGCATCTGAGGACAATAGAACTAGTGACATTGTTTTTTGTATTTTGTTCCGGATAATTATAGAGTTAATGTCTTGAATAACGGTTTTACATGATCTGGGATTAAGAGCCTATATATCTAAACAAAAACAAAATGTATGGTACCCAAGTCTTATTTCAAAATATCATTTTTAAGAGTATTTCTTTACCACTTACGTTAGCTTATATTCATTTAATTGATATGGACTTAGCCTATTTCATGTTGTCAGGTTGATTTTTTTAGGGGATTCGTAACAAAACAGTAAGATTCACAACAGAATTCTAAAAAGGCACAGGGCAGAAGCTTCAATACCTCTTATACACACACACACACACACACACACACACACACACACAAAGAATTAAGAAATAAATCTCGGAGAAATGATTTCATGACAGCAACAAGCTTTAGTTGATTTTTTAAAATCTTATTCTCAATGTCATACTGAGAGGACTGTAGGCGCGCCTGGTGCTTTCATTTGATCTCTTCCTTTAACTGAACACATCTATCAAAAGTATGAAATCAGCACACAGCTATCAGAGTCTTAATCTTGGTTGAAAGGAAGAAAGCCATTTTGTGAAAAACCAGGTAGTAACATTCTGAGCTCCACTGCAGTTACATGTAACTACAATAACATGAAGGCGGTACATATATTTGGACAAAGATGATTATCTACAGCTATACTCCAATGTGCTCATTGCATACAAAATCATACTTTTCTTAAAAAATGGAAGTATGTGTGACCGTTAGCTACCACACTGACACAGCAGCCCAGATCAACTTCACAACTGCCACTGATGGTGAGCCTACGTTTTGATCAGGTTTGGTTTTTCCCAGAACAGGTCAATGAAGGATTGTTAATGGTTAATTATGTGGCATCTTATGGACTGTTCTCCAGACCTGGGCCCAGGACAAGTGGCATAGCCACAGGGAGGAGGAAGCAGTGAACAGTGAGAGTGCACACAAAACCAGGTGAAGTTTAAATAGGCAAATAAATAGGGCCATAGCTCAGGGGTAAGGCATCTACTTTGCATGAATAAGTTTACAGGTTGAATCTCCATTATCTCCCAGCAAAGCTGGGAGAGAACTGTGCCTGAGGCCCTGGAGAGCTGTTGCTACTGTGATAGATAGAGCAATGGTCTCACTCATCATAAGGCAACTCCCTATGCAGGAGCATAGGAGGGGGTGCGGTGGGGGCGGGCTGCCCGCCCTGGGTGCCATTCCTGAGAGGGGTGACAAAATCCACCCCCGGGTGGATCGCCGCCGAGCCGATTGGCCCCTGGGTGGATCCCCACCATGCCAATTGCTGTTGCACCGATCACCCCCGTGGGTGGATCTGCCCTGCCCCCGGGTGCTCGGCATGTGTGCCGCTCCGGGTGCCCAAGCGGTTATCTCTGCCACTATCCTCATCTTTCTATTTTCTGTAGAAAATCCATTGCTTAGCCCTGGAAAATAGAACTGGTGGAAGGTTTTCATCAATCTTTGGTGGTAATCTTTGGTGAAATTTGTCCACTCTCAATTTACTTATATTGTTCAATCTCCATAAATTGATTTATTCATTGTAATTCAGAAAGGTTTTAGCTGTGCAGACTCAATCATTCAGTTGCTTAATGAACTGGAAACTTAATATTATAAATCCATACCTTTATTTGTATTAGTATCTTGGGGAGAAATGTATGTGCTGCTGATGAACTGAAGACGGCCATTACAAATGAGGTTCAGTATTTCCTGGGTGCCTTGGGTGCAACTATATTGTAGAAGGTTTGATGAACAGACCAAGGAGAGTTTGTCACTTCTGCTTATAATCTTGGAATCCATGAAGTCAGTTGCACCAGTCCACGATCCTGAGCACCCCCTTTCATTTTCATTGATGATATTCAAACTGGCATTATGACCAAGCTCCCAGAGATGAGCTCCATGGTACTTTAGACCTAAAATTGGACTTGTGGATCATGATCAAGATGCTCTTATCTTCAAGGCTCATGTGCTCTTTAGGGGATTTAGCATCAGATCATGGTTGATGTAGATGTAGGCTGATGGATGGAATTAAATTGTAGTAATTGAAAAAAAATAGGTTGAACTCTCTGTATCTAGGTCACTATTACCTTTTGTTTAATGAAAGAAGAGACACACTGAATTTTAAAAACAAAATTCTGTCACTAAAGCTCCACTGTCCAGATCTCTATAACATCTTTAACATGTGCTTAACTGAATTACCCTCATGTAGGTCTATTCAGTTTACGCAACAGAGATAATTGAATATGTTGGATGAAGCTCCCCCAGACTATCTTGACAAAAAGATCATGTGCTTCTAGAAACATGAGTGCAGAATAACTGTCTGATTTAAAGTGAAAATTTAAGACACTTTTAAAAAGACATGTCCTACTGTCTTGTTTCCTAAAGCATTTTAGTAACTACTT
This sequence comes from Zootoca vivipara, assembly GCF_965207765.1. Lineage (NCBI taxonomy): Eukaryota > Metazoa > Chordata > Lepidosauria > Squamata > Lacertidae > Zootoca > Zootoca vivipara. Next base: position 44,069,217 of record NC_142583.1, on the reverse strand, counting down.
TTAAAAATTACAGATAAATTAGACTGATATTATGCCATTCTCTGATACACTCCCATATGACAGAAATTTATGTTCTTTGCTTTTTAATAAATGACTGATGCAGCTAATTTAAGATAAATTATTTTATTATTTTATGCCTGACAGCATTCCAGATGCAATGATACTAATGTCAAATGCTCAGATAATTTTTTACAGCTCCAATTATGTTGGTTTCCCCACTGCCAAGAAGAGTCTGACTGGCTTTTGTTTTTATTTTGTTAGAATTAAGAAACTGGATTTGAGGCTAGATTGGGAAAGGCAGTTTAGTTATTTATTTTATTTTTATTTATTTCAACAATGTATGTATGCATTAAAATATTTTTTGCAATATCAAAATCTGACCATATTAAAGTATCCTCAGAAGAAATCTTGGCTGCAGGAGCACGGAGAAATCACAATGCAACCTGTTCCCATTAGAATGGTCCTGTAAGGTCATTCTTATTCTCTGTGACCTCCTAACATGATAGAACACATTTGTATAAAACTGGGGCTTTATTGTGGTGAATCAACAAAAAGAGATTCAAATGGAGAAGGCATGACCTTAGTCAATCTGTTGAATTTTCTCTTCTTACAAAAATGGACAGGCATTTCAGGTTAGAGGACAACCTAGATCCAGACTTTACCAATGGTAGATTTATGTGATATATGTATACAAGGCCAAGCCAAGACTTATTTCTGTCTGAGGCTATGAAAAAGATGGAACACTCCCATGTTCAGAAACTCACTGCACTGGTAGTTGAATCTTGCCTCAACACTGAGTGCAGCAGGCTGGTGGAAGGGGATGCCCAACAGGTCATATGGCACACACAGCAGTGTCTTCCAGCATAGGTGAACTGCCAGAGGACTTAGAAGGAATGACTTGAGAGGCTGCCACCACTGTCACACAGATTTCAGGCTGAGTCACTTGCTTCCCTCTGCCTAATGGCAGGGCCAACCCTGGATATATGCTATGCATGTTTACTCACAAGGAGACTCAACTTTCAGCCTCAGCCAGCATGGACAACAGCTGGAAATAATGGGAATCCATCAATATTTAGAGGGCCAAAGGTCATCCCTCTACAATCATGTATCCATTTACTGGGGAGTACGTCCCATTGAATTTGATTTATACCAGAGGAGACATGTATTGCTTGTTAGCCTGTGCACACACACACACACATCTACAGAAGTATTTTCTCCTTCAATTTGTGGCTGAAAAAAATTACTGATGCCACTAGATTAAAATATTATCTCATAGAGCCATATCTTTAATCTGGGACAAACTAGGGCATGATTAAAGCTTCAACATCCATTTGGTGGTGATAGACTGGTATATCCATCCCAGACAAAATGGAATCAATGAAATAAACAACCTATAAGCTTAAGCTCTCCATGTATAATTTAAGACCCATTTGTTTCTGCCCTAGGTTTTGTGGGTAGCAGTTAACAGAATCTAAATCAATACATTCTCCTTTAGTTTACGTCGCTTATAGAACTGCCATGACTTATTTACAGTACAGCGGGATTAGAAGATGATTAACTTCTTAAAAACTAAAAGGCATGATGATAAATATTACAAACATTTGGCTGACTAATGTAATTAATGCAAAAGTGTCCTCTACTAATTTTTAAGATGGCTTACCCTTAAGTAAAAGCCACATATCACATTTTATCCTCCTTTCTATAGCAATGGCAGGATGAAATATATTTCCAGAGTATGCTTCAAAAGAAGACATTATTTTATAAAGAGTATAGAAAGAAAAGAGAATGTGCCTGAATTGTTGGGCTCTCCTTTACCACCCACTTTTCATTCTTCTGGCATCTTTGCAACTAAGTGTGCTAAGAAATCTGAAACAGGGTACTCACATCAGCTTGCATATCCATTTTGGAGAAGATGTGGTTGGGGATATGGTGGCAATAGTGGAACATCTGGCCGGTATCTTCCAATGCTGTTAGTGCTCACATTCCAGAGCCTATCAGGGCCCAAGGTGTTGGGATGCATGATGTGAGCAGTGGCGTAGGTAGCCGCTTGGGTGCCCGGTGCAGCACACACGTCCTGCAGCCAGGGGCAGGGCGAGCCACCCCTGGGGGCGGGGGGCGCTGTGTGGAGCCTCTCTGCAGCCTCCCCCTCAGCTGTAGGGCAGCTGAGGGAGAGGCTGTGGGCAGACACAAACTCCACACTGCCATTTCAGGCAGCGCCAAGCCTGCAGGCACTCAAGCCACCACATCACTCCCAGGAGACGTGCGTGGCTTGGGCACGAAGGAGGCCCTATGGTAAGTGCTGGCCCCCACAGTGTGGCACCTAGTGCCAGCCACATTTCGTTGCGTTTGTTGACTGAACTAAAATGTTTCATGAGCCCAATTTTTATTTTTTTAAACTCACATTTTTGTCATTTTGTCACCCCCCCCTTAGTGATGACACCCGGGGCGGTCTGTACCCACCGCACCTCCCTTCCTCCGCCACTGGATGTGAGATGAATAGGAGTGTAGGCAATGCACTTCTCACTGCTTCTCTCTCCATTACAACCCCCAAGTGACCGAGAATGCACAGATACCAAAACATTAGACGTGCTGTTCTCTTTTTTAAAAAATCACTTGCAGAGGAAACTTGTAATCAGTGACCCAAATACAATTTGAGCAGAGCAAACTTTGCACATCACTCTTTTGAACTGCAGAATAAACTACATTTTGTCACCCTCCCAATGGTGACAACCGGGGGCAGACCGCCCCCACCCATCCCCCTTCCTCCGCCCCTGTGCACACACACACTGTTAATTTTGTATTTTAAGTTACAGGTAGGTAGCCGTGTTGGTCTGGATCGAAGTAAAATAAAAAAAAATTCCTTCAGTAGCACCTTAAAGACCAACTAAGTTTTTGATTTTGGTATGAGCTTTCGTGTGCATGCATGTATCTGAAGAAGTGTGCATGCACACGAAAGCTCATACCAAAATAAAAACTTAGTTGGTCTTTAAGGTGCTACTGAAGGAATTTTTTTTATTTGTATTTTAAGTTGGTCATTCCATTATAATTCAAACGTTTGCCACTATATGGATAAAACCAGTTTGCTTTTTTGTGTTGAGAAAAATAATGTGTCTAGGAAAATTTATTTGCATTCTTTCTCTATGTAAAATTCAATATTCATTGAAAAAACATGGAAGAAAAAACTGGAAACAGCAATCCACTAGGAATTGTTATTCTTGGATAACTATTCTTCTTAGCCATCCTATGATTTTAAAGTTGTCACCATCATGCACAGAATAATACTGTCCCTGAACCTGTGTCCCAATATTTTCCACTTTGATCTGCAACTGTTCTAGACTGAATTCCCAATTTTAAATGTTTCTGGTGTAGTGCTGGTCCTAACTTTGCAAGCATGATCTGAAACCTGGTCAAATAGCTCTGGTGTTTCGTAAATTGTGTCCTAAATGACTAACCAATATTCCTTTAATTATGCAGATTGGTAAGCATATTTGACTTGTAGCTGTCACTAAAGTTAAGTATGCAATAAATCTGTGATTAAACATCCTCATATTGTTGTCATTGACTTTCAACTTCAGTCTTTATTAAAATTGATTTTTTTTACATGGTAAAACAATATGCAGATTTCTTTAAATCTGCAGCACCCTAGGCCAGTTTAATTGATGAGTAATATTGTTTAAATTGACCTGGTTAATGTGATCTTTAGGCCATGATGCTGTACTTTCTTCAGCAGTTGAATTGCCATTACCTTTTTACACAGTCACAGTCAAGATGATGACATTAGGAAGCTGAGCATTAAATAGTCAATCTGCAAAAAAATTGGAAATGGGTTTTATTGGCTGTAATAGAAACTACATACAAGGTCTGATGGCTGCATAAAGTATGAAGTGACCATTAAATTATTCTGGGAATGCTTGATGCCTGCATGCTGTGTGTGTGTGTGTGTGTGTGTGTGTGTGTGTGTGTGTGTAGAATAATCAAATATGCCACATTCATTCATGTGATCTTTTTAATTTTTGGAGAGAAACTGCTTGTGTCAGGCCCATTTTGTGTAGAACTGAATGGCTCTCTATTAAAAGTGTAGAAAATTAGAAACTGAGTGTGGTAGTTTAGCAACATTTGTGAAGTCTGTAGTCTATGAAATGGAGTTCTGAACATCATCTGCTATTGGCAGATGCCCTTTATGGGTCACACACCAGGTTATTAATGCAGTCTAGTTAAAGAGAGAGAGAGAGAAAGCAACATGAGCGGTCATGACAGCAAAAGCCATTCGCCTAAGCTTGAGTAAAAATAAACCCCAAAAATTGTGCTTTGAAAACCAATGAACTTCTGTGTACCTTTTGCCCTCCATGCACCTGTTATTGGAGGACACTGAACACAGATGGGTGGAGCTCATAATCAAGAGATAATCATGTAGTGCTATTTAAAAATAACTTTGATTAACAAAAATAGTAGCATACAAAGCTCCAGATATTACAAAGTAGCAAATATAGCTCTGTACAGAATATAAAACAACAAATTACAGTATCTGTAGCAACTATTGATCTGTATAGAACACTGAGGTTCTATACTGAGGTTCTATGCTCTGTGTGTGTGTGTGTGTGTGTGTGTGTGTGTGTATTCACCCATGCCTGGGTCTATGGCTTTAATGGCCTGGGTCCAAAGATTCTGCTGTGTGAATGGAGATTCCTCAGCACAGGAGAGCTTTCTTATTTTCTCCATATCTGTAGCCTTACAGAAACCCTGGAAAGTCAGTTTTTTTTGAAGTGATCTTAACTCTGGGACAAACTGATAAATCCTCCTGCCCTGCAGGAGAGGAAGCATCCCCTGCAACTGGATCTTTGCTTATAAAGCTAGGTATTTGTATTTTAAATGGTTCTTTGTTTTTCTTAAAATAAATAAAAAAGGCAAACCACTTTTAAGATATATATTCTACTTAAAGGCGGCATAAAATGCTTTCAAGTAAAGTACTGTAAGTAAAAATAAATAAGTACATAAATAAATGGAGCCACTGTTTATTCTTCTCATAATATCATCCCCTCAAATGGCTAATTGTTTGCCTAGCTGTAAATCTATGCCCCTCAGATGATATAGAACCATGGAGGGACTAGCCCTATAAATTATTGCCAGAGATTGAACTGGAGAGTGCCAGAGTGTACTTTATCACTTAAAGCAGTTTATTACTATGTTTGTAGGAAGCCACACACAGTTGAGAAGGCACTCCACAACAGCAGGCCTATGCAGAATGGATTACAAAGTAGGGAATTCCGACCTCATAAAATGTGAAGACTTTTTATTTTAAAAGGGCTGGATTTTTGAAACGGTGTATGAAACCTTTACATCGCGTGACCAGGCGGTGACAGCCCCAGCCCCCAGGTATCATAAGGAAGGAATAAAGACTCTGACAATGTTATATGGAATTAAAATTAGGCCACAATTTATTAAACTTCCAAATGTAGGAAGACCTTGGCTTAGGCCTTGGGCGTGTATCCCTCCCAGCCCCGCAGCCAGGGGAAACTGGGGCTCATCAGGGTAAATGGGATATGGGGGGTGCTCTGCGAGGCGTAAGTGTAGCAGGCAGCCCAGCCTATATCCCTGCATGCAGGGTAGTTCACTGACAACCTTTCAGTGTATGGCCAGTGACACCCATTATATAAGCCCTTTAAGGGGGGGACCCTGGAACCGCCGCTGCAGGGGGGCGAGTCATCACTTCATGCCCCCACCCCCATCTCGGGAAGAAAAAACTAAAGGATTCCAATCCACCCAAGGCCATAACCTCCAAAGTTGTGATGAATTGCTACAGGGAAGACAAAACCTGCCAATGCAGGAAAATTTCTTCTCAGTCCTTCAACAGCAACCAGCCAAAGATCGTAGCAGTACCCGCTAAACAGAAAGAAAAATTTAACCTGCAAACAAGAAACATTAAACAAAGGGATGGCAGGGAGGGTGAATCTCCAGAACCGACTGCCTGGCTATTTATAAATAGGGCTTGCCCCACTTCCCAGCAAGAAACTTGATTACTAAGGCTGGATGTGAACCTCCAAAAATTAACACTGAGAGGCAAGCCAGCCCCTGTTTGCCAGTAAGCTCCCTGGGAACTGTAGCACCACGCGTGATCCTGCAATGTAAACTGTGAGTGCTCATTATTGGTTGGTACTCACATGATACCTTTACATTTTTGGTTTGTACTCACAGGGGTAGAAACTGTCATTGCTAGTGTTGAACTGGAGTAATTAACTGTTACTTTTTTGTGTGTGTGTGTGGGGGGGAACGACACACATCTGTGGGTATGCTAGAATAGCTGCTGAATATCAGCAGTGCTTTGGGTGGACAGAGTTTTTAAAATTTAATTTTGGAGGTTGGGAGTTTACTGCTAGGGTAGATTTCTTTTCCATTTCTTTATGTTTTAAGCCAGGGCCTGTCAGACAGTGGATGTGGATGATTTGTATATTTACAGCCTATGGCCCAAGGAACCATAGCTATTACATTGCACTTACAGCCATTGCACTTATTACCTGCTAGTCTGGAGGTAATAGTTATAGCAAATGCTTTGGCCTTTTGATCCAGAATACTGGTTGGTATGAATATTGGATGTTACAGTTTCAAACCCCTTTGAAATGCACTTTTAGTATGTTTGACTTCCAGACATTTTCTGTTGATCAAAAGTTTTCCAGCTCCTTTGAAGCTTTCAGAAGTGTAGCCATTAATTAAAGACGGCTGTCTCATGGTAGTTGTTTCTCTCTGACCCACAATTTGCTGCTCCCACTTAATCAACTACAGACTGTGATCTGCTAGAGTGAGTGTAGCACGGCGCTGTGAGCCAAGAAAATGTGACTTCATCTTTGCTCTTCTAAACACTGAAATTGTATATGACTCACAATTTTTCTGAAACAGTTCATTCCGTTGCATCAGAGGAATAAAGAGCATGGGAAGTTCTTCCTGATAAGTTGAGTTTATTACTCTTGGAATATAATTTCATTTCTCATTTTATGTTAAATTTCTTGGATGCGTATGCACTGGGGTCTGCCTGCACAAGGAGAACCAATGGTTCCAAGTCAAAAGTGTATCCGGCGTTAATACCAAAATAAAAAATGCAATCACTTAGGGCAGCCTTCCCCAATCTGGTGCCTTCCAGATGTTTTGGGACGTAATGTCCATCATTGCTTACCATCGGCCATGCTGCCTGAGACTGATAGGAATTCTAGTTCCAAAGATCTGAAGGTCATCAGCTGGAGAAAGCTGAAATTCTGTGAAGAGACCAAGACAGGACTCTGCTAGATTGGGGAGGAAAAAGCATTTTAGATGCATTGTATAGGCATTATAACACTGACACCAGATGGTGCTGTGGAGTTCTGTTTTTGCCAATGCAATTTCTCATACGAAGCTTAAAAGGTAAAGGTAAAGGGACCCCTGACCATTAGGTCCAGTCGTGTCCGACTCTGGGGTTGCGCGCTCATCTTGCATTATTGGTCGAGGGAGCTGGCGTATAGCTTCCAGGTCATGTGGCCAGCATGACAAAGCCGCTTCTGGCAAACCAGAGCAGCACACGGAAACGCCGTTTACCTTCCCGCTGTAGCGGTTCCTATTTATCTACTTGCATTTTGACATGCTTTCGAACTGCTAGGTTGGCAGGAGCTGGGACCAAGCAATGGGTGCTCACCGCGTCACAGGGATTCGAACCGCCGACCTTCTGATCAGCAAGCCCTAGGCTCAGTGGTTTAACCACAGCGCCACCTGGGTCCCTCATACGAAGCTTACAACACATTTTACTGAAACACTTCTTTGTTGTGTCTGGATCTAGCCACAGTGTTGCCTTAGTGAAATATATGACTGTGTGAAGTTGAGGGTGTAAACTGATCACAGTCCAATATTCAGCACTACAGAAAACATTCAAGCTATTTTCTAGGTCACACATGGAAACCATTGCTTGATTTTCACTGAAGGGACTCTGAACTCCATGGTGAACCTTCACAGGTGCCGTTCTCATTATAAAAATACTCTAAAACTTAAGAAATCCCTCTACAGGAAGGAACAATGGGAGGCACTTGACAAAGCGATTAAATTGCGGGACGACAAAAAAATTCTGGGAAATAATTGCTCAGGGAGTTTCACCCAAAGGGAAAATTGTAACCAACAGTATCTCATCTAACTTATGGTACCAACATTTTTCCCAGCTCTATACAGCTCCATACAGTGTTAAGCCGAGTCAGTTTCCTCCTCTTAAAACCGATCTGTTAATGGACTGGGATCCTGTTACCGAATCAGAATGTTTACAGCTAATTAAAACTCTCAAGAATGGTAAAGCTCCCGGTGAGGATATGATTCCCCCGGAGGTGTTTAAACTAAATGCCCAGTGGTGGGCCGCTATTTTGGCCCAACTTTTTACTGTAATAAATAATACATGCAGAATCCCGGCAAACTGGAAACTGAGTCTGGTAGCCCCCATTTATAAGAAGGGAGACACCCAAGACCCGTCAAACTATCGCCCCATAAGTCTCCTGGACATCGCATACAAACTCTATACTCGCTACCTACTAAACAAACTGGTTGACTGGGCTGACCACTCTAACTTGTTTAATCCGGAACAGGCAGGGTTCAGAAAGGGCCATAGCACAACAGGTCATTGTATGGTACTACAAACAATGATAGATAAGTATACAAAGGTACATAAGAGCAAGCTTTTCGTGGCTTTTGTAGATCTTACATCTGCCTTTGATTCAATCTGTAGGGACAAACTATGGCAAAAACTATATGAAACAGACATTGACAGACGACTTCTCAAAATACTAAGAGAGTTACATACAGATACCACAGTCAAAATCAGAACCGGGATGTCAGGCAGCTATACTGACCCAATGCCACTGGGGAAAGGGGTTAAACAGGGTTGCTTGTTAGCGCCGTTCCTCTTTAATTTTTATATAAATGACATTGTTCAACATATGGCGAAGTACAAGTCATCAGCTCCTGCCCTGGAAGGCAAACATCTGAATATATTGCTATATGCTGACGACATGGCTGTCATGGCACTTACTCGAAGGGGCCTACACAGCATGCTGGAGGGGCTCGCAGCTTATTGTTCCCAAAACTCTCTAAAGATAAATTATGACAAAACAAAAATTGTGGTGTTTACTAGAGCTCGCCACACATTTAGATGGTCTTTAGATGAACACATAATTGAACAGTGTCCTTTTTTTAAATATCTTGGTATTACTTTCCAAGCCACATCTAGCTGGCGTGCCCATGTCAAGGCTGTAACCCTCCTAACACGTAGGACAATTGGTGCTTTGCTCAGCTTCTTTTATACGAGAGGAGGGCAACTGGTGATCCCGGCACTAAAAGCTTTTGTTGGAAAAGTGATTCCCCAGATGCTATATGGGGTAGAACTCTGGGGATGGAATCAGAAGCTGCTAGAACGGCTTGAAATCTTCCAAAATTTTTATCTCAGAAGAATTCTAGGCCTCCCTCAGAGTACTCCGGCAGCTTTCCTAAGAGTGGAAGTAGGATTACCTTCTGTGTCTGCCAGGGCCCACTTAAGATTTCTGCGTTTTTTCACCAACCTCGCAGATGCCTCAAACACCTTATTGGCTAAGCAAGGCTTTATATCTTTACAACATAATACTACTTGGCGTCAAAACCTATTAGATATTCTATCCAGATACAATCTACCTGAGTTTAATACTCTCAAACTGTGGAGCCCTGATAAAGTTCGGGAATGGATTTTTGAAAAAGACGCCTTTTTGGACACCACGAAGATAAAAAACTCTGGGTTTTCCTACTGGTTTCCCCGAGTAAAAGCAGTCAGAATCTGTGCCAACTACTTGGTGGAGATCACTGATCCCACCCTTCGGAGAGCTTTTACTATGGCGCGGTTCCAAACATTGCCAACTGCATATCTGACCGGTAGATTCACAAAAACCCCAGTAGAACATCGTTTATGCCCTTGCCTTATGAAAATTAAAGAGGATCTTACCCATTACCTCCTCTATTGCCCCATTTACTCGGGCTTTAGAGATGCAATGCTGCAAATTATACCCAACTCTATAATCAATCCTGAAGATAGAGTAAAATTTTTGTTAGTTGATGCAAACCCACGTATTACCCATGCGGTAGCGGTTTTTGTGATGAAGGCCATGAAAGCCAGGGAAAGATTTATGGATGACAATGTAAAGACCCCTTCATCATCTGTTTAACTCGTTGCTTGTCTTCCTTCTCTTCCTGTTTTGTGGGATGAAGGTTTTGTTGGGATAGCATGCAATGAATTTTAATATTTTTAATTATTTTTCTTAATCATTTAATATTTTTAATTATTGTTGTGTTGTTATTTGTGTACAGGCATGGTCCTCACAATAAACGGATTTGTTGTTGTTGTTGAATGCTTCATGTGCAATCAGAAAGAGAGAGAGAGAGAGAGAGAGAGAGAGAGAGAGAGAGAGAGAGAGAGAGAGAGAATCTGATGATGGGGCCTGCACCATGTAAGCTTATGTTATTTTTTGAAGTACTAAAAAAAATGTTTGCTATAAATGAGAGGGTAACACAAGGAATATGGGAGTTCAGGCCAGAGAGTTCATATCAACTCCCAGTTGGCATGAGAAGACTGTTATCCAATGTATTTGCTTTATTGTTTAAATTTGTAAACTCTTTTGCTTGCCAGTAAATAAGCTACATTTCTGGATACTTTTGCCCTAAGAAACCTATGAAGGTTTAACTCCAAACGAGAAGCCTATACTGTACAGAAGAGTCCAGGTTGTGAGTGTGGATAAGGATATTGTGCAGGACTTACTCGTTTTCCCCATCTGGAATGAATCTTGGTTCATGTACATTTGTAAGAAAGCTCAAGATTAAATGTACAAATGGTTTGGAGGCAAAGATGAGGCAAAGGTCTGAGGACATGTGGACTTCAGCAATGTGATGTGTGGGGTGGAGCAGGCTTAAATAGTCTGATCTCCATTTCTGCCCTATAGGGTAAATTGCCCCCACGTGGTTGTCCCTGTGGGAGAGTCCATTGCTCCTCTTCTTACAGGGGGGGGGGGTAATTGTGGCAAATGCATCCCTTCCCCACTTCCCCACATACAGGGACCGGAATTAACATATACACTTCTTGCACAGATCTCCCTGTGACACACACATTATTAATTGAACCAAGCAGATAACAATATAACAGCTGCTGTAGTTTAGTAGCCAACAGACTGATCTAAGAACTAGGATGTCTTGCATTCAAATCTCTTTTCTTTCATGGACTCACTGGGTTAGTTTGGATTTAGCCATTCTCCATCAAAATTACAATGATAAAAAGACCACACTTTACATGGTTGGTGACAAGATGGCTGAGACAGTGTGTATGCAGTTACTTGCAATGCATTAAATTGCTCTCTCAAAAGTTAATAAAATAACAGAAAATGTTACACATTTCTAAGCTTCCTGGCTTTCGAACTTATTCAAAGCACTATAAATGAAGGGGAACATTTCCTCACACTGTGCAACTTCTAACTTTTCTTATTTGGTTAACATTGTAAATAAGTGCATTTCCACTTTTAAAAGGTCATGCAGTACAATTTCCTTTTAACCTTGTTTGTGCGTTTCATTATAGTAATATATTTCCCTCCTCCAATGCAGTCAGGACAAGTCTGTTTTTATTAGAGGCTGCTTAGTAGAGCCAAATTGGTCACTTAGAGGGAACAGACATACTGACTCCTTCTTATTGTTAAGAATGCTTGATTGACTCGCATAAGCTGCTCCTAAGAAAAGAGTGCTTAGAAACAGCTTCCCAGGAACCTCTTGGCTCAGATTAACACATGGGTCCTTTCATCCTCTATTGAGAAATATTATGCCCCCATAGTAAGATCAAGATACTAGACGAAATTCTTCATTTCTTCACAGGCATCCTTCATTTGATATATGTAACTCTTATTCTTAACAGTTCCTCTACTACAGTCGTTGTTGTTGTTGTTGTTGTTTAGTCGTTTAGTCGTGTCCGACTCTTCATGACCCCATGGACCAGAGCACGCCAGGCACTCCTGTCTTGCACTGCCTCCCGCAGTTTGGTCAAACACTACAGTCATACACTTGTCATTAAGAGATTCTCATGTTTTTCTAATCAGCGAGATTCTTTATAAACTTGGTATTAAGCTATTTCACATCATTTTTAATGGGCCAGTGATTCAATGGGGAGGAGCTGAAGCAGAGAGGTGGGGAATATGCTTGTCAGGTAGAAGGTCTTCAGTTCAATCTTCAGAATGATCAGATATGATGGCAGAATTCCTGGAAAGCATCTTTCAGTCAGCTTAGATCATACGGAGCATTGTCCCTACGTGCATTCCACAGCCATTGGTATTCTGGGCCACACTGCCTCAAAATAGTGGAGGCAGAATGTAGCAAGAAACTGTTTATAGCTTTATCCTCCATGAATTTTCTCATTCTCTTTTAAAGCTATCCAAGTTGGTGGCCATCCCCACCACTGTATGTTGGGTTATCTATAGAGTATCCTCACACAACCCCCTGCACAAATGTGCAGACAGGAGAAGCTCAGCCAGCATGTGCATTGGTGGGAGCAGGGCTGGTCAAATGATCCTGTCACATATGCTTTCAATGGGGGGTGGGGATCATGTGAACTCACTTGGGGAAAATGTTCCTCCTCTTCTTTTTTCTGACTCTGGCTGGATTTTTCCTTCTTATTTTTATTTTGTGGAACAGTAAATAATAATAATAATAATAATAATAATAATAATAATAATAATAATAATAATAATTTGTACCCACCCATCTGACTGGGTTACCCTAGCCACTCTGGCTGGCTTGCAACAGATGTAAAAACATAATCAAACATCAAGCATGAACAACTTCCCTATACAGCCCCTACCTATACAGACAGAAGTTTGCTACTTCAGTAAGAACTGGGCCATAGAATGGACTTCTTGGAGTTTGCACCCATGAGTCTTGTTTAAGCAGCTTTCCTCAAGCATATATAAAGAGATTGAAATCCCATGTTTTACTGAGGACAGGGTAATCCTTTGTACCTGTCTGGAATAGCATTTGCAGCTGTCTAAATACATAAAGATTACATGAATTATACTGAAGTGATTTCCCTTTTTTCTTTTCTTTTAAAGAGCAATGTGTTTTTAGATGCATTGTCCTGAAACACACCTGCAGGATTTATGATAAAGCTGTCATAGATCTTTATGATTATTATATCACTAGTGGAATCCTACTGCATAGCTCTTTTCCCCTCTCTTTCCCCCGAGGCATCAGAAATGACTACAACTAGGAGCAGGATGTTGAGTGGTACCTAATTTTCTTTTGGGACCACTTGTTGGATGGGTTTTTACTCACACTCAGCATTCTGATTGATCAAATGTCTGGGCTAGTGAAGCAACACCCCCACCCCAGTACATTTTCAAAAGAGGGTTCTAAAAAGAAAAATACTTCCACTGTAGCATGGGGTTTAGTGCTGTGTTGAAACCTATTCTGCAGGTTCTCAGCAGTTTTCTTCTTCTGTGAAAGAGGCTTCATTTTTTTCTGCCTCATTCACAGGGTACGTTAGAACTGATTGATGCTCTCAGTGGGTGCAGGACTGAGCTAAATTTACTGTTGCAAGGGGGCGGTGGGTGGTGTGAATATTTTACTTTCCACTAAAGGTTTATCCAGTGTTTCTCGGCAGCCTCCCCAGCTGCCTCTGTTTCCTTTTTCACAAAAAGCCCCATAGACAGAGTTACATCATGATGTCTTCCCCTAGGTTTTAAATAAATTGTGGCAAACCCAGAGGGGGTGGTCTGAGAGCTTGGGATTAGTGCAGTCATGAATGGTTGTTTTAAATGAAATATACCCTCTTTTTACCTTTTAAAACTATATTTCTGCATTAATTTTTAACAGTAAAAATTTGTCTAATAATAATACCATAGTGGACAGGCACGCAGTAGGCAGAACGTGTCCCTTCTGCACATAAAGGAAAGGCAAGCCAAAGATATCATGGTGTTTTTCAGGAAACCAGGGCACCCGAGAAGGTGAATGAAAGGACACTCACAAATATCTTCTAGCCGTCTTGAAAGTAAGCTGAGTGCAACAAATAACCTGAAGCCTTCCCAGGAGACTTTCATGGAAATTATCTTTTCCCTTTGATTATTTTTGAGGTCACTTTCTCTTCTCATTAACTGATATAGAATAGTGGGGGGAATGCAGGATTTTGTTTTGTCACTTTAGTCCTCTCTTGTTCAAGTCACCGAGACCATTTGTTTTGGAATATCTTCCTTCACTGCTCTGGTTTTCTACTGGAAGCCATTTTCACAAAATTTGCAAGGTCCTGAATGACCACCATGTGGCAAGGCTGCATGTGTTTTCAGCAAGTAGAGGGACTTGTCGTGCTGGTTATGTCATAAGTAGAAGTAGCCAACATGGTGCCCTCAAGTTGGACCCCAATTCCCATCACTCCCAGCCAACAAGCTCAATGGTAAGGAATGATGGGAATTGTAGTCCAACAACATCTAGAAGATACTACCACGACTATTCTTGTCATAGACCATGTCTACTCCTCCTCTGGCCTCACACTCCAGTACAGTAAAGCTGTTTTCTCCAGTGCAGACCTGCACAACTTGTGTTCTACCAAACAAGTTTATATCTCTATTGGATTTGAAAAGATATATATATGTGTGTGTGTGTGTGTGTGTGTGTGTATAGATTAGATATAGATATAGATATAGATTATAGATATAGATTAGATATAGATATAGATATAGATATATACAATTGCTTTAATTGTTTTGTATCTGCAAATGCCTTGTGCATGTCTTTATTGGTGGTGGGACAATTTGGATAGTCTGCTCCTGGAGACTAATGAAATACAATAGGTTCCTAAATGCCCTGCCTCCCTCCTCTTAGTATAGATTCTATAGAACAAGCCACTCTGTTGAACAATGGCACAATGTACAATAGCAGACCCTCCCAGTGTCCCTATTTTCCAGGGACGTCCCTCATTTAGAGAAACCGTCCCGGTTTCTGATTTGATCCCAGAACACCCCATTTTTCCTTAGGATGTCCCTATTTTCATTGGAGAAATGTTGGAGAGTATGGAGTTATCCAATCCCCAAGCCATCTGAAGGCAATCCTGTATAGGGAAGTAGGGTTTAAAAATGTTTAATGTTTTATTATGTATTTATATATGTTGGAAGCTGCCCAGAGTGGCTGGGACAACCCAGTAAGATGTGTGGGGGTATAAATAGTAAAATTATCACTAGGGAATGGGACCTCCCTATTTTCATCTCAGAAATGTTGGAGGGTATGCAATGGAATAGGCAGATGCACTGGGTTCTTGACACAGTCACTCCCAACCAGCCTATCCAGCACTGAGGAGTTTGTTCTGCTCTTCTGTATACCATTTCTCAGAATGATTTGATCTTATTTGGGAAAAACCAACTTAATTGAGTTCCTTAAGACTAATTTCCTATTTCCTTTAGGAAGATTTACCCTGCCTATGAGAAAATTTCTGCAGTAGAGAACTGTGTCTTAACACTCTCTGATTTTTAATGTGTTTGGTGATCTTTTCTAAATTTTTGGATTTCCCCCCAGTTTTAAATGGGGTGATGGAACTGTATGCCTCTATATGCTTTGTGAGCTAACTTGAGGTTGCTGATGGGAAGTGTGGTAGCAATCTAATTCCCTATCATCACCAGTGGCATAGGTAGATCTGAGCAATATTGGTAGGTGCAACCCTATTTTAGTAAATAGTACAGAAAAATCCAATGGAGAATGGGGTTAATTTATTTCAAAATTGGAAGCAAACAAAATGTTTGTTTTCAATATGCTCTGCATAAGAATGGCTCCAAACCTGCGAGGCGTTTTGAAATGCCTCATAGGATGCTTCTGCCCTCAAATGAACCAAGTGGCTGAGAAAGATAGTTTTATTTGCATATTTGACTCAATATTCACCTGTAGCTGACACAACAGACCTAAAAGCACCAGCTTTCTCCAGCTGAAGTGTGAAGCATCTCTGAAATCACAGCGTGAGGCTTTCTGAATTAAAGAGATAAATGTGGGGATGTGTATCGGGTTTATCACAGTAGAAGCTGCAAAAATTGTTTAAAGATCCCTCTCATTTGTGTGGCTCAGAGCCATTATGCAGAGGAGTAAACAGTGTTTGTCACGATACACAGATCAATATCCTGAAAGCCAACACAATTAAAGAAAACCCAGCAAACTTTAGGGAAAATAATAAGTATATGACATTGTTCATATGCTACACAGATGTAGCAAAATGGGGGGAAATGACTTGTTCTTTTCTCTTCAATTCAGTTGCAATGCAGAAAGTGGTATTCTCACATTTTATCTGCCTCTGAGAACCCAATTAGGTGCTTATCTGCTAAGTTGTTTTTAGATGTATATTACTGTAGAACAGGTTTGATGATTGCGTCCACAAGTTTTAGTATTACTGTATAAGGGAGGGAGAAAATATTTTCTGTATTCTCTCCATACCATGTAAAATTGCCACCACTCAAGGAAAGCTTGATGAGTTTTAAGCAGCATATAAACATTTAATCATAACTAATAATAATAATTACAAACCCTATATGACTACTGATAAATCAGTATAATAATTACTACTGGAGAAAGCAAACAAAACTGTGTTCAGTGGAAAAAAAACACCTGGTGGGTTTTTTATTGTATACAGTATATTGTTTTAATCAATGGATTTATTATAGAGTAAAACAGTGCTGTATGTATGTGTGTACACACAACACACACACACACACACACACAGAGAGAGAGAGAGAGAGAGAGAGAGAGTTCCATACATTTATCATTTCCTATGCAGTAGAATCTATCATGCTTTACTAACATTCTGATATAAATTAGAATGTTTTTGTTTTCATAGCTATCTTTGAGTCTTCATTTTGAAATACTGGTGGTGACCATTTTGAACGGGGTTTTCATTCCTGGCGCCCATGTACGTTGACGGGCAAGCGTCAATTGGACACGTGCAAAATGGGAAACACTCTCATTTATTGTCAGCAACTTTCACATTGGGAAGCCCCCTCCACCCTGTCGACTGCTATTGTTTTCACCAGTCCTCCTTTGCACAAATGTTTTTGCTTGGTTAGAAAGTGTTTTTGAACTCTGTTAACGCTTCTTGCTGCGATAGAGAATAGAGGGGAATGTATATGAAGAAAATAGCCTGCTATATAAAGGTTGTTGTTTTTTAATCACACTTAACACTCTGTCCGCTTTTACTACTGGCACATGGCCCCCAGAATGTTGCTCAGAAGGGAATGTGGCCCTCTGATTGAAAAAAAGTTCCCCACATCTGCTCTGTCTCATTGGCTACTGCTTCTGTATATGGGTCTGGACTTACAGCTGAATGAGGCCATATCATGCATCATTGTATCACCAGATATTACTAAGGACAGACAGAGAAGCAGAAGTGGGTCTTAGGTTTTTGGTGGCAACTTCTCCTCTGTCACAATGCCTGAATCCAACAGCAGAGGGGGAAGCTACATTTGGTATTTGTCTCTTAGAAGCATAGCAAAGTATGCACCCAAGAACTAAACTATTCAGTAGTGCAATACTGCAGCTCATGTACTTAGGAAATGCATGCCACACTCTGGCAAATGTCAATGAATATGCCAAAAAAGAAAATAAATAAACATACACTTCTATCTTCTACTGTCTGTTTGATGACAATATTATGCAGCGCTGATTTGTTGCAGCTGCTACTATTATGTGTCAGGATAGTTTGTCCTACCTTGCATGTTACCCTGTTCCTTCTAAAATCAACATTTTTATTTTTATTATCATTTCCGCTCCAAGCGTCTACCCCTCTAAAAATTACTGTAATTTCAAATCTATAATTCATCTTGAAAATATACTCCTGTGGCACTATAAAATCACCTTCTTCTTTTTTACAACAAGGCATTAGGTGTGAGTACAACTGTTATCACTGCAGATGCTATAATCAGAAACCATAGTGGTATACATGCCATTATAGCTACAGGTTATTTTTTACAGTCAGGTCTTGCAATTAATCCTCTGCCCACTCTGGTGACCATTTATGCATCACCAAAATAGAGGGCAAAGGAGGGCTTGAATTTGCATAAAATTTGCATACATTAATTTATATTTAGAGATGCAGACTTAGAAATAATTATTAGAATTTAAATCAGGGGTTGGAAACCTGTAGGCCTCTGTATTTTGTTGGACTCCAGCTCCTATCAGCTGCAGAGAACATGGTCAGGGATAATGAGAACAAAGGGCATGCCAGCCTCCCTGCCAACTCTTCCTCCTGAGAAACAAGAGCAACCCACCTGTCAGGACGTTAGTTCTGCCCTACCTGTTGAGCTGCTTCTGATATTGAATCCATACTTGGGGGAGGGGGCAGGCTTTGAAGCAGTCACACATACTAGACTGGCGGTATCAGGTTGAGGAGGAGCACCAGCAAGAGGAGAGTCCCCCTTGCCCTTGTCTCTATTCTTGGTCCTAAAAGACCTACATTGGCTCCCAGTACGTTTCCGAGCACAATTCAAAGTGTTGGTGCTGACCTTTAAAGCCCTAAACTGCCTAGGCCCAGTATACCTGAAGGAGCATCTCCACCCCCATCGTTCTGCCCTGACACTGAGGTCCAGCACCGTGGTTCCCTCACTGCGAGAAGTGAAGCTACAAGGAACCAGGCAGAGGGCCTTCTCGGTAGTGGCACCCGCCCTGTGGAATGCCCTCTTACCACATGTCAAAGAGAAAAACAACTACCGGTACCTGACATTTAGAAAACATCTGAAGGCAGCCCTGTTTAGGGAAGTTTTTAATGTGTGATATTTTAATGTATTTTAATCTTTGTTGGAAGCCACCCAGAGTGGCTGGGGAAATGCAGCAGGATAAGTGGGATACAAATATATTATTATTATTATTATTATTATTATTATTATTATTATTATTATTATTATATGCCAGGCTCCTCGTCAGCTGCACCAACAGTGAAGCAACTGCCATTTTGGCCCGGCCGTGCTCGTTTGAAGTCCAAATGGGCTTCCCGTTTGAAGTCCAAATGGGACAGTGGACATTTTGTCCAAAAACAGGGACAGTTTTTCTAGGGATGGGTGGCCACCCTAATGCCAGCTGCTTATTGCACTCACTGGAAATCATACTAAATCTAGGTTAGGTAAACAGGATTAAAGTGTAATTATTTGTGGTGGTAACTGATGTTACCAAATAAGAACCAGTGTTCTTATTTGGTGTTGTGTAGAGATCCTAGTGTTGGACTAGGACCTAGGGGGCCAGGGTACAAATTCCCACTCAGCCATTAAGTGCACTGAGTAATCTTGGGTCAGTGACTGCTTCTCTGCCTCACCTATGACATGGGGCAGTTGTGAGGATAGAATGGAATGGGGAAAGAAGTATTATATACACCATGAACTCCCTGGAGGAAAGAAGGGATATATATGTATTAAAAAGGTAAAGGGGCCCCTGACCATCAGGTCCAGTCGTGTCCGACTCTGGGGTTGCGGTGCTCATCTCGCTCTATAGGCCGAGGGAGCCGGCGTTTGTCTGGAGACAGCTTCCGGGTCATGTGGCCAGCATGACAAAGCTGCTTCTCGCGAACCAGAGCAGCGCACAGAAACGCCGTTTACCTTCCCGCCGGAGTGGTCCCTATTTATCTACTTGCACTTTGATGTGCTTTGAAACTGCTAGGTGGGCAGGAGCTGAGACCGAGCAACGGGAGCTCACCCTGTTGCAGGGATTCGAACTGCCGACCTTCTGATCAGCAAGCCCTAGACTCTGTGGTTTAACCCACAGCGCCACCTGGGTCCCATATATGTATTAACAAGACTTAATAACTATATAATCCCAGGCAAGAAGCCAACAGACATTTCTAGGAATCAGCTGTGTTGCCCAGTTATTTCATATTAGCAATGGTTAAAGCTTAGGCTGGGCCTTTGCATCTCCTTTCTAGCTGCAGTCCTGTCTTTGATCCCCTCCATACACCCTTTTTATCCCACATTCATGATTACCTGTGCACTTGATGCTATCAGGGCAGTCACACACAATGCCGCTCTCAATACTGTTTTCTTCCTGAAAAGTTTTAGGACAGTCTCAGTACTTCATTTCCAATCAGCACATATCCTGTAACTTCGAGCTGAAGACACATAACTTTTTATGCCACAAACGTTCTGATATATTTTTGTTACACTTTAGTTGTGTTATAGCTCTCTGGACAGCAATAATGTGGTAGACTTGGAGAAGCATCACAAAACAAACAAAAGCAGAATACATCAACCACTATTATTGTGTCAATAATAACATCGAAGTCTGCACCCACAATAAAAGGCCACTAATATGTGTCCCTTACAGAGTAAAGTGTCCTATTTCACCTAGAACTTGTGCATTATTGGCCTATAATTCATGAATATAGAAGAGGATAGTCAAGGTAAGTGCTATTTTTTTGGCTGATAGCTACAAGTAGCATGGCCCAATTCTACAGAGTGTCAGTCTTCTGATACGTAAGAAGAAACAATCTTGAAAAGAAAGAAAACATCTGAAGGCTCTTCTTTTTTAATCTGAGTGGACCTTAAAGAAGAGTTTTAAGAAAAGTGTCTTAGATGAACAATGCACCCGAAATTGCAAATTGAGGACTCAATTTACAAAGCCTCTTTCCTTTTCAGAACTTTTTTTCTGAAATTACTGTGAACTTTCATGCAGTTTTCCCTTTCTAAGGGCCTTTTTGAAGTTTCCTTTTGCTGGCTGGTCTGCATCCTGTCTGAGGTTTTATACATCTATATATCCAAAGGAAAAGCACATCATGTCTGGAAGTAAATGGCATTTGCTTCAGAAGACTGCTGCTTCTCATGGAAATAATTTCAAAAATCTTCTTTTGATCTTCCCGAAAACCATTTTTTAAAAATATTAATATTATTCTTTAAAATCCATGAAGTGGCTTTCCTTCCTTTCTACTCTGTATGAAATATAGTTTACCTACAATATCTTTAAGACAGTTTTACATAAAGCTCATCATATTTCTCAGACCTGTAATATTATTCACAAATAAATTATAGCAGAGAATATTAGCATAACCAAATTATAAATTTAGTGTTTCGGCTATATGTAATTGAGCAATGTAATTGTAATTGATACAGCATTTTTCTACAACCACAGAAATGCACTATAAATGGATACACACACACACACACACACACGCACACACGATAGGTGTGTAATTAAGCTATTAGCTAATGTATAGTGCATGAAGTCACTTTTCTCTTCTGCTCTGCAGCCCCACTGTCCATGTGTCCATGTGCCTTCTACTCTCCCTCCCTTTGTGCCACTGCTCCCTGCACACAAACCAGTTCCATGGGAACCACCTGCACCTTCCTCTTCCATTGCAATTGCTAAGCATCCTTTTTACTTTCTGCTCAGTTACAAAGCTGCCATCACCCCTGTTCTTCAGACTCGTTCATGTCCCTGTGATCATCTTTAGCCCCATTCAGCATGGCATTCCTCCTACTCCTTCCCTTTCTTCGACCCCCCCCCTGTATCCCATTTTCCAGCTTTTCCCTCCTCTTTTGCCTACTTTTCTCATCTCTCTCTCGCACACAGATCACCCCAATTTCCATACCACCTTCTCTCTCCTATTCTGCAGCCCCCTTTTGCACACACAATCTTCACAATATAGCAATGTTCTCAAGCCAATATAATTATCTATCTATCCATTTTAAGAAAGTGGGAAAATAGTGTGATTATTCTACTGGGTTTGCTCCCGAGAATGCTGATTTTAGAACCACTGTTAACCAGAATGAAACAACAGAACTTTAAAAAAAGAAATGTAGGAAAGTGTTGACATCTTGTGTCTAAACCTGTATTTAATTGCACACTGTAGCAGGAACATCAGTGCCTTACACTAAAGAAGTGACTTGCTTTTTTTTTTGCAAATCATTTGGCAGAAGGGCAGATGGCCTTCCATGATGACCTTTGACCACCACAATTAGCATCCAAGAGAGTTGAGAAGCTCAAGCTCATTAGCTCATAGACAGATGTTTGGTGTTCCTTGATCACTGCTGCTAAGTGGCAGTTTCTGCCATTATGCAAACAATAATATGGATAAATATGTGACCTGCAGAGTGATTCCACTGTTAAAGCAATGCAACATCCATATATACCTTCTAACCAGGTGTACATCAGAGGATGCTTTATGCATCAGGCTATTCATACATCTAGCCCAGAATCAGCTGTGCTGACTAGGAATGGCTATCAGTTATGATTTTTCTGCTACCTGATCCTTTGAACTTGGAGGTTGTCCTGGGATTGCAAAGTAGAAGATTTGTATTCAGTATTATTTTTCTATAAAAAGACCCTTTTCTCTTAGAATGGCAATGGCACTCACCTGAGAGGTGCTGGAGCTGAGCTCCGGTGAGCTCCTGTTGAAAAAAAGCCCTGACAAGACCCTCCAAGTGTCGCTGTTTTCCAGGGACAGTCCCTGTTAAATCCCAGTTGCTTGTCATGTAGTTATTACATGTAGTTATAATTTCAGGCCCCACCGCCTGTGACTCCACAGTGCCAGGACCTGCAAACTGAGCTAGTTAGAGGATATAAGGCAGCTTGCTATTCTCATTTCGCAAGACATCTTCAGGCAAGTGTGCCAGCACTGGGTGAGAGGGTTGCAAGATGTGCTGGGCGGTAGGGAGTGAAATATGAGTCTTTCCTCCCCTTCCACTGAAATGGAAGATAAAACATATTTTCTGCCTTGGGCATTCATTTGCTGGGAAGTCTTGTCTGGGAATTTTAAATTTAGAATCTTAAATTTATTCCCTGCAATCATTTTAATTTTTTATCTAATACAATTTAACTTCTATATCATTTTATTCTAGTGCCTTTTGCTTATTTACTAGCAGCAGTTTTTAAAGCCTCGGTTATTTCACAAGGGATGCTTATTTGTATGAAATTGCTGGTTCAATGAAATTTTTGGAATGTAATCTTTTGATTCTCCCCCCAGCAAACTGCAGGTTTAGTCAGTGGTTGTACTTGGCATACAAATACTCCAAGGGAAGAGAACAGAACTAGCCTCATACATTGTTTAATTAAAATAAAATAAAAAATACTGCCAATAATCTTATAATTTGGAAGGAAACTATAAGCCACATCTGTGTAGTGCAGTATGAGTTTAATTATGGACTTTGAGCATAATAGTTCTTAGATAATGCTTATGCTATTTGCAATAGGACAAAATCCCTGGGAAATCTTCTGTCAAATGAAATTAATTATATTATAATTTGATTTTATTTATTTTTAGTTCACCTTTCCCACCCTTGTATGAAAGAGCTTGGGAAATCCCGAAAGCTTTATTAAGGAAATCAGCATATGATCTCTGGTCAGACCTCACCTGGAGTACTGTGTCCAGTTCTGGGCACCACAGTTCAAGAAGGCCTGGAAACAATGCCTTATGAGGAACGGCTTAGGGAGCTGAGTATGTTTAGCCTGGAGAAGAGAAGGTTAAGGGGTGATATGATAGCCATGTTCAAATATATAAAAGGATGTCATATAGAGGAGGGAGGAAGGTTGTTTTCTGCTGCTCCAGAGAAGTGGACACGGAGCAATGGATTCAAACTACAAGAAAGAAGATTCCACCTAAACATTAGGAAGAACTTCCTGACAGTAAGAGCTGTTCGGCAGTGGAATTTGCTACCAAGGAGTGTGGTGGAGTCTCCTTCTTTGGAGGTCTTTAAGCAGAGGCTTGACAGGCATATGTCAAGAATGCTTTGATGGTGTTTCCTGCTCGGCAGGGGGTTGGACTGGATGGCCCTTGTGGTCTCTTCCAACTCTACGATTCTATGATTCTGTGATTCTGCTTCAACTCAGGATACAGATTACAAGGCTCAAAAGGTACAGCATCAGGTACTAGGGCACATGGCTACTTAAAGTGAAGACTTTGTCCTCACAGCTGACTTGTGCTCCTTTCTACTTTGAAAGTAGTGGGAGAGGAACCAGCCATTTCCTTGGTTTTCATTCAAAGCAAGAAGACAATGCTTGCAAGCAAGCTCTCCTACAGGGAGTCTGGAACTATCCTTGCCTGCACTGACAGTGGCACACCCTTGGTGACAGGACTCTGGTCCAGGCCTCAGACTCTCCCCCCACCTTCTGTCTAGCCAGCTCTGCCTATTGGACAGCTAACTTCTCAGCTACAGTGGGGAACTTGCCCTCTTTCCAAGTGACTGCTACAGCTATCTCCGCCTTGTCTTGAATTCCTCCTCCTCTGGCAGATCCTGCCAATATCACCCCATACTGTTTGGTGTCACAGGGACCAGGGCAGTATCAAATCTAGAGGGTGATTAATTAGTGTTTGGGGGCCTGTGATCTTAAGGAACTGCATTTATGTGCAGTTTTGCACTATGTTGGAAGAAACTTAACATATTGATTGCAGTAGTAGAAAATTATGCTCAAAACGGACCAGGAAATGAAAGTATATTTGAAGAAAGACCTTTATAAAATGTACTTCATAGTTCCTCTATTGCTGCTTTCCTCCCACAATACTTCATACTGGTTCCATATTTTGCTGAATGACTTTTCAGTCATTTGTTTTTACTGCTAAATTACAGTTCGTCATTCTTCTCACTGTTGTGTTGTTCCAAAGTGTTAATTCACGACAGTTCAATAATGAGTTGTCTATTCAAGTAAAAATAAAATGTACTCAGAAGGTTCATACTGAATTGCTTCATTTTTCAGTCTCAGCATCTATACTTCCATATGATAAATGAATGGACTGCCGCTTAAAAATAACTCAAGGCCACTGACTTCGGAGCAATCTTATACATGTCTATGCAGTAGGAAGTCCCACTCAATTCAATGTAAGGCTTATGGAACTGCAGCTTTGATCTTTTAGGTTTAATCAGCAGGGCTTTGTGGAGTACTGGGGCCACTGATGCACCCACAGTCAGTTGCAGCAGAAGGGCTGGAAGGGCAGGATGACTGGACCCAATCCAGACCCAATTTCATCAGATGTTGTTGAACTCCAACTCCCACCATTCCCAGGAAACATGGTCAAGTGCTAGGGATGATGGCAGTTGGAGGCCAAGAATATCTGGAGGGCCATGGGTTCTCCATCCCGTTCTTCCCTCTAAAGTATTGGGTCTCCTAGGAATTCCCCATTGCACAACCATAGAACCCTTGTTGTATCTCCAATGTAAGTACAGAGGTAGTAGGCCCCCCAAAAAATGTGCAAGCAAAAAGCAACCTTAAAATTTGTATCCCCCAACCAGCTGTTAATGCAATTATTTCCCTGTGTATCCAGTTGATACATATTGGCAGCTCTCATTCTTCATCTTTATATTGAGTCTACGGAGAAAAGCATCTTGTGCCTATACTTTCTTAATGGAAACCTAGAAAGACAGGTTGGTTAGTGTTTGAATCTCAGATGAACATCCAGTGAAAGTTTTTCCCACCCTTCAAAATAACATTGTGAGAAATTATTGCAAATCAGCAGAGCATTGCAAATTTTGTTGCAAAAGTTAGCAGCTTGTCTCATTGTTTTAGCATATTTGTCTGCTCACTTAACAAGTTCACCCTTTCAAAGTTTGGCAAGCTTTCATTACAACCTCAACACTGTATGCTATATATTCTGCTTCATGTGTAAAAATCACAACAGTACAGTAGAACTTATAGCAAGTACCCATAGAGATACAGTATACCTTATCAATGTTTTGTGCTACTTTTGCACTCTCTTGCCATGTTTTAAGGTGGTGTTTTGATAGTGACAGCTCCATGGTAATGGATACATTGTTTCCTAAAGGTCGGTATTGGGTTATATTGAAGTCCACACTTTTATTTTTGTCCTTGGTATCTATGAGAGATCATGACATATGTTTCCAGATTTCTGGCCAGCATACTGACTTCTGACCAACATCTCTAATGGGTGCCACAGGGAGATTTCCTCATCACAAATGTTTCCCAGTTCAGTTCAATAGAAGAGCAACTCTATGTACTATACATATAAATCTGCTTCTGGGAAGAGAAAGTATAAGTCCATGAATATAGTTGTTGTACATGTGAACTAGAACACCTATGGGGTAGAATTCAACATTGTGGTAAGGTGATTGCAACACATTACAGTGGTTTAGCCAAAGATTTGTACATAGACTAGAAAAAGCCAACATATGCCTTCTTCAGGTTCTGCTTTTTATTTTTTTTTAGGTCTTGTACCTTTTATTAAAATTGGAAAAACGACTCATTTGGGGGCCAAATTTTCATGTTATGTACATGTTATGTAAAACCTCATCCATATCTCTATGTCTGCATAAAGGTCTTTCTATATGATGACATTCTCATTTGTAGGGGTGGGGGGGGGGTAAGGAGCTAAAAATTTAGGATGAAATAGGTTATCTTTAATTCTCATATACATATTCTATTTTTTAAGAAATGAAAGATGGAATATAGAAGGCATAATTCTCACTGAGGTGTGAACAAATACCCATTTAATTTACTTATGCATGACCACAACAAGCCTGAGTTGTGAATATATTTTCAATTCTACCGCATCTATTTCTTAGACTGATTAATAGCAAATATTTGTTTAAACTCAGGGTTATTTATTTGTGTGCATCAAAAGTAAGGTAGTGCAAGACTGAGAAAGGAACTCCATAACCAGGAAAGGTATATTAATACAGATATATAGCAGATCATTCTCCCCCACCACAAACACTGGCTTGTGATGATGAGTCGATGTAAATCAGAAGTCTTAATTGACTTCACCAGGGCACCAAACTGTTCAATATTATTTTTCTGGCATTGTAAATAATATGCATGTGCACACTCAGAACTTATAAATAATTAGAAATATAGAAAATTTTCTTTGTTTCATATTACACCAAAAAGCAGATCTAATTTAACTCAGAAAAAGGCCTCAGGGATCAGGCAGGGAAAACAGAAATCAGCCAGTCCATGAGATATCATGCATCCAAGTTGTTAAAGGTTTTGTAAATGAAAACAAGAACCATAAACCTGGCACAGTAGCATATGGGTAGCCAGTGCAAATTTTTGACCACAAAAAGTTATATGTTGGCAATGGTCTGTCCCCATCAATAGTCTAGCTTGTAGAGATTGGTAAAAATAAATGCAAGTGGAAGATTTTCTTTTTGTGAAACTGACTCTTGTTTAGAAATAAATTTCTCCAGTCCAGAAAATGGTTCAAAAAGCTTTACTAATAGAACCTGGCTTCAAACATTACAAAAATAATGAAAATACGTTGTCTCATGCAGAACTGAACATATGCTTCTCCCAGTGTAAGGTTTATAGGCTTAGCAAAAATCCAACATTGGAGCTTAAAAATCTTACCTTCCTTTTTCTCCTCCATTTCCAGCCTATCTGCCTCAGGCTGTTTTCCCCAGGAGAAAAGTATGTCTGTTCTTCTCAGTAGTTGAGAACAAAGGACTATGTGGTCTTAAGATGGAGAATTCTACTCCATTACAATATGCAAACATCCTGTAACCCAAACTAAGTCCCATGACCCCATGTGATAAACTGTAAAGAGTTAGATTACCACACCCTTGCAATGGAAATTCACAGCTAACCTCCATCTCAAGGCCCATGGGAAAACACAAGTATTTATTTCCCTACTGATTTTAATATTAACAGATTTCTTCAACATTTTATGTAACATTAAAATAACATAAGTGTACTATTTTGTGCCTGATGAGCCTCAGACCCAAGGATAGCCCCACATAAAGCACTGTGTAATAATTGTGTCTTGAGGTTACCAGGACAGCGATCACTGTGATCAGACTATCCCTATCCAATAACAGCTGTAATTGGGACATCAGCTATAGCTGGTAGAAGGCACTCCTAGCCTGGAATCAGGAGCACCTTCAAATTCTGTACCTGCTCTTTCAGAAGGAGTACAGACTCATCCAGAGCAGGCTCCCGGCCCATCTATTAAATGATGGTAAAATAATATCAAATGGTGTTAAAATATATTAAAAGACCTCACAGGACTCTCTCTCTCTCTCTCTCTCTCTCTCTCTCTCTCTCTCTCTCTCTCTCTCTCTCTCTCTCTCTCTCTCTCTCTCTCTCCTCTCTGCCTAACAGTGAAAGGTTGTTAAAGAAGGCAGCAGGTGAGCCTCTGTAATCCAAGATGATCTCAGAGTCCAGGTAGGTTCATATGGAGAGAGGTGGTCCTTGAGGTATTGCAGTCCTGAGCCATTATCAGACTACAGCTCCCATCATTCCTGACCATTGGCCATTCTGACAGGACTTATGGGCATTGGAATCCAACAATAGCTGGAGCCACAGATTCACCATAGCTAGAAGAGGTAAAAGGTAAAAAAGGTAAAATTGCTGGAATAATAATAATAATAATAATAATAATAATAATAATAATAATAATAATAATATACCCCACCCACCCAGCTGGGTTGCGCCAGCCACTCTGAGCGGCTTCCAGCACACATGAAATAGCATAGCATTTGTGTGAGTTAGTCACTTTTCCTCTTTTTGCCCTGCTCAAAATCTGTAATCTTTCCACATAAAGACAGATTATAACAACAGTATAAACTGAATTACTTTAGATTTCATTCTTTGAGCATTTGCTACTGGTTAATCACAATAAGTTAAATTCTAGATTTGAAGGGTATATTGGGCTGGTCCATTATGACAAACCCCATATCCCTAACTCTGGCTGTAAGATAAATAACAGCTGTAACAGCTCTTATACAGTGCAATAACAACTGCTGGCAGGAAACAATCTCGGAAATGAAATTTTAGAGTTGTATTTAAAATAAAAAAAACCCCTAGTGTTAAAAGCTCTATTGATTATTTTAATTCAGTCTCCCACTATCAGTATCATTAAGCAGTGTGACTCCTCTTTGTCTGTACCATGGTTGGCAGTCAAAGATAAAGAGGAATTGATCTGCCTTTAACAAAATATACTGGCGTATAATTTGTGCTTACAATTTGCTGGGGAAATTGCAGAATTATTTGGGGTGGGTGGGAACTCACATTTACAATTGCACTTCACTCTACTACCATAGAAACAAAGAAATTGGTTTCCCAGTGTTTCTGATGCTGGTATTTTCACAGGCAATGAAAATATGAGCAATGAAAATATAAGCAATAATGCTTTCAACACACAAATGAATAAGAACATTAAATGAGCTTCTGGATGAGGCCAATGGCTTATCTAGTTCAGCATCCTCTTCTCACAGAGGCCAACCAGATGCCCGTGGGAAGCCTGCAAACAGGGCATGAGCGCAACAGCACTCTGCCCACCTGTGATTCCCAGAAACTGGTAAAGCATAATGCCTGTGACCATAGAGGTGGAGCATGGCCACCATAGCTGGAGCTGTTGATAGCTTTGTCCTCCATGAATTTGCTCCTTTTAAAAAGTCATCCAAGCTGGTGTCTATCACTGCCTCCTGTGGGAGCGAGTTCCATCATTTAACTATGTGCTGTGTGAACAAGTGCTTTCTTTTATCTGTCCTTATCTGAAAGTATCTTTCAACATACTTCATTCAATTCTACTTGGAAGCATTGCCACCTGACCCCACCCCACTCACCATGTCCCCCTCTGCCTCTTTCCCCCTTTTCTTCCTACTGTAACACTAATGTCTCAACAAATGAAACTGATCTGTAGAAAACTGTAACTCGAAAAAGAGACATTGTGATACTTTTGTAAACCAAGAAATCTTTAATAAAATATATATTTAAAAACAAACAAACTTCATTCAATGACCACAAGTTCTAGTGTTGTGAGAGAGGGAGAAAACCTTTTCTCTGTCCACTTTTTCCATTCCATGCATAATTTCATATACTTCTATCATGTCAGCTCTTATTCAGCTACTCTCTAAACTAAAGAAGTCCCGAATGGTGCAACCTTTCATTATTGGGGAGCCACTACATTCCCTTGAGCATTTTTATTGTCCTTTTCTGAACATTTTCCACCTCAAAAAGGGTATTATATGTGAGATTTAATCCACTAGGAGCAGTCAAATACAACATTCCTTGTTTTGCTAGAGTGGACATGCAAGGGAATGTTTGGTCTAGCCAGTCAAAACTTCCTGTTCCTCCTGGCCTGGAGCATTCTTCTTTGCATGTGACTAGTAGGTGGGCATGACCTTTCCAGACCTGGTAAAAGGCCAACTCACACAGCCACCTCCCTCTCTTTAATCTTCTATTTCGTCCTGCAAACTTCCTGATTCACCTGGACTGGACTGCTGGCTGCCAGCCAGCAGTCGTCCACCCTCCCCCCATATGGGGTAAACCTGTCTGTACATGTTTTTAACTTCAAGCCTAAAGCCTGCCCTCAGGGATCACACTGTGCTCTGCCTGATTGTGAGTAAAACTACTTTTTGTTACTTATGAATAAGACTGTTGTGTCTTTATCCTTTTAGGAGGGATCAAGGGGGTCTTACGAGGAATAATAGAACATATCTCAATCTGGGCAAGCAAGTTTGAATTGTTTGTTGTCTTAAAGAGACTCACACAAGTCTGCAACCAGTTTTCTGCTGCATAAGGGGGGGAATGCACTCTGCTAAGTGAAGAAACTTGCTAGCTCAAGTAAGGAAGGATATTAATAATCAACATATCCTCTCCTGCCACCCTCAACATTCCCACATTATAGAGGTGTGGTGAATAAAACCATGCACAGTATTCCAAATGTGGCCACCCCATAGATTTGTATAATGGCAAGATGATATGGACAGTTTTATTTTCAATTCTTTCCCTAATAATTCCTAGGATGGATTTTGCCTTTTTCACAGCTGCTACATGATGGGTAGCATCATTATGCTGTCCACTACAAGCCCGAGGTCTCTCCTGGTGAATCACCAACAGTTCAAACCCAATGAGAGTATATTATACATGATAAGAAGCAACTAAAAGGGAAAAGGGGAGAGCGGTTTGGGAAGGAGAGGTCCAGGGAGGGTGTGGGGTAAAAATGTACTTTTTTTTATGAAGCATTAATCAAAGGACGGTCAATGAGGTTTAAGAAATGGAAAGGTTTAAGGATCAAGGTTTAAGGAATACGGATCTGGGGATGGCTTTGAGGGAATTGCTACCTAGGAGAGGTGGGGGAAAAAAATCAAGAAGATTGGCAAATATTTAAAAAGAGGGAGGATTGGGAATACGATATATTTCCTAGAGAGTAATTAGAGGCTAAAGGACATAATTAGAAGAAGTCAGGAGGGTGTTTAAAGTTGGAAAGGAAATAGTAATGATGGAAGAATAAGAACTGTAATTGTTTAATTATGTATAAGTATTACGAAAGCTGCATAAAAGATTTGGAAAACAAGAATCGGGAAGGGAGGGGCGGGGAGGTCAATGATATGATGTTAACAAGAACGTGTTATTATCATTTTTTTTTACTTCCTTTTTGCGATTTTTTTAATTTCTATTTTTATATTTTTATATCTTCCTTTTTGCTATTTTTATATTGTCTTTTTTAATTCTTTTCTTTTATTAATTCTTTATAAAATCAATAAAAATATTATTAAAAAAAGAGAGTATATTATACATGTTGCCCCAACATGCAACACTTTAGATTGCATCACTTTACACCAGTTGCATTTTGCCACCCAGTCAATTTGGAAAGGTCGTTTTGGAACTCTTAACAATCCTTTTAATCACTATTAGCAATTTAGTATCTTCAGCAAACTTGGCCACTGCTCATCCTTAACTCTGGATTGCTTATGAACAAGTTAAAAAGCACTGTTCCCAGTTCTTTGGGGGGCTCCACTTTCTACATCTGTTTGTTCAAAAAAAAGTGTCCATTTACTCTCAGTCTATGCTTCCTGCTACCTAACCAATTCATGATCCTCAAAAAGACTCTTTATTCCATGACTGCTAAGCTTACTCAGAAGTATTTGGTG
Organism: Zootoca vivipara; assembly: GCF_965207765.1. Classification (NCBI taxonomy): domain Eukaryota; kingdom Metazoa; phylum Chordata; class Lepidosauria; order Squamata; family Lacertidae; genus Zootoca; species Zootoca vivipara. Next base: position 44,037,406 of record NC_142583.1, on the reverse strand, counting down.
AATAAACAATGGATAGGGGGAGGCACATTCCTGCAAATCCATCCCTGCCATGACCATGGTCACACCAACTCCACCTGCTTTACAATAAGTAGAGCCCTCAACTTGATCAAAGCCCCTGGTGAACCTGTGTCTCTGATTGTGCACAGGCTTCTACTGATGTTTAAGCTAGTGCTAGTAAAAGCCTCCTTTAGACTTTCCTAACCGCAAACAGAATGGTTGGGAACCGGACATTTTGGTCCAGGAACTTTAGTGGTGATACCAGTGTGTGTCACCACCCCAACGTCATCCCTCAGAGAAACTGAGACAATGCAGGCGTGGAGAGGAGTTGCAGAATAGCTACCTTCCCTGTGAGGCATACTTTTAATGTTACTTTGCCATATGGGAAGGAGCCATAATACAAATGGCTCCTGTGCAGCAATGGAAATGCCACTAAGGACCCTGAATAAGGTAGTAATGATTGATACCTAATAAAATAGAAGCACCATGTGGTGTAGTGGTTAAGAGTGATAGACTCGCAATCTGGGGAACCGGGTTCATGTCTCCGCTCCTCCACATGCAGCTGCTGGGTGACCTTGGGCTAGTCACACTTCTTTGAAGTCTCTCAGCCCCACTCAGCTCACAGAGTTCTTGTTGTGGGGGAGGAAGCTTTGAGACTCCTTTGGGTAGTGAAAGTGGAATATCAAATCCAAACCACCACCACCTCCTCCTCCTCTTCTTTAAAACAAATATTCTCTAATAATAATATCCTCTTTTTATTATTGTGATATTTACCAAACTCTCTTATATGATTCATTAGATCAGGGGTGGGAAATCTTTGACAGCCTGAGGACCACATTCTTCTCTGGGCAACTTTCCAAGAGTTTCATGCAAGTGGGAAAGGTGGTCGAGCAATAAATGTACATTTTATCTTTGTACAGTGACTAATCTCTGTAGACATTCACACACCAGTCTCTATTATCCATCCAGACAAGCAAGGGGCATTGTCAGAGTTCAAGGAAACATTCCAGCCAGACAGAAACACTTAGGTGCAGAACATCTGACTGGGGCCATTATTTTGTTCTGAATTACCTCTTATGCAAGTTGAATGTAACATGGTCTCTCACAGTGGACAGAGTGGAACTTTCCCAAACAGAGTCATATTTATTATAGCCAGAAATGATAATGGCATTTCCTGGTGAGGGTAATGACAAAGCAGATGACATAATTAACAACATGGAAATTCTGTCAGGTTATGTGAAGTAGATTCCTCTTGAATTATAGCAATTTCTGGTAGTTTTAAATATTAAGAACAGCCTGAGGATTATACATCCTTTCAGGGACTTCTCATTAATACTACAACAATGTGCTCTGGAATTATAATGAAAATTTAATATAACGGCAAAAAAAGAGAGAGGCTAATACTGATTCAATTCTTTCTGGATACTAGGAATGTGACTTAACTGCAAGCACTTACTTCAAACCAAATTTCACACTGTGCATAAGAAAAGATATTTGCCTTCTAGGGTACTTACCAATTCCATTATATATATATGACATTCTTAGAAGATGAAAAATACTGATTGCCCCTCATTACTAATATAGGTTATGTCTTGAAACTGGTTGTTTTTGTGAAAGTGTATAATATTTTAATATATTTAGAAAGGGCCTCATTCTTTTTTTTTGATAGAGAATGACTTTTGACATTAGGGTGTTTTATTACAAGTCACTTGAGTAGCATCTATATCAAATATTGTTGATAATGAGTTTAGACTTAAGGTGAGATCTTTGAGGAAGGAAAATAAATAAATTAAAGACAGAAATGCCCAGGGCACTTTATACTTTTGAAACATTCTTCATGAACAATGATTATATTTTACAGGGAAATTGATGGGTTCGCCTCAAAAATTCACTCTCATTGTAAGCCAGGACTCAGTGTCAGTTGTTTTCATTTTTGACAATTACTACTGGTAAACTGCATATTACAACTTTAATGTGCAGAAATGTTTGGTTGTTGTAATCTAGAGACTAATGGTGTTTTAATGATTGTTTTAATGAGGACCTTAAGGCACGTTTGGATTTCCTATGCTGATGGTTTCTAGAAAATTCCTGCCTTACTTCGGAGCTCCATTTAGTAACAAACAGCCAAAGAGCCAGCTATTGCTCTGTGAAGAAACACTGTCAAGGAAACATGTAAATGTACTAGCATTTCTTTGCTATAAACACTGCTTGTTTTCTGAAAGCAGAAAAGATACAATGGTTCAGCTGGCAGTCTACCAAGAAGCAGCTATGCTGCTAAAGTTTCAAAAGGGTGACTGTGGTAACTTGTGAGGTTTTCAGTTATGACAGTTGACAGTAGAGACTAGGTTTTTTTTGTGTGCCAGTAGGATCGAAACAGGTCAAACTGTGATAGATCCTTTAGTAGGCATTCTCTTCAAAATCCTCAAGGCCAACAAACATTCAGAATTCTATCTTTATCCATTAGAAAAACAACCAATGCTTGGAGTGAGTACAGAGAAGGCAGTGAACTGTAAGAATCTATGTGAGAGAAGAGCTGTCCATCACACAGAGACCAATTGTAATTTAAAAGCCAACTATTCTGGTCCAGGCAAAGGCACTTAAGATTTACTTGTTATTTCAGCAATATCTTAGATGACAACGAACAATGCACATTGATGTGTCCTTCCTTGCAACAAGGAGCAACCTTTGAAGAGGACAGTGAGAGATGTTGTAACCCTGTGAGCTAAGTCAGGTCTTAATAAACCCCATTACAGTTGTAGGAATAAGATGGAAATTTGGTTCACTTTACATTTGGACACGAACCTACCCAATTTTCACTTTCTAAAGGAAACCCAAAGAGATAGAGAGCCTTCTAAATGTGGTACCTCACTGAATTTTGCAATGCAGTTATCCAAACAAATAAGGTGCACAAAAACACAGAAAGCTAGCATTACCGTTGGAGGAATGTGTATTGGAGAAATGCACTAAAAATGCCAATATGTTTATTGTGACTTTAATGCAAACATTTGTGGAAATGCAGAGAACTGAAGACTGGGAAACTGAGGAACTGTGAAAAAGAAAAGAACAGTTTCAACCATCTCTATCAATGGGCAATATACTATAAGGAGAGGATGATGGTGGATAATGGCTGCTTTGATATATCCCTTTTATCTGGATCCACATAGTTATGGTCTTTTTAAAGCTATCCTTAAATCAGGGGTGGCTATTTTATGGGCCTCCTGAAGTTAATGATCTACAGTTCCCATCATTCCTGACCATTGCCTTGGCTTGTTGGAGCAGATGAGTATTGAAATCTAAGAACCTCTGGAGGGCCACAGCTTTGCAATTTCTGCCATATATGATTGGTAATTTTAAAGAGAGAAAGGGAGAGAGAGTGTGTGTGTTATTTGGATAGTTAAGGGGGTGAGAAATCATACTGATCCCAGTTTTGAAAATATGAGTGAGCAATGAATGGCAGTTTGAGAAACCCTGATCAATATTAACGGAGCTGTAAAGATCACTTAATGGAAGACAGTAAGTAGAATCTTACAAGGCTTAAGTAATGTCAACAGTAACGTTTCTGTTTTCTGCTCAGTACGCATGATAAGACACAGAGGCACCTAATACCATCTCAGGAATTTAGCTGTGGGTGTAAAGATTAAAGCTTACTGTCTCAGCAGGGTGCTGAGCTCTTGATTCACTATTTTTTTAAAAATAAAAAAAAACAACCAATCTGGATTATTGTAATACCCTGTTTGTAGGTCCCTTTGATATAGTCGTTTACCGTGCCTAGGCTTCAGAATACATAGATTATATAGCAATGAATGTTTGCAGAGACATTGCACTGGATCCACATCCCACCAGCAGTGATAGGTTTTATGTCAAATGTTAAGCAAGCAATTGAGGGTACTTACTTCAGCTTCATAGTCTTCTGCTACATATATTAAGTTTTGTACAGAATCCCTGCAATGACTCATTCTATGTAACTTTGAAGTCTGAAGTCGTCAAACTTATCTCTAGGTAACAAAGCCTTGTTCATGTCAAAGTTTGCATGCACCCTTTAACCACTTTTGTCTGTGCAATAACTTGGAATTACATTAGAGCTGAACCAAAACTAATTGCTGTATTTTTGGGAATGAAAAACTGCCCCCTCTTTTGTGATTATTTTTTGGCCGTGCTTGTGAAAATGTCCATCTATTTATTACATTTGCTCTCTCTTGCACAGACTCAGGTTTATTTAGTCTTAATGATATTCTCATGGAACAAATTCTGATTGTGTGGTAGCATCGTGACATCATTCCATCTGCGGCCCTCCAGATGTTTTGGCCTACAACTCCCATGATCCCTAGCTAACAAGACCATTGGTCGGGGAAGACGAGAATTGTAGTCCAAAACATCTGGAGGGCCGAAGTTTGGGGATGCCTGTGCTATATGCTATATGCCCACCCAACTGCTGGGATCATTGATGTGACTAATCTAGGAACAGGGCCAGCTCTAGGGGTAGTCTGGGTGGTGCGGGGTGCCAGGGCGCCGGCCCGGTAAGGGGGGGGCACCGTGTAGCACCGCCGTGTGGAAACCGTGCTGCACGTTGTGCCCGCCCACCAGCTGCGGCAAGAAACAGAGCGGGGTGGGGGTGCCGGAGCGATCTCCGCACCACGGCGCCAGGGGGCCCGACGTGCTTGAGAAAGCCCTGTCTAGGAAATCTTTTTACAATAGAAAAGAAAGATTAAGTACTCATTAGTGGAAACAAAATAAAATAATCCTTCCAGCAGCACCTTAGAGACCAACTAAGTCTGTCATTGGTATGAGGTTTCGTGTGCATGCACACTTCTTCATTGTATCTGCTGGAAGTAATTTTTTTATTTTGTTTCGACTACGTCAGACCAACACAGCTATCTACCTGTAACTACTCATTAGTGGGCTAGGAGAGCTGAAAATAATGCTAATATATTTTACATATGGCAACCAATTCCCCCTTTTGGGTTTCAGATAGTGCATGGGTAGATGAGTCTAAAAGGCCCAGGACACAAATTTTCATGGCCCTCTAGTGGCTATCATGGCTCATTTACTAGAAGTACTGTAATGTATTTAGTGTTAACTCTGGAAGTGTACCGTATATTCTGACCAAACTAAGCCTCCTGATGTATATTTTGCTCTATGAGGCTTAGTTTGGTCAGAATTGAGCCTAATCCTAAATATGGCTACTAGGAAGTTTGGGTCATAGTGGTGTTTATAGCCAAGAAAGTATTTATTTATTTGAAACATTTCTATCCTACTCTTCATTCCAAAAAGCAACTCCAGAGTGTGTAGCAGTAAAATATGGACAAAGAACAGCATAAATATCATCATAAAACAGCATCATACATCATAAAAACAACACAGATCAATTATAATCCCCCAAACCTTCAATCTGAGCATTCACTACAGCAAAGGCCAGGTGAATTATCAAGTTGTTAACTGGTGTCAAAAGCTCAAACCATGTCAGTGTCAGTTCTGTCACACCAGGAATGATGTTCCAAGTCTGGGTACAACCCCTCAGTATGCATAGGATTGCAGTTCAAATATGCAGAGGACTGGGATATAAGTCAGGAAAAAAGCTCATCCTTTGTCTTTGTTTATTTTTCAAGAGAGGTAAAGGTGCTAGTCTCTTGTAGTAAAAAACCAACAGTGAGTCTTGATAATGTAAACTAATTGATTATGGCCTTAACATTTGTGGACCAGAGTCTACTTTATCAAATGCATGAAGATCCTGAATTGTTAGGGTTGGGCATCCAGTGGGATGTGATCAGACTTCTGGCCATGCAATGGGACCTCTCCCTCATCTCCTCCCTCAGTCCTCTGGGGCAGGTTTTGAAGGTGCACAGGGAGATTGCAGAGGGAATAAAGGAAAGAAATGTCCTGTTGCCTGACCAGAATTCACACCACAGCAGCATTGAATGCAACCCTTAGTCTTTAGGGTGCCACAAGACTCTTTGTTTTAGCTGCACTCATGCTGAATTTCTTTGAAGTGGAGACTATATAAAGCAAATTAGGAACTCATTATATTATATTAAAATGGTGATTAATTTGCAAAATTCTCTACTTAATGGCATGGAATAATGATTCTGCCTTCTGAGGGAAGAGGTTCCAGCTTACACAGTTGTTCAGGGCTTAGGCAGTCCTTCCTTATGCTAGATATATAAAAAGATCCCTGGGGAAGTTAAATTTGTCCTTCTCCAGTCTTCATTTTATGAATATGTCTAGAGACATGCTCAACGGAATGGAATCTCATGATATAGCTGTACTGTAAAGGAGGCAGGCATAGCAGTATAGAGTGATGTACGGCAATATGAATGAGGAATGATGCTGCGGCAAAATAAATAAATGGCATGTATGGTTTAGGCAGTGGAGTATGGACCATTTCAGATGAAGCTGAAAGACAGACAATTATTTATTTATTTATTGGAAAAAGAATTCTAGAAAGCCCATGAAGTCTTCCTAGTTTACAAAGAGGCAGCAGATAAGAGAAGTGTGTATAAAGGATAGATCATTAATCATTGGGATTTCAATTAGCTAATGTTGAGTGGGGTGTTAATTATGGAATTGATAAGGAAGGGTCCCAGTTTTGGAACATAGCAGAGGTCTGTCTTGACATCTTCTGAAAACAGCAGGTTTTATTTAATGCATTTTAATGTTGCTGGGAAATAAGACAAGAATGATACATCAGATCTGAAGACTTATGCTATCCAAACTGCAAATGTCCTTGAGGCTTGCTGCCTAAAAAAGAGAGAGAGATCACTGAACTTTAAAATATGAATAAATTGAAACTGGCTATGGAAGAACGTGGAAGAAATCACATACCACATTTGATTAGAATAAACTGCTCTTTTGTTTTGTTTCTAACCAGAACACCAAAAATACACCTCGTGGAACAGCAGCAGACAAGCCTAGCAGATCTCCAGGGAATCACTTTTCAACAATAAGCAGAAGATCATTTTTACTGTCATGAAAAGGAGAATTGGGTACATTTTTCAAATGATTTTCTTCGTCTCAGGGGAAATATACCATCAGAACTCTGTGCCAAAAATCCTGATTCTGTATTTTGTCTATCACATTGATTACATAGGGCTGTTTGCTTACCTTGTCTGAAAGTAAGATGTTTCAACAATAAATATTGGGGGGAGGTCAGATTACACTAAATGATTCCAGCCGCAAGGACACAGGTATGGAGGAGGTTTATCAGTGGCAGCCAGCAAAGCTAACCAGGCAGAAGTGTGTGTCAAAGAAGAATATATACATGGGACTGGATTTTGCATCTTTTCAACAAATATGACATAAGATGCAGCAAATACTTCTGAGTCGCAGAACTGCCAAGTGACAGAATAGTTGCAAATAATTTTGTTCTCTTTCTGGAGCTCTTACTGACATCTATCCAAGCCCACTTGTATTATTAAGCTCTAATGTATGCTAATGCATTTCCTTACCTCTCAGGATGCTCTGTTTCTTTTCTTGCTTTTCTCTGTGTTTTTACAATTTGTCTTCACTGGGTGTGGAGATTGCTGAATAATGGGAACTTCTGACTGCAGTGCTAATCATATTGGCTTTGTAGCTATGCTGTTTGACATGTCGGTATATAATAAACCCCTCTGTAAACCATGTCAAGTCAAATGTCTCTATAGAACATATTTAGAAAAATAGAAAGAGATAAAAGTCTTGCACTCACCTACTAATTCTTTCTTCTGAGTGCATTTTCTTTCTTTCTTTCACGCCCACACAGCCTACACATTTTCCCTCCTGTTTCACTAACCCATTAGACTAGCAAAATGTTCCTTTTGTGGGGGGAAATAAAGCAGTATGACTAACGTTGTAAAATAACAACACAATCATTTTCCAGATTCAGCATTAATTCTTTTCTGCATATCCCTACTTGACTTCCATATTATATTATTTCCCCCTAAACATTATGGGCCCCACACATAAATTTTGTTCCCCTGCTTGTATATACCTCATCTCTTTTTTCCTGTTTTCCCCCTTTTCATATTTACAGTTAGCACATTATGTGCACTGGTGTCATTGGAATCATCCTGCTTTGGTCATGCTCAGGTAGACCAACTCTGCACTAATCTATTGGGGTGTGGCAAGGGCCGGGAGACTTGCTCAGGATAGATGGACTGATAAACTGTTAGGGAACAAAAAAGAAGGGAACTTCTCCCACATGATCTCTAATAATAATAATAATAATAATTTATTATTTATACCCCGCCCATCTGGCCGGGTTCCCCCAGCCACTCTGGGCGGCTTCCAATAAAACAGAAATTCTAAAATACAGAAATCCATCAAACATTAAAATACAGAAATCCATCACACATTAAAAGCTTCCCTAAACAGGGCTGCCTTGAGATGCCTTCTAAAGGTCTGGTAATTGTTGTTCTCTTTGACCTCTAGTGGGAGGGCATTCCACAGGGTGGGTGCCACTACCGAGAAGGCCCTCTGCCTGGTTCCCTGTAACTTGGCTTCTCGTAGCGAGGGAACCGCCAGAAGGCCCTCGGAGCTGGACCTCAGTGTCCGGGCAGAACGATGGGGGTGGAGACGCTCCTTCAGGTATACCGGACTGAGGCCGTTTAGGGCTTTAAAGGTCAACACCAACACTTTGAATTGTGCTCGGAAACGTACTGGGAGCCAATGTAGGTCTTTCAGGACCGGTGTTATGTGGTCTCGGCGGCCGCTCCCAGTCACCAGTCTAGCTGCCGCATTCTGGATTAGTTGTAGTTTCCGGGTCACCTTCAAAGGTAGCCCCACGTAGAGCGCATTGCAGTAGTCCAAGCGAGAGATAACTAGAGCATGCACCACTCTGGAGAGACAGTCAGTGGGCAGGTAGGGACTCAGCCTGCGTACCAGATGGAGCTGATAAACAGCTGTCTTGGACACAGAGTTGACCTGTGCCTCCATGGACAGCTGTAAGTCTAAGATGACTCCCAGGCTGCGCACCTGGTCTTTCAGGGGCACAGTTACCCCATTCAGGACCAGGGAGTCCTCCACACCTGCCCGCCTCCTGTCCCCCACAAACAGTACTTCTGTCTTGTCAGGATTCAGTCTCAATCTGTTAGCCGCCATCCATCATCCATCATCTCTGTTGTGAAGTGCCTAACTTTTTAGCAACAATGAATATTTAACCCCCAATTTCTCACACATCTCATAAAGTGATGTTCATTCTATAGGAAATTAGACATCTATAACACAGGAAGCTGCTTTATACAGCATCAGACCATTGGTTCATCTTGCTCAGTATTCTCTAAACTGAATGTCAGTGGATCTCCAGGATTTCAGTCAGGGCGTGGCTTCTGTCCATAGCTGCCAAGTCTCCCGTTTTTTTTGCAGGAACCCCCCGTATTTTGTTACCGTTTCCCGCTGTTATCCCGAATTGATTATATCCTGTAAATATCCTGTAAAGCTCCTGCCGGCGGCCATGTCCTGGCTCCTGGCTGTCTGTGCATGTCTGGACATGCGCAGAAGCAATTTCTTGTGCTCAGACATGCAGACACGGGCAGCCCGTGTCTGGACATGCGTAGAAGTGACTTCCCCCACTGCGCAGAAGCGACTTCAGGTGCCGTGCCGCCACTGATCCCGGATTTTTCAATCCGGGAGTTGGAGGGTATGCCTCTGTTCCATCTTGAGGTGCTGGGAATTGAACCAGGAACATTCTGCAATTGAAACAGATGTATTGCCACTGAGCTGTAGCCTTTCCCCAGTTGTTGTTTATCATTGGGGTACCTTCCAACTGTACATTATACGATTCTAATAATTACCACCCCCCTCAGCTGATGTGTGTGTGTGTAAAATGCATGTTGAATGCAAAGATGCATTGAATGACATGTCTGATTTAGTCCCCACTTGTGCTTTCATGTCACATTTGAGGTGGAATCCAAACAATAGTAGAGTTTGAAATGTTACACTGAAGGTCATCTTGCAAATTTAACACCGCCCTCTTTTGAAACCTTGCAGGATATTCCTCCCCCACTTTTTGCTCAGCTGCTATGAAGAGTGTTTGAAGCCACAGCCGTGAGGCAGCTTCTTGATACTCAGTATTATGCCTTGCTGAGTTGAGGTGATGAGGATGAAATTCAAAGTACAGCCTCTTAACATCTCTCTAGTGCAATTTCAGTTTGCAGAGAATGTCTTGTGGCATGTTACTACAACCTGAGGTCCTGTGGTAGACAGTTTTTTAATATATACTTTTCTCATGTGGTTGGGCTGCCACAATATATTTTTCAGAAGGTTAGCCAATTTTCTGGATGGTTGCTTATATTAAAACCTTGAGGAAAAGTCAGTTAGGCTGCCAGAATTGTTAATCAAACAAAAACTTTGCACATCATGTGCCTCCCAACCATCCCTTGAGCTTTTTATGCTCTGTTCTGGCTCAATAGTTGTGTGGTTTAGGAATGATCCATGGATAATCACAATTAATTCAAATAATGGAGACATACAGTGTGATGGAATCCATGCAATGAATGTACAGCACTTTCACAGTGATCCCAAATTTTAGTTTGAGGTGATTTATTAGAAGAATAGTTTGCATTCCCTTTTCTGAGTAAACTTACAATCATTTCACAAGTTTGGTGAAATATATATAAATAGTAGAAAGTACTTGGCATGAGGGAAGGGACATGGGTGGTGCTGTGGTCTAAACCACTGAGCCTCTTGGGCTTGCTGATCAGAAGGTTGGTGGTTTGAATCCCCATGACGGGGTGAGCTCCCGTTGCTCGGTCCCAGCTCCTGCCAACCTAGCAGTTCGAAGTATTTGAAAAAAAAAGGAGTGGTCATCATGTATGCTCATAGACCAAAATCAGGCTATAAAATGCACTTTACATTTTGAATGCTGTTTTTCACCCCAGGCATTAATTGTTAACAGGATATAGTTTTTGTTGGGAATATGATGATGATTTTAGTTATTGTATGTGGCACCAATGGAGAGGATTTCGTACAATTAATAAAGAATAATCACATCATGATATACATGTCACTGGTGAGAAGAGTAGCTGCAAAATAGAAATGTACATAACTATAAAGATAATTTAAGAAACAAAAGTTCTATTGAGGGTTTTATTTTAAAGCATGATGCACAGCTGTAAGCAAAGCAAAATCATTATGTTGTGTAGCTAGAGGGACTGACTCTAAACCTGTAGGGGTGGGCATTGTTATTACTACAAAAGGCACTGTTTAGATTTCATCTAGAATTCTGTCAACAGAACTATTCACCATACTAATGTAATTGCCCTAGAGGGCCTTCAGTAACAATTGAATTTTTATTCAGTGCATCTAGTGCTAAGGCTCAAGGTTGAGGGAGTTAAGCTTGCTGTCTGTTGAGGGAGTTAAACTAGTTGTCTAAGAATGAAGTCGTACAGAAAAGATAAATATGTTGGGCTTGTCAATTCTGTAAAGAGACGTCACGGTAATGGTCAGTTGTGGATAGGGCTGGCAACAAAGAAGGATTCTTCTGATCTTAACTCAGAATGGTGTTCAGTGAACCTACATAAACGGCAGAAGTGGTTCAACATTTGAAATCTCCTTCTTCATAAAATACCAAGGAAAGAAAGCATTTGGAAACATAATCTGATTGAGTAGGAGATGGAAACTTGCTTTACCACATGAAAACATGTTTCCTTTAGAACTGCTTTTCAGTGCAACAAATTATGTCATTAAAGAGGTAGGTTTTTATGTATGGACTATAGCCATAGCTAACACTGAAACTTCTCTAGGTAGAGTAAGTATCAGAGTTTTGAGGCATATTGAGGAATCATTAGCGATATTCACACACAAAGAGGAAGAAGAAGAGATGGAGCACTGTCTTCCACATGGCTTTAAACCAGGCATCCCCAAACCTTGGCCCTCCAGATGTTTTGGACTACAATTCCCATCATCCCTGACTACTGGTCCAGTTAGCTAGGGATCATGGGAGTTGTAGGCCAAAACATCTGGAGGGCCGCAGTTTGGGGGTACCTGCTTTAAACCTTGCCACCTGTCCAACCCAAACAACTTCCAGTGCTAACTGTGGATATAGTATATGCCACCACACATTCTTCTGAGGACCTCTTGCACGTGGGGCTGCCATTTTTCTTACCATGGGGCTGACAGCAGGTTCTGGAGGATTTAGTCAGGGAAAACAGTACAGGAAGAAAGGGATGAAAACCATCTCCCCATGTGCTACTTCTCTGAGCCAATTAGCAACCTCATGAGCTGAAGGGTTGCCATGTATAGCAGGGAGTATGCTGTGTTTGTGAAGACTACCTGTACAATGCTGAAACCTGATTGTCTTGGGAAGCATAACAAATGGGCAGGAGTGGGCAGGAGTGGGCAGACACTCTCCAGCTCATGGGTGGTGATGACAACAGTGGAGGCAAAGCTATCATGCTCATCCTCGCCGTGTCTGCTTGCATCTTCTACTTGTGTCTGTGACATCCAAGTAACACAGTGACACAGGAACAGAGAAACTGCCTTATACTGGATGACACAATTGGTCAATCTAGCTCAGTATTGTCTACTTTGACTACAGTGGATGGCTAGAGTTTCAGACTTTTTCAGCCATACCCAGACATTCCAGGGACCGAACCCTGGACCTTTTGTATGCAAGGCTGTAAGGTAAAGGTAAAGGGAGCCCTGACCATTAGGTCCAGTCGTGACCAACTCTGGGGTTGTGGCGCTCATTTCATGTTATTGGCCGAGGGAGCCAGCGTACAGCTTCCAGGTCATGTGGCGAACCAGAGCAGCACACGGAAATGCCTGAGCAATAATTCTCCCAAGTCGTGTGTGTGTGTGTGTGTGTGTGTACATACTATTGTTGGCATCTATTTGTCTCAGAGGACGGTGGAGGAGGGCATCTTTGGGGGTGACACAAAACTGTTGGAAGGTTGCAGAGCCTGAGGTGGCTGTAGAGACCAATGCAGGAAAGACCTGTTTTGTTGCAGCTGGGGCAGATGAAGGTGTCTGATTGTGCAGACGCACCATGACATTTCTTCTCTCTGCATTCCTCCTGTGGTCATCGCTATGGATACATGGCCTGACTGTTTCCAGGCACTGTGGTCATCTGTAAGGGATTCCCACATGGCAAGATTGATGTTGTCAGCCTTCATGACGCGTTTGTAGGCATTTTTGTAATGCACAGTTGGTCTGCCAATGGGCCTGTTGCCTGAAGTCAGCTCCCAGTAGAGCATGTACTTGGGGATCCTGCCATCTTCCCTTCTGAGAACATGGCCCAGCCAGTGTAAATGTTGTTGCTACAGGTATGCGAACATGCTGGGAATATTGGCTTGGGAGAGTGTGTGTGCACACAATCACACATATATACACATGTTTGATTAAATGACCCTAACCTTCCTTTGGTTTATGCAAATATATAATAATTTTTTTCGCTAGGCCCATTTTTTCTCCCAGAAAAGCTAACTCTCTAAAGCTTCTAAGGAAATATGCAGAGGTGCTGATAGTTTTAGCAGTAGGCATGGAGCAGGAGTTCATTTGAAGCATTTCGATCTGAGAAAGTCGTCTTTTACACCAGAAGCAGCAACAGTCATCTTTTTCCAGCAGGCAATTAACATGTGTGACTCCAGAATCCTCTCTGGCTTTATGTGATTAAGTGCTAGGAGGCTGATTGGGTTGCTCGTCTCCCTCACTATATAATTTCCCTTTAATTCTGAGGAATTTCCTAACTTCTGTTTGATTATAAGGTCCTGCACAAATCCTCAGGAGGAGTAAGCGGAGGTCTCTGGACACCATGTCTGTCATAATTTCCTTATAACAACTCTATTATGGATAATTCCCAGGAAGTCGGCTGTAAAGCTCAGTGGGTCCCTGCTTGGTATCCTTCACATTTTGATAATTAACTGAGCTGTTTGAACAACAGAAACTTTATAATGTTCAGCAGTGGGAGTTTTAGAGCTGATCAGCTTTACCTTCATCAGGACTTGTCATTCTAACACTTGAAGGGGAGTGTTTCAGGATGAGTCTAATCTTTAGGAAGGGGAAGAAAAGCTTTAAAAATGTACAGGAGAATAAAGGCCTAAATGAAATTCATCATGCTGCTCTAATGCTTCCCATGCTGTGTTGCTGGCTCCTGTTCTGTTCGTGGCTGTCTGGAAGGGATTTAACTAACCTATCTCCTACAATACAGGCAGAGAGAGAGAGAGAGAACTTGATTTATTCTAAAAGGAGTAAAATGAAATGTGTCTTCTCTCCTTTCTCTGCTTGCTTTTTTTTGAATAAGGAGCTAAGTTCCTTAGCCCAAAACCATTACTTCCTAAAGGTTACAAACTTAAGGATGTGGGCAGTTCTATAGTCACTTACCTATAATTTCCACGAGGGGAACTTGTATTGAAGGAAGTGGAAAGTGTCCCCCCACCCCTGCAAATTGCAGGGCTGTGTGTTTGGAGGAGGCTAACCTAGACTGGGATTGTAGTAAAAGGCAACCCCCTCATCTCAAGGTCACACTCAACATAGGAGGTCCTGCCTCACTACACCCAAGGACAAACCTTGTGATTAACATTTTGTGCAGTTTGACCTAAACCATAGTATATCATGACAGTTCCCAGGTTACAGCCTAGAGTGTCCATGCTTGATGTTTCAATCTGCTGCTGAATCAAGAGATGAGGTGCATTTTTCTTGCTTTGCCTATCCCTTGAACATGTTGCCCCACCCCACCCCACATCTACTTTAATCAGCCTGGTATGCCTCACACCAGGGAGCAAAGCCTAGAACCGTTTTTTTTTTTAAATATAGGCCACAGCAACTCTAAGCAGTTTGATCTATATAATTTTGATCTATTATATGATTCAAAAGTAAAGACGGACTCTCCAGGTTTGAATGAGATGATCCAATTTATCATTTCTGGATAACATTGGTTATTCTGACTTTATCATTTCTGGATAACATTGATTATTCTGACTGGAATTGGTAGGAGCTAGGAGATGATCATGAAAGGCAAGTTAGTTGGTTCCATGAACTAAGCTGCGGGTCACCAACCTTTTGCGCTGAAGAGCATGTTTGACATTTTGAGGAAGTGTTGTGAGTGCCAGTGACAAAGCAGCTACTGGGGATGGGAGTGATGGCATAACACAAAATGGTTGCCATGTTTAGAAGAGCAGAAAAAGAGAGAGAACCACAAAATGGTGTTTGCATGCCATTCCTCTTAATTAGACCCCCCCCACCAATGAAAAAGCGGGGGACTTACATCAGCTGCTGCTGCACTTGCTCACAGTAATAAACTTTTTGTACTTCTCCTCAGGCATCCAATGAAATACACACACCATAGGGAGTACTGATGGGCACATCTGGCCCTGACCTAAACAGAAATAAAGGTGAGATAAAGGAACTTATGAAATGGTTCCTAGTGAGTTCATGATTACATTGAAGTATGAACCCAAGACAAAATATTATTCTACCCACCAATAGAACCACATTGACAGTCCTTCTTGAAAATAAGAACACTAAGAATAATAAAATGATAGGTCAACTCAAATTGTAGCTGTTGCCATTCCATTGGGTTGCTACTCAAAATCCTTGTCTTTTAGCTCTTTTATACATTTTCCCCAAGCATTGTTTTGCTCTCTCTGTGTTCCTAGATCTCGACTCTTTTTCTTTGACAGTCATGATGATTTTTCCCCTCAAATAGCAAAGACGGTATTTGTTTAATGCGATTCAAAAGTACATCCCAGAGCAAATGAGAGGGCAACACTGTGGCAGATAACTGTGACGGAAATAAAAAATCTGTTTACAAATACTGCAGCTGCAGTTCACGCTCCCAAGACTCTGAGGCCTGCACATTTTGAGACAATATTAAGACATCATACAATATTGCAAGGTTAATAATAACATAAAATGTGCATACTTCCAAATCTATATGTAGGTTTGCTCTTTTCTAAAGGGGGAACACACCTCATTTTGTTATGACAATGCTCACTTTCAGTTAGGATCCTTTGCTTCACTAACAGCTGGTTCACACATGTGCATTCTTCAGCCGATAACTGTCATGATTTATTTGTGTGAATGAGCCATTGTAGATAAAGCATAACAAAGAGGACTTTCATTCACCAAAAGACAGTGGTCAGTTCCATACTTCCCCTTCTTCAAGAAAGGGCTCGTTTTGGTTTCAGAAGAGAATGACACCCAGCAAAGGCTCCTGCAGAATGGAGAATGGAGTGGGGGTTATTTTCTATGCCCCACCAGTTCCTATATTGTTCCTTCCAGAGTAGCTTTTTCATGGGGGATAGGGAATGCTTCTTATTCCAGTGAAACAGTCCATTGGTTTTCATTTTTCATTGTTTTGAATGGAGTCAGTCCACACAATTCAGTTGAGAAATCAGTGGTGCATGAATTGGGCAAGGATTACATGGTAATCCCCTAAAATGGACACACGTTCCATAAAATCATAAAAGTGGTCAGTGAATCTAAAGGAGGACATATCTAAAGGGACTTGTGGAAACATGCCTCTGAAAACCAGTTGTTGGATGCATACACACCATGTATGCAAAACACACTGAAAGCACCCTCTCTGACAAATGATCATGTTTGTTAAGGATGCCGGGAACTGTGGCTCTCTGAGGGATAAGATACAGTTCTGATGAGTTTGAGGAGTCAGAATGTGCTTTTAAATGTATGGTGAAGCCACAGGTACTATTGCACTCAGGTCCTGTTTAAGAGTTTCCCAGAGGCATCTGGTGAGAACAAGATGGTGGATTTGATGGGCCACTGACCTGATCCATCAGGACTTTTCTTATGTTCACTTGGACAATTGAAGATCCAGTCACTAAAGATGAGAAGCATTGAGGTTAGCATGCGCCAGAGCAATCTCAATCCTTTGGGAGTTCTGAATCTATTTTAAAGCATTGTTCAGATGCCTTTTGTGCTTGGATAACAAACATGGTAAACATTGAGTTATGTGCGAATGACGGATAGCCGAGTTGCTCTTCGTTGCAGTGAGCAATTCTTCTTAATTCAAAAGAGACTGCTCACTTTAAGTAGAAAGTTTCTTTCATTTAAAGGGGTGCTAGTTTCTCTAGGGTTTCCTATTCCTCTGAAACACGAACCTCTTCTCCAACAATACTAGTGTCTAGTCTTGTTAGCACAGGCTCCCATGATGACATTCTTTATTCTAATAATGGAAGAGGCTCTATAGCATAATAAGCCACTTAGCAACTAGGTTAAGTTGAATATTTTATTACGACAGGGTCTGTTAAACTGTACCTGTAGTTAGATAAAAGAAAAGTCGGTCCAAACGATGTTGGGGATTTCTCTGAGAGCATTCCCATGCTGCGTGGACTAGAGTGAATATTTTAAATTCATATGGAGCCAGCATCAAATTTTTAGGAGCCAGCTCTGAACAGAGCTTAGGAAAAAAAAAAAGGCACCTGCATCAATATGTAGAAGTCTGGTTATTCAGATGATCTGATGGCTTGAATTTATTCCTTGGTCTTACTCTTATTACAATGTGAATTGAATGTATATTTTATTATTTTTAGATATATTAATGAATTAATGGTATTTCCTAACTTGCGTTGTGATGGAGAAGAAGATGGCATTTTTAGACAGCAGCCCTATACACACTTACCTGGGTGTAAATTCATTGAACTCTGTGAGATTTTTGAGTAGGCACCTATAGGATTCCTCAGTTAATCCCTTATAATAAATGAAGCAATCCAAATTAAGCCGCATTTCTGCATGAACAATTTATAAGTAATAACGGAAAGAAATTACTTGTAATATGGAAAACTGTTCCTTAACTGCAACTCATTAAATAAATTACTCTATATTATCCCATATTATTACAATGCTGAAAATAGAATTTAGCGGTGGGGGTTCTGACACTTTTCCTTCCCTTTTAGTGTTCGTGGCAGATCCATTTGAGCATAATTTGTTCTAATGAAGAGGTACTGTGTGTTACCAGTTTGTTGCTACAAGTCCTGGAAATAATGTTCTTAGAGAGTGAGACACTGAGCCGAGCAGCAACATTCTCTTTCATTAGCATGGTATAAAGTCAAAATGGCTGAGCACCAGACTCATTGTTGGTCACCTGCCAACACCGTTGCAGGGGGCGCACTGCCATGCCTTTGCACCTCCTGGCTCTGCTGCTGCTCCTCCTCCTTGCTGCTAATACTGCCTGATCATCTGTCTTCTCTGAGCATGCAAACTGTAACCAGAGTGAGGAGAAATGACATCACCATACCTTTGTCTTGTGCTGTTCCTCTTGGTGGTTGTACAGATTGAGCCCAAAAGGAGAGGGCACATGAATAGACAGCAGGCATAGAGGTAAGGAGGAAGTGGGCATTGCACATAAGACACTAAGCATTCTGGTCTCACAGTGGCCACCTCAGAGGTCTGTGGGAAACCCTCAAGCACAATAGCACTCTCCCATCTCCCATAGCAACTGCTATTCAGTAAAGCACATAGTCAGGAACATAGCAGCAGAAAGACAAAGTGTTAATGAGATCCAGGTAGGGCAAGGGGATAGAGAGCCCATTGAATATATAATATTTTCAATGTGTTTATTGGCCCTCAATGGCTATGAGAAATAGCAGGGGTCACCTGCTTATGGGTTGGTATAGCAGAGAATAATGGGAGTTGAATAATTAGGAGTGGAACACTGTAACACGTGAACATGCATGGTCCAGGTTGGAGTGAGGAAGATCTGGTAAAATAGCATATGATTATGGGATAAGAAGAAATGACCTTGTTCACATTACCTACAGTAGGTGACAAGAAAAGAAAGACAATGCTATATCTTCATCCCAGCCATGTTTGTGGACCAACATTAGGTGTGGCACACTATTAATTTAGCTCAAATTAATATATTAAGCTAAGCCACCTCTTTGCCTATCAAACCCACAGGACTCAGATTTCTTAAGTCCCCCTGTCCACTTGCTTCCTTCTTGGTAATAGCATGTGCCATCTGCTGTCCTTGGACCCTTTTGGGAGGAACTCACATCACCTCACAGATGACTTTCAAAGCAGCTTGACTTGCCCTCCACTAGTCCTAGTATATATTTCAGCCTGCCAATCAACAATCACCAACCACCCCAAATCCTAAACT
Source organism: Zootoca vivipara (assembly GCF_965207765.1). Classification (NCBI taxonomy): domain Eukaryota; kingdom Metazoa; phylum Chordata; class Lepidosauria; order Squamata; family Lacertidae; genus Zootoca; species Zootoca vivipara. The sequence goes on along the minus strand of NC_142583.1, from coordinate 44,018,379 downwards.
TCTACATGAACTAACTATATTACCAAGCCTGACTATCTGTGAACTGTTTAGAGCAGGCTTCCTCAAACTCAGCCCTCCAGATGTTTTTGGCCTACAACTCCCATGATCCCTAGCTAGCAGGACCAGTGGTCAGGGATGATGGGAATTGTAGTCTCAAAACATCTGGAGGGTCGAGTTTGAGGAAGCCTGGTTTAGAGTGTTCCAGCTGCTGGAGTTGTATATGAACAACAGAGTGGCCCTCAAGAATACAGAAGATAGCCCTTCTTCTCAGCCCTCAAAGCCTTCAGCTATACAGACTCATCCTGTACTTATTTATTTCCTTCCATTCAAACGGATATTTCATTGAAACTGCACTGTTTGGGAAATGCTATTGTTGGTGATAACCTCAGAGGAGTTAGGAGATTAACGAGCACTCTACGACATCACAGCAGTTCAATCAATGGCAAGAGTGGATGTGGTTCAAAAAAACTGGCAGCCAGCAACTAGTTTATAACCCATTAATATACTTACGTAGGATTCCTGTCCTCTCTTCACTCAATACTCTACCATGATTCAAAACTTCATTCATGAGATATAGATCACAGGACATCTTCCTATTTGACTTTGCTTTTCAAAACCTTAGAAAAATAACAATTCTGAGCTTGAAACATACCCATGTATTCTGAATGCCTCAGCGTATTAGCTTGCTTAATGTACCTTTATGCTTCCAACCTACAGTAGGATAAAACCAGATACATACATTTTACTATTTATAGAATTTCTGTTATACACTACTTTGAGTTCTGCATCTGATGTAGGTCAATTCTAGATGGCTTGTTTATTAAGCATTCACCCTGATTTGTTCCCACAAAGTTTGTGAGGAGCATAGACAACGTTGACTGTCCTAAGTCACAGGGACAGTGGGACAGTGAGACTTCATTGTCACTTGTATGCAAGTTAATTCTGCCACAAAGAATCATTTTTATACTATATATGGAAAGGCAACCAATTTAGGTAGGGAGATATGTGAATTCCTTTGCAACAGGTTGGGGAAATCTATGAACACCTTGGGGTAGGGAGCACCTATTGTTTATAGTTATTCCTTTAGTATTATTCCTTTACGTGTGGGGATCTTCAGCCCATGGGCTTCATCTGCAGCCTTAATTTCACATTGCCAACAGAGACGAAGTGACACACACACAGAGAGAGAGAGAGAGAGAGAGAGAGAGAGAGAGAGAGAGAGAGAATACAGTCCTGTAATGCTTCAAATCCTTGCAAATAGAAGGGGACGAAATGGAGGCAGTGAGAGATTTTACTTTCTTGGGCTCCTTGATCACTGCAGATGGTGACAGCAGTCACGAAATTAAAAGACGCCTGCTTCTTGGGAGAAAAGCAATGACAAACCTAGACAGCATCTTAAAAAGCAGAGACATCACCTTGCCAACAAAGGTCTGTATAGTTAAAGCTATGGTTTTCCCAGTAGTGATGTATGGAAGTGAGAGCTGGACCATAAAGAAGGCTGATCGCCGAAGAATTGATGCTTTTGAATTATGGTGCTGGTGGAGACTCTTGAGAGTCCCATGGACTGCAAGAAGATCAGACCTATCCATTCTGAAGGAAATCAGCCCTGAGTGCTCATTGGAAGGACAGATCCTGAAGCTGAGGCTCCAATACTTTGGCCACCTCATGAGAATAGAAGACTCCCTGGAAAAGACCCCGATGTTGGGAAAGATTGAGGGCACTAGGAGAAGGGGACAACAGAGGACGAGATGATTGGACAGTGTTCTTGAAGCTACGAACATGAGTTTGACCAAACTGCGGGAGGCAGTGGAAGACAGGAGTGCTGGGCGTGCTATGGTCCATGGGGTCACGAAGAGTCGGACACGACTAAATGACTAAACAGCAACAACAATGCTCCAAACACCACCTATTTGTTTATTTATTCCATAAAAGTTACGCAATATTGGATTGCAAGAAAACCTCAAAGCAGTTTACAAAAGAGATGACCATCAATAAGAAGAATTAACAACAATAAAACTTTTAAAAAACACAAATTCATTACCTATAATTTTTTTTGTGAGAGCATGCATTTACTTTTTGCTATCAATGGGGAAGAAAAGACTGAATAGAGATTAGGACCAAACTATACTGGGAGATCACATTTCAGGACTGCAGAGGGTGTCTCATGCTTAAATCAACAATGTTTGCATATTGGGGAGTAGATTACTTCTGTATCTGCATTTTAAAAAAAAACAAAACTTTGCATACTGATTAAGCAGTCAAAATCAGTTCCATAAGAGCAACTATTTCCTCAAAACGGTACTACTGTATTGTATTTTTTATAGCTTTCACTGTTCCCTCTGCGTTAAAAAACAAGATATACATTGAGATCTTTGTGTTCCCACAGCAGGAGAAAAACATTATTCTGACAGATATAGCTCATGAAAACATCTCCATGTGATCTATGCAAGAATACAAGGTAGAATTTCAATGGATATATAGATAGTTTAGCTTCAGCAATGTGCTCTTGTTTGACACTATGATAGAATATCTCTCCCTGTATATTTTGATGGTGGTAACAATCGGAGGACAAAGCTGTTGCTATGACATACTTGTAGTGCTTTGAAAACAAAGAATAGTTATCACAGAGTTGTCAGTATTTTTTTAAAAGAGGAAAATGTGTGAGCAACAGGCTTTGCTTTGTTTGGCTTGGATAATTCCAGAAAGAAAAATAAGAGCATTCATCAGGAAAAATTTGACCTCCGATAGATGGCAGTGTATTCTTTATAATACAAATCTCTTCTTTCCTCATTAGCATAGACTAGTTTCAGACGCAGTTCTGCTTCTTGCTGTTGGTGGAATGAAAAGAATATAGGACTCTCTTTTTGCTCCAAAAGTGACATTATAGTAAAGCACAGAGCAGCCAGTAGGTTCCCAATGGATTCTTTTTTTTATCAGTTCTGCTTAATACAATCACAGATTTGTTCCTTTGAAGTGTTGTTGGTTATAACTAATCAAACTTAGAGAAAATTACAGCTTGGATGGCTCCAAATGATCATTGATTTTTGGGGGGCAAACTATCCAAGGTTTTTGGTGTATGAAACATAAGACAAGAGAGAGGAAAATCTGTACATTTTATACAGAGAAGTTACAAGTTATTGTCCCATTTAGAGAAGTAAATTTCTGCCCATGGATAACTTTTTGCAGATGGTTTGGTGCAAAAAGGATATTGTGGAGTATGTGTGTAAGATGTGAGGTTATATGCATTGTTCCATGTTCACTTAAAAAATGCAAATAGCATCCCCAGGATTGGCAGTTAATTATCTAGATTGTAGCAGACATGGAAGGAGAATTTAACCCCTTTCTCCTCTGCTCTGCGGGACGCGGGTGGTGCTGTGGTCTAAACCACTAAGCCTAGGGCTTGCTAATCAGAAGTCATCGGTTCGAATCCCTGCGATGAGGTGAGCTCACGTTCTCGGGCCCTGTTCCTGCCAACCTAGCAGTTCGAAAACACTTCAAAGTGCAAGTAGATAAATAGGTACCACTCGAGCAGGAAGGTAAATGGTGTTTCTGTGCTCTGCTCTGGTTCGCCAGAAGCGGCTTAGTCATGCTGGCCACATGACCCAGAAGCTGTACGCCGGCTCCCTTGGCCAGTAAAGCGAGATGAGCTCCGCAACCCCAGAGTCGTCCACGACTGGACCTAACGGTCAGGGGTCCCTTTACCTTACCTGTTACCTCTGCTTTGCTAATTAAGAAAACATATTCTCTGGAGCTGCTATTTGCAATGAGGTTAATAGGAGATTTCCTTGAAATGTAAACAGTATTTTTGTCTGACTTATTAGGATCATAGCAGGGAAGGGGAAGCTAAATTGTTGTAATTATTTATTGATTTTTAAAGTGTGTATATTCTTTTATTTTGTATAACGTTTGATGTCCTCGGGCATTTCTAATCAGAATGAAAAAAATGGGATATACTTTCTATAAAAGTAAATAAAAATTCAGGTATGCACACTCATATGGCTGGATACAAAAATGCATTACACTTGGAATTTCTTCAACAACTTCAATTAAACCAGAAACTACCAGTAATTAGTTTGTGTTAATAAACAACAACAAAATTTGATTGCATTAGCCGGTTGGCCATAGCACATAAAAGATCCAGGCGGTATAAATTACCCTTGCAAAACAACAATATAAAAGCATGCTATATAAAACAGAGTTTGGTAAAAACTATGACACAGGGACCCAGGGACTACAGGGACCCAGGTGGTGCTGTGGTTAAACCACTGAGCCTAGGGCTTGCTGATCAGAAGGTCGGCGGTTCGAATCCCTGTGACGGGGTGAGCTCCCGTTGCTTGGTCCCAGCTCCTGCCAACCTAGCAGTTCGAAAGCACATCAAAATGTAAGTAGATAAATAGGAACCGCTACAGCGGGAAGGTAAACGGCGTTTCCATGTGCTGCTCTGGTTTGCCAGAAGCGGCTTTGTCATGCTGGCCATATGACCTGGAAGCTATACGCCGGCTCCCTTGGCCAATAATGCGAGATGAGCGTGCAACCCCAGAGTCGGTCACGACTGGACCTAATGGTCAGGGGTCCCTTTACCTTTTTATGACACATCATGTTAATAAACATGATATGGCAGAGGCACCAAGTTCCACCCAACATTGGGGGGCTTGTCGTCTGTGCATGACATCACACATGTGACACACACAAGTGATGTCATGCACATTGGGATAAGGCCTTTAGGCCCAGTGGGGCCCTCTACCTCTGTGGGAAGGCCCAGCGGAGTCTACTGCTTCACATGCTGGGGTGTGTGTGTGTGAGGTGTCTTCAGCCCCACATAGTTGGAGCCTATGTTATATGCTGTTTAAAATACTCACAACAGCAACCCCTACTTCAGAGAGTGACTTTTTTTTTAATTTGGAGCAAGTGGCAAAATATACTTTGAAAATGATACACTTGTAGTATTTCACACCTGCTATAGTCCATCCTACAAGAGCAGAGAGCTATCTTAACTTTTGTTGGTGAAGTTGTTAACTTTCATGATACTTCCTGTGATGACATTACCATGTGATAACATTCAAGGGGGATATATTTCAAAGGATATAATGGATCCCAGATTATTGCTGCTACTGTTATTTGCTGAGGAGGACAACATTTCTTTTCATAAAGACTTGATAGTCTTCATGATGGTTTCATCTTGCCTAGAAGTTGGCTCTTGAGAGTGATTGTAAATTCATGTATGGAATGTATCATTAGTGGAAAATTTAACTCAAAGTTAAATTTGAGTTTCTTTCTAAATTTTCTGATGATTTCTATACTACATGTGGAACATCCCTGAGTTCCTAGAATTCCACAATCCAAAATACTGATCTAGACAAACACTCCAGGATAAAAAGTTAGCGGATATTGTGAACATAAAAATGTGACACGTGGTGTATTATTTGCTCTTAGTAATATTGCCTTTTGTTTGGTATTTTACATTTTGTACTCTCTGTACAAGGCACCAGCAAATTCATATCTTGTTCATGAATTATAGTTTTTAAACATGAGTACAACACAGTATCACCATTAATATACTAAAGCAGGGTTGGGGACGTGGCCACCCATATGTTGTTGGACTACAAAACCCATCATACCCGACCATTGGCTACACTGGCTGGGGTTGATGAGAAATGGAGTCCAGCAATATGTGGAGGGTCATAGATTCTCTTGAGATTGTCCAGAAGACAGAACTATCTTGTATATATAACATTGTTCAAACAGTGAGAAAGAACCTTGCCAGATATGTATTATTTAAAATAGTAACTGTGATAATTAAACAGTTTTTATTGTGTGTATATGAGAAAGATAAATAACATATTGATTTTAAAAGTATATTCATTTTTTATTAAGAGGATAAAACTTTCTATTCGGTGTATAACATTTTATGCCTTTCTCCCTCTGAGATATCTTGACTTTCAACATTTGCACTTTGCAGTTAAATACTGAAACCCCTAAGCAGCCATAATTATGGAGACATGTTAATTACTGAAAGTAGTGCTTGCTTTTGGAACAATTAAAATCCATTCGGCAGTACTGTTGGTTTCAAGGCAGGGAAACTATTTCAAAGGGCAGTAATTAAGTCAAAATCATAATTTTTATTATTGTGAGTCAAGCAATGGTTGGCTGACCTATGCAAAAATGTCTTTGTAGCCTTTTTTTTATATAAAAAAAGTTCTACATTGTATAATTCAAAGTGAAGTATCAGAGATAATTAGACAGACTTGTAATTAGAATGCAGTATTGATAAGATTGTGTAAACGTATATTAAAGAGATTGTTTCTTTGATTAAAGACAAAAAGCACACTATACATAAACCATCCCCTCTCAGTTTCTGCCATTTCCTTGTTATTTATTTCAGATTATGATTATAGTTATACCAATTCCCTTCCCTTTTCCAATGACCTCTGAGTCTTCAAGCGTTACAAATAAAGTTAAATTGGGTCACAGTAGGGATGAGCATGTAAGCTCCACCCCTCTGCTGTTGTTTCCATTGCCTTCCAACTTATGGATGCCATCTGCCCTTCCATCACTAAAGTGCCCACTTGGTGCACCCTTTCCCCACTGATGTGATTGCTCCCCACATCCCTGGGATAGGAGCCAGTTCCTGGGGGCCAAGACCCCCTTGCCTCCTTGATAAAATATTTGAGGGGGTTGACCGTCCCAAGTTGATGGGCATTGCCATTCAAATGTGCCATGTTTTGTGATCAGCAACGCAGGCTGGGGCTTACCTGGTCCCCCAAATGTTTTATTCATGTTGGCATCCCAACCACTGATGACTATGCATTCAGAGTTAATGAAAAGGCCCCCCTATGCATCCATAGATGCCTGGATGTGGGACCTAGGGCTTTCCCTCTGTTTGCCAAGTCAGGTTGTTTCAGTGAGCTGAGGTAAAATGGACAGAAAGGCTGGTCCACCAGAGTGGTGGATTTGATTTGGAGTATCTCTGTGTGAAAACAGAGGAGGTGGGAGGAGGCTTCAAGATGGGACGAGGAAAGACCACATGTTTTGCTTATTGTGGCTGGAGGAGCAGGGTGGTGCTTAGCTACCTAGGCAGCCAGCAACAGCAGAAGCTTGATGTGATCACTAGTGGCTGCTGCTGGAGCAAATGGTCGATGGGCATGTCCAGTGGGCTCATTCCTCCCACCCCGTCAAACATTCATTGAATACATCAGAAATGTTGTATGAACATCTCTTCTATGTTGGAAAGTGTTTGTGAAGCTGTCCACAGTTTGGGGGATCAAATTTGAAGTGGTATGATGAGACTACTGTCAAGAAGAGAGCACTTAGAAGTTTGTGCTGCACACACAGATATTGGAACTTTCCCTTTTAAATAGAATCCATAGTATTTTGAAACATGTTTGTTTTTGATTTCCATTACCACCAGTGAAGTATCAGATAGAATTGACTCTTACTGTGGCTTGAAATGGGAACGTTCTGGACCGTTTGCCTACTGAATTCTAAAACCCATCTCATATTCCTCCTCACAGTGGAAGGGGCTTTTAATCTAAAACCCACATTATTTTTAGGTGACTTAAGGACCTGTTTGACTAAAAGTGAGCCCATATAATCAACCTGGAGCATACCGTAATAACATTATTTAAATGAACAGAGATACAAGTAGTGCTTTAAAACACACACACACACACACACACACACACACCACAAAGCTGTATGCATGTAACATCACACTTCAGTTTAGCAATCAGACAGGTAATTATTATTTCTCAGGATGCCAGAGTCCAGCAATTATAACCTTTAAATATTCATTTCAGTTAATTAGAGCAACTGGAACAGTTCTGTTAAAAATGCTTCCAAAAATAGCTTTAGGAGATGGTGAATATAAATCACCTGGTAGAGAAAGCAGGTAAGCTTTTCAGGGGGAAAGAAAAGAAAAACATCTGGATTTAGCAAGTATCTGGATTTAGCAAGTAATTCTCTATTTTCTCTATTTTCAGTTCCCATATTTTTTATAGTTTACCTGCAGCTGCTCTACATTACTACAACAATGTGATATCAAAACTGGGAGAGAATAATTCTCTAATTTGTGAGCATCATCATGTGATCAAGGAACTGTGCTTTGTAACTAAAGGCTATAAATAAAAGTTTGCAATCAACAGTGTACTAGCATGTATAAGCCATGAAATCATGACTGCATAATACCATATTTGTTTAATGAGTGATCGCTAGCATGGGAATATATATATATATATATATATATATATATATATATATATATATAGCTTTTATCGTTGTTCAATTTGATTCATATTTTGCATAGTATAAAAATATATGTATGTTGATCCTTTGAAAAAGACTTCACTTACAAGAGGGTTGAGAAAATGGAATATCCACTTACCTGGGACTCTGGGTGAACAGCCATGCCTGTGTGGCACTGCCACAGTGGGTCCAGGGAGCCCACCATTTTCCGGCGTGGCTGGGGAGAGTGATTGTCACCTGGTGCTGCCCACTACAAGGAAGAAGATAATCAGGGCCACCCACAACCATTTGGCACACTGTGGGGGTGAAATGATCCAACACCCAAGTATAAAATTCACCTTTGTTCTGACCAGATGGTGTGCGCCTCACAGGTGTGGGTAGTATTCAGAGCCATCAATTTCAATTGAGAGATTTAAGCATGGGGAAAAAGGAAACAAATATGAATACAATTAAGACTTCTGGTGAATATATATATATATATATATATATATATATATATATATATATATGTATGTATTAAGTCAGCAACCTTGGTACTATAGGCTTCTGTTACTATCAGCAGGAAGGGGTGGCATGGCCTTAAGCACCAAATCTTTTATCGAGAGCGCCATATGTTTGTGAGGGTTTTCTGCCTGCCTGCCTGTGTGATACTTGGTCAGGTGCTTCACCCCAAGACACTGTGGGTTGGCTGCTGTGCATTGTGTCTCCTAGAGGAGTGGGGTTTGGGAGCCCAAAGTGGCCATGAAGCATACTTAACCTGAGGTATGAGTGTAATTGGTTCCAGAAGTCCGTACTTAACCTGAAGCAAACTTTCCCATTGAAAGTAATGGAAAGTGGATTAATCCATTCCAGACAGGTCCACGGAGTACTTAAACTGAAAATACTCAAACTGAGGTGTACTTAAACCGAGATATGACTGTATTGAGATGCATTTCATGTCCCCAGTCTCCCTGCCATCTCTCCATAATAAATACCAAGGCTTAAAATAGGAATGGAACCTTTGTTGCTCTAGATGTTGTGTGGCAATGTCCCTCCCTCCCCGTGAGAATAAAGTCACACAACACATCAGATAGATTTAAATGGGCGAAAAGGTCACAACTTTATTGGTTACGGATGTTGAGCGGTATTGGCTTAGGCATTGGACCCTAACCGTCTATATCCGATGCCAACCTGTGTGTTGGACGTCCGGGAAGAGTTAATCACCAGTAAGGAGCCCAGTGATGTACGTCAACCAGAACTCCTCCTGTGATCACCGTTAGGGGCTTGCCTTATGGCCCTAACCTCCCTAGGCTTCGGACCAGACCACGCCCCTGGAATCCTTTAACGGAATACTCCTCCATTTGCAGGGCAGGCGATGGTGCTACCTGCCCTCCTCAGCTCTAACGCAATTTCCAATGCCTAACTGCCAAAACCAATAGTTGTGATGAATTGCTACGAGGTAGGTGGAAAAAAAACCCCTTTGGGTAGCCCAAGTAGAAAAAGTCCTACCAGGCCCCTTGGCCAACCAAGGCAACCAACTGAAGTCCATAGCAAGGTCAAAGCTAGCCTAAAGGGTGGGTGGGCGGGTGAACCGATGCAGCTGGTGAGCGGGGTGAAAGAGGGCGGGTTCCCTCCCATCACCTGCTTAAAGGAAGCAGGACACGCCCCCTGGCCGACAGGATTGGTTGGCCCTCGAATGATGCGAGCAGGAACCCCCAATCGCTCAGGGGCTGATCTCTCAGCCCCTTTGTGCGGGGTCGGGTTGTGACGCCCACAACTCCACCTCCGACGCAGGCGCGGAAGTGGTTTTGTTGGACTCCAACTCCCATCAGCCCTAGCCAGTATAGCCAATGGTCAAGGATGACTGAAACTGATGGTTAACAATATCTAGAGGGCCAAGGTTTAAATCTTTGGTTCAATGTAAGCAAATACCATTTATTGTGAACGTCAGCAACATAACACAAAATCATCAGGTACGTAATTGAAAAGCACTGCCTCCCATTCAGTGTGACAGACAAACTACTCAATATTGTCTAGTAATGTACTAAAATTTCTTTCTTATAATATAAAAATGTCAGGCAAAATTTCAGTGATGGCTTTTTAAGCATTTTAGGTCATGGTCTCTTTGTCATAAAGCTCCATATTAATTATATCACATTTTGCTTTTGTAGTGGAATGCCTCGGCAAAAGAATCCCAAAGAAGTTATGAAGAAATCATAACACAATAAATCTCACCAGGAGTGACAGGCTTAAGTGTGCTGTACACTGCAGAAGAGAAAAGCAAAGAGCAGGGAATGTGCTGTATATTAAGCATTTACTGCAGATAGCTACATGTACTCCACACATTTTGACAAATAAGGTCTTAAGGGTACCATATAAAGAAAAGAAATGTGGACTCTCACTTCTGTTTTTTTATAGATAAGAGATTGGAGACTTCCCCAAGGTGCTCTGACATGAGTGTCACCAGCCGGGCTAAACAAGAAAATGTTGTGGCAAAAGGCACACAATTTATTGCATGGAATGAAGTATTATCACTTATTATACGAAGGGAAGGATCATGACAAAGGGTTGATACTGTGTTGCACAGTGTTCAGACACTTTTTGGATCTGCCAGCTACAGGGGCTGTGTTTTGACTAGGGGTAGGGAGAAAATTAATTTGGACCAATTCACACTTCCCAAATTAATTCAGGAACCAAAGCACAACTGTCCCTCAAAATCCAATTTTCTCTGAATTTTGCAATGCAGCTCTCTAACAAACAAAAAAGCTCTATCAGGGTAAATGTGCACAAACATATGTACATTAGTGAAAACAATATGCAAATAATGCATTATATTAGAGAAAATTACTTAAGATTGTAATTATATTCAGAAAAATTGCCTACACACAAATGTTCACAAAATGCAAAGTAATTTTCATTCAGACTTTTAAAAATAAAATGACAGAAGTGGGAGTTGATGAATTCAAGATACTCTATTTTTAAATAATAGTATTATTAAAGGACTACTCCTATGTGTCCCTTGTTGCAATTTGTTCCCCTTGTTCCCCTCCAATCTGTCCATGAAAAAACCCTAGTCACACCCACTTTAAAATTTGGGCACACCAATTTCCAAACTTTGGAGGGTTGACCATCAGCACAAAAAGGGTTAGCCACCCCTGCTCTAGAGATTGCCCCTGTTTCTATATAGACTAGGCTGCTAAGGGAAGAGCTGTAGATTAAGTTTAAAAAAGAACTAATTTCCAACAGTCAGGCTGTTCTGCTGTTAAAATGTAATGATACTTTCAACCTTTCCACTTTGCAATAATCTAAGCTAATGATGACTAGACAAATGAGAAAGATGCTCAATTATATCTCCCTTGCTAAATATGAGATGCTTTGATCTACTGTTTGATTCATCTTCCTGAAGGAACAATTTCAACCTGCAGCAAAGTATCTTTCCAAGCATGGAGGATGAGGGCACTTCTTTTTATTTTTCAACAGATGCGAATTCCACTTCATTTCTGCCATTGCCTATGGACCACTGCCTATGTCAAGTTTTAGTCCATGCTTGCCATGGTCCAGAGTATCTAGAGGTGATTCCTAGATAGGAAAAAAAGAAGGTCCTGAGGGGCTAAAGCAAATCTTTCCTTCCAAATCACCTCTTAGAAATCTCCACTGAGCAAGAGTTCTATAATGTGAGTGAGGAACCATCCCCCTGCAGATGTTTTGGACTACAACTCTCATCATCCATGAGATGTAGTCCAAAACAACTGGAGAGGTACAGGTACTCCACCCCGGTACATTCTATTTAATAATTGAGAATAGACATCTTTTTCCAAGGATGCCCCAGGAATGATCTGGTGGTGATGATGTGGCCTTATTCACATTAGGTCATTGTGTTTGCAATGCACTGCAAAGAAAAAAGGTACAAGCATTTCCTTGGAATGTTTCTCACACTTGCAGATTGGTGCTACAGTGACCTGTTGTGAGCACGGGATACCTGCCATGTAGTTTTACAGTTTAGTTTCTGTTCACAGTTAAAATGCCCTTAGTCCCAGAAAGAAGTGGCAAAGAAATAATCTCTAATGCAACCCATGGATGGTAGATGAGCTTGACTCTCATTCAAATGAAGCATTGCCATTCACCACTAAAACTCATCCAAGAGCCCAGCAAGTATAGTGGTGAATGGTGCTGTAGAAATATTGAGGGGTCCTTCCAAGCCCCTGGGACCCTTGGACAGTGCTCAACTTGGCTGATGGCTGGCACTGATCCCGAAATGAAGAAAATAGGGTCTATTCTGAGCCACTATTTGTTTGTGTGAATTCAACTATTAGCTTTTCCTCGAACGGCCAGTAATTTATTCAATGGGTATATAATTGCCCAGGCAGGTGCAGTCTGCACCACTGTGAGAGCAATACAGTAACTGAAACATGGCATAGGTGTTGAGTGAAATCAGTCCAGTTCTCTGTTGACTACAGCAGGAACTAGGGTTGGCATTGGCAGTAGGGTAAGGATCATTTCCTCATTTCACTCAGCCCTTGCTTATGAAATGGCACTTCATTGGGGGCACCCAACCCGGCTCCATGGGAATCGCCCAGTGTTGAACCCTAGTGCAATGTGAGTCTTTGGGTGACCAGAGGAGAGGTTACAGCTAGGCAGAGGCCATAACTCAAGCTTAGGGTGTGCCTTAGCCAATCTTCCCTTCAATGCCATTTTCCCCAAACATACAAAGTTCCATCAAATGGCTAATGTAAGTTAACCTTAATTCACTAAGGGACAGGTGACCCCCCTCCCAGCAGGGGGCAAATTAGGTTGGAAGGGGAAATTCCCCCTCCCAGCCCTGTTAATCAAAGATCCAAAGGCCCAGCGAGGCTCCGACAGTGAAGGAGGGCTGGTGGGAAGCTCACATGTCACACCTGGAACAAGGCATATTGTAATTGCAAGCATTTGGGGAGATGTTGTCATGCAATGTTCATAAGTAGGGGAGGTTTCTCTTTTAGGAAGTATAGTACTTTGGGGGAAAGATGAATAGCTTCCAGACCATGCAGAAGAGCATCAATACACTCAGTGGAAGAGGCTATTTTGGCTTCCTTGGCATGCATACTATATAGGGTCTAAGTGCTTGGAGCAACTTGCTAAAATCAGTGAATTAACAAGTCCTTGCCTCTCAGCTCACATCATGTTACATGATGTGAATGAAATTTAGAATTCACAAAATTATTAATGGCTAATTAAGGGCTACTGAGAGATGACAACCTCCTAGACAATTACAAATTGTTCTAGTGTCATTGTCTTCCTCCTGCTCCAATGCCTTCAGATGAATCAGTAGTCAGATTTAATTTGTTCAGTTTAATCAAATTCCACATGAATAAATATCTGTTGCATTGAACTGAGAGAAATGTGGAAATGTCCTGGAAAAAGAACACAGTTAAGCTCTGATCTGGCCTTTCTCCTCTCATCTTTCTCCTTCATTTTCTTGCCTTCTAAAGAGGACCTTCTCCATGTGTTTAATCCTTTAAAAAAATTGTGCTTAGCAGAATTAACTTTACTGAACTCTGCATTTTATCATCTCCTTTATAATGTTTAGTATGATGCAATGACCACTATTCTGGAGGTACAATCAAGAAGCATGTCCTGCATCATGCTGAAGTTACAAAGGCTTCCTTATAACTCATACAAGCCACACACATCCAGTTGCATTCTCTGCTTCCAAAAGCCTTAAGGAAAACAGTTTGGGAAATGAATTCTTAACCTGTTCAAATAAATGAAAACTTACACACAATGTGTGTGCAGCAGCTCTGTTATACACTATCAAAGTTGTCCAAACAATAGCCCTCTGAGAAAGGCCAATGCAAATACTGTATGGTTATATTGTCACAGAATGACTGGAAGGCATATGACAAGGATATTTGTTGTGCCTCGAGGCCCCCAAGCCCTCCCCCAAAATAACTTCACACTGACACATGATTTTAGTTTAAGTTGTTGGGCAAAATTTAGGCCACGACTTTATTAATTACAGCAAAGTGAGTGGTATTGGCTTAGGCATTGGCAACAGACGTGTAACTGACTCCTGCCTTTCTGGATGGTAGTCTGAAGGGTAAACACCAAACGAGGGAGCAACATCAATGAAGATCAACTGAAGCTCACCCCGGGGTTCCTGTGGTCCTGGCATGGCCCTAGCCCCTCAAGTGGACTTTGGGTGAGATCCAGGACCCCCAGATTCCTTTACCAGAATACCCTATTTCTGGAGGGGCAGGTGATGGCCGCACCTCTCCTCCCACACATTTCAATAAGCCAATGCCTAACCACCAAACCTTACAAAGTTGTGATGATTGCTAAGGGGGTAGGCAATAACCAAGTGGCTACTGCCAATTTGCCAAATGGAAAAATTCCTACCCGGTCCCCATTCCAAAACAGGCAACCAACTAGTGGCCAAAGCAAGGCCAAAGCAGGACAACCTACACCTAGGGACGGGAGGGCGGGTGTTCAGCAGCATGAAGTAAGTGCCCAAATTACATCACGCTGCCACTTTTATAGCCCCAATGATCACACGGCTTGCCATGATTGGCCCAAAAGGCCTGGCACGATTGAGGGGGGCAATGGAGAGGGCTGTAACATGCCCAGGAACCCTAACCTGGTGGGGGTGTCTCAGGATCCCATTTACAGGATATCTTGCTTTAGAGCTACACAATTGATTGGGGTACTAAGTCAAACATAGTTTAGTGTGCAGCAGGAGGACTGGAGGAGGAGCAAAATGGCTTAGCTTACTAATATAGGAGAACTGAGTCTTTTCTTATTAAAGCTTTCATTCAATAAAGTCATTATAGGCTACACACCTGACTTATGAGAACTTCCATAATACCAAATTATTTGGTTCCATTAAGCTTCTTTGATATCTAAATGTAATCATTAGACAGCATTGGAAATCATGTATTTCCCATGAGAGATATTTGTAATGATATCTTCACTCCCATTTAACATACTTTGTTTATACCCCTTCAAACAGTTACACCCAGTCACCATACCATTCACATCACTTGGTTTTGGTTGTGGATGGGTCCTCCCTTTTGTTTTCTTCTACCTCCACATCACTCTGTCAGGCTGCATGGCAGCCTCACAGCTGTCCTTACTTTTTTCTCTTGTTTATAGGCTGAAATAGTTGGGAAGGTGGATGGCTATTTTAGGACTCTGTTTCTATTCATTGCCGTGCATTCAACACAGTCAATCAGAATGTTCATAACAGAAAAGAAATAGAATGTGAAAATGCTCAAATAGGTAGGTTAGAGAAACTAGGAAGTAAGATTCATCATTTGCTAATCTAAACAAACCCCACAGAAGGAAATATGTTTGGTTCTTGTGTGGCGAGTTTTTATGGCAGTCATGATTAGCTCTGAACTTCGCTTTACTTTAACAGGACAGTTCTAATGCTTAATGCATTAGCAGCTTGTTTACCTTGTCTGAGCCTGGCATGTTGACACATTATATTAAACTACACAAGTAGCTGTGAAATTAGATAGCCATGTATTTTCTGCTCAGCTGTCTATCTTCACTAGCATGATATTTGTGATTAAGGGTGGTTTAGAAGAATTCAGAACTATGGCATCTAAGAGCAGCAGAAAAAATGTAGTGGGGCAACTGTCGTTCTCCAAATTGTGAGTATTCAAAGGCTAAGTGTGGTATTGAACATCCTTTGAATGCATCAAAGGATACATACTTAAATACATTAAATACAGTATAATTTCACGTTCTCATCACATGCACATACAACCCCACCAAAAAAAACTTCCTCTGCCCTACAATAGTTTTGTACCAATGGGGCTCCACTAGAAGAGGTGTATATTACCATATTGTGTTTTCTTCAGAGATCTGCCACCTCCTTATTTTGAAAGCAAAGTAAGAGAAGAAACTGTCCAAATTGTTTGCAATTTGGTTTGGGGAATCCTCTTCTCAGTGAAATCTGTAGGTGTCTGACACAACTGATATTTAGACAGTCTTCCCATGGGAAAGAGAAGTAATGATATTCATCAGTCTGTATACATCCCATTTCAAGTGCTTTAAAGTACTTCAAGGGTTGAGAGCGCTTTTAATAGGTTTGATATTTAAGTGGTGGCTTAATCTTAACTTCTGTTTCCCTTAGTTTTTTACAATTCTGTTTTAAATGTGAAATTTTTATTATTTTTGGAATACATTATTCAGAGTCGTATTAGAAAGTATGATGCATAATAGATATATTCCATTGATCAACCAAATCCTTCTGCCTTCTACTTTGGGCAAAGCAATCCTATCTACCTCATTTCATGAGTGTTGAAAAGCACTTACAATATCCAGCCATGTCCAACATTCACTCTGATTTGGGTGTTTTGAACCACACTGATGTTGTTTCAATGCTGCTCTTCTCTGCACCACATCCCCACTTTTGTGTTCATTGTGGTTGGATTCATTTGATCACATCCCAATTCAATTCTATTGACAGTAGCCATCTAAACTGATGATAGTATATTAAAAATCAAATCATGTGAGTCACTATAGCCAGTGGGTTGAATCCAATCCTGCCTTACCATTTTATGGAAGTATTTTATGGAAATACATGAGGTGAAGAAGGAAAATGGGACTGAGAAGTAGTAGGGGTGTGTGGGCTCTGAACATCATTGAAAAACCATCTATGTTCATTGAGATTGCTGTCTTATTTTCAGTAGTTTGTTCAGCTGCATCAAAAGCACTACTTTCCAAGCAAATGATGAAATGAGAGAATAGTCAACACAGCTCCATTCGGCTTTTAACTTTACCTTTTACCTATTCAGCACCAATATAAGTGCACACATTGTCAAAGTTAGGAAGTCAATTCTACCTCCTGTGTTTAACATTTCCTCTTTTTACTTCCACTGCACAGAACAAAGGAAACTGTTCTTCACACAGATGATATAAAGTTTACTCTCAAGGGTTTATTGTTTTGACTTCTAGAAGTGAGACAATTGCTTTAGCACTGTTCTGCACAAGTTTTTCATTTACTGACTCTTCGCCAGACATGTACAAAAGGTAATGTGCCTTGTTATTCCATTTAATTTAATCATCATGATCAGTTGCTTGCCTTCCACTCCTCTGTCACTTTGTTTTTCAAGAGCTATTGGTCTGTGGAACAATCTTCCAAGGGACATGGCAGTACCCCCATCACCTGAAACATCGAAAACAAAATCGGGTAAAGAAGTGGAAGCTAAACTGATGACCCTACTGGACTTTCCTCTGCCCAGCTTCTATTTAATAGTTGTGTGCAAAACAAGAAAGGAAACTGATGAGGCAGGTTTATTCTCTTACTGTTTTTTCCAACAGGGGCTTTATGTTGCAAATGGGTCATTTAGGTATCACAGATGGATGGGTCACTTGCAACAGGTTGTGTTGGTTTTTTCTTTTTAGCTTATCAGATTTCCCCTAGAAACGACACATTTGGATAAAATGGGGACAGAATTCTGGCTGGCATTTTGATGCCAATGATATTGTGAGAGTGCAGTGGGGGGGGGATGCATGTACAAGGACCACCCATCCCATAATAAATGCTCACCCTGAAGCACCTTTAGTGCTAGCACACTCACAAGCAAAAACATTCCTTCATTTTTCAGTCCTTCATTTTTCACCTGTAGTACTATTCATATCCATATGTTTAAAACTTGTATATATTACATTGAATAATAATTTCCAAATGCTGTGATGATATGTACTGAGCAAGTTTTACATTCTGAAACCAGCTTCCCATCTCAAGACTCACTGTTTGTCACTGCAGTCCAGGAGAATACAGCCTCAAATAACCATGGAAGCAATTTTCAGATAACCTGATTTTCCCACTTGATTGCTAGCATTTTATGTATCCTCCTATGTCAACAGCTTTCATTTGTCTCGAAATATTTGGTGTCATTGGTTCCAATTTTAGTTTCTTCTCCCTTTGGGGCAACTGGCAAGATAGGAAAATGACCCTCATGGTAATGCTGTGGAGACCAGCGCATTATGGCAATCTCATTACCCATTTATATACCCAGTAGGAAGTCCAAAATTTCTTAGTGCATCAGACTATAAAGCAGAGGTATGTAATTTGCTGCCCAAGGGCCAAATGAAGCTTGCTGCTGCATCACATAATGTGGGTCCCAGCTGCCTGCTTCTTGTACTCTAAGAATAAAGATGTAGGTGTTACAAGGCAGGTTTATATAGCTAAGGAACTGAACCATCAAGATAATTCTTTCATCTTCAATATGTGATAATATACCAGAGCAAAGCCCCAAACTCCACACACATATTTTATCATAATTTGCACACACCTTCTTGGCCAGCGATGGGAAAAAAATAACTGCTGAAACATTTCCATAGAGGACACCATAAAACGAACAGTTTGAGAGAAAGTTGAACCAACTGCTACACCTTTGGTCAACTCTGATGAACTCTGAATGCCATACTCCTGAATAGGAATAGAAGGAACTGTCAAGTTTGCTTTTATCTGTTTCTCTTTTTCCCAACCTTAAGTTCGGTTCTCCAAATTTCTGCGTATTTGTGAATTTTCTTTTCTAAAAAAACCCTCACCAGCATTTTAATGCAAATTTCTAATAAACAGATTTCTAAATTCACCAGCATTTTAATGCAAATTTCTAATAAACAGATTTCTGTACACAGTTTTGACTAATGTAAGCTTTTTTTGCAAGCAATTTCACTAAATTGCAATTCTATGTTGTTGTAGCTAGTATGTTCATTTCTGTGCACATTTTTACTTACTCTATGTTCTTTTGTACACATTGGCTGGTTGGAGAGCTGCAACACAAAATTTGGATAAGTGTAACTTCCAAAGGATGACAATGTTTTGGATCACTTATTGTTTTGCAAAGTGCAAGGTTGATAAATTTTGCTTTAGATTTGGACTGAATTTAATGAGTTCCAAAGCTCACCAGCCCAACTGGCATTGCAGTAGAGAGGTGTTTTACGCCAGCAAAATCTGGAGGGCCGCCAGTTAGTCCCCACTGAAATAAATGGAAGTCAATACTGGAAAACTATTGCACTCTTGTTTAACTTAACTGCTGTTTGTTGCAATAGGGTTTGGGTTGGGGAAATTCTAGGCAGATTAAACCGCCTATGTCAATTAATGAGGCAGAGATGCTATCTGCATTTTCTTCATGGGAAAAAAATCTCTGAGTGAGGGTTTCCTTTCCCAGCACAGATTTCCACCATAGACAGTTTGCATGAGAAAATTGGTTGGAATTACCATAAACATCAGAAGCTCTTGGGATCCCTGTTATATGGATCTTAAACTCTTGCCACGTTGGCCCAAAACTAATTATTTGCAGTGAGACTCTGGTTTCTTCAGCTCATCTCTTCTTTCTGTTTCTAATCTGAATTCTTAAATATTTTTCATGGGCAAAGGATACATGAAACCCTCTATTCAATTCTTGTTCTAAATTATCACATGTCTCATCCTACACATGAATTCTAGTTACATGAAAGATTGAGTGCAAGGAGTCTCTGTGGTAAATCTGTAAAATTAATTAGTCCCTTTGGTAAACCAAAATCACCTGTGGTTTTCATTGCAAACAATATTACCTCTCCCCACAATTACACACACATTATTTCTTAGTCGTAAGACAATATATTGCAACACAGTAATTATTGCATCTGGCTGTTCAATTTAAATATATAATTGGTATAAAACAGTCTTTGTCATAGTCTGTTTCAATAAAGCTGGATGATGGGTTAAAAAATTGGTGTGTTCTTCTGTGGCAAACTTTTAATAATACAATAATTAAGAGGAAATTACATTAGAATATCCATAGGGCTTACCTTTAATGAAAGCAGGGTTTCTTTTGCTTGTTAATGCAATTTCAGCTTTGAGTTCTTCCCTCCAGTTTGGCCTCCCAAAATCACATTTTCCCAACCATCAGCAATAATACATTAGTTAACCTTTGCTTAATGTAAGTTGAGAAAATAATTTTGAAAAACAGGAATAAAACCTTCAAAGTTAAAGCTAAAGATCAGTGAAACTTTAGCCATACATCTTTGCTTTAAAATGGAAATGAAAACCTTGTCATCAAAAATGAAAGTTGGCTAAAATAATATGCACAATGAAAAGATTCTTTTCATATGGAAAGAAGGCATATATTACTTTTGTCAAAGCATTTATCCTTATTTCAAGACAATTCCCTTGAATGTCATTCTTTTTATACATCCTGGCTGGATCTAGACACATCAAAGAAACGTTTCAGTTTAAAGCGTTGTAAATTTAAACAGGGAAAACAGATAGAGAAAAACGGGACTCCACGTCACCATCTGGTGGCAAAATGTTATATCGCATATACAATGCAAAGAAATTCCTTTTTCTTTACCCGTCTAGCTGAGTCCCCTGTTATGTTACCATTTCTGAAAGAGATAGCACAGCAAGTGACCTTAAAAAATGTACAATATATGTGATTGGAACTAATGAAGGACAACTTCCATGATATTTACACAGCTTTGTTTACAAAGTAAGGCTTCTCAGCCCAAATGTGCTGCAGTCCTGAGTTCTACCGGTATATAACAGGGATGCACAACTTATGGCCTTCTAGAACTTGCTGAGCTACAGTTCTTATCAGCTCCTGCCTTTATGACCAAAGGTCAGGGATGATGTTCAGCAATATCTCGAGGGCCACCTATTACCCACCTCTGATATAAGAAAACGGTTTCAATCTAAAATTGCACGCATGGAAAGCCATTCATGTAATGAAGTTTTTCTCCCCAGTGCAATACATTGTGCCCCACCACAAAGCTACTTCAAAGGACTGGGGGACCATCAGGGATGCTATGGGATATAGCATGGGAGAGGAGACTATGTGGGAACTAGGCAGAGGCGTATTTCTCAAATGGAACTCCAGCAATGTATTTCTGCACCATGTCTGACAGTTCTTCCTCCTACTGCAGCCCTCCCCACCAATCCCATGGCATTCCTGAGGCTCCACTCAATCTTTGGAGTGGCTTTTTGGGGACATATGGGGCTGCAAGTGACAGACATGTTGGAAAAGCCCCACTGACACATAGACAAGTTCTGATGACATTGCTCAGCCATCCCATGCTGCTGAAGTATTTCCTCACGGTTTCAGCTTTCTGTTTTAAATAGGGTGAGCATACATTCTTGGACAGTCATCCATTTGCAGGAGTCCTCTATTGAAAGGTCTCTCCTCTGGTCCAAGTTTGGTATAAAAATAATGAACAGTAAGAAAGAAAAACAGAGCCATAAAATTGAGAAGGGACATGGCTCAGTGGTAGAGTGTCTGCTTTGCATGTAAAAGGTCCTAAATCCAATCCCCAACATCTACAAATAGGACTGGGAGATACTCCCTACCTGAAACCTTGGATAGCCACTTCCAATAAGTATAGACAACACTAAGCTTAATGAACCAATGAACTGGCTTGGTATAAAGCAGCCTCCTTTGCCCATCAACAGCACCTGAACAGCAAGACAGAGTGGACACACAGATCACTTAATCATGGTCTTCCTCACTATGATGTATTTCTTTTTTTAACTTATAGATATCATTTCCAAACTTACATCTCTATACTGTATATAAATAAGTTTCTGCAACTTTTACAGACATCTTAGTCCTCTTTTGCCTTTAGCTTTGGTGAAAGGATTCGCCTTTCTTGATGATTTGTAAGAAGTGATCCTAGCTTTGGCTCCCTATCCACAATAAATGATCAAGGTCATCTGGCTGATTTCCTTTATCTAGATCCCACTGAAGTGTTGTTGTTTCCTTCAGATAACAGCACAGAGTAGGTATCTGCCTTCAAAATGTGAACGTCAGCTCGAAATCTGTCCATGTCAGCTCATTTTATCTTAATTGCTTTACACAAAGCAGAAAAAAATGTTTCAAATTAGTTTAATTAGTATGATGAACTTTAGCTTTGAGTGTATATACCTGTGCGCATAGGCAGATAATTATACAAAACATATAGCATGCTGAATTACAGCCTTTTTTTGGGGGGTGGGGGAGGTTCACCAAAGTGCCATCTCTCCCTGCTCCCCTGAAGATGGCTGTTTGGACTATTTAGGCATTGAAGCTCCAGCATCACAACCCTGGAGTAAGAGCACAAAAAGTTGTTCACTCTCTGCCTGGCCTTTCAGTAAACAGTGGAGCACCGCATTAGCCACAAAATTGTCGGAATGAAGAAATGGAGTTGTCGGATGAGTAATGGAGGCACATCAGGTAACTGTTGATTGGAGGGCAGCCCTCCATTTTAAATGTTATATTTTCTTTGCTCTGTGAATCTTACATATTTAAGATGGAGGAAGGGGACAGAGCATTGGCTTGCACTGAAGGAGAGCTCTGGGCAAGTATGAGTCAGGTCAAGGATTGAAAAGTTCTCTTTCCTTTGTGTAGACAGAAGAAATGTGTGTGTGTGTGTGTGTGTGTGTAAATTAATTCAAAGGGATTTTATCATAGGATCTTGATTGATTATGGTAATTGAATCGATTGATTGATTGAGGGAAGTGATGGGAGGGATTAATCACACCCAGTCAATTGCAGACTGACTTCATTGGGTTAATGCCAAAATACCATGTAAGCCATAGCTGCCAAGTTATCCCTTTTTTAAAGGGATTTTGCCTTATGCTGAATAGGCTTCCTCGCGAGAAAAGGGAAAACTTGGCAGCTATGATGTAAGCAATCAAATTTGGCTACAGATTTGGTGATGACACTGAGGACAAATGTAGCCTCTTCAAACACAGTGGACAAAGCTTCCAGACTAGGTAAATAATTTAATATTATTTAGAGGAAATATGAGAATCGTTGCTGAAATTGTTCTTTAGTGCAAATGTTTGCAAAAAGCATATTTTCCTTTTGCTCAGCACTACTAAAATTATTTGTTATCCACACCTTATAGGAATAGTTACTTGGTTATTATCATTTAAAAGAGAGAGAGAGAGAGAGAGAGAGAGAATGCCCATTTTAGGGAACCTGAACAGGCATTCTTACAAAATGACATATTTTCCCCATATTGACAGTGAAAGGCTCAATAGTACACATATGGTCAAAGAGTCTTGTGGTGCCTTAAAGACTAGGAATTTATTGGGGCAAGAGCTTTTGTGGACTTCTTAGTTGGTAGATATACTGTATAAAGCAACAAGACTTTTAGATTTAATATATATTAATTTTACCTTCCAGTTGTGTTTTAATTCATATTCTTCTAGATTTATTGCTTCTACTTATTCGTAAGATTTTCCCCCTGCATTTTTTGGGGGTGAAAACTTTTAAAACTAAAATTAAAGCTTGTTGGTTGCATTGCAAAATTTGGAGAAATGTGAATTTTGAGGTATAATTGTGTTTTGGTTCTATGTTTTGGGAAGTGCACATTATGGCATGTGAATTAAGATGTGAATGGAACTGAATTTCTTCTCCATCCCTATTTTGTTTTAACTGATTTTTTTAAAACATGGTTTTAACACACTTTAGTATCATATTCTAATATTAATGTAACCTTTCCTGGGACCTTATGGTAAAAGGTGGGCAACAAATCTAAATGAAAACCAAACCAAGGCAAAATATGAAAAAAAAATGTAATGCTCTCTCTAATACCCCTTGCAGTTTCTCACAGTTACCAATTATGAATTTTTACACTTCCGAAAAGACAGCTGATGGAAGAGAAGCAATGAAACATCATTAGGGAACGGAGGCTTCTAAGTGACAGCAGGCACCCTGTAGGCCATATCTGAAATGCTAAGCCTCTCCAACTGGTTGGTTGAGATTTTCTTCTCCTTTTTCAGTTGGATCAGCAATTTTCTCTACTTCTCCCAGTAGTTAGCTGCACTATAGCTCCAGCACACTACAATAACTGCTACTGCTCTGCATTATTATTTAGCTAATCACTTGTTTCCAGTAGATGCAACAGAGGTAGTGATTGTTTTGTAACCCTCATTTTTAAATTCAGGACTGAAGGCTAACTATATTTCTTCTACTAGCCTGCCTTGTTCCATAAATCATGCAGTTAGGATGACGTTAAAGGTAAAGGTAAAGGGACCCCTGACCATTAGGTCCAGTAGTGACCGACTCTGGGATTGCGGCGCTCATCTTGCGTTATTGGCTGAGGGAGCTGGCGTACAGCTTCCAGGTCATGTGGCCAGCATGACAAAGCTGCTTCTGGCAAACCAGAGCAGCGCATGGAAACACCATTTACCTTCCCGCCTGGAGCGGTACCTATTTATCTACTTGCACTTTGATGTGCTTTCAAACTGCTAGGTTGGCAGGAGCAGGGACCGAGCAACGGGAGCTCACCCCGTCGTGGGGATTCGAACCGCCGACCTTCTGATTGGCAAGCCCTAGGCTCTGTGGTTTAACTCACAGCGCCACCCGCGTCCCTCAGGATCTTTATTTGTTCCAACCATTCAAGCTGTTTTGAAACTTTCATCTCAAACAACTAGACACACACTATCTGAGATGAGATGTAAAATCAAATAACACATTGGATATAATATCACAATGGTTGCTGCTGTTGACGAATTGAGTAGAATTTGGGAGAAGACATGCTTTAGTGCTCACAGTTCATGTGCAATGTGGCATAAGATCTACAGTACATGCATTGCATATCACGGTGTTATCTATGTTCTGCATCAGATAATGCTTTTTCATTTCATGCTGAAATTAAAAGCTGCAGTGTTTCAAAAGATCCACACACCCTTATCCTCATTTGTCAACTTGCTGAAGCCGAGATAGCTTCTTCCTCCCCTTCTATGAGGAATTGAGACATGATTTATGCTGATAAATATTGAAAAGGACAGCTTAAATTGTTTGGCATCTAACCTATTAATGACATCTATTTTTCCTCTCTTGAGTGGCTACTACTCATGTCCTCCTGGCACGAGAAGTACCTTATGCAATGAGCAGTGTGCACACACTAGGAAATGGGGGCTTCACATATGTTTTGTTGACAGTTCCCTTTTCAAATGGCATAATTGCCAAAGACCCCTCAGCTAAATGATGATTGTTCAGTGCTCATGACAGAAATGCACCAGAATGACAGATTATTTTGGATGCTTCTCGAGAAAAATGTGTGTTTACTTGTGGATATCCCAGAGATGGATGTACCAGAAAGATTTGAAAGTAAAGAAAGACTGAAAATGCTCAAGTGTGGAGAGGATGGCACCCATAGGAAGTTCTGTCATGCTAGACCATGGTATCTGTCCAACTAGCCCAGTAGTTTCTATTCAGACTGGCAGCATCTCTCCCAGGACCTCAGCTATAGGCCTTTTCCATTACTTGCAACCTATCTGATTCTTTTAATTAGCAATGCCAGAGATTTATCCTGTGACTATCTGTATTCAAAGTGTGTGATCTACCACTGGTTTTGTTGGGATTTTACTCTTTGATGTTGCATCTTCTCACAGAAGCAATTAACAAGTTGGCCTGTGGCCAGAAAGACTGAGCAGAAGGAGTTATTCTGCCTAGAGATATGGTCCCTGGAAACAGCTATGCTATTGGCTGAGGTCACCTGTAAAGGCATGTTGACCCATCACTCTCCTGTGGATGTTGGATGTTGGTTGAAATTAGTGGAGAGTGTTAGTGTTTGGAGTTTGTTCGAGAGGGTTTAAGATCCGTGTCTGTTCCTTGTGTATCCGCTGTAAATAATAAATCTCTGTAGTAAACCAAGTTACTAGTCAGCAGCATTTTGTTCCTGATTCATTCTGCCTGCTTGCAACTGATTGCTTCTGAACAGTTTGCGCGAGCTCTGCAACAATATAGTAATACTCAACAGGTCTCTCTCTTCATTGGGGAATAAGATGATGATCCCACCACTTTGTTCTTCGCAGCAAATTGATGGAATCACCATGTTCCCATTCCCCAATGAAATTTCAATTGACGAAAATAGTTTTCAATGGTGGTCATGGCTGTGTCTCTTCTCTTAGAACAGTAAGTCCACCACTACCTATCACTAGCTGTAACATTGGGGAGCTATTTGGCTTTGGTATTCAGTTAACTCCTTAGTAATCAGCACATGGAATTTGCTGGATGTATTTGTCTAGCCAATTTGAAGTACATGCGTTGTGTAACTTCTAATTGCCATAATCCTTTGAAGAGCTTTCCGAGCAGTATCTATACCTTATGGTAGCTATTATGGCAGGACTTCTTCCTACTCAATAAAACCATTGTAAGCTCAAGATCATGAGAGAGACTTCAACTAATTCTGGCATCTAGTGACTGCTCCTGTTTGCGTGTGGAGGTCCCCAAAACCACCGCTCAAATAACTCGCACCATAGAGAGAATTTTTGTTTAATGGTTTTTGGAATGAATTTGGCCACAACTTTTATTGAAATACAAATATAAAATAAGTGAGTGGTTGCGTAGACATTGGTTCTCCAACTGTCACCTAAGGACAGAAATAAACTCGCCTTGTCAACAAGGGGGAACCCTACAGGGAGAGACAGGGAGTCGGGTCCAATAGGCTCTCCCCTCTCCCCTCAGGCTCCCAGGGGCTCATGCGTGTTGCTGGCCCCCGACCGGGGTTATAGACACTGCATAGAGCCCCTGTATTCCTGACCGGAATTTCCCCTAACTCAGGCATTAACTCAAGGGGCCAACACAGTCAACAGACCCCATATACAACCAATAACCAATGCCTAACCGCCAACCTTACAAGTTGTGACTATTTGCTATGCAGTAGGCAAAAACCAGATGGCACCAGCTAATCAGCCAAATGGAAAAATTCCTACCAGGCCCCTGAATACAGGCGACCCCATGAGAGGCACAGCAAGGTCAACAAAGAGGCCTACAAACAGCGGAGGGAGGGTGGGGATCCGAAAACACAGCCAAAGAGAAAGAGAAACCTTTCTCTTTGGCTTTTATACCCAAGGGGGCTGACCCATCAACTTGCAACATACAGATTTGCCCAACAACAGCCAGGGACCTATCCAACAGTGACCACTCATGCCCCCACCTTTGGAACTCAGGAGTGCTTTGTTAAGCCCCCACCACAAATTGTGCTCATCATGATGGTGAACCCGCATTCTAATAGGTTGATGGCATGGAAATTTCCCATATGACCTTGGACTTTCATCTTTACTGAACAGCATAGGGGGGGGGGATTCAACACTACAATGTCCAACCTGGCAAGTCTTGCATGGCATGAAATAAAATTTGGTTGAAATCACTCCGGATATATGTTTTTAATACAAAGAAAGGGCCAGTTCCATCATTAGGCAGAATCTTGTGCAACTAATTTTGGGTTTCATGAAAGGGGAAGAAATGATTCATTATTTAATATATTATTTTTGTACTTCTACTGCCAGAGGAGAGGAGAGGAGAGGAGAGGAGAGGTGCATGTTTTAAACCTCAGGCACCAAAAAAAAAAAAAAATGACTGATTTTAAGTAATATTCATCTTGACTTGGTAGTGATGGTGGTGCCATTTTTCTGCTTTGCCTCAGGCAGCAAAATGTCTTGGGCAGGCCCTAAGAAGAGAGAAAGGGCAGTATTGTAAATGTTGACAGATTATATTTGAATAGTGTTGAAATTATCATTTTTGTGCTGTCATGTTTCAGGGATTCTCTGCTATTATTACTGAGAATAATTTAGGGAGGGGAAGTCAATATTTGGGGAGCTGAAGACCAAAGTGCAAACACTTTTTTGATTCCTCTGGCTTTTATTTAAATATTTCATCAGACCTTATAGTTCAATGCTTTAAAGTGGGTGTCTGTGAGCAAGAGATTAATTTGTGCTTATTTTAATTGTTGGATTATGCTGCAGTGGTTGCTGCATTAAAAAAACAAAGCAAATTCAGCCCATAAATAAAATATAAATTCAAACAAATGAGTAATAATTAATATGTCAGCCTAAAGGCAATTTGTGTTTTATATTAGAGGCTATTTATGGTGTGCAAATGAAGTCAGATTCATATTTCTCAGATGGTTTGGGGCATTTGGCCTTTGTTGTCCCTTAATGTACAAGTCTTGCTTCTTATGTATATATTGAGCCCCCCATTTTTCATTTGATATTTTCCAGATGTGATTTCTTACACAAATATTTCAGATTCCTTTGCTGACAAAGACTCCTAGGGGCTCACATAGTTATTTCCATCAGAGTAACATCTTTATCACCACATAGATTTGCTTCATCTTCTAAACACTGTTGACACAACCTTGTCCTTTGTAGACAAACTGGGCAGCATGCATGCAAAGTAGAAGAAAAAGCCAGAGCCATTTGTACTCCATGGAGAACACAGGTAGGGTTGGACCATTTCTTTGGGAAGTGGAATGCATGGGTCAGGGAATGACTGAATGTATATGGTGAATAACTCATAATCCTTATAATCTGAAGCTGGGACTCCATTTTGTCTCTGTGCTTCTGTGGTACACTTTCATACAGCAAGGATGGCCACAATTTTCTTATCCACAATTTCCACCCACTGTCACCCTCATGCTTTCTACTGATGGTCTGCATGAACTTGCTGTTACAAGCCACCTCAAGTGGTGTGTGAGACTTCAGGACTTGCAGGAATTCACCCAGCAGTTATGTTTCCTTTGGAAAATTAGGCACAACAGAGATGATGCATATTTGTGATATACGGTTGATTTGCACATATAGTTACCCTTTGTCTAAACCACCAGGAAAATAGCCTAATATGTAATAGAAATTTTCTTCCCTTCTCTGGGTGTAGTTGAAACCTTAGTCTTGCCTGGATAGCAAATGCTATCCAGAGTTTCTGCTATCTAGAGTTTCTGCTCTGTTGTTCATCAATAGATACAGCTACTGAAGGTCTCCTGGCTCCTGCTGCTTCCTAGTATGAAGGCCAACCGATTGAAAGGCTTCCTCATACAGTGAGTAGTAGTAGTAGTAGTAGTAGTAATAATAATAATAATAATAATTTTATAATGTATACCTCTCCCATCTGACTGTGTTTTCCCAGCCACTCTGGGCAGCTTCCAACACATATAAAAACATAATAAAACATCAAACACACAAAATCCTCCTGACACAAGGCTGCCTTCAGATGTCTTCCAAAAGTTTTCTAATTATATATTTCCTTGACAGATGATGGGAGGATGTTCCACAGGGAGGGCGCCACTGTCGAGAAATCCCTCTGCCTGGCTTCCTGTAACTTCACTTCTTGCAGTGAGGGAACCACCAGAAGGCCCTCAGAGTTGGACCTCAGTGTCCAGGCTGAACAATTGGGGTGGAGATGCTCCTTCAGGTATACAGGGCCGAAGCTCACTGGGTGACCTTATACCATTTGGGTTTTCTCAGTCTATTCTACCTCAGAGGGTTGTTGAGAAGATGGAATTAAGGGTGGTGAACCATGTTCTTTGTCTTCAGCTTCTTAGAGGAAAGGTAAGATAGAAATATAATAATAAATAAATGAAATAAATATGTTAGTAGGAGAAAGTTTCTTTGCTGAGTTAAACTCAAGTCCTGGTACAATTGTCTCTCCCTGCTGAATGGAAACTTTATTTTAATTATTCTACCTTAAAATGGATTGTCAGATTAAATTCACCTACCAAGTGTTATCAACTGGTCCTGGCATTTGTATTCATGCTTGAAGATGTCCATATTCATTAGTGGATTTCTTTAGCTTAACAAACCTTGGAATTAAATGCAACCCACAAAGCAAGCATTTATCATTTGGAGATACAACCGAGAGCTAGTTCTGTTAAAGGAATGTATTGTTTCAGCCATTAGCAGTCCAATCTGATTAGGAGACTCAATCTGTTTCTGGTGGGAACCACTGCAAGCACAACAACATCATTACCATCTGTGTCCTCAGCAGAGACTTCATATCTGAGCACTTAGCATTTCAAAAATCCTACAGATGTTGATAATGCATTATTCATTTCAAGACTGCCACAGCTGTGTTACTTTCCAGTGCATTTTCCAGGCAATCTGTCCTTAGACTCTAATTTGAGCACTGTGGATTGGAGTGCAATACTGAGGCTTATGAATGGGCTAAGGTTCAGTGTGGGCCTCCATTGCAAAACCCAAAGGTTGGTGAAAAAAAGGGTATGTCAGTATTCATTTTTGGTATTCCAGTATATAATGTGAACGAATAAAACCATGCATCATGACTCTGCACCTGTGTGTGTGGGTGTGTGATACACATATAGTAAGGGGCAAAGACACTAAGATGACAGAAAAAAGCAGAAAGGGAAATGAAGAAGTATGGCAAAAGAAGATGGAAACAGAAGGTGGAAAAGGGAGGGAAATTATCCATAAAATATGTCAAACTTTTAGGCCTTTCAAAACTTTGTTCCTTTATCATACTCACACCCCCCCCATTTTATCCACTACTAAATCATTTCTTTGTCACAACTTTGCTACTTCATGGGTGACATACTTTATGGACTGACACAAGAGAGGCTGTAAGGAATTCAGGAAATACTATTTTCTTTGTGCATGTTTGGAACAAATACAGGGAAAATGAAAGCCACAGCATTGCATTACGTGCACCCATGAACAGGTACAGTACACGATTAAATGGAAGTCCTATGGTTGTTACATATCCATTAGTTGAAGATCAACAATGATCTTAGAGTGGTTCAATATATTCTTTCCTAAGAACAGGGCTACCTCTCTCTCTCCCCCCCCCCACAAACATTAGGCAGACAGCTCAAGCAGCAAATTCTAGGGGGCAAGAAAGGGTGGTGAGGTGTTGGATGACAGAAGTTTGTGTGCCATGTAGCTTACACAATGTTCAGTAGGCTGGCCTTCTTTCCATGGATGCAGTAGAAAACACTGGCAGTGGAAATTAAATCAAGAACAAATAAGTTAAATAACAGTTTTTATCCAAAAGCTATAACCATCTTAAATGCTGTAACTAAATAATATGATCTTGGGGAGTTGTGATGTGTGTGTATGTATGGCTGTAATTGTGTTTTTGTTTTTATGGGATGGCATTCAACCTCATCGTACTATGCAATGACAATAAAGTTATCTATCTATCATCTATCTATCCATCCATCTATCTATCTAAAATTCAGCTGCCAATCAAGTTAGCTTCTGAGCATGGAATGGAAAGGGGCACAAACAGTATTCCGCGTCCTCCTGTTGGACAAAGCAAGAATTATTTTTTTTGCTACTGGAGCACATTTTCAGAATGTTAATATAAGAAACATGGTGCTCCTTAAAACTGTGTTGGTGAATACTGTAAAGGGAAGAATATTACATGTTGGCTAATTTTCCATTTTGTGTGTAACCACCCCCGCCAAACCTCTGACAAGTCACGGGTATTGAAATACTACAGTTACTTTACTTTCCAAAGTTATAAGCCAGGCAAATCTATGAAGATTTGGCAAAAAGTTATTTCTGTCTTCCCATGTGTATGTACAGAAATAACTCCTAAAGGCAGAATGCTAATTTATCAGAGGCAAATAATTTATCATCCCATTAGAATTCAACATATACTATAGAGTTTCCTCTGGTAGAAAACCATTTCAGCTTTCTAGTGCCAGCAACTTTGTCATTTCATAAATAATGTTTTTCAATTGTCATGTCTTGTTAGCAGCAAAAGCAACTCTTGTCATTTCCATTTAATTATATATCATGTTTTTAAAAGAATACTCCAATTGTGTGAGTAAATAGTACCGTGTCTTACTGCAATAGCACTTCACCTCTGGAGATAAGAGTCACAAATGGAAATGTGTATGGTCTCATCATCACTGATGTGGGAAGTGAACGTTGTTTAAATTGGAAAACAAAACAAAAAGAACCGCCTCTGGTTAGGAAAACTAACACAATTAGTGGCCTTCTCTGAGTGAAATGTCAAGGCTAGAATGACAGGGATGTTTTATAGATATGCAAATACTGTAGAGAGGTAGAATATTGATGGGAACATCACACCATGCTTGGCTCCCTTTTCTTCAAACCTGTCAATTCTGAAGACAGATGCAATATAAAAGGAAAACTCATGGAGCAGGGGTAGTCAAAATGATGTCCTCTAGAGGGCATTGGACTTCAACTCCCATCCACCCCACCCAGCCTGCCTAATGGTCAGGTATGATGGAAACAGTAGTTCAGCAACATCTGGAGCCTAGCCCTGTTGATGACTGTCTGACTCTGGAATGCAATTGTCAAGCATTCAATGCAATTGTTCATCAAGGTCCAACAGTCTTACTCATCTACTCCTGCTCAGAAAGAGGTTATCTTCTTTCCGTCTCAGATATCCATCTGCATTCTCCTGGCAAAAGCTGTAGACAGCAGCAGTAGTAAGAATTTCCGATATTGTGTATATCCCTGGTGTTGCTTACTGTTTGTTGTTATTTCACTTTTATGTATATGTAAATGCTTCTTTATATGTCAGAGCCCCACCCTCCCAGGGAAAAGGTCTGCAAGGCAAGGAGGTCTTCCAGGACTCACAGACAAGATGGTCTCTGGCTTCTTCAACAGCCTCAGTTGGTTTAGCCCCGAGTGACATCAGCCTTCCTACTGAAACTACTGTGAAAATGGAAATGAAAATACTAAACTGAAAGTTATACATTAGTTTCTGAAACTATGCAAAACTCTAGTCTTCAGTACATCTGTCTCTGCCTGTGGTTGGCAGTTCTGCATTTATCCAAAGGTTGGACAATTTCTCTGTTAGCTTCTACCACTATATTTCTAGGGCTATCCTGCGCAACAAATTGAATTTGCTGCAGTTATGTGGTTGAATTCCCTAAATTAAGAGTGAAAAGTTGTTGTCTTCATCCAACCTGGAATGTATTAGTAATGAAAATAGATTGTTGTAAATGTTTTGCACTTTGTATCATTAATAATCAGCATGGTTTTAGTACTTGTCCTGACAATCTTGTTAAAGACTAAAGTCAAATTGTCCCCTCTCTTCTTCTTCTTCTTCTTCTTCTTTTGGTGCTAGACTTGTTTTCCATAAATTGCCAGAAAACAATTTATTCAATCCATCTTTCTTCAGTAATTGATTATGCGGATATTATTTATCGTACTGCTGCAAGCACGTCTTGGCATAAATTGGATGTGCTTTATCATTCCATGTTACATTGTATTTACAAATGTTCCATTTTCTGCTCATCACGGATGACTTTATTCCATGGTAAACTGGTCTTCATTAGGCAGTTTCTAGGCATTAGCATTTATCAGTGAGGGAATTTGGAGAAAAGCCCCACAATGCTTTCCATCTTTATCACATTTCTTTCCCCAACAAATGTGTTCTCAAATCCCCAGGCACTCTTTACAGTTCTTCTGCACATAAAATTTTAATACACTACAAAATATCCTTTTCTCTCCCCGTGCTGTTCTACTCCTGCTTTCCCACCTATTCATTATTGTTCAAAGTAGCATTAAAGTTTACAGGCTATTTCAACTCTGCTAATTAAAATAAAACAACATAGTTTATATAGTGTGTGGCTGCAATTTGTCTTGAGACGACATTTATCAGGTCATCCTTGTTAAGGAGCAATGAAGTTGTCAATGTAACAATTTACTTGTTAAAGGGAAGGGTGAATTGGATATCTAAACTGTTTACTTTCCTTTAGTTAGACATGCATAGTGACCTTACATTATCCATTTGAGATGACCCTTATTGCAAGAGACTCACTTTTTTCAGAAGGTCTTCCAGGGAACAAGAAACCTTAGCTGTTTACCAACAATATAATTTTAGTTCAAAAACCTTTTTCTCTTGGGTGATGCAACAACTTTGCAATATAACAGACTTTCAGTTTGACTGGCAAGTGACAACAGCCACTTATTCTATCTGTTATCTGAAAGACAGGAAATAAGTTTATGTGATCTTGGCATACTAACCTATGAAGGTCTACGTCTACACTTAAGTCACAATACTTAGCATTTTATTTTATTTTTGCTTTCTGTGCGTCTAAATTCCCTGCCCCAATTTTTTTAATTCAACCATTCATTTTGCCTCAGCCCTGGGTTGATTATAAAATTTAATGTTTTATATTTATATAGTTCCCAGGCAGTCATCCATCCAAGCACTGACCCAGTCTCAAACCCGTTTAGTTTGAGTAAGGTACCTTAGCAAAGTTAGGGTTGCCATACGTCCGGATGTTCCTGGACATCCTGAAATCCTGGACAAGGATTTCAAAGGTGGAATTGATGTCAGGGGGGAATTTCCAAAAGGCAGCATTTTCTCCTGGATCGAAAAAGCTCAATTGAAAGCTCGACAACTTTGGGGTTTTCCTTTAAAAAGCTCAAAACCTTTGGGGTGTCATGGTTTTTACCTTTTGAAATATGGCAAGGTACTTCAACAAGGTACTTAGTTTCAGCCATATATACCTTCTGACCATACTGTGGGGCCAAATGTTTGTCACCCACATATTCTTATAGCAGCCTGTATTGTGCTACTGGTATAATACAGGAGAGAGAAGAAGTGGCAAATGAACCTTGCATTATGTAGGAAAGGTTTTAAAAAAACAACTATGGAAACTTTGCTTCTCAGTGTTGTTCCTAATAATCTTTCTGGGTCTGAAAGATCATAGAATCATAGAATCATAGAGTTGGAAGAGACCACATGAGCCATCCAGTCCAACCCCCTGCCGAGCAGGAAACACCACCAAAGCATTCTTGACATATGGATGTCAAGCCTCTGCTTAAAGATCTGCAAAGAAGGAGACTCCACCACACTCCTTGGTAGCAAATTCCACTGCCGAACAGCTCTTACTGTCAGGAAGTTCTTCCTAATGTTAAGGTGGAATCTTCTTTCTTGTAGTTTGAATCCATTGCTACGTGTCCGCTTCTCTGGAGCAGCAGAAAAAAAACCTTTCTCCCTCCTCTATATGACATCCTTTTATACATTTGAACATGGTTATCATATCACCCCTTAACCTTCTCTTCTCCAGGCTAAACATCCCCAGCTCCCTAAGCCGTTCCTCATAAGGCATCGTTCTCAGGCCTTTGACCATTTTGGTTGCCCTCTTCTGGACACGTTCCAGCTTGTCAGTATCCTTCTTGAACTGTGGTGCCCAGAACTGGACACAGTACTCCAGGTGAGGTCTGACCAGAGCAGAATACAGTGGTACTATTACTTCCCTTGATCTAGATGCTCTATTCCTATTGATGCAGCCCAGAATTGCATTGGCTTTTTTAGCTGCTGCATCACACTGCTGACTCATGTCAAGTTTGTGGTCTACCAAGATGTGTGTAGTGTCACTGCTACTAGAGCTGTCACCTAGTGGGAACAATGGTAGCTCAGCAGTAGAGCAGAAGGTCTCAGAAGGCCCCCAAATCTAGCTAGAAGTGGGAAGGTTTCCTGTTTGAAACCCTGGAGAGCTTTCAATACTCATTGTAGATGATACAGAGCTCGATGGGCCAAGGGCAGTTTCTTGTGGCCCTAGTGTGATGTAGGCTGATGTAATTATACTTGAGTATTACAGTGCAAGTTTTTGGAGTGGACCAAATGGGTTAGGTATTTAAAGAGTCATGGCATGGGTGTGTTCTGATGAATTGGAATCACTGGTGAACAGCTTGCTGCAGTTATATTTTTAATGAATATTGAAAGCTTAAGTGCCATCGTTTCCCATATCACTTTCCCCCATCAAATGATTTATTGACCACTTATACATGATACATTCTCCTGTCATGGATAGCACATCATATATTTATTTTCATGAATAATGGGCACCATTTTAATTGATAGCTTCATACTGAGGAATAGATTTATTTCTACCATGAATTAAACTGTTCACAATATATAGCTAGTATAAATTATTCCACCACTTATTCTAGTTTTCCTTTTGCAACCCAACAGGCTGCTAATCTTAACAGAAATCAATCAAAGAATTCTAATACATTGCTATCCAGCCATCTCTGTGAAGCGCACCAAAACATTCCCCCCCCTAATGTTTTCAAAATGTGTGTTAAATGATGTTGCCAAGAGCCTTTGCTGAATCAAGAAACTTCTGACTTCCTCTGATAGATCTCTCTGTGAGCCACCCGTGTTTCATTTGCTTTTAGTTTATTTGTCTTCCCTTGACACCCTACCTGCCTGCCTACCCTGGACTCATTTATTACACTAGGTTTGCAACTCACAGCCTTCTTGTTAAAAGAATATGTGAAACTCATTGCTTTCAAGAAATAAAGTTAGCATTCATTCATTGAACTGGCATTCTGGTATTGATACTCTGTATGACCTTGGAAAAGACAGCTAATTGATCGTTATTATTTTAACAAAATTAATTGGAGATACTAGTGTATTTTTTTCTGAACTTGGGACCCAAAATGATTTTTTTTCCTGATGGGGGGCATACAGTCAGACTCAAAAGGAGCAGTGCGTTTTGCAGCCCTAAACTTCTAGCCCCAACATTTGAGCAAGAGAAGAATTTGAGGCTTCCTTCCTTCTTGTGTGTGCTCTTCTTTTATCACCAAATATCACCCCTGCCAAATACTTGACTCTTAAACAACCTCATTCTGACCCCTTAACTCAGTGGCCAGAGGAAACATAAGACCACACTCCCACCGTTGAACATGGAAGGGGAAGGATGAGTGTGTTTGGGGGTAACAGGTGGGGATTTGCAGGTTTGTGTAGATGGGGTAGACTTGCAAGGAAGTAAACTTATTCTAAGCCCTCAAATTGGTTCACAAAATGTTCACTATTATTTTTTTGCCTTGAATTTTTTTGGGGAAATCTTGTGTCAAAATGTGGAGAGCATTGGAGAATTATCTCATCTCTAAAAGAGATACAAATCACATGAGAAAGGAAGAGGGGTTGACAAGC
The DNA here is from genome assembly GCF_965207765.1 of Zootoca vivipara. Lineage (NCBI taxonomy): Eukaryota > Metazoa > Chordata > Lepidosauria > Squamata > Lacertidae > Zootoca > Zootoca vivipara. The sequence continues at coordinate 43,981,528 of NC_142583.1, read as the reverse complement.
TCTGAAATCTCTTTAGTGCTCCCTGACATTCTTTGTCTCTGCAAATGATCTTATTGCACTAGGAAAGTTACATGTCATTGCTTCATTCTTGAAACACCACCACTGAATAATAAAGAAATGCAACAGCTCGCATTTCTGTACATGTGTCAGAAATGTACATGGTTTCCTGTGATAGGATTTAAACTGGAATTGGAGTGCCACAGAGCACAGTCGAGAATATCATTAAAACCTAACAAACAGAACCTTTTGAACAATTCCATTGCAATGCATTGACCCAGATATTATCACAATATGTTGACCTGTCAGCAGTATTAGATATCTGTGAGTTCTTTCTTTCTTTTGAATCCCAATTCATCTTCAAATATTTCATTTTAAACATAGCTTTTTGGCATCTATGATGTATTTAAATGTAATAAGTAATATCTGAGATTCCCACCCCCCTCAAGTAGTTGACTATTATTGATTCCTGAAATGGTTGGCATCCATCTGTTTCAAAAGACCTCCGGGGTGAAGTCAAACTGCTGCATTAGCAGCACCAAAGTGACCTCTCCATGGTGCAAGCCTGGACAATGCATATGGAGGTCTTGCCCTGCCCAGACAACAAAACCCTTCTCTCGGCCTTGCTGATGTGGTCCAAAAAAAGCAGAGCAATAGGTTTGGCACCAGCTTGGCTTCAAGAGTTGTTGGAAGGAGGTGTACAAGGCACCATCCAACCACCTTAGGTATTCCATTCTGGATTTTTGTAGGGCTTACTCCAGGCATCCCCAGACTGCGGCCCTCCAGATGTTTTGGCCTACAACTCCCATGATCCCTAGCTAACAGGACCAGTGGTCAGGGATGATGGGAATTGTAGTTCAAAACATCTGGAGGGCCAAAGTTTGGGGATGCCTGGCTTACTCCTTAGCATTTTCTTCTCTCGAAGATACCCCGCAAAGCAGTGGAGGTTTAGTTTGCCTTCTCCTAGATGGGCTATCTAACCAGGTTGATGAGCTCCATCTGCCCTCACTTTCCTCTACAACATGTACAGAAACCACCTCATTGACTGCTGGACCCACAATTGGTATCATCTGCTCAATCCACTAGAGCCTGTCTTCACATGCAAGGGAAGTCCATAAATTATTGAGGGTTTAAGACCCATTCTCTACCCTCACCTGGTTTAGCCAGCCAGTCAAAGCCATTTCCTGGGTATAGCCACTGTCGTATGCTGACAGCTTCTAGGAGCCACAGGGGATTGCTGAGTGCAGGGTGGGGCCCAAAGGTGGTCAAACTACCCCAGAAAGAGCATACTCCAGATACCCCATTCCTGAAATTAGTCACTTATATTTCAGTACTATATTCTCTAATCAGGAGTCTAATGCATTTCCTTAACCCTGCTGCTAAAGTATTGTTATCTGAATTCATGGGCACTCACTGCTAAACTCAAAACAAAACATGTGCAACAGCCTGCAAGGAGCCCTACTTCTTGATTTTACTGTCTGTTTGGGATTACAAATGCAAGGGGGATGTCAAGCACCTGCTAGGCCTGCTAGGTATCTGGGGATGCTGCTTGTTTCCAAAACCCTGTGGGATTGCCTCTCTACATGGGGATTAGGGTGTATACAACATCCTGCTGTGCTACAGTGGTCTGTATTAAAGTCACATGTGGGAAAATCAGTCACAAAATAGGGAAAGCATCACAGGAAGGAACAGGGAGAATAGGAGAACTCTGAAATAAGATTTGTTCCAGGTTTGATGTGTTCCAGAACAAATCATTCATTGGAGTCAACAGGAATCACTATAGTGTCCCATACATTTAATGATAATTGCTGCTTAAAAATGTGCCCCAACGAAAGATTTTTCCGTAATACGTATCAGGCCTGAAATAAATATTTTTTCAAGCACCCGGAGTCCCCCCCATTCCCACATTTGAGGGGGCATTGATGGACATTGCTGCCTTTCGTTTTCTTCTACATTTGGACTTCTTTTTCCAACAAATCCTGTAAACACACTTGTAAAAGAGATCTGGGGTTGGGATTGGCCTCTGTTGTTTTGGGACAAAAAGTGGGGTGATGGAGGAATAATCCATTTCACCAGCACTAGGTTCCTCTGTTGCTAGGATAGGAGAAGGGGCTTATCTGCACATACATACATACAGTTGATGCCCCTTCCCCATCCTTTTCCTTGATGCCACTTGTGATCACTACTTGACTCCTTACGTTGCCAGATTGGATTAGGTCCCTTTATAAAAAGAGCAGATTAATGGGAAACCCAAAGTTATGCTGAGAGTCTCTCTCGCCATCTTTTGCAGCATGTCCAATAAAAAAAAAAATATCATTGGAACCTTAATAAAATTACTAATTGCAAGGCAAATATCAGAGCAATTAACAGAGACTAACAAGCTAATTATGAGTAACCTGAAATATCACTCAGAAGACTCGTTAAACCCAAGCATGAATAATAACATTTAGGACACGAAGTGTTTTTTTAAAGGATTAATTTTAAAGGAAAAAAGTGGGATATAAACATGGAAATAAATATAGATTATATTGAATATGCATGTATAATTGTCATAATCATTTAAAATAAGAGGTACTGTATAATGTGTCATGATTTATAAATGCCCTATTTATTGCTCACCAGAACTCAGTTCCAGCACCTCTCAGGTGGGCACCATTGCCATTATAAGAGAACAAGGGAGGCATTCATGGTGAGTTCTGGCACTTCTTTTTCTAGAAAAATAGCACTGGCTACAACCCTATCCTATGCTCACTAGCGGGTAAGGCTGTAATCCTATACACAGTTAGCAGGGAGCAAGTACCATTGAACTGAATACTGTTAGTTCAATGAAACTGAGTGGCATTTCCTTCAGATATAATGTGCTGAAGACTGTAATATACTATCTAGAATAGTTCCAATTCAATAATCACTCGCACTAGAACAAAATATTAAAAGTCAATGGCTATACTCTAGATTAAGTCGTTCCAGGATTGCAGAGAGTATCTTTCCTAGATGTTACAATGGCTCAGCTAAGAAACACCCACTCCAAAAACCTTCATGCAGGTGTAACGACTGTCAGGAGGGACAGTAAATGCTTTTGAACAGATTGTTTCCACTAAAGAGACTTGTGTTTTAGCTGATGTGATCTTGCAGGCAATTGTTCACCCACATGCACCACTGCCCATAAAATGATAGAATAATTTATATCACTATTCTTATTAAGCACAGAGCAACATCCCTAGGGATGACATATCTCTTGCGCTTGAAATAGGAAGGGACAGATTTCTCAGTCTACGATAGCTCTGCAAAGGAAAATACCTATCTACCAGCTTGTGTTAGTCTAATGGTGACTGAAAAGTGATGAGAAAAGAAACAGTCTTATTATTGTACAGGGAAAGAATGGCGGGGAAGGTGAAGTTCCATGCCAAAGGCTACAGTGACCCGTATTCTGTTGTCTCCCAGGATTTATTTGTTAGCCATTGATGTTAAATAATCTACAAATGCTGATATTCAGGTATTCCGACAAGCCTCACAAAATGGTGCTGTTGCAACATGACTTCCGCGCACAGGGGATATTGAATCGCATGGGCAATTTCCTTTTACTCCAAAGCAGCTGTAACCTTCAAATGAAGAAAGGAAGTTCACATTGGGTGCTTAATTCTTTTCCAGCAGGGCATTTTCCCTGTCAAAATCACACATGCTCTAAGCTGGTCCATATCTTTCCCCCTTTAGGATGAAAAGCAGTTGGGAATGATCTCGTTAGTTAACGATGCAGCCCAGAGGCAAAGCCTGGTGGGGGACTGTTCATTTCCTCCCAGGCAGTGGAGCTCAAGCCACTTCACATGGGCATCTAGATGAACACTGCGAGAATGAGATGCTGGATTAGATTAGCCTCTGGCCTGAAACAGCAGGCTCTTCCTACACTCTTAACATACAGGCTTTTTAGCTCAAATGGAGGCTTACGTATTTGACTTTCTCATCTGAAATTAGACCAAGGAGTCTCTCCAGAACAACCTCTGAGATTAAGGAGGCCTAGGTTGGAGTTAATGTGGGGAAGGTAAATGGTATTCAGTCATAATAAAAGGTGTCCCTTCAAAACCCACCCCTAGGAAGCCCACACTGATGTGTAAATTTATCAGACAATGCCAGCTGCCATAGCCTATCACGCCACCTCCTGATAGTGAATTTATTCTCACTTTTCCAATGAATTGCAATTTCCATCAATGTCATTGCCTGTTAGGGTGGGAGGTTTCATTGCTTCTTCCAGCCCTGCATGGCTCCTCCAATGTTTTAATGTGTGCTTTAATTAGAGCAGCAAGGCCTAGAGCTCTTGCTTCTGTCGTCACCATGCTTCCCCACTCCCAGCACATACTCCAAATGTCACTTCAGATAAAATTGCTCTGTCAACTCTCGTTTGCTTGCTTTTAACAGGACAGGGACCAAACCTGGGGCGTCCATCAAAATCAACCACTGAGTCATGCCATCTCTGTCAGCCTGGGGTGATCAGGAGGAAGAGAGGGATGCTAAGCTGATGGCCTTCTGTATAAAACAGGTATTTCAGGGATGCTGCACTACAACTCCCATCACCCATGGCCATTGGCCACACTGGTTGGGTCTGATGGATGTTAGAATCCAAACACATCTAGAGGGCCACAGGTCCCCCACCCTTGATAGAGTCAAAGCAATTTGATTTTTTTTTATACTGAAAAATTCCAACTTCATTGCAGACATATCAATCAATCAATATACTTTATTCGACCGATAGTCAGAAACAAAAAAACATTTCTCAATACAAAGATAAACATATAAAACTGAAGGCATCAGAGGGGTACATAAAAATATAAAAATATAAAACTGAAGGCATCAGAGGGATACATAAATGGGGTATGACCGCGCTACTAAACCTCCTACAGATAACCCACACATTGCAGACATAGTACATGCTGGTGTAGCTTCAATCTGAATTTGGAATCTGCTAGTAGGAAAAGCAGAGTCAACATGTTGCAAAAGCAAAACAAAATGTGGGACTTTGGTGAGATGACATCGGTGAACTAGTAGACAAGATAAATATATATTACTTATATATTACTTTGTTTCCTCACCATTTCAATATCATTAACTACAGGATTTTTAAAAGACATTTTGATGTATAAAAAAGCTTAAATCACAGAGGCAAATCTCTCCACCATCACCCCTTCAGTATACAGCAGAGATTTCAAATGCATATTTCATATTCTCTCTCTCTAAGGTCACTTGAAGATTTGCTCAGGGGCGGAGTGCAGATAATGCGGTGGGAATTTGCATTGCAAGCATGAGACTGGCACTGTGATGAGATGATCTGCCTTTCAAATGAGAATGAAATTTCACCCTAATTCTGGGTGTCCTATAAAAGACATACATATTTCCAGGTTAAAGATAAGACACACGTTAATGATGGAAAAATTGCCTGCAATACATCTTAAAGTACTTTAGAATGAGGGTGGGGAAATCTCACAACCACACCAAATTCCTAAATCCCATTCCCTTGCCCTCACAATTCCTGTGGAGATTGGGAATGCTTTTGAATATTCAGTTTATGCCCACTTCCAATAATAGGAAAGGGGTCACTATTTTAGGGAAAGGGCTTAGTGACAGGGCACATCCTTTCTCTGTAAATCTGTAGCAGAGTTGTACACCGGATCTGATCAGATCCCAAATCCCAATTGGGGCTAATTTAGGTTGATCTAGAATTCAGCCAGATTGAGTTAAAGGCAGCCCTGGTTTGGCCCAGGCCAGACTGGGTCCCTTGGAGTGATCTGGATCTGTCAGGCGGGATGAGGGTATCTGCCAGCTGGGGGGTGGAGGAGCCTGTGCTTATATCCTGCTTTCCCCCCACTCCTGACTGCATGTTCAGGTGGGGTTTTAAACCCTAGTTAAAAATGAGAACGGTTGCAGGGGGAGAAGGAGTCATGAACACATGCCTCCTTCTCCCCCCACCTCCTAACCCCATGAATACATTTTTTAAAAACAACAACAACAACAACAACAACAACAACAACAACAAGCTATTCTGTGTGTGCTGAGCTGGCAGGACCAGTGGCTGACCTGTTGTCAAGCACAGGTTGAGCAGCATGATCCCACTTCCCCCTTCTAGGCATGAAAACCTGACTCTTGTTTTTTGCTGCTGCTGCTTAACACTGTATATAAAATTTATCTTGAAGTGAATAGGCTCCTAAACATCGCTCACCAACCTCCTGCAGAAATCTGAAATAGCAGCCCTTAACGTGAGGATTTGTCAGTCAATGCTAACATCTTAACATATATTTTTATTAGGTTTGATATAACCATAAAATGCCCTCCCATCACACTTGCACACAAAATCTTTTTTCAAAGCAACCCAGGTCATATTGCAGTGGTTGCCAACATGGTGCCCCTGAGATGTTGAACTCGAATGCCTACCGGTATCAGCTTCAAATATTGTGGCCATTGACAGGTGCTGTAGTCCATCAGCATCTGGAGAGCATCATATTGGCTACCCTTATTTTATTTTATCCCCTCTCTGTGAAGTAAATTAGGTCATGCATAGAGAAGATAATGGTTAGATTTCTCAATGGAATTTGCTCTTGTTTCTAATAGTCAGGAATGCAGGAGTATTCCAGAGCTTGAACACTCATTTTAAGCTTGAATGTCCTCATGGAATGCTGCCACTATTGCCTCCATCCTCCACTCCTCAAGGGCCCAGAATCTCACTTGCAGTGGCAGGGAATATTGCAGCAGTGGTACTGTAGGTACTCCCAGACTGGTGGAGGTATCTATTGCTAGCAGATATTCTGGGACTAACTCTTATTGCTAGTAGGGGTAGAAATGCCCTAGTGTTGCCCTGGAAACATCAAGTACCATTGTTGACACCTGCCTTCTACCCATGCCACAAGGTATGTTGCTGGGCCATGGGGCAGGGGAAGAGAAGCGCCAATGGCAGCACTTGAAGTGAGCAGGCTGCATGCTTGCCTTGATGCTGTATTTGCTTTTCTGAGTACCCTGTTTCAAATGCTTGAGGCATCCCAACATAACACTTGAGTGAAATTAAGGAAGTCCTTAAATTTGACATAGGCACATACCCCATGCATTTCTGCCACAATATAATGTATCTTCAGCTTTGTATGAAACTCTTTGTTTCTGTTCTTAACACCACCTACTTAGCATTTTTAGACACACACCCTCTCCTTATAGCTTAATGCAATGACACAGCTCAGAGTGCTCCTAAATTTCATCAATTTACTGCTAAATAAACTTTTATTTTAATATGCACTTCATTGCACTTACTGTCTAGCTTCTGGAATTAAATACTAAGTTTATAGTTGCAACCTTTTAAGCTAGTAAATTTATTCTGTTATTCCCATTTCAACTACTCTGTCATTTCCCTCTTACATCGCACAGAACTGACTGCCATAAAGTCTTGTTTTAATGTAGCTTCTGTCACATCTGTAATCCTTTACTAGCAACAAGGATATAAAAGAAATAGCTTTGGAAACACAGGTGAATTTCCTCATTCATGCAATGTGGCTTGCAGATAGTGTTTTGCTGTGTTGCACTTGCATAAAAACAAGTAATGCAATAGACCAATTTTTTAGCTATAATCTTGTATATTGTACAGGTTCAACCAGTTGTATAATCCCCTCTCTCTGTCCTTGCTCCATGCCCTCCCCAAGTGATGTTGCATGGCTGGAGTGTTCTTAAACTGCAATAATGCTTCTTGTATCTCTGGATTAGATTAGATTAGATTAGATTTCTTTATTGTCATTGTGTAATTACAATGAAATTGGATGCTATCCCATAAAAACAAAAACAAGAACCAAGAAACAAAAAAAAAAAAAACACATTTTCAGCCACACATTCACAAACCTACACAACCCTTCAGGTCAATTATTTAGTTACAGTATTTAAGATGGTTATAGCTTTTGGGTAGAAACTGTTGGAAGGGGATAGAGGATGGATCTTTGCGTATGGAGGTCCCCAAAACCACCCCTCAAATAACTCACACCAAAGACAGAATTTTTGTTTAATGGTTTTTGGCATGAATTTGGCCACAACTTTTATTGAATACAAATCAAACCAGTGAGTGGTTGCATAGTCATTGGTTCTCCAACTGTTACCTAAGGACAGAAATAAACTCGCCTTGTCAACAAGGGGAAACCCTACAGGGAGAGACAGGGAGTCGGGTCCAATAGGCTCTCCCCTCAGGGGCTCATGCGTGTTGCTGGTCCCCTACTGGGGATATGGACACTGCATAGAGCCCCTGTATTCCTGACTGGAATTTCCCCTAACTCTGGCATTAACACAAGGGGCCAACGAAGTCAACAGACCCCATATACAACCAATAACCAATGCCTAACTGCCCACCTTACAAGTTGTGACTTATTTGCTTTGCAGTAGGCAAAAACCAGATGGCACCAGCCAATCAGCCAAATGGAAAAATTCCTACCAGGCCCCTGAATACAGGCAACCCCTTGAGAGGCACAGCAATGTCAACACAGAGGCCTAAAAAACAGTGGAGGGAGGGTGGGGATCCGAAACGCAGACAAAGAGAAAGAGAAACCTCTTTCCTTTGCTTTTAAACCCAGGGGGCTGACCCACAAAATCGCAATGTCAGAATTTGCCCAGCAACAGAGGAGTGACCACTCATGCCCCCACCTTTGGACTCAGGCGTGGTTTGTTAAGCCTCCACTGCAAATCGTGCTCACCATGATGGTGAACCCACATTGTGTTGTAGAGTTGGTTTGCTCCTTCCTGGGTTTTTCGTATTCAGTTTGTTGGTGCTGTTATAAATCAGTTGAATATTATTTCTGAGCATACTTTGGATTCCAGATCTGAATCTATTCTCTTTCCCCCCTACCTTCTTCTCTGAGTTAATCAGAAAGGGAAGACATTACATTTGACGTAACATTTTTTCATGTACCAAACATTTTTTCTGGATGCACACCTTCATGAAGTCCTGAGACCTGATTAGATGTTACCAAGGAAAAATCTTGCTACCAAAACACTCTTCCTTAGGATGGTGGTGCAATGCTTTCAGTGCACTGACCAGTCACACAGAGTCTATGCAAGCTAGCACCACAGCTTCAAGGATGTGCCAGTACTGTATGTGACCGGAACCACGCTAAGAAAAGATCACTAAGTGCTTACACTTCTGTATGCAGCCCTTCATTGAGATTTTCTGGAGGGGCTCGTGCTGAAAGAAACATGTAATTTTTTCTGAGGACATCATGTTTTGAGGAAATATAATTTAGTAGAATAAGATGAAACTCTAATCTCACAGATTGAATGTGGATGCATTCAAAATATGGTTGCCAGTAAAGGGAATAAAAAGGGAGACATTCACTCTTGTAATAAATATTGCCTGAGGCAGAGGATCAGTCACCTGCTAGTACTGTACTTCCTTATTGATTTGGCAGAGACCCAGGTGGCACTGTGGGTTAAACAACAGAGCCTAGGGCTTGCTGATCAGAAGGTCAGCGGTTCGAATCCCTGTGACGGGATGAGCTCCCGTTGCTCGGTCCCAGCTCCTGCCAACCTAGCAGTTCGAAAGCACGTCAAAATGCAAGTAGATAAATAGAAACAGCTACAGCAGGAAGGTAAACGGCGTTTCCGTGTGCTGCTCTGGTTCGCCAGAAGTGGCTTTGTCATGCTGGCCACATGACCTGGAAGCTATACACCGGCTCCCTCGGCCAATAATGCGAGATGAGCGCGCAACCCCAGAGTCGGTCACGACTGGACCTAATGGTCAGGGGTCCCTTTACCTTTATCTTAAAAGCAAAACTGAAGGAAGAAACTGTCCTTATGTATGGAGCTTGTAGGGTACCCATAATTTTGTCAATCACTGTATAATTCTATTTAGGAAGACTGTTTTTATACCATTAATATGGGGCTTGTATAAATTAATTGTTCTCATAAACTATATAACAAATATCCTATTGGCAATAGATAGATTGGCAATAGATAGATTTTTAAAAACAAACTAACAAACAACCCCTACAAAACTCCAGTCACATTTCTGAGAGCCAGTTTGCTGTGGCAGACAGAGGTCTTTGGATGAGAGAGCTTTAGTTTTAAATCTCTACCTAGCCTTGAAATGCACCAAGTGGCTCTCTTAGCATCATTCACTTATATTTTTTGGATTGTTGTGTGGATAAAAAAGGATAACCACAGGTACCCGCCAGATTTCATGCAAACAGCATCTTCAAAGCAGCCTTGTATTGAATCAATGTAATATAAGTTGTCAGCAGACTCTGTGAAACTGTCTAAAGAAACATAGACTTAGTGTGCCCTTTATGGCGGCTGCCATTTGCTGCTGGTCGTGGGGGGAGGGCAGTCTCTTCACACAGCTAGGTGGGATCCAAGCCCTCCTCTTCTGGACATGCATATATTTGGTGTGAAGCTGGCATCCCAGGCCCAGCCCACCCTATCAGGTGGGCACTGGAGGGCCAGGTGTGGACGCAGGCTGGGCAAAAGCCAGGGCCACCTTCCCCTCTGAAGAGTAGCAGCACCCAATGTCCTGCCTCTTGCCGTTGTGGAGCCAGCTGTGGTGGGATCACCTATCCTCCTGCCCTGCTACTTTGCATGTGTGGCTCAAGGACATTACTATGGAAAACATGGTCTATCTACAGGTTTTCACCTGCATCGTAGCAAATGTCACAACTTTGGTGGATAAGGCATTGGGTATCCAACATCAGGGTGCCCCATTAAAAGGGTCCAGGAAGGGGTATTGCTGTCTGGGAGCCCATGTGGGGGGCCGATGGGCAATAGCACCCCTTCCGAGAGGCGGAAATGGCAGGAACACCACCCCTGTTAAGGGGTATTATTCAGGCCAATGCTGATCCATCTCCAAGTTCAACCAGCAGGCATGCTGGTGGAGGGTGGATACTTACCCAAGGTCTTTGCCAAACCAATTTACATCTGTAATCAGTAAAGTTGTGGCCTATTTTACCCTATCAATGGTCTCCTATGTCATATTCATCATTGTATCCCCCCCCCCATCGGACCACCTTATGTGTTTGGGTCATGATACGATGGTTCATCACCCACTTTAGTATTGATATCAATTGCATGGATATCTGAAAAAAAGCATTCACCTGTATTTTTCTAAAGTACAATAATTCTGGAAAGTGCAAAAATGAACAAGAATTTATGTTTAGAAATAATTGATCAACATGGAGCTGTGCATGTAAAATCACCATGGACTTTTCAAAAGACAAACCGTAGGGTTCCAAGAATGAAATACACAGTTAATGTCAGCTTTGCTGTGCTGACATCCTGGATAGTCTTTGAAATTCTTGCTCAAAGTTTGCACTTCATACATCTCATGAAGAAAAAAACCCAGCTGTTTAATTTACCAATGGCTTAAACAAATTATGTAGATATAAATTTAGTGTTTCTTTGCATCATGTGTGAGTGTTTCTATAACAGTTGGAGAATAGCCATCAAGCATGGGCAAACTGTTAAAACTTAAATCTCTTTTGCAATTAGTTACTTTTTAGTACAGACCTTCTTCCACCTTGGGAATTTTTAAATTTTATTTTATTAAATTTATATCCTGCCCATCTTCTCAAAGGAGCCCGGGGTGGGGGGGTAAACACATCAGTGATAAAATACAATCAATAGCAAATGTTAAAACAGATTCTAAAACACATGTAACCAAATTTTGCATCTAAAGCTGAAAACAATTATGCAGGTATCTAAAACAGCATCATGAAGAGGCCTACCTGATGCCAATAGGCAAGGAGTCCCAGAGCACAGGTGCTGCTGCATTAAAGGAATGACTCCTTGCAAATGCAAAACGAACACTGTGTGACACTTGTAAATATGCAAGTTCCACAGATAAAAGTGATTGAATATGTGCTTATGGAGTAAGGCGATCCCTTCATTAAACTGGTCACAAGCTGTTCAGGGCTTTACATATCAACAATATTCAACAGCAATATCTCTTTAATGGTTATAATATGCAACCAGGACCAGCCCTGCTATTAGACAGAGTGAGGTCATTGCCTCACACAGTTAATTTGGATGGTCAAGAAAGGGCAGCTAATTGTTTCTTATTTAATTTATGATCATCATATTTTTACTCCTAGAGAGAGACTCTTCTGGATCTTTGTGCCCCAGGTACCAAATAACTTGGTTGAGTATTACACACTTTGACTGGGACAGGATTTTCTGTTTTGGGTCAGGCAGCAAAATATCCTCGGCTATCTCTGCATGCAGCTCTGTTTAGTACATGGAAGAAATGCCGGTTTATTAACAAACACAGAGGCCTTCATTTAAAAGCTGTTGCATTTAAGTGCCATTTAAAGCAAATGAATGAGTAGGATAAATCTAAGTCAAGTTCCATTACCTTCAGTGGCACTTTAGCCGGATTATGGGTAGAAAGTTGATGGAAAATCAGTACTATTCATAAGGCTCCAAGGAGATTGTAAGCAAACATCCACATTCTTCTCCCTCATAAAAAGAGTGACCATGTTCAGGTTTCCAGCAGAGCAGCCCAATTCACTTCCCTAGTCTGATATTACTGCTATATAGATTAGTAACAAATTCCAGAAGATTGACCACCACAATATATATTTCCTAAAAGGCGCTCACACACTCTTCATTTGCTTGTATCAACAAAACCAAACATCCCCGCCCCCCGCCCCCCGGCATTAAAAATGTGAAGGGGATCCTCACACAATGAAAGGGAAATGGGCCCATAGATTGAGCATAGATGTCTGCAGTGAGGAAGTCAAAATGTGTAGGCATCTATGAGAGGTAAACCATGAGACTTTTAATCTCAGCGTCATGGGTTCGAGTCCCATAGTGGGCAAAAGATTCCTGCATTGGCAGGGAGATGGACTAGAGGATTCTCATTGTCCCTTCCAACTCTATGATTCTATGATCCAATGATTGCATAAGGCTCCCAGTCACATAGAAATTATGTGCATACATCTCTAAACATATAGGCTTCCCTGCAGCACATGTATATATAACATGTAGATGACATGGGTGGGGGTAGTCAGTACACACAACATCAATGGCAGCACCTGGTGCTACAGCCCAACTTCACTCAAAATGTGTAGGTCCCCTTCATGTGAGTTATGGGTGAGGTGGGGGCTAATGGCTTTCTTATATGTGAATCCAAGTTGTCAGGTGGTGGTTGGAGAAACCTATCAGACCCATCTTCAGTTAAAGCAGGAGGCGCAGGTTGTTACTTGTTTTCATCCAACTGGTTAAAGTGTTTCATTTATTTGCCAGTCTTCTCTTAGATTTCCATTTCTAGTACAGTGGTACCTCTACTTATGAATTTAATGCGTTCCGAATGCATATTTGTAAGTTGAAAAAATTTGTAAGTCGAATCCCATAGGAATGCATTGGGAGAAAAAATTTGTAAGTCAAAGCAACCCTATCTAAAAATTCGTAAGTAGAAAAAATCCTATCTAAACCACATCCAAGATGGCGGACGGAGCTCCATTCGTAAGTAGAAACATTCGTAAGTAGAGTTATTCGTAAGTAGAGGTACCACTGTAAATAGCATGTTGATCAAGTGGCATGTGGTAACTAATATCTGACAATGGCTGGAACCAAATAAGCACTTTGGGAGCAGAAATGTCTTTTTCTGGATCAGCACAGTTCAACAATATTACAGCACAGGCAACCCACAGAAAAGAAGACACATTGCTTTTCAGACATTTAGCTTGGTGGTTTTTTTTTTTTTTTAAAAAAAGGAAAATAAAATATAAGCGAGTGTGTGCATGCATATTTGCACACATGTGTAAACTGAAAACTTATTTTGGGTGCTATCAAGAGAAATGAGATAATCCCCAGATACTAAGCTTTTCATTGTCATTACCTGACTGTAGCTGCATATTAAAATATGGCTTTAGGGAATGGAAAAAAAATCAAAATGCTGCAAAGCATCTATTAAAGGTTATGTAAAATGACTTTAATGGGAAGATATCTTCTTTGATCTTTTTTAATGAACTGCACATGAAAGCTTGGGCTTTCAAAGGCTAAAGGAATGCAGTGATGTATTCAACATTGACATGTATGTGCTACTTTGAGTGGGAAATGAATGGATTCTTTGATAGAAACTGGTTTTAAGAAGATTATTGAAGTGATATTCACTTTTTGACTAGAGCCCGAAAATAAACTGAATTCCACCTCTCTCTTTTTTGGGTAGAAATACAAAATAGTAGCTCTTTAAAAGCAACACAGTATTCTTCAAATTTCAGAGCAAGTCATTTTGCAATGATACTATGGCAATCAGCTAAAAAAATTAATAAATTAAATCAGCTTCTGACTGAAATTATACAACCACCTAACAAATGAAAATGTAATTATCCTTTGAAATCTGCTCTTCTCCAAAATACATTTATAAAAGGAAAATGTGCATTAAAATACATATATTAGTGAAAATAGCATGTAAAAATTCATTTTATTATGGAAACTCCTTGCAAAAGTGTGTATATCAATCAAAAATGCATACAATTATGTGCTTATTAGGAGAAATTTGTGCCAAGATGTTGATTGAATTTTTTCTATTTAGAACACGCAGGTTGTTGTGGAAATGTGGACAACTGAATTTAAGTTGGAAAAATGAAAGCAGAGAAAAAGCAAAAGTGTCAGATTTGTGCACACAGGATGAGATGGTTGGACAGTGTTATCGAAGCTACCAAGGTGAGTTAGACCAAACTGTGGGAGGCAGTGGAAAATAGGAGTGCCTGGCGTGCTCTGGTCCATGGGGTCACGAAGAGTCAGACACGACTAAACAACAACACACAACTCACATACCCTCCAGCCCAAAATCTCAAAAATAAAAATGTATGCTCATCACTTTTATAGCTCTTCATCTTTGAGCAGGGAAATTGCTAGGACACTGCTCATGACATAAAATTGCATAAATGTGTTGAGCCGTTAGTAGCTAAAGACTTACTGACACTATCTTTAAAGTGCACTCAGTTGCCGTGTAAGGAAAGTATTCCCCACCCCCACCCCAATATTGGCATAGGAAATCGGGGACCCAGCAAAAAAGATAAAAGGCTCAGACCCTTTCCCCCCCACAATGCACCAATCCTGAAGAGACTTCTTTTCCCCAAACAGCAGATAGCTACACCCTATCCTAACCCTAATTTAAATGGGATTAAGCCCCACTGAATTCCATGGGATTAGACATGGCTTGAATGGTAGGTTAAAATTAAAGGAGGGCTACAGAGAATGAAGAATCCAAAAACATTAGTATTCTATACTGGCTCAAGTGTAGGACTGCATATAACTTTTGTACTTGATTTGTTTGTTTATTCATTAACTTTTCTTTTATGACAGATGGCAATTGCTAAACTATTCCCTTATGTCATTGTTAAACATTATAAAGGTTTTTATTTCCTCCTCCGAAAGAAACTAATGGCAAAACCCTTTAGATATCCCACACCTAGATTGGTGCCTGAATGCCATTAAAGTGTTGTCTGAATGCCATTAAGTATAGTTTATTGAATTCTAGATTCTGTGTGTTGTAACTATGCAATTTTGTGGTATTTTTATTTTGCCTTATTATTAAAATGCCAGCCTGTTTGCCAGTGTTTCCTGCCAAATTATTGATATGCCAGAAGATCATAACCCATTCCCCCTTATCACTGTTTATTCTTTGCTAGGAGGAGAATTTAAAGCGGAACTGTCAGCCACGGGTATCTAAGGGTATTTAAGGAGGCAGCAATACCGAAGGCTTGTGCATACCTCCTCTAAATAAAATAAAGTGAATGAATAAGGTCTCGTTTGGCAAAATAAAAGCAGTGGTCTTTGCGCTGCAACAGAAGGAGTAGTGCCTGCTATTGTTTACTGCTTACTTCTATAAATGATTTTCACAGCAGTAATTCAAAGAGCCTCTGCCTGCCATTGCAATGTGTGGTATAATTCACAAGGCTGTCATTTTTAATTGGTTAGTCCAGGCCATCTAGACACATTGTGACTGGTGAGAAAAAGAAGTCAAAATAATTCATCAGAGCCAGTTCTGTGGCACAATAATGCATATTTTGGAGGAGCATTTCATTTTTTCACTGTTGCTGTCCTTACTTAATTACACTGAATTCCTTTGTTTTGTGTTTGGGGAAAAAATGCTATGATAGCAGTCTGGCTCAAACTTTTTGAACTCACTCCTTCCCCCAAAAAACTTATTCTGCCTTCTGCCTTTTCCCCCTCCATCCCCATCTCAACACCAACCATCTGTCCCTGTGGTGAGCACAGTTCTGTATATAGACAGCCTGCTGCCAAATGGAAAGATATATGGGTTGGGAGTCACTAATCCAGCCAGGGCTTCAATATATAACAAGATGTCTCTAACCTCCCCTTAAATCACATAGGGAAATGGCATTTGAACAAAGCAACACTGTTTCAGTAATCTGATTTCAAAGATAGTGTTGTGGAGAAGCTTTGCCACAGGACCTGAAGGGAGGAATGCTCCAATTGCATTAGGATCTCATCTCACCCTAAATCTAAATCAAATAAGTGTTGGAAATGTAAAGCGAAATTAGGTTCTTTTTATCATATGTGGTGGTCTTGTAGTAAGGTTAAAGCTTATTGGGATATGATATATAACGAATCGAAAAGGATGCTTAAAATAATGTTTGTTTAAAAAACCCAGAAGCTTTCCTTTTGGGAATTATAGGGACAGAACTACCTAAACTTATTCATGTATGCTACTACAGCGGCAAGAATGTCAGTTGCCCCCAAATGGAAAGAAGTCCCAGCAAAGGAAGAATGGCTACAAAATCTTATGGAATATGCAGAAATGGCAAAACTTACCGGAAAAATAAGAAATCAAGATAACAAATTTTTTTATATAAAAGAATGGAAATGGTTTATTGAATATTTACAGACAAATTGTAAACAGATAAGAACATTGGCAGGATTATTGTAATAACCTGCAGTTTCATATGAGTATATATTTAAAGTAGATGAATAAATGACACAAATTAAGTTAATTTGAATACGAAGAAGATATTAAAAATAAATTTAAGGAGCCGCAGAAAAAGGGTGAAGGAAGTCAAGTTTTAAAATGTTAAAATGATTGTAAAATTATTGGAATGTATAAACCTGAAGATCATATAGATGGTAGATAATAGATGATAGATAGATAGATATAGATATAGATATATGGATCCTATCTCACCCTATACCACTGTGTCCTGCATAAGGAGTTGCACCACAATTTAAGAACCACAGTGGATGATGGGGAACTGTCAATGCTCATTACAGTATAACAAAGCTTGCAGCTTCTTTTCCTTTCCTCCCCACATCACTTCATAGAGCAGGGGGGGTTCAGTCCTGCTGGGTACTGCTTTGCCAATATATTCCTTGTTGGTATCCTTCTGGTGAAGTGGAACCCTGCAGCTAGCAGGTGACTGGTGTGGTAGAGGGTTCAGTTCCACTCAGGCTGCAAGTGCCTATTTCTCTCCTGGGAAACAGGAATGTGCAATCCAATTGCAGTGAAGGCTGTTTGAAAGTTTGTAATGGTTGGGCTCATCATCTTGGTTCAAAATGGCATCTAAACACCCATTCCTTAGTATCAGGAACCATCAGGTAATTGGAATCATGCAATGTTCAGACTTGTCCAGATGAGAACTGTCATACCAAATTGGGCAATGATATCTTCAGCAGCATCCAAATCATTTCAGTTTGGAACCATCATGCCATATTTAGCGATGATATATTTAGAATAATTCAAATTGGCAGATTTCATAGTGGCTTGGTCCACCATCTTGCTACAAACTGGCACGCAACGACTTCCAACCAGAGACCAAAACCTTCTTCTTGATTTCAGGAACCATCATTTCAGGGACTGGCCAGGTATATTTCCAGAGGTGTCCAAATCAGTGCAGTTTGAACTGTTCAGTCCACCATCTTGCTTCAAAATGGCAACCACATATAGACCATCAGCCGCTCCTCAATATCGGAAATGTTCACATACATTGGAATGACAGTATCTTCAGAGGCATCCAAATTGGCACAGTTCATAATGGTTTGGTCTACCATTTTGATTTAAAATGCACAACTTCTAAGGAACATAGTCCTCAATCTCAAGAATTATGACACAAAAATGGGTGACAGTATCACCCGAAGCATCCCAATTGGAGAAGTTTGAAATGTTTCAGTTCCACATCCTGTTTCGAAATGGCCTCTGGCATCCAAACACCGATGAAAACCAGCTCATCCACACCAGCAATAATTATGCCAAATTGGGTGTCAATATCTAAAAAAAGCATCCATACCAATATAAGACAGATAAATCACATCATTCCTGATCTTAGAAAGGATTTTAACTGTCTTCCATGCATTCTTGGAAATAGCACTTGAGTAGAACTAATCGTCCACAAACCAGGAAACAGGAGCATTCAAAGTGGGAATGAGTGAGTACTCACAAACAACACAGGTTTGTTCTTGTATTTGCCAGACTATGTTGAGGCATTTCATGTGAAGCAATACTGTGTCTGATTTGGTACTATAATTACTTAACTTTAATAGTACGGAATAAGAACTAAATTTGGGGGAAATTGTTGCTTTGTTCATCTTTTATCAGCGTTCACTAAGCCCAGTAGTTTGAGTAGGAGTACCTACTGTGCTGCAACGCAGAAGTTTCTTTTGATGATTATGAGTGTATAAGTGACTTGGCATGCACTGATACCTGAAGATAATGCATTAGAAATAATGTATGGAAATTGGATTTTGTTTGAAATTAATATGGGAGTCCACTATGGATACACCCTGTATTCTTTGATTTGGTTTGGATAATGATTACAGTAGCAGATGGTAAGAACTTTCAAGTTAATTGGACTCAGTAGGAAGAATAGAATGGCTTTGACTTTGTGTTGACATTACTGTGCTCTCTACTAACTCTTAAATGCAGCATAAAATAAATGTTTCAAGCTGCAATCCTATACTTGCTTACCTGGGAGAATTAAATCCATTGAAATTGGTAAGATGGTTAGAACTTTCCAAGGCTACTTATCACTGATTTTTTTTTTTTAGTATCTTTTTGAGTATCTGCACAATGCCTCTATCTTCTCATTTTAGTTGATACTCTTTTCATAACAACTCCTTTAGAGGTGAGTGAAGATCAGAATACTGCCAATGTTTATGGGCACTACTGCACACCTGTATGAACAGGCACTGTGGTCTTGGTGCCGAAATATCTGAGGGGCCATAGCTCTAGTCAGCAACCATTGCCAAATCCTTAATGCTGCAAGCCTACAAAAAATCCATTCCTGTATTCAGCCCTACTTGAAAAGAATTTTTATTAGCTAATTTAAGGGAGAAGCATGATGAATGTCTCCTTCAAAATTCTAATCATACCTTTTGCTAAAGTTGTATCTGGTAATAGAAAGCCCTTCTGGCAATATTTATCTACATATAATGCATAATGTGTTAGATATAAGACCATTTTGAAGGGAAATAGCTATCTGATCGAAGAATATTATAATAATAGCCATTTGTTTACCTAAAGTAACCTTATATTCTTTCTGTTCCTTATTCTTACATTTTTCTAAGAAATAAATTCTATTCTGACTAGTCTGTATTTATTTATCCATTGTACAGTCTGAACTGTCTATGTATTGTGCATATATACACAGATGAAGCTCAATGTCACTAACCTGTTTCTCCACCAGCTAGTCTAAAATTTTATCAAACACTTTTATCCATAGTTGGGGGTTACCATCAAGTATAATGTTGCTTCATGAAATAAGCTGATAAGATACTTAAGAAGTGCTTGGACACTTCATAGTATATACTTGCAAATCAATTTAACCTTACCAAAATTTCAGTCTGAGGAATGATGGTCAAGATGCCGTCACTACTGAGAACAGTCAAGTCCATTTGATCTCACCAGTGATGCCAAACACATGTTTAAATCTCTTCTGAATGGCGGACCTGTTTTCCATCCCTCCGACCTTCGTAAGGAATTTGGCGGTTGCTAGGGGAGTAAATGGCAACCCCCTACCCTCTCCGGGGGTTACGGAGAGGGGCAGCTGGCCCGCGATGCCCCCAGACCCACTCCGACTGTTTTTGGAGTGGGGGGAGCTAGGGCTGAAGCACTTACGAGGGCCGGGACTCCCGGACGCTAATCTGCATGGCGGGGATTTCCATGGTTAAAGAAGATAATTAGGCTTAAATCTATGGACATACTTCAGAAGGAGGCGAAGAAGCGCTGTTTACTGCTGAGAAATTTATGCTGCTGAGGGAGAGGAGTCAAAGGCTGTATTTCATCTGGAAGAAGGATTGATGGGGACGGAGCGATAAGGGAAGTGAGTTTTTTTTTTACTTTTCTTCATATGAGTTACTTCGTACCTTCCCAGACGCGATGTCCTGGCTTGTTTGGAGTGAAAGAGAAGCAAAAGACTGTGTGAGTTGAACTTTATAAACTGTTGTTACTGAGCATATTTTTTAAAGATGTGGAGTTGCCGATGAGAAAAGCCCCCCTCTAGTTGGACGGGAGGAGTGCCTGGACGCGTTCGGAGGATTTATGAGCTGTGACGTACTTTGAATTGGAGCAGCGACCTGAAGCTAAGTTCAGCTATAGGGCAAGGAGATCCATTAATTTACCAAGAGTCTATGCATGGTTTGATGTCTGGATCTTCTGCCTGGAAAAGCTGTAAATTTTACAAAGATCGTTAATCTACATGGTTATGAGAGAAAACGAAAGTGATTTGAGTTTTTTAAGATGGCGCTGCTTCGTGTTGACGACGCAACAGGGAGCTCCAGACCAAGAAGATTTATGGGGAGGCTGGACTGATTAACCCACACAGGAGAAAGAACATTTGTGAAACCTTGTTTGATATTTACCTCAGCAGCTGGGAAACAATCGGTTGAAAGAGGAAAACATCTATGTGACTGTAAGGGAAAGATCTGGATTATTATGGACCCGGAGAGACGATTTGAATTTTAGAAAAAAGACGACAGTAGACGGTTGCGAGGAATCCCCAATTTCTTGAAGCATGGGAACCCCCCAAAATTTTTAGATGATTTGGTATAACATTCAGTTTGATTGATATATATGTGTATAATTTGAAATAATGTGATATAATTGGTTTTAATTGGAAAATTAATAAAAATATATTTTAAAAAATAAAATAAATCTCTTCTGACATAAGTTGCTTAACTTTGGCAGCATCATTTATTTCCTGAATGGTTAAAATCTTGGTACCCTGGCATCAGAGTGACTTACAATAAGAGCATGAACAGCACAATCATATAAATGTATGCTCTGAAGTAAGTCCCTTTGAGTTAGCAGCCAAAATTGCAATAAACACAGAAACAGCAGAAACGGGAAATCTGGGTTTAATCCCGCAGGAGCAGAGTTGCACTCTTGGGACACTCCTGCCAGTAGGATGACTTTTCATGATTCTCCCTTCCTCCCTGAAAATCTGCTGTAGAGAATTAGAGACAGTCAAAGAGTGTGTGGTGTAAGGGGGACTGAAAGGAGAAAGCAGGGTGTCAGTCCTGTCGGTAAACAGAAGGCACTATGCTATTTGCAGACGCCATTGAAGGCACAAATATAAAAAAGAGGCCTTTAGGTGAACAGGTTTAGGGAGGAAGTTGCACAATTTGGGCACCACATTGGAAAAGGTCCTCTTTTCAATAGTCTCCATCTAAGTTCAGAAGGCAGAAGCACCTGGAAACGGTTTTGTAAGAGGATTTCAAATAGTGAAAATATTCATATGGAGAATGTGATCCAGGACCTTCAGCAATTTGAAGGTCAACATTGTGCTTTTCCCATTAAAATAAGTAAGACTTAAGTTAGTCATGGCTGTCTTCTCTCATCGATTGCAATGGGACACGATGGCTAGTTTAGGGCCCTGGGCTCCAATGTAGCAGCATTCAGGTATCTATCCATTCTGCTTTTAAGCACTTTTCTCATGATGACTCTGTTCTGTGTGCTATACATTTTGTACAATTGCTTAAGCAAGAATGGGTTCTTTTTATTAGTTTACTATAGTTCCTATTGATTAGCAATTCAAACAATGCCTTAATCTCATTTTCTTGAGCCACATATATAGTATATTATTGAAACAGCCAGCATTCCCAACCATGGAGGGACAGAAGATCCATATTAAGACAAAATCATCAGGATCAGGATACGCTTTCACTTGCAGGAACAATTAGTCACTACTTCTAATGAAGTTACACATGGTTTCAAAATTAAACCACAAGCCTTGACTTGTATGATAACCTAATAAGGGACCCTGCTGTGATTGGATGACACATCCCACTAGATGATATTAGCTTTCTGAGCCAGCATTCTAATCAAGCCAATGATTTACCTGGAATGGAAGTGTCATGTTATGCCTAAAGTAAAGCTCCATATTTCACTTTCAATGGATTTTATCCAATAAGCAGTTGTACCTGTCCCATGGCTTAATTTACAATGGAAAGCTAAATTTTGCCCTGTAGTTGACCCTGATCACTAATTCTTATTATGTCCTTACTGGATTTTTCACATTGTAGAAAGAGGCAGAAAATCAAAGGCGTATCAACTGGTTTTTGTCTTTACAAATAGATATGCATACTGCTTTGACTTGAATAATGCAGTCTTCCCATCTTGGTACCCTCCAGATATTTCGGATTGTGGCTTGCCTCAGCCCCAGACAGCAAAGGCACAATAACCTTACATGGGATCCTGCTGTGGTCCCTTCCGGTTTCATTTAGCTGGAAGCATAGAAAGGGGACAAAGCAGCCAACTTAAGAAAGCACTTATCTTCCCTCCTTCCCTACAGCAATCAAGTGTGACTCTGACCATCTGTGGAATCAGATAATTAAAATATTATGAGAACATGGGAGTTGTAATAGCATATGCTCCCGATATTCCTGCTTTCTAGGAAGAGTTCTTAGCTTCTGGTATTCATCCACACAGTCTCATTTTGTCCTTTCAGAGAGATGGTGTGGTGGGATGCCTTTTAATATATAAATATTAATTAATATATAATAAAACTTGTTAGTTTGTGCCCTAGAGGTTTAAGTACCTTGTCCTGGGCATCTACAAATTAAACTCTCAGGATGCATGCAAATGTACATAACCTGAATAGCAAGTCCATTGTGTTTGGATACATAAGTATTCCATTTATGTGCATAGTATTTTATCTGGATCATGCTTGGGAGAAGCTGCTTCTTTGTGGAAATTCATCTCTCAAAGTAGTTTTTGCAGGTGTTTTTTTTTAAAACAAAAAATGAAAACAAAACAAAACTCTGTCTTTTTCTATTAAAAAAGGAAGTGGGAGAGAAATTTGACACTTAATTGAATAAATGTACATGCTGTGTGTGTGTGCCTTTGTGTGTATTTTAAGGCAGATGGCATGCCCGAAGCATGGAGGAAGAGGCAATATATATTCTGAATCTTAGCATTTGACTAGCTAGGCAAAACATCTGTCAAATGTATTGTGAAAGCAGCAAGAAGTTGGTGGGGTTGAGGAATGCAACAAATCCTTATTTGTGTGGATATTTGTATTGTTATGTCCCCCAAGCAATGAGTAAAGTATGCAATGAAAAAGAAATACTTTTATGTTTCATTCCCGTTTTCATTTTTAAAACCAGATGAATTTAGTTATACTTTCATTTTTATTGTGTTTGTTTTTTATTTTACCTTCATTTTAGTTTTTGCCGTTGATTTAAATTGAGAGATTTTTTTTCCTGTTTTCTACAGCCTAGAATTTGGGTGATTTTTTTGGGGGGGGGGGCAAATGGCATGGATTTGCTATCCCTAAACTCAAGACATTGGATCTGCCAAACTGTTAACATATCGGGCATAGGGTCCCCCTTTCAAAGGAAATGTAAAGGGCTGATGGCATCCTATATTCTCCATTGCTTTCAGTGGAAGTCCTAGCTGGTGTTCTCCTGCATGAAGTTTCCAGAAAACACAAAACAGTTTCAAACCAATGGAAGATGGAAGAAACAATTTACATGAAAACATTTTACATGAAATCAACAGCAGAAACAAAAGAACCTCCCTCCCCCCACCCCATGCCACACACCTTCCATACCACTACTAAGCTTGCAATTGGGGTAGAATAGAAGTGGCAGAAACCTAAATTCAAGGATGGGGGGATTATGAATGAGCAACCAGTGAGCCTTTTTTTTTATCAGTACTCCACACTGCCCTTGTTCAATTGGCTTTGGTGGGTTCGTGAACAGGCTAAGTTTTTAATTTTCATTGGCCATTTTGTGTGGACAGGAAAGTATACCCTTGTTGTCAGGGAAGAGCCAAAATTCACAGCTTCACCAGTAGCAGGGGAAGGTTCTGAGCAGGAATTGGCAGAAGAGGAAGACAGGGAACTGATGCACGAAGCATAGCTGCCAAGTTTTCCCTTTTCTCACGAGGAAGCCTATTCAGCATAAGGGAAAATCCCTTTAAAAAAGGGATAACTTGGCAGCTATGGCACGAAGCAGAGCAGGGGGCAGGACGAAGTCAGGAGGAGCAAGGGGTCAGGGATGGTGAAGAGCCCAACAACCCATGAGAGCTGGTAAGACGAAGTTCAGACTCAGAAAAGGGGGGGGGCGGGGCAGCTTTCACACCAGCACAGGCAAGGAGGGAAATGAAACGTAAAGAGCAAAGGCGTATCACGAGGTTTCCACGTCTACTTTGTTGGTGCCGAAATCGAAGGAAGCCACTCCCCAAATCTGACTCGACAAGTTCGAACGCATGATTTTGAACTGCAGCTGTTCTTTGCATATATGTAATAAAGACTGTAAATATCACACTGCGTAGTTTTACTGCGAAGTGGGAACACCACCATTACACTTGTGCAAATTAATTGAAACAAAGCATGTTCTCTATCTTCCTCGTAATCCTGTACTCAAGACATGAAAAGTTAGTTGAGTGTTATGGTGTCAGAAGCCTGCAGCCAATGATGCGCTCGCCACAATATATTGAGGTTCTATGAAAGAGAGTTATTCCAGAGCTGGAAAAGAGGAATCCTGACGATACTGAGACATTGCGGCAGGACCTAGGCCCCTGTCACACATTGAAAGTGATGAAGAAATTCATGACAGAGCAGCAAATAGAGGTGCTTGATTGGCCAGGGAATTCCCTGGACGTAAATCCCATTGAGAAGTTGTGGGCTATATGGAAAAGTCGCCTCCGTGCTGTAGACTGCATGACTGTGGAGAAGCTCATTCAGGCGCTGACTCAAGTGTGGTACAGGGATCCAAAATCAACAGTGACTGTTCAAAACTAGTGGACTTCATGCCAAACTGTGTTCAAATGCTGCTTAAAAATAGCAGAGGTTATATCCGTTACTAATGTGAGTTTTGCACATGTATATGTGAATTTTGCACAATAAACTACATTGTTTCAATTAATTTGCACAAGGGTGTAGATTAGTCTGGACGCTACTGGTGATCACCCCAAGGAACTCTTGGGTAAAGGTCATTTCTCCATGGCAGACCATCTTGTGGAAGTATGTGATCTGGTGCCTTGGGAGGCATGCTGCTCCACTACATGAGGAACTATAAATTATATGCTCTCATTAGTGGAAATGGTGGGCTCAAGGTTGTAAATCGAGGGGCTTTCTCTTGGTTTCTGCACAGCTTCCACCTGTTGCTAGTTGGATTCTTGCTGGTGATAAACTATAATGATAACCATTAAAACTATAATGTAACCATTACACCACCATCTCATTTCTTGATTTCTGCAGTGTGTGCAGTCAAAATGCTATAGATCCCCAGGTCTATTGTGGCCTGCTGAGAAATAATCTTTCTCCTACACACACCCAGGGAGAAATTGGGCTGCTAGGGGAGGGGCAGAATGTGTCTCTTGAAAAATGTGGCCCATCCCATCCAAAAAATGTAGCCCACACCATCTAAAAATGGCACATACAGTCATACCTCGGGTTATGGCCGCTTCAGGTTGCACATTTTTGGCTTGCACACCGCGCTGAACCCGGAAGTCTCGGAACAGGTTACTTCTGGGTTTCAGTGCTCGCGCATGCGCAGAAATGCTAAATTGCACTTTGCGCATGCGCAAAAGTGCCAAATCGCAACCCGTGCGTGTGCAGGTGCGGCGCTACGGGTTGCGAATGCTGTGGGTTGCAAACGTGCCTCCTGCACGGATCATGTTCGCAGCCCAAGCGTCCACTGTATAACAAATTTGTTTATTTCAGCAATTTTTAAAACAGTATTTACCATTTCATATCTCCAGCCCTTTTAGGAGTTTACAACTTCCTAAAAATATTTAACAAATGAAATTAAAATAAAAAATAGTAATCCACTTTCACATCAAAAACTGCCCATGCCTAGAACTCCCTCTCCCCATCAGTTGACCTCACAAAAGAAAATTGACTAGTGATAAGATTTAGATATCAGATGGCTTATTCCCCACTATTGTCTGTTTTTGATTTTGTTTCTTCTTTCTCCCTGCTTCACAACCCATTCCTTCTCATTTATTATTTCTGTATGATTTGATTGAAACTTTTCAAGATACTGCTTTCAGTGGTCAGCCTTTTCTGCTTCCTTTGGATGCCAAAGGCTAGAATCTCAACCGTATCCAATAACAGGACTTGCCACTGATAAAAAATAGGTGTGATAAGTGTTTAAGGCTTAATTGAAACTTTTAAAATTCAGAGCAGGAATATTTTCAAAATGCAGTTAGGCTAAACAAGGCTAAATAAATTGGCTCATTAGGCACTTCAGACAGAAAGGCCGATCTAATTCCTGTCCTTTGGTAGAGAAGAAATTGAGTGAACAGCTTTTATTTCAGAAGCTCTTTTCAGTTCCTCTGTGCTAGTCCTCTAACAGCTATAAATGAACTCTTTCCCCAGCAGGAATCTTTACAAAACTGGAAAAAAAAAGAAATAGATAATTCCCTCACATCTACACTCTGCAAAATTAATAACCCAGCAGGTGCCATTTTGGGAGGCCTTTTCAATAAACCTCATGTGAGTTTGACAAAAGTGCACGGTTGCTGAGTAACATGCCTAAAACAGGACTAATTGTAAAACTCATCATCATCGGTTAATTGTGTGCTGCCTTCCCATTGTAAATAATGCTCAAAGCAGCTTACAGTCCTAAGAAAGTAACAATGGGAAATACCTTTCAAAACAGAAGCAACATATCAGCAATGCAACAATACAATGTTACATTAATACAGCAATTCATATCAATAGCATATCAAAACGCCTCTCGTGTTTTGATCAAACCAACACTAACGATGTTGCAAAAACTTATCCAGCATTTCTCTCCTGACTAATCTCTATCACTTAAAGAGAAAAGAAACAACACTGGACATTATCAAAGGGGAAATAAAAGTTCAGTGAAATATACATGGGTGGGGTGCAGGAGTTTAAATGCACTTTATTTTTCAGGTGGCCGATGTGTCTTTGTATCTTTTCTTTCACTCAGTATCGTTTCTTTCATTCATGTTTTCTTTCATTCAGACAGTGGCCTCCAGCCTTCCTTGGCTCCTTTTGGAGGAAGGGCAAGATATAATTTTAAGAAACAACAAAAGGAAGTTAGAAATCCTAAAAGAAACTGGAGGGCAGATTTCAGCATAGCTCTAATCAGTACACCATCACCAATATACAATTTAAAACAAAACGAAAGGAATGTGTTGTCCTACCACGTTATCCCCAGATAAATGTAATTGTGAAGCTACTTGAAAAGGCAAAAGTCACTGATTACTGCAGAAGCAGATAAAAGCCTGTTTTTAAAAGGTAGAAGTTCTAGATGCAACTGGGCATATTCATACTATGATTAATTTTTGATTTTAAGCTGTCACGAATGTATGCTGTTATAAATTGTGTGGTTTGTCTGGAGATTATTCTTACGTTGAAAGGGTGGAATACAAATGTTGGAAATAGTGCCGAATGGTAGGACTGTGTTGTCATTTATTTATTACCAGTAATTATTTCATGTACAATAAATTATTTATTTATTTACTTCCCAAGGGAATGGTATCCACCCCTCTTGTGAAGGTATGATACTGACATGGAAAGTAACCATGTTCCAGATTGACTGGGGAAACCCAGCCAGATGGGCGGGGTATAAATAATAAATTATTGTTATTGTTATTGTTATATTGTATTTCAGATTTATCAGAATAACAAGAGAAGCAATGGAATGGAATGGCAGTCTAGTCCATGGTGAAGTGCCACAGCTCAGGAGAGATGTATCTGCCTTGCATGTGGAAAGATCACGGGTTCAATCCCCAGCAATCCAAAGTAGTGATGGAAGAGATGCTTGCCCAAAATATTAAAGAGCCATCACCAGTGTAGACAATACTGAGCTAGGTGGACCAATAGTCTGATTCAGTATAAGGCAGCTTCCCCTTTATATTCCAGGGAAGTTTGTTAGCAACCAATACTGCTCACTGCAGTAGTGATTCACCAATCCCTGGTGAGTGGAGTAGCACTGCTCACCTGGCTTCCCAATGCTGATCATTACTGCTACTCGCTGAGAAGGAGAAGGGAAGAGGTGTGGCAGCAGGTAGCTCAGTGAGGGCATGGCGGTGGAGGCGATCTGATCATAGCTACCAAGTTTCCCGCTGAAAAACGCGGGATCAGCAGTGGCGTGGCACAGGAAGTCGCTTCTATGCATGTCTGGACATGCGTAGAAGCGACTTCCTGTGCCGTGCTACCCATTTGTGGGCATCGGAAATCGGGTGGTGCCAGCACCCAAAATGGAGCCTCCCTGGCAGGTAAGAAATCTGGGGGATTTATGGGATTTTTTTCCATCTGGGCTGCCAGCGGGAAACAGTTTAAAATATGGGGGTTTCCCGGGAAAAACGGGTGACTTGGCAGCTATGGTTGAAGAAATATTGCTCAAATTCGAGCATAGGTGAAGAAACAAGGGTTGAATTGATTGTGCAAAACTGTCAGTTTCAGCAGATCTTGTTGCTAATGGTTCCAGAAGATCGAGTCACAGAAGCTAACTAAAAAAACCATATGCTGTCTTAAAAGAATTGCTCTCCTGAGAACATTTAAGAAATGCAACTTCTCTGCACCCATGTAAGAACAAAAAGTGCTACTTCATCAGGCATTAGTATTTAATTAGTATTTCCATAAAGTTCTTTGGTAATCTAAGCAATATAAATCTTAAAGACAATCCCATGGGGGGAGGGGAAGTGTGCTGTTTCCACAAGGAGTGACATGTTAATTGCCTGCAGACATTCTGTTGCTCTAATGAGTAAAATAACCTAATAACTAATTGAAACTCCATTCAAATAAAAAGTCATTAGCCAAGTAGTATCATATCTAAGTAAATTAACTCCATTTTCTATCCTGAATTATCTAGCTGTTGTGCTTTGATCACAACTGAATTGGATCATTAACTAATTAAAAGTGAAGCCAATTTATAATTGCAAGATCTTATGTAAAGAGAGTGTTTTTCTTTCTTTTTTACTTCACAAAGACATTTCAATAAGAGCTCTTTCTCCTTTGAAAGATTTTATCCTGTCCATAATAAAGTGCATAGCAATGTGCTAGGGATTAGCATATCTGATAAACTACTAATGTGTACACAATGCACGTGTATGGATATATGAATGAATGTAGTGACACACACTTTTGTGTCTTTCTCTTGGGATGTTCATAATCTATATATGTCATCACATAATCTCCTTGAACAGTCTAACGTTCTCTCTTTATAGTGTGTACTATAGGCTTTGTTGATTTTTTGCAGATACTCTATGCTCATTTAGACCAAGGGTCCTTTTGGTACAGCATCCTGTTTCTTACAGTCAGCAACCAGGTGTCTCTGGAAACTCCACATGTAGGTCAAGGAATGATCGTCTTCCTTGACTGTTGCTCCCCAACAACTGGCATTCATTGGAATATTGAGGCCGAATTTGCAGGTTCCATTAAATAGAACCTCAATTAAGTCTAATTCAAGGATGGGGGAAATGTGGTCCTCAATGTGTTGCTTGACTACAGCTCCCACCATCCCTTTCTGTTGGCCACGCCAGCTGCAGCTGATGAAATTTAGTCACACAACACCCAGAGGGCTTCAGGTTCTCAATACATGGACCGATTCCAATTTTTAAGTCATCTAAGCCAGTAGCCAAAAAAATAAAATAAACACAAAACTGAAGATCACAGTCATATTATTCAAAAATTGAAAATTTTATAATTTAACAGATGTATTTGCATAGGAATGACCTTTTGGACCTTCAGCTTTTCCTGTGGAGTTCTGTGGGTGCGACACAGCAATGTTAAGGGCAGGCCTGCTTTTGCTCCTTCTCAACAATTTGTGCTACCCATGGACTGAATTGAGGAAAGAGGCTCAGGCATGCAACCAATCATATTTATTTGAGAATGTGACCAACAGAATATATGTCATCTGCCTTTAAAACAAACATTGGCAAGGCTTCAAAGCTTTTTGTTTGAACGAGATATATCCCATGCCATGCAGTGGGAGGAGATAGGTGCTGTTCAAGAAACACAAGTCAGAAGTCACCTGTGGAGGTGGGGGAAGATAAACTGTTGTGCCATTGCATGTTCATAACAGCCTTGAGGATTATCACAAGTCTGAATGATGTAATCACAATGGTAGATGGCTGAATGAATCATTTTTCTTTAAAAGCCCAGCAGTGGCGGAGGAAGCCACTGTATGTGGGGCTACCTTTGAAGCTGACCCGGAAACTACAACTAATCCGGAATGTAGCAGCTAGACTGGTGACTGGGAGCGGCCGCCGAGACCACATAACACGGGTCTTAAAAGACCTACATTGGCTTCCAGTAAGTTTCTGAGCACAATTCAAAGTGTTGGTGCTGACCTTTAAAGCCCTAAACGGCCTCACTCCAGTATACCTGAAGGAGTGTCTCCACCCCCATCGTTCTCCCTGGACACTGTGGTCCAGTGCCAAGGGCCTTCTGGCGGTTCCCTCACTGCGAGAAGCCAAGGGAACAAGGCAGAAGACCTTCTTGGTAGTGGCACCCGCCCTGTGGAATGCCCTCCCACCAGATGTCAAAAAGAAAAACAATTACCAGACTTTTAGAAGACATCTGAAGGCAGCCCTGTTTAGGGAAGCTTTTAATGTTTAATAGACTATTGTATTTTTATATTTTGCTGGAAGCTGCCCAGAGTGGCTGGGGAAACCCAGTCAGATGGGTGGGGTATAAATAATAAATGATTATGATTATGATTATTTCATAGCCTTCTCCTCTGTTTGGAAAGTCCCTGTGGCATGTCAAGCAGAGGAACAAATTATCTGTGAAGAGCCTACATTATAATCTTTCCTCTCCAGGCTGTAAACTGTAATGCAAATGGATATAATTAAGAAATAAAATTTACTCTTACATCCTCACATCGCAGTCTATGGTAAAAAACCTTTTTTTGTAATTGCTGTGTGATATGTGATCAAATCATATGAGGCCACAATATGTACAAATGATTATCAAAAATATAAAAAAGAGACTTTGCATTAATGATCTCCTCACATTTTTTGTGGTCTGACAGGAACAGCTGAACACAAGAACAAACTTTGGCTGTATCTCATGGTTAAGGAGGAGAGAGCTTAACCACAACCCTTGGTTCAGACAACATGCTAAGTCAAACCATGGATTAGTTGCCATGTGGGGCTAAGCTAAAGGGGCTGGGGAACAGCGAAGAGACTGGGAGACCTCATATGCACTTTTAGTAATGATTTGGCTTAGTTTTTAAGAGTGGACATAGCCATTATGGGATGTATTAGCCTCTTTGGAGAAAACTGCATTCCCAGAATGATGCTGCAATATAAACAGACCTATATTGAACTGGAAGTGAGTCCCTTCATAAAAGGGGTCTACTGTACACAAGATGGAAACTTTATTCCAAATCAGATAATTTAAAGGAGTGTTCACTTGGCACATATTTGCTCTATAATTCCAAAATAATTTCCCAAGGCAGCAATTGACGTTGCTTGGTTAAAATGCAACATGAATGATTAAGAGGTGACAAAGACTAACAAGACACTGCAGTTAGTCATTTGGGACTTCTAAGATCATGCATTATGTGAAAGCCTATTTAAAGGAAATGTCATTCAAGAAAACTAGGGAGGGTGCAATCAACGATGGGAAGCTCATTAATTTCAAATCTGAATTGGCTGTTAATTCACATGGCTCTGTTTTTCAAAGGCCCAAGAACAAAATGCTATCTTGTTAGTGAAAAGTGCTGAAACGATTAGATTTAAAGCTGGGTTTATTTTTGACACCCACCTCCACCCCATATATATATATATATATATATATATATATATATATATATATATATATATAATATAGAGAGAGAGAGAGAGAGAGAAACACACACAGAGAGAATTGCGCTCCTTCCAAGGTTGATAATTGTATAACATTTATCTTATAACTAACACTTCCATTCACACATGCAGCAAAACTGAGTATTTATAATTTATGCTTGTTCATCATGGCAAGCCATAAGTGGCCTTCCTGTTGTTAAAACTTGCCATATTAAAATGCCTCGTGGATTACACCCACTATATATACACCTTGAGTTATTTCCTTGTATTCTATATTTTTCAGTAGGTTATTTTATTTGCAAATAGCCTGCAACATTCTGTAATATAACTAGGTTGGGGTGATGGGGCACATGCCCCAGGCACAGCTGAACAGCAGGGGAAAATGAGTCTCAAAGCTAATGTAATGCATCAATAGCAATTAAACAATCCTGAAACATGGAATAATTAGCCATGTTTTAGGTTTGTTTTTTTTTAGGGCCGATCTGAAAAATTTTCTCAGCTCCATTATCATAAAGTATGAAAGCTTTCAGCACAGGGCATTTTGGTGATGGAAGGGAGCGTGATAAATTCTAGACAGCGGATTCTTGGGGGTGGGGGGGTGGGAAATGAATTTTCTTACTTTTGTCATTGCAGCCCTGCACCGCGACCTCATGCCTCACTTGGAATACCATCCCATAGGAAGGAATGTGTTATACTTACCCTGTTTCCCCTTTTTTAATACGTAGTCATAAAGTAAGCCATGGCAGGGTTTTTAAGCATTTGAGAAATATAAGACATACCCCCAAAATAAGCCATACTTCCACGCCGCGGAAACCAACCCCCACAGGCACCTCCACTCACAGAGTTACTCCATGCGGCCAGCACTGCAGGAGCGCGATCAGCTGTGAAGCGGCGCTCCAAGAGCTCCGCTTAACAGCTGATCGCGCTCCCGCCTTGCTGGCTGCATCCCCGCACTCCGCCTTCTCGTCCACCGCCATCCCTGCTGCTTCCATGCTTGCCGCCACCGCTGGGCTCACTGCTTCTTCCTTGCCTGGCCCGGCCAAGGAGCTTGGAGCGCCCTGCAGTGGCCTCCGCCTGGCCCGGCCAAGGATGCCTGCCGCCCCACCACCCGGAACCAGTGGCTGCTGCAGCGCCAACCACTCAAGACAGCCCAGCAGCACCCTGAGCCGTAAAAACCGTACCAGTAATAAAAAATAATACATCCCACCGAAAGTAAGCCACCCTGTGTTTTTTTGAGGCAAAAAAGTTATAAGACAGTGTCTTAAAAAAGGGGAAACACGGTAGTTAGACAAATGGTTTAACAAACACAGTTTCATCTACACGGACTGGCCGTGGCTCTCCAAGGTTTTGCACAAGACCTTATCTCAAGCTATCTGAAGATGTGACGGATTGAATCACTGACATAAGGGTTCTTTTACTTCTTTACAAAGAGTGGGGAAAGTGCTGCTATCAGTTTATTCACTTTCCTAGATTTCCCCCCTGACACCTGAAATTTGCAAGTGCTCATGATTTCCTTTGCCCTTTGCCACTAGAATTTCCAGTGGAAATGTTGAGCTGATAACTTTAGATTCCACTCTCTTTTAAAGAGGTATTTGATGAGCTTGGCAAGGGTAACAGTGTACATACCGGTACTGTATGTAACTTTCTATTGGCCCTATGCTTGCCAGTGAACCAGTGGTATTCAGCAGTGGCGTAGCATCAGGGCATACGGGGCAGTTGCCCCAGGTGCAAAATTGGTTAAGGGAGCAAATTTTCAACACCTGGTGCTGCATCAATACGGCTACACACTTCCATTGAAAACAGCTTCTCCATGCTAACCAGAAAGTGACCTCTCCAGACGATGAAACAACACTTCTTATCTCTGCGGCTGCAAACTCCTGGGTGACAAGGAAGCCATTGGACAATTGAAGGGCCATCCATACTCCATCTGTTTCCCTCTCTCTCACTCTCCGCTGTGCAGCCCCAGGCACTGACAACACACACTACACCACTGGTATTCAGTGCCTGGAATTCAGGTAGCTGAATAGTGCCAGTGGAGGAAAGAATTAGAGATGCATGGCTCTGACCAATGTTTGACTGGGCAACAGCAGCCAACAGACTTTTTTACCTTTGCAATTTCTAACCTTGCTCCAACTGCAATCTATCTGAGCAGTGAAAAATTGGCAATTCAGCAGAACATGTAACTATTCTCGGATTAGCCCACATTTATTAGCTCGCTCTCCACAGAGGTTGTCATCAACATATGAACTATAGAAAGACCTGAATCATTCTGTTACTGTGAAGTAGGGTGAAACAGTGAATAGGATCTTGCTAGATAAAAGCAGAGGTGACATCTAAGAGCGGTTTATAACCAAATTAATATAAATTAATATGCAGTCAGGCTTGCACTCTTACTCAGTTTTCAGCAAATGTGTTAATATAACAGGAGCAAGAAGTTGAATCCCCTATGTATAAATGTTCATAGCAGGATGGACTTTTATTTTTATTTTTACCTACATTTATATTATCCAGCACTGAAGTGAAAAAAAACTGTGAACCTCTACAAACACTCCTTCTGTACTCCACTTCAGGTCTGTGAGTTCTAATGATTAATGTCTATCTGAAAACATTTCTTTTCATTTATGTCTTGTGCTTGTTAATTTCTTCTACTGCATAACTCTCTATCACTTAGGTTTTTCTTCTTCACAATATCAGTGACCTTTTGTACATGAGTGATATTCCATCACTATGGCTACTGTCCCCTCAAGGCTAAAGGGGGCAAAAAAGGTAGTTTCTAGTATTCTAAATTATCTCCTTATGAATATTTTTTTCCTCTCCTGTTGTACCCTATGACCAAAATGCCTATCAATGTCAAGGATTTAAGGAAATAGTTTTAACTGCAACTTTCCCTCTCCTCTCCCTGGCCACATCTGCAGAATGCATTTAGAGAATAACACACACACACACACACACACACACACACACACACACACACGCACACACCAGAATCAGAAGAATCTTTACAGTGGAACCTCGGTTTATGAACACTTCGGTTTATGAACGCCGCGGACCCATCTGGAACAGATTAATTCATTTTCCATTACTTTCAATGGGAAAGTTCGCTTCAGTTTATGAACGCTTCAGTTTATGAACAGACTTCCGGAACCAATTACACCCATGCTTCAGTTTATGAACGCTTCAGTTTAAGCACTCCGCGGACCCGTCTGGAACGGATTAATCCACTTTCCATTACTTTCAATGGGAAAGTTCGCTTCAGTTTATGAATGCTTCAGTTTATGAACAGACTTCCGGAACCAATTGTGTTCATAAACCGAGGTACCACTGTATTTGCATAAGCCACTAGGTAAAGGTAAAGGCACTGTGACGATCACCCCAAATTTAGGGACAGCATAGAAGGAGTTAAAGGGATTAGCCTGTTAGAACCCTAGGGGGTGGAGTTAGGAGGACTATATAAACCCACCCTGTGAAGAGGAGGGGGTTGGTTTTTTGGAGGTTTGAGGAAGGGTGGCGGGGAGTTCTGAGAGGGGCAGGGTGAGAGAGTCTGAGGGGAGAGAGAGGTAGTGAGGTACATAGCTGCCAAGTTATCCCATTTTTTCAGGGAAATTCCCTTATGCTGAATAGACTTCCTTGTGAGAAAAGGGAAAACTTGGCAGCTATGGTGAGGTAAGAAGAAGGGAGAGATAGTCTGGAACTGTGATTGATTAAAAACTGTAGGTATAGGCCGGTATAAGACTTGTTATTAAAGATAAGAACTATTCATTTGGAAACCACATGTTTATGTACTTAACTTCAATAAACACAGTTTGTTCCAACATTATCCCTGACTGGAGTGAATGAAGAGATTATCAGGCATATACTAGTTGGTGGCAGCGGGTAATTGATCAGTGGTTGGTGCAGGTACCAATGGACCATCAAACGTCTGGGGGTTCTGTGCAGGTGGAGTGAACCGCCACACGCCACAGGTACCCCTGACCATTAGGTCCAGTCGCGAACAACTCTGGGGTTGTGGCGCTCACCTCACTCTATAGGCTAAGGGAGCTGGCGATTGTCTGCAGACAGCTTCCAGGTCATGTGGCCAGCATAGCTAAGCCACTTCTGGTGAACCAGAGCAGCACATGGAAATGCTGTTTACCTTCCTGCCAGAATAGTACCTATTTATCTACTTGCACTTGACGTGCTTTCAAACTGCTAGGTGGGCAGGAGCTGGGACCGAGCAATGGGAGCTCTCCCTGTCGCGGGGATTCCGATCGGCAAGCCTAAAGCTCTGTGGTTTAGACCACATTGCCACTTGCATCCCTATCAGCCACTAGCCATAGCAATAACATAACATAAAATAAAATGCAATGTCCTAAAGATAGAGGAAATAGAAGGTAAAAATTACCTTCTGGAGGTTTACATCAATAATCAAATAATAGATCTTATTCTAATTGCCCCTGCTAAAAACCTTGCTGTTTTTGATGTCCCCTGATTATCTTGATCTGCTAGAAGAAAGGACACAGTAGCAATGGTTGAGTGACCTGGTATGGAAAGTAGAAGAGGGGTAATAACCTCACTCCTCAAATCTTTATAAAGAGTGCAAGCTGGAAGCACATGAACTACTGATTCAATACTGCCATCTCTGCAGGGACATAACTGTTTTCCCAACAAAATTATTTGAAATTGACCCTCAAGTACAGCTGAAGGCAGTATATTTAATCTTGTGTAGGTGAAAGTGTGTCTGCATTCTGGAATTGTTAAATTTTGCAAATAGGGTGCCAACGTATCAAAATGGGTAGAAAATAATCATATCATGGACAAAAATTCCTTATTGGGGCCAAATTATTCTGTTGCTCGATATATATGTGCTTTCATTCTAATATTCAACTTGCTACTTTTAACAGATTAGCAATAGTACCAGCATCTCAATTTCAGTTTAGAACTGCTACTATGTTTTGCTATCTTGGGGGAAAAAATGACACTAGTAACACTAGGCATGTGTTTTATGTATTATCAACAGCAATCATCTGGGAATTTCAACAATCCTTTATTTTATTCATTTGAAATTAATATTTAGGTAGCATTTATCTTGGAAAAAAAAGTCCCAGTGTATTACTGCATGCATTCTTAATTCAGCCATTAGTATTTAATGCATTCTGCAACAATAATAAATACTTTGCTTGCTTCACTACAAATTAAAATTAAACCAAGATCCTTAGTTTGTAAAAGAAGCATGCTTGTAAGAGTCATGATTTTGATTTATGTATACGATCTGAACTCAAAACCCTGCAAAAAACCCTCTGTACATTAGTGGGGCTTGAATATTGTCATATGGTTCCAGAAGTCCCCTTTGCTCATCTTTTTGTCCAATTCCCTGAGCGGATACTTCTTTCAGTGTAGTGCAGGCCTTCATGAACACATGAGACAGTAGCAGTGAGGTGTTGCAGGTGGGCACCATTGCTCTCCTAGTTCCCCAACACCACAAGTCACTGTCACTTATTAAGGGCAAAAGGAGAACAATGAGGCACATGGAGCTTGGCACAGTGCAGCATGTGGTGGCTGGAGTGTTGGGTAGGCTCTTCTCCCTGATGCCACCTGCCTGCTCACAGTAGAAGCACGCAAGCTGCTTCAAACAGCTGATGAGTAAATATTTAAACAGCAGGTGCAGGTGTCGGGGACTGGCTGGATGAGGAAGAGTGGTGGTAGGCACCCATCCAAGAGCCTCCCAGGGAGGTCTCAGAAGATGGTGATGTAGATCTTGGATCCTGGTGGTGGGACACTGAAGAGCAGTCTGCTGAAGGGATGGTGCTAGAAGCAGGGGGAATGAGCATTCAAGGGGGGGGGGTCAGGAGATGGAGGGCCTTCCAGGACAGATTTAGAGGCTGAGAGTCACAGTGTGGGCGGGGTGACACCGCAAATTGCGTCGACACACTTCCGGTCATGCTTAGAAGTTACTTTTGAAGCCGGCAGTGGCCATTTTTGATGCCCATAGAAGGGCAAAGCGACACCGGAAGTTACGTCAACGCAACTTCCGGTGTCACACGGCTGCCGGTCCCGGATTCTGCAGTCTGGGACTTGGAAGGTAAGATCCAGAGTGAAAGGATAGAAGGGGAGGGTTGAGCTAGTGGTTAGTTTCAGCAATGTCTCAACTGGATTAATATGAACCTGGAGACTCTGTTGTGTTGGTATTGTCTGTTAATAAAGAGCTAATTTCATTCCGTGCCTTCTCTCTGTGTGTGTCCAGCTTGTGGTTGACCTGGCTGGTTGACAGTTCACTGACAGCACGATTAAACTCCATTTTCCCACACATCAGCTGATGTCACCACTGACTTCAAATGTTGGGCAGATGGTCAGGGCTTGGGGAAAATGACATTGCAGGCCAAATTCAGCTCCCATGTGGATCAAGGTTGGCCGATGGGTCAGAGGTTTCTCACCACTTCAGTACATGAATTGAAACACAGTAATTTTTTTTTGACTGAATTGAAATGCAGCCATTATTCTCCAGACAAATAACGTGTACAAAATGCATATATGATGGGAAATTGTGCATAATAAATACATATATTAGTGAAAATAACATACAAAACTGCATTGCATTAGGGGAAACATTTGCAAAAATAATGTATATTAGGGGAAATTGCATTGCAAAATGCACATATTAAAATGATGCTGAATTTTCCTGTGGAACTTTAAAATTGCAAACTGATATGGAAATATGAAGAACTGACTTAGAATTTAAAAATATTCTAGAATTGAAACTGTACTATTTGCCCATCTCTATCAATGATTCCTGCTTCTCATCTGATTATACTCTATGGCTTTTAGCTTGCTTTGGCCTGTCTGATTCATGAGAAGTAACAAAATAGCCTGTCACTGTTTAAAGTGAGTTGTAAAAAAAATAATAATCCAGAGGTTGCAGCCTTTTATAAAATCGAATTTCAGGGCAAATTATCATTGCAGAGTTTTAAGATCATAAAGCAGCTTTGCAACAAAGATGACAACATAAAAAGCAATTAGTGAGCTGCCAAATGAATATATGTCTGCTAAAGCTTTGAAACACTTAAAAAGGGCTAATTATAAAGAAAACTCCAACACTGAAAGTAATGATTAGCAATATGCAAATCACTCCAAGCCAGGAAGCCAGAGCTCTGTGGAGACCAAAAGATTGCCAAAAGGGTTCTAAATTCCATTATGGAATACAGTAGTTTAATAAGACTTGTGAATGTGAGTTGCTGTTTTGTTGTTGTTGCTGGCAGTAATTGAGGCAGTGGCCATTATTCAAGAGCTGTAAAGAGAAGACCATACAGTCCATCAGTATGGAGACAAGCCCCTATTCATACTACATAGCATAAAAGAGCCTCTTAGCCAGGCGATGTCATTCCCATCAATAATGTGTGACTTATGGTGGCAGAATTCTCACAACTAGCTTGGAATTTATGACTCGTCCTTCCCTGCATGGGATAATTAAAAGTCATGATGAAGCTTCCTGTGCTCAGAAATGTGACTGTGGGTTTACACTCCTCATTTGCTACATGCAAGAGATGTTCTCTGTGTCGGTTATGGTATTTGTGTATTATTATAGCTTTTTAAAGCTGTGACTGCAGTGCTAATGGAGGCTTGTGCTGCTACTGCTAAAGTGGTACACCATCCAATCAAGAAGCTCAATCCTAGTTTAATTTTCACTCTCAGGATTGCGCTGTTCCTTCTTTTCAATGGGCTTTGTGTGTGTGTGTGCAGCTCTACACTTCAACTAGGCTCAGCTGTAACCCTCCAGCTTTCGCTTATTAGCCACGTTGGTTTGGGATGGTTGGTCTTGGTGCCAATAAACCACTGGAGGGTCACAGGTTACCTACCCTTGGTTTAGGGAGTCATATTCACTTGAGCTTACACAACAACCTCTAATGAAGCCCTAATGAGCTGCCATATATAGTTGATTGTCTGTGCTGGGACTGGAAGGTCATAACTTTTGCAGCTTGAGCAAAACCCTGATGCCAACCAAAGTAAAATGCCCCTAAGGTGGGGATGATGAAGATTTGTTTTGTACATATGTATCATTTCATTGGTGTGCAGGTTGCGCCCCGAGGCGCCCCCCCAAGCCCTTCTCCAGTAAATAACTTCAAACGGACACATAATGTTAGTTTAAGTTTTTGGGCAAATTTTGGCCACAACTTTATTGATTGCAAAACAAATTGAGTGGTATTGGCCTAGGCATTGGTCAGAGACTATAACTAACTCCAGCCTCTTTGGCTGGCAGTCTGAAAGGGTAAACACCAAACGAGGGAACAACATCGGTGAAGATCGATTGAAGCTCACCCCAAGGTTCCTGTGGTCCTGCAATGGCCCTAGCCCCTCAAACGGACTTCAGACGAGATCCAGGACCCCAGATTCCTCTACTGGAATGCCTTATTTCTGGAGGGGCAGGTGATGGCCACACCTCCCCTCTCGCACATTTCTATAAACTAATGCCTAACCCCAAACGTGTCACGAAGAGTCGGACACGACTAAACGACTAAACAACAACAAGAACCCCAAACCTTAAAAAGTTGTGATGATTGCTAAGGGGGTAGGCAAAAACCAAGTGGCTAAGCCAATCTGCCAAATGGAAAAATTCCTACCCAGCCCCTGCTCCAAAGCAGGTGACCCAATCCAAAGCAAGGCCAAAGCAGCAGGACCTAAAATAGGGAGGGAGGGAGGGAGGGTGTTTGGCAGCGCGAAGCAAATGCCCCACCCCTGTCACACTGCCGCATTTATAGGTCCCCGGAATGATGCCACTCACCCCAATTGGCCCAAACAGCCAAGCACGATCCCAGGGCCCAACAGACAAAGCCTGGGCCACGCATAGCAGCAACACACCCCGTGGGGGTGGCTTAAGGGTCCCGAGCACAACCAGGACCCTCGAGTTAGGAGGATCCCATTAACAAAACATGAATTTTTTACATTTCTTTTCCTAAAGGAAAGCAATTTAAGTCAGTAAAGTCTGTAAAAATAAATAATATGCAACTTCCTAATCTACAAACTAATCGCCAAAGCATCTGTTTGGATAAATATCATTTCAGCTTACTAAATAACTTGGTTGAGCAATATAACAATTTCGGGCAGATCTATTATCTTCAGCAATTTGCGTGAGAATGATTAGAGCTTCCAAATTTCCATTTGGGAGATAAATTATCTTCAGAAATTAAAAAAAAAAGGTCACCTGGTTTCCAGCTTCTGAAAGTTATCTACCCTCTAAAAGTGAGTTCAGACTATTTTGCCTCAGTCCTTAATGGTCTTTCCCCCTCTGCATTACAAAAAAGCTTGAAAGTGGGGCAGGACTGCCCCTTGATATCACCACTGACCAGCTCTGACTTCTTATTGAATTGAAATGTGAAATGGTTGGCAGAAAGTTGGTTACCAGCAACTGCTCAGCTGTGGCAACTCAGGGGTGGCAAGCAAAGCACCTACCTTTGTTCTTTGTTTTTATTATTACACTGTCAGTGAGCACTAAACTGAGCACTAAACTGGGGGCTGCTACATCACACTGACTAACCTTCCCCCCTAACAATTTTGATCAACCAGGAAAAGCTTTAAAGGTCTGGGACTTCTCCAGGAAACAAAAGTCTTTTTTGCCTTGATGCTTTATGTTTGATTTTTGGCTTTGGTCTTTGGCACTGATTCCTAGCTTGACCTCTGCTTCCACCTTAGTTTGAGTGATGGCTCAGTTCTGAGAGGATTTCTCAGCGAGATGGCAGCCTGCATATGCATACAATCACAATGCAATCTTGCAGCTAAAAAAAAAATCAATAAAAAAATCAGTGGTTTCCATTAGTAAGACCAATGCAATGCACAAAGGATGATTATGTGCTCTGGAAGTCTTAGCTTCTTTCTAGGTCATACTGATTCTGTTCTGCACATTTGATTCTCTTCTATTCTGACTGAAGTGTGAGCACACCAGTTAGCTGTGGTTTAATCAGGAATGATGTGGTAAGCAACAGTCTTGAAAAGACCACATTAAAGAATGATGCTCCCAGCTGTATTGAAACCATGTCTGACCTTGCCTACAGTGCAGAGAAATTTAGATCATGGGCATAGCACAGTGTAGATAGAAACTAACTAACTGGTACTGCTCCTGTTCTACCTGAGCAAGTACGGTATGTAATAATAATAATATCTTTATTACGGTCATAGACCAGCAAAAAAAGAAGAAGAAAACCAATAATACATAAAATAGATAGTTCTTGAGTATCAGAAGTACAGTATGTAGTCCCTGCCTGCTAAATGTAAAATCATTTATTTTATTATCATTTTTATACTATATTATTTTATAAATTATATATATATTAATTACGCATGCTGTATTCCCTTTTCCTCCTCCTACTTTCACACGATATTAGTTGCAGATGGGGGCTCATTTGAATGTGCCTTTGACAGCACATGAGGTGATACTTATTTAATGGCTTACATTTTACTTGCCTGTTTTTCTATCCTTTTATTTGCAGCATTTCTTCTTTTTTGAAATACAGTAATCTACAAACTCTTACGTAAATGTCTTTTACAATTTTGGTCAATTAGTAGCCCAATTAAGGGGAGCCAACAGAAGGGTATGCTTTGTTTTGTAAACAAACCTTCAACTGCAAATTTGCTAATTTGTTCAACTTCTAACAGACCTCAATGAGAGTTTATGGGGTGGAGTTGTGTTTATTTACATTGTGGCTGTCATGCTGAAATTAGCATATACGTATTTTTCTTGGGACTGCTAGGTATATGGAATTAAACTACTGTAATACATGATAGCTGAAAGCTAGTAAAAATCAAATGACCAGATTATATTATCCTTTTAGGGAAGAATTGGGGTTCCCCCCCCCTTAGCAAATAAGTGCTTCTACAAAGAACATTGTTATAAATCCAGGGGTTCTCAGAGAATATGTGTTTACTACTTGGTATGGGTGATAATCCATGGGATATTTTAATGTTGTTGATCACAAAACAAGTCAGTAACTGCCTCCATGTAATACACTTATTTTATTTAATTCTGTACCAGAGGAAGTGAGAAAACAGATCAATATGAGAGAGAAAAGAGAGAGAGATTCCTGTTATGTTCCCATGGAAGCAAATCCCATTGTGTTCAATGGAGTTTATTCATGAGCATGCATGCTAATATTTCAACCTGAGCCACTTAGTTCCTGGTTTTCTAAACATATCAGCAGGAATTTATTTATTATCAAATGGACTAGATCATTTACTGCAGTTGAGGTGATTACAATCCCTTTCCTCACTTTTGCAGCGTGAGGTTAAATTCAGCAGCTTTCAGAGGTGGATAAATTTTATATTTTTGGACTTGCAAGGTGGCTGAAGTGGATGTTATATAAATTCAATCTTAGGGGGACATTTTACTCCCTTCTCACAAAAGCAGACACAAAAAAAATCCAAGACAAATATTGCAGCCCAGAAAAAGTATGAAAATAAATTGAGTGGATTTGGGAGGAGGAGTATTACATGAGAATGTATTAATTAACCCAAAACTGCTTTCCGTTAGAATCACTTTCTAATATTTCTAACATAGGAA
The DNA here is from genome assembly GCF_965207765.1 of Zootoca vivipara. NCBI lineage: Eukaryota > Metazoa > Chordata > Lepidosauria > Squamata > Lacertidae > Zootoca > Zootoca vivipara. The sequence continues at coordinate 43,937,822 of NC_142583.1, read as the reverse complement.
AGACTGTTCATAGAACAGTTCCCAAGCTATACACTACACCAGTGTTTCTCAACCAGTGTGCCTCCAGATGTTTTGGGACTACAACTCCCATCATCCCTAGCTAGCAAGACCAGTGGTCAGGAATGATGGGAGTTGTAGTCCCAAAACATCTGGAGGCACACTGGTTGAGAAACACTGCACTATACAGTACACTTTATACACTAGAGCAATGTTGCTTGTACAGCCTTAAACCATTTCAGGACCATGGACAAAGTATTTTAAATTCTACTGTACGTCGTAAGTCTCTGCTTGGCTGAGAAAATGTATAATTTACAGCTGTGTTTCCACAAACTCTCAGGGCAAGAAATAAAATCTCTAACTAGTCAATACAACACTGAGATCAGCAACACCTACTGCCAGTGAATCATCCAAATTTTCAAATAATGTATCCAAAGTTTTACTTTAAGGTTGCTTGTCTGGTATGAATGTGCTGAAATCTGCTGGACACTGGGCAAAAATACCTATATATGGGGCTAAGTGGGAGATGGTGGTGAGATTTATTGTTTTAGCATTATAAAAACAATTCATTCTGGTGCCACCAATGTATTTCTACTGTTTGCTAATCATGTTGAAAGGACCCACCATGGGCATAAGATTTTTTGTTTTGTTTTGAAGTGGTCCTATGAAGTGATGTGCATTGTGATAAAGGGAAATTCATGCTGAAGACTGCAATAATTGTGAGTAAGCCCCACTGAGCATGGTGGGAGTTGTTTCCAACTTAGCATATATAAGATAGGCCTACATGCCAGCTTCTTCTTCTAGTTTCTTCTAGTTGTTAAGTGAGATAAAATCAGCAGAGTTTAAACAGGGGGTGGGGGCCATGGGTATACTTTATTTGAGCCAGAGGGGTTGTAGATACTAGATACTAACATGGGAATACTAAATTGGCATCTATATGGGATTTAAATTGATTTTATGTATGTGCTGTTGTTTTAAAGGTTTTTTAGTATATAAAATAGTAGGGTTTTTATAAAAATGTTTTAATATATGCATTTATTTTAACTGTATTTATATATGTAATTGTCAAACACACACATGTATGTTTTTATTATATTGCTAATGGGTCAGAGGCCTCATGGGAAGCAAATCATAAATGAAATAATTAATAACAATATATTAAGTTTGAGGACATTTATACATTCTTTCTCCCTCTAGACATACATGAGAGATCCAGATCTTGTGGGATTTGTTGGAGCTAGTCTGAAGCAATCTTGGAGGAGACCAAGTAACATTCTGTACGGCGAGCTGCTTCTTAAGGGAAACTAGAAAACTTTGGGATGTTGTTAGAGACACAAACCAAAGTGTGTTTCCATATATGACATCCTGTTTCAAGAGCTACAGTTTTCATGTCCACAACCAGGAAGAATTTCATGTCCACAACCAGGAAGAATCCGTAAACAGACCCCTGTATTGCAATATAGACAAGCTGAACAAAATAACACAACACGATGGCCAATAACAATGGCACTAAACAGTATTAATAGACTACTACAGATGATCAGAAATTGCAACCAAAGTCTCTAAATCTTCTTCACCAGTTGTAGTAGAATAATTCAAAAGTTCGATGTATACATAATCTGTCATCAAGTATCACTGGAACAGAGTTTCCAGATAACCAATCTGTTTCGTTCAATGCTTCATCAGCCAATCTTGATCAATTCTTCATCAGCCAGACTTGTAAGAATTAATGTGAAAAAGATGCAGTTCAATTTCTTAACAAGCTGAAATTACAATATACATACAATGAAACCTGCATCTGTATAAAATAAAATGCATAACACAATATATACAACTAAAAATACATACCCAATCTTAAAGGTAAAGGTAAAGGGACCCCTGACCATTAGGTCCAGTCGTGACCGACTCTGGGGTTGCGCGCTCATCTCGCATTATTGGCCGAGGGAGCCGGCGTATAGCTTCCAGGTCATGTGGCCAGCATGACAAAGCCGCATCTGGCAAACCAGAGCAGCACATGGAAACGCCGTTTACCTTCCCGCTGTAGCGGTTCCTATTTATCTACTTGCATTTTGTCGTGCTTTCGAACTGCTAGGTTGGCAGGAGCTGGGACCAAGCAACGGGAGCTCACCCCGTCACAGGGATTCGAACTGCCGACCTTCTGATCAGCAAGCCCTAGGCTCAGTGGTTTAACCACAGTGCCACCTGGGTCCCTAATACCCAATCTTACATGTAAGTAAATATAAACACTGTAGAAAATATGTTCTGCTCATTAAGGGAAACTAGAAAACTTTGGGATGTTGTTAGAGACACAAACCAAAGTGAGTTTCCATATATGACATCCTGTTTCAAGAGCTACAGTTTTGGAAGGAATTTCCTGTCCACAAGCAGGAAGAGCCAGAAGGATGTAGTAGCAGATTTTAGGTATGTGTGGAAAATAAACAGTGACTGTGGGAACCAGTGATACTGAACACATATGAGTTTCCAGAGTGTATAAAATAACTGTGATTAGATTCAGGGAAAGGGTTTAAATAAGTGATTTTCAACCTTTTGTCCCCATATGTTATCCCATCACCCCCAGCTAGTTTAACATCCATTACCACTGAAGTTCAGTTCAACAGCATCTGTGAACCCAAGGCTGAAGAACACTGGTCTACAGGGCATTGGTCAGTTCACTTGTGTGTTTTACACACCCATCCACACCATTCTGACACACCTGATTTTAAATACAAATTGCAGCCAGAAACAGAAAAGCTTAAATGAAGTGTATTAATTGAAGTAAAACAACATAAATCTATTCACCACCACCACCCCCCGAATAGACACATGTGTCACACTGAGCAGAGCTGTGATAATTGCAAGGGGCAAAAGTCTGTTGTTGAAGGATTTCACAACTAAACAAAGCATGCTTTGTTGGGGAATGAAGAATGCAGGTTATGACTCAGAAAGCCTGAGAAGTCAATGTAGATAATAACCTTGACAGCATCTTTGAGCGCAATCGTGTTTGCCAACCTGTATTCTGTTGCTTTCAACAATAAAGCAACGCTAATTAGTTCTGGCTGAGCATATGAAATTTTCCCATTAGAAGGATGGAGATTTGGCAGGGAGCATTATATGTCTTCTTAAAGAAATGTCTCTTGTAGTTTCTCTAAAGGCTTCCTAAAAGATCTACAATCTAAAGTTGGATTACAGGAACAGCCAGTGTCAGAACATACTCATTTACACCTTAATATTCTATATTAAACAACTAACAGGAAAATTGGTATTCCCTCCCCCCCCCCTTTTCAGGCTAGTTAAATGAAAACCTAGAAATGAGTGTCTATCACACCTTATCTTCAAAGAGGAGGGGGAAATCTATTGCTTGGGTTTTTAAGAGATTTGTTTTCGTAAACAACAACAACCACCCCTCTTTCATGTATCCCAAGGAGACAAGCTAATAGGGGAGATGCCTAATTGAGAGCTTCAAATTCTGATGGCAACTGAGAAAAACTGATCAGATGGATGAGTCTACAATCTAATTGTGCATTGTCTTCTCACTTTGCCAGCCCCTAATCTGGATGAAGGGGGAGCTACTGGGAGATGAGGAGGAAGATTGTGTTTATCATGTTGTATGCCTTTGGCAGGTCAGTCTGGGGGAACCTCCAGCCCAAGGGCCAAATGCAACTTTCCAGACCTCTCTACACAGCCCTCAGGACTCTTACCAAGCCATGCATTGTGCCCTCCTAAAGTCCTTTTGTCTGACTGAAATGTAGCTTTAAACAGCCTCTTGCTGTCATGCTTAGCTGGCTGGCTGGATGAAAAGGCCCTGTCCCTGCCAGCCTCTGTTTTTGAAAATACTGAGGGAAGGGCCCTCCAGGCTGATATTAGAGCTCAGTCAAAGTTCATACAGGTGCAGGTGATCCTTCAGATAACCTGATTTTTTTTAAAGGTGCGAACCAGCACTTTAAATTGGGCTGGAATGCTTTTAAAAAAAACTGCATGAAGTAAAATAGAAAGACCCCACAAATAAGCTGGCAAAAGCTAAAGGTGGCAAAAATCAATTAGTTTCTGTGCAATTCCTCTAAGAACACAGAAATCATCTGAGTCTTTTGGGTACATGGTAAGAAAATGAATTATGGAACTGAAGAAGATTTTGTAAAGGCCTGGGCGGATTTCCGAGTTGCTGTCTCTACATACACTGAAACTGCTAAATGCATGATGCGCTTATATTATGTACTTTTTTCTTGCTTGCATTAGCCATTGTAAATGTACATATATTGATTTAATGCTATTCAAGAGTGAAATTGTATTCTCGAATTTCAGAAAACTTGACTTTTCATCTTTAGTATTTACCAGGATTACTCTTCTCTGTATCACCACTATAGTGTACATACCCATGTATATTTTCCATATAATTTACTTTCAGTAGTACAGACAAGAAAATGAACAAAGTGGTTATGACATCACAACCGAATATAAGCAACAGAGGGAAAAGGAGAGATAACGCCACCGAGATACGATTTTTTTAAGAGGTTTTCCTATTTCACGGAACATACAGTTTGACTCTTGATCACTGCTGTATTATAAATATCAGCTATGTTCACCTAATGAAAAACACATCTATTCCTTTTCCTCAGACAGATATTGCTGGATAATGTAGACATTATTTCTATAAAATAAACTCCCAAATAACGCGATCCAACTTTTGACATATTAATATGTTGTTTTTTTAAAGAATGAGCATTATCTTAAATAAATTAATAAAACAAATTGCAACCTTCTTAATAAAGTTACCCAGAAAACAACTTCATAAATAATTAGATTAGCTGAGTCAAAATGGGTAAACTGAAAACTTCTCCTTTTGCATTTTTCAAGGAATGGCTCCTACTCTGATTGGTTATGTTGGGAGACAGTAAAGACTGGCTGGCAAGATGTATGATCCCTGGTTGGTTGGATAATCCTGGCAAAAAGTCCTTTCCAAAATAAAAATGGTGTTGGTGCTACAGATTGAGGAAAGAGCAATAAGGAAAAGGCAGTGCACAAAAATGTAAGCAGGAAGTGGGAGGTGTCATGAAACATTCCCCAGAAAATGTTAGTGGTGAATGTTCAGCACACTCCTAATGTGCATATGTTCTATTGAAATTCCAGAATAGATTGGCATCCACCTACACAAATTGCATTTTAGCGACATTATTTAGTTAGAGAGCATCAAATAATACTCCTGTCAAACCTCTCCACTGGAGCTGATTGCATGATGTGCCACTCATTTATGGTCCATATTTACATCTTTTATCTTAAAGCATGCTATTATCACACTGTTCGTTGCTGCAGATGGCTTCTAGAAGTGCTAAATCGGGGAAATGGAAGTTCTGCATTTCTAGCTTCAATACTCCTGCTTTTATCAGCTTTTGTACACAGCTAAGCCAGGTGCCATGCCTACACAACTAACAGAGCAATCCTAATCCTAGCCAGGCTACAGCAAAACATGACAGATTGCCATAGCCACAGCTGTGTGAATCAGCAATGTTCCCCAGATGACATGTGATTGGGTTAGTCTGAAGAGAACCACTGTGATGCATGTAGGGCTAGTTCCCTTCAGGCCAGTTGTGGCTACAGGCAGATGCAAAAACTGGTTGGAGTAATTAATGTAAATTTAACTTTTATACCAGGCATCCCTAAACTTCGGCCCTCCAGATGTTTTGGACTAAAATTCCCATCATCCCCGACCACTGGTCCTGTTAGCTAGGGATCATGGGAGTTGTAGGCCAAAACATCTGGAGGGCCACAGTTTGGGGATGCCTGTTTTATACCATAAGAGTAGTTTGTACACCCCCTCACACACCCCTCTCTAGCCTTCATCCAGATAGGCAAGAGTCATTATCAGAGTTCAATAGTACATTTCAGCCAGGCAAAAACACTGTGAAGGTGTGAAGCAAGGCTCCGAAAGGGCAGGTTCTCAAGAGCCAGACAGAGGGGTCTGGAGAGCTGCATTTGGACCGTGAGCCAAAACTGTACCACCCCAGTGTAGAGTTTACTCCAAGGGGGTGGGATGCCTGGCCAAGCAGGGTTCCCATTCCTGTATTTGAAACCCTGTATTTGAAATCCTTTGGCGGAGCCAATTACATATCCACCGGGGGTGATGATAGCATACAGGGCACTACTGTTTTTTTCCTGAAGGCCCCTTTACGCATTCAGAGATGAATGGCTGAATAGGGCTTGAATAGGAAGACAGGCTGTCGTATAAATCAGGCTATATTTTTATTATTTTCCTAGCCTATGGTAAATGCTACTCTTTCTGAATTCTGGATTGTACCAAAGTATCACCATTATTAGAATACCTGTTCATATTTTTTTTTACTGGGTAGGAATGTACATTATTCTCCTAAGCCTAGAGCCATTATTGTGAATATAAATGTTAAATGCTGGTATAATGAGGAACCTTTACTGTAAAAAAAAAACCTCACTCTATTTTCATACCTTCTATAATTTGTGCTTTCAAAAGTGCTGTAATTTAGAATCATCAGGTTTGCATTGCTTTAGGCTAGCATGAGATTACTAATACGAAGTGTTAAGTATAGCCTCGGATACTGTATTAAATGCTGCACTTTCAACAGCCTGAGAACGGTTAAAATTATCCTGCAGCTCCAACCAACCAGCCTCGCTCCATTTTTAGGTCAATTAAACTGCATTGGATTTGGTATACCTTAAAGAAAATGAGATAGAGATTATTTAGACAATACTTTTTAGTTCAACCTGGTGCCAGCCAGACATTTTGGACTTCAATTGCTATCAGCCAGCCAGCATGATCAGTGGTCTGGGGATGATGGGAGTTACAGTTCAAAACATCTGGACTCACCTGGAGTCTCTTAAGTATGACAGACCTAAAATACTAAGGGTTTCATGGTTGGGAGGTGTGAACCCCATTTGGTTCACCCTCTCAAATTAATTGAACTTTCAAATCTCGGGGTTTTATGAGCATTCAACTTGAGTGTTCCAGTTGAATGCCGAGAAAAGCCTGAGATTTCAAACATCCAATTATGCTTGAAACATCCAATCATTATGGGAGAAAGACCCCTTTTGGGGTTCAGTATGAAGACTCACACCAAATTCCCAGTTAATCAGACTTTATTTAGTATTCCATTACAGGACAGATTCCAAAAGAGCCTGCGAGTGCATTTCCATTAGCACACACCTTATATAGGAAATACACATCGTCTTAGCTGTTAATTCTCTAGCCAACCATTTTTGCCACCTCACCTCACCATCTCTCATCCAACCACAGTCTAACCTAAGATGATGATGATGGTGATGATGATGATGATGATGGTATCCATCTGGGTTTCCCCAGCCACTCCATCCTCCAACCGCCTCCAGACACTCACACAGGACCTTCACTGCCTTCACTGGTTCTGATTTGAAAGAGAGGTAGAGCTGGGTATCATCCGCATCCTGATGAACACCCAGCCCAAACCCCCTGATGATCTCTCCCAGCGGCTGCATGTAGATGTTGAAAAGCATGGGGGAGAGGACAGAACCCTGAGGCACCCCATGAGTGAGAGCCCAGGTGTCTGAACACTCACCCCCACCACCACTTTCTGAACACGACTCAGGAGGAAGGAGCGGAACCACTGTATGACAGTGCCCCCAGCGCCCAACCCCTCTAGGCGGTCCAGAAGGATGTTATGGTCAATGGTGTCAAAAGCTGCTGAGAGATTCATAAGAACTATGAAACAGCTCTCACCTTTGTCCTTAACCTGCCAGAGATCATCAACCAGTGCGACCAAGGCAGTTTCAGTCCCATGATGAGGCCTGAATCCCGACTGGAAGGGATCCAAATGGTCCACTTCTTCCAGGCGTGCCTGGAGTTGTTCAGCAACCACTTGCTCAATCACCTTGCCCAAGAATGGAAGATTTGAGACTGGGCGATAGTTGGCCATATTGGCCGCATATAAAGATTTTTTTTAAGAAGCGGTTTAATAACCACCTCATTCAGCGGGTCTGGAAACCCGCAACGCCCATCGCCCAGCCCTTCCCGGCTAGCTTTTAGAAGCCAGGATGGGCAAGGATCAAGGAGACAGGTGGTTGGTTTCACTTGTCCAAGCAGCCTGTCCACATCCTGGGAGGTAACAGATTGGAAGGGCTTCCATAGCCCTTAGATGCTGTTGCACACTGGGATAAATGCTCTAAATTTCCTGCATATTTTGTATATACCTAAGCAACAAGTGGAATATCTAGACAGTAGTGTGACTTTTATGTTTTAATGAAAAATAGGACATGGCATCCATTACCTGAACGTTATTAGGGAGGGAAACAATGTGAAATTGATATACCTATTATGCATTACCCTTGAGGTGCATGGTGTCCTTTCTCTATTATTATATAGTGTCAATTTAAAAAATTCCTTTTCTTCTTAGTTTATAAACATGTACAAAAATATCTGACATGATGACCTTTCCACTGATATCTGTCTGGAAAACTTCAGTTAAGAAAAGTAAAGGAGTATAGTGTTTTCTTCTCTAACTTTAAATTTCCTTTATTCTATTTGTGTTTGTGTTTTATAAAAAAAACAGAAGTGAGAATGCAAGCATATTTAAGTAGCTTTGAGATAAAGAAGTAGATATGGAAATAGTTTCCATGTTTAATGGTGAGATTCAACGTGAAAGGAAAAAGAAAGAAACTCCAACGGTTGGTAATTATAGAAAATGGAATGAGGTTCAAGGTGCCAAGAACAGAGTATCGTGTAGTGGTTAAAGCGTTGAACCAGGACCTGGGAGACCAGGGTTCAAATCCACACTCTGCCATGAAACTCAGTGAGTGATCATGGGCTAGTCACAAACTCTTAGCCTAAGCTACCTCACAGCAGAGGATAAAATGGAGAAGGAGAGAACTTGGTGTGCCACCTTGAATTCCTTGGAGGAAAGATGGGATATAAATGAAATAATAATCACAATAATAATGCTGTTTTGATGCTTCCCCTAAGGATCACTTCAACCACTATAATATTAGCAGGAGCACTGCATATGCATACCCTATGTCATAAAATGTTAAAGCAAACATACTCATTTTGGCCACAGGGAGGGGGGAATTTGTGTATGTGCTATGAGCAGTCAGGCCCAACCACAATTCTAGGAACATGTATGAATGATTAGTCAAAACCAATTGCTGTTTTGTTTTGCAGACATTGTGGAGAATATTGTGTACATGCACAGGTTTACTTGAACTTTCCTTAATGTTGAAATTTTGCTTTTCCCATGCTAAACCAAGTTAAATTGGAAACTGTGCACCCAAACTCTTTCCCAGCTTCTGATCACCACTAGCCTACATCTCACCCACCAACCCTTGAATCCCTTACTCTTAAATTGAGGCTGATGTAGCTCTAGCTTTGGCTAGGGAAGGCATAGAGGACCTGATGTTTCTCCTTCCCAGACATTCCAGACATTTATCACTGTAGCTGCTGGTGTTGTGTCGTGCCCCCCTGCCTGCATGCTACCGCATGACGTCATTGTCATTCCATACCTATTCTGGAATATTTCAGCCTTCAGCATTTGTGAAAGACCCAGAATGGTTCCACAGTATTTTTCATTGTGTGAAAGGTGGGTTTTACAGTTTTCCACTTTTATGTGGGGTGGTGCGTTGAAGAACTTCAACATGGAAAACAGGGAGATAGGTAGTGGTTGTGAGAAGGAATGAGATTAGAGGCTGGGTGGGCTATAGAGAGGAAAAATGAGTTATCTGGTTCAGATAAAAATCTGAGCTGGAGAAGAACTTTGGGTGATGGTGCTCACAATGCTCACTTTATATTAGAGGTGAGCATTAGGAGCCACCAGAGTTCATAATCCAAATTCAGGGATTACACTTTCAGTGACCTCTCTGCTAGATAAAATTGACTGTTTACCTTCATTTACAGATGGGCACTATGCATATGGTTCTGAACTGATAAGAAATCATAATATATGGATACATAATTACTCAAGGCTTGTTTCGTTTTGCACAATGATTCCTTATATAAAATATGTTAGCAATCTAGCTTTCTACAGAAAACTTTGCATGTGCAACTTGGCCTGTCACTGTCAAAAACAAAACAACATTAACAGCAAAAACAGCAGGGAGGTAAATTTATTTTCACACCACATCCAATAAGTCTGGGAATACTAAGATGCTCTAGCAGAAAAGAATGGAGTGACAAGGAGAGCACACTGTCTGCAAACCTTCCATGGGGGATGTAGAGCTAATAGAAAGAAATAAAAAGAATAGAAAGAAAATGCTGTATGTTCCAAACCAAGTACATCTTGCCTGGTTATGAAACTGTAGCAAGATGTCTTCCAATTGAGACTGGAGAATGCCTTAGATTTTAATTCAGAAAATCTAATTTATTATCTGATAGCATTGTTCGTCATTCAGAAAATATTATTGAAAATGCATATCCATTTCTGTGGAATGCCCTCCCCAGGGAAGTTCACCTGGTGCCTTCATTATACACCTTTAGGTGCCAGGCAAAAACATTCTTTTTTAACCAGGCCTTTGGTTGATCTGGTTTACATACCCTTTTAAAATGTTTTTTTAGGGGGGGCTATTGGGTTGTTTTTATTTTTATTATGTATTTTTTGGTTTTATATCTTGATTTTATTCTGTGAACCGCCCTGAGACCCCTGGGTATAGGGCAGTATATAAATTCAATAATAATAATAATAATAATAATAATAATAATAATAATAATAATAAGGATGAAGGGAAATAGGTTTGCATGTTTAAACCACCTTAATTCTTAGACCAGTCTCAGCAATGGCTAAACTCCTGTGCAAACTCACTTGGAAGTACATCTTGCTGAACTTGGTGAACCTTCATCCAAGTAAAGACAAACAGAATCGCACTACAAAGTTAATTGATGGTAGACAGTTTTAATCAATATGCCTGACAATTAGAAGCAAGCTTAACAATAACAAAAAAACAACAACAACAACAAATCCCAAGCCTGGATCTTTTTCTACAGCTAAGTTTCTGATCATCTGCCTGTGTACATGCAGTGTGCTGCTCTCCATTAGTGGCAGCAGAGCTGGTGGTCATTCCAAGGAAAGGGTCTTTCTAGGAGAGCTATATATTTTGCTATAAATTAAGGTTAAATAAACCTTTAACTGAATTCAACACAGAATTTCTAGCTTGGGCAGGAAACTGTCAACAATTTAAGCACTCTCCCTCATGGAGAATGGCTCACATTGAGGAAAGATTCCTCTTCCTTGAAGAGACATGCTGTTATCCCATATATTCCAGAGAGCACTTCAGGAACTGCACCATTGGGGGTGGGGGCAGAGTGAATGGTGGGGCCCATTAACAGAGACCTGAGTGGTACCAGTCTGTTACTACCTGCCTCACCCCCACCCCACTGTCTGGCATCATTGCCTCAATTTGCCTTATGGAACCACTGACCCTGCTGGCTAGGAACTCTACAAGCAGAAGCTGGGGAAATGAGCTACTCAGTCCCATTCCTTCAAACCAAGAGCTACCATCAAGCTGCAGACACAGCATTTGTAAAATGTTTACTATCCTTCCCTCGCTATCTACAGGTTATCATATGCATCAGTAGCTTCGTTTGCATTCAATCCCCCATATATATTTTTTTATCTCGTCATCAACAAGAAAAATAATATAAGCTCATCATTACCCTTTGCATTTTATTCATTTTTTCATACGCTTCTCAAAATACACCCTGCTTACTCCCATCGTAATTCAGTCTAAGGATGATTTAGGTGAATGTGAAAATAGCTTACGTGATATAAGAGAAGTGACAAAACAAGTTGTCGATGAGTACAGCTGTTGTCAGGCAAGCAAAACAATTGTCAGTAGCAGAATGAAAGAAAAGCAGTGGTATTCAAGTTTATTTTCTATTCTCTGAGGACACTTGAAATAGAGCTCCCAGGCCGTTCCTTGTTACTGCTGTATTCACAGAGTCTTGAAGACTTATGACAGAGAATTTTGCTGGAGGCTTGAGGCATTAACGAACTCTTAAACTACCTAGCAGATGTGAGTAAACTTTGAAAACTCTTTTCAGAGTCAGGAAGGAACATATTAAAAAGACATATTTCTACAAGTCCTAAATTATTCCTTCTATTGTTTGCTTGTTGTCTAGATAGTCTGCATATACTAACTTAGAAGAATTGGGTTAAGACCCTTACTCAGTGGTAGAGTATCTGCTATGCAGGCAGAGACTCCAGAGTTCAATCGCTAGCATTGCAAGGTTAGAGTTGGAAAATACCTCTGTCTGAAGCCCTGTAGACCTGCTGCTAGTCAGCATAGATAATACTGAACTAGATGTATCAGTAGTGTAACAATATAATTATGTTCCTAACTATCATTTCTGGTGTCAGGAGTCTAAATTCTTGGGCCAGCCATAACAATGTTCCATTCAGTGTGATTGCATCCTGATTTGGGGATGAGCATTGGTGCTGATAATAAGATGATATCCCTTTTGCCCTGATCATAAGAAGCAAAGAGCCCTGTTCAAGTGTTATGAACCTGAACAAATAGAACAAATTAGCAGGGAGAAGCATTCTATTTCACACACACCCCAGCCACCATCCCATATCACTACTCAAGCTGGAAGGCGACTGTGGACTCAGCTACGTTAGTCATGTTACAACACTATAACTGCATTATAAACATGTGGTACTAGATGGTGCTGTAGAGTCCAAAACTTTGTCCATGCAACTTTTTGTTGTTGTTTAGTCGTTTAGCCGTGTCCGACTCTTCGTGACCCCATGGACCATAGCACGCCAGGCACTCCTGTCTTCCACTGCCTCCCGCAGTTTGGTCAAACTCATGTTCGTAGCTTCGAGAACTCTGTCCAACCATCTCGTCCTCTGTTGTCCCCTTCTCCTAGTGCCCTCAATCTTTCCCAACATCAGGGTCTTTTCCAGGGAGTCTTCTCTTCTCATGAGGTGGCCAAAGTATTGGAGCCTCAGCTTCACGACCTGTCCTTCCAGTGAGCACTCAGTGCTGATTTCCTTCAGAATGGATAGGTTTGATCTTCTTGCAGTCCATGGGGCCCTGTATATGCAACTTTACATATACAGTGGAACCTCGTTTTACGCCTACCTCCATTTACAAATGCCTCCTTTATGAATGCCATGGACCCGGAAGTGTTTACATTCGGGTTCCGCGGCGTCAGATGCACAGATGCACAGGTGCTCTATCAGCGCTTTGCGCACGCGCAGAAGCGTACCTTCAGCAAGCGAATGCCTCGGCGAGAGAACGCCTCCATGGAACGGATTGCGTTCACAAACGCCTCCACTGTAGTTTTGCTTTTCTTTTGTTATAATGATTTAATTTCTGACTTATTTATAGCATTTTTTTTTCTGTGTGGGGTGTCACTTCTACTCCCGCAGGCTCTTGCACTGTGTAGAACCCTGGAAAATCAAGCTTCTACATAATGTGAGGAGAGATACCCACATAGTGGAAGTTGCCCCCAGTTCGAGTCACAACACAGAGGCAGCTTAAGGTCCAAAATTGTTTACCGGTGTAGCAGACCAACTTCAGTCCAGTTTATCCAACTCATATGAGAAAAGTAATTGCACCACAAATACCGAATTACATTTCTTCTGAGGACATGGAGTCACCATAGCATTTATTGAAAACTGTAGCTCAGTCACAAGAATCTTCAGGTAGGGTTGGGAAAGATTATTAAAACTCCAAAGATCTGCTCTAAACTGAGTTTTATGAACCAACGAGCTAACTTAGTTCAAAACAGGGCTATGAAATTCCTCACCAGAAGAAAAAAATGCTATAGCAAAGAATTTCCAAAGGTGGATTAGATATCAACAGAATATTATGTCAGTAATTGCCAGTTTATTGTGCCAGCTCTGTCTTCATTTGCAACAATACAGTGACTGGCACAGCTCCTGTGCCACCATTTTATGATTGGTGGGCCTCAGTAAGTTTTAGTGGGCCCTGGGGATAGAAAGCTCAAGAACCCTTGTCCAATCACATTTGGAATGACCTTCACAAACATGCAGAGGAAAATGCATTTCTTTCTCCAGCATAGGAGATGATCAGTGTGGTTTCTTTTCCAGAGATGATGTTTGACTGAGAAATGGAAAACCAAACCACTCTTTCCCTCACAAAATAGTTCAGTTTATTCTGAGCCCGTTTAGAAGCTTGGTGTGCTCTTTATGACAGCAGAATGTGATGGGCTCAGAACACCTCCTCCAGTCCCCATGAAACCACTCTTCACAAGTGCGTTTAATATTTCCCTCTGCCACTTTTCTCTCCTTGCTTAGTATTGGTTGTTTTTGATGACAGAAGAAGTAGCACTGCTAAGGAGGTCTTGCTAAAGGATTTGCTCACTACCTGCCTATTTGATATGCCTTGTTGATTGCTGCTACAGCAGCATCCAGGGTGGCTGGGAATCTTGCTGCTGCCTAGCACTCAACCAAGTAAGGAAGAAGACAAGAGAGGGGAATTCCTCTCCAGCTTTGATTCTTGGCTTATCTTTTGCTGGTGAAGAACTCTGAGAGTTATAAACAGTGGGGGGACGGGGACACAGGGATATGCATACCCCTACACATTTTGTGAATCTAAGTTTGGCCTCATTGAGGGGCAGTATTTCAATATGAGTTGGGAAATGAGAGTAACCCCTAAACACTTTTTAAGAAAAAAAAAAGCACTGGTTATAAATCTCACATATGAAAGAAGAGCATTGTGAGTCGCTGAGGTGTGTATTCCAAAGCTGGAATACAAAATACAAACTTTGACAACATCGCTACTTCTGCGAGAACAAACACTGCATGAGGCATGGTTTCTAGATTCATTTCCCTTCACTTGTTCCATTGTGCTGCAGCACAATGTTTTGCTTGTTGGGGGGTTTCCACTCATATACTTTCCATATACTGTGCTGATGGTGGCTTTTGGAAAAATGAAACTCAGCTGCAAAACCTCCCTCTTTTTAATTGACACAGGTGTGTGGGCTAACAATACCAATATTCCATGGTACATAATTGTAGTCTGCCAGGGATCGGCTAAGATCTAATCTACATGGAATGATTTTTTGCAGCACACAATGCCTTTAATAAGAGTGAGTCAATGAGCCTAATTTACCTTTTATAAAACATGACATAAGGCAATATAATTAAGACTAAACTTATTTCCTGGGGTGAAATTAACTTACAGAAATGAAGGTGTTTATTTATTAAATAGGATCTCTGGAGCTCTTGCTTTATTCTTCTCCCTCCTGGGAGGGTTTTGATTATTTGTTTCCTTTCTCTGGCTTGCTTGCTGTGCAATTTAAAACGGAGACTTTCCTTTGGGAAACAAAATTTGATTGGAGAACAGCCTGCATCACCAGCTAAACACATTACTGATGTTTTACTCACTTTTATGCCCCATTCTTTCTTTCTTAACCATCAGAAGAATTATGTGTCAAGGTTTTCAAGCTCTGTGAAGCTTTGCAGATTTCATTTGAAGTAACAAGGTGGAAGCTATTTGGCCAGAGGATGGAAGGGTGACGACAGATTTGGCCATATCTGAGTTTGTGCTTTTGCATCTTGGCTTTTGGCTTTATGCATACATTCAAAGTTAAACCATTAAGAGAACGAAGGAAAACAACAATCAACATTTCCATATACAAGGTAATCATTCAAGTAAACTATTACATTTTGAGTTGTATTAGGTATTGGTTGATACACACATTCACCATTAGATGGTTGCAATTGCAACAGTAAAAACTATACAGAACATAACATTTTAGGTAATCGGATGGAGCAATTCTATACTGATCTGCTCAGAATTGAGTCCCATTGAGTTCACTGGGGCTCACTTGTAGGTAAGTGTGCATTAGATTACAGCCTAAATGAATATAAAATCTATTAGGTTGATATAATGGCTAGAAATATTTCACCTTTAAAAAAAACAAAAAAACACCACCCATTGTAATATACATATCCTTACTTTCTAGAAGATATCAAATGCTCTCTGTATTTGCTTTGTTCTTCAGTGAGAGATCTGATTTGAAATATGCAAAATATATATCCTATGAACCTTACAGTAACAAAAGCATTCTAAAGAGCTTTGAGCAGTGGGATAGATGAGAAAAATCAGTTTTAGCAAGCCTTTCCTCCAAAAACATTATGACATAGTCTTGAAGCAAGTTGTTGTTGGTGCCTTCATCCTTCTTAGATAGGAGAGAGTTGAAAAAGGGGAAGCTTTCAACTAGCACAGTCATGGAGTCAACCTGGAATTCTGTAACACAACCCCAAGGCTGAGAAAAGCTCAGAAAGTCTCAGAACAGAAAGCGCAGAGGGTACAAGCTCAGACGTAAATTAATAGGGATGGAGGGGGTGTGAGTCTTAATTGGGAGCACCGCCATTCTAGGTAGACACTTTCTTTTGCCCCTCACTGTGTTTATTAAAGACTCTAACTGGTAAGAATTTCCTTTCATTTGGTCCGCTTATTTACGGCCATGGGGGAGGAAGCCGATTCTCCAAAGCCTGACAAGTTGAGTGGAGGAAAGTGGGAAGGAGGAAAACTGGCAGAAGCCACATGGACGTTGCATTGTGGGGAATTTAAAGCTGCAATCAGCAGAACAGGCAGCTGGGCAACAAGTAGCACCCATTAGTGGTCCAAGTGGGGACAGCACCAGGGAATGACTGATTGTTGCAGTGACAGTGATAATGCCACAGGTGGGCAGACAGAATAAGTGCCAGTACTATTGGCATTCCTGTTATTCCTGGCATTGGGAAAGGCATTGGCAGCACTATATTGAGTGCCAACTCAAGCCTGGTGTTAGCACTCTCCCTGTATGCGAGTGAAAGGGAGACAAAGAGACTCAAAAGCAGACATTACACTGCAAGTCCTATAACCACCCTCAAGACTGTACCAGAAAATTTCAGAGAGATCCAAACTTAGACCAAGTAGGAAAGTGGGGATACATTATTTCTTGTGGAAATAAAATTGAACTAGAAGATGGATGAGTGCATAAGCACTATACCCTGTTCCACAATTGACTTCAAAAGGAAAAAAGCCTTGGATTTTCTGTAGCTGTGACTTGATCAAGAAGTACTTTGTCTTGACCTTTATGAAGTATCAAGAGAAACAAAAAAGGATAGTAAAAGCTGCCGCAGTGGAAGTTAAAAAGCTTCTTAACCTTTAAAAGTGAACAAAATACTGCTCTGGTTTCTGTGGGCCCAGTAGCATCTTATTTTACTGCTTTTTAAAGTTGCTTTTATTTCACTGTAGGGTGGCAGGGGACATGGGTGTTAAAGTGATGCCTAAACTGAACAGCAGTCCTCCTGGATGCATGTTACTTGTTCGCAAGTGTGCCTAAATGCTACATTTTCTTTGTTACAGCAGGTTATGACACTCTATTTATGAAAGCCAAATATCATAACAAGGCCCTTCTACCTTGCATGATGTTTGTTCATCAGATGATATAATGTAAAAACTCTTCTCCAATGCACTCCAGCACAGAAGAAGTTTGACTGATATTCTTTCTGTGTTTTTTTTAAGAAACCCAAACACTTTAATAAATTATATTCAATATTGTAATACACTTCAAAGTTTAATGAATAGGATTAGAGAAAACTGACAAGTTTAAGAATACCTGCAGATCTGTTAATATATCTCTAACAAACACTGAGATCTTGAGGGAAAGCTGCAACAAATCTCTCATTTTAAGAGGCTTCTAGAACTTGAAGTATTCCGTTTTACAATACAGTCAAGCTCATATAGAACAGCAGGGCTAGTAAGAAACGAAACTAAATAGACATTTGAAATCTGGATGCACAGCGCCATCAAACTCATTTTCTCAATCATAGAGTTTAGGTCTTTATTTCACAGGAAGTACCTTTATTTGAAAAACTCACATTTAACATGATTGATAGGCCAGCTAACCCTGCATATTGCTTATTATACAGCTATTACAGCAGGAACAGGTTCTGAAAATACTGAAGCATAATTCTGAAATAAACTGAAAGTCATATTGCCAAGATATATCCCATTCACTACATGGATGTAGTTGCCTCCAGTAGACAAAGGAATGTGGCAAAATTTCATACAGCAGCCACAACAAAATTCCCAGCCAAGAAGAGTGAAGAAAAGGCCTGGATTTATTTTCTTTTTTTAAATGGGTATGAAAAACTAGTATAGATTATTTCAGTTTGAAGGAAGAGACAGAAATTGAAGTTAGAAATTTGGGTCAGATTTATTAATTTTATTTTACATAATGCTCTGCCCTTTTGGAGACCTATTCCATACTAGCTGAATATTTATTACGGTCAAAGACCAGACAACAGACATAACAATAATAACACGTATAACTAATTTTGTCTCAATCCTGCAGTTTTCCACACTAGCTCTTGCTCCATAGTACAAACCAAACTTTAATTACTTTCAGGGGCAAAAAAAGTGAAGGATTGAGACAAATAATGCTCGTCCACCCATAAAGTAAAGAGAACCAAACTTATTTATGGTCAGTGCTGTAGCCCTAACTCTGTGCCACAATGTGAAATGGGATCTGAGAAGGAGGAGGAATAGAGTGGGCACTTGTACAACTTCCACACATCTGTTGTCTATGTTCTGGTAACCTCTAGGTTTGATTACTGCAACATATTATATTGGGGGGGGGGGGAGACTGCCTCTGGATACAGTTTGGAAACTTCAGCTGGTACAGAATTCAGCAGCCAGGTTGTTCACTGGAACGAGACAGTTTGAACATATTACACCGATCCTGGCCCGAATGGCTGCCAATTAGTTTCTGGCCTCAGTACAAAGCACTGGTTTTGACCTATAAAGCCTTTAACAGCTCAGGTCTGCAATGCCTCAAGGACTGCCTGTCCCCATATGAACTAACCAGGACCTTGCAGTTATAATCTTCTTTGTGTTCCCCCTCCATGAGAGGTCTGTAAGTTGCATTGGGTTGCACTGGGCAAGGTAAAGTGGCTAACAAAAGTAATTAACTACTACTACTACTACTACTACTCATACCTGCCTGGTTGCTGTCCGAGAAATAAGGAACCGGGCTGGAAGTAGCAGACTGGAAGTAGCGCTGCCGCCATTTTGGAACTGGGCGGAGCATGCTCAGAAGTGACTTTTGATGCTGCTTTGCCCAGTTCCAAAATGGCCGCCGCGCCAGAAGTCGCACTGCAGCCATTTTGGAACTGGGTAGAGCAGAATCAAAAGTCACTTCTGAACATGCTCCGCCCAGTTTCAAAATGGCCGCAGCGCTAGAATAAACCGGGGAAAAACAAAAAAATCAGTTTTTTCAGCTAGGAACAGCTGGAAAAACGGGGATTTCCCGGGGAATATGGGAGACTTAGCAGCTATGCTACTACTACCTCAAACATTAAGAGTGAAATCTTATACACAATTATCTAAGAATGTGTCCCATTAAATTCAGTGGGGCTTACTTCTGAATATACCTTCATAGAATTGTGCTGTAACTCTATAAATAAAATGCAATTAAACTTAAATTCTATTCATTACTTTTGCAGAGAAGGATTTAAGACAAAATGATAAATTACTAAAAAAATATTTAAGGAAAGTATCTAGTCCTTCCATGGGACCCAGGTGGCGCTGTGGTTAAACCACTGAGCCTAGGGCTTGCTGATCAGAAGGTCGGCAGTTCGAATCCCTGTGACGGGGTGAGCTCCCGTTGCTCGGTCCCAGCTCCTGCCAACCTAGCAGTTCGAAAGCACTTCAAAATGCAAGTAGATAAATAGGAACCGCTACAGCGGGAAGGTAAACGGCGTTTCCATGTGCTGCTCTGGTTTGCCAGAAGTGGCTTTGTCATGCTGGCCACATGACCTGGAAGCTATACGCCGGCTCCCTTGGCCAATAATGCGAGATGAGCGCGCAACCCCAGAGTCGGTCACGACTGGACCTAATGGTCAGGGGTCCCTTTACCTTTACCTTTATCTAGTCCTTCTATGGAAAGAGACCCGCTCTCCTTGGGCTTTTACACAGTGGAGTCATGATACAAGAGTCAGTGGTGACTTGTGGCATCAGTGGTTATTTATGGAAATAATGGATACTTATAATTGCAAACAGAGAACACTGCCTTGTTTACAGTTACATTCTGGTCATAATCATGATCATTGTGTGCTGATTGGTTCAGATGAATATAGATGTTATACAGCATTTATGAGAAGACCTTGAATCCATAAAGGGATGAATAAACATACTGCTCAAGAGGTGCCTAATTTAGCTCCATAAATCAAGGGGGCTTTGATGATTGCTTCCTTAGGGAGCTCATGCTCAGAAGACTTAAAGGCAAGAGGAGCAAATGAATCATGGATGCTTTAGTAACCAA
This sequence comes from Zootoca vivipara, assembly GCF_965207765.1. NCBI lineage: Eukaryota > Metazoa > Chordata > Lepidosauria > Squamata > Lacertidae > Zootoca > Zootoca vivipara. Next base: position 43,917,556 of record NC_142583.1, on the reverse strand, counting down.
TTATACATGTCCTGGGTTCAAAATGCAATCTGAGAAAGCTTAGAGTGCTGGATTGGGACCAGGGATATCCAGGTTTAAACCCACCCTTAGCTATGACGCTCACTAGGCCAGTCACCTATTTAACCCTGGGGCCTCCAACATGGCGCCCTCTGACACCCTCTTAGAATAAGCATGCATGGTCCTGATTGCTGATACAGTATTGGGCTGGTTGATAATTGTGTACAGGTCTCACTGGGTTGGTGGGCATGTTAATTTCTCCATAAGAAACACAAAAGTATAATTTGGCTGCCTTGGAGTATTATATGAAGCTTGACAAATTTAACGGTACAGTAAGTATTTTAGCAGACATGCTTCTCTTCCAGATTGACACATTGCAGACAGTGAAAGGGTTAAGAAGATCTTTAAAAATATATCCTTCAAGCTAAACTTATATAGAAGAGGCTGAGGTCAAGCCAGCTGACAATTGCCTTGAAGATATTCAAAACAGCTTTTTTTTTAACCTATATAATAACAACATGTCCCACAGTAATTTGTCTGAAGTGTCTATAGGAACAGTGCAAATAAACATGGTTATGGTAACTGAAGCTCATGTTATTTGTCAATAATCATTTCAGTAGTGCAGCTCAGAAGTAATTTTGTTGCCAACAACACTGTCTTAATTAAATCATTTTGACTAAATAACATGTTTTGAAATAAGGCTTACCTTCCTTCTGGAAAAATTGAATTTAGGAGCAGGTTCCATATTCATGTTTTATTTACAATTGTAAATGCACATTTTTCATCAATATTTTCTGACAGGTTTGTATTGGATTCAAGCCCAGAAGGTTTTCTGCAGATGCAAGGTTTCCAAAAGCTATTGTTTTAGTGATTTTTCACAGTGTATTATAAATGGCTTGTTTTCGTTACTGATTTCTCTTCATTTCGTTCTATCTGAAGACATGCTCTGCAGATTAATGCATTCCTACTGGGTCCAGCCAGGGTTAGCTTAGGACTTCATGAACTGTTCCTGTTTTTGATGTGTTTGGGGACTATGCCCCTGCAAACCTCGTGTCTGGAAGTAAAGATTTATAATCCATGCCTCTTCATTCACTAGTTGGGCATAAAAACATGCCATGCTTTCTCCTGGCAATAAATAACCTTTAGGTGAAAACATTTCATTCTCAGACTTTTCTCAGAAACTTCAAGTCCCTAGTAGTAATATTTGAGCATTAACCTTTAAGTGAACATCTTTATTATAATTATATGTAAAATGAATCATAGAGAGCTTTTTTATTATTAGAAAAAATGCATGATCCTGCCTTCCTGGGCAGAGTACTGGATTGACCATGCCAATCATAGCCCATGACGGGGACACTGCCAGATTCTTATCATGAGTTGGCAGCACAGGGAGTCTGGAATGAGCTCATTACATTGCAAGGTTGGGATAAAGGACTGGTGAAGGTGCAACTGGGTGGGGGAATAGGCATCCGTGTGCTGTTTCAGAAAGCTGGATTTGGATAAAGTTTTTATTATTTCTCTCTTTCATCCTAATGTGACCACATTCACATCATACATTTAAAGCACGATGATACTTACCACTTTAAACAGTCATTTCTTCCTCTAAACTAGCATCATGGGAGCTGTGGTTTGGTAAAAGTGCTGAGAGTTGTTAGGTGATCCCCATTCCAGAATTACGATTCCCAATGTAGTTTAAGAATCAATCCCTGTTCCCAGGGAAATCTGGGGAATGTAGTTCTGAAAGGGGTATAGGGGTCTCCCAAGTACCCTCAGCACCCTTACAAATGACAGCTCCCAGAATTCTTTGGAGGAAGCCATGACTGCTTAAGGTCGTTTCATACTAATTACTCACTTCAGGTTCAAATATAAAACATAAAACATATAAAAATAGGTATGTATAGATAAAAACATATGAAAAATAAAGATGAATCGAGGAGGAGGGGTGTTTCCCTATTTTCAACAGAGGGCCAGGGATCAGGAAAGCACTCAATGCTCAAATCCTTTGCAGGTGGTTCGGGTCAGGGTGGTACTCAGGCGGTTAGTGTCAGGCAGCTACTGCTTGGTAAACCCTCTGCTCAGCTTCCAAGGAAGGGCAGCTGTGCCCAGAGAAATGCCTCAGAACTGAGCTAGGCCCAGTGGGAGGTAATTGTGACTGGATAGCCAAGCCTGTCATAGCAAAGGATTTAAGCAGCTCTCCTCATTAAGTGGTCTGCATGTTGCGGTTTGCAGGTTGCGAGTTAATAAAGGCAGTGGCCTATTTCATCCCAGCATGGTGTCCGCTTCATTCTTGCCATCCACAGAGTGTGAGATACACACAAATTATCATTTTCTTGACTCTATGATAACAAAATGTGACATTTGGGCTTGGAATATCTATGTCATTATCGAAGTGATTCTATCTGGTTGTTTTCATGTGCTTAGTTTATTTGGTTTTGCTTTCCCCACAAACATATTATGTTTTAATGGAATGAAATTCTCCCTCCTGCCCCCTCTCTCTTGAGCTCTCAGTAGCTTATATTTCTTCTTTCTCTCCGGGACACCTTTTGGGGATCTAAAAAATCCCTGTCCCCCACCCCACCCCACAGTGTTCTTGACTTCCGTGAAAACATTTGCAGCGTGCTGCAGGACTCGGGCGTACTAATATTAAAACTTACTGACACATTTAGAATTGCCTGGTGGTTTAATGAAGAGGTGAGGTTTCAGGGAAGAGAGTGATGCATCATTTCATGGTCCCTGCTCTGCACCGCCAGAATCCCCTGGTGCACAAATGCAGCCTAATGTGCAAGATAAGACATCTTTGGGACCGAAGTTGTGACCATTAAAAGTGCCGGTAGCATATCGCTAAGTTCAAAATGAAATTAGTAACTTTGGATGTGGGCGGACACTCCTGTTGAGTAGCCTCTGCCAGCCAGCCTTGCTAAACTGTGCTTAGCAGCATGAGATCTCATTTTGCCACATAGAAACTTGACTTTGTCACAGCAGGAGAGAGGCAATGTGCATGTACAGAGGCAGAACACCCACAAATGAACGGAGTCCCAAATCACACCAGTCTCTGCAGGGTCCGTCGTTACACTACGGTTATTTTTCTGACATTTAAGGACCTTACACAGACATAATGGAGCCTTTAAGTACTGACACAGAGAAGTCTAAAATTAGAGCAAGGAAGGGGAAGTGTGTGAACAAGTAGAGTATGAGAGGAGTCCAAAGGCGAAGCACATTGAAGAGATTCCACGCAAAAAGGTGTGAGGCTGCAGATAAATGTGGCTGAATGATCATTCTGACATTTTGATATAGTACTGAAAGAACTTCACAGATATTATCTCGGCATTCTTCACAACATCCCTTTGAGGTAGGTCAATATACCAATATTACAAATGTCTGGGACTGAGAGACAGTGGCCAAGTTGAGAATTGAAACAGCAACTTTTAGCTAATAGTGTGTGCCTTTGATCTCTAGCTATGCCAGCTCACAAGGTTAATGTAACCATTCAGTAATGGTAAATGTTGTGAGGTTACAAACGTTCCTTAAACTATTTTAAGCCAGGGTGTCTGTCCTATCTCTTAGTTGTTAACGGTGGTGCTTTTCCTGAGTAGAGGAAGAGATGGGACAGACGCCATTAGCTTGAGAAAATCAGCATCCTCTTAACGTTTACTGAAGTGCTTATTGCCTCCCTTGAGAGGGCTAGTCCTGGAATCGATTTTACTGATTCGGGAAGAGTCATATGCACCCACTAGCCTAACCTTCAAGACTTTGAAATAGCCAGGCTTAATTTCTTCTAAAATGAATTAGCAGGCATATCAGCAGGGGCATAAGCTTAGTGACTCAAATTCATAATCATAATCATCATTGGAAAAAATGGATAATGGAAAAGGGTGCGGAGTCTTAAATCTGGGGGGATGAATATGGACCTCCAGGATTTTGGTTGACTCCCTAGCCCATGCCCTTTCTTCCCAAGCTGCCTCTCTTACCAGCCCTGCACATTGCCCTCCATCAGTGCTTTTGCCTTACTGGAATGTGTCCCTGAACTGTGACTGCATTGACATGGCAACGTTTCCATTTCCCTAACTGTTATTTTCTGCATTATCTTTGAACTTTCACACTATGCAAATGCCGCTTTTGAAAAACTAATGGAAATATAGCCCATGTTTAGCTCACATTTGCATGTTATTTGATTCCAGGGGTGGGGTGGGGGATCCATTTGCAGACTACTTAACCCATAAAACTACGAGAGTAAAGTAACCAAATTTGGGGCCAGATACGGGCATGTAGTTCTTTCTTATAGGAAATACTCCATAGGGGTGGGGGGTGGGGCAAAAATGGGGAAGTGAGGAGGGTCATGGTGGGGGGAGTGAGAAATGTCCCTATTTGCATCTCAGGAATGCTGGAGGGTATGAAATCTAAGGGAAGGTGAATATCCTCAGACGTAATAGGCTTATAGTCAAAGTTTAAATAGTCTGTTGTAAGATGAATCATAACAATGATTTATAGGAAGGTGCTCTGGTATGTTTTCACTGTGCACTCAAGACCTTGTGGGATCAAATATTTCATTCAGGGATATGTCTAATTTTGAAGTTCTGTGGTTATAATAATTTTAAACCTACTGATATCTTTGTTCCAACAAAGCAAGCAAAAGCTCGAAATTGACTAAAATGCGAGTACGAAGCATTTGGGGGTAATAATAAATAAAATCCATTAATCTTGAAAATTTAATTTTGCAGCTGGTAGCCAAGGATCAGTCTAATGTGATTACTTTCTGAAATGCTTTGTTCAAGAGGACATTTGCAATCCTGAAGTTGCAAGGAAATGTAAAAATATGCTTCAGTATAAAGTTGAGCATTAAAACGCAAGGGGGGGAAGTGTATTGAATGAACAAAGCACATATCCGTCACAGTCAGTAAACACAATTAAAGTCAAACTACAGGGGAAACCAAATGGAGCATTTTTGTCAACAAATCCAGTTAAGCAATCAGGTTTAATAAATGAAATAGTGGTTTTAAACATAATAAATAGCAGAAAGTTAAGCTAGTAGGGATTCCCCACTACATGTATTTAAATATATTTCATTTGAGAACAAAGATAAGTAAAAAATGTACACAATGAAAAATAATAGACTAATAGGCATGGTGCTCCTTCAGATTATAAGATGCCCACATTAAGATGTTGCACAAAAAGTAGAGGTAGCCATGCTCTTCCACATGAAACAAAATCCACATGAAACAAAATCCACATTGGGGGCAATATCTCAAAATACGTATGCGAGCTTTTGAGTTCTTCAGAGCTTTTAATCAGCCTAGTTGGCAAGCAGAGTAAAGTGGGAGCTAGTTGAAGTTGAAGCCATGAAGTCTGCGTCTGGTCATACTCTAAAGATGGAATGGGTGAGGAGAAAGCAGATGTTCCAATGAGTCTCTTTTCGTTGTTAAAACCTCAGCTGATGCCTGAGGATGGAGATTCTGTGCATGCATTACATACCTTACTTGCATAGCATTCATATCTCACTGTCCATTGACATCATCATCCTCATTATTTTGTGTCCTGAATATCCCATGAATACATGGGAGTTCATGTACTCAAAATGAATCCCTGAATGAGGCATGTAAGAATTTGTAAGGATTTGAATGAGGGATGTAAGAATTTTGAGCCAGTCACAAAGTAAGTTCTGGTTTGATGTATATTGTTGAAACAAAAAGCAATAATAACAAAACAACAACAACAACAGGGCCCTTTTCTTGTACTCAACAGTCTCAGACAATATGACTTCCTTACATGCTCTGAAAATATGAAATTGAGTCCAAGGTCAATTTCAAGACACCAAGTTCCACCACACTGCAAAATTAAGCTGAAATAGTTTGGCTTCAAATGAGCACTTATCATTTCCAGAGGCAATTTATAGCACTGTGTTGTAAAATTACCAGTGAAACAGGACTTCAGATTCAGACGTAAATGTGTAGAAAGTGGTCTATCTGATCTAAAAGGACCTGTTTCCAGGAGTTAAAGAAAAAAAAGAAAAGAAATATGAATATTTTGTTCTTAACAACCAGTTCTCAGTTCTGAGTCAAATGTACAAAAAGAGAGAGATAATATTGCTAGGATGGTGCCGCTTTAGACTAAAGGTGAGAGATTACATATACAAAGAAATAAAAAGAACGTAAAATCTCTCTAGTCTGCATTTAGTAACCAACCAGATGCTTGTGGGAAGTCCACATGCAAGATGTCAGCACAATAGCACACTCCCACTCACAATCCTCACTCTCCCTGCCCCCCCATAAAATACCCTGTTATCACATGGTGTTTGTATAAAACAGCAGAAGTTAACTTTAGTGAAATGTGGAGCACACATTTAATTGAGCTGTAAGAAATGCATCCTTGGATAGGAAAGATTTCTATAGCCCTAGCTAACTAGTTGGAGAAACAAAGGCAGCCATACTTGGCCCTTTGTTCTCGGCAAGCTAGAGATCCAAGATGATCTTCCAACTTGAGTTACAAAAGAGAAGTGTGAGAGGAGGACTGAAGTTAAGAGATGATGTAACCTAAGGCACAGCAGTCTAACTTCAAAGGAGGGGTCATCACAGAGATCAAAGGGACACAGACAGTTTTTACCGCACAGAAACCTTTGCCAGCAAGCTGAATTGCTTCCCACTTCCAACAAAAGCTCCCAGAGATCTTGAATACAAGAGGGAAAGGGATTAGCCTAGTTTTATAACATTCCCTCCAAAGTATATTGTAGGAAAGGGTGCTATGTCTCTTGCAGAAAGTACTGTGGTACTTTAAAGTCTAACAAATTTATTATGGCATCAATGTTGATGGACCTGGGCCCACTACATAAGATGCATGATGTGTAATCTCCTGTACTGTTTTTTTTTAAAGAAACAAAATAATGTTTTCTCTTTAAGCTAAAGATATGATAGGGAGGAAAACACAATTATCCTACTGTCGGCTATGAGTTAATTAAAATGATCCTCTCCAGCATTTGCAACAGAAGGCTATGCATTACATCACACAAGAGTCTGCTGAATCAGGCCAGTGGCCCATCTAGTGCATCATCCTATTCTCACAGTGGCCAATTAGAGGCCTGTGGGAAACCAGCAAGCAGGAGAAGAGCACAATAGCACTCTGCACACCTGCGATTCCCAGCAACTAGTAATCAGACATTGGAGGTAGAACATAACCATTGTGGCTAGACATCTTAACACTCATGAATGTGCATTTTACATGTATGTACATTAGAGGCAAGTTGCATGCCCCACAATTGCTTCATGCAAAGATTTGGAGATCCTAGGGCACAGATAGCCAATGTTGTGCCCTCCATATGATGTTGGACTCCTACCACCTCAAGAAGCATAGCCCAATGGTCAGGGATGGTGGGAGTTGTGCTCCAGTAAGAACACCACATTGGTTTCCCCTGCCCAAGGGAGTGGGCTAAACCCTGAAAAATGACTAATCCAGTACCTCAGGCTTATAACATTTTCACCAGAGGAAAAACTAGGAAGCAAACAGGGCCAGATATTTGCCAGGAAGAGATACCAGCACACAGGGACAGTTGATGCGTATGCTCTCAAGCAGAAACTTTTGTGCACTTTCTACTTATACTTTGATCTGTGTTTCAAATTCTGAATTCTACAGGCACCAAAAGTTTTCTGCCTATTACTGAAAGCAGCCCGGTGGTTCAACTGTCCCTCCCATGTGATCTGAGGATTACAGTCCCAATTAAGATTTTCTAGTTAGGCCCAATTGAGAATTCCTGCTTTAAAGGAAAGAACGTTGGCATAAATTATGCAGATCTCCCCAGAGAGGACCCATGGACATCCAATGAAGCTTAATGTTGGAAGATTCAGGATAGATAAAATAAAGTACTTCTTCACACAGTGTATAGTTAAATGATGAAACTTGCTCCCACAGGAGGCAGTGATGGTCCCTAACTTTGATTGTTTTAAAAGAGGATTAGGCAATTAATGGTACCTAGCAGGTGGCGCTGTGGGTTAAATCACAGAGTCTAGGGCTTGCTGATCAGAAGGTCGGCGGTTCAAATCCCTGCGACGGGGTGAGCTCCCGTTGCTCGGCCCCAGCTCCTGCCAACCTAGCAGTTCGAAAGCACGTCAAAGTGCAAGTAGATAAATAGGGACCGCTCCAGCGGGAAGGTAAACAGCATTTCCGTGTGCTGCTCTGGTTCGTCGGAAGCGGCTTTGTCATGCTGACCACATGACCTGGAAGCTGTATGCTGGCTCCCTCGGCCTATAGAGCGAGATGAGTGCCACAGCCCCAGAGTCAGTCACGACTGGACCTAATGGTCAGGGGTCCCTTTACCTTTACCTTTAGCCACAAGTTAATATGCCTCTGTATACCAGTTGCTGGGAATCACAGGGGGGGAAGACTGCTGTTGCACTTAGGTCTTGCTTTCAGGCTTCCCATAAGCATCTGGCTGGCCAGTGTAAGAACAGGATGAAAGACTACATGGGACTTTGGCCAGATCCAGCAGGCTCTGTAATCCTAATGAAAGGCTCATCTGACAACTAAATTATTATCTTTTCAGCACCAGGTAAAGGCTAGGCCATGTAACTAAAATGTATTATAAATAAAATGTATTATAAATAAAAAAAATTCCTTCAGTAGCACCTTTTTTATTTTTTTATTTATTTTGTTTCGACTCAGACCAACACGGCTACCTACCTGTAACTAGATCTAGGCAAATTGCTTCTCTTCGCTGTCTTTTTTGTAAGGTTGGTTTTAATAATTATGCTTATTTGCTTTTATGGAGTCATCTTTTGCTGGGTTTTGGTTTTTTGTTATTTGCGTACAGAATGCTTTATGGTTTTTATGATGTTGAATATATTTTCCTTGCTTTTTACAAACTGCCCAGGATTTTAGTTGTTGAGTAGTCTAGAAAATAAATATATAGGGCATTTTCTGTGGTTGACTCTAATTAAGACATGTGATGGTTTATTGGCAGACCTGTGGCTGAGTCCCCTTTTCCTGGCCTTCAGGATGATGCTAAAATCAGACATTTTATTTGCTCTTGTTTGATATTGGGCACTGTTCTTAAATAAATTAGATACTTTGATTAGGGAAGCATTCATTTTCTATTGACTTCCTGACCCATTAGGCCAACAGTAGATAATATGGTGATGTCCAGATGTTTTGGACTCCAACTTTCATCAACCCCAGTAAGCATGGCCAAAGGTCAAGGATGATGGGAGCTGCAGTCCACAACATCTGGAGGGCTACTCCTTCAGAGGTTGTCTACCCCTCCATTAGGCTACACCTCTGGTCAGCTAAAACCCAATGGGCCCACCAAAACATAACAAGGCTCATTTCCTTCATTACTAAATCCTTGCCAAACTTCGATCCCTAACAAATCAAAGTTCATACAAAACTGTCTTATGCTAGATCAGACTATTTGTCCATCTAGGCCAGTATTGTCTGCTCTACCTGGCAGCTGCAATCTGGGCTCTCAGCCAAGAGTCCTTCACATTGCTTGTTACATGTCCCTTTTATTAGATGCTGGGGACTGAGTTGGGAACGTCTGCATGCAAAACATGTGTTCTACTACCATCAAGCTATGGCCAAAATGCACCCAATACTCCAATTGGGTTCTGCCCACTGCCAAAGGTGATGCTAATTTCTGAAAGATCAGCCTTTGCTAATTAGGTTCAGGTTAGATTTGGTGGACTAAACTCTAGCTGATTGTATTGTATATATGCTTTTTTAGGATTAAGTTGCTATAGTCATTTTTATTGGCTTTTTACTATTCCTCACGAGCCACCTTGAACAGCTGAGGAAGATTGTTTTTTAAAGAATAATAATCAGTTTTCTTTAACCACTAAACACACAAACAAATGGCAGACAGTGCATACTTCAGTCAAGCAATTGCCAAATATAACATAGGTGTGTGTGTGTGTGTGTGTGTGTGTGTGTGTGTGTGTGTGTTTGTGTAAGAATTAAACACCTCAGGCAAATGATCACCAGTGTGCTTCCAGAGTGCTAAGATAACGTAGTAACTAGTTACATGAGCAAATACAGTTGCAATTTTCCAGCTTAATAAAAACCCACATTTCATGAATCTAGGTACAATTTAGCATCTTTAAGGCAACGCAGTGCTACATCTGCCTACTGTGGAAAGAGATACAACTGTAAGAATAATGTTAGTTCTTTCTTTGGAGACTGTATTGCTTTCGTTGTGCTACGGCTCATTAACTTTTAGGAGATGCTGTCACTGATTACAATAGTACAAGGTGACAACCATTAGCACTTATGATGTTGAGATAAGGGGATTTCAACAAGATAGCATGTATTTTCTATTAAAAGAAACTATTTAAACAATCACTCTAACTATGCTATTAATTGTTCCCAATATCACACATATGTTAAATAAGCTATAAAAATTACTGCTATTGGTTTACTGAAGCAGCTGAAAAGCACTAGGGTGCTTTCTTCCTACTGCTAGCAAAAAACAACACAAGACTTTCTTTCTCTCACCTCTAACAGATCAGCCATCCATTCCCCAATTTTGAAATGATACATAACCAGAGGCCTACCATCAATTCATTGGATATTTCAAATCAATCATTGTTTGACAGTTGTAAAAATGGCAATTCCTTGGTTAGGATTGTTGGAGAAGATATTTCAACCCCAGAGTTGAGGACTACCTTTACTAGGAGAGACTAAAATGTCTCAAAGTAGTTAGCTTCCTATCTCTATGGTATGTTTTGGAGCCTGCTAATTTTAGCCATCACAGGGTGGTATTTTGAAACAGGAAAAAGATGATATTCTAACACTTGAAAATTAGATTTACCTTTTGGAGGTCAGGCCTTCCAGGAGCTAGGTGATGCTACCCAGTTTGACTTCTATTAATTCTACCTAGTGTGCACCAGCCAAAATTAAAATCTGACTTTGCTAGTCTAAACACTACTTTGTTTATTTTGGCATCTGCTCTATGCATCACAAAAGACCCTGTGTTTTGAACAGTCTTGGAGTCAGTGCTGAATTTCTGCTGGATTTTATATATTCAAAATATGGGGAAGGGTCATTATTGTTCCTTTTTCCCAGTCACCTCAGTGGAGCATGCTATCTCTTTTGAAACCACTGGAGGCTCAGCCATTTGGGCAAATAAGGCATTGCTCCACCAACCTCAGTCTGCCCTTGACTAGCCCCTATCTGTTTGCCTGTATAGTCACACAAGGTTGTACACATACCTAGAATTGCATGGTACATTATATTTCCAATGGGCAATGTGAATCCATGGAGAGATTTTATTTATTTAAGTTGAAATAGAAAATAGAATGGGAATTTAAAAAAACAACAACAGGGAGAGTGAGTCAAAGATAAAATGTGTGTTTTTAGAAAGTTTTTAAGAGTAAAAAGTAAGAGGAATATTAGCAGGATGAGCAAACTGAGTATTTTCAGATGTTTAAGGGAAAGGACAGAGATGTGAAATGCAGGAAGAAAGCTAAGACTTAATAAGAAGAAAACAGTGGGCAAGCGAAGAGCAAAAGATGGTATGTAGTGATAGATCAAAGAAAACAGAGGGGCCCCAAACATCAGGACTTTAAAAAGAAACAAAGGTTTAAATTGGACATGGAAGATAATAGGACCCAGTGAAGTAAGCAATATCAAGAAGTGACATAATCAAAGTGCCAGCCTTGATGGCTATTATGGATAGCAGAATTCCAAACAGAAATTAAAAGTGTAAGGTCGGAAAGAGATGGGCCAGAGAAATACCCATACTCCTAGTAAGAAAGCAATGTTTAAATATTACATATTTAGGCAAAGCTGTGCTACTTTAATTTAGAATTCACGTATGCTTAGTCACAATTAGGGTCACTAGGCCTTATTCAGAGGTGAGTGTCTATAGGATTGCAACTTAAAAGTATAATTAGAAAAGAGCCATGTTCATATATAACAATGTTTATAACTTTATCTTTAGAAACTTCTATTGTATTTTTTCCTCCAAATTATTAGTTCCATTGCAAATCTATAATAGAATAATAGAAAATAATAACTTTTCTTTCACCCACATACTTCGTCAAGTATTTTCATCTAATTATTATCACAGCAATAAATCTTCAGTTTTTGATTGATTATTACACTAATTATTTTCATCATCTCTATCTGGTTATTAAAAAGGGAATTAAAATCCTGACATATGAGATTGCTTATTAAATATTATACAACAACATCATCATCATCCAACAACATGTGATCTGTTCTGACATATCCAAAATTCAATATTATAATTTTTTTTTTGGAAAGGCACACAGCAAAAATGCTAAATGGTATTTTATAACAAAACATATGAAAGGACAATAAGGACTGGAATATTAAATCCCTAAAATCATTCTGTCCTGCTCCATTAACCAGCCAAATGTTATAGGGATATTCACAAGTAGGGCATGGTGGCATTATCTGTTGCCTTTAGTTAATTCTCATCTTTTGCTAGATTGAAGTACACTGTCTCTGAACACAAAGACTGTCCAAGCACATGGACTATTTGTCCCATGTTTGGAGACAGTAAACTTCTGCTCAGTGAAAATAGCTGCTAATATTATGTTTCAGTTTTCCTGCATTGTGCCAACATAATTACTTTTGTGGTTCTCACAAGAGCAGCTCAGCCATTTCCCCTCATACTGCTGTCAAAAGCTGCCTTTGGATACCATACTAAATCATAGTTTAGCATGATAAGAAGATCCCCAGGTGAGCCTCACACTTGTGCTTCTCCCCTCCCCTCCCCACTTCTTCCTTTCCAGATTTAGTTTACCACAGTTTAGTGTGCCATTTAAACAACACAGCTGAATGAACCATGGTTTCAAATACACCATATTTAATATAAACTACAGGTTTACAGTTTGGATGACACAGGAAACTGTGATTAAACAAAAAAAGGGGAAAAATGCACCACAGGAGGAGCAGGGATTGTATGAACCTGAAGATTTCATGGACTTATTCTCATCACAATAAACTATAGCTTTATTTTTTTGTTATTTTCATTGAGCTGTGGGTTAAACCACAGAGCCTAGGGCTTGCTGATCCGAAGGTCAGCGGTTCGAATCCCTGCGATGGGGTGAGCTCCCGTTGTTCGGTCCCAGCTCCTGCCAACCTAGCAGTTCGAAAGCACGTCAAAGTGCAAGTAGATAAATAGAGACCGCTACAGCGGGAAGGTAAGCGGAGTTTTCGTGTGCTGCTCTGGTTCGCCAGCAGTGGCTTTGTCATGCTGGCCACATGACCTGGAAGCTGTACGCCGGCTCCCTCGGCCAATAATGCAAGATGAGCGTGCAACCCCAGAGTCGGTCAGGGGTCCCTTTACCTTTATTGCTGCCATAGGAGCCAACTCCTAGGGTTCAAGGGGTCTTTGCCACACCAATAAAATATTTGAGGGGCCCCAAGTTAACAGGCATTGCCATAGTGTGTGTGTCTCATCATGTGATAGATTATGCAGGGCAGGACTTACTTGCCCCCCCCAAAGCATTTTATTCAAGTTGACACCCCTGATCGCTGGTGGTGAGATACCCCAAAGCAAGTACAGCTTTACTCACACACTCGCCCCTTCAGCAAGTAATCTCAGACAGGCCTATGTCACCTTTCAGTTCCTTCCTCTACGATTCACTAGTTCTGTCTGCCTTACACTTATCCTTTAGGACAATGGGATATTAGTAACCAGCCACACTGCTGAATCAGCGACGGCCTTTTTGATTCACCATGCATATATCCTGATCGTTCCCTGATCACTGATCAGTCTGCGTCAAACCCAGCCAAATCTGCTAGCTTATGTAATCATTTGCTATACAGTGATATTTACATTTAGAAGAACAATCAGGGGCCACTTCACCCTGGGCCTAGTAAAAATGATTACATGAATAGGAATTCAAGTAAGGAAACTGTGGATGTGTTCAGAATAGAATCCTAAAAACGAATTCATCTCCCCTCTCCAGTTTCATAAAGTTTGGTCTGTTGAAGAAGCTAATAATCAACTGAGCTGGGCTGCAAGTGGGTAAAGATGGGGCTGATGAGAGGCTTCAGGTTTCCACATACCTGCTGATGCTTTGTAACTCTCAAAGAGAATTATGGAAAGGAATGGCATAAGCTGATGAGTTAAGGGAACTGGTGGGGTGCGGTTGGTTAGGCCATCTACTCACCTTCATGTTGAAGAGGGCTTCTCAGGTCTGTAGTGAAGCGATAAGGGAGTGTAAATCTGTGCTCCTGGATAGGGTTGCCAGACTCAATAGAGGACAGGACTTCTGTGCCTTTAATTGCCCTGCTCTCTTTTGAGTCTTCTGGAAACCTTAAAGAGAAACCAGCAGACCCTTTGCTTGGAAATTAAACAAAGGGTCTGCTGGTTTCTCTTTAAGATTTCCAGACCCAAAAGAGAGCAGGACAATTAAAGGCACAGAAGTCCTGTCCTCTATTGAGTCTGGCAACCCTACTCCTGGATGAAACAAGGAGCAGCTCTCCTAAACCCCGAAGACACCTTTGGGACCCCTGAACAATGATATTTGGTAATTTCTCTTATTTAATTCAAAAAGTAGTACCATGTTGGTGCAATGAAAAACCTCAGTTTACTAATATTTTACTTGTGAGTTCCAACCCATCTATTAAAAATGTAGAATTTCTAAATGGCTTAATCCTGGCTTATTCCTCAAAAACAAATATCACTGTGTGCATTCTGTTTATTTGGTTTTCATTTTAACAAATAAATTCAAATTATTAAAGTATCCACATGTTGCAAGTGAACAGGACTCTAGTGTGATTTGCATTAAACAAGCAAACTCTGAATATGTCCACACAGTATTCCAGTCTTCTTTGAATTAAGGATAATTGTTGGTGTTTTGAAATAACATAATATTGTAAAAGCTCTGTGGGTGAAATCTAGCTTGATTGGTTGAGAGGTTTAATGCTTGTGGACTGACAGCAACTAAAAAGTAGCACTGAACTAAGGGTTTGATCCTATTCTCTCTGTCTTCCTAGAACACAGATGGAAAGAACAGATTAGGACAGGCATCCCCAAACTGCGTCCCTCCAGATGTTTTGGCCTACAACTCCCATAATCCCTAGCTAACAGGACCAGCAGTCAGGGATGATGGGAATTATAGTCCAAAACATCTGGTGGGCCGAAGTTTGGGGATGCCTGGATTAGGATCTACAGGTAGATTTCCAACAAGGATTTCCTGTGACTCTCTTGTAATTCACAGACTTTGTTTAGTCTATTTGGTGTTCTTCAGTGCTACATCAGCAGTTTATTGACTTTGCCTAAGGCAAGTCATCCAAAGTTATTTAAAGGGACAGTAAATGTTGATTGAAGGAAAGCCAAAGTCAATGCTTTACCTTAAATACCTGTAAGTGTTGAAATGTAGGTTTGGGAGGTAACATAGCTCAATGGAGTAGCACTTGCCTTACACGTTGAAGTTCCCATGTTCAATCCTTGACTTTCCAAGTAAGGCTGGGAAAAGTGTTGCCTGAAACCATGGAGAGCCGCCACTGTCAGTCATGGCTGACCAACGCTGAACTAGATGGACCAGCTTTCAATTTAACTAGCATTCAACATGCAAACCCTCCAATCGTTCCTAGTATCTATCAGTGAGCCTCTTTTGCCAAGAGGAAAGGAGAACATAGAAATATATTACTGATTTAGATTGATTTCAGGTTGTTTAAATGGCCAGGCTTTATTCATTTGTTGCTATGCTGAAACTTCCTATTAGGATGATGCAACATTACTTGAGTCCCATTCTCAGCAAGGGCAAATTATGCTTTCCCACTAAGTTAGTAAAATTAGAGTTTAAGGTTTTCTGAAGCATGGATCAGTCATCAAGGGAAGGGGCATAGCTAAGCAGTAGAACATCTGCCTGGTATGCAAAAGGTCCCAAATTCAACCCCTGGCATCTCAGGTAGGGTTGAGAAGGAAACCTGCCAGTCAGTGTAGAAGATACTGAGCTAGATGGATCAGTGGTCTGACTCAGTATAAAGCAGTTCCCTATGTTTCTGTTATCTATAGTCTTCAAACAGGAAACTAAGGAACCTGTATGATGGCAGGTTTTACTTTTTAAAAATAACAATTTTTAAAAATAACAATGATTTTTTTTTGTTAAATGTGTTGCCTTAATTGCCCACATAAGCCTTTCAGCTGGCTTTTATAGGTTACAAAAGAAGGCACATGCTGACTCTCTATTGGCAGAGTGTTCCACAGGACTGGAACAATAACACAAATGCTTGGTTTCTTGTTGCCTTCAGATGAGCCTTGCTGATTTGGTGGATGACCAACGATGCTCCTGGCAGATGATCTCAGTGTTTGACCTGGGATATAAGGGTTGTTGAGGTCTTTATAAATTAATACAAGGACCTTGAACCTGGCTCTTCTTCTTCTTCTTCTTCTTCTTCTTCTTCTTCTTCTTCTTCTTCTTCTTCTTCTTCTTCTATCACTCGTAGCCGTGTAAGATTGTTTTCCATAAACACGGTTTTAACAATGAGTCCGTAAGTGACTGTGGAGGCCAATTCTGGACCCACACGTCCTTCCACAGTGAGGACATTGGTGAACCTGGCTCAGAAATACAAGGACAGCCAGTACAGATGTTTTAACAAAGGTGTTACATGTTGAGAGCCAGTGTGGTGTAGTGGTTAAGAGCGGTAGACTCGTAATCTGGGAAGCCGGGTTCGTGTCTCTGCTCCTCCACATGCAGCTGCTGGGTGACCTTGGGCTAGTCACACTTCTCTGAAGTCTCTCAGCCCCACCCACCTCACAGGGTGTCTGTTGTGGGGGAGGAGGGGAAAGGAGAATGTTAGCCGCTTTGAGACTCCTTCGGGTAGTGATAAAGCGGGAGATCAAATCCAAACTCTTCTTCTTCTTCTTGATGCTATGTGCCCCATCAGCAGTCTAGCTGCTGCTTTCTGCATTATCTAGAACTTCCAGACCAGAGCCAAGGATAGCCCTACGCAGAGCATGCTGAAGTAATCCAGCCTTGAGGTTACCAAGGCATGGACTACAATGGTCCGGCTACCCCATATATTGAATGAAGGTGCAGTGTTTTAATTGAGGGGGTTGGAAACAGCTATCTCTAAAATACTGTGTTTATATTATGGCAGTATTTTATATACAAATGAATAAAAAAATAGTTGTCTATATAATTACTTTACCCTTGTTACACCAATGGATGAATGTAGATATAATCATTTTCTTTGATGGATCATAGCACACTAGAATGGCGTTTGCTTTCTGCCCTTTTAAAATGATGATTAATGTGAAGAAGGAGTTGACCAGCAAAGCTGTTTAAAGATGCTCTCCACGTTTGTATGAAATGAGTTCTGTCCAGCTGACACTTATGTATTTTTATCAGTGCAGAAGGATGAGCATAATTTTGATTTGAAATGTTAAAGTAAACTCTGACAGACAGGAAGGCTATAATATAAATAGAACAAAGAAGTAGAGTTATCTCCTTATACACACAATAGAAGTTTCAGAGACCGGAACAAGTCTCCCCTCCTTTTAGCAGTAAGTTCTTGGCGACAGGCTGCTATGGTTTCTTTGATTTAAGAAGTGAACACTTAATAAAATTCAAACAGCCATTTCTCACTTCTTGTCCTCCATGTGATCATTCTTCATACTTCCATCACTGTGGGGCCCTAACCATACCCAAAGTCCACACAGGGGGAAAGATTGGTAACAGGGGAGTCTGGTGCACATGCACAGGCTTCTTCCATGATTTGAAACCCTGATCATGAAGGGTTGCAGATCACAGGGAGAACCTCTCATATGTCCAGCAGGCTTCCCTGTTACAGATGTTCCTCCAATGTGGTCAGTGAGGGAAGACACATGACAGTGGGGATCAGCCCAGCGGGCATAGCCCTCTTCTTTTCCTTCATGCAATTAATATCACATGGAGCATGAGGGAGAAGGGGTTGTATGTTAACTGGATTTGAAATACAGAAAATGATGGGTGGGATCCAATTCAATGATTTATGCGTGTGCCAGAGAACATTACCTCCCCCCCCCCACACACACCAGGCAACCTCCTCAAATCTGCTCTGGAGAGTTTGGGGGGGGGGAACCCAGAACAGATTTAGGGGACTCACAGAGGGAGGAGGGAGGAGAAAGTTCCTTTGCATAACTGCAAATCCTTGTGCTAAAGGGGCAACTTCTTTAGCACTACATTGGGTACAACTCAACAAGCCTACTTAGAAGCATGGATTTTGGATTTCAAAATTTGAGTTCTGACATTGAACAAAACTTGAGTGGTATTTTGCTGTATCTAATTAAGTTATACTCAGAGTAGGCCTGCTGAAAATAGTAAATCTGGCAGTCATGTCTACTAACTTCAATCTGAGCAGGATGTGCACTGGATACAATCCATTATTAGTATTAGAAATTCACATTATATTTCTAAATTATATAATACTATTACTATTAAATTAGACACAAAGAAATGTTAGGCAACAGCTTCTTAAAAACATTTTACACCATTCTCCCCTTTTTCTTAGGTTTGGAACTGTTTCCTCTTGGGTACCCTCACTTTTTTCCTCCTACCCTTTCTGTCTTTGCTCAACACACTTGTTTATCAAAGCCTGTCTTGATCACCGTCATACTTGATCTATATTTATTTCTCAGGTTTAGTGGATTAATTTGTTTGCCCATGCACAGTAACGGTGCGATATAAGGGAGAAATTATTTATGAGGAGGCTGATGTGGGTTTAATAAGGCCACAACTTTATTGGTTACAGAGATTGTATGGAGTTTGGAATCACAAGGTTTCAAGGATTCAGTCATGGACAGTCTGACTGCTGGCTGGTGTTCCAGTCCCTGCCTGAATTCTGTAACAAAGTCTGGGGAGTTACATGATTCTTGGCAGGGATTTTAAAAACTATTTGGGGGGGGCGGGGATATGCTAAAATCACATAAAATCTTCATTTAAAATTATTAAAAATTTAAATAAATAAAAAGCATTTATTTAAATAAAGACTATTTGAGTTTAATGGCTTGTGGTAAATGTCGGTGTGCTTTTCATACACTAGAAAAGTGACTCATAAATGAAATGTTCATTGATGTTCTATAAGTTAGTCAGAAGATTCTGCAGCAGCTGAAGCTTTCCAGCAGTCATCAAACTTAACCCCATTTAAGGTAGTGTGACCTTTGGAATATTAAGATACAAATGATGTTCATCCCATGTCTCTTAATGTAATAATGAATTTATAGCATTCAAGTGCTATAAATTTCTTTCTTTCTTTCTTTCTTTCTTTCTTTCTTTCTTTCTTTCTTTCTTTCCTTCCTCCTCTCGCAACATCTCTCAACCATAGGCAGATATAAAAAGGTAAAGGTAAAGGGGCCCCTGACCATCAGGTCCAGTCGTGTCCGACTCTGGGGTTGCGGCGCTCATCTTGCTCTATAGGCCAAGGGAGCCGGCGTTTGTCTGCAGACAGCTTCCGGGTCATGTGGCCAGCATGACAAAGCTGCTTCTGGCGAACCAGAGCAGCACACGGAAACGCCGTTTACCTTCCCGGCGGAGCGGTCCCTATTTATCTACTTGCACTTTGATGTGCTTTCGAACTGCTAGGTGTGCAGGAGCTGGGATCGAGCAACGGGAGCTCACCCCGTTGCAGGGATTCGAACCGCCGACCTTCTGATCAGCAAGCCCTAGGTTCTGTGGTTTAACCCACAGCGCCACCTGGGTCCCTTTGTAGGCAAATATAAACTTATTTAAAATTTCTCCATAGTTTTCTGTTGTTTGCTTCTTGTATCCATATAAGCCCTGCTGATAGTTTTAGATCACCAACTGCATATGTGCTTGTCCCCTTAGTCTTTTGAAATTGTAGGATTACCATACTCACACTCTTTTCTTCCATTAGTATTATCTATCTTTTCATAATATCTCTAACATCGTGCATTCCATGGCATGTTAAGCTGTTCATGTTTCTCTGTACCATGGCCAATTCTCCACTCTATAACACATCACAGGCAATATGCACATATTGAACACTTAAGCTTTCAGGTGTAGGGAGATATTTCTATTCTTCATTGTGAAGCTAAATTTCCCTTCTCTTTATTCCCACTGTTCAGTTTTCTCTCCCAGAGTGATTTCTCCCCAATAGATGTATTTTTCAACTTGCTGTATTGCTTTATTTTCTAATTGTATATCATCCTATTCTTTAAACATTCCTATAGCCTTGGCTAGAGCCATCTTCAGTCCTACCTTTTTGATTCTTGGTTCAGTTTTTCCAGCATTTCTTGCAGACTTTTGGCTATTATGACTATATCGTCTGCATATCACACTTACAACTCTATTAAAGCTCTGAAAAAAAGTAATCCCTAGAAACTCCTCAGTCCAGTTTCCTTCCTTCACTTCTAATTCTTCTCTTTGTTCCTTGTGACTCGAAGTAGGAGGCACAATGAGACAACCAGGGACTTTCATGGTTCAGGAAGCATGGTTTCTGCATGACATTCCTTCATTCATTTCATGGGGCTTGTGACTGTCAGTATGGGGAGGAAAAGTGGTGGGTTTTACTCTTAGGCTGCAATCATATAGACATTTACCTGGAAGTAAGACTCACTGAACTGAATGAGACTTACTTCTGGGTAGACACATATAACTTTGCAGATACTTCTGTCCCAGGATCCCTTCCTAATTCTCAGTCCTTTACTAGAGGCATGTACTGCGATGGAGAAATGGCTTTAATTAGGTGTCCTAAAAGACCGCATCTTTGAACGTTTCTTGGATTAATTCCAGGAAAGCTGATCTTTAACTTTTATACTCAGAGGCCAATCTGATTTAATTCAAGGCACCCTTAATTTACATAGGACATAATAAAAATGCACAGTGCTTCTATAGCACGAGGCCGTAGAGCTGATGTCTGTGGAGAGGTATGGTACATTAACTTCCTCGCCTCAGTGCTACGATGTATATAGGAAATCACTTGAGTTTAAAAGGTGACGGTTCAGTCCAGTAATTCTTGACATATGACATTTCACAACAGCTGAAGTTACTGAACAGAACAGAGGAGTTGGGGGAGCTGCAGTCATAAGGGATTGGTAATTAGAGACAAAACCTTTCACCTCAGGTCAACGTTTAAAATCCAGCCCAAGTTTGTAGCAGCCAGAACTCATTACCATCTGCAGCCTTTGTTAGTGGCCACATGAAATGAACCAGTGGTACTAATGCATTGGAAATGGCTGGCTGTACAGTATCATATTCAGCAGAAATTGAAATTTAGACCGTAAGCTTCTCCAAAGCAAGAAGGGGTATATCTGCTTCTGTGTATTAGGCAGTGTCATCTACAATATTATAATTCAACAAATAAATAAAGCCAAATAATATTCACTGTTCTTATTGGCTCTTATAGCACAAATGCATGTGCATTACTCCACATGGAGATTGCATTCATCTCTCACTGCTCAAAGGTTCATTAGACAAGATGCTCTAACAGCAATTTATTCATTTAAATGTATATCTTGCTATTCTGGGTAGCTTGTGGCATGTTGAAAGTGTCCTTGCTATGTCCTTCACTCTTAACTCCCCATCCCATCTTCTCATGAGCCTCAAAATGTACTTAAAAATAAAATTCTAAAATTATCCAGTCAAATGTCCTCCTGCCTAAGTATGCTTTTCATTCCATCTTAACACCACCCCAAATCCAGTTGCTTAACTCCTCCCACAGTGTCTTTCTCACTTCTTTGTGAAAACTCTTGCATATTTTATGGAAGGGGTGCACAGTCTGTATGTGTGTGGCATGTCCAATGGCTGTATACAGTTTCTGAACCTATTTCCTCATAAATGTGTCAGTGAGCTCAAATAGTACTTAACTTCTCAACCTACTGCCAACCTAGCAGTTTGAAAGCACACCAGTGCAAGTAGATAAATAGGTACCGCTGCAGCGGGAAGGTAAATGGTGTTTCCGTGTGCTCTGGTTTCCGTCACAGTGTTCCGTTGTGCCAGAAGCAGTTTAGTCATTTCCAGCCACACGACCTGGAAAGCTGTCTAAACTGCTTCTGGCACAACGGAACACTGTGATGGAAACCAGAGCGAGATGAGCACCACAACCCCATAGTCGCCTTTGACTGGACTGAACTGTCCAGAGGTCCTTTACCTTCAGGGGCATTCTGAGGGGGGGGGGTGCGGCCTAGGTGCCATTCCAAAGGAGGGATGACAAAATGTTGACCCCCAATTGGTGGCACCCCCCAGGGGGGTGCGCAACGCCCCCTGCAGACAGCGTGCCATGCCCCCCTGGGACGAGTGCCACTCTGGGTACCGAAGCAGGTTGCTTCTCCTCTGTTTACCTTTACCTTTACTTCTCAGCACCTGTGGTTAGGATTGTGCTGTTAGTATTCCATCCTAACCTGCTCGTCACTGACAAAAGAACTGAATAATGTGCCTTTAAAGAAGCTCAAAGTATTCTATGAGCTGTATATAGCTGCTTCAAATACTGTAGTTCCTTAGCTGGTAGCTAATTTTAGCATAGATGCCATTACAACTGATCAAGGGCTAAAAGATGAGCACACCTGGCTCTGCCCACAGACTGAGGGAAGGTCAGGATTTAATCAAATATTGGCAAATTCAGATTGTGCAGTTAAAGTGAATGTGGTGCTCTTCTGCAACAAAACATATCCATCTATCATCTGCCTGCCTCTCTGTCCATCATCTGTCTATCATCTATCTATCTATCTATCTATCAATCATCTATCTATCTATCTATCTATCTATCTATCTATCTATCTATCTATTTGTGTGTGTGTGTGTGTGTGTGTGTGTGTGTGTGTTTTCTCTTTCCTTGGCATCTCTAATGTTTCCTCTCCAAATCTAGCTATGCTAGATATTTTAAAGAGATATCACCACTAGCAAACCTTGCTTTTTGAATATATATATATATATATATTGAGGAACAGCCAATGAGATGTGAGGAGCCCAGGGTGATTTGTTGAAAAATAGAACTTTATGAGAAAGCAGAGTCACCAAGGCAGAGAAAAGCTGCCAGAAAACATGGAACAGGAATAATGTAGCAAAGGTGTAGGGGGACAGAGGAAGATAATCAAAATGATGTACAGTTTAAGGTAAGTCTCACCAGACTAATGGAAGGAGAATAACCAGAGTATTTCCACTCAAGCTGGCAGCTTCTACGGAAACTAGGCCCCAGAGTCTCTTAGAAATACAAAAAAACCTTTGGCTAGATGTAGCTGTAAGACCTCCAGTCTGTCAGTCTCTACTTGGTTAACTGATTCTGGTTCTGGGCTGGATGGGATCATTTCAGGAGGCAGCTATTGTCTTCTTCACTATGTGCAATCTATGTGAAGTAACCCTCTGGTTAAAAATGGTTTTGCCACTGATAATTCCACTCTACTGCTTAATTAGGTGTGATTTTTTTGAGCTAGAAAAGCTAAATCAAATTTGGACATATTGGCATTATCCTCAGCAATTCCATTTCATCTATAAACCAAGGCCCCATAGTCCCCTCATTAAGGGGTAGTGGTGAAAATAAATATTATAGCTCCCTATGTGACTGCAGCAATTTCAACCACACTTTCACAAACACCTCTTCTCCCCAGAACTTGCATTGACATAATTAAAATTGTCACAGCTGCACAGAAAGCTGCTTAACAGAAATATGTAGAACTGTATCTAGGGATGAATTAATCATAGAATCATAGAGTTGGAAGAGACCACAAGGGCCATCCAGTCCAACCCCCTGCCAGTTCTAGTCTCTCTCTTTCTCTCTCTGTGTGTGTGTCTGTGTTTTTTAAAATCTTAAATTCAGTTTCCCACACTTCCACAACAATTTGAAATCAATTCATGAAAATTCATTTATGATTTAGTGCGAATTTCTCCTAAATAGGCTTTTTTTTGCATGTAATACCTAATATGCATATTTTTGCAAGCACTTGCCTCCTGATATAATTCATTTTTGTATGTTATTTCACCACCTCCTACATTATTATTTTTTGCACACTTTCCGCTAATACTTACATTTCTTTCTTTCTTTCTTTTTAAATTAAATATTCTTTATTAAGATTAAAATACAAAAGAATTGATGGAGTATAACAATAAAAATAATAAAAATAATCCAGATAATCCAAATAAACAAAACAAAAACGCAAATCAAAAATTGTACATAACCAAAAATTATTGTCTCAAGTATCTCTCCTAAATCAACCATGTGTAAACCGACTTCCACTTGTCTTCTTCCCGGACTAAAAATACTCATACCTTTTTACACTGCTTCGCTTGATTTCCAAACTTTGATCTGTACGGAATGTTAAAAGTAAATCCAAGTTTTTATCATGGGGCACTGCTTTTTAAGATACTCCCTGAATTTTTCCCAATTTTGAATAATTTTTTTTATTGTTGCCCCCTGTAATTATGTTTGTTAATTTAGCTAATTCCACATAACTTAATAATTTTTCTTGCCATTCTCCAATTTTGGGGGTTTCTTCTTTTTTCCAATATTCAGCAAGTAAGATTCTTGCTGCTGCTGTTGCGTATAAGATGAATTTTTTCGTCCTGTTTGTTTATATCTTCCCCCACCATTCCTAATAGAAAGAACTCAGGGCTCTTTTTATTATAATACTTGCATATCTTTTTCAACTAATCCAACATCCCATTCCAAAATATTTTTACTTTATCGCAGTGCCACCATATATGCATAAATGTCCCCACTTCTTTTTTGCATCTCCAGCAGAGATTTCTGTACAATTTATTTTGGCTGCATCAGAAAATTCAGAGAAGTACAAATTTTGAATAATAATGGGTTCAAAAAGTGTGAATTGGGTTGGTCCTCATTAAAATAGAAACAAAATTGAGTCTCTACTCCAGGCATCCCCAAACTTCGGCCCTCCAGATGTTTTGGACTACAATTCCCATCTTCCCCGACCACTGGTCCTGTTAGCTAGGGATCATGGGAGTTGTAGGCCAAAACATCTGGAGGGCTGCAGTTTGGGGATGCCTGCTCTACTCCATCTCAAACTGTCCCCATGTAGCTACATCTTAAGTGGCAATAATATTGTTAATCAAACTTATGATTACACATACTTAATCACTAACATGTTCAAGTGAGGCTGCTTTAAAACATTTAACAACCTGTGTGTACATGCTTTTTATGCCTCATTTCTAGCATTTTAAACATGTTATTCAGGTGAAACTTATATGAACAGCACAGTTAAAATACTCCCTCAAGCTAGCCTTTCCACCCCCGCTCAACCATAAGATTACATTATTATTTATTGTTGAGGGAGAATTTAAAAGTAAACAGACTCACTAAATCTTTAACTTTCTGAATTTCAACCGAATTCATAATGAAGCCCATTGCATAAAGCAACAAAGAAACAAACAAACAAACAACACACACACACACACACACACACACACACACAGCAACAGTTATATGCACGGTATCTGATGGAGTATGTGAGCTCTGAATTCCAGAAAGTATTTTTATTTTTAAAAAGAGGATATGCATCTCATTGCAAATTGCAAAATCACGTAAGTTGCATGTGCTGTGACTTGGATGCTTCAGTGGTTGCAAAGTGCCACCCAGCAGTCAGTACAACAGGGTATCACTTGGATATGTTTCACTTTCAGTTACTATTGGATATTTTGACAACGTGTGTTCATACCTTTCCTATTCTTGCTAGTCAAGCAGGTTAGAAAGGTTAGTGCCTTAAAGAAAATGCAGGCATGAATGCATCATTGAAAGGGATTTATTCCCCACTCCCATAGTGACTAAGGCTGTGGCCTGTCCAGTTCTGAATGCAATAGCGTTGCAATGGTGGGGCGGTGACAAGGGGTGACAAGGCTATGTGTACCATGGCGGCATGAGCAGCCATCGTGCCACTGCCACCACATGTAGAGGATCCTCTGTTCGCAGCTGCAGCCGCGAGCAGAGGATCCCGCCCCTCCCAGCCTCCCTCCCTCCCCGGCTTGCCATAAGCGGCTCCTGCTTTGCTGCTTTACAGTGAGCCAGGGAGGGGCAGATGGGAGCCATGGCTCCCCCTCCCTCCCTCCCTCCCTCCCCGGTTTGCTGTAAAGTGGCAAAGTGGGAGTCGCTTAAGGCAAGCCGGCCCCTCCCTCCCAGCCTTCCTCCCACCCTGGCTCACTGTAAGCGGCTCCCACTTTGCCACTTTACAGAGAGCTGGGGAGGGAGGGAGGGGGGGACGGCAGCCATGGCTCCCAAGAAGGCGCCGGCAAAGCGGTGTGGGGGGTGACAAAAAAATTCCACACCGGGTACCACCTGGGCTTGCTACGCCTCTGTCTGAATGAATCCTTAAATTTGACTACACAAGCACACACACACTCTCTCTCTCACTCTCCGCTCTGTTTATATCTAATCTGGCTTTTCTGCAAAGATAGTTAAATTTGCAATCCTATACAAATTTTCCTGGGATTAAGTCTCACTGAAGCCAGTGAGGCTTACTTATCACTAGACATGTATAGGACACTATTGGCATGTGGTCACTATTAAACTCTTGGAGAAAACCAGTTTTGCATGAGTTCTGGAGTTCGGGTGGTAGGTAGCTTCTGTGTAGAGCTTAACAAGGATAGTATGATGTTGCTGATTCCCCAGACCTCTGAGAAGCTTTTACTATTGTGGACCTTGAGAACAGTTTTGGAAGGGATTGAGGTATAGATTTACTAGATCAAACCAAAGTCCTGTCTTAGTCTACCATGCTTTTTCTCTCAGTGGACAACAAAATACCTCTTATTTGCTAACTCTATTTATTAGGAACACTTATAACCTGCCATTTAGCCAAAAGTCCCTGGGCAAAAAATGGCATACTCATTAAGACCAAAATTAACAATGTCATACTAAACAAAATGCAACAACAACAACAGAATTCACATGAAAATCACAGAGCAATAAAACCACAAGGCACTAGCAGTGAAAACAATGGACCTCATCCCTGGATGAAGAAAGTTCCCAGAAGGAAATAAGCAAAATAGCCTTCTCATGATGCTGTTCCTCAGCAACTGGTATTCAAAGACATGCTGATTCTAGTCCTGGGGGTGGTATAAAGCCATTGTAGACAGTAGGTTTTGAAGTAGGAAGCCAGTGCTTAGCAGTGGGTCCATTTCATTTCACTTATTCCCAGATGAATCTTCACAGTCTTTCCATGATATGCTTAGCATTTGGCCATTTATATTAGAAACCCTTCCAGAAGAATGGTCCATTCCATAGTGACTATTCTAGCACAATTATAATGTACCTTGCTTCACTGAACTTTCCCCATTAATGCTTTCAAGGTACACAGTCCATCAAAAAGCAATAATTAACATGAAAATATTCAATGATATACAAAATCTCTGGGAAAATTCTCTTTTAATGAACAGTTTGGAATACACTGTATTTATAATAGCAACTTAAACTGAATGCATATGCCTAATGAGGAAGCCAAGTAAGCAGATTGGCTTCCTGAAGTAAGAATTTAAAAGATTTGCTCTAAAGACTTGCTAAAACCTAATTGTGATGTATTCTTTTTAGCTCAGTGGTACTTGGCATTATACTGCGTGCCATTACCATAATGTTTGTTTCCAAAGGAATGCACTAGCTTCTTGTAATTTTATGAGAAGATGAAACCACAACACAAAAGTATACTTAAATCCCCTGTGAGAAATTTAACTTGAATCTCACAAGCTTTTCAGAGTAATTCCTTTTGAATCTGAAACACTGGACCCTGTTTTCATATGTATGTAATGCCTAACATGTTATTTTCAGATGCACTATCAACTTGGGAATACCATTTAATAGAGCAATTTAATTGATTATCCCCTTGGCCCATAATCACCTTCATCTTGTGAGGGAAAAGATGGCACTTCTTGAGAAACAGGCACCATTCCCAAGTAAGAATGTCCCCTCTGATATCCCCATAAAAAGGGATGAAAAAGAGAGGTGGGGCATCATATGAACCAACTGCCTCTCCTAATAAAAACGTGGGAAATATTCATTTTGTCAGTTTTGCACTTGTACCGATGCAACTCAAGCACTGTGCAGGTTTTAATAAAGAAGCAATGGTGTCTGCTTCTTATGATTGCACTGCAGTTTTGAGTCCCACATGATGTCATAAAGGTAAAGGGACCCCTGACCATTAGGTCCAGCCGCAGACGACTCTGGGGTTGCGGCACTCATCTTGCTTTATTGGCCGAGGGAGCCGGCGTACAGCTTTCGGGTCATGTGGCCAGCATGACTAAGCCGCTTCTGGCGAACCAGAGCAGCACAGGGAAACGGCGTTTACCTTCCCACCGGAGCGGTACCTATTTATCTACTTGCACTTTGACGTGCTTTTGAACTGCTAGGTTGGCAGGAGCAGGGACTGAGCAATGGGAGCTCACACTGTCGCGGGGATTTGAACCGCCAACCTTCTGATTGGCAAGCCCTGGGCTCTGTGGTTTAATCCATACATGATGTCATACCACATGGCAATTTCCGTTCAGCCCAGCATTAAATATGTATCTGAGCCACAAGGCAAAGAAACTTAAGGGCAGTTCTGCTGGTGCTTGCTGCATCTTCCTCCTTGTGTCATAGATACCAATGCCACTTACAGCAGATAGATGTCTTTGAGATATTGTTGTCCCTAGGATTAAAATGAGAGAGGAGAAAAGATGGAACAGTGATGTGAATAAGAGTCAAGAGTGGCATGGGGGGGGGGAATGACTCCAAACAAGGAAGGTGACAACAAAAGTCATCATGCATCACAGGTCTCTTTCAAGACATCATGACCTAGCTTAATCCAGATATATTGCTTTGAAAATGGACTCCTTTGATCTGCTTTAGAGAAAGTATTTTGGGGAATATAATACCACTTGACCTTCATACAAAGGCACATGCTGGCATCTCTTGGAATGGCCATCATTTTATCTTTTCTGGGTTACGACCTCTCCATTGCATTCTGGACTCTTGTTGGTTGGATTCAATGTATAATGAGATTGTGTCACATCTCAAGTTTGTAGCTCTGTATGCACACATGACCAATCACCTTTTTGAACTTGAATGTATTCCTAGTATGAAGACTAAAGGCCAATTAAGAAGTTGCCATGTATAGTTCTTTATACAAAATGTTCCATTATCTTTCATTTCATTCTCTTTTTCTGGCATACTTTGCAAAAAAGCTAGGCAAGACCTTTGTTTTGGGCCCCGGGAGATTACTTTTTAGACCTCCTGATATATATCTGATATACAGATGGAACACTGGTCTCCTTTTATGGACCTAGACTTTGAGTAAATTATCCACACCATAAAATAATATAGGTGCTACCATAATTCACATTGACAGGTTCTGAGATAGCAGGTTTCATAGATGCATCTCCCCACTTTATAATGTAACGTCTTTCATTTACACCACCCCCTTTTTCAAACCTTTTATTATTTTTTAATTGAGAGCTGGTCCATACATTACAGGTCACTGGTAGTAGAGATCAATATGTAAACCTTGCCTATTCCATGGGAAGTTATCTGCCTTTGCTAATGGCCTACAGTGATGTGGAACATGCATGGTGTAACTCATTGCAGGCATCACTTGGGACATTCTGCTGAACAATATGGCTTGGTGCAGAAGGACTGGAAAACCTTCCCTATGAATGCCTATGCCCATGACTTGTATCTTATGTACATCAACTCTTAACAACCAGTTAATGATATGATAAATGCCTGTTTTTATTATTATTTTCATTTAATGTAGTTGCCTTTCCAGAACTATATCATCACAAGTGTGACAAAGGTATTTCATTTCTCTAAAGTTGGCTTGTGCACAGTGCATAGTGCGAAAAGCTCCTCAAACTTATAAGCAACATCAACTAAGGGTTCATGAGATGATGAATGGTAAGTAAATTAAAAGAGGTAAATAAAAATAAGGAGCCATAAGTTAACATTGATCCAGACAGAGATTTGTTCTTCCAGTGAGCTTTAAGAAAGTAAATAATAAGGTTGTAAAACTGTGGACCTAAGGAAAATAAAATAGCATATCCTTGTCATTTGACATGTGAGGTGCCTCAAATCACTGTGTATAGTCTTAAATAATATATGTACTGTCGTCTCTGGGCAGTGATGCTAATGGGAACTTTCAATGAGGAAACCTTAAAGCTTGGGTCTCTTGATAGATTGATAGAGGTATTGTTTCTGACAGAAGATTCAGCTGAGAGTAACAGACAATAACATGGCTGATTACAAAGCAGAAGATGCAAATTCGACCACATTTCTATGCATTAAACTGGCTTAGGATTTCTTGGATTTTAATATAAAATACAATGAAGTGTTTCAAATAAGATTCTTCTATCTTGCTGGGTATTAACAAATCACACTATGCAAAATGCAAAGGAGGAGGAAAAACATGTTGAACAAAGCCTTGCCTGAGAAGGATAAAATGTCTGAAGTACAGAAAGGTATGTGGCTCACATCAGCAACAAATGTAGTACGGCCAATTGACATTCCACTGATTAATATTTTTATATGCAGATACTGCCGTTAATTAGAAAATTAGCAGCCTTCTCCCCCTCCCCTCGCTTGTAGTTATTATAGCTCCATTTGCACTATACATTTAATGCAGTTTTATCCCGCTTTAAACAATCATAACTCCCTTCCCAAAATAATCTTGGGAACTGTAGTTTGCTGAGAGTGCTAGGAGGCTGCTATTTCTATTATAGAGGTTCAATTTCAGAGTACTCTGGAAAGAGGGATTGACTGCTAAACCACTTTAGGAATTGTGTTGGCAGTTTAATTTTTGTAAGCTGACCTGAATGTCAATATGATGGAAAAGTGGAATAAACAAATAAATATTCATATTCTGTAATGTGAAATGCACTCTGCATTTTCAATTACCCCCCCCCCCCCCGGCCCGGTAGTGTAGCCATTTCATGTTGAGTAATAAGAACTTTCCTAATGGGTGCTGATATGCAGTTGGTTGTTCAATGTCCTACCCAGATGCTTTTGTGAGGACTGTAGGGAACACTTTGTACAACTTGAATTTGGTTAGGGAAACAGAAGGAAGTTAAAAATGCTTTAGCAGGTTGGCATAGACAGTTGGGTAGACATCAGGAGAGCTCATGTTCTGGGGCTCCTGATGGTTTGAAATTTATACAGCCTGCTTGCTTACTACCTGCTCAACCAATACACAACAAAAGATAGTCCAACATAATAGAAGAGTGTTGCTTGAAAAAAGTAACCCCAATGCAGGTAAGCTTTTTGCAATACTTTGTTGGAAGCTACCCAGAGTGGAAGGGGCAACCCAGCCAGATGGGTGCCGTATAAATAAATAAATTGTTGTTGTTGTCATCATTATTAAAGTTCTTCCACAAGATTATATAGTGGCACCATCGTTGGGGTGTGTGTGTATCAGGTGGGAAGTCAGAGACAGAGCAAAGTACTTTGTTTTGCAGAGGAAGCTCTGTTCCACATTTTATTTTGGAAAGAAACAAAAGAATACAGGGAGGATGGGCATTTATTCCTCTTTTGTGCCATATTTGAGACCTTTTTTAAAGGCTGAACATCTATTAGCTGTATCCCACAGCTTCTTTATTCAACGTACTGGCAAACAACTACAGTGGTACCTCGGTTTATGAACACAATTGGTTCCGGAAGTCTGTTCATAAACTGAAGCGTTCATAAACTGAAGCGAACTTTCCCATTGAAAGTAATGGAAAGTGGATTAATCTGTTCCAGATGGTCCGCGGAGTACTCAACCTGAAGCGTACTTAACCCGAAGCATGGGTGTAATTGGTTCCGGAAGTCTGTTCATAAACTGAAGCATTCATAAACTGAAGCAAACTTTCCCATTGAAAGTAATGGAAAGTGAATTAATCCGTTCCAGATGGGTCCGCGGCATTCGTAAACCAAAAATTCGTAAACCGAGGTGTTCATAAACCGAGGTTCCACTGTACCAATTTATTGTGGTCAGTGCAATGAAATTTATTTTTCTTTTGCTAAGTCTACAGTATCCTCTTCTTTCAAAAAGATTGTTCTCCATAAGCCTGGCCTGGAAGCTGCTCACTTGTTGGGAAGTGAACAGTTTGCCTGATAGTTCTAAACCATAACGTCAAGAACTTTCATCACAGCTGCCTACATGGAGATGATAAATGTTATACCAGACACCATTGCAATTTACTGTTATTCCATGTTAGTCGCCTTATTATTCTCTTGAAACATGCACATGAAATTGCTTTATGGACTGGATTAACAGCACAATCCTATGCATGTCTTTTTAGAACTAAGTCTTAATTGAGTTCAGTGGGGCTTACCCTTAGTTAAATGTGCATAAGATACAGCCTTAGAAGAGTGAATGATTCTCTTGATGATATTCTCTCTAGATGATATTTGTTCCTATCATCACACTTCTGGGATAAGAGAACCATTCCATTCTTCTTTCATAGTTCAAGTGAATTAGGATTTTATAGCATTCTGTTATTTATTTGGTTCCATCTCTCTTAAAATGCAAAGTAACAAACCAGCAAGTGCAAGGGTATGGCTTACTCAGTGTCCATCACTTTCCCTTCAAATGTATATTCAAAATAGACTTAACTCAGCAATCCTTCTGGATTTTTTGTTCAAAGAATGAAAATTAGTAGTAGTTTTTTTTTAAAATAAATAAATAAATAACACAAGCAGATCACGAAGCACAAATTCATTGCCAATAGATGGCAGCATAACTCTTCTCATTAGCTTTCCAAACAGTTTTTCAGGCGCAAGTTGGTGGATGTTATTATTGGGAATAAGGGCTACTAAACTTGATTTTCCCCAGTTCTCAATTTATTTGTCTGTCTTACTCTTTTGATTTGATTTATTATTTCTATCCCATTTTTCTGTCCATGGACACTCAAAGCGCTTTACAAGATTAAAAATGGTAAGAGATTTAAAACACAGATTGCAGAGAATCACCATAAAACAAATAGCTTAAGACAGCAGTAGCTAAAACCAAATCTAAAGTACGTAGATTAAAAAGCCCAGTTACAGCAAATCACAAAAATGCAAGAGGCAAAGGTTTGCTGAAACAAAACCAGTTTTGAGTAAGAATCTAATTGCTGAAAGAGACTGTCCCATATAGAGTAGCATTATGTTGAATATGAAAGTGCTCGCATCAAAGAGAACAGTCAATACCAGCAAAGCTTAATTTCTAGTCAAGAGATGCTGGAAGTCTAATCCACGTGAAACAACAGCCTTTGATATAGATGCCCTTTCCCCTAGCTAATCTCTTTGTGTAGACAATTTACTTGGTGGTGTTGCATGCACTTTGAACCTGATAGGGGCACTATCCTCTGCTTTCAGTGCCCCAATGTGAAGCTCTTTCTTAGCCGAAGAGTCTTGATGTGAATAAAAATCGTTACATTGAGAGAATTCATAGAGGCACTAGTAAAGTCCAATTATTGTCAGGTGGGGGGAGGGAATAGAATAAATTCATGATTGATGAAAACATGTGCTTGTTATACTTACTATAGCATCTGCTACAAAATATGTGGATTTCATTCTTGAATCTACTGACAAAAGTCCACACTGATCATGCACACAGAGAAAAGCAGACTTGAGAGTCCCATTTGGCAGCATCCTGCTTTTCGTTATTACATACGACTAGCGGTTATCTACAAAAGTGGATGTCCGTATTGATCTAGAATCAAGTCAGGTGCAGAGTACATTGACCCCTATATTCTTCTCCACACCTCAGCTCTCGACACTGCTTTCTTGAGCCCTTTCCTCCAACCACCACTTTAAGTAATTTATCAGAGACAAGGGAAATTATTTGAAAACACTGGAAACCATGGGAACTACATTTCCTACATCTGCTGGCTGACCATGTCCCAAATTAGAGGTGAGTAATGGTCCCAAAAGACTCCTTAGATCAACTCAGAAGTTGTCTGATTTCTTCCTTCCCAAATGTGGAAAACTCTGATAACAATAGATGCAAAAGTCACAGAGGGGACAATTTTCTTTGTTACCATCAGAGTACACCACAGCACGCCACACCATAGACCAGGCATCCTCAAACCAGCCCTCCAGATGTTTTGGACTACAATTCCATCTTCCCCGACCATTGGTCCTGTTAGCTAGGGATCATGGGAGTTGTAGGCCAAAACATCTGGAGGGCCGCAGTTTGGGGATGCCTGCCATAGACCTTCAAAAAGCTTCTAGGTAGACTTCACCGATCTGTTCTACAGCATTGTTCCTAGTGCTTCATTGCCCACCACTTCAAGGGGGGGGGAACCCAATACAAGCAAACTTTGTTGTTGTTGTTTAGTCGTTTAGTCGTGTCCGACTCTTTGTGACCCCATGGACCAGAGCACGCCAGGCACTTCTGTCTTCCACTGCCTCCAAGCAAACTAGGTCTCATGTAAGTGGAAAGGGGTGCCTGCATGAGTCAATTGCCTGGATCCTTGGTCCAGAGATCAATCAGGAATTTGAGAGGACATCTGCAGATATTGTTTGGAGATATCCTAAAATCAAGCTGTAAATCATCTCAGTTCATCAGCCTTTGGGGAGGGGATCTATTTGTTAGGATTCTTGCTCCATGGGATTGTTCTCTATCACATGACGGTGTATGTTTTCATTCTGCAGTGTGGGAAGTGATGGAGACAGAATGTTTTGTGTTACTGCGTTCTGTGAAGTGGGACTATTGTCCTTTGTTCTTCCTCTCTTTGCTGTCTAATGAGAAAGAGGAAGGTGCT
Organism: Zootoca vivipara; assembly: GCF_965207765.1. NCBI lineage: Eukaryota > Metazoa > Chordata > Lepidosauria > Squamata > Lacertidae > Zootoca > Zootoca vivipara. Next base: position 43,882,970 of record NC_142583.1, on the reverse strand, counting down.
AAGGCAGAATGCTCCAAGTGTATTATATGTAAATAAAGTAGATTGGCCAAAGTGCTGTGCTACTGAGTTCTGTTACGCGAACTGCAAATATTCTGCAGGATCCCTAAGCATGTTAATGCCTTTTGGCATCAGTCGCTGTGATGTTCGGACTGGAGAAAGCTTTTGAAGCTCCCAAACGACCGACCAAGAAGGAGAGAACATGCTAGTCGGGCATGTGTCTCTACCAGGGCCCTACACATGAGTAGGACAATCCTACAGTCCACCCAGGTGGCGCTGTCGGTTAAACTACTGAGCCTAGGGCTTGCTGATCAGAAGGTCGGTGGTTTGAATCCCTGTGACGGGCATAGCTGCCAAGTTATCCCTTTTTTAAAGGGATTTTCCCTTATGCTGAATAGGCTTCCTCGCGAGAAAAGGGAAAACTTGGCAGCTATGGTGACGGGGTGAGCTCCCGTTTCATGAAATCAGTGATTGAGGTTTAGCACTCTTATTAACCGAATTTTAGCCTTATTCCAACCTCCCTACCGCACCCAACACTATTGGCACAAACCTTCCCCCATTGATTTCAATGATTGGAAATACAGTGGTACCTCGGGTTACAAATGCTTCAGGTTAAAGACTCCACTAACCCAGGAATGGGACCCAGGTGGTGCTGTGGTTAAACCACTGAGCCTAGGGCTTGCTGATCAGAAGGTCGGCGGTTTGAATCCCTGTGACGGGGTGAGCTCCCATTGCTTGGTCCCAGCTCCTGCCAACCTAGCAGTTCGAAAGCACGTCAAAATTCAAGTAGATAAATAGGAACCGCTACAGCGGGAAGGTAAATGGCATTTCCATGTGCTGCTCTGGTTTGCCAAAAGCGGCTTTGTCATGCTGGCCACATGACCTGGAAGCTATACGCCAGCTCCCTCGGCCAATAATGTGAGATGAGCACGCAGCCCCAGAGTCGGTCACGACTGGACCTAATGATCAGGGGTCCCTTTACCTTTACCTTTAACAGTCCACAGCCTCTGTGACTGCTATGAGATCCAAGCAGCCCAACCTTCATTCAGCAGTTAAATGATCTGTACATAACAAACAGATCATGTCAGGGATGTGGCTGAATCAAACGCCTGGGAAGAGTCAGACTCTGGAGCTGAAGCAATGCACGTACAAAGGGAGACAGGGTCTGACTCTGGAGACGAGGAATTGCAGCCACAGCCAGAGCAGGAGTAGGGTAGTTTGGCGCCCCTTCACCAAGAGTTCCCAGACTTGGAAAGCTCACAGGCAGAGGGAGGGGAGGAGATAGATGACATTGAGGGGGTTGCTATGCAACTGGGAAACAGGCAGCATTTAGAGGAATCTTTGTTTGATAGTGGAGGAGGAGATGGCCTGGGCTCAGCTGTCTCCTCCCCCATGGGGTGTTTACTTGACTTTCCTATCGTAGGAAAGCCAGAGCTGGTCCTGTCCCACCATGGGGCAGAAGATTAACCAAAGCCTAAGGCCAACACTCAAAATTAATTTGTAATTTTAAATAAAGTTGTGGCCAAAATTATGCCAAAAACAAAACCTAAAATAATGTGTCTGTCTGAGTTATTGGGGGGAATTTTCTGGGGGGCCTCAGCACGCAAATAATAGTGTAAGTGACACCTTCTAAACGGAAGACATTTCTGGTGGAAAGGTAAATGAGAAGCAATATCCTTCTTGGGCAATGGGGACCCCAGGAGTGATTATTCACCTAAGTATTCTCTGTGAGGGTGGTTATCTTCTCATTACAATTACTACTACCACTAGTTAGACAGCTACTACTAGTTAAATATATTCATATATTGCTTCTATGGCATCATTTTTATTCCATGCAAGACTTTTGATAATGTTTGGAATTATTCTCAAATGCTCAGCATATTCAAATATGCAATTAACTAACAAGTCTAATTTGTGAAATTAGTCTGCCATTCTAAAGTGTGAGAGCCAGCATTATATTTCTAGTGCAGAGACCATTAATTTCCATTCCTTTAAAAAATTCCTTCTTGATGTTCGTTTGCTAATTTTATCAGGGTATTATTTTCTGAAGAGATTACAATGAACATTATTTTACTGGTCATGGCAAGCCTTCAATTACTCGGCTTTAATGCTGTGGGTATTATTATCCTGTTATCAAGTCATCTTTCCCCCTTTAATTTGCTTCTACAAGCTATTTATTTATTGCAAGGTACAATAAGCACCTATAAAAAAAACCTGCAATACTAGTAACCAGGATCTTAAAATGTATAACCTTTAAAGGGCCTATAATTAGGGATCAGCTGCATTTTTGTGGCAACACATTTTCACAGTGAAAGGTGATATTTTGGAGAGCTCAAAGTTTTTTTTCTGAAAAAAGGATGAACTTCATGGGGGTGGGGCCCTTAATTCACTACAAAATTGGAGTTGCTCCCCTCTCGTGGCAAAGAATAGAGGAAATCCTGCTTGGCTCCATATATTGATGAGGATCAATTCTCTAAAGGTGGCTGCAGCAACCAACTCCAAGGAAAGCAATCCTCAGCATGATATGTGAAGCCTGAGGAAGAGAATTGTGTGGCACGTAACACTGCATAAGGCAAATATTTTCTCCACTGTTTGATTGCCCCCCCCCCACAAAGATTGGCAACATGAAGTAGGTATCTTTTCAGGTGGAGTGAAATGTGTTGCAAAAAAAGGGAGGAAATGATCCATTTCAGCTCTGCCTTACTTACTCTGCATATTTTTATAGAGTGTACATAGCCAACATTTCCCACTGCCTCTTCCATTTCCAGAGGGTGGTGCTTGTGGAGTGCTTATTGCCCCTGTGAAGCCTTTAATGTAGGGTTCCTTAAGGTTCAGTTTTATCCCCTATTCTGTTTAACATCTACATGAAACTGCTGAGCAGGGTTATCCAGAGTTTTGGAGCACATTGTCATCAACATGTCGCTGGCACACAGCTCTGCTTCTCCTTTACACTTGTAGGGGTGGCAGTGGATGTTCTCAACCGTTGTCTTGCCTCCATAATGGGTTGGATGAGAGCCAACAAACTGAAGCTCAATCCAGATAAGGCTGAAGCACTGTATAGATGGTTCCCTAGACAGAATGGATAGGAGGTTTTGTTTTGATGGGGGTTACACTTCCTCTGAAGGAGCAGATATGTAGCTTGGGGGTACTTCTGGATCCTTTGAGATTCAAGTGGCCACGGTGGTGCATAGTACCTTCCATCTATGCTCTGATAACCTCTGAATTAGATGAGTATGACATGTTATATGTAGTGGTGCCTCTGAAGATGGTTCAAAAACTTCAGCTGATGTAGAATTTGGTGGCCAGGCTTTTCACTGGGGAGCATAGCTGCCAAGTTCTCCCTTTTTTAAAGGGAATTTCCCTTATGCTGAATAGGCTTCCTCGTGAGAAAAGGGAAAACTTGGCAGCTATGCTGGGGAGAGACGGTTTGAGTATATTACACCGATCTTGGCCCAACTGCCCTGGCTGATGCTTAGTTTCTGGGCCCAATTCAAAGTTCTGGTTTTGACCTACAAAGCCTTAAACAGCTCAGGACTATCGTATCTCAAGGACCACTTCTCCCCATATGAACCTACCCAGACCCTGCATCTGAGGCCCTATATATATAGGACTACATTGATCTTTCACCTAATTCAGCAGGACTCTTACCTTCTTATTCAACCCAACATGCTATAGTATGTGCCTTATTACCTTTCAACATAGTACATAGATTTGGTTAACACCCCACCCCCCAAAAAAACCTAGTTAGAAGTTACACTAAAAATGGGCTGGAGCTTTGGGAGGTTGCACATATATTCACACATATTCAGTAATATGTGTATGCACAGACGTTAAGGAGCACTGAATATTTTAAAGTATACTCTGGAACATAGGCACACACAACTCAATACACTACTAGAAGCTCTTAAGACCAATTCCTATGATCTAATATACATGTCACAAATATGGATTCCATTGGTTTGTGACTCAGTCACCTAAAAGAGTGACTTCCCCTGTATCAACCATGTCAGATTCTGTGATCTGTAGGTGGGGCCTCACTGGTGATGGTGATGCCACCAAGAGCTGCCTTGTTGACAGGGCCTTTTCAGTGGTGATACTACTTTTGTGGAATGCCCTACTAGTAATGTATGACTGCCTCCATCATTATTAACTTTCAGGGGGCATTTGAAAACATTCCTATTTACACAGACATTTGGCAGCTGAAGAACACTGTTCCTGGCAACCCTGAGATCACTGGATGAAAGGACATATTTAATTTTTACTGCTTTTAGAAGTTTTTTTTTTAACCAAAACTGTTTTCAGATGTTTTCAGCTATAACTGTCTATAGAATGTTTTGTTGTTGTTGTTTAGTCATTTAGTCGTGTCCGACTCTTTGTGACCCCATGGACCAGAGAACATCTTCCACTGCCTCCCTCAGTTTGGTCAAACTCATGTTGGTAGCTTCGAGAACACTGTCCAACCATCTCATCCTCTGTCGTCCCCTTCTCCTTGTTCCCTCAATCTTTCCCAGCGTCAGGGTCTTTTCCAGGGAGTCTTCTCTTCTCAGGAGGTGGCCAAAGTATTGGAGCCTCAGCTTCAGGATCTGTCCTTCCAGTGAACACTCAGGACTGATTTCCTTCAGAATGGATAGGTTTGACTTGCTTTAAAAAATGTGGATGTGTTTCTGTGCTCCTTTGGGAGGAAGGGTGAAACATAAATGCAATGGATAAATAATAATAATAATAATTTAAAATAATATTTTATTTTATTATATATAAATAAAAGTTGAAAAAGAGTGTCAGTGTCTATCCATGCAGCTATGCCCCTTACTTTTTTAGGCTGATGTACCACATTTGCCTTCAGCCTGAACTAGAATGCTAGGACTGTGACATTATAATTACCTGTTTTCAAGCTTACCTTTCAAGCTGGGCTCAGTAGTTTCACTTAAAATAATAATAAAGCAGAGTGAGGGTTTTGTGGGGGTTTTTTAAGTGAGAGGAATAGGTTGTTTTTTTTTAAGAAGTTCAAAGTAAGCCAGAGGCATTTCCCTCCTCTCTCGGTATGTTGTGAGCTGCTTGCTGTACTTCCAATAATTCTGATGTTTTAACAAAAATCTAAAGGAGAATTCTGCCTAAAATCAAACTCTGCAGTTGGTTGTTCATTTGTGCCCAGTAGCAATTTTCATTGAGTTTTTCTGGTGTTCAACCTCTGTGTGCCCTTCAACTTACAAGCATAACACAGGTGCAATGAAAACATATCCAAAGGCACGATAGACAGGAGTTCAGTCTGGTAGGATCTTGATAAAGCTACAAATACATAGCTGGACACTTCTCTGCATATCCTTCTTTCATGCATAGTTTCTTTAAAAAAAAATAAAAATCAGCCCTCACAAGTCTGATTTTAAACATTTCTTTTTAATTATAAGTATATAGTATCAAGTTAGGGCTAGGCAAAATGAATGATTTACTTTTGCCACACTGAAGTCAAAGCAAAACCTTGTGTCAATATGAGATATTACTTTGGAGTCAAACTTGTATGGATTTGATCTGTCCATGCATTGCTAAATATATAAAATAAATTAATGCAATGAATACTTGAGTCTTTAACTTGTGCCTTTTCTTTGGCTGTGGGTGGGTGGTGGGTTTAAAAGGTTGGTGTGAATAAAGAGGGAAATTGCTTGATCATGGATGGTGGGGGTGAGAGATTATGGTGGGGAAGGGCTATTTAGATGAGCTTTTTTAGTATACTGTAGTTCTACTTCAAATGTTTCAGAAACAGAAATGTCATTATACATGGTATATACTGTGTTTCTCCGAAAATAAGCCATACCCTGAAAATAAGCCATACCCCGAAAATAAGCCATAGTGATAGGCAGTTTAACATTGTAGGTTAAACTGTACCATACTTAATTAAAAAAAATAAGACACCCCCTGAAAATAAGCCACTGTGGGGTTTTTTTTAAGGAAAAATAAATATAAGACGGTGTCTTAGTTTTGGAGAAACACAGCACATCATTATACATGGAATATACATCACTTCCCAGCCTTTGGGCAAAGATCAAGTGTAGTACATTATAGGGGTGTTCACACATTATTTTCAACAAGTGGACAATCTGTGTACCTTTGCACACCATAGCTGAGCTGAAGATTCATATGGTTATTCACACAGAGAATCATAGAGTTGGAAGGGACTCAGAGGATCATCTAGTCCAACCCCTTGCAATGTAGGAATATGTGGCTGTCCCTTATGGAGTTCAAACCTGCAACCTTGGTGTTATCAGCATCATGCTCTAACCAACTGAGCTATGCAGCAGGACTAGTAAATACCCGAATAAACAAAGAGTTAAGATGTAGAAATTAGCAAGTGTGCACTCGTTCACACAAACACTTGTCCTTGTGTAGAAACAGCTTGTACCTGTGTTCAGTGTAACATGTGAATAAGCTTTCAGTAACATCTAAATGTCATGGAGTAAATGTGAGTGTTTGTAGACAACTAAGTTCTATGTAGGATAGACCTATTTAAATTAATGAGCCTAAGCTAATCATAGTCATTAATTTAACAGGTTTTTTAGGCAAATCATGAGTGGTGGTCTCATGGAGAGGGGTGATTCTATTATTCCTGCTTTCCCTGCAGTTCACCCAAAAATCGTCCCCAGAGGGTCGGAGGACAGTATGTGAAGTTTCACATGAGGCTGTATGGAGAAGGGGACTTCAGTTAAAAAAATGCTCTCCTTTCCCCCCTTCTTGAGCAGCAGCTTCCACTGGAATACCCATTGAAAAAACAGAAGGAAAATGTCCATTCCACTCAGCATATGCCCATGTACCTTTCTATAAACTCCCCTCTCTTTCAAACATTATAGGGAGGTTTTGGTTCAGTTAACACTGTGAAACCGTATGGATCCATCTTTTCTGTATTGTGTGAAGGTGGCTGAATAATCCAAGCAAAGAATTATGTATAGGTCACATTTACATCAGTTACTGACTGGTGATGGTCTGCCTGTGTAAAATGGCAATCGCAAATCAGACTCTACAGGAAGAGGTTTCGTTGCTATCATTGCACCTTGTGTTATTTTAACTACAGTACTGTTCAATGGAGACCATTCACATGGTTAACCTTGGGTCACCAAGTGATATGGTACAAGTGATGTACATGCCTGAAAGCATTAAATTAACCATTAGGCATTCATTAACCTGCTTGATTTGACAGAATTTTCCATTAACTCTGAAAAATGTCATGTTTTCCATGAAAAATGTTTTGTGTTCTGTCTTCCTAGTACTGTTTTAAAGGTTGTTATTTGATTATGCTCCTTCCATATTTCTTAGTTACCAGATAATTATTTACTCTCTCTCCATGCCCCCTAATTTTGTCTTCAATAATGTGTCATTTGTTTTAGTTCTTCCAGTATGTTAGACATCACCACTCAGCACTGCTTAGTTTGGAAAGGTTAGTTTGAGGGGTGGCTAACACCCCAGAGGACAGGATCATACTTCAGAATGACCTTAACAGATTAGACAACTGGGCCAAAGCAAACAAGATGAATTTTAACAAGGAGAAATGTAAAGTACTACACTTGGGCAAAAAAAAATGAAAGGCACAAATACAGGATGGGAGACACCTGGCTTGAGAGCAGTACATGTGAAAAGGATCTAGGAGTCTTGGTAGACCACAAACTTGACATGAGTCAGCAGTGTGATGCAGCAGCTAAAAAAGCCAATGCAATTCTGGGCTGCATCAATAGGAGTATAGCATCTAGATCAAGGGAAGTAATAGTACCACTGTATTCTGCTCTGGTCAGACCTCACCTGGAGTACTGTGTCCAGTTCTGGGCACCACAGTTCAAGAAGGATACTGATAAGCTGGAACGTGTCCAGAAGAGGGCAACCAAAATGGTCAAAGGCCTGGAAACGATGCCTTATGAGGAACGGCTTAGGGAGCTGGGTATGTTTAGCCTGGAGAAGAGAAGGTTAAGGGGTGATATGATAACCATGTTCAAATATATAAAAGGATGTCATATAGAGGAGGGAGAAAGGTTGTTTTCTGCTGCTTCAGAGAAGCGGACACGGAGCAACGGATTCAAACTACAAGAAAGAAAATTCCACCTAAACATTAGGAAGAACTTCCTGACAGTAAGAGCTGTTCGGCAGTGGAATTTGCTGCCAAGGAGTGTGGTGGAGTCTCCTTCTTTGGAGGTCTTTAAGCAGAGGCTTGACAGCCATCTGTCAGGAATGCTTTGATGGTGTTTCCTGCTTGGCAGGGGGTTGGACTGGATGGCCCTTGTGGTCTCTTCCAACTCTATGATTCTATGATTCTAAGGGGTTGTAGCTACTATGATTCTAAGGGGTTGTAGCTACTATCAGCCCTATTTTATGCTTTTCTGACAATATATGTTACATGAACTGGTATTCCACAAATGACATCAGTCTCTACTCACTGATGACTCCCATTTGTTTTTATAAAATGGAATTTTGAACCAAGCAGGGTTGGCACTAACCTTAATCATAAATGTTTTGATGCCATCAAATATGTTCTGCACTCTTCCTTTTAATGTTTTCTTTTTAAAATGTTGTGCCATCCTCTAGCATTCTGCAACCTGACCCCTAAATTAGCAAGCTTCCTGGAATACCAATGAGAGGTCGCCATGTCATGTCCTCCCATAGGGGAAGCTGCCTGTGGGGTGTCACAAAGCAGTGTCTGCTACCAGTATTTCCTTAAGTTAAAAGGAAGGACACCCAGGCACCTTGGCGATCACATAAAAATTACTAAGAAAATGTACTGCTTCTTTCTTTCACAGAGTAAAGAGTTTCATGAAATCAGTGGTTGAGGTTTAGCACTCTTATTAACCAAATTTTAGCCTTATTCCAACCTTCCTACCACACCCAACACTATTGGCACAAACCTTCCCCCATTGATTTCAATGATTGGAAACACAGTGGTACCTCGGGTTACAAACGCTTCAGGTTAAAGACTCCACTAACCCAGGAATAGTACCTCGGGTTAAGAACTTTGCTTCAGGATGAGAACAGAAATTGTGCAGTGGTGGCGCGGCGGCAGCAGGAGGCCCCCATTAGCTAAAGTGATACCTCAGGTTAAGAACAGTTTCAGGTTAAGAACGGACCTCCGGAACGAATTAAGTTCTTAACCCGAAGTACCACTGTATGTAAAAAAAAAGAACTCACCCTCACAATTATCATACAGACTTATCCGACACATGTCAGCATGTGAAGGGGCAGCTAGGAGGGATCGTGTGAAACTATCCCACTGTGTGTAAAGTGCCCTTTCATTTTTTGTTACCATTTTTGCAAGTGTTGCAGTGCCCAGCAATTGAGCTGGCACATGTGGATACACCTTTTTAAATCTTTACTGGCTTTCTGAGAGGATGCACATTATTTATTTATTTCCTAAGAGAGTTTCCTTTTAATCATTATATAGCTTGCCAAAAAATTAACAATAACTGCATATCCTGCGTGCAAGACAAATTATTACAATGCCAGATCACTGTATTTCCTAACCCACTCTTAGCTTCTTCCGAGCACTTTCCCCCCTGGTACTTTCCCTTTTCATGAGCTTTTGATAGCAGTACAATTATTTTCTTCCATGACTAGTTTGCACTCTTCTGATTGCCTTTTTTTTATAAAAAAAAAAACTGGATTGCACTGCAGGGTAGATGCATGTTCTGCTTCACACTGACCTTTCAGCAGCATAATGGTCATTTTATCTGCTCTCTTGTGAATGGAAACTTTTTGCTCCTTTAAGGTTCGATAACCTGGGCTGCATTCACGTGGCAGCCTATTCCATTTTCATGACTGTTCCCTAACACTTAATTTCCACATTATATTTGAGCTTTCACATGATGCAAAAGCCACTTGAGAATCTCTATAGTGCAAGTTTAGCACTCATTTCTATATTATTTGCATTTTCTTTCCTGGAAGAAAATAACATGGAAATTAGCACTAAACTTTCATCCAGTTTAGCTCTGGAACTGACTTTTACATCATGTGAATGCTCAACTATAATGCAAAGCTTAACAGATAGGGAAAAGTCAAGAAAATGCAACAAACTGCCATGTGAATACAGCCCGAAGGTGCTGGTCTGCTCTAGAGTCTTTGCTATGGTGACATATATTTTTTTACATAGGGATGGGGAACCAGTGACCTTTTTGCCAAATGGGCAGCCGCCGTTGCCTTGCCAAATCACTGGGCAATTTTCAAACATTGGCGGGAGATTGAGGTGGCCTGCTTGGGAATGCCTATGCTAATATAGTGAGATTTCAATTTAATTATGTTTTCCATATCCATTCTCCTGTAATTGTACATTTGGCTTGCTATTGATTTATTTGTTTACTGCATTTATATGCTTCAGCCTTGCACTCAAGGCAGTTTACAGTTTAAAATAATGAGCTACAGTTTAATAGACTCGGAACAAAATGAGAAAGGGCGAGGGAGGGGAGAGGGAAATAAGCATATTCAGATACTATGGCCATTGTATGAGACAGTTCTGGGAAGGGAAAGCTAAAGGGTTGTTTGGTTCTATCCAGATCATGGTTAAAGCAGGAACATAACACATCTTCTTATACAAAGTCAGAACACTGGTGTACTGCCTACTCTGACTGGCAGAAGTTTTCCAGCAGTCTTAATGTTGCTGGGGGTTTAACTTGAGTCTTTTCAGCATGCAGCACAAATTCTATACCATGAACTGTGCTCCTTTTCAGTTAAGGTAACAGGACAGTGTCACTGGCTCCATTCTTGATACTCATGTACATTCAGAGCAACATCAACAAAGGGCCTCCTAGTCATGGTCAGTTCAATTTATTTAGATGGGAACTCTATATCAAGGAGTCACAACTTGTGCTATGTGTAGTTTTAGAGGTGGAGCCAGAGCCACAATCCCATTCTTCTGCTACCTTTGTTACACATCTGGTGAACAAATCAACTGAGATGAAGATGACTGAAAATAATAGAAAACCATACAACTGCAGCAGAATGAGTACCTCATCTCTTTGACTTTTGGTTAGGGCCTTCTCAGTGGCTGCTCCTGGACTCTAGAACTCCCTAGAGAAGCTAGACTGGCTCCTTCTTGTCCCTCTGCCAGCAAGGGAAGGCCTCGGGGAACTTACTTCTTTTGGTTTGTTGCTGTTTTTACTATTTGTATTTCAATAGATATGTTTTCATACTGTTTTAAGTCTCTTTATCACTTTCTAGCTTTTGTGTTGTTTAATATGTGTAAACTCCCTCGATGCCCAGCCTAGAGAAAAGACAGCATATAAATATATTAATCTTTCTTCTTTGGTGATCACTTGTAGCTGAATAAGATTGTCTTCCTAAACACAGTTTTAACAGTAAGTGGCTGCGGAGGCCAATTCTGGATCCACACATCCTTCCACAGTGGGGACATAGGTTTCCAGGCAGGAATTGATTATGGTGAGGGGTTGCCAAATGTGCCTTCCTCTTAGCTCATTTCTCCCTTTTTGTTCTGAGTTCGAATGTCTTCAAAGCCCATGCCACCTTTGGTAAAGGCTGTTTTCCAATTGGAACACTCGCAGGCCAGTGTTTCCCAGTTGTTGGTGTTAATATACACAACAACAGCAACATGGGAAGAAGCTTTACACTGAGTTAAGCCACTGGTCCATCTACCTCAGCATTTTCTACACTGACTAGCAGTGGATCTCCAGGGTTTGGGGCAGGAATATCTGCCAGCCATATATGAAAATGCTTGGAGATTGAATCTGAGACTTTCTGCACACAAAGCAGATGTCCTATCTTTGAAGAAAACTGGAAATGTGGAAACTGGCAAAACTGAATCCAACTTGAAGCCATTAATCTGAACTATGGTGATTCAAGGAAATTCAACCCGTCAACATTCACTGGAAGGAGAGGAAGAAGTTCACCAACTCCTTGAGGAATTTTGAGAACAAAGACTAAAACCCAGAAATCTATGATTTGAAATGTGGGCAAAACAAGACACCCACTTCATAGGCCACACATACCTGTATAGGGCGCGGGTGGCGCTGTGGTCTAAACCACTGAGCTGCTTGGGCTTGCCGATCGGAAGGTCAGTGGTTCGAATCCGCATGCCGGGGTGAGCTCCCGTTGCTCTGTCCCTGCTTCTGCCAATGTATCAGTTTAAAAGCATACCAGTGTAAGTAGATAAGTAGGTACTGCTGCAGCAGGAAGGTAAACAGCGTTTCCGTGCACTCTGGTTTCCTTCATGGTGTTCCATTGCACCACAAGTGGTTTAGTCATGCTGGCTACATGACCCAGAAAGCTGTCTGTGGACAGACATTGGCTCCCTTGGCCTGAAGGGAGATGAGTGTCGCACCCCATGTCGTCTTTGACTGGACTTAACTGTCCAGGGGTCCTTTACCTTTACCTTTTTACATACCTGTGCATCTAGTTTTTACTTAATTACAGATAAGGAAGGCAATATACAGGGAGAGGAGGCTTATCTCTTTTCTACCCAACTTAGTCAGACTAAACCAGGGGTCCCCAGACTACGGCCCGGGGGCCGGATGCGGCCCAATTGGCATGCCAATCCGGCCCGCGACAACCCCCGTTGCCGCCTGCTCTTACGGCGCGCAGCGCGGCAGCGCTCTTCCAGGTCGGGAGAAAAGCGCCGAAAATCCTTTGTGCACATGCGTATGGGCCTCTCCCGACCCGGAAGAGGTCATTTCTGGTGCACTTCTGGGTCGGGGGAGGCCCATACGCATGCGCACAACGGATTTTCGGCACTTTTTCCACCCTGGAAGCGCGCCACCGCTTTTTCCACCCTGGAAGCCCCTCCCGCCGGCCCGCACAGGCACGCGCTCCCCCGTCCTCCGGCCCGCCGTGCGATCGGCGCAGTGGGAACCGGCCCAAACGCCGGTAAGTCTGGGGACCCCTGGACTAAACCCTGGAGTCCTTTGAAAAATGTTCCCCATTAGTGTTGAGGTCCTAGCCCAGGGGTCAGCAAACTTTTTCAGCAGGGGGCCAGTCCACTGTCCCTCAGACCTTGTGGGAGGCCAGACTATATTTTGAAAAAAATAATGAACGAATTCCTATGCCCCATAAATAACCCAGAGATGCATTTTAAATAAAAGGACACATTCTACTCATGTAAAAACATGCTGATTCCTGGACCATCCACGGGCCGGATTTAGAAGGTGATTGGGCCACATCCGGCCCCCGGGCCTTAGTTTGGGGACCCTGTGACCTACCCATACCAGCGGAGGGGGTGTCATTAGACTTATCCTGGAGAGGGAAGAGTTAAGTCTCCCTCCCTCTGCACAGGCTTCTGCATTAGGATGACTTTAATTAAGTAAGAAAAAAGTACGTTATATGTTACATATGCAGCAAACGTCAAGTTTGGCCCTAGAAGCATATAACAACTGCCAATGAGTTATCATTACCAAGAACTAATTCTTTTCTGTTTTCTCTCTTCCCAACTATAATTTGGAGTACCTCTTCTAAAACAACCCCCCCCCCCACAAAAATTTAGATTCCAGATGATTCTTTTAAAGGAAAGTCCTGGATTAAGAGCATGTTGTTAGTATTCAGCATAGCATACAGCAAGCTGGCACTTGCATTCTTTAGTGCATCACTTTAGATAGTAGTAATACACATTTTAATTGAATTTCCTTTACACTTCAGCCTGTAATCATAGGTTCAGGTTGTGTAGGATTAGTCCTGCTGGGGAAAACGTGCCTCTGCCTTTTTGTTGCTTGTATTTAGGGTTTGTGCAATCTCCATTTTAAAAAGGACAGGGGTCCTGAAATGCAGGACAATCTGCATTCTGCCTGCGCTAATGGCTTCAGTGTGTCCTCCAAATGGTTTGCATCACTCTAAATTGAATTCCAGTAATTGCATATGCGGCACACTATTGCTGTTATTACATTGGTTGGAGTCTGCTTGCCATGAGAATAAGTGAACAAAATAAAGGAGATTCCAGTGTGTATTGGTTGAAAATGTCACCCCTTGAATATCTTGATCCTTTCAAATTACTTCACTCCTCTCTGCGCTGATGGACAAAATCAGACTCTAATGAATAGGCTCAAGGATTTTTCACTTTGAAAACTGAGCAGTCCCATGAAAGTTAGCTGTCCTGTACTTTCCAGAATCTGAGAGTTGTTAGGAGACTTAGAGATGGATTTAGGGCAGTGTGACTGCTTCCACCACACTGGACGCTGGGCCTAGAGGGCATAGCAGGGCATCACAACTACGACATAGTGAATTGAACTGTCCAGCAGGGAAGGGGGAGAAAGTAGATTCAGTTCATATTTAAAGGTGAACCTACCTAATTTGCACTTTTTGAAACGATGCATGAACCAAAACATTTCTCTGTGATGTGTACAACAATGCATATATACTACAGTAAAGTGTGCATAAAATGTATATCTTAGTGAAGATAGCATTGAAAATGCATCCTATATGGGGCAATGGCTTGGACAGAAATTTATATTAGGCAAAACTGCATATAAAAATGAATGCATTAGGAGAAATGTGTACTAAAATGCTGGCGAATCTCCATAAGGACCTTAAAACATCACAAAATGATGGAGAGGTGAACTTAAGGTTGGAAAAATAATAATCTAAGAGCCCCCTAGTGTGGAGTACTTGAAAGAACTGTCAGCTCAAATATTTCCTTCCTGATTTCATTCATGAATAGGATGCTGTCAGATGGATTTGAACTTGTCCACTATTCCTGCATGGTGAAATAATCACCTAACTATTTCATCATGCTTCCACTGTAACATGCATACATTGGACTCAGCAACATTTCAGTATATTTCATATTTAAAGGGGAGTCTGTATTCTGTGATAAAAAAGACTGATGCGTTAAAAACCACCATAAAGTGATTGGCTGATTATTTGTATCTCTATGTTTGTTTTTTGCAACATGGCAAGTAGATTGGTACTGAAGGATTTGTAAACCTGTAGCAAGATTGGGATTTGCAAGTGGGACTCTGCAGGTTGTATATACACGTATGTTATTTTGATACATTCAAAAACATAGCAACAAATTATCTCTTGTTTAACAAATGCACCCTAAAAATCTAACTGAAGTTTAGTGCTAAATTATTTTTGTTAACAGGAAAAAATCCTTTGGGCAACTTTTCAACATGGAAAATCACAGAACTTTTGCACCGTAATTTCCTCCACAATTTTCATGGATTATAGCACTTGATGAAATCTGGAGCAGCATTCTAGCATACAGTTGTTCATTTTACATTGGGGGCAAAGAAGCATACATGTACATAAAGAATGGTGACATGGTGGTATATCTATGAAAAAAATCCACAGTTCCATAATGCAACAGGTAGTGCAATGTAAAATGAACATTAGAAAATGGAACAGAAGTGCTAGCATTATAACCAGGTAACCTAACACAATTGTCCCGGCATCTTAATGCATTGCAGGATTATTTGTATATCCTTATACGTCTCTCTCTCTCTCTCTCTCTCTCTCTCTCTCTCTCTCTCTCTCTCTCTCTCTCTACCAAAAACCTAAATTTGGCTTTCAAATGAGAAAATATAAACATCTATATTAAAATGAACTTCTAAAACAATGGATAAACCAGGATAATATATTTATTACAGAGCAGCATTGTTAGGGAAGTATATGTATATCACTAACGGGGAGGGAGATGGTGTAGAGATTTATGAAAGCCATTGGCAGAGCTTTGCGACTTCAGCCGCAGAAGAACAGCAGGCATTTTCTATGCCATGAGTTTAAGGAATTTGACACAGGAAGCCCCTAACAAAGCAGCATCCTATTATGCAGAACATATTAGACTTTTCAAAATGATCATTTTAAATATTGAAGCTTCTTAAAAATATTTTTCTGAAGTTGGGGGGGGGGGTCAAAGGCAGATTTCAATTTCATTTCATTTTTGACAGGACAAAAACATGAGAGCAAAAAGCAGAGACCTCATATTGTGGCTTTAATTATACTTAGACTTAAATAAGTACCAGGGATTGGGAATGCTTTTATAGAAGCACTAGAAAAGGAAGAATTTCTTTGCTTCTTCTCTCTCTCTAGCAGCACATATTATTCAGCTGCTTAAAATTCTTCAGGCAACAATATAGACTTGATTACAGCAGAGTAGATTATGATTTTCTGTTTGAAAGAATATTTAAGTTCATTATGTAGAGATCTTTGTGTGCTTCTGATTGTCTCCAATGGTTAGGCATTTGAAACTCCAGGATTGCTGCTACTGTAATCCAGCCCTAATAAAAATGTAGTGTATGCACTACTCAGTCAGGTTTGAGGCAGTTGTGAGCTATTCATATTGTATCCTCAGGAGAAGCCTGACATTTTCTACATTTTTAAATAAAGTGTATTCATCTAGATAACATCAGAAGAAAAAGAGAAATATATTTTATTAAACTGGGGCATGTTGCAGGGTACAAAGACTCTCAACTATTTAGTTCAAGCAGTTAATTTTCCTTCTTTTTCTTTAGCAATTATCCTTAAGGGCTTAGTTAGATGCTGACAGTTGCCATAATAGCCTACAAGTGATAGAATGCAGTGTCCAATCTCAATATCCTTCAGGCCGCCTGCATTGAAGGATTCAGACACATACATGAAAGTGTTGGAAAGACACATGCATTTGTCCTTGAATTCTGGTTTAAGGTTTTTGAAAATGAGTTCTGTCATTATGCCCACCTAGGGCACAGTATGGATGGGCAGAACCCCTCAGAATACATGAGGAAACCTGCTGGTCTTACAAAAACTCTTTCCTCAAATTAATTATGAGTCACAACTCACCCCCCTGAGGGATTCTTAGAGCTCCAAAGTGACCCTTACAACAGGGTACACCTGGTGGACCCATGGCCACTATAAAGGTGAAGGTAAAGGTAAAGGGACCCCTGACCATTAGGTCCAGTCGTGGACAACTCTGGGATTGCGGTGCTCATCTCGCTTTATTGGCCGAGGGAGCCGGCGTACAGCTTCCAGGTCATATGGCCAGCATGACTAAACCACTTCTGGCAAACCAGAGCAGTGCATGAAAACGCTGTTTACCTTCCTGCCGGAGCGGTACCTATTTATCTACTTGCACTTTGACGTGCTTTCGAACTGCTAGGTTGGCAGGAGCAGGGACCGAGCAATGGGAGCTCACCCCGTCGCAGGGATTAGACCCGCTGACCTTCTGATCAGCAAGCTCTTTGGTTTAACCCACAGCGCCACCCGCACCCCTATGGCCACTATAGGAAACCCCTGATTCAAGCAGTATCCAGGGGTCCAACTCACCAGAGGCGCACCTGTTGCTTCTTTCTCTAAGTCACTCCTTTTCCTTGCTGGCTCACCAATAGGCATAATGCTCAGACTTATTCCCTCAGTGTTTGTTCAGAAGGTTTAGGCTAAATAACTTATCCATCCTCCCCTTGCTTATCTCTGGTGTCTCTTCCTGTGTATTGCTATTGTAACTTTTCATGCTTTGAGCCTTTCTGTCAAGCCCATGTAGGGTGGAGGGCAGCTTGTTACACTTGCTCCAGGCCTCAGAGGGCTAAACCAGTCAAGGTGTGTGTGTGTGTGTGTGTGTGTGTGTGTGACTTCCAGGGACCTGGTGCTTTTTTGTTTGTTTGAGTTATTAACTTTATTCTAACAAGTCTCCCACCCCAGACCTCCCCAGACCTCAGTCAATCTCTGTGTGGGCCTGCTTCCTGTGTTTCTGCCTCTGAACAATAGTAGTCTCCTTCTCCAACAACATCAATTAGAAAAGTATCTATAACTCCCATTTATTGGTTGCCTGTGTATACATAGAGAAAAACCAAAAGTGGACAGCTAAGAAGATTGGTGGCCAATCTGACACTCCCAATGTTGCAGCCATACTGAGCAGAGTTCCCGCTGTCTTGTCCCTCCCACTTCCCCTTTTGGGAAATGGCAGTGATGTGCAGTGCTGGGAAGATGCTCCTGGCCAAGACGTATACTGTGGGATATCCAGCCTCATGCTTAACTCTAATTAATGCATAAAGGGGTTAAGACCATAGAGTAAACTGTCCTGCTGGATGTAGCTAGGTCACTTCCCCTCACCTTGGGAGGAAGGATTATCAAGCTCTTTGTTTTCCCACTGTCAGTCATTCCACCATGTGAACCCTACCAGTAAGGAGGTCTAAGCTGGATGCTCCAAGCTTAGACCATGTGGTTTAAGCAAAACTTCTTTGTGTTTCTGTATAAATAATTTAGAAACTCTCATCACTTTGGAACCTCAGTCATACTGCCTTTGTTTTCTTACTACACATGAATCTGACCTTTGAAGAATTTGTAAGTAAAACATTTTTAACTTACCAAATGTGTATTCTTTTTCTTTGCTAAGGTAAGTGGGGAAATTTTGTAAGCACCTTAAAAGGGGATATTTTAAAGGTCTAACAGCCTATACTTCCACACTTTGCTGCATATTTTATTATTTTAAATCTCTGCTGTGGTTCTCTCAACAAATAGTACTTGCCCCAAACCTTGATCTAGATATCCAGGGAATTCTCCTTTTAATTATTTACCTTTTGCTTTCCCAACCAACACATACTATGCAGAATGAAAAAGGAGAAAAGAAGAGGAGGAATACAGGTATTCAGAGGGTTTTTTCAGTTAAAAAAAACAAATGAAGAGATGGAACCACCAAAACACTACCGTACATATTTTCTAAGCTAGAATCTACCACATCACACATTTACAGAAAAAGATACTTGTCACTTTTCAAAGACGGTTGTAAAGTCATTCGGAGCTTGTGTTAGATAATGTTATTTCAGATAAAGCATTAAAAAAAAGTCTCGCCTCCAGGTATACAGAGCAAGTTGAAAAGATAAGATTTGCAGTCTTCCTGAATAATCTACTCATAAGTATCAGTAAGGTCAGAGTTTTGCATGTGATCTACACAATAAATACTCTAATATATCACTGCCCCTCAGGCAGTTCAAGAAGTCTCTTCCTGGTTCCTGCATACAGCAGCTGGAAAAATTCTGATGAATGTTATTTTTAACAAAGCATTAGCATGCAAATTGATTAATTTCAAGGGAAGAGAAAGCACAGCTTGAACACTCTCATTCTTCTTTTATTGAAAATATGGTACTTTAAAAACATACTTTCTCTCTCAGAGCCAGATTGCCTTCTACATAACAGTTCTTCAACTATGAAACTGTTGATTATGGCTGAACTGAATGTTTTCTGTTTTGAATGTTAAGTGAATGGATGTGCTTTTAGGGGAGCAGAAATGTTTTCCCCCAAAACCATCAATGGTGAAAATTCTCTTCCCTGCCCGCCCTATGAAAACACTATGAAAACACTTTTTTATGAAGACTCCACATGGCTAAGAGATTTGGGCAGAGCATTTATTGCCAGCATGCATTAATCACACTCATTTAAGGAGCAGTTCAAACCCCATAAACTTTGTTTTTAACTTTTAATAGTTTTCTTAAATCATTTCTTATTATGCTGTTGATAGCTATTCGCAGACCAATCAGTGATGTGCAGACAATTCAGAACACAGCAGGCAACATGCTTGGCTTTTCTAGCACTTAATTAATGGGTCAGTTACCCATACAGAGTAGGTTTTGTTTGCATTATTTTGAAGTCATTTTGGAATGGCAGCTGTTTTACTGCTACCTTACACCTCTAACCATCCTTCCTTGATGTTTTAATGCTTGAAGCCACGACTAGTGTCAATTCTTGTTCAGAAAATGCCGAGGAGAAACTGCAAAAGGAGATGCCTGAAATATGTTAAGTGTGAAATGACAACTTTTAAAATCAGAATGTACAGCAAAGAGGCAGAACTAACAGAAAATAAACCTTCATAACTAAGGAGGTATAAGCAAATTTATTATTGGGTTTTTTTATATAACGGCTAATGAAAACCATTATTACACAGTGTTTTTCTTTTTCTTTTTCTTAAAAAACTGTAATTTAAAACAATTTACTCCTATCAGTGGTGTCTCTTTTATTATGTAATGTTTTACCCAGAGAGATACACCAAACACCATCATTTTCATCTTTAGGTGCCTGGTCAATAATAATTCTTCACACATGTATTTTGCATGTTGTGGGTGGGGTAAGATATATCCTTTTGATGTTATTGCAGGATGAGCACTAAATAATAAAAATATAAATAATAGCCCGGGGGGGGGGGAGTGATTGCAAGGACTGAAATACCAGAGCTGCATATCTGATTTACGGGAGACTTTACGAAAACAGCCAAACTGAGTCAAGAATCTTTTTCTTCCATTAAGCATTCCTTAAATCCTCTGCCGCCTTGTCAGCTGTCTTCATTTCCTGATCTCAAAATGGGAGGAGTTACCTAATTATGTCATAATAATAATAATAATAATAATAATAATAATAATAATAATAATAAATAACCCCACCCTTCCCGGTTTAAAACCCGGGCTTAGGGCGGCTAACAGCAAATATAAACAGCATAAAATACAACATAAAATGCAGCATCAATAACAATAAAATTCAAAAATTCAGGGATCATTTTGGGGAAAAACAAACAAACAAACAAACCCCAGTCAGCAGACATCAAATGATCACCAGGGCTAACTGGCCAAGTTGGTCCTACTAGGGCCAGCAAGGAGACCAGGGAAGAATTTAAATGTGGGGTCCCAGAAAGAGTTTCTTCATAGAAGAAAGGGAAAAGGGAATATAGGATCAGGCTAATTCAAATTGAAGGCCAGGCGGAATAGCTCTGTTTTATAGGCCCTGAAGAAGGGGATCAAGTCCTGCAGGTCTCGTGGGATAGAGCATTCGACCAGGTCGGAGCCATCACTGAAAAAGCCCTGGCCCTGGTGGAGGATAGTCTGGCCTCTTTAGGGCCTGGGACCTTTAAGCTATTATTATTCATGGACCTTAGGGTCCTCTGCGGGACATACCAGGCGAGGTGGTCCCATACGTACGAGGGCCCTAAGTCTTGTCCTGTGGGAAGCCATGGGGGTGTTGGCTTCTGTCCAATTGAAATTGCTGCAGTTGCTCATTTTGTTTTTAAAGGAAATGTTTCCTTTTAGCTAGACCACTAGTGAGATTCCTTATATTTTTATTCCACCCTTCCTCCTAAAGGAGCCCAGGGCAGCAGACATCAAAAAAAAATAACATCAATGCAAAGTGTTGTTGTTGTTGTTTTTAAAAAATAAGAATAAATACATAGGACTGCAATCTGATATCCACTCACATGGGAGAAAGCCCCATTGAACTTAGTGAGACTTTCTTCTAAGTAACTATGCAGAGGATTTTTACCCCTAGCGACTTTCACATAGGTTTTTCCTTCACATTTGTGAATTTCCAAGGGGAAAATATATGCTGGGGATGAAAGACTGGAACCAGAAACTTTTGAGTTTTTAAAGCAAGCATATTAATTGCTGTGCACTGCACTTGTTAGATCTTGAAGAATTTGCATTGTGCTGGCAAAGAAAGCATGTTACACATAAGAGCAAGGGAGGGGGAGGGACATTAACATGCAACCAGATGGTCACAAGTATTGATCTGAAGAGTAATAAAGAGTTATAGCTGCAGGTGAGCCTTTAGATGTTAAACTTTACTGAAGGAATAACTCCCCTTTGGTTTCTCGCTAGGTTGCCCAAGACACTAATTCTCAGCTCAAAAGATTATCTCACACTTCACTGGCTTTGGTACCTTAGTATAATCATCTGGTGTGAACTTTTTCTGCACTTCACAGATACACTGCAGGGAACTGAGCAGTCATAAAAGATTTTTGAAAAAGCTATAAAAGGCCACAGCCAGTTTCATCATAATAGCTACTGTTTTCTTTAGATTTCAGACATACTTTTTGCAA
Organism: Zootoca vivipara; assembly: GCF_965207765.1. Lineage (NCBI taxonomy): Eukaryota > Metazoa > Chordata > Lepidosauria > Squamata > Lacertidae > Zootoca > Zootoca vivipara. The sequence goes on along the minus strand of NC_142583.1, from coordinate 43,861,243 downwards.
ATTTTATTTTAAGCATAATTCAAGGTGAGTATAGGTAAGACATCTGTAAAATAGATAATTTTCTTTCCTTCTCTTGTGGCAATTTCCCAAGTCCTTCCAAGGTCAGACACTGTTTGGAATAATAAAAAAGTGGTATGTCTCTTTTCTAATTGTGACTAATGTAGCTGAAACATGGTGGGATCAAACTGATGATTGCGCAGGAATAGACAACATGCATCCCAGTCCTAAACTCATCGATTCATAAATAGCTCAGACTGAGCCCCATGGAATTTACTTTCTATGAAATAGAGTTATAATTTTGCTCCATTTTGAGGTCCATATAAAAAATCATTAGAACAGGCTTTCCGGGAACTCTGCCCTCCAGATGTTTTGGGACTACAACTCCCATCATCCCTGACCACTGGTCCTGTTAGCTAGGGGTGATGGGAGTTGTAGTCCCATAACATCTGGAGGGGCGAGTTGGCAATGCATGCATTAGAATATAGGGAAATAATAAATGCTATTTGTGCTTATGTATTAACCATGCTCAGACCTCTTACAAGCAGTGGACTGGCTTAGGTTTATTGAGTACAGTTCCCAATATTGCCAGATCAGTTTTGATTTTCATAGAATCATAAAATCATAGAGTTGGAAGGTACCCACAAGGGTCATCTAGTCCAACCACCTGCAAATGTTAACTAAAGCATCCATGACAGATGATCATCCAACCTCTAATTCAAAACCTCCAATGAAGAATAGTCCACAACCTCCCAAGGGAGTTCATTACCCTGCTGAAAAGCTCTTACTGTCAGAAAGTTTTCCTGATGTTTAATCAGAATCCCCTTTCTTGTAATTTGAATTCATTGGTTTGTTTAAAATAAACCTAACTAAACTTGCCTCTTTCTCTTCTCCATCCCTATTCCCACCCCATCTTTGTTTATAGACTATCTTCTTGTATATCCCAGTTAATTAATTGCACTCTAATTTATGTGTTGTGCATGGGAAAGTTCAGAAGATGACAAAATGACCAGTAGCCTGTGGTCCTCAAGCAGTGTAGGCCATTCAGTGAGAGAAAGTGTTTCAATTGTTGTCTAAATTATTGCCACCATAATGCCTAACAATAGACCAGCTGAAGTCTCATTTGCAGAGACCTTTTACTGCAGGTCATGGTCTATGGGCTCCTCCGTCTGCATTGGCCAATTTTTGCACAATTTTTGCAAACTTTGTCTACGTAAACTGGTTATAGTGCTAAATTACTATTGTATACCACGGGCAAAATCTTGTGTTCCTTTAACACAAATAGTGGTGGTCATTTGGACAAATATGCTGTAGCTCTTTGCATTCTGGCATCTGTTATGCATGCACTACTTCCATCACTTGGAGCTATTTCCTTCATCCTCTTCTTTTCCTGACTCACAGATTCACTGATGTGAATGGGTGAATTGATGGACAATGTGGTAGCTGACACTAGATTCAAGGTTGGACATCACTATTCGTGCTGATGAGTACCCATGTCTTGAAAATGCAAGTATATGCATGCTTACTATGGTCTGTGAATCTTACCTTAGGCTTCTGCAATCCATGCATTGTAGTGGTGACATGTATATCACACATTGGTCTTGCTGATGGCAAATGGCTCTTTCATATGAATGGTGCCAATCAGCAGGTGACCACCATATATCTGAATGGTCCCAGTGCAGCTAAGCAAGGGACTAGGGGACTCAAAACAGAGGTTCTGTCAGCTGGTCCCAGGTCTTACTTCGCTTGCCATCAGGCTAACTCTCAGAGAGATGGAGCTATTGGATTGTGTTGCAGTGTCCAGAGAGGGTACTAAATCTTATCAGTCCAGGTGGACCAGGTAATCACAGGAACCAATAGCAGTTTGGTTTGCCTTATGGTTTTTAGTGTTTATTCTCAGCTGTTCTGGGACATTTGAGTGGATTACAAATCTAATAAACAAACGAACCAGCCAGCCAGCCTCACTTCAAGTTTGGTTCTTCAGTTTGAACAATTCCTGTACTTGCAAAGAGGCCCCATTCTGCTGCCTGTTCTGCCTTTGTACCAACCAGTAGAGCATAAGGTGAAAAATAACAGCACTAGGCACGCTTAATATGCACTTTCTGATATTAATGTTTGTGGTGATATTTAAAAATCGTGCTGCAACAGAGAATCCTGAGATGCCGCTGTATTCAGTACTCTTTGAGGAAATTATGAATTATAATGGGATCATTATAATTCATTTTACACTGTAAAATTAGAACAAGATAAAACAACCAATTTAAAACTTCAAAACAATGAAGGCAAGGAAAGCCCACAAATGGTAAAAACTATTATAGGCATGGGGGAATAAATCTGACCTTTCCTGACACTTAAAATACAATAAAGAGAAGGGTTGCAACTCAGTGGGAGAGCATCTGCTTTGCATGCAGAAGGTCCCCAATTTAATCCCCAACATTTCCATGTAGGGCTGGAAGAGATCCCTGTCTAAAATCCTGTAGAGCTGTTGCCAGTCATTGTAGACCAAAGCTGGATAGAGCAATGTTCAGTATAAGTCAGTTTCCTACATTCCTAATAAATAAGGGCCCAAGTATCCATGCTAAGCACCCAAGCAAGTTCCTTAATTTGGGCACCACCACTGGAAAGGCCCTCCCATTTAATCTCAGAAGGATATATGGCAATTCTCCATATGTTATGTTCTCCAAATGTTATGTTAAAGCTAGCCGTAGAGAACTATCACCAGCAGATTTTCTTCCAGCAAGTGAAAAATGCCCTTGGTTTCACGAACACTTGGTAAATCCCAGGGCTATAATGCCCTTGCCAAATTGTAATGAAACATCATTAGTTTATAATAAAAGAACTCCCATTAAAATCAGGTGGTTTATTGATTTTAGTGACAAGAGATTTTCAATTATTTGCTTTGCATTTTGTTACTTCCATTCTAAAACCAAACTTCGGGGTTTAGAATCCAGTTATTATGATAATCAGAAACAAAAATGAAATGCATTAGGAATGTTGCTCTGATAAATTACATGAAGCGTCTGTTTTAAATCCCTGCCCAAGGAAAGGTATTTAATCTAGCATTCATTTCTGCAAATACATTCCTCTTTCTCATCAGTTCCATGAAGTTCTGTACTGTTAATGTATTTATTTATTCATTTGCCATTTTTCATCTGGAGATACTTGGCTGAATCCAAACTGAGGTTGCTATTCTGTACTTGATATTAAGCTCAATTGAACATGAGCAGAGATAAGATAAGAGGGACAAGAAGGAGATACGTCATTAAAGTTAGGTGATGGTTAGGTTCTAAAAGGCAGCAGTACAGTGGTGAAGTGTGGTGAAAGAGTCTGGCTATTTTGACCTGATGGCCAAATAAATAGACCCAGAGGCTGGGTTGATTAAACCCCATTAAAAAATCCTGCAAAAAGGCAATACTATTGGTGCAGGAGCAAACCTCAACCTTAAAGAAAGTGCAACTAGTAGAGCGACCAAAACACTTGCCTGCAGGAGCTGGGGACACACCCATCCAGCCTGCATCCCATTCCAAGGCAACAACATGAAGGTGAGTAGGAAGGTCTATGCTGCTTCATCACCCCCCATTGCTCCAGACCAATGAAGCAGTTTAGCTGAAAGGGCAACCCCTACCCCACCACAGAGCCCAGAGAGTGAGCTCATCATCCTGAAAGGTGTCTAAACTGGATCAACAAGCTGAAACACAACTTTTCCCTTTTCTGCACCAACCGCACTCAAGGGAGATGCAAATTTGGACCATAGAAGGTGTGGCTGGGGAGGGTGTGTGCGGCCTGTGGAGAGTTCCAAAGGCCCAAGAGGGTGCTTGAGGGGCTGTATGTGACGTGTGTGTGCTGGTAGTCCATGTTATTAATCTTTCATTTGAAAATTTGATTCACACCTTCTTCCCTTTTTCAAGAACTAATAGTTGAGAGGAACTTTCCTTAGGGTTTGGATGAAGAAGATCCAGTAAAATTTTAGTTACTCATGAAGAGTGATCATTCCTGCAGTCTAACATTCTGCATAGATTTTGGAGGATAAAACAGGAAACAAGCACAAACTTTTAAGAGTTTTTTATATGCAGCTAAACTCTTTGGAAATGCATAAATTTAATCTCGGTAGTCCTTTATTATGAACAAAGGTAGGGATAGACCCATTTTGCCCACTTAAGGCTGGAAGTGTAATTTCAGTCTAACAAGTGAGATGTGCAACTTTTCAGAAATGCAAACAGCCAGCTTATTCTAGGATACAGTTTTCCATTTTTGCCCTCTCAGTCAGCTAGCATTCCTCATTGGAGTACGCTCCCCCACCTAAAATTCTTTTGTAATTCTGCAAAGTTTAGGATTCCCTAAGGCTAGCTTATATCTCCCTTTCGTGCATGGATGGTTTGGGCTACATAAAGACACACACTTTGAGAATGAATTTGCCATTAGCTGTCAATTATGGACACTCATTTCCTTCTCTGCATCTTCCTCCTTCCCCATTGTGTGTTTATTGAGAGGAAGACATAGGTAACATGACTGGCATTCATTTATAAGCAGAGACAAAGCATAAGACAATGAAGAACTCTAAACATCCCTAAGGAAAGGTATTATACAATTTGGCAGTTGGGAAAGTTTGATCTCTAGTTGTAGGGGAAATGAGACACACACATTTATAAATCAGAAGAGGAACTCTTTTAAAGAAAAGCTCTATTTTGATAAACCAATGCATCATTCAAGGTTCAGTGATGATCTATAAGGAAATGTAATTTCACATGTAAATTTAAAAGTTATATCCCTAGGTTAATTTATGGGTGGTAAACAGGAATCATGCTGCATTGAGTAGAATGAAATATTCATGACACTGAATTTTTTTTATCAAATTAATATTTTCCTCTTCCCCTCCAAGCACTTATCCTAAATGGAAACCTTTATTCATAAGAGCCATCAGAACAGTAGGCAGGCAGAGGGACTTTGTGTTTATGGCTGACCAGTGTCTCTTCCTGACCCTTCGTCTATATGATGCTTCAATCCGATTGCACTCTTTTAATGGAAAGATTTCACACGGTGGTTTTCCCCAGGAGCAATGAACAAACAAGCTTGGTGTACAGATTTCTGGGTTTGAACTAGTTTTTAATCTCTTTGTTGGTTATGGAGCATAGACAAGTAACCGTGCAATGAAAGGTTTGCACTCCATGAACTATTTCCTCTGGATCAGCACCACCAGGGGGCTAGGAAGACTCAGAATCCTGGGAAACCTAATTGCTGTGGCTCACCTTGGGAGCCAAATATGAGCAGAGTAAGAATAAAACAAAAATTGTTTTTAAGCTCTCCCCTGAAAATAACCCCATTACTTCATTTCATCCCCCCTCCCTCACTTTATTTTGTTTCTTTTTTATCCCACTGTTCCCACAGGAAACTCAGGGTTACATACATTGAGTTATTTCATTTTAACCTCATGGCACCACTATGAGGTACATTAGGCGGAGAGGAAATGGCTTAGAATCATAGAGTTGGAAGGAACCATGAGGGTCATGTAGTCCAACCTCCTGCAATACAGGAATCTTCTGCCCAACATGGGGTTCGAACTCATGATCTTAAGAGTCTCATGCTCTACTGGCCTTGTCTTAATTTAATCAACAAAAAAGGCTATTTTTAGAGTTTAGAGCGCTCTGATAAGCAGTGGGCAACTAGATTTGGCCACCACAACATAGTGTTGCTCTGGGGCATTATGGGAAATTTAAAGGGCAACTAGACTAAGCCACACATTCCCACTTGAGGTGCTGAGTCAGAACTGTTTGTAAAGGAGGGGGACCAATTCAGGGTTCATTTGCAGCTGGTTTCCTAGACCTCTTTTCTTCTCGGGTACAAGAAACCTGCTGTTACTAGTTCCTTTCAGTATAAACACATACAAATTATGAGGCTGAAATATTCAGAAGTAGTGATAGACACAATACTGTTGTGGCTTGTGTTACAGTTTATTTAGGGATGGAGGAGAAATTTGATTTGGGTTTCATATAGCAAAAGTACACTTATAATTCCACACTACCTGAAACAATATGTGAACTGAAATACAGCTATTCTAAACTGACTTTTTTTTGTGTGTGTGATGCCATTCTCAAAACAAACAAAAAACTGTATAAAAATAAGTATACTAAGGAAAGGTGTGCATAAAAATGCCTACATTTGTGAAAATAACATACAATGTACTGGGAAAATTTGCTTCAAAAATGTGTATATTAATAGAAATGAGTTAAAATGCTATCAATTTTTTTGTAAAAACATTTAAAAGAAAATTCACAAACTGATGTGGGAGTGTGGAGAATTGAATTTAAAGTGAGAAAAATGATAAACCAAGAGAAATGGAAATTAACAGATGTCTATCATTACATTTAGTTGAATGTATTTGATGAGTATTTAGAAATTTGTGCCCAGCTTCATGAGAAAACTTCATCCCCACTCCCCCCATAACAATAAGCAACTGGAAGTCAGTTTTTTTAATACTGGCAAGAACAAACAGTATTTAGAATGATCATTTTATAGTAATAAGGTGCACCAACTGTGTAGCCTTCATTTGGCTTTCTTGCAGTATTGTGTAAGACACAAACAGAATGGCAGAAACATGCAAGGACATTTGGTAAGAAATCTCAAAGAGCTCCATCAAAGTTAAAGTGATGTCTGCAGTCACTTTTCCAGTGGGTGACAGAGCAGGAAATTAATATTTGCCAGTCGTAGCTGGTTGCAGTGATCCCACAACATCAGCATATTTCCTTAAGAAAAGAGAGATAAAAGGCTTTGACCAAGTTTTCCTCCCCTCCCAAATGTGGCAACTTCCAAGTCAAGTGAATCTAATTTAAATATTTATATATTATATTTATCTTTACGTGACTGTTTCACAGGCAACAGCTATTAAGTATTCCACAATCTGAATTTCATGAAGCAAATTTTACTTTCTTTCACCACCTGCAGAGCAGAGCGAGGTACTGAATTCCCTCAAAGTCTCATTCTAGACCCCCCCTCCCCCCATTTTTTTTTAAGGTTACACTTTAAGGGGTTGCACACACACTCCTGGGCGGTACCAGAGCAGAAACAGAAGCAAATCAGAGAGAGGAGGGCATGCAAAACAAGGAAAAAATTACTTTAGCAAGTAGTGATGAATATTTAAATCCATTTGTCAGAAGCCACTAAGATTTGAACTGGTAGATTCAGATCAGGGAAGTCACAGTTTTGGAAACTGTTGCCGTATTTTGTGAGCCAAGGAGACTGACTTAGAGCATTCCCCAGACAGCAGAAGAGCATTGGAACCCTCTTGAGAAGGCTGAAGCTTTGCTTGAGCAGTAAGAGAAAATACTAGAGTAGTGCCACTTACAGATCGCCAAAATATAGGAAACAGACTTACATAAAGTGTGCATGCTCTAATTTGTACATAAAGACACAAATTTAGAAACAATTGCTATAATTTAATTAGAAATATAACATATCTCATCATAAAGGGGAAGGCTATGACCTGGTGATGTGTGTTCCTGTTCGGTCTGCCATCCAGGTGCCAACTTTGTTATTTTCAAGGCTTCAGTTCTCCCTTCTTATAAGATGATAAGAAGAAGAAGCTGGATCAGGCCAATAGCCCATCTTGTACAGTACCCTGCTCTCACAATAGCCAACTTGATGCCTGTGGGAAACCAGCAAGCAGGATTGAAGCACAAGAGCACTCGCTCCTCCTGTGGTTTCCAGAACAGAGTTCTACTCTTTATCTTTAAGTAGAGTTCTACTCTTTATCTTTAAGCTGGATGTGGACCGTGCACTCCTTCAAATAGATAACTCCTCCAAACAGAAGACAGTCTTCTGTAAAGTAGGCCACATTGCCATCCTAGACCTTACTAGCTGCGACTTCTCAATGACTCTCTGAATTGGCCTTATCCACCAGCTCTTATTCCTGACCACTGCCTCCCAGGTTCCTGGCCCCTTCTTGACCTCGGCTCTGATGTTCCTCTTCAAATTATTTGTGCACTGTGGGTATTCTCAAAGACGACAGATGCAAAAATGCATGCTGGTTGGAATTCAAAACAATGTGTCTATGCACAGGGTCTTTCCAGCTCCTTTTCTGGTGGTGGTTCCTCACATCTCTCAAAAGGTCACATCTTAAAGGTTAGGGGAGCACCATGAGATATGAGGGGCTGCCCATAGTACTGAAGAAGATATTGGTTCCACCACCATACACACAGGTGGAGTTCATGGCATGAATCTCTCAATCTCAGCATTAACACATCCAACTCCTTCACACTTTTTGTGGAGGAAGAAGACCACTGATTTCAATTGAACTTATGTTCAAATAAGATTGCAATGCCATTTGGTAGGAGATTTATCCAGTCTACATTGTAAACCTACTACTACTTTTTAAATGTTTTTTTTCCATCAATGAAAAAAGTTTTTCAGTATGTAATAGTTGATTTCATTTTTACCCATTAAGTACCCTGGAACTGGAATACTTACTCCTGGGTTTTATGAAATGCTTTTAAGGAACATATCAGTGTTTCTTTGAAACTATTCTGTCTTCAGCAATGGCATCAACTGGATATGAAGGTACATAAAATAGACATAAACAGAGGCTTGGGTGTAATAAAAGATGTGGAAGGGAATACGTACCATTACTTAGAACCCTTGATGCTAGGTACTTAACACATTTTTCCTGTCTTAAAATGAAAATTTCCTCATGAATTCATGTTAGAGGAACAACGACCTGGTTGAACTTGAAACTAACATAAGAGATATTGCCATGTGTGGGTAGGAGTCTGTAATAGTAATTACCAAGATTATCTCTGAACATTCAGTTGTTCAATGATCTACAGTGTAAACAAAGTATAAATGACAGTGAAATGTACTTAACTTTTCATTGGCATACTTTCAAGCCACTTATTATTGGATAAAGTGTTTTGGGTAGTTTCAGAAACACTAGAGAGATAGGAGCACAAGTCATTTCTTTTGCCATGCTGTGGTTCTGCTGAGACTTGGAAACAGATGCTGTAACGAGGACATTCTAAGTGGCAAAATAGCTGGAGAAAGTTCATGTGATCTTTGTAATATTTTCTGTATTGAAGTCCGCTTGCTCTCCATCCTTTAATTATTAATGTATTCTTGCTGGACAGTTTTTAAAATATGTTATAAGAATAGGAATATGTTAATGATTTCTTTTCTTTTCTTTTCCTTTTCCCACTTTGCCACATTCTTATAAATAAAATGTGCCAAATGTCTATAAGAATAAATTAACCAGAATAATGAAGAGCCAGTATAAAGTGAAAAGCTTTCTTGTTAATGGCAAATGATTTCTACCTCTAAGGTTGTAGGAAACGGGGAAGCATTACAATAATAAAAGGACAGAATACTGGAGTCAGTCATATTGAAGATAAGTAATGAAGCTGAAAAATTGCCTAAATATGTTGATATTTTACCTGATTGTCCCTCAGCATCAGAGTCAGACTTTAGAGGGCAAAGAGTATGGATGAAATGATGTTTTTCTTTAAAAATGACAACCCTCTTTCCCTCAAATTTTTGATGAGAGGAATACTTCTGTGGCGCTACAGAAAATATTATAAGATGATCATATTTTTTTTGGGGGGGGGGCATTCACATAGCCCTTTCAGAGTACTGGAAGATGTGGAGCAGTCAAAAGATTACATGTTAAATTCTTCATCACCCACAATACTTCTGCCATGTAGAAATTTCTATTCACTTGGTGTTAAGTTTAAGCTTGTGAGCTTGGCATGTTAGATTGATAACCTCTTGTTACATGTTCCTCTCTGATGCCCATGCATTCAGACTACATTCATGCTATTCGTGCACCATTGACCCCATGTGGAGCTCTTTCATGTAAGGAGGAACCATCGGCTGATCAGGATCCTTGCTCATGTGAAAAAACGCTAAGCACATACATCACTATGTACCTCCTGTTTTACTGCTTGAAGTGAAATGGGAAGCGCTGCCCCACTGCCATGCCACCCTACATTTCCAGCACTGATTCCTGGACTGCAAATATCATAGAGCTATAAATGAATGAATGATACTTCAGTATTAATTTTGCAACCCACAGTGTCTGCAGTTAGATTAATAAGGGCCTCCTCTGAGTGCAGGCACTGCTGCAGTGTAGGTTTCTACCAACACTCCTTCTAAAAGCTGTAGTACAACTGGTACAGGAAGACTCAACCACATAGAGTTTTAACATGCATCCTTGAAGGAATGCTAAAATGCAGATTACTGGAGGAAATGGTGATTGATAAATTCATGATTTGCTCTATTTTTATTTCATTGTAAACAAATATCAAGAATAAAACATAAATTCAAATGTGCCCTGCCTGTTTTATCAGAGTGCAACATAAAGTAATTGTTTCATTTTCTTTGAGGAAGGGTCATGGCTTAGTGGCAGAGCATCTGCTTTGCATGCAAAAAGTCCTAGGTTCAATCCTGGGCATCTCCAAGTAGGGTGGGGAATGTCCCCTGCGGCCAGAAACCCTGGAGAACCACTCACAGTCATGAGCAAGATACGCCAGTAGTGTGACTCAGTATAAAGCAATTTCCTATGTTCCTATTTAGTAACTTTGCAGACTCAAAAAAAGTAATTATTTCTGGAAACTCCAAGAAATATTACATACATTTTAGAGTCAACTATAAATAAAGCCAAACCACGGTTAATGTTTAATCTCCCCTGCCACCATATTCAGGGTCTAGTCATCATAGTTAGTTTGGGTCACAAATTCAGTCTGGATTTCTGTGCCTAATATGAAGGATCCATCACTCTCTATTAGTGTTTTAATTATGAATCACATCCCAGATGGTTGGAGGATTGACATTTTCAATTATCAGAGTCACACCACATGCTTTCTCTCTTTGTTAAATTCTTCATCACCCGCAATACTTCTGCCATGTAGAAATTTTTATTCACTTGGTGTTAAGTTTGAGCTTGTGAGCTTGGCATGTTAGAATAATAACCTCTTGTTTTGTGCAACTGGAATTGTGAAGAAGATGTGTTATAAGCAAATCATGCAAATAAATGAAGAGGCAATATTAGCACCAGGGATGCTTTAGAACAGGAGTCGGGAACCTGTGGTCCAACATATGCCAAGGCCAATAGCCAAGAGTGATGGGAGTGTTGTCCAGCCCAAGCTTCTCCATTCATGGCCCAAGCTTCTCCATTCTTACCAGGTGCTTCTGAGGCATTTGTAAGAAGCACATTTGCACAGAGCCGTGTCTTATTCGACCCCATCGAACACCTGTAAGCAAGAGCACGGGATTCCTCTACTTCTTGGGAGTTGTAGTCCAACAACATCTGGAGGGCTACATCCCTGTGCAAGCCTTTGGGAGTAGTGATGCAAGGGCTGCCATATTCTGAAGAGCAAAAAAGAGGACACATTTGCCTACTTCTACTTTTAACTATGCCTGCATAGTGCTCACTGGAAAGACCAGATCCTGAAGCTGAGAAGAGAAGACTCCCTGGAAAAGACCCTGATGTTGGGAAAGATTGGAGGGCACAAGGAGAAGGGGACGACAGAGGATGAGATGGTTGGAAAGTGTTCTTGAAGATACCAACATGAGTCTGACCAAACTGTGGGTATCTGAAGAAGTGTGCATGCACACGAAAGCTTATACCAAGAACAAACTTAGTTGGTCTCTAAGGTGCTACTGGACAATTATTCAGACTACTTACCTGAATCTCAAACTGCGGGAGGCAGTGGAAGACTGGTGTGCTCTGGTCCATGGAGTCATGAAGAGTCGGACATGACTAAATGACTAAACAACAACAACTTTTAACTATGGATTGCTATGACAACTCTACCCATGAAAAAGAGGGCATGTCCTAGAAAAAGAGTACATATGGCAACCCTATGCAAGAGGGCATCAGAGGAGCAAGGGAAAGAAAGAGGGACAGAGGCCAGTTTTGCCTGTGGCATCCCTGACCATCATTGAAGGCAACCCAGGCTGCCACGGCACACAGGTTGAAAATCACTGCTGTAGCTAAAACACTGTCTTATTTGCTGAGAGCTCTATGAGAAATCTCTGCCTCTTGCCTGACTATTAGAAATGACAGGCACAGTTGGGTGGACCAAAGTTGGTAGATTCCAAAAAGGACTAAAGGAGAGCATGCCTTCATGTCTGGTGCAATGACTTATCTGGGGGGGGGGGAACCCACATCTCTCTGGCAAGTATTCATTTTGTTACATTCTTTACTGTGTGGTTCAACTACATCCTGCAAATGCAAGTGAATTGTTTTTAATGGCATATAAGGCAAGATAGTAAACAATCTGTTGACCTGTGAATTGCATAGTCTGGCGAGCCGTTATATTCCCTGTGTCTGTACTCCATAAAGTTTATTTCAAGCATAAAAACCAGGAAATAAAAAATAGCAGGGCTGCAATATAAAAACCAGAAGATGAGTCTGAGACTGTCCTTGTTCTTCATCTCTTTCTACAGAAGACATTGTTCTAGATAATCAGCACTAAGCTACTGTATAGAGAAACTACAAGCAATTATGTTGGCAGGGATGAAAAATGAAACATTAATTAAAGAGGAAAAAAGCAACCATAAGAAATACTGCCAAAGCCATAACTCACTTTATTGGCTTAATTAGAAATGTGAGCATAATATGTATTTGCATGGTTCTTGTGAAAATATACTCAAAAGGTATCTAAGCACTGCAGAGAAAGTTGGAGTGGAGTTAAAAACCAATGCTTAATCTAGACACAAACTTAGTTCGATTGCATTGGGTGCTCCAAACATAAAGAGTTGTATACAAATACATTATACTTAAAGTAGACTCATTGAAATTAATGGACCTAAATTATCTATCCTGAGCATGGCTAACATGAGATACAACACAGAGTTCTTATATAATGTATTATTGACTCTATGTGGGCCAAATCGCATTCAGTTCTTCTTCTGGAATGGTTTGAGTTATTTTTAGTTTTATGTTAACCTTTTTATTTTGAAAATTGGGTTAAAATTGGGCGTGGTTATTTATTTAAGATATATAGAGAGAAAATTCCACAGGGGTGGGCCAGTAACACTAAAGGCTCAGTTTCATGTTGTTGTCATATGAGCCTGTAAACATGGGGGACAACCAGTGATGTTCCAGCATATCACCTCGGTGATCACACTGGGATATAAGGGTTCAAGTGGTCCCTAAAATACCCTTGACCTAAGTTGTTTCCTAATATTCTGTTGTTCGATTTGTTGCCCATCTTGAGTATCTTTGGGAAATTTGGTAGGATAGACATTTTTGAAACGGTTTCATGACAGCACAATTCAAAGTTAAACCGAGCCTTCTTTTCTATTCTCTAGTGGGAACATCTGTGAATATGCAATTTTAAAAAACTTAACAGCAGCCCAGGCACCCGATTGGTCTGTTTCATTGCTGCAGCAGCCTGCTTCAGGCATTTTGGATCCTGCGATTACTGTCATGAGGACCGGGAGTTTGGGTCCACACCTGATGGCTCTGATCCTGCAGTTGTCCTCCATGGAAAAATTCACCATCACATTAGGATTGAAGATCAGAAGTGGGGAGTCTTCTGTATGGACATAGGCTCCCTAAACAGTCCAAAAACCCCACATTCTAATAATGTATGATGATGCCTGCGTCAGATCTTCAGCCTAAACCATGGGAGTGGTGGAGCTGGACCATCAGGGACATGACAGAAGGAGCTCATCACACAGGTGTAGCTCCAATCTGCCCATCACATGATTGCATTTGAAAACCCTAACAGCATTCTTGTGCTTCCATAAGAACTTCTCCCAACCAGTGGCTGCATCCAGCAACCGATTACAAGCAGGAAAATACAAACACAGTTACCCTTCTTGAAACAACAACCTCATTCCTTTTAATGGAAAGGATGCATGTGTTAAAGAGTGCATGCGCCTATTAGGTCCCACTATTTAATATTCCAGGCTCAGCAATTCAATCTACACAGCACTCATCGAAGTCTGTCTTATAATGTAGGTGTCTACTCAGCAACCTACCATTCTAACAAACTTTTAAAAAGAGAGTTCTAATTAAAACTAAAAAAAAAGTCTTTATCAAAACATCAGAGGAATTAAATGCTTGAGGTTTGTGTTCTGATGTATTTTTCCCCCTAACTGAAGACATTAGGCATAATTTTTCTAACTTATTCAGCCAATTTATTGAAATAGCTTTATTGAAATAGCTTACATTACAAATGCCATTAACACCACATGCCATGCTAATGAGACCAAATTTTAATAATTAAAAACAAAATGCACAAGGAGATTGACAGCACTGAAAGGGAGCTATTTCTATGAAATTTTAATAAAAGTATGATGTGACGTTGTTATCTTTCTCCTTCATGACAAAGAACCACATCATTTACATTTTTAACTGATTAAAATCAACATACTGATCTAAATATTTATGATTGTTCATAAGGAGGGAACTCAGAAGTTGTTATAGGCCTGGTCCATCTACTGGTGTAGTGTGGGTTGCCAGTGCCCGGAGCCGTACAGAAGGGGTGGGTGGGAGGGAGGGAAACAGATGGAGTATGCATGTGCATTCAACTGCCTAATGGCATCCACACCACCCAGGAGATCACAGCTGCAGAGCTAAGAAAAGTCATTCCGTTGTTGGGAGAGGTCACTTCCTGGTTTTCATGAAGAAGCCATTTTCAATGGAGCCCAGCAATGGAGCCCAGCTGTGTTGAGGCAGCACCAGATGTTGATTTTTTGTACCCACTAACAATGTTGAACCTGGGGTAACTGTCCCTGTGGCCCTCCCACACTATGCCACTGCCTCTGTATTGTCTATATTGATTGCTCTCTACCTGGAAGAGCTGGAGACTGAAGCTATGTATTGTATGAAACGCTGGTACTCAATCACTGACCTATAATCCCAAGCTATGTGTCTCTCTTCTAGAAGAGGTGATAGCTCAGTGGTAGGACATCTGCTTTGCTTGTAGAAAAACCCAGGTTCAATTCCTGGCATCTCTAGGGTTGGGAGAGTTTCCTGCCTAAGACCATGAAAAACCATTGGAAATCTGTGCAGACAATACTGAACTGGTGGATTGAATAATATGCCTCATTGTAAGGCAGCTTCCTCTATTTCAGCCCCACCTGCATGCAAAGTAGATGCTCTACCACTGAGCTATGACCCTTCCCACTTCATTTCAGCTGCAGTGGTAAAAGTTATCACCTACGCTTCTGCAGCTTAAACTTAATCCACCGGCTCAGATGTGAGACACAGGAAGAAACTGTTGGCTGTTGCAGTCAGCATCTGGGAGTTAGAAGAATAATGACTTGGATTAGACGGGATTGATTTTCCAATATTAAAAGTGTGTTCCTTGCTATGCCTCTGCATAGTAAGTTGGTAAATGTGAAGCAACCAATGAAAAACTGAGGAGCTGCCTTGCCCCCCTTACTTTTTCCATCACAAAGGTGCATCACTGAACTGCAATGCAGTCACATGCTAACAAACATACAGAGAATGCAAAAGGTGTTAGAAATAAATAAATGAAAATCCATTTCATTTTAAGACCAGGAGCCTCTGAACACCGCAAGGATTACTTCTTTTCTTTTTTAATGAGGCTCCGTGGTGAAACAATACATTTTTTTTGATGATATTGTAAAATAAAGAGCAAAAAGATGTACAAGACACATCTAAAAAAGCAAGCCTAGAAAACATCCAATATATGGGTTCATTTGTGTTTTAAACAGTGAAACAATACTGATAGAAGTTATTCTGATTCTTCAGCGTGGAAGTCTTTCAAAAAATGTCATTTAAAAATAAAACAAAATTGGGCTCCCTTTGGAATGCATATAACCACAACCAATTTGAATACCACAGGCAATGATAGTAGTCTGTGCTTTATATCACCTGTGTTTTTTAACTGACATATATGAAGCAGCAGCGACATATCCACCTAAGAGGGGTGCATAATGAAAGTTCAGCATGGATTTTACAGAAACTAAACTCTGCATATTATAACAGAAATGTGTACATGGCTATAGAAGAGATTTAATTCATTACTAAACACAACTGATGAAGGCACAGATATGGAAATTGAGTGATGCATCAGTGTGTGTGTGTGTGTGTGTGTGTGTGTGTGTGTGTGTGTAATGGTGTAAATTATTATGCACTTTTGGGGACTGATCCAAAGTCTATTCAATGCAATCAGTCGGCCCCCACTAGTGTTCCTAGTGGTTGGATTGAACGGAGTATATATCATTGACATCAAGACTAGAAAGGTTAAAAATAATTAGAATGGAGTCCTTGGAAAATACATTTGCCAAAAAAAAAAAAAAATCTAGACAGTTTTTAATAGCTTGTCAACAGATTTCTCAACCCTTATCAGAAACATTTCATTTTCTCCATGAAAAATTTGCATTTTTCTTGTTTATGCATGCTGCATATAACCAAGTGATGAAAACTCATATTAAAACTTGACTCGACTCAATTAGTTGCTACTTCCACATGTTTGAACATAAACCTGGAAGTCATAAACCTAATTCATCAGACCCCTGAGAACTGACTCAAAGTTATTAAAGTGCTGTACTAAATATTCATTACTTGACATTTTTAGAAAGTATATTACTCGTTTTATCCAGAGTAGTATATACCATTAAAAAACTTTTCTTTAATTCAGATGAAAACTATCTTCTTAAAATGATAATAATAAAATAGATATTTGCCTACACCGATCCAATAAATAGCTTGCGTTTTATAACTAATAAAATCAAATGAACCTGAAGTCAAACTAATTGCAAATGCACTGATTAAATAATGACAGAAAAATGTTTCTTTGGTCTTTTATTATTTTTCTGCAAACAATATAAACTTCCTGGAGCAACAAGCCTTATGTATCTTGGGACCCCAGTGCTTCCCAAACCTGGTTGTATGGGCCCTGAAACCATCTTTAGAAGCTCACTTCCAGATCCCTCCTCCAGCAGAAATTTAGTGGTTGGCAAGAAGAGAGAGGACTTTCCCAGTGATGGTCCCCATAAATGGAATGCTCTCCCCAAAGTAGCTCACCTGGTGACCACATCTACATATTTTTGGTGTTGGGCAAAGAGCTTTCTCTTGTCCGAAATCTTCAGTCTTACAGCAATCACACTTAGAGTAATGGTGATGGTTTGAGAGTAGTGTGATCATTTGCAGCAGTCTAGCTGATTATTAGTATTTTTATAGTTTTATATGTAAGGTATAATTATTGAGTTATTTTTTTTTAAAAAAATATTATTTATACCCTACCCATCTGGCTGGGTTCCCCAGCCACTCTAGGCAGCTTCCAACAAAATATTAAAATACAATGGTCTGTTAAACATTAAAAGCTTTCTTCTAAGTCAGCTTGAGACTTGTGTATATGGCAATGAACAAGTCAAAAAAAGAGAAATAATAATGGCATTTTCTTGTTATGGAGAGTTGCTATTTCAACAATTTATATACTGCTTAACTCCATATTATTAATCATAAAAAATACTCTTTGATCTCAGCTGGGAGAGAGTTACACATAGTAGGGTCTGAACAGTACTGAACACATGGTTCCTGGTGGATGCAAGCCATGTGTCTGAGCCATGGGAGATAACTAAGAGAGTCGCCTGAAGTTCTCAGTAATTGGAAGGGTTATAAGGTCATTGAGTGCCTTTGGCAGTGCAAGAGAACTGTCCTTCCCACCAGGAACAGAGACTGGGTATTTGGGAGGTTGCTAGGGTAACATGTATGAGGTAACAGGAAATAAGTGTCTTTAGCAAGGTGTGCTGGGAAGAAGATGGGACAGAACAAAGACAGAAATCCATCTTGGACAGCCTGACTGAAAGCAGTCTTGGAGCCTTTGACTCTAGTGCTGCACTCAGTAACATCTTAAGGGTATCCAGCGCTGTGGTTCAAGAATCCTCCGGCGCCGCCCCCCCGGTGGCAGTAGCGCACGGCTGAGGGGCGGAGATGGAGGATGGCGGAGCCTGGATGGCGCACATCACCTTGCAGGGGCCTGGCCTGGGCACAGAGCCCACCTTCCACAGAGGGGGCTGCTCGACCTCCCGCCCTGGACTGGCGCCTCCCTCCAGCAGCCGTTCCGGGACGCGGCGGTGGCACGCGGCCATTGAGCTTCCTCCATGAAGCAGAATCAGCGAGACTCATGCCTAGAGTGGCAGCAGGCGTGTGGTGCCACTCTAGGCAGGAGTCTCGCTGATTCTGCTTCATGGCCGTGTGCTACTGCCGCTGTGGGGGTGGGGGGCACCGGCAGCAGCTGCTCCCAGACACCAGCTGTTCGGCACCCCTTCCGCGCTCCTCGTGGCCTTGCGCCACCCAGCCCAGTCCTAGAGACGGCCCTGGCTGCACTGCTGTGGAGAACAAGCTCTTCTTGAGATGACCATGTTGTAAAATCTGAAATACATCCAAACAGATCTAAAAATGTGAATAAATAATAATATTTCTTAAAGCCTCCGCCTTCTACGACAGCCTTGTATGACAGCCTCTGCCACATCTTCAATTCTCCAAAGGAGCACAGACACTGCTTGAGGGCCAAGACCCCTGGAATCCTGTGTACAGCTTGGCAGGGATTGATGTGGCCGGTAGCATTACCAACACACAACTCACCATGGTCAGATTATCACTGTCCAATAACTTCTGCAATTTGTGTACAAGTCATAGTAGCACCCCCAAGCTATGAAACTTTTCTTGCACAGGGAGTGTAGCCTCATCCAGAACAGGCAAATGGGCAGTTTCCCTTATAGAAGAACCACCCACCCACTTCACTTTGGAAAACTTCAGACAAGAGCTGTTTAACTTCAGAAATGGTCTTTAAATGAACTATAAAGTGTTAAGATCAGAATGTGGAAAATATGAGAACAGAAGAAGGCAGGAACGAAGATATTGGAGATATACTTCAAGAGGTCCAAACTATGGGAAGCCCGGAAAATATAATAATTAATAATATGGATTGCAATTTGGTTTTTTAAATTTTAGTTTATTGTTTTTAATTGGATTATGATTTGATGTTAATTGGCTGTTTCTACTGGAAAAATAATAAAAATGATTTATTTATTTATTTATTTATTTTAAAAAAGAATGATCTGCTTTGGGGGAAGAAGGTCCCAGTTTCAATTCCCAGATGGACTAAGTATAAGGCAGTTTCCTATGTTTCGTAGTATAATCATACTCCAGATGTTTTAATTATGTTTACGATAGGATTTATTCCAAAACAATTCTGTAAGTCTTTAGCTTTAGGTTATACAATAAAAGCATTGGTAGAAAAAAGGGTAATAATAGTAGTAAGTTTCGACGTTCCAGCAGACTGGAGGAGGGCAAATGTTGTCCCTATTTTCAAAAAGGGGGAAAGAGAGGACCCAAACAATTACCGCCCAGTCAGCCTGACATCTATACCAGGAAAGATTCTAGAGCAGATCATTAAGCAAACGGTCTGTGAGCACCTAGAAAGAAACTCTGTGATCACTAAAAATCAGCATGGGTTTCTGATAAATAAGTCATGTCAGACTAATCCGATCTCATTTTTTGACAGAATTACAAGCCTGGTAGATGAAGGGAACGCTGTGGATGTAGCCTATCTTGATTTCAGCAAGGCCTTTGACAAGGTGCCCCATGATATTCTTGTAAAGAAGCTGGTAAAATGCGGGCTAGACAATGCTACCATTCAGTGGATTTGTAACTGGCTGACTGACCGAACCCAAAGGGTGCTCATCAATGGCTCCTTCTCATCCTGGAGAGTAGTGACTGTTGGTAAATTCAGTTCCACCTTAAGCATTATACCTTAAGGGTTAGACATGTTGCTGAGATAGTGTGTCACATGTCTATGCATTTCCGTTTTATGCTGTTCTAGTTGCTGTATGAGTTGCTGTAGGAGTATAGGAGGAGAAGCACTGCTCTCTCTCTCTTCCAAGTCTTCTAAGATGCTGTAAATAAAACTGCTTATGGAAATACAAGATGCCTCTCATCTGCTTCATCTTCTCCGCTAACACTGCTAACCCTGCGTGGATAAGCTCTGCTAATTGCATGCCCAGGCTACTGCAGTCCCTGGGTTGTGTTCCGTTTGAGACACCGGCTCCTGGAGGGAAAGAAGGGGGGCTGTTGTCTTCCCAGTTTCGGTGATTGTCTCAACAGTGACTAGTGGGGTGCCACAGGGTTCTGTCTTGGGCCCAGTCTTATTCAACATCTTTATCAATGACTTGGATGATGGGCTTGAGGGCATCCTGAGCAAGTTTGCAGATGACACCAAATTGGGAGGGGTGGCTAATACCCCAAGGACAGGATCACACTTCAAAATGACCTTAACAGATTAGACAACTGGGCCAAAGCAAACAAGAAGAATTTTAACGAGGAGAAATGTAAAGTACTACACTTGGGCAAAAAAATGAAAGGCACAAATACAGGATGGGTGACACCTGGCTTGAGAGCAGTACATGTGAAAAGGATCTAGGAGTCTTGGTAGACCACAAACTTGACATGAGTCAGCAGTGTGATGCAGCAGCTAAAAAAGCCAATGCAATTCTGGGCAGCGTTAAATAGAAGTATAGCATCTAGATCAAGGGAAGTAATAGTACCACTGTATTCTGCTCTTGTCAGACCTCACCTGGAGTACTGTGTCCAGTTCTGGGCACCACAGTTCAAAAAGGATACTGACAAGCTGGAATGTGTCCAGAAGAGGGCAACGGAAATGGTCAAAGGCTAGGAAACGATGCCTTATGAGGAACGGCTTAGGGAGCTGGGTATGTTTAGTCTGGAGAAGAGAAGGTTAAGGGGTGATATGATAGCCATGTTCAAATATATAAAAGGATGTCATATGGAGGAGGGAGAAAGGTTGTTTTCTGCTGCTCCAGAGAAGCGGACACGGAGCAATGGATTCAAACTACAAGAAAGAAGATTCCACCTAAACATTAGGAAGAACTTCCTGACAGTAAGAGCTGTTCGGCAGTGGAATTTGCTATCAAGGTGTGTGGTGGAGTCTCCTTCTTTGGAGGTCTTTAAGCAGAGGCTTGACAGGCATATGTCAAGAATGCTTTGATGGTGTTTCCTGCTCGGCAGGGGGTTGGACTGGATGGCCCTTGTGGTCTCTTCCAACTCTACGATTCTATGATTCTATGATTCTAATATGCAGATGATACTTAGTGAAAGGAAAACAAAATACATGTTTTCTTTGAAATCCTAACAGCCCACATTTTACTAAACATTAGGGAATGCATATGTTCATTAGATGCTGTTTTAATAAAAAGTTTCTTTCAACATCAGACATAACATGGAGGGCTTTTTCATTATTCATTAATTGCTAACCTTGTGATGAATTAATTTTTATTTAACTTTTGCTCATGTGTGTGATAAAATAATCAGTAATAAGGATACATATGAGAATATTCACTTTGGACTCATAAACGAGGCAGATTTCCATATGCATGAAGAATTGGTTTTAAACAGTATGACATGTTGTTTGATAAACACTTCAGAGACTTACATTATGGTTTGCGACCTATCATCCAAACAGAATGCCCTTTTCTATTAAAACCACTTTTAATCAGCAAAACTAATCTAGGGATGCAGTATTTAAGGAGCACATTATCACCAGGTCCCTGTATAACCAGAAACTGACACTACCAAAGTTCATAGAATTTTATAGTAATTGGAGTGGTTGGGGAAGGGGGCAGAAAGACTACAGATTTCTTTTAGTGATTCCGGAATATCAGGTTTTAGGCTGAATGACTTGCTGTTAGCATGAAGGCTGCAATACCCCAGCCCAGCCCAGCCCCCATTTTTGTCTCTCATCATCGGCTCCTGGAAAAATAAGACAAACTCAATCTCATGAATCAGAGCAACTTTTTAATGTGCTCTTCTGCAAATAGAAAAATGCATCTTCCCCATGAATTCAGTTCACAGGAGAACATTATGCAAAGAAAAATCAAACGGCATTCAGAAAATCAATTCTGCATTCAATAGACAGATTCATGCAGCTAATTGTAGACAAGGTTTTGCATCTACATGCAGAACCACTTTAGTGGTATGTTTAGGGATGTTTCTGAAATTTCTCTCCTCCAAATTTCTTCCAAGATTTTGGTGTCCTTAATTATCTGGTCTTGTTTCTAAATTAGAACCAACAATTTAAGAAGTCACCAACTACTTTTGGGTCGTTATTATGGATGTAAGATTTTTATTTACGCTTTTCATAACACAATAAGATATAGAAGACTGATTTAAATAAAAACAAAACAAAAAAACATATATTAAAAATACAAATAGATTATGGAGTCCTCTTTTAAACATAATTCTTGACCCTTGCCACCACCAATGCTGCCTGAAGTTTCTGCTTAAAAAGTTGTTTTTTAAATAAATAAATAAATCAGTAATCACGACGACCCATTTCAAAGTAGTCGTGTGCATTGACAATATCTTTTCACAGTTTATGTAAGTGCAACTCATAGCAAAAGGAGCTAAATCCTAAGTGCCTAGTTTCCTGAAAGTCGCTAGGATATCACAATGACAGGCAGCAGCTTTCCAAGATTTTAGACAGGGCACATGCCCAGCCCTACTATAGATGCCAGGGATTGAAACTTCTGCATGCAAAGTGGAAAGATGCTCTACCAACTGAACTGCAGCTGTTCCGGGGGTACATCCTACTCAAGAGCTTCTCTCCTGCCCAGAGGCGTAGCAAGGGGGGCGATATGGGCAGTCCGCCCTGGGTTCCACTCTCGGGGGGGTGGGGTGACAGTCGGTGGCCCACCCCGCAATTCCCAAGTCGAGCCCCTCCAGCCTCCTGGTTAAAAAGCCCCCTCGGCGTGGCACGGCGCAACGAGCGGGCTTTTTACTGGGAGACTGGAGGCTCAGGAGTCGGGGGCGCTGACTGTCACCCCCCTCCAGCTCCAGGGTGGCACGCGCCTGCCATGCCGAGTGAGGCTTTCTATCAGGAGGCTGGAGGCTCCGTTTAGGCTCCGTTTACAAGTTGCGGGAGGCGCAATCCCCCTCTACATAGCACATTGCACATAGCATGCTGCACATGCGTGCTACGTAGAGGGGGATCGCTTCCCCCGTGACTTCAAAATGGAGCCTCCAGCCTTGCTCATCATGGCGTGCCCACTGCAGTAGCGGGCTTTCTACCAGGAGGCTGGAGGTTCCGTTTAGAAGTCGTGGGGGAGCGCGACCCCCCTCTACATAGTGTGCATGCGCAGCTTCGTTACGTAGCGACACATGCATCATTACATAGCGACGCATGCACACTACGAGCGACGCCCTCCATTTGCCGCCCTGGGTGACAAAGCAGCTTCCTCCGCCACTGCTCCTGCCCACTCCCTGCCCACCATGAGGCTGACCTGGTGCTTGTTGTTTGTTATCTGTATCTTCAGTCTCCCAGGTCTTTAGCATGCACAGTGATGTTTATTGCAATGTGAAGTCATCAAAGGCAATTAACAACTTCATGACTTATATGTCACCAAATACCCACCAAATAATACTTCTATACATTGCTTCTGTACACTGTATTTATCAGCTTGAACAAAGAGTTCACAAAACACTTGGTTCTTCTCAAGGGCATCCTGGCATGTAATTATCTTCAAATAATTCGTGATGGTTTCTTACAACCTGCTGTATCTGATATTTTAAGAAAACAACAAAGAAGGCACTAGAAAAAGCTTTTAAAGCAGCAAAGTAGGACATTATCTGCAAAATGTTAATAAGAATAGCTGATGTCTGGTACTTGAAAGTATCGCTTTAAGTGTTTGATCCGTAACTGAACTTCAGTCATCTTGAACTACTCAAGGAAATAACGTGAACAAGAAAGACAGAAAGAGATGGAAAAAAGGGACTTATTGTGGGGTTGTTAACAGACATTAACAGTTTTGTTTACCAGGAATGAAATGTTTTATTCCACTTCTGAGATTGCTTATGTTTTAGGGTCATGACATTGTAAAGGGCAAAGTCAAGTTCAGCAGAGACTATTATGACAAGGCACTCCATGCTTCTTAAGTACCACAAGTGAGATTAGTGAGAACATTGTCACAATTCAGATATGATGAGGGAGACTGTAGGGATAGGTGTTCCAGACCATTTCTAAATTCCTGTTTTCTTTTTTTTTAAAAAAAACTGCACAGATTCACAATTAAATGCATATTAAATATGTGAACACACATATCTGAAAAGACATACACATAAAATGGAACACATAAGCACACTTAAATACATATCAGTAACTCTCTCTCTCTCTCAATCTGTATTTCAAAATGTATATTGATGCATTTAACCCTGGCTAACATTCTCAATCTGATGTTACTTTTAAATGCTACTTCCTTTAATCTGAAAGATTCTAAATTGCCACTTTTTATTTAATATCCAGGATACTGCAGCAATACATCATACAGCAGACAAATAAGCATTTAAAATTCCTCATTTGCAAATGGTAAATGAATTTTGGCAGTTTTTCTGAGTTTTCTTCTCCATGGGATTCCCCCCCCCCTTCTGGTTCTATGCACCAAATGTCTGAGAAGAAGATAAGAAGCACCTTTGTGCCTTGACCAGACACATGGCATGAAAACCCAGGTGCAGTATTACACAATTACCTCCATCAAAGCTGGGAGTTATAGTTTGGTGGTGATGATGATTTGGAGTTCTCTAGTGGCATGCAACCTCAAAAGAACTACAGTTGTGTTAAAAGAGGACATGGCCACTAAACTTGAGCAAGTCTGTGGTGAAGACATACATTTGTTAAATCTGTAATGATACATTGGGCAAAGGATTTTGGTTATAAATACAATTAGAAGATTGGGAAAGATTATGCAAAGAGGGGATTGATGGGCTTGCACTTCACTTAAAGAAAATGTAATGAAAATGCTGTACAGATGGTATATAACACCAGTGAAATTAGCAAAAAAATGTATAAAACAAATAATCAATGTTGGAAATGTAAAAAAAAAAAAGGGAGGTACCTTTTATCATATGTGGTGGGTTTGTAAGGAAGTTAATGCGTTCTGGGAAACGAAAGGAAACCAGAAGCCTTTCTTTTAGGTATCGTAGGAAGAGAAACACAAAAGCAGGCAAAACATTGTTTTTATATGCAACAACTGCAGCGAAAACATTATTAGCTCAAAGATAGAATCAGGAAGAATTTCAGATGAAAGAAGAGTGGCAGATGAAACTATTGGACTATGCTGAATTGGCAAAATTGACGTGAAAAATTAGGAAACAGCAGGACCAGACTTTTCTGAAAGACTGGAATAAATTTATGTTGTATCTGAAAGACAACTTGTCAACAACTGTCATTTTAGTAGGGTTGCAAGAAGTTTTGTAAGGATAAAAGTATTACTTATTATTAAGAGAAATTTATAATTAATTTATAAAAAGAATTGATTTAACAATAATCAAATATAATAAATTGCAGGATTAGAGAATAAGTATGAAAACCATCAGTCGGGACGGGGGCAGGGGGGTGAGTCACAGGCTTATATAGCCAAACACGTATTATTATTATTATTATTATTATTATTATTATTATTATTATTAAACAATGTTGTTATGTTTGAAAAAAAACTGTAAAAACCATTAAAATTATTATAAAAAGATATACATTTGATTAAAATACATTGAGTTAAAGAAAAAAAGCTCCAGTTTGATTGGCACACATATTTTCCACAATGGTGTTGCTGTAGCTATACATAATAAGTGGCAGGATCCTATTCTTATGGGTTTGGAGAAGACCAGAAGTATAAGGAAAACAGTATAACCAATCCAGGCGTGTTGAGGACAGGATGCTATAAATCCTAATGTATAAACTGTACAGAGGTGACTTTTGAAGTCAGGCGATTAGAAAGAATAGATGGATTTGTCCATTATGAAACATTTCCTGTGTGCTTGCCCAGTGCAATCCTAAGGGGCTAATGCTTTTATTTTAACAAATAGTTCATTTATTTTTCATATTGTTATATTTGTTCAGTGTTGCTCTGATGCCTCACCAAAGCTTTCAATGGGCTTATTAGCTAATCATCCTGTATAATAATATCTACATTGACACACTTGATTTACACATAAACTGGAGATTTGATTTCCAGGGCTATTTCATGTTATTATAAGCACCTGATTGAATAAGCTGCTGCTTGGTGTCAAGGCTTGTTGCCTTCTTAACCATTATGAATTCTCAGGTGGTTTTCTTGTAGTTTAATATACTCACTGATTTCTTTCCTTTTCAACATCTGTTCTAGTGGGTCCATTGTTAGTTTTTTTCTTTTTTTCTTGCACATATCCCTCCCTGCATAGAGATGGGCAAATCTGTCAGTTTTAGTTTCTCTAAATTTCTCATTTATTCAGGTTCATAAGGTCAGTTCCACACCTGTTAGTGATTATTTTTTAAAAAAGAAAGTCGTCATGAAAATTCACCATCATTTTAGTGCAATTTTCTCTTAATAGTCACATGTTCATATACAATTTTCCATAATGTATACAATTTTGCAAAGCAATTTCTGAAAATATAATGCATTTCTGTAAGTTATTTCCACCAATACATGCATTTCTATGTAAATGTCACTGGGCTGGAAAATGGAATTGCAAAATTCAAAGAAGTGCAAATTTTGAAGGCCGTCTGTGTTTCGGTTTGTGTATTGTTTCGTAAAGGTTGATTTGGGTAGCTTTGCCTTTAAAGGTGAACCGAATCGAAAGACTTCCCCATCCCCATTCCTACCCCACTTTCACTACTGTGAATACTGAAGAAATAGGTTCATTAATTTTTATCATCATACCTGTCTCAGCAGTCAGGGTATTATTCTTGCAATCTCTCCGAGGGTGAGTTTCTCCTTCCCTAATCTCAAGTTTCTTAGGTACTTGGGGAGAAAGTTTTAATTATGTTCACCTCTTCTGCAATTTATTTCCATTCTCTGTATTAGCTTTTGTTATCTTCACTTAATTCCATTCTGCTATCTTCACATTGCTCATATCTAGCCCTACCTGTTTCATACAGAACATCATCTATCCTTTTATTTTATTCTTGATTACATTATGCAACCTGTTCTATTCACAGATTTTCTTTTTTCCTAGAGCATCTACTATGTGTTGGGGGAAAGCAGGGAAAGGGAAAGAAGCATAATGAACATCTTGGTGTATTCATTTGGCTACTTAATCTTCATTTTAGAACATCTAAATAACAATCACATAATGTAGCTAGTCATGTCGCTTATGCTAATAAAATAATACCTGGTTTCATAACCATTGTCTGGAGCAGATTATCCTCGATCTCTGGCAGTTTATGGACTGATTTCCAGTTGTTTTGCAAGGATCAGATTGGCTTTTTGAACAATGGTTGTTAAAATCAGTTTGTCCCCCTTATTGAATGGCAAGTGTATTGAGTTGCTCATTCCCCCCCCCTTTCACTTGGCTTTTGGGGTGGGGGTGGCAATGCATTTTACAGACATGATCTGAGTGCCTCTGCTTATCGTGTTTCATGAAGTTAGTTTTTATTAGTTTGTTTAGACATGGTTTGGCTTGTATGTTTCTTCACCATCTCTGCTTGCTGCCATGGGTATGCTGATAGAAATGTGGGATTAAGATGCAACAACTAAATATTCATTGGAATAGTTTATGATCTCTTCATTTAGTGCATGCCAAAGGAAGACAGGCAATGTTGCTTTGTTCCCACAGAGCCAGGAGCAGCTCCTTTGAATAGTGTGTGTGTTTTAATGCATCTTAAGGGACAGGCCATAGCTCCTACTTTGCCTACAGAATGCCCCAGTTTCAATCCCCAGCACCTCCAGGCAGGGCTGGGAAAGATTCATAGTCAAAACTCTGCCGAGCTGCTGCCTGTCAGTGTTCAGCAGGGGAAGCCATTCTGGAACTTTCCAGATGTTGATGGGAAACCAGATAGGACTCCAACTGCCATCGATCTCAGCCAGCATGGCCAATGGTCAGAGATAATGGCAGTAGCATCCCAAAACATATGGAGGGTCATCATCTAGGCTAGATAATCCTGAGCAACTTGAACTAATGGTCTGCCTCTGTATAAGTTATCTTCCTACTTACCTATGTAGAGTGAGAGAGAAAATAATATTTTGCCCAACTCTCTTGCATTCAATTCAGCCTTCCTAACATTCAGTTAAGGACTAGGCAATCTTCTGTTGGTCATCAGCTTCTTCCTACTTACTCCAAGAGCCTCTCAACAGCAGGGCCATCCATCAGGCAGAACCATATAAAGTAAAGTTTATATGTTAAGTTATCAGTAGTGGCACCCACCCTGTGGAACGCACTCCCACCAGATGTCAAAGAGAAAAGCAACTACCAGACTTTTAGAGGACATCTGAAGGCAGCCCTGTTAGGAAAGCTTTTAATGTTTAATAAATTATTGTATTTTAATATTTCTGTTGGAAGCCGTCCAGAGTGGCTGGGGAAACCCAGCCAGATGGACGGGGTATAAATTATTATTATTATTATTATTATTATTATTATTATTATTATTATTAAGCAGGCTGAACATTCATATCACTTCACATGAAATACAACCAGTGTGATGTTGAAGATGTTACATTAGGACCAGGGACAACACGAATGAGCACTTGGTCATGAAGCTCATTGAGTATCTTTGTGCCAGACACTCTTTCTCATCCTGCCCTACATCATAAAATTACTGTGAGAAGGGGAACGTTATATCTTGCTCTGAGCAATTCAGAGGAAGTTTGGGATGTACTAAATGAATAATAATAAATACATGAGACAGGAAAATCCACCAACATATCACTGCATGATATAAAATTAAGGGACTGAGCATTCCCTAATATCTAGTGTCACTGTATCAATTGGTGTACCATGACTTTGAGTGGGTATTTAATATAGATACTGATTTTTATTGGTGCTAATTCACATGATTTGCCATTAAACTGTCGAGTTAAGGCAACCAGTGCTGAGAGATCAGGTTACATCTGAATTTTTTAAATCTGTGGAAATTTGAATTTGAAATATTTGGAATACCTTTGTTCAAATATCCTTTATTAGGCATATCAAACCACACATTATCACATAAAATTTATATACAGATTATATAAAATACAGACTCAGTTGAGCAAGGCTTATCCCAGTCAGTTCCTTAACTCCAGGAAGAGTATAGATATATATAAATACTACACCAAACACTGCCACACCACCTACCAATTAAGGAGCACTAACTCTCTTTGTAATGGCCCAGCCTTTCTGCATGGACAGCACTCAAAAATTCAGCTACGGCTGTAGTAATTTGATCATCCCTGTCTGATAGTAGGACCTGAACGGTTGGTAGTTTGGAAATCAGCCAATTGAGTTGCAAGGCCTCTAATAGTTGTCTTCTGGCATGAGTTCCAAATTCACAGGAAAAGAAAATATGCTCCAAAGTATCAGGTTCCTGTTTAAGTTAATAAAGTATTTGGAATACTTTATTGTCACTTGTACAACTTGTATACAGTGAGATTCCAGATCTCTTAGTCTTAACTCCCCTCATTTACTGACACACACACACCCCAAACCTGAAAGTCAGTAGCTCTGTTGTTACCTTTTCATTCAGCAGCCTAACATCCCATGGATGGAAGCTGTTCTTTACCCTTTTGCTGCGACTAATCATGCTTCTATATCTTCTGCCCAAGGGCAGGAGATCAAGAAAGTGCCAGCTATGGTGTGAATCATCCCTAAGAATTTTCCTCACTCTCCTGAGGCAATGGTCTTCTGCGATGTCATCCAGTGGATTCACAGGACAGCCCATAATATCTTGTGACATAATATCTCCACCCTCTGTAGGCACTTCCTATCCGTTGATGTCAAGCCAACGTACCACACCGTGATGCAGTATGAAAGGACACATTTATTGTAAAATAATATATATAATAAGAAAAATATTGTAGAAAATTGTGTATTGAAACTTAACCTAAATCATATATCCCAGTTTTTGGTGGCCCTTTAAAGTACGCTTCACACAGAGTATACGCAGTCAGAAGTTGACCTGGCTAAGAAAGCACCAACAAGAGCGTAGGGAATTATCTCCCTTATATGAAACCCCTTACTAGCTGCACACTTGTAAAAGTATGTAGATGAAAATACAAACGGTTGGGTTTCTTTAACTGAAAAACAAACTGACTCTAAAGAGACTTTAAACTAAAGATAAATGCTTTCTCTCTTAGCAATGTTATCTACCCACTTTCCAAACCTCCCACAAAATTCCCACAAAACTCCCATTAAACTACCCGAGAATTAACAGCAAACTAGCATTATAACTAAGCAATCATACTAAGATTCAACTAAGGAATCTCTTAAACTGAGAACAACTGAGAGAGTGAGAGATTCATCTACTATGAGATGAATCAAACTAAAAAGATCTAACTAAGAGATGCAGAAGGCTTTCTGGCAGAGCCTTATATACAAGAAGCAGAGCCCACGCCTGTGAGCAATTAACAGAAACACCAGCACCTGTTTCTCTTAAACAGACAGTATTTACATTAGACCGGCTCTAAAGTAACTTGACTATTCAAAAAATCCAACAACTTTCTATTGTGGACCGGTAGAAGGAGATCATCAAAT
This sequence comes from Zootoca vivipara, assembly GCF_965207765.1. NCBI lineage: Eukaryota > Metazoa > Chordata > Lepidosauria > Squamata > Lacertidae > Zootoca > Zootoca vivipara. Next base: position 43,830,783 of record NC_142583.1, on the reverse strand, counting down.
GTTGATTGACATTGTTCTTTCACAATACTCTAAGGAAATGGAGTCTCCGTTGGGCTTTCTTAACCACCTGGGTTGTATTGATTTAACAAGAAAGGTCTTCACTGAGATGAACTCCTAGGAATTTAAAGGAAGAGACTCTCTCCACACAGCCCTCCCTGATGTACAATGGGTCTAGTTCTCCTCTCTTCTTCCGAAAGTCCAACACCATATCCTTTGTCTTGCTGATATTATGGTGCAAGTTGTTCTCTAGGCACCATGTAGATATTTTTGGACCTCCCCTCTAAGCGCTGATTTGCCTCCACCTGTTATTAAACCCATTATGGTGGTGTCATCTGCAAACTTAATAATTGCAGTAGATGGGTCAGATGACACACAATTGTATGTATACAATGAATACAGGCAGGGACTTAGCACACATCCCTCTGGTGTGCCAGTGCTGATTTTTAAGGAATTAGATGTTACTTGTCCAAGCCTCACGGTTTGTGTCTGATCTATCAGAAAGTCTTTAATCCAGACACATACGGTAGAAGAAAGGTTCATGTCAGTCAGATGTTTATCAAAGTCCGGTGGAAAGCAAGTTCTAAGGTGTTGAAGGACCAATCTTTCGAAGCATTTCATCACTACAGATGTTAATGCAATAGGTCTGTAGTCATTCAGGCAGGTAATTGCCATTTTCTTTGGACCTGGGACAATAGTAGCTGCTTTTAAGCATGGTGGAACACAAGCCATTTGCAGGGAGATGTTAAAAATCTTTGTCAGAACCCCTGCTAGTTGACCACTATCCCCAGCACCCCATTTGGGCCAGCCGCTTTACTGGGATTCACTGCCTTCAATGCAGCTTTCACTTGATGATCATATAGAATGAGTGGCTGAGAGTTTGAAGGCTGGCAGACAGGGGCTAAAGTGTTCAATCTTTTAACCTCGTAGTGAGCAAAGAAGATGTTCAGTTCCTCTGCCAACAAATCATCAGCCTTAACCATGTTCCTTGTATTGCCCTTGTAGTTGGTTAGGTGCTGCAGTTCTTGCCACACTTATTTCATGTTGTTATCGGCTAAATAATTTTCCACCTTAAGCTTATACTGTATTGTTGTTTTGCTGCCTTAATGCATTTTTTTTTTTAGATTTGTTCTTGCTTCTCTGTATATGTCTATATTCCCTGTCTTAAAATCAGAATCCTGGGTTTTTAGGAGTGTTCTTACCTCAGCAGTCATCCAGGGTTTACAGTTCCCATAGACTCTAATGCATCTCTTCAATGTTACATTATCAGCACACACTTTAATATAGGAAAGTGTAGTGTCTGTGTATCTATGCAGATTTTGATCTTCAAACACACCCCAATCAGTGCTCTCAAAACAATCCTGGAGCTGACTAAGAGAGCCCTCTGGCCAAATTCTAACTGTTTTTATATGTGAATTCTTCCATGAGTATCACTGGCACCTGCTGGAGAGTCAGTGACATAGCAAACATTTAACAAATGATAGTATGTTATCTACTACCTTTCTTGCTTGTACATTATCATTTGTCTTATCCAAAGATCAAAGCTTTCATATGACTGAAACTGCAGTAAATGGTTTTTTGGCTCTGTAAGCTTCCTTTAGTACTCCACAGATAATAGTCTCCAAATACACACATTTCTTTAAAAAACAAACAAACCCCAAACCCTTGTTGCTGAAATTGGGTGCAATATTGTCAAAATATTGTCAAAATTAAGCACTTTGGGGTGCCATTACTTTCAGTATGTTTAATTTGTTCCCCGCTGAAGTTAGTGAGATCAAGTGCTTAACTTTCACTGGTCTATATCCTTGCTTTGAAATTTTACAAGCATGTCTTTTAAATAATTCTTTGCAGAGCACATGCATTCCAAGAAGTCACTGAATTATGTGCACATATGATCTTTGGTCCAATTGTTTTGTAGAATTAATTAGCTGACATCATGACTTTTTATGTATTTTGGGGAGAGGGGAGGAAGTGGAAATGCTAATTTGCAAATGATATAATGCTATGTACTCAAGAGATAAAAGCAGAATGATTTATGGTCCAGAATTAGCAGATTAACAGATTTTACTGTTCTGTTTTCCCCTGTTGTGCTTATAAACATAAATATCAGCCATTATACTCAAATATGCTATGCTCATTAGGATGATCTTTAATGATGCTGACTCAGGCATTGCTAATGAGATTTTAAACCTTAAACTTTGTTGATTAGAAATATCACAGTGTCTTAGGGCCTATGTGGGCTACCAACCATACTACATAGATTGACAAACATTCGTGTCCTCTGATTTTATAATTCCATAACACTCGGATTCTAACATTTAAAATTAAAACAACAAAGATGCAAACATGCTTCAGAATATGCTAACATATGGAATATGCCGTCAGTTACTTCTACTTTAATTTGAATGTCTTGCTCATTTTTAAATGCCACCATTCAGAATGAAAAGCTAGTAAACCATTACTGGGATGCAAAAGAAATCTCCATATAACTAATTTTGCACACCCAAGAAAGCTTTGGGATTCGGGTTCTTAAAAATGTGGGGGAGGCCAACAATTCAACTGGACTCACCTGAAAGAGCTTCCCCCTGCTGTTTTCTGCAGATGTAATAGGTGGAATCTTCATTCTTGTAGTTTGAATCCATTGCTCCGTGTCCGCTTCTCTGGAGCAACAGAAAACAATCCTTCTCCTTCCTCCATATGACATCCTTTCATATATTTGAACATGGTTATCATATCACCCCTTAACCTTCTCTTCTCCAGGCTAAACATGCCCAGCTCCCTAAGCCGTTCCTCATAAGGCATCGTTTCCAGGCCTTTGACTATTTTGGTTGCCCTCTTCTGGACACGTTCCAGCTTGTCAGTATCCTTCTTGAACTGTGCTGCCCAGAACTGGACACAGTACTCCAGGTGAGGTCTGACCAGAGCAGAATACAGTGGTACTATTACTTCCCTAGATCTAGATGCTATACTCCTATTGATGCAGCCCAGAATTGCATTGGCTTTTTTAGCTGCTGCACCACACTGCTGACTCATGTCAAGTTTGTGGTCTACCAAGACTCCTAGATCCTTTTCACATGTACTGCTCTCAAGTCAGGTGTCACCCATCCTGTATGCTGTAACTGCCATTCCCCTACTGGAGGAAAGTGCCAGCTCTTAAAGGTGCAGGCTGCCCAAAACTAAAAATCTGCCTGAAAAACAAGTACTCATTGGCAGTAAGGGACTACCCACGAGAAAGCTACTTTTCATGAGTAGACACAAACAAACCTGAAATTGGGAATGCAGTGAAAAAATGTACTCTTGGTGTTTAACTATGCTGCTAATTAACTGATACTGGTGGTATTCTGTAAAGGTAAATAGTTTGGAGGGAATAAAGTAGCACACAACACTAATATACTCGGTGCAGTTTTTCATTTCTACCTGTAAATGAAACAGGAAATAAAAAAAACGAATTAAAAGTATAAACATGTGAGTAATTAAAATATGTATAGTAAATGATTCCCAGCTTTTAGCCTCTTCATTATTTATACATGATATCTTGCTTAGCTTTTCACCACACAAGTCATTTTAGTGAGGTCACTATATTGGTTTAACTTGTAATTGCTTTAGGGAAAATTATGATTCTGTAGCTGCCTTGCTTGCATAGAAACAGTGAATCATTTCCAGCCCTTTAGCATATCTTATCCTACCCATGAATTTTTATTTGTGCTGAAAGATCATAGGTTCCACCTGTTCTTTGAACAAGTGATACTGTACATTTGTTATTTATTTAGCCATCTTCTGGTCCTCTACATATGCTACAACTGGTTTTTATTTAAATATGTGCTAACAGTGATGGTGGCAACTAGAACTCAGCTGTCTTTTCTCTGAATGTTTTATTTCAAACTGGTATTTACATCTGTAAAAGAGAATTCAAAAGGTTTTCTCATTATAGTCATCTTTGCACTTCTCTGTCCTCTGGGAAGCATGACACATCCCACATTCCATCCAAGGAGTGATTGCTGCCTCTACTATTCCAAGCTGAAACTAAATTCTGAGAAGACAGAGGAATTGTGGGAATTTGATTCCCAGGTTCAGGAAGATGGTATGCACCTTATTCTGAAAGGAAGAATAGAATCATAGAATTGTATAATTGGAAAGTACCCCAGGAGTCATCTAGTCCAACCCCTTGAATCTCAGCTGAAGCATGACAGATCGTCATCCAAAATCTACTTTAAAACTTCCACCACCCCCTGAAGCAGTTTTACTCCCTTTGAAGGAAAAAGTTCACAGCCTGGTGATTCTCCTAGAACCAACTTTGTTGTCGTTGTCGTTATCATCATCATCATCCTAATATAGCATTTTCAACATAAAACTTTTTCAGCATAAAACTTTCACTTTCAAAATTCACACCTGATGTGTTAAAACACAGAGAGTATGATTATATAATTTCAAGTTAGACATTTATAGCCCAGAGTACCTTCTATCAACTTTGTCTTGTTCAAAAGCTGAATCAACTCTTGGAGAGGCAGAGACAACCTAGCAATGGTTATCTATGCCAGTGTTTCTCAACCAGTGTGCCTCCAGATGTTTTGGGACTACAACTCCCATCATTCCTGACCACTGGTCTTGCTAGCTAGGGATGATGGGAGTTGTAGTCCCAAAACATCTGGAGGCACACTGGTTGAGAAACACTGATCTATGCTATGATTCCTTTCTGATGGGATTACTGTAACACAGGGATAAGGAAGCTGTGGTCCTCCAGATGTTGCTGGACTTTACTTCCCATCATTGCCAGTTTGCTTTACCAATGCTCAGGGATGATTGAACATGCAAAGGCCCCCCATTCTTTCTATAAATCCATTGTACATGGGATTGCCTTTGAATATGTTTCAAAAGTTTCAGTTTGTATAGAATGCACCTGCCAGATACGCCAAATTCATTTCATATATTGCTAGTGCAAAGGAGCTCCCTGGCTTGTCTGGCTGCTCTCAAACTAGTGCTAGTATTGACTTTTAAAATCCCAAAAGACTTAGGACCAGGTATCTGAAGGGCTGCATTTCCCCATGCCATCCTGCCTGCACTCTTAGATCATCAGCCGAGGGCTCCTCTCTGTTCCCTCCTTGTCAAACAGACATGAAGCAGGTGGCAACTAGACAGAAAGACTTTTCAGGTTTGTCATCCTGTTTATACAGCACCCTCCCTAGAGAAGCTCATCTGGCACCAACACTGCTTTCTTTCAGGCACCAGCCAAAACCTTTTAATCCTCTCAGGCGTTTACATTTTAGGCATTTTAAATCTTGCAGATGGCTGTTTTATCTGCTAGTAATTTTATATGTTTTGTCGTTGTGATGTTTTAATTGTGTGAACTTCTCTGGAACCAGTCTTGGTGAAGGGTGGTGTATACAATGTTTTTAAATGAATGGATGGATTGAATGTTATGCTTCTGAGAGAGTTTGAATGACTCAGGAGCACAGCATGAAATAGAAAATCTCAGCCTCCCCCCCCGTGTTTGAAGCTGGCAAATATGTCTGAAGAACACCCTAAACTCATGCTTTGCTTAAGAAGCTCTCAGACCACACTTTTTCCATCATTGTCAAAGAGAAGTGTCCAGGTAACCACATATTTGATCTGACAGTACTAACACAGCATGCAGTGGTCCTGACAAGAACTTATCTGTATTCCTTGATTTATATATATACAGTGGGATATTTCATGATAGGTATTTTAAAAAAATAGGAGAGCAGAAGCAAAGAAAAAGGTATGACTTGCTTCTGATAACATGAACTACAGTGGTACCTCGGGTGAAGAACTTAATTCGTTCTGGAGGTCCGTTCTTAACCTGAAACTGTTCTTAACCTGAAGCACCACTTTAGCTAATGGGGCCACTGCCGCTGCGCCACCACAACACGATTTCCGTTCTCATCCTGAAGCAAAGTTCTTAACCCGAGGTACTATTTCTGGGTTAGCGGAGTCTGTAACCTGAAGCGTCTGTAACCTGAAGCGTCTGTAAACCGAGGTACCACTGTAAAGCAAAGTTAGAGAATGGCTGCTTCTTCTACCCTGAGTGAACAAATTGCTCACTGCAAGAAGACATAAAGAGCCTGCTGGATTAGGCCAATGGCCCATCTAGTCCTAGCAGACCAGATGCATGTGGGAGACCAGCAAGTAGAAATTGAGCGTGAGAGCACTCTCCTCTTCTGTGGTTTCCAACAACTAGTATTAAGAAGCATTGCTCTTTCCAACTTTGGAGGCAGAGCACAGCCATCGTGGCTACTAGTCATAGATAGCCCTCTCCTCCATGAATTTGTCTAAACCTCTTTTAAAGCCAATTTTACATTCTTACATTTATTCTGAATATCGCCAAGGGAGACAGGTACCAGGGATGGCATTTCACAAATGGGGAACCATCACAGAGAAGGCCATGTAATGGGTCAGTGCCAACTAGGTGGCATAGAAACATAGAATTGTAGAGTTGGAAGGGACCCTGAGGGTCATCTAGTCCAACCCCTGCAATGCAGAAATCTCAACTAAAGCATCCATGACAGATCCAACCTCTGCTTAAAAACCTCCAATGCAAAGAGTCTAAGTTCCTCCTGATGTTTAGTCAGAATCGTCTTTCTCATAACTTGAAACCATTTGTTTGGGTCCTAGCCTACAGAGCAGGAAAAAACACGCTTCCTCCATCTTCCATGTCACAGCCCTTTAGATATTTGAAGATGGCTATCATATCTCCTCTCAGTCTCCTGTTTTCCAGCTCCCTCAACCATTCCTCATAAAGCTTTGTTTCCAGATGCTTGATTAATATTTCACTTTTAAGAAACTCCCATCCATCTTTCAGTGACGATGGCTGCTGTGGCATGCAGGCCAAAAGCATATTTGATGTTTTGCATAGCAATATGACGTGTTGTCCTCTGTGGAAGGCATGCTTGGCAAACACATTATTACCAAATGCTGTGAGGTCCAACCCATCTCTTGCCAGCAGCAACACCAGGCATATGGGGTGCAAGAGGCTGGAGCCCCCTCAATATTTTGAAGCAGGGGGTGCTGCACCCCAGTATAAAGGGGGCTGCCATCCCCTGCAACCTCTGGGTGAGTGCTGGTACCCTCCACAGCGCCCGTTGCAGTCACCCAAGCGCTGGGCTGGGCAGGAGGCTTGGAGGATGATTTTTGCCCTCTGCGCTGCCGGACAGAGCATCTTGGCAGGTGCCCATGCATTCATGTGGGGCCTGCTTGCCAGAAATCCTTCCTCAAGGAAGCAGAGACCATGGTCCCAAAAGCCAGAGCCGGCACCAACAATAGGGCCTCCCCTACTACTCTCACAAAGGAGCACATGGGCACAAAGAGCCTATGGGCTCATGTGTTTAACCCCACCTTTGCCATTTCAGGGCTCTTCCATGTCACTTACAGTTTGAAAGATAATATTTGAGACAGGAAGCCATTTCTATCAAATGGCACAGTTCATTGGATTTTGATATCTAAAAAGTGTGCACATAAAAGATGCGTACAATAAGCATATTTTGCAGGTGAATGCACTGGAAAGTGTATTTTTTGTAAAAAAGTATACATAACATGCACAAAACAGGATGCAGCAGAGCATCACACAGTGGATGCAATGGCATGCAACAAGGTGAAATATACCACTGATTGGGGGCAGAATTAGCTGCTCAGTCCATCCTTATTTTGTCATGGACTGTCTTACATAATCAGGTTGCATGTCCATTGAAACAAAGATAGCCTTACATGGGTAAATTAATGTGTATAATGGCATGATATTATTTATTTATTATTATTGCTTCTGCTGGTGAACTGAGCTAGGATGTAAAATATGCACTTTTCCAAATTTATTTGATTCTTGCAAAATAAAGCGGCAATTTTCTCACTTTCACTAGACCTGTTTTTGCTGACAGAACAGGAACTATATTCCAGCGAGTTAGAGAGAAAGAGAGTTATTCTCAATCACAGCTCATACTTTTTCATCCAGATATGGCATTTAGCAGGGCAAATTCCATTTGCTATAGCTAGTGCAACTCTCCCAGCAATATGCTAGTGTCATAAGTATGTATTCTTAAATTAAATTTGTATTAACAGATTTCTCCTATGAATACAGAACACTGAATTTTGTCACATACAGGAGAAAATAAATTATAATTATCTATAGCTAGATTCAGAGAGCGTGATTAGTGCAACAGCTGTTTGGAAAGCAGGCACTCCAGCAGGATACCAACTTGATGAACAGTAAGAGATTTTTTTAGCGATGCCAGATATTCTTTTTAATTTGCCATGTGTTAGCAAACATGTATTTGCTGGCATTGTAAATTCTCTCTCATTCTGAACCTGGATCAAGGGTGTAATGGGGCAATAGTGCATTCTTTGTTCTCTTAGGGAGGCTGGTTTACAAGAAATATTTAGTGCAGATGTCCCATTTTCCCATTTTCTTAGTGATCAGCATTTTATGAATATGTCGCTTTCTGTTGTTCAAGAAGTATCCTTAAATTGTTGTTACCTCCAAGAGGAGTTTATGACCGTGTGTGTGTGTTTGTGTGTGTGTGTGTGTGTGATTAATGCAGGCACTCCCAAACTTTGGCCCTCCAGATGTTTTGGCCTACAACTCCCATGATCCCTAGCTAACAGGACCAGTGGTCAGGGATGATGGGAATTGTAGTCCAAAACATCTGGAGGGCCAAAGTTTGGGGATGCCTGGATTAAAGCCTCCTTGTAAGAGCGGGTAGTCACTGCCTGCTTGAGGGAGGCAGTGGTAAGACCACTCTTTCATATATCATCCTTGGATTCAGAAAATCTGAGAAATTAGCAGCGAGTTGCCAATCTCCCTTCAAGCAGGGCTCTTGAATGGGTAGCCATGGACCAGATCCAGGGGCTCTTTGGGGACAGGTGTGTCAAGGTGTGTGTGAGGGGGTAGGGCCCCCAGAAAAATTTCAATGAAGGGCTGGCCCCCTCAAAGTTTTGTGACAGCCATGCACGTACACCATGGGGTGTGCTCGCATCACATCAGCAAGTCCCATGGCATCCGTGAGTAACCTTATGATGCACCAAAGGTGCCTATGATGTGTGTCAACCATGCCAGGGCTGGAGAGGCTGATGGTAGGCAGAGAGCTGGCTGAAGCTCGCTCTGCACCCTCTCTGTAAAAGGGAGTGCCTCCCAGGCTCTGGCCCTCTTTGGGGTGGTGCTGGATTTCCTATTGTCCTGCCCTATTGTGTTGTGGTTCCTGCACAAATATGAGCATGTTGAAATATGCTAGGACTTTGCTGTGGAATATTTGGTTGCCATATTCTGGGTCAGGGAGGAATTTTCCTTGCAGACTAATTGTCCTGTCTGCAGGTTTTTGCCTTTCTCATAGCAATTGGCAGTTAAGGCATTGGTCTGGATCTTTAACATTTGGGTACCCTGCTAAGGGTGTCTGGGGAGGGGCCCTTCCTGAGGCGGCCCTGGAACAGGGGCACCAAATCCTGGGGTCCATGCTCTTTTGACTACCCCAATATTTTTGGGAGGCCCTGCAATGTCCAAAAATATCAGGGGTTGGAAGAGGCCAAGTGCGGAGCCAAGCACGGTGCAGTTATAGGGGTGACTCCTCTTCCTCTTCCTGCCACAGAGGGGAAGGAGGGTTAAAGCAGGTGGCAGTAGCAGTAGCAGCAGGAGCTGCCAGCCACTGGCTTTTCCCAATGTCCTGATGTCACACGTGTCACATGCACGATTTCAGAGGGGCCAATCACCCTCACAAGCTGATACCTGTCCTGGACGGAGCATCAAACTCAATATGGGGGGGAGGTAATCTCCTTTGCAGGGTCAACACATCCCATTGCCATCCAGCAGATGGGATGGTTGATCTCAGATGCATATCCAATGCCTTCACCAAAAATTGCTTACATCTGTAATCAATAAAGTTGTGGGCTATTTCATCCCAACACTGATGTCCTGTGTCTTATTTAACTTGTTGGGTGGTGTGCTTCTGACAATTGGTCATGCAAAAGTGTATATCACAAAATTTGAGTGTATATCACAACATGCATGTTTTTGCTTGATTGCTTGCACACATGGTGGTAAGCCAAGTGGCCTATATCTTCCCAATAAATGCACATTATGTTATGTACATTACCTAGGTCCTGGTAAAGGTAAAGGGACCCCTGACCATTAGGTCCAGTCGTGACCGACTCTGGGGTTGCACGCTCATCTCGCATTATTGGCCGAGGGAGCCAGCGTATAACTTCCAGGTCATGTGGCCAGCATGACAAAGCCGCTTCTGGAAAACCAGAGCAGCACATGGAAACGCCATTTACCTTCCCGCTATAGCGGTTCCTATTTATCTACTTGCATTTTGATGTGCTTTCGAACTGCTAGGTTGGCAGGAGCTGGGACCAAGCAACGGGAGCTCACCTCGTCACAGGGATTCGAACCGCCGACCTTCTGATCAGCAAGCTCTAGGCTCTGTGGTTTAACCCACAGCGCCACCTGGGTCCCTCTATGTCATGGTACCTATGTCCTGGTACCTAGATATAATTCCCTAGTCACTTCATTGGTTATTAGATCAACCCTAGAGTTAAAAGCCTATAATTTAAGTTGACTTTTCAAATCTACAGCAAGTTACAGAGAGCTCTACAGAACAGATTTCTCAAAAGAAAGTTATCTTTTTACATTGGGTCAATTATTCTCTCCCCCCCCCCACAAACCACTTCAACTGCATATTTTGCTTACTTTAAACCAAATTTCTCAGAGCATCATATCATGAAAATCACCGTAAATAACCTGAAGAAGGAAATTTGGTACATACCAGTATAGTTTTTAAGAATCCCAGTCTTCTTATGCCTCTGGATTCCCAATGGAGAACTTGTGGAAGGGGGATTATTTTATACAAGCAAAGATACTTGACCTTTCAAGATAGTTAACAGACACTTTTTATGACCATTTATATTTCTTAGCAGTGAGTTTAGCACTACGAGAACAGTACCTCTCAAGCCGCAAAATGTCACTTTTATGATGTATTCAATTTAACAGCTTTAAGGGCACCATTCCCAAACTAATGACTTATAAAAGCTTAAAGGCATGCAATTTTACTTAAAGATGTGCAGGTGCTAGAAAAATCTTCATATTAGATTACAATAGAAAATAGTGCACCATTCCATTTCAGTAATTGCTTTGTTTCCTTCAGTACTCTGAGCGTAATATGACCTGTAGCTTGTTCATATGACCATGGCCCTTTCATATTGAAATATACACTGCAATTCAGCAGCCTGCCATTATTATACACAACAGAATGATTATACAGTGTTTTCTCTGTGACATTAAACATATATATTAGGAAGATGGTGGTGATTGTTGAGAATACATTCAGATCTCAGTATATTTTGTGGCACCTTGGTTTTTTACTTTTATGTGTGTGTGTGTGTGTGTGTGTGTGTGTGTGTGTGTGGATAGGTATGGGGGAGAAATAGGTTTGGGCAGCTTTTTACAACAGACTGATCTACTCCAGTGGCCCCCAAGCTGCTTGTGGATTGGAACATAACCACTCCCAAATTATCAAAGTCCAGGCTAAATATTTTGGGCCAGTGCTAGATTTTTAATCCCCACTACCCCACAGCAATTCGATTTTGCTGATTTTGTCTTCTGTATTTACATTGCATGTTTCACTTACTTGAGTTATCAAGAGGCGTTCGCTGTACTGGTATTAGATGGAGCTTAAATTATGCCATTAGGGAGAAGCCTTATAAGAAACTGCTGGAGGAGAGGGACTATGAACATCATCATGAGAGGAGTGTTTCCATCTATCCCAACCTTTACCCTTGGAAGCCTTGCAAATGGGTGCAGGAGGGGGACACTTAGTGACATCTTGGGAAGCATGTTTCTAGGACTAAGGTGAAACTGTGAAACTCCTTTGTTATTTTTGCTATTGGGTGCTGCATGTTGTTTAACTAATCTTGTTATAATTAAAGTATTGAAATGTGTGTGTGTGTGTGTGTTTGTGTGTATGCTATGTTATTATGAAATAGTTTTTGTAGTGCTTGTTTGAAATGCATCCCTGTTTTTCGTTGTGTTGTGAGCCACTTTGAGCATGATTTTGTGGGAAAGTGGGTAGCCAAAAAACCACCTCTCTCCACATGTGATAAGCTTCAGCATAAAAAGCCTCCTTGGCTCCAGCAGTTCTGAAGGTATAAGTTGCAGATAGGATTGGGCTCGAACAACACTCAGTTAGAAATATCCACTGGATGGATGAACATGATGTGAATACAAATAGATGGCCTTCAAGGCCATGCGAGTAGTGTCTGTCACAACGATAGGAAGAGCAGGGATACACGATGGGAGTGGACAGGCGTGATTGACAGGGGATAATCAGCTCTAGTCCCATTTTTGTTCTGCTAACTCCAAATCCTTTTATGTATGTCAGGGTGGCGAGTTGGGGGGAGATGACATTTTCCTGCATCCCTGCAGAGTCACTGTGGGTAGAAACAGTGAAGACAGAAGCGGTTCCCCTCACAATTATTCCCCCCCCCTCAGTCTGCCTTTAGGGACTCTTGCTATCACCCCCATTTTCCTCCTGGGTATTTCTTAGAGGTGGTAACCCTAATAATGTGGAAACTGGAAACAACTGTAACCCTCCTTCCCACTGAAGCCCCTTGGAGAAAGGGGGACTTCAGGTACAGGTTTCTGTCTGCCCTGCCCCCAATTTATCAATTGCATTCAACAGGAATATTTGAAGAGGGAGATTACAGCAAAGAGGAACTGCCTGTTGTTCCTCCTTCCAAGAAATATTTGGGCCTGAAGCCTCTTAAAATTTCCGCATACAATTCAGTGGAAGAACCCTTCTCAATTAAATTGCCTTGAGGGAACAGAAATAGGTGGTACCGGTACCTCTCCTTTTGTATTGGTTTGAAATATGCTGAAATATTTCCCCATTTGGTGGGATTTTTTTGGCTTATTTCCAAGCTAATCAAGCGCAAACCATTTGGGAGTTCTTCCATTACATTCTTCCTCACAATTTACACAATGGATTATTGATAGGTCTTGTTGTCTGGTGTGCATTCTGCAAAAAGATAACTCTGCATCTACAGGTATATATTTTTCGGATTACTAAATCTACTTTTTCTGTTTTACCCTACTTTCTAATACCCAGCACTTAAGTGTAACATTTCTCATTATCAGTAGTATATTTTTATTTTTGTTCAGAAGCTATCAAATCACTGCCATGCTCCTCAAGAAAAGTGCCTTCTTAAAATGTAGCCATTAAGATAGCATGGAAATGGCACAAAGTGAATAGAATGAAGGTACATAATGTGAGCAAAATGACACTGTAATTTCTTTCACTGTCCAAATGCATCACATACCATTATGATAAACGAACGTACATTCTAAGGCAGTGAATTCATTGGGAAGCAGATCAAATTGGAAAGGCAAACAATACTTTAAAGAAGATGCTTATCGGCGCCCACAAATATTTAATCACCTATTCATACAAACTAAGTGGATGTGTGTGGTTTGTATTCCTCTTATCATTTCTACACAGATAAAATACATAGTGAAACAAAAACAAAAAAACCCCTTATTGATTTATAAATTACTAGCACTATTATAAATGAAAGTGTATAAAAATAGATTCCAGTAGTTGTTTTTAATGAACTCACCCAATATCTTTTTTGGAAAGGCCCAATAAAATATGTGGAAGGGCTCAACTTTTTGTGGGGAAATCTTGCATTGCTATTATTATTATTATTATTTAGACTAGCAACTCAATGTGTTTTAGCAACATCTGGTCTATTGGGCTTTTGCCAATATTATGGACATAAAATAAAGGCCACACACTTACCTAGAAGAGATAAAGATAGACATAGATTCTACTGGTCAAGGTTTTTCTTCCTAAACTTGGGAATGACTTTTTGTTACTCTTAATATTTGGTCTTATCTTGTAACACTTTATGTGTTAGTCACAACCTTAGGGTTTTTCATATTGTATTGACAACAGAGAAACAAGAATTTTGGGGTGCCAATAATGTAACTAGACAATTATTCTGATAAACATTGTGTAATCAGGTGCAGTATAACAGATTTAATTGTGTATAACTCCACACAATTATAATATGTTGATCCTTGCAAAACTCAAGTACTGAAAATATCATTTAAAATAGTTAATGAAGCAAGATCCTGGAAATTACTGCCATTAAAAATCATAATAATGACCAGGAATGTTAATTTTCTGCATGGGCGCAATTGCACCATGAATCGTGCAGTTTAGCTTCTGGCATGGTGCAAAGTGCTTCTGTTCAGTTACTGAAGGCTCTAACATTTCTTTTAAATGTTTCTAGCCCTCATGAATGTGGAAGTTCCTTACTGGCGACATACGTTATACAGTATTCCATTTTCTATTTCTTCTTACTTTTGTCCTGCCTCATACACTTAAGATACAATGCCATATTTTTGCTTTCTAGATTTTTTTTATAACAAATATTTATAAAACAGCAAGATTCCACATTAAGATTTGAATCTTATTTACATCTGAGAATTTATGAAAGTATAAATGTATCACAACATAAATATGAGACAAGAACAGACAAATGGTATTTCTTAAATGTTAGTGGATGTGCTTAGTTATTCCAGCTGGGTATCTAAACTCACAAAAGTGGTGGCTCAATAGAGGACAAAACTTACCTCGGGAATAGAGGCAACGGTTTGTGTCCTAGAGTTACACTGAGGAGGCTGAGGAGGATAACCTGGGGTGCTACAAAGTTGCCAGAGTGGAAAGGGCAAACTTTTGCAGTGGGGAATCAAACTGAGTGAGACCCTTTACTGTAGGCAGGAGGTTATTCCATCAAACAGCCTAGAGTTTCTCATGATACCAGGCCACGTAAGCTGGAAGACTCTCTTTACTAAGAAACCCAAGTAACAGGGGTTTATTTTAAGGCGGCAGGAGAAGTGGGGGTGGTGGTTTCACCCCTGGTTTCCTGTGGCACATTTTTAGTAATAGAGAGGGAGGACATTTCGTCGCAGCTAGAGCTGTGTTCTTGAATCTTTAGCATATGGGCCACTGGGATGCAAAGATCCACCCAGCACCCCTCAAGATTGTTGAGCTTTTTTGGGGAGGGGGTTAGCCAAAGTTGTTGGCCTTTTTTAGTGGGTGAATCACTCACCTGTAATCTGCTTTTGTTTCCTGACTTGGGAATATTTGAGGCAACACGCAAAGAGCAATGGAGGAGCGGGGCGGGGACTTTCGCTCCATTGCTTTTCACTGCCACTGATCGAGAGGGACCGATAAACAGTAGGTATACAATTGGCGCCCCCCAGAATTTGGTGCCCAGGTGCCCTGTACCCCTTGCACCCCCGGATAAAGATGGCCCTGGATTCACTCAAATCCCTTTCAACCTCCACCTGTCCAGTCCAGACCCCAGGATATACCGTGTTTCTCACAAAATAAGACGTGCCTATAAAATAAGCCATGGCATGATTTTCTGGAGGCAATAAAATATAAGACATACCCCAAAAATAAGACGTACTGGGGTATTGTTAGTGGTGGGAGCAGGTCTGCATGGCGCTTCTGCAGCGCGCGCCTGCCGAGCCCTGACTGGATCAGGACTCGGCGTGCGGCGCGCTGCTGTCTCTCCCAGGTCCCGCTGGGTCGGGGCTCGGTGCAGCGCGCACTGCTGTCCTTGCCAGGCGCTTTTCCTCGATGGGCGGCAGTGCGGACCCCTCTGGAGTGAGGAGGATGGTGCTGGGTGGGGGGCAGCAGAGAGAAGAGGCTCAGCCTCAAAAAGGTAGCCCAGAGGAGGAGGAGGAAGTGGGGCGGGGGAGAGAGGAAAGTTCTGGACGCCGAGTGCGCTTTCCTGACTGCAGTGAAGCCTGCTTTGATTGTCATCGTGAGTTTGGCAAAGATGGAAGAAGGCAACATTTTCCATTCCGCCATGCCGCAGTTTCCGTTCTGCTGTGGTTCATCTTTTGCAAAAAAGAAAACCCCACTGCATGCCTCACTGTCCGCAATGGCAAAATAGCGCAACTTACGTAATTAATGAAGTAAATTATATTGTCCTTGCATTACTCCAGCCCGTTCATTAAGATACAAAAAAGGGAACACAATGCAAATGGTGGTTGTGTGTGTTCAAAGAACTTAACAAAAAACAAAAACATCCCCTGAAAATAAGCCATGGTGTGTTTTTGGGGAGGAAAAATAAATATAAGACGTGTCTTATTTTAGGAGAAACACGGTAGTCACCATTCCAGTTCCACTACACTTCCCTCCTGTTTCAGGCCAGCCCCACTCACTGAATTTAGGATGCTTAGGAATCAGTTTTGGATTCTTCATCATTCTCTCAGGTGCTCAAGCTGTGGGGGAAAGGATGCTAGACTGGATAGGCCTTTGTTCTGATCCAGAAAGATCCTTCTTCTTACACCCCTGTGCTAATACTGTCTCTTTGCCAATATATTTGTTAACACAGTGCAAGAAAACTTTCTGTTTCTAGTCCTTCTCACTCTCATATGCCTAGAGCCATAATTTTGTTCAATTCACTTACATGCTAATATGTGAACAACATATTGGAACTTTTCACTACAGAGAAGATTTCAACATGAGTTCAAAAGGCATGTAGATAGTTCTTTGTTAATGGCTTTCTTTTTCTTTTCTTTTTCTTTTCTTTTTTAAAAAAGTTCCCATTTATCACATTTGCAGACTGCAAAAAACAATGCCTCAAAGACTGCCATACTTCAGTTATTTATATTGTAATGTTAAATTAACAGTGGGAGGGCAAATAAAAAGAAAGAAACTGCTCTGGAATTGAAATCATTGCTGATAACGGAGTTCCTAATCATATTTATTACTTAAAATATACTGGTTATTGCCTGTTTGGGATTTCTTTATTTTTAAATCTTTTTTTAAAAAATCCTCTCGAAATAACATCGTAAAATATATTTTTTCTCAAAGCATGGTTTTTTTGAAATGTGTATTTTGGTACACTTAAATCCTGAAAGCTGTATCACAACATTCAAAGTTTGAAATCCTGCAGATCGTTATGTTCTGATTCGCACATTAGTCTGAGAGGTGTCTATTAGGTCATTTCCCATACGAATTAGCAAATATCAGATTCTTCAGGCATCCTAAAAACAAAGACAAGAAAAAGGGTTTTCTACAATAGTACCCTATACTGAAAATAAAAAAGAATTTTTATGTGACCAGCTTGTTGTAAATTGCATGCTATTGCATAGTGCTGCTATATTTCCAAATATCAAAAGTTGTTGAGCTTTCTGTTTTTGAGATTTTGAGAAGGTGGCATAAGGGCTCTTGGGTGCTCCTACAGCCCTGGCACTGATTTTCCAAAGCGAGACTTGCCCTTGGAGCGACGAGGGAGTCTGGGCAGCAGGCGAAGCTAGCTGCTCGGGTGCCCAGGGGTGCGTGCGCACCCTTCAGCCGGGGGCAGAGTGAGCCGCCCATGGGGGCAGGGTGAGCCAAGACAGGGTGTGCTGCATGGAGCCTCTCTGCAGCTTCCCCCTCAGCTGTAGGGTGGCTGAGGCGGTGGGCAGATGCAAGCCCCACGATGCTTGAAAAAGCAGTGCGGGGATTGCAGGCAGTCCACCTGCCTCCAGGTGTGACACCCAGTGCCTCCTGCCTCACCTAGCTACGCCTCTCCCTTTATGCTCACCTAAGTGTGGCTATCCAAACTCTTTCCTCTCAATTCTCTCAAGTCCTCTCAAGCCCTCTCCCCATTGCTCTTGCTCCCTACCATAGGAGCCAGTGGCTGGATCGTGGCTGGACGTATGCTGATAGTGGTGAGAGGAATGTAGCCTGCTTATGGAGAGGGGAAGAAATGGGGCTGGATGGTGGGTGTCTGGCTTATTGCAGAGATTCAAAAGCCGCTTTTTAGGGCAACGATCCTCCAAAGGCAGCTTCTACCATGCAGTCATAAAACCCAGAGCAACCCAGACCCAGCAAAAAGTATTAAGTCACTCGCACACCACCCCCGACAAAGAAAAGGTTTCCCATTCTTCCCTTCCTTTAGCACATTTTAGAATGGAATATGGCTGTCTCGCTGGCTAGCTTCATCACTTGCAGACCGCGCTGCTGAAAGATCATGCCATGATTCCCAAACTGTGAGCCTTTGCCACCATAGGAAGCCTCTCAGCTCTACTAAGCGTGATAAAACTATTTCCCATGAAGATGAAATATTGCCTGTCAGGTTTCTTTTCACACACAACAAACTCAAACACTGCTATTTCAGGGGTGCACAAAAAGTGGCTCATCGTAAGACATTTTCATTCCTGACCTGGGATAAATGGATTCTTCTGTGTTTAAATCTATAGGACTTGGTCTAAAAACTTCATGCCTCTTACATCCACATCATCCACATCATGCCACACAAACCTAGAAATTATTTTTTTGCCATTCTTAGGATATAATGAGTCATTTTAAAAATTTTTTACCTTTGGTACAATTTTTTTTTTAAAATGACTCATTATATCCTAAGAATGGCAAAAAAATAATTTCTAGGTTTGTGTGGCATGGGAAGAAGCCCAGAATAAAATTTAAACTCTTGACAGATAAAATGGAAACGGGTGGCTTCTCATTGCCGGACCTCAAAATATACTACAAAGCGGCATGTATAACATGGCTGAAAGAATGGTTCAGATTGGATAACACAGGTATATTAGATTTGGAGGGGTTCAGAAATAGATATGGGTGGCATGCATACTTTGGTATGACAAGGTCAGAGTACATCGAGACTTTTTAAGCCATAGTATATAAAAAAAAATCATTCTATGAAGTATGGATGAGATATAAGGATTGGTTTGAAAGGAAAATTCCATGGTGGCTGTCACCCCAGGAAGTTTTTTCAGTGAAAAAATTAAATATGAAGGGACAATGGTTGACATATAGAGACATGCTGTTGGAAGAAAATAACACAATCAAGATTAGGCCATATGAAGAATTAAAGGACAGATAGTATATCACCAATTGAATGATATCTTTTTAAAAGACAGGGGGGGGTTGAACATACAAGATCAATATTAGAAACTGCAGTACTACAAAATAATATAAAAACATTGTCTAAAATCTATGAATTTTTTACTCGAATGGCACACAAAAGATGAAGAAATTAAGAGTGTTGTGACCAAATGGGCAATGAATGTAGGCTACAATACTGAACATGAAAAATGGTCAAAACTATGGAACACAGGGTTAAAATTTACAGCATGTACATCATTAAAAGAAAATCTGTTAAAAATGAAGTACAGATGGTACCTTACTCCAACCAAACTAACAAGAATGTATAAAACAGGAAATAAAAATTGTTGGAAATGAGAGAATGTATCTGGGAAATTGGGGGAGGTATATTGGTAACATGCTTTATTTTAAACTAAGGTGAATTCTCACCATTTTGTTTTAAAGAACTTATTGAAAATGAATTTAAACCATGTGTTGTCTTCATCTACCTCTGAATCACTATTTCAGAAGAGAGCTTTTCATCCATAAAATACTTATTTAATGTAAGAGGCTGGCTCTTACTTCTACAGGCTTTTAACAGCACATGCCCAGAGCTGGAGACTGTTCCCTTGATCTGTTGTAGATTTCCTGAGGGATAGTAACCTGGTGAACCTTTCAACCAATTTAACAGAGCTAATAAAGGATAACACAATCTATTGCTTGATGCCCATTAAAATTAGAAATCCCACAGATCTTTGCACATTGTTTGATGGTATCTTCAGGGGCAGCAGTTTCAAAATTGACAGTGCAGTGTGCTAGATTCCCCCCTCTAGCAATCAGACAACATTATTATTTTTTTCTTGAAATTTTGCATCATGCGCAAACCATCTGATGCCAGTGTTCGCGGACCATAAACTAATTGACTATTGCCTTCTATTATGTCCCACAAATGGCACTGCAGATGCCAGGACCACAGTTCCTCTAGCACCTTCAAGTAAAGTTAGGTAGGTTGGCTGTGCTAAAGCAATGTCTGTTTCAATTTTAGTCACATTTCTGAAAGTGAATGAAACAGAGTCAAGCTGGTTGAAGCCACAGGAGTTGATATGAACTAAGTGAAGCTGAAGTTGTCAAAGCAATTTGTTCAAAACTGAATTTTCAGATAGAAAAGGGTGTGAATCTGAATTCCTTTATAATATAAGAGCATGAATCACAAAATAGGACAATAGTAGCAGATTTTGACAGTGGGCTTTATTTAAGAGCAGTCATTAAATAAATGTTACAGTCCAATCTTATGAATGATTAATGAAAATTAAACCCAATTGACTTAAATGGGGCTTATCCCAATGGGCAGAGCAATTCTAGACCTTGCAGGCAGGGTCACATTCTATTGATTTGACCAGGGCAGGAGATGGGGGGCAGGATTTTTCATTTTTCCTCCCATTGACTCCCAGGGGTGGGATGGAAATAAGACTGGTAGTTGCCAGCCAATTTTGTGGATGTGTCAGATTAATGAGGTGATTGGGGCTTCATGTTTCCGGCAGTGAGAAATGACTGACTCCCACACAATCGGACATCAGCCGTGTCAGTAATTCAGGGTTGATATGGGGGTAATTAGCCCTGGCAGACTCCCCAGGGTGGGGGAGGACTGTCTCGTAGACCCACAGACCATCCGAGATTGCCAGCTTGCATCAAGGTGCAAGCGGCAGGACGCTGGGTTCCAGAGCACGACACGGCTGGCACTCTCCGAAGTCACTCTCATAGCCGGAAATATCTGTTTGATAAAACAATTAGATTTGGACAATAAACAGACATAGTCTGGACCTAAGAAGACTGAGAAGAAACCTGCAGAACTGCACAGTCCCTGGTGTTTAAGCTCCGATTTCAAAGAGATTCTCATCATGGTGTTTGGATTACGGAGATGATTGGTACGTTCTTTTTTCTTCTTCTCAATACCTACAATTGTTTTTCTATGCCAAACCTCATTAAGAAACCCATTATTATTTTTTAAAAAAAGTACAAATGGACTTCTATTTATAATTAAGTATTCAATTGTGCAGCTTTACTTAGACTTGAAAGACTTGATAAAGATAAAAGAAGAAACAAGATGGCGCTTGTTAATATGATGCAGCACGAAAAAATGAGAATTGCTCCCTTTTTCAAGGGAAGTGGGATATACTGGCTGGCTGACTTTATAATGATTTGAGACAACAATTTGGGATAATGTACACTGCATCTGTTTGCAGAATTTCTTCATTATGAGTGAGAGAGAAGGCTAAATGGATGTCTAGCAACTCCCCTTCTAGGGCCCAGAGGGGGGGATTGTGTGGTCTCTGGGAAAGCTGATCAATCGCCAAATGACTTATATGTGGAATGCAGTTCATTTGCATTGCAATATTGCAAACAGTATGCTCAACAATTTTAACTTGGACAACAGCCCGGATTAGAATAATTTAAGAATTTGGGAGTTGCTGCGTCATTAAACATCAAACGATAGACTTGGACAACCGCCCGTATTGGAAGATTGGAATGAAGTCAGGAAATGCTGTGCTGACAAATATACAGTTGGAAATATACATATACATATACATATACTCGATGGATGAAAGGATATATGATTTTTGACAAGATTGAGAATTGCATAGCCAGGGACGGAGAACTTTAAAGCATTAAGATCAGAATGTGGAAAATATGAGAACGACAAGAAGAAGGCAGGAACGAAGATATTGGAGATATACTTTAGAGGTCCAGACTATGGGAAGCCTGGAAAAATTAATAATTAATAATTTGGATTGTGATCTGGTTGTATTTTTATTGCAGTCTATTGTTTTTAATTGGATTATGATTTGATGGCTATGTTAACTGACTGTTTTTATTGGAAAATCAATAAAAATGATATACACAGTATATAAAAAAGATTAATGAGGTGATTTTGTACTCTGTGGCCACCAACAGATAATCTTTTGGTGGGTGTACCAGTGGGCACTTCTGCTGCTTCCCAGGATACCTCAGTTGCCGAATCTGGTTTTAGGATTGCAGCCTAAGTCTCCCGCAGAATGGCAAATTACATAGCTCAACCTTATCTTGGAGGAATGTTCAGCCACTTTGTGTTCTTATTTGTTCTTCTAAAATGCTTGGTTTTTCTTTTCGAGGGCCTGGTTACCAGAAGGATCGAAATTTAGCCAGGACCCTGGTATTTAAGGTGAAATATACCAGCTGCTAGAGCGAAGGGAGAGAGTGCTCTTGTGCTTGGGTCCTTCTTGTGAGTTTCCTACAGGCATCTGATTGGCCACTGTTAGTACATGATGCTGGACTAGGTTGGCCACTGAACTTTCTCAGCAGGCTCTTCTTATGTGCTTATGAAGTGAAACTCAATAAATTCAGGAAGAAGAAAATAACTTTAACAGGTCTTGGAGAATGCTAACTGAACTAGCACCACCCTAGCCTTCAGACTGGCCAAAAGATTGTAGGGGGTGGAGTGAATATATAAAGTTATATATAAACAAAGCTGGTAAGTAGAGAAAAGGCTAGAGATGTTGGAGGCTAGAGATGACTTCAAGAGAAAGTGCTGTGTGAAATGAAAATGTTACAGCATACTACAGAAAAAGAAGCTAAAAAGTGACCCAAAAGCTGAATGCAAATTGACAGATATTAGCTTGGCTTGCTTAGGAAAACACTGTAGTCTAGGATCAGCTGATATGCTGTTATCTATTTGTCCTCCTGGCCTGATGTCCTCCTGGCATCAGAGACTGCCCAATAACAAAAAGGTCTCTGGGTAGCTTTCCCTCACTGCCAACCATCCAGTTTAAAATTAAAAAAAAACCACAAATCCATGCAAAGTAAGTTCCTCTTTTGTAATTGAGTGCATACATTCCTCGATGCGTCTGGCGGAGCATTTGTTGTGTCCTCAAAATACAATCAGCACTGACAGAAGGATCTTGAAGAAAAGTTTGAGCTATTTGTTCATAGAGTGATGCACCACTTTGACATAACTTACAAGGTATCTTTCAAAGCCCCTGCAAAGCTCTTCATCATTTGTAGAATTTTACATTTTCCCTCTTGGAAAAAAAGTGAAATATGCGTGCCTGATTTCTGTATTGGGAAAATCAAAAAAGCATCTAATTGTTTCACCTATTTTCTCTGCTTCTCTGAAATGGGTCTGACAAACACACACACGCACACACAGGGAAAGATTTAGCGTAACTTCAGACAAAACCTTCTAAAGCAACAAAAGACACCCTGGGGAAACAAGTGAAGGCAATCAGAAGAATAGACTTATGAATAGTTCTCCAGTTCTTAAAGAAAAATCTTCTGATAGAATAGTACTTCAATTAAATAGGAGATGGGGTGGGGAGGGGAAAAAACAACAATAAAATGGTACAATAGGGATAGTACATATATGTTCAGAATTCATTTTTAACTGTAACACATTGAAAGGAACCAGCATGAAACCAAACCATAAAAAACCAAAGCAGTAGTGAAACAACAGTTTATATTACCCTTTGTTGGAGGTCTGGGTTTCAAGATACAGAGCAGTGGCAAAGCATGCTCCTCTAACATGTATTTCCTCAAAATGTACAAAAAGTGTCATTTGCTGGCTATTATTAGTCTTCTTTTACATGAGAATTGACTATTGTTTGAATTACAGAGAGTTTTTGGCTATGTGTCCGGTGCCTTTTAAATATCCCAGGAGGAGACCTGAGGGAAATCCTCAAGAGACACAGTTAGGTCCGCCTCTGAGTAAGCGCACCCATTGGCCCAGACACTTTTGGTCAGATTTTGTGTCCATCCGATTCCCATGCCCTGGCTGCCAAGAGAGGTCGTAGCATTTTCTGTTGGTCAGGAATACAACTTGCAGAACCTGTAGGACGGCGTTGTGCCACAACACTGCCTGTTGTATGGAATTAATGGTTATTACTAATCTTCTTTTATATGAGGATTACTTACCATTACCTCTGTGTGTGTGTGTACATACACACACATACACATGTAAACATTGTTTGGAGAACTGCATCACAAAATTCAGATAGGTGTGGATTTTGAAGGATAGCTGTGTTTCAGTTCTCATATTGTTTGGGTAAGTGCAAATTTGAGAGATTAGCCTTTAAATAAAAACTGAATCAAATTTCTCCCCATCCTTAACCTGGAGTCCTGATCACTTACATCAGGTTGAAGAGGGAGGTGGAGTATAGGGTCAGGAAGGGATAACTCGGGGTGCCTTTTCAAATACCCAGATTTTCCCTTACTAATACTGACAAGGTGTTTGGTGTTATACAAAGTAGTTTTGAATATTCATTCAGGAGAGAAAACAGTGAGTGCTATTTTCACACGTCTTTGCTCTGGCTAAAATGGGGTGGGGTGGGGTGGCACATCTCTCTTATGGAAAGACACACATTCTTCAGAGTGTGTGCACTCTCATAAATCTTTCTTCAGGGAAGATGCATAAGGATTCATTTTTGATGAACTAAAAAGCACAAAAATAGGAGTTGCAAGTCACTTGCACTTCCCATTTCTCTCCAAAAGTGTGAATGCCTGAAGCAGCTCTGACATTAGGTGCATATTAAATAGATAACCACTTGCTTCATGTTTTCTGAGACCGAATAAATGACACACTAAGACTGAAATCCTATACCCACTTACCTGGGAGAAAGGCCCTAATGAATGTAACATAATTTATTTCTGAATAGACATGCATATGATTATGCCTTAATAGAATAATGAACCCATCTTTCTGCAAGTTTTGGAGCTGCCTCTCTCGCACCCCCCAGCATTTCATACATTTCTCACCCGATATTTCATCACATTTTAACAGGCTATTCTCCAGGCAGGTTCTTTTGCAAAAGACTGTTAGAACTACATGATCAAAAGAAAGTGGCTGGCAAATGTAAAGGACTAGATTTTCTTATCTTACTCACGTAGAATGATACTGTATTCTAGGATGCTCTCCTTTGACGTCAATGGATTCATTCATGTAGCTGGGAACGATCTGGCATGATTAAGAGTATCTAGAGCAGCCCTTTTCTGTTAAATGGACATGCTTAGGAATGATAGGGAATGATAAGGCTGATAGAGATGAATGTTGTCTTTATGTTTTAAATGCTGCACCTGTTTACCTTTTCAGAAGTACTATGCACTGTTTGCTTGGAGGGCTCCTGAAATGTCGAGAAATGTGCCAATTCAGCTGTGAGTGGCAATTGCACCACCTGCCAGCAAGAGCAAATGTGTGCAAAAGCTGGGAAGGACTGCAAAGGTACCCCGCTGTGAGATGGGTTTTGCTTTCAGTACCACCACCTACTTAAATATGCACCCTTACGGCAATCATTGCTTCCACAATGATATTCATATCTCTTTGATTTGGAAATTAAGCTATGACTCCAGTGTGTTAGGCATTTGCTATATCCTCTCCTCTATCTTATTTTCTGTATTCCTCTTCACTGAGCTACAAGCTTTTCTTTTCCTCTCCTGTTAGAATGACAGGTTAGCTAAGGCCACTGTATGGGTTGATGGCTGACATAAGCTTTGAATTGGGGACACTGCAATTCACTTTTCTTCCCTTTCTTAGCCCCTACATTACTTGAATCTGTAATGCAGAGAGAAATGCCAGCTTCATCTTTGTAGGGCAGCACAAATGACTAGCTGTACGTGAGACGGCATGGGGGCAGAATCCAGTTCATGCTTGCACTTTGAAATTCCATTTCTCTCAATAGGAAAAGCTTTTTGAAGCACGTGCTTAATCCCCTCTCATTAAAACACATGAGACTTAAAAGTGCTTTTCTTTTCATCAACTCCCCTGAATGAAAATTCCAAATTCTTGCTTCTTAACTCACATTCTTAGACATCATATTATGCCAGTTCCCCAAGAGGTGTCATGCTGAAAACGTTTACGCTGGGTGGAGGTGTCCCTCCACCTAGCCCTGCTGGTCTCTGCCCAAGGAGTGACTCCAATGTGACACCAACATCTTTTTGCTGGTTGGTGCAGAGTTTCCAGTTCTGCCTGCTAAATGGGTGGTTGAATAGAAATGATACCACTGGTATCCCTGCCAGCAACAGCCAATGGAAGTACTCAGGTCGTTCTGTAGGCATGAAGGGGCTGAACCAGCCCAGAATATGCTGCAATCCAAACTACCTCCACTTTCACCACCTGATAGCCACAGCCTTATATAATCCTAAAGTTGGAGAGTTAGAAGGGACCTCAGGGGTCATCTAGCCCAACACTCTGCAATGTAGGAATCTGAACTAAATCATACATGACAGATGACCTTCCAGACATTGCTTAAAAACCTCTAAGGAAGTAGAACCCACTACTTCCCAAGGAAGTCTGTTCCACTGTCAGAAAGATATTCCTGATGTTTAGTTGAAAATTCCCTTCTTGTAGCCATTGGTTCTACCCTGCAGAGCAGGAGAAAACAAGCTTGCTCCATCTTCCATGTGACAACCCTTAAGATATTTGAAGATAGCTATCATATTTCCTCACATTCTCTTCTTTTCCAGGCTAAACATACCCAACTTCCTCAATGGTCTGTCATAAGTCTTGGTTTCCAGGCCCTTTATCAACTTGGTCACCCTCCACTGCACACATTCCAGCTTGTCAATATCCATCTTAAATGTGGTGCCCAGGACTGGACAGAGTACTTCAGGTGTGCTCTAACCAAGGCAAAACAGAGCGGGACTATTACTTCCCTTGAGTGAGACACTCTACTTTTGTTGCTGCAGCATCACACTGTTGTCTCATGCTAAGCTTGTAGTCCACTAAGACCCCTAGATCCTTGTATTACTGGCAAGCTAGGTGTCCCCTACCTTATATTTGTGGGAAGCTGATTCTTCCTGCCAAAGAGAACAACTTTACATTTGAGCCTATTGAAATTCATTTTGTTGGCTCTGACCCAGTTCTCCAGTCTGTTAAGGTCATCATCTTGAGTCCCAATTCTGTCTTCTGCAGCTACCCCTCCCAGTTTGGTGTCATCTGCAAATTTGATCCAAGTTATCATTGGACAACAAAGAGGCCCAGGACAGAACCCTGCAGCACCCCACTTGTCACTTTTTTCCAGGATGAAGAGGAACCATTATCGAGCCCTCTTTATATCTGTTTGGTTAGTCAGCCAGCTACAACAGTTACCTTATTCAGCCCACATTTTACCAGCTTCTCCACAGAAATATCATGGGGGAGTTTGTCAAAAGCCTTACTGAAATCAAGATACACTGTGTTCACAGCATTCCCTTGATCCACCAAGCATGTAACTCTATCAAAAATAGAAATGAGGTTTATCAAGCATGACTTGTTTTTAAGAAACCCATGTTGGGTCTTAGTATTCACAGCATCCCTTTCTAAGTGCTCGTAGACTGACTGTTTAATTATCTATCTAGGACCTTTCCAGACGTTGTATAATCTCTAGGTTGATACAGCAATATCCCTGCCTCCCACTTTCTGTCCCAACCTGGTCAGCCATGCCATTAAGCCCACTGTTCCCTGACCAAAACTTTTTATGGCAGTTACAAAAATTTGAGGCAGATCAAGCAGCATGTAAAATACAAAATATGGGTTTTAAAAAGCTGTAGTCATAAAATGTTGCTTCCTACAACAGTCACCTACAGTGGGACATTCCTCTCCCATGCAAATTGTTTGAAGGATTTTTTAAAATTGATTTTATAACCCCACCCACCTCCTATCTTAGGTGAAAATCTGTTAAAGATCCATAAACTGGAGATTCTATATTCCTGACTTCTGTCACAGGCCATGGAGACTGAGATTGAATACTCAGCCACAAAACCCCAAGAGTCATCCTGGACCAAGTACAATTTTTCATACGATATAAAAGGCAGTGACATGAACTCTTTGGTGAATCAAAGTGAAATAAATTAATATTAAAGGTGAAGGTGCATATTCTTATGTTTGCATCAGTTCTAACTAAATATGGTTTGCACTTCCAAACCCTGAAAGTTGTATTCTAGATATCTTTCTTGCTCATATAGAGAAATCTGATAATAAAAAGTCAATTCTTCTCTTCTGTGCCTCCATTCCCACCAAGAAATAAAGAAATAATATTTTAAATTAGAACTGATATTTAAGGTTAACTATATGGTGATCTTGTGCTTGTCCACAAAATGTGGTCTAAATACTCTTCCCACATCATCCATAAAATCTTGCAGATCTAATTTGAGATGCATGGGTGTAAATGAATACAAAATGTCGCTCTTAATTGGGATGTGTGTCTGGGACATATTCCCTTTAATATGTTTAATAAGCTTTAAAAACTAGTTTCATTGGTGTACCTCTGGGACCCTGTGAAGAATAACAGGGATCTCTAGAAGTGGATTTTTAATTTCTACATGCAACTGAGGTGGAATTAAAGTGCAAAAGCAATTTCAAAGGTCTTGGTATGATGGATGATCTGAAATTGTTCCTTACATTTTTTAAAAAAAGCTTCACAAAACTTTCTTTGTTGCAGGCAATAACAATCTATCCAATATTATATTTCTATGAAGAATAACTTTATGCTTTGTTTTGGATTTATTATTCCATCTTAACTGAAAGGATTAGAGTCAGACAATAAAAAAACTGAACATGTAAACAAGAACAATATCAAAAGAAACCAGTATGAACATTACATCACCTGGGGGATGCCGAGCGTTCAGGAGGAAATGCCATATGAACTATGTAAGTCTGATGCACATGTTTCAGAAGAGAAAAGCAGCAAGCTGCAGATTAGAGCAGTGGAAGGGATTCTTCTTGGGTTCAGTGAACATACCACAGGTTACAGAATCCCAAATCCACAAACATAAGGTGACCATCAGTAACAGTGTGAGTTTTGAAGAGGAGCCAGATGGGAACATAATGACATTACAAAATCCAACAGAAGAAGACCACCAGGACACAGACAAAAGCCCTGAGAAATGAATACCATAAAAAAATAAAGAGTTGAAATCAACATGCAACCAACTGAAATTCAGGAACAAGGGCAATCCCCTGCAGATGTTGAGATCAGATTGTCAACCAGGGAAAACAAAGGCACCCCCACACTTTAATGTCCTACAAAGTAAGGCTGGAGAGGAGGTGGGCCAAGAGGCAGAGATGAGACAGGCTGCTGAAGAAGCCAGGATATCTCTTCCTGCTGCTGCAACCAGCTTCCCTCACTCATGGTCACCCAGAACCCACAAAGGTATGGAGAGGGTGGAACAAAGACAGACAAGGTGAAGAAGTCTCAGGTTGTTTGGGAAGGACCCAGGGAAGGAGAAGACTTAGGGGTGCTGTGGGAAGGCGGGGACTTTAGTCCTTGCAACTGCCTCATTTGGAAAAGTTGCTGTGCTCACCAGGCCTGTGCTGCTTTTAGTTTATTGTAATAAAGAGTTAACATCACCAACTGTCTCCCGACTTCTGCCTTGACACCTGGCCACTTTTTTGTGACATGCAGCCCACAAAAGGTTGCCCATGACAGAATACAGCCTTTGGGCTGAAAATGCTTCCCCATTCCTGCTTTTGCAGCATAGCACACAGTGAACATGTACATGTAAAACACGAGACACAGATGTGCAAAAGCTGCATAGAGCCATACAAACAACAGAGTCACAGAATCAGTAAGAGCTGCATGACTTACATGGCATTGATAAATTGATCTCAGTTCTCATTTTAATTAATATTGGAAGCAAGGATGTGGAATAGATGACTATCACTGAGAACAAGGATAATAATCACTAAAATTTTAGCTGTGATGTGTCCTGATACTTCTTCCCATATCAGACTTACTTCAACAGGCACTAATTTTTGTAAATGTTCCTCAGCTGATCTTCTGTTCTAGCTATTCCAATTAATCTGCCAGGTACCTGGCTATCCAGTTATTCCTTCACCTGAATTTTCTTGTTGTATTGGACACCACTTTGAACTAGTTCAATTATTATTTTATTGTGATACTCAAAACACTATCTAATGGACCTTGAAATACATTGGTACCTCGGTTTACAAACTTCATCCTTCTGGAAGTCTGTTCTTAAACTGAAACCGTTCTTAAACCGAGGTGCACTTTCCCTAATGAGGCCTCCTGCTGCCCTTCCACCATTTGGATTCCATTCTTAGACCGAGGTGAAGTTCTCAAACCGGGACTCTACTTCCGGTTTTGTGGAGTTCTTAAACTGAATCGTTCGTAAGCAGGACTGTTCTTCTACAGATTCCTGATCTCCAGAAAGCTGGGTGGAAAGTACAGCACCTGAGCAACAGAAGGGCAAAAACTCTGAATCTACCTAGAACAGCATGATGCATCTAAATACACAGCCTGCACTGTTTCCTCATAAGTCCAAGCTCCTAAACTGGTGATCTAGCAGTCAGAGCACCCACAACTGGCAACTTTAACACTGCAGAACATGTGGTAATGTGTATGTGTAATGCATATGGCATATAGATGATAGATAGATAGATAGATAGATAGATAGATAAGATAGAAATAGATAGATAATTAGATAGATAGCGCGCCTGCTGCCTACCTTGGATGTGGTAGGCACGCAAATGACCCACTCCCGACGCGGGGAGGCAGTGACGAAAGATAGATGGATGGATGGATGAATAGATAGATGATAGATAGATAGATAGATAGATAGATAGATAGATAGATTTAGATTGACAGCGTTGGGCATACATTAAGATGTGTGAGAGACAACTCATTAATTTTATTGTATTCAATACAAGTGGTGTTCTTTGTCCACATATAAGTGTCTTGCTTGTTCTTTGGAGGTTAGGCTTTATCCAGAACATAATGTCTGTTTCAACACATCTCTTGTCCATGTTAAAAAGACTCTAAGAACAAAGAGAACAAATTCCTAAATTACATGGACAGGCACATTTTAAATCTCACTCCCCCTCCTGAAATGTTGAGAGTTTTTTTGCAGGAAAATCCTGGGATTGGCTGAATGCAGTAAAGTACAAAGAGATATAATCTTCAGGAAGAAATTTCCATGGAAATTATCTTCTGATGCGCCATAGATACACCCCATGCAGCTGAGGACAGGGCTAAGGTGTGCAACTTTCACCGTATTCTTGACCCTTCTGGATATTACTTGGGGAATGTTACTGTCTCACTCTAATGAAATATCTAAGGCAAAAAGCATTAAAAGCCTCCACTCCTTAACCTCTTAATGAGGCCCTATTCCCAGTTCTACAATTCTTTTAAAAAGGTTTCCTCTGCAGCAAAGAATTAAAAACTCTGCTTTCAGATATTCTTCGTTTGCTAATGCTCTGTTCTTGCAATTAATCACTTGAAGATCCTGTTCAGGCCCAATCAGACTCAATTTGTCTATGTCTCAGCTCTCTTCTTCATTACCACTATAACTGTTAATTAATTCTTTGCTCGTATTAAACAGTAGCATATGCTTTCTACTCTATGTAGATTAGAAGGAGTTCACTACCAAAAGACCTACGTATTGAGCCTCCTAATCTTAGTAACTTCCTAATCATCAATGGAATGTTTTAGTATACATGCATTGCTTTATAATTCATATTTGATACTATTTTATTTCACACAGTATATATCTTTGGAAATCATTATATTTTGATAGGACATGGTACTTTTTGTTATTGTAAGTTGTTTGGTTACTTCAGAACTCCAAGGGAAATGACAAATACCGTATGCTGTAGCCAATATTTTTAGGTACTTGGTCATTTTAGGTGGCTGGATCACTTCCTGAACTGATAAGCAGACAAGCAAGAAGAACATGCAACAGAATCAAGAGATAGGACACTTGTCATTGGTAAAGTAGGGCCTGTATTAACTTTAAATGTAATAGACATCTGCAATGCAACTTCCTATGGTGAATGATTTTATAATAATGCATATGACACATATGCAACTAGGGGAAGAGCTGTAGCTCAGTGACAGAGCATGCAGTGGGTCCCAGGTTCAATCTTTGCCATCTCTGGAGAGGGCTGAGAATGCCCCCCTGTCTGAATCAGTGGGTATGACTCTTACATTTGTCATGAGACAAATGGGGGGAGTGCAACCCTACTCGTTCTTCTTGACCTCTCAGTGGCTTTTGATACTATTGAAACTTATGGGACAGCTCAGGGAAGCGGGAGTTGGAAGCACTGTGCTAGAATGGTTCTGCATCTATCTCCACTGCCATTTCCAGAAAGTACTTATAAGGACATCACTGTTC
The DNA here is from genome assembly GCF_965207765.1 of Zootoca vivipara. NCBI lineage: Eukaryota > Metazoa > Chordata > Lepidosauria > Squamata > Lacertidae > Zootoca > Zootoca vivipara. The sequence continues at coordinate 43,798,768 of NC_142583.1, read as the reverse complement.
AACACCATAGGGACTTTCCTGTGATGTGCCCCAGCATTCCATCTTGCCTCACATGCTTTTCAACATCTGTGTTAAGACCCTGGCAGGTGACACCAGGACACCCAGCTCTTTCTCTGTGTTCCAACTGGATCAGAGGAGGCAACTGAGGTGCTAGACAGGTGTTTGGAGGCAGTGATGGGCTGGATATGGGCCAACAAATTTAATCTGGATCCCGAAAAAACAGAGATATATTGCGTTCAAAGTTCTCAAGTACAAGACGTGAGGAGATGGCTTGTTCTAGGCAGGGTGGCCTCAGTGGCTAGGAGTGCACATGTTCAGCTCCAGCTGGTTCACCAGCTATGACCCCTTTTGGACAGAGGTGCTTAGGGCCCAGATCTCTGAGAAACCACCTCCTTCCCTACAGATGGATTCAGGTGTTAATATCAAAAAAGGGGGCCATCTTGCTAATTCAACTACCCTCAGAAGTTCAGGATCTGTTGCCCAGGATCAGGCATTCTCTGTAGCTGCCCCTAGATAATAGAATTCCTTCCCCATAGAGCCACATCTGGCACCTTTCCTCTACAGCTTTCAGCAAATGATAATACACCTCTTTACTCTGGGCTTTGAAAGCTCATATATATGTTTTCAGGACCTACCTATTCCTGCGACTGTTATTTGTTCTGACTGCTTTTAATACTGAATTTTAAAGGATAGTGAAGGGTAGGTAACAACAACAACAAATGTTTGGTTTTTGATAAATAAATAACCCCCATAAAAACTATGATGTGTAAGTGTCTTATTATTGATAAAATATACTTACTTTACCTTTATATCTTTACTATATTACCTATTTATCTATCTAAACAGTCATTGGTTCCTTATTTTCTGCCCTCACATGCTGCCCTTAATTCCTATCCACACTTTCTTTGAAAACAAAGTCGACTATCATTTCCCCAATATATAGGATGCTGCTAGATAAAAGTTTTGTTTGAATTTTTCTATAGTAATTCGGGGAGAGGCAGTATCCAGGAACTTGAGGGAAGCACCATGTGCTAACTCTGTTAAGGAAAAATATGGTTCGAGCTATTAGCAGTCAACTCAGATTGGAGGACTGATCTGTTACCAGTGACAGTGTCTATAGGGATAACAATAATTCCATCTGCACCATAGCCGGAGACTTTAAATCTTCACATTCAGAGTTCTAAGAAAATCTTACAGATGTCTTTACCTCATTATGTGGTTACTGGGGGATTGTCTCATCTGGTGTACTTTGCAACCGGGTATACCTTTAACAAGCAATCTGGCATTAGCCTTCTGTTTCTACCACTGGAAACCAACGATGGCTATATATCACTGGTACTGTTAATTACATTGCTACGCAAGGCATCATTAAAGCTCCAAACACTGAAAGGCACATCAGAAAAATTCTCTTTCCCCTCCCCTTAAGCAAAACTGCATTTAACCAATCAAGAAAAGTACAATAAATCCTGTCCAAGTTTTTTGATACAATGAATCATGTAGGTGAGAGAGATTTTATTTAAAAATTTTTTTTCTTGCAGTCAACTTACTTCCAGGAAAAATATTTCTTTAAAGCTGTAAGCTGACCTCTTTTGATTTGCTTAAAAAATTCAATGAAATAAACACAGTTTACAGGCAACATTGTCAACATCACATCCAACTTGATAGCTTCCAAAGACAGTGAGAACATTAGTTCTCACACTTATCTTTATCACAATTCATATTTTATATAGTGTTTTCCCACAGTGCTCAAAATGTTTCATATCAATTCTCTCTGTAGTCGTTATTATACCCTTACACATTAGGCTTTGGAAGAATGTGCCCTAGCCTGCGCCATAAGATGAAAGGGAGGCAAGCAAACAGTCAAACAAATAATTCCTTCTTAATTTCTTTTATTCTAGCTGCATCCGTACACTGTCTCTGAACACAAAGACTGTCCAAGCATCCACTAAACAGCCCATTGAGCTTTTGGACTTTGACTGGCTGAACCTACTCCATATTCTGTAAAGAACGCCCTGGCACTTAGGTGTGGGGCAAATAACAATTATTCAGAGTCGCCCCCCCCCTCTGAACAAACTATGTTTTTACTTAAGGTTTCGTCTGAATATTTTTTGAGAAAATTTGGGTAGTTTGAGTAGTTATGCAAAAGACTGAGTAGAAATAAGCAGAGATAAACCTGTGAGATGGACCTATTCTAGACTGTTTTTCTGACAATGCCAATACTTATAAACAAGCATCTCACAATTTAGTTCTAGGCCCTATTCTGGCTTTCTTCTGGCTCCTTTTGTTGCAGGACCTCAGCCACCTTTCAGTGCTACAGCTTTTGTAAAGTCTTCCAGGCACCTTTCTGTCTTAATCGGATGTGGGTGGTGTTGTGGTCTAAACCATTGAGCCTCTTGGGCTTGCTAATTGGACGGTTGGCGTTTCAAATCCATGGAATGGGGTGAGCTACCTTTACTTTGTCCCAGCTTCTGCCAACATAGCAGTTCAAAAGCATAGTAGTGCTTGTAGATAAATAGGTACTGCTGCGACGGGAAGGTAAACAACGTTTCTGTGAGCTCTGGTTACTGTCTTGGTGTTCTGTTGCACCAGAAGCAGTTTAATCATGCTGGCCACATGACCCGGAAAGCTGTCTGTGGACAAACGCTGGCTGCCTTGGCCTGAAAGTTAGATGGGCGCTGCAACCCCATAGTCACCTTTGACTGGACTTAACTGTCCAGGGGTCCCTTACCTTTACCTTTACCCAGTGCTTTTTTAAAAAAAATGTTTAGGGGTACTCTCATTTTCCTACTCATATTGAAATACTGTCCCCCAACGAGTAATAATAATAATTTATTATTTATAACCCGCCCATCTGACTGGGTTTCCCCAGCCACTCTGGGCGGCTTCCAACCAAATATTAAAAACAGTACAGCATCAAACGAGGCCAAACTTAGATTCACAAAATGTTTAGGGGTATGCGTACCCCTGCGTCCCCTCAGAAAAAAGCACTGCTTTACCCTTACCTTCTATCTTAATATCTTCACATTTCTGACTCCAATATTAATGACCCTATTTTCTACAGTGTTTTCCATCCTTCTTCTCAACCTTTTAGCCAATCAGAAGAAAAGGCTGCTGGTTAAATGTCTATGGCCCCCTGGTTACTGTGTTTCTAGGCTTAACATTTCCTGAACAGAACACCCTATTGTACTTTTAACCTTCCTGTGGAGTTTTAACCCTCTTGGCCTTTAAAACAAAAGCAACAATTTTACAACACAGGTTTTACAACTGAAAACTAAACATAAAATAGATGAATTCCCTATTCCTTCTCATAGACTCATATTATTATCCTGGCACATTGAAATGTCAGGATTGAAGATAAAAGAGAGCAATTCTTCTTTGGATTCTGTGTCAACAGTTCAATTCACCCTTTCCAACCTGGTGCTCTTCAGAATATTTGGACTATAACTTCCACTCACCCCAGCTGGCTAGTGTTCAGGAAAGAAGGGAGTAGTAGTTCAACAACATCTGGAGGCAACAGGTTGGGGAAGTCGGGTTTAAAACATGTGAAGCAGTGAACTGTAATGAAACTAGAAATGTTCACTATACTCATTAGCCAACACCTTTGCAGAAATGTTATGTAACAACATTTCCAAAAGATTAATTAAAGTTACTTTTAGAATCAAAACATAGTTCCAATTAGGAAAAAATAATGCTTAATTCCAAAAATAGATCATAGTTGTCTGGAACTTAGGAGAACAGGGACTATCATTTACAATAATCATCACATGGGAGAATCTTAACTAACTACTCCTCAGCTGATGCGGCTGAGGATTTAGATTTTAAATTAATGTCTGTGTATGGGTACTATTTTTTGTGTGTGAAAATTAAATTTAACTTATAGAATGTTCCATTTTTAAGTAGCATTTTCCTTGGACTGTAATCTGGTACAAAATTAGGTTTACACAAGATCCAGCACAATCAATCAGAATGGGATGCACAATGGAGACTGTATCCAAAGTCCTTTAAATCATTCAAATAAGTTTTTTTGTATTCCTACCCTTTTAAACTAAAAGAAGTTTAGAAGCAGCAGCTTTGCATATTAAGTACATAGCATAAACGGATCTGCTGGCATTCGTCTGTCTCAAGAGACAATGGAGTGCACCTCTTAGGGTGAAGTCAAACCACCCGAGAATCACAGTGCCTGCTGTGGCTGTGGAGATCAGTACTTGTAACTGCTGCCTCCTGTGATGTTTTTGCTGTCTTAGCAGCAATGACGTGACTTCTCTGGGGCACAAGCCTGGGAAGTTTGTATGGAGGTCCTTGGCTGCCCTTCTTGACCTCACTGATGTTGTTGAAAGGAAAGCAGAGCAATACATTTGGTACCAGCTTGACTGCAGGTTTATTCCTTAGCCTTTTCTTCTTCCAAAGATGTTCTACAAGGCAGTGGCTATAGAATTTTCTTCAGGATTTGCTCCTGAAACTTTTCTAATGAATGCAAGGCAGCAGAGGTTTAGGTTCAGAGTTTTCCTTCTCCTACATGGAATACAGTACCTTACTAGGTTGACGAGCCTCATCTGTCCCTCATTTCCCTCTACAGCACATGCAGTAACCGCCTTCTTGACTGTTGGACCCACTACTGGGGTTATCTGCTCAATCCACTGGAACCTGACTTTGCATGTAGGGGAAATCCTAAACTTATGATTCATCAGCTACCCTCACCTGGGTTAGCTGACCAGTCCAAAAAGCACTCCAAAAAGCCTCAGCAGTGCAGAGGGGAGTTGTTTTCTCAACAAGCTAGATGATATTTAGCTCTTCAAAAGTATCTTGGCCATTTATCATTGCTATGATTCCCACCTGACATACTTGGCCTCTGGAACTTATGGAGATAAGGATCTTGTCTCACCAGGCTGAAAGCATTCCCTACTCCTGCCTTATATCAACTCAGATTATGTGTATGGTGTTGTCTACTCTGACTGGCAGCTTTCCATGATCACAACAGAGGTCTTTTCACAGAGACAGCCTGCTGCCTGATACTTTTAATTGGAGATGACAGCAGGGCTTGTCATGGACATATTGCTCCCTGAGTCAAAGGACAAGATGGTGTTCCTTCCCGTTCCATAAACTGAATGATGCTCGGGGCATTCCATGTAGCATACACAACTCTGTCCTCCAACAGAGGAGAATGGCCAGGGACCTTAGAGAGAACAGCTGGAGGTCCCACAGCATCTGTCACCTCAGGAAATCACCTCATATTGCCTAATGGTATGGTAAGCCTAGATGTCAGGCTCTGAAATGTCTGCAAGGAAAACATGTGATCTATCTAACATAGTCCCTCCAGGGATATGAATTTCTCAAAATCTTAGTCAGCACATTATCTTGGAAGTAAATAAATTTATGTACGGAAAGTGTTTGCCACAGAGTGTTCATTTGGTACCACATAATCTTATTTTATTTCTTAGGCCTTTAATTGCAGTTGTCAAGAAATAAAATAAGGCAGTGGAAGACAGGAGTGCCTGGCATGCTATGGTCCATGGGGTCACGAAGAGTCGGACACGACTAAACGACTAAACAACAACAACAAATCTTATTTTATCCCCCTATTTCTCTCTCTCTCTTTCTCTCTCTCTCTCTCTCTGTGTGTGTGTGTGTGTGTGAGAGAGAGAGAGAGAGAGAGATGGAAGAGTTTTCCTGAAGTTATTTCTTAGGCCTTTAATTGCAGTTGTCACTTATGCTGTTATTTTAGTCTTAGTAATACTCTGTTTAGCATAATTAATACAGACCTGAAGCATTTCTGTTTCTTTACAACCTACACAGTAGATCAAAGTGGAACAAGCTGCCTTGCGTATTATGACACTTTAAAATGTTTTCACTGTGATTAGTGCTTCTCTGCAAATCGCTGCAAACACTTTTGTATTCTGTAAAATAGCAAACACAGAGAAATTATTGTTTTCCTAATGCTGTCATACCAGCAATGGTTGAAAGCAAACAAATCAATGCTCAGGGATGAAATGCACAAATTGGACAGATAAAGGCATTGTGAGAAGTCATCGTGTGAGAAGTTAATTCAGAACATGCTTTTTTACTTTGAAATAAGATTAATTTGTTCTAAAGCTGCCAATCATTGAGCATAGTGTTGGAGTTGGAATGGAGGAGAAATCTGATTTTGTTCACATCTTAATGAGAAACTGCCCAATTCACACTTCTTGAACTAATGCCTGAGCTGAAACACAGCTATCATGGGAAATTCACACATCTCTGAATTTTGCAATGCAGTTTTGCACTCAAACAATGCATACATTAGGGGAAAATGTGCATAAATTGCTCATATTAGTGGAAATAACATGCATTATATTAGGGAAAACTGCTTGTAAAATTGTGTATATTGGTTGAAGCTGCATACTAAAATGTGTTTGTAGGAGAAATTTGCATAAAATGCCAACAAATTCTTTATGGTTTTGTTTTGTTTGTTTTTTAAAAATCACAAATTGCTGTGGAAATATGGAGAACTGATGTATTGCAATGCTCACATGAATGAATTATTTGCAAAGGAAATTTGTCCTACATATACTATAGTAATGGAATTGACAGCGTCCTGTACATGTGTGCATGAATGTTAGTGTGAAAATGTTCCACTGCTGGGAGATAGTGCACATAAAGCTATTCCTTCAGGGACTTGAGAAACATCAGTCACTGGATTCTTTTTAAAAAATACATGGGAAGGTTTTCCTTGTAGGGAAAGTTCTGGGTATGAAATTTCACAAAGCAGCAGTGCCTAGGCATTGAAAAGAAGCATCCAGTGAGCTGATCCAAACTCCCTTCTGCTTCATTCACATTTAATATGGATTTCTGTTGCTCACGGGGATTGTGCAACCTAAATACACTTGTTGAAGATTCCCTATGTGCTGTATATATATAAACTCTAAAGCTGTAACCCAAAGTCCCATTTTGTATTCTGTTTGAAATTTAAGTGAACCTGTGCTGTTGGTCCAAAAGTTCACATCTTCAAATCTGGGTATTTTTGAGCTGTAAACATCGAGTTACCAAAATTCAGATTATTAGAGAAAGTCAGAATGAAATTCTGTAGTTTAAAATCTGACCTGAAGGAGAACTTAGGAGTCATCACGTCTGCCTTCATGCTGAGTTAGGAATAGTCAGAGTTTATACTGAGCTTCCTGGTGGACTCTACTCCTTTTCTTCTGATTGCCACCCAGTAATTCTACCAGGAACCATGCTTTTGACATTCCAGATTTGTCAGCTCTAGCCCAAACCCAGATCCAAGTCTTAAAAGATGTTCGGACTCCTGCAGACCAACATTCTGCACCATCTGTGCCACGGCTTGCTATGTTTTGGGATTCTGTCCTACAATTTTCATGACTCTTAGAGAGAAAACTATTTGTCTTTCACACTCTTCTTGTATGAGTGACACCAGCAAGGGAAGGGAATCTAAATACTCATTTGATGCCAAAACAATTTGCATAATGTTATATGAAAAATGGGTGAGAATAGTTCAAATGCACTCTTTGAGAATATCACAATCTCATTTTTTGAGAACAAATCAATCCTGAATTTTGTTCTTTGAGATATCATGTTTAATGTAGATGTAGTTGGATGCGGGTGGCGCTGTGGTCTAAACCACTGAGCCACTTGGGTTTGCCAATCAGAAGGTCAGCGGTTCAAATCCCTGCAGCGGGGTGAGCTCCTCTTGCTCTGTCCTAGTTTCTGCCAACCTAGCAGTTAGAAACACACCAGTGCAAGTAGATAAATACTTGCTTCTTCTGAAGCGAGATGAGCGCCACACCCCATAGTTGCCTTTGACTGGACTTAACCGTCTAGCAATGGCCAGAGGATTGGAGAAGATCAGTCTACATCCCAATTCCAAAGAAGGGCAGTGCCAAAGAATGCTCCAACTACCGCACAATTGCGCTCATTTCACACGCTAGCAAGGTTATGCTTAAAATTCTACAAGGCAGGCTTAGGCAGTATGTGGACCGAGAACTCCCAGAAGTGCAAGCTGGATTTCGAAAGGGCAGAGGAACCAGAGACCAAATAGCAAACATGCGCTGGATTATGGAGAAAGCTAGAGAGTTCCAGAAAAACGTCTACTTCTGCTTCATTGACTATGCAAAAGCCTTTGACTGTGTCGACCACAGCAAACTTTGGCAAGTTCTTAAAGAAATGGGAGTGCCTGATCACCTCATCTGTCTCCTGAGAAATCTCTATGTGGGACAAGAAGCTACAGTTAGAACTGGATATGGAACAACTGATTGGTTCAAAATTGGGAAAGGAGTACGACAAGGTTGTATATTGTCTCCCTGCTTATTTAACTTATATGCAGAATTCATCATGCGAAAGGCTGGACTAGATGAATCCCAAGCCGGAATTAAGATTGCCGGAAGAAATATCAACAACCTCAGATATGCAGATGACACAACCTTGATGGCAGAAAGCGAGGAGGAATTAAAGAACCTTTTAATGAGGGTGAAAGAGGAGAGCGCAAAATATGGTCTGAAGCTCAACATCAAAAAAACCAAGATCATGGCCACTGGTCCCATCACCTCCTGGCAAATAGAAGGGGAAGAAATGGAGGCAGTGAGAGATTTTACTTTCTTGGGCTCCTTGATCACTGCAGATGGTGACAGCAGTCACGAAATTAAAAGACGCCTGCTTCTTGGGAGAAAAGCAATGACAAACCTAGACAGCATCTTAAAAAGCAGAGACATCACCTTGCCGACAAAGGTCCGTATAGTTAAAGCTATGGTTTTCCCAGTAGTGATGTATGGAAGTGAGAGCTGGACCATAAAGAAGGCTGATCGCTGAAGAATTGATGCTTTTGAATTATGGTGCTGGAGGAGACTCTTGAGAGTCCCATGGACTGCAAGAAGATCAAACCTATCCATTCTTAAGGAAATCAGCCCTGAGTGCTCCCTGGAAGGACAGATCGTGAAGCTGAGGCTCCAATACTTTGGCCACCTCATGAGAAGAGAAGAATCCTTGGAAAAGACCCTGATGTTGGGAAAGATTGAGGGCACTAGGAGAAGGGGACGACAGAGGACAAGATGGTTGGACAGTGTTCTCGAAGCTACGAACATGAGTTTGACCAAACTGCAGGAGGCAGTGCAAGACAGGAGTGCCTGGCGTGCTATGGTCCATGGGGTCACGAAGAGTCGGACACGACTAAACGACTAAACAACAACAACAACAACCGTCTAGTGGTCCTTTACCTTTTACCTTTACCTACTTGGACAAATATCTGTTCTACTTTCTCTAAGCAACCAACTAAGAGATAATTAGATTTACATCTTAATTATGGCCTTTACTAGGCAATGTTTTACACTGCACAAGTTTGTACCGTCTTTATAAATTGCCTCATTAGCACCTAAAGTACATCATGATCCTTTTGTTCTGCCTATTGATTATTCTATTTAATATATTTGCTTGACTATGGCCCATTCGTATACTAAAACTTAAATTGCAACAATATTTTTTTTTGCATTTTATGTCTCATCAAATCATAGATGTTTTATACTATCTTTTTAGCCTTCTTCATTCTGCACTCAGAAAGCTTTTCACAATATACAGATATAAAAAAAGCAAGGGGTTATCCAGTGTCCTCAGTTTATTTTATTTTATTATGTTTTAAAAATCATATAGCTCAAGTATCTTAATATTAGGTTCTGAGCAATTTTAAGCTTTCTGTGTGCTATTCCAAGAATGAAAACACATTCAACACAATATTAAGTTACACCAATGGTTGACCATTGTGAGAGCAGAGTGTTGGGTTTTGAGAGTGGCCTGGGGTGTGGCCTCACTTGTAATCCTACTATTGGGGGACACTGGACAATCCTCCACAATCCATTTCATTTTTAGCCCTCAAGGCAGTGCAACTTTGCCTTTCTTTGGAAAGCTAGGAGACTCTGACATCCCCAATCCTAGCTTCTTGGGAAATTTATTTCCCTTCTATGTTACTTCAAGTAATCAGTCCAGCTTAGCAAGGCCCCCCAAATTGGTGATCACTTATGCCTTGCCATAAAGGAGGAACTGCATCATCCATAAAGAAGACAAAAGAAAATCCTGATTTGCATACAATTTGCATATGCTTATTTATATCTATAGATCAAAATTTAGAAGTTATTGCAGTAATTTAAATAGAAATGCAATACGTTTCACTATAGTGGGGATGACAAGGACCAGGTGACTTGTGTGCCCGCTCAGTCGGCTGTCTGGGTGCTCAGTCTGAGTGCTAACTGTTGGTAGGGAACTTCTACCCTACCTCTGTTCCCATTTCTCAAGGTTCTTTATCAAACTGAACATGAACCGGACTGTCATTCAGATAGTAGACTGTCTATTGTGAAGTTGGACACAAAGAATGAAGCTGTGTTAATGCTATCGGTGAGTCTTAGCCCCAAGAAGCTATTGGAGAATTTTGACTGGATAAATTTGGTGACATGGTTTCCACAATCCACCCCACCTGCAAATACAATGGATAATTTCCAGAAGCTATTTGTGCTTGATTCTATGACTCCTCCCCATCTGCAAAATATATTGCCATATATTTCAAAGTTCTGGTACTATCCTTCTGTTTTGTGAACAGAATACCACTTGTCCCTGTCCCTGTGAAGTGCTGGGTCCATTTGAAGTCCAGCAAGAGAGAATGTAAGGGCAAGGTCAGCAACTGCCCACTGTAGGCTTGAACAGTCAGCTCACTAACATAGCTGCCAAGTTTTCCCTTTTCTCGTGAGGAAGCCTATTCAGCATAAGGGAAAATCCCTTAAAAAAGGGATAACTTGGCAGCTATGCTCACTAACCAGGCTGGATTCAGTGGAGTATGCATGCCCAGTATTCTAGTTTGGTGCAATTGACCTCAGTATCTGCCTACATATTGCTTCAGAAAAAGTATAAGGTTGTATTTTTCTAACCTACACCCTGCATTGACATTTAGGATGGAGGGTTTTTCATCTGCCGTATGTTGCTAGGTTTGTGTCTCCCAGCTGGGTGGGTGTGACAAAAATTGGCAAATTATCCTGTTGACAGGCTTTTAGCTGGCATGAACATTGAAGATATGAGGGGAGCACGAAGTGATGCATGCTTTTGAGCAGCCTGAAGCATTTTTTGAATTATTAAGGAAACCTCCCTAGTCTAGGGCCAGTGGCAAGGCAGAAAATGGAACACACCCTCCCAAAGGCATGTTGCCTCGCTTTCCATCCAAACTGAAAGGGTCTGGGAAACCTAGACATGAATCCTTCAACACATTACAGGTTCTGAGGCTGGGAGTGGTTATCAGAACTGCTCCTGTGAATGGAGCTCACCCAGTGTGGGGAAAGAATTAGCAGCCATGGTGTCAGTCTAGGGAGTTATCTGCCCTGACCATTGCACCATCCCCCATCAGAACTTTGCACTCAGTGTGAGGTCAGAGTGGTGATGGCATAGCCAGTGAATTTGGATGTTTACTGGCATGTGCAGCCCATGTCTTCTACTTATATTCCAATTTCCTGTTCAGATAAAACAGAAATCCATATCTGGTTGAGATCCTGCTCTGTAGTATAGTTAAGAATTACCATTCTAATCAAGAGAAGGAAATCTGTACATTACTGAAACTGCCCACAGGATCTCTGTGTTTTGTATTGGGCAGAAGTAAGCTAATCATTGTGTGTAAAAAATAACAAGCAAGGAATTTTTAAAAATATCTTCATCTTCAACACTCTGTTTTAGACACTCATCTAACTGAAAAGAGGCCATTTCAAATGAAGAATGATTGCCAGTAATTCATTTATGAGTTAAACTAGAGATGCCCAAAAGATATCTGCTCTTTTTGAAGATTCAAAAGGGGGGGGGAATAACCCAAACCATCCAGAAGAGCAATTTTAGATAAAAATGCTTAGATGGATCTCCCCCAACCAACCCCAAAGCCTGTTAATCTCTTGACACCAAATTACTGAAACACAATGCACATGTTAGGGAGGGGAAATGCTTGTTTGAGAAGGACACACTGTTCTTTCAGTGACAAGAGTCTCTAAGACAGAACAAGCAAAATGAGCAATAAGCTCAGAATACTTCATTTATTGATTGCTGAGAGAGTTAAAGTGAGATTTGAGAAAAAGAGCAGTGACCTGGTAAAATTTAAATGTAAGTTAAATGCGCACACAACTATTAAGCTGATAAACTTTGCTGCATGCATAATTTGATGTTCACCCCCCCTTTTGTTTAAATTTGATGTGGGGGGAGGGGGAAAATGAGGGAAATATAAATGATTATTGAAAAGGTCAATTTATATTTTTTAAAAACTACCCTTTTCCAAAATATATCAGTATCAAAGAAAGCTTTGATCAGAAAGAATAGTATAGAAAATCCACAATATCACTAAGCCAACCTTCCCCAACATGCTGCCTTCCAGATGTTTCGGACGACAACTCCCATCATTCCCAGTCAGTGTCGCCATTGGTTAGGGATTATGGGGGTTGAAGTCCTAAATATTTGGAAGGTACCTGGATTAGGGAAGGCTGCTAGATAGTGCATCTAGATAGTGTCTGTCCATGCTCCTAATTTAGTAGCAGGGAACAGCTAATGTGAAAGGACAAGTAGCTTTTCCTCTGGGACAGTCACATGCTAAGGCTATGTGGAAAATGTTTGGCTTTGGGTGCTTTGCCTGAGTAAAACTCACCCAAATCACTTCTAATTACACTAATCTAAGAATATTTACCCCATCCATTATACTTACCACTGGCTTCTGCCAGAATGCAAAATTGCTCAGAAGTTTCACTCACATAGCTTTAGTCAAAATGTTGATTAAAGCTTTATCTTATGTGAATCCTGGGAAGAGAAGCCTACTTGCTTAATATTTAGCTACATGCTAGTTGCATGTAAGTGGATTACTATGGGAAGTGGCCTGGAGCACCCTGAAGTCAGGGTCCTTGATTACAGTCTACAGGTAGATACACTTAAAAATCCCATTATGTGCAGAAATTGTCCGATTCTGGAATATTAAGAAATTAAAGGAATCTCTATTCATCACTGCAGTTTGATCCACAACTATCTGCAATATTTAATGGCTAATCTAAAACAGTAGTGTACAAAGATCTGGTGATATTTCTATTAATTGCTCCAAGTCTTGCTATTGCTAAGAACTGGAAGATGGTTGAATCTAATATGCTTCAATGCTGCTACATGGAAATTGCCATTGATTGGAGGTGGGCAAGGAAACTAAGAATTAAACTCAGAGCATTAAGAAAAGGAACTGAGGCAGACCAGTTTCAAAAGACTTGGCACAGCTTTTTATGTGGGTTAGCAAGAAAATTCCAAATGGGCACCTCTGGCTGCAAACTCTGAGATTATGATTGAAAATTTAGATATGTAAATTTATAAACAGGACTAATGGCATTATATTATAATGGCAATGTACCATTATTTGTCACTGTTGTAGTTCAGCAACTTTTAGTAGTTGTAGTTCAGCAACTTTTAAAGGTTCCCCACACCTGCTATACACAGGAACAGCCACATGGTGTGCAGAGCTCCTCTTTCAACACCAGCTTACTTGTACAGGGCAAAGGCAGGGCATGGCAGGGCAGCAGTGAAGTTCGGCTGTGTGGAAGCATCAATGGGGGCAACCCTTCACTCCTACTGGTGTGGTTGTGTTGCCTTGCCCTGCCTAGCTACTGCCCCATCCCATTCACATCCAGGTAATAGGCAGTGGTACCAGTGCTAGGAGGATGGGTCTGCCATGGAATTTGAATGCTCAACTGTAGACGGACTCCCATTGTTTTGACTAGAACTTCAGCATGCCTGACATTTTCTTCCTGGCTTGTATACTTTGCCTTTTGCTGTTTTTAACTTTCTAAATGCACTTCTTGGGAATAGAAATATTTGAAGGATTTGGAATGAAAAATGTAATCTAATAGAGGACGCATCAAGATTGCACTGTGGAAGTGTTCATTGTAACCAAATCTAATAATGAAATCTCGTGCTGAAATCAAAGTTATGCATTAAAGGTGGAAGTCAGCCTCTGGCAAGGAGACAATTGTACTTTTCACTTCCATCAGTTACCAGGAATATTTCAGGCACAGGCACATGGAGATGGTATTTGGAAGTATACATGGTTTCCATCTGAAGTTTATTATTCTGGTGCCTAAATACATCACATTAAATAAAAAATGGTCAATCAAAATTCCTCAAATACTCTGAACACCTACTTTTTCATATTTTTTGCCAATATATATTTGTTGGTTTAATATTTGAGTTGAATGAATTCAAAAGGAAGAGGGAAACAAAAACAAGGGAGAAAATTGTGGAAGTATGAAATACATTTCCCCCAATTTTGTATTTTTTAGACCTCATTAATTTCATATTATGTTCATTTTTTCTTTGCTGCCATTTCATTTTGCCTTGATTTAATTGCTTTCATTCTCAGTTTACATTTGTTCCTGCTTTTCCATTCATTTCTTTGGAGACCTATCCTATTTTCTTCTGCCTGTAACTTTGGCATTTTCTGTCTAAATGGCAAAATTGCACAGGTATTCCAAAGAGAATAATAGTCAACATGTTTCAGCAGCCTTAACAAAGGGAAGGGAAAATTGTTGTTATCCAGATCATACTCAGAGTAGACCCATTGAAACCAATAGATTAATTTAAATTTGTTGACTTCTTATTTAAGTATTTACAAAGTTCCATACAAAAAACATATAGGTTGAAATAAGTTTATACACAGTAAAACAGAAGAAAAGGCACTTATTTTAGCCTTTTCATTGTGTAATCTGCTTTAAAGGATAAAAAAGGTAATTTAAGGAAAAATAATTGTAGGAAGGAATATTATAATTTAATTTCTCATTCCCAAAAAAATATGAATAGTCATCATTCTATAAATGTATGTATGTATGTATGTATGTATGTATGTATGTATGTATTTTTATATGAGTTCAGTTTACTGATGCAATTTCCCAATTTCCCCCAGTAGTTACCAAATATAACTGGATGCTTCAAGCAAGTCTGGATCCTGAATTACAAGAGCCACAGTGCTATCAATATGCAAGGCGTTTTCTACCCTCGGAAGATGTGAAGAGGTAATCATGTAGATCTAGGCCCTCTTTCAATCAGTGGGTACTCAGAATGTACCCATGGCAAAGAGGAAATCTCTAGAAGCTTTCTGTATGAACCACACCAAATCATAAGCTACTTTTAAACAAACTCAGCATTATAGAGTATTATAGAAAGTACCAACTGTCTGGCTAGAGCAACCCAGCTCCAGATGGTGATTGACACCATTAAAGAATGTAGGTGATACTTTGTGCTCAGAGACCAGAATCTTAAAAATGGAAAGCAGTACCTTGTTAGTTAGGAAGCATAGATGTCAAAACAAGGTTTTTGTCCACATAAATGAAAACACTGCTAAACAACAGAAGGAAGAATAACAGCAAAAAATCAGGTTATTAGGCCTGAAATGGGGGGGGGGCACTTTGATTTCTTTACTTGTAAGCAGAAAAAGAACAACAACTTTTCATATTTGTAACTTTGCCCTTTTGATCACACTAAGGAGGGAACACAAAGAAGTGGTGGAACAAGAGCAATGCTTTATGGCCAAATAAATCATTCTGATCTTGTGTTGCTTCTGATGTTCAGACTTTCTGTCCTTGCTCAAAAGACCTTACATGCCTCTCGCCCTGCCTCCCTTTGACATTAATCTCAGTGCCTTTTTTCTTTTACTCTAACAGTGCATGCAAGTGCCATCATATTTATCTGGCATTTCTGTTGCTACCTATAATGGAAAAGAAACATCTACAAATTTTTCTTCCTTTTAAAAGCTTTTTTGGGAACAATGCACAATTGAAAAACACACAGTTCTTAAGTGTTGAATCCACACATGGACTTCCATGAAAGGAAAGGCTTCTTCCATTCAGGGATGGGTTGAGATCCAGTGGTGGTACTATTGGTGAAAGGTGAGGGAGGCTGTTTTCATCACATTCCCTTGGACCACATTCCATTCTGCAACTTCAGGAGGCAAAATTAGCAAAATTTACTTCCCCTCCTTCCTCCCACAGGAATGTCCCCAGAGTAGAGTTCTGCACAAAAGAACGTCTGGCTCCAATCCTATGCCTTTTGGGCCTCCGTCACCTCGATAAAATTCTGCTCACTCTTTGACTTCCTTTGCATTGGGATAGTTTAATATTCTAAATGAAATACCTAAACAAGTGTTGCTCCATATTGTTTCATTTCAATGGGAAACTAGAATCTCTCTCTCTCTTTCTCTCTCTCTCTCTCTCTCCCCCCCCCCCTGGGTGGTGCTATTTTGGGGACCCTGTGACAATCATAAATTAACCAGACAAGACACAGGATTATGAAGAATCAGGCCAAATCTTTATTCCCAGCAATAGAAAGTAGGGTTGACATGGAAGTAGGGCAAGGATCCCATTCTCACATTCCAACAAGCCTTGCTGTTAGAATGATCACCTGCTAGAGTTGGGGGATTTCTCTATGGGGATCATCCAGAATTGAGTGGTGCAAGCCAGGCATGCAGGGTCTCTTGGGGTGTTCAGCATAACAGATTCCAGCCATGAAGGGGCCCTAACCTGAGTTTATGGCATGCCATGGTCAATCTTTTCCCCAGTCCCCTTATGAAGTTCCCTTTACTCCCCTTTACTCATGCGGCACGGGAAATGCTTTTTGCCCTTGGGTCCCTTTGTGCTCTTTTCTGGCGCTGAATCAAGGCGGCGACCCCCCCCTCCCTTTCTTTCTTCCTCTCTCTCGTTCTTATTCTTTCTTTCCCTCTCCTTCCCTCTTTCTTTTTCTTTCCTTCTTTATTCCTTCTTTCATACTCTTCTTTCTCTCAACTCTTTCCTTCCTCCCTCCCTCCTGCTCCCTCTTTTCTTTCTTCCTTCCTTCCTTACTTTCTTCCTTTCTTCCTTCTGTCCTTCCCATCTTTCTTCCTCTCCCTCATTCTTATTCTTTCTTTCCCCCTACTTCCTTCCTTCTTTCTCCCTTTCCGTCTTCTCTCCCTCTTTCTTTTTCTTTCCTTCTTTATTCCCTTCCTTATTTCCTACTCTTCTTTCTCTCCCCTCTTTCCTTCCTTCCTTCCTTCCTCCCTCCCTCCCTCCCACTCCCTCTTTTCTTCCTTCCTTCCTTCCTTCCTTCCTCCCCTCCCCTCCCCTCCCCTCCCCTCCCTCTCCTCATAAACATAGGATGCTGCTTTATACTTCTGGCCCTTAAACCCTGGAACCAGGAGAGCAGCTCCAGTGAGTCAACCTCAGCCAGTCCCTTTGGTGAAGGGTGTTGGCTCACTGGCAGAACATCTGTCCTGCATGCAGAAGGACCCCAGCATCTCCAGGTACTAGTAGCTCTGCAAAGGTCCTGCATGAAACCCTAGCGAGCCTCCACCACCCAGTGCAGTTACCAAAAATCATTTTTCAATAAATTGTACAATAATTGTACATTTGAATATCTACTTGCCATTATTCTGACTATGTTTCTGCTTTCAGAGCTAGTTATTACTTACATTATTACAAAAAAACAGTAATAATTGAATGCAGTGACAATAATTTATGATAATAAAGAGTGGACACATAGTCCTACAGATACAACCGGCCCTTTGAGGGTGACCAAACTGCTGATGCGGCCCCCGATGAATTTGAGTTTGACACCCCTGTTCTACAGGGTGCCACTGCCCCATGAGATCCCATGAGAAGTTATGAGGGATGCAAATGAACCTTCCCTGCTGCTCTTTGGGTGCCATGCTGCCAGGCAAAGTCATCCAATGCACAGAGTTGTCCAGAGCAAGACATTAAATAGTCACAAAAATACATTTCACCTTCATGTTTTACTCATTCTCTAATTCCTCATATATATATAATACATGTTCGGGTAGATTTTAATGTGGTTGACATTTTACTTTATTTTCAGTGCATTTCTTCCCCAATATTATTTACAGTCTACATTCATTGAGCATGAAAGCATCCAAGCCATGTTCAGTTTTGCATTATCAAATACAATTTTATTCCAGGCATTTGCATGAACTTGCCTATTGACCTTTAACTGCTTCAGAATATATGCTTCAGAATATGAACATAAATGCTGTCACTATTAATAGGAGCTAAGTAGACCTATCCACTATGCATTATTTTATTTTTATTTTTTAAAAATAATCTACTAAAGAAATGTGTGCCTGTAGGTTACCAATACCTGCATTAATATACTTCTATGGCAAATACACTGGCAGAATTATAAAGAGGAAGAGTAAAGGTCACAATAATGAAAACATTTGTAAATTATGCAGGCATTAGAAAATTCAAAAATGAACATAAAGGTAAAGCATGTGTCATTGTGTCATAAGTCCTGCAATCTATAGATTAATGTAGCTAACAAAGTGCTGCTGTGAAGTGTTGAACAATTTTCACAGCTTCAGGAGATGGGCTAAAAATGACTTCCGAGGATTTTTTTATATATATTCGGGGGGCTCAGAGAAATTCTAATAGTTTGAGGGAAAGCAGTGACTTCTTCTTCTTCTTCTTCTTCTTCTTCTTCTTCTTCTTCTTCTTCTTCTTCTTCTTCTTCTTTTTCTTCTTCTTGCAGTTTACAATTTAAAAAGACAAAAATTAATAAGATGGTGACAAACAAAAACCATACCTCCCACTTTAAAAGGATACAGATTGTTTAATTAGCCAATGGCCTGGGAGAAGAGGAATGTTTTTGCCTGGTGCCTAAAGACATGTAACAAAGGCATCAAGTGAGCCTCCCTGGGGAGAACATTCTACAAGCAGGGAGCCCCTGCAGAAAAAGTCCCTACTCATAGTGCCACGCTCTAGACCTCTCATGGGGGAGACACACAAAAAAGGGTCTCAGATTGCAATCACAGGGTCCAAGTTGGTTCATACAGGGAGAGTGCTCCTTGTGGTCCTGAGCAGTTTGGATTTTACACTCTTTTTTTTACTAAAGAGAAATAATGCTTAAAACAATGGCAGAATCCTGGTAAAGCTTTCTAGTCTATGATTTAGGTGTATACTGTGAATACATTTCTGTTCATACAAGCGTTTCCTTCAGTGGTGCATGGAGTAAGGCAACTAGAATTCCTATAAGAATACTTTTTCACAGCTTATGTTGAACACTTGATGGAGCATTGAAGGGACCAGTGTGCACGAGAGGCGAAAATCTCACTCCTAAATCACATGACTGTACACAACAGTATTGTGCCTCAGTTTATTTTATTGTTCACTGCTTTGATAACTTCTGGCTATCTGTAAAATGAATAATATTGTAGGTATCATTGGAGCATAGCTGCCAAGTTATCCCTTTTTTACAGGGATTTTCCCTTATGCTGAATAGGCTTCCTCACGAGAAAAGGGAAAACTTGGCAGCTATGCATTGGAGAGATGAGTTGGTTTATGGGGCAATCCTGAATCGTCCAGTCCATCTGTGGATCTCCATAAATCCCGCATTTTGAATCTGTTTGAAGTCTGTGTTTGTGTGCTTTAATTCCTTTTTTAGCTGGAATGACTCCAGTCCTGTATTACATTATGATGAATAATAGAGAAACTACAGAAGCAAGACTTAAGGGTGAAGAGGGGCAAGACTCTGTAGAGCTTGTAATGTTAGTGCCATGATAGAATGGTGGTGAGATAATGTTAAAAGTGCCCATACTTCATTTCAGATCTCATTCAGGTGCTGAAAATTATTATGTACTAGGCTTTCATCCATATATCAGAGAAGATGCAAGTGGATAGCTATCCATTTTAATGTTTACCACATAGCTGAAAGTCAAATGGACAAAAACTGTAGAAGTCAGGTAGCAGTATTACCGTATCTAAGGTGATAGCCTTTGTCACTTGACTGACAGTTAGTCAGGTCTCTGGGAAGAAATGCTGGATATCAAGGGAGACCTTACCTCCTGACCCTTGTGACACCTCCTGCCTTTATTACTAGCTTTAACAGAGAAGGCAGAGAACCAAGCCAGTTCCTTGAAACTTGTCAGTCTGCCTTTCCATTCCTTTTTTTATTAATCATTAATGGTTCCTCAGAAATGTGAACCTGAATATTCTCTCTGTCCTCTTTTACAGAAACTGGATTTAATACCATAATTCAAATACCAGCTGCAAGGACTACAAACAAAATGGTGATTTAATGATGTATTCTATGAGACTCCTATGTTTTGCAAAATTTTAGTCTTTACTTTTATCTCTTCAGCCACCTTCATTGCATCCTTCTCTCGTAGGATCCATCCCAAGACCTATTGACTTTTTTGTTAAATGAAGGCTTCAAATCAATATAAATTTGTAAAATGTATTCATGTTGCAAAGATTTTAGTATCTGGGGTTTCCGGTTGCAGAATCTAAAGCCATTTTGCAATTCCCTTTTTTTGAAATCGGTATATAAAAAGTAGATACCATACTCTAATAGCAATAAGAGTTTAGAAATTGTCTCAGCCCATTTATAATTTCTACCCCCATTATATCTGTGCATAGTTTATGGCTTATGTTTCTGCATTATACATTTTCTGATCTCACTTTACATAATGCTCTTACTTACATTTGTAATTTATTACTATGCCCCCTTTTACACAAACACACCCACACTTAACCAGCCAGCCTAACAAGTAGAATTGCTATCAATACACATTTTAAAGTGAAATAGACTGGGAATTTCTACAGTAACATCTTAGATTTTTTAATATATTACACAGTGCGTAAAAGTACTCTGATGAATGGAATTTTCCATTGCTGAAATATTGCAAAGTCTAAAACAGGGCCTTTAGCCCTGCTTTATCGGTAGCATTTAGACTTTTAAAAATGAACCTAGTATTTTCTTATCGGGGTGAAGCTCTACAAGGAAAGAAGATTATATGCAGACAAGGAAAAATGCAGAGAAATATCATGAGAAGAGTAGGAAACCAAGATATGCAATGCCATGAAAAGCACACGAATCTGTGGTTCTAAAGATTGCACAGCACAGGTCAAGTGCTGACTTTGGTACTAAAGAAGAATATAGCATTCAAAGACTCAGATTTTCTTAGCAAGAATGGGAGGGGGAAAGTAACAAGAACTTGGTCCAAATAGCTTGAATAACTGGCCCCAGAAGATGTGATTTAAGCTTCTGTGTGGTTCTGTGACACCACTTAGAGCAAAAGAGATTTCAGGGTCACTCATCATTGTAAGCCAAGCAGGCAGTTTCAGTCAAGCAAAGAAGAAGAAATCTACTGGGTGAAGGACACTTGCATTATCACACAAGCTGAGAAGGGAAAACACAGCATAGCTGGAGACCTGGTCTATTTCCTGGCAGTCATTCTAGCAGGTGTCTGCTGTAAATTATGAATTAGAGTGGTGTGTCTATAGCGCCACAAAATTTTCCACCCTATTCACGAGCAGAGAAATTGGGGAGACAAAGAGGAGAATTTCTCCAAGAGTTTCTTTTTTTTTAAAAAAAATATTTTTTATTGAATTTTACATAGAGGAAAAAAAGAAAGAAAAACAAAAACAAAAAAAGATTTTTTTTAAAAAAAGAGATACTAAAATACAAAATGCAAAAAAGACCATGTATATCACCTCTTACATCTTCACTTCCCCTTCTTACAGTCCTTATTGATAATTAGCTCTTACCATTTCCAAATCTTATCTAGATATCATAAAATTACATCTTATATCCCATTTCATAACCTTATTCTTAAATAATTCTTATTCATTGTATATAGAAGAATGAAGAAATGATAGGAAGAAAAACCCCAAAATAAAAATAAAAAGACATAAAACATTATCATATTTTCCCATTTCTAATCCAAATGTTTCGGACTTCCTCATTTTCCCTTATCAATCACTAATTGTTCCTTATCAATCACTAATTGTTGCAGTTTCCAAATCTAAGATTACCTTCTTTCTTCCAATTTATAACTTCTTTTTAACCATTTACCCACCATACTTCTCTTTACCTTTATTACCCAATATTCTCTAGCCTTTTACCCAAAAATATTCATACTTAATTTTCAAAATCTTCTTCCTCCTTTTTCTTCCCACCCTGAAAACTAAATCTACCCCCTTTCCTTGGAATCGATGTCTCCAGAGATTTCAGCCAGCTCCTTATTACATTCCGAGTTCAAACCGTGTTTTATCCACCTATAAAAATCATCTCAATTCCTCCTCACCCCACTCCTGCTCTGTCCCATTCTAAATTTTGCTCACCCCTTTCTCTCCCCTGCTGTTTCTTAGGAGTGGGGGGATGATGGCGCTGGGTCAAGTTTCTCCTGAGTCTCTGCTGAGTAGGTAGGAGCTCTTAGGAGTGGGGTTCACAACTAGCGGTGTCAGTAACACAACTTTTTTCTGTCCCCAAGTTTATTGTTTAATAATAATAATAGCAGCCACCCCTTTGATATATGTTCTATACAATTAATGTGAAGTAGAACATGAGTATAAAAACAGAATAGAAAAAGACATCATTTAAAATGTACAGTGTACCCCTCCTCTCTTATAAATATGTATAATATTAACAGTTACTCAGTAAAATGTGTGGATAACACAGATGGTGTTTGGCTCATTCTTATTCTTCTTCATAAAAACTCACCCTACTCATTTATCCAAAAGGATAAATATTATTTAGCTTTATATAAACATGTAGTCTATTCCCTGTCCTGAAATCCCCAACTCTCTTGTTGCATATTTTGTTACCAGATTCCACTCATTAATGACTTCTCTAAACTTCTCTCCTTCTTTAAGCATTACTTTAATTAAATAGCATTTAGTTGTTCCCACATCCTCCTTATGAGATCTATTTTACTGGGTTTCAAAAATTAGAATTAAAAAGTGGTGAATGTTCAGGGGGGGGGACGACTCCTAACAGTAAAGTTGCCTTCTTTTTCTAAGAGGTGAGGAAAATAAAAATCTCAGAAAGTTTGTTGGTTCAGCTCTATTATGAATGGTTAATTTAACATGTTCCAACCTATTGATTTCAAGAGTTATGATATTTCATGGCAACTTGCCAATCTCATAGAACGTGTCTGGATTGTTTTAAGGTTGGCATGACCACCAGGCAATGTTGTCATGCTGATCTTTTGCTTCTTTCTCCCCCACCCTGGTGTGTGTGTGTTTGATTTTGAATCCCTGCCAGTCCTCAGGAGCTTCCATAACTGTAAGACAACACAGATGTCTGTGTGCCATTTAATGGCTTTCAGGTGAGATAATGTAAGGAGCCAAACACTAGAACTGACAAGTAGTGTGCTGTTGAGAATGGCTGGCAATGAATTTAAGCTATCAGCATTTTTGCCATTTCTCTCAGAAGCATGCGAAATAGAGTCCGTACCCTTTTCAAAGTCCATAACTTTTCAAAGTTGTGCTTCATTCATTTCTTAGAAACAACAAGGTCTGTGTTTTACTGGAGTTAATTCAGTGTTCTGGGTTGGTTTTATTAAGTTGTTACTCTTGATGGTTGTGTCATACATTTTGAGACTCTCTCAAAGATCACCCGAAGACAAAACCTTGCTTTTGCCAGTGTACTAATGCAACACAGCAGCAAGCAAAATCATGTTATTGTTGGTGGTATTCAAAAAGACAGCCTATTCATTTCCCCTCCTTAGCACATGGGCAGAATGTCTCTCTACCAGGTGGGCATAATTAGGCTGGAATATGGTTTGGCTGACACATTACTTCCTGTTGGCTGGATAATTCTTCTGCTGAATCCCAAATAAAAGAAAGAGAAAATGCAGAAAGTGGCTTTGCTGGAGGGTGAAAATGTTTGAAAGTTGTGTCACAGACATGTTTGAACGGGCAATTTTCAAAATTACAAAATTGTGTGTGTGTGTGTGTGTGTGTGTGTGTGTGTGCTTTAAAAAAAGGTCGGGGGAGAAATCCTTGCCAGACACATTTATGCAGCTCTGTTCTCTAGTTAGTCCAAAAAACTTACCACGTGAAACTGAGATTTAGCATTTCAATAGCACTTTTCTATAAATTACAACACAAAGACCCACTCTTCTATTCTGGCATTGTCATGAGGAGATCAAAAACTTTGGCTTGGCAAATATCAAAACTAGAAATTATGGCTACTCTTAATTATGGTTTAAAGAAACAAGCAAGCTATATGAACCACATTTTGAAGTCTTGCATCAGAACATAGTTAAGACTAACCACAGTTTGTTCAGGTTCAAACACAACACTAAGCTGTAGTCAGTTAAAAATAAAAGCAAAGGCTCCTGATCTTCCCTCAATTGCAGCAGAAGAGGTGAAGAGTAATGGAAATAAATATGCATAGAATCATACTGTTTCCCATCATTTCTCATGTAAGCAATTATCTTTGCCCTCATTTCATTCTAGTAGTAGGCAGAACAGGAATATTAAGTATGTGTGTATGTACATGCATGCAGAGGCACACACATACACAAAGGAACGATATAATTTTATCTTCTGTACTGAAAAATGTAAAAGATGAAAAGACTAGTTTTCATCAGTGAAATCATGAATTTCTTTAGTAATAATTGTCTATATTTATACAAGCAATATATAACTGCATATTAAAAAAGAACCTTGAGGAGAATCGGTCTTTCCCCCACATATCTTCTAATTGGACAATTTGGAACCAATTTTTGTGGGCTGGCAAGTCAAGAGTCAATTGCATCCTTTTCTTCTCACCACTGTGGGTTTTCCAGAGTCTTATGGAGCTTATTTATTGTCACAGTTGAGTTAGTATGCTTTGGTTGGGACACAACATTTATAGCCTAGCCATAGTTATGACTGTTGTTGCTTCTTTGCTTTTAGAAGAAGCAGTAAACTGTGGATGTGACAAGAGCATGTACTGTTCCTGTCTAACATCATAATCTAGTAAAGAAGCTGGAAAAAGAAACTCAAGAGAAAATGTAGAGGAAGTGGTTAGTGGGAGAAGCCTAGAACCAAATATGCTGTATCTGTGCATCATAGCCCTAGACGTGGCTATGAAATGCCACATCTTTATTATTCTAAGGAAAGTTGCCTCCTAGTTTTATGAAGTATACATTTTAAGTACCAATCAATATTGCTACCATTCCTCGATAGAAGTCTCAAGTAAGAAAGTTTATATTTATTAAAATGTAACGAATTAGAGGATCTGCCAATTCGCCAAATAACAAAGTGGGGACAGCAGAAATTACCAAAGGGAAACATCTCTCACCTCCTGGGCATGTAAGCCAGCACATTATTTGCTCCTCAGCCAAGGACCATGTCAGCCTTAGGGGATTCTATCCTCCCCCAGCAGCATCAAGGATCAAGGCAGAAGAAAGAAAGTTCATATTTATGGTTTTATTCAGTTCTTGTGGTACAAGAAAACTATCCACTCCTTAACTCCATAGTGATGTTGCTCACTCTGAGCTCCTCCCCTTCTTTCCCCAGCAACAGCCTGTGGCCCTACGGGTGGCCTCAGGAGTCAAACGTCTTTGAGCCCTTTCCTTTTGAATTCAAAGGGAGCGGCACGTACATGCGGATGGTGGTGCTTCTATGCTTTCCAAGTACGTCTCTGCTGGCAATTTTCCCACACACCCTCCTTCTCCTAACACCTCATAACTTGGCAGATGGTATCCTTCTTAACGAGGGTCCTGGTTTGCTCGGGGCCCTGGGACACCCCCGCAGGGTGGATTGTAGCTAGGTGTGGCCCAAGCATTAACTGTTAGGCCCTGGGATCGCCCAGGCTGTTTTGGCCAATCAGGGCGAGCGGCGTGACTCCCGGGACCTATAAAAGCGGCAGCACGATGTGATTGGGGGCACTTGCTTCGCGCTGCCGAACACCCACACTCCCTCCCTAATTTTAGGTCATGCTGCTTTGGCCTTGCTTTGGATTCAGTCGCCTGTTTTGGAGCAGGGGCTGGGTAGGATTTTTTTCCATTTGGCAAATTAGCACTGGCCACTTGGTTTTCGCCTACCCCCTTAGCAATTGTCACAACTTTGTAAGGTTTGGCGGTTAGGCACTGGCTTATTGAAGTGTGTGGGAGGGGAGGTGCGGCCATCACCTGCCCCTCTATGAATAAGGGTATTCCGGTAGAGGAATCTGGGGATCTTGGATCTCATCCGAAGTCCGCTTGAGGGGCTAGGGCCATGCCAGGACCACAGGAAGCCCAGGGTGAGCTTCGGTTGATCTTCATCGATGTTGCTCCCTTGTTTGGTGTTTACCCTTCAGACTACCAGCTGGAGAGGCAGGAGTCAGTTATAGTCTGTTGCCAATGTCTAAGCCAATACCGCTAACTTTGCTATAATTAATAAAGTTGTGGTCTAAAATTTTGCTCAATAACTTAAACTAAAATCTATGTGTCAGTGTGAAGTTATTTACGGGGGAAGGGATTGGGGGCCTCAAAGTGCAACTCTGAGTTCTGCTGCAATTCAATCCTGTATCCCTCTTCTCTTGAAACTACTGGATAAGAGGGGGGCCCCCATTTTCCCCCTCCTCTGAGGGAAGCAAAGGAGGAGGAGGGGGTGATTCCCAGCCTTCTCCTTCCCCTGACATCCCGACTGTTGGGCTTGGTTTAATAAATATTTCCAGGGGAACCTAAGGAGATGCAACCCAAAATAATCTGAGGGAAAGTGCACATCCAAGGTTGTTTGATGTCTTATCAGCTTGGACAATTAAGCATAATGGCTGCTATCCAAGTTGCTGCTATCCAAATTATTTATTTTCTACATTTATTTAATTCATTTATAAGAGTTCTTACTCACCCTTCACCATAAGGTGGGTTGCAGTAACAGAAAATGCAATTATAAAAACAGATGAAAGCATTACAATGATAAAATACATAAACAAATTCCATACGGAACAGGAGAGTACATTAATAGTGTCTCTGTTTATCTATTAATATTAAGATTCTGGTACAAAAAAAGCAAATTGTATAAAGAAATTGAAAAGGTTTGAATAAATGGAGAGAGAAAACAATGTTGCCACATAATTCTAAAAATTAGAATGCTTTATCTTGCATATTCTGTGTTTAAATGGCTGTACTAGAGAGGCTAAACAATGTGTGATGCTATTCAGAGTTAATAAATATACATTTGATTTGTATAGCAAGATTGGAACATAAGAGGGAACTTAAAATTAATATTTACATGCTGGGGCCCTTGCTGACCATTTACACCAGTGAGTTCAGTTTTGTATTCCTTAGAAGAGGATGGTAAGAGCTTCTATGAAACTTTGTAACCATGTTTCAGGCCTCATGAAATGGAAAGTTGATTGACTGCTAGGGAAAGTACCAGCCCATTTCTATACCTCCCTATCCCATAACTGTTCTTGTATGCAGCTTTTAGACAACTCATAAAGCCACACTGTGCATCATCAGAAATTTTAAATTCTTCTCAGAGAGCTGCTTGCAGAGTGTGGTCTGTTTCCTCCATTCAGAACACATTGTTTGGCTTTCTCCACAGATATGTGCCAAAATGGCCTTTGATGCATGCAGAATCTGCCTTGACACATGCAGTGTGAAATGGTCATTTATCCAGAAGGAAGAGTCCACCCTATCTTCCAACCATGTTGCCAAACTCCCAAGTGCCAGAGCCTCAAAATGTCACTTTCCCCCACAGTTGTTCATTCCAGGCTTAGTTTGTAGGGATGTAGTCTTTCCTTCTTCTCTGCTGCTGGGGAATGGGAATAAAAGCAAAAGACAGCAGCAGTTTCAGAGGGAGTAAGCAGCCTGCAATCTACAAAGACAATATGAGACGAAAGACCTCTCCCACAACTTCTGTTCAGATGAATGAACTGACTGAAGAACATGTGGCAAGTGTGTGTGTCTGTGTGTGTGCAGACCAAAACATGGACTTTGTCAGTAGGACCTGTACAGTTCTTTTGCATATATGAGTGTAGGCTCTCTAGGTGCAAGCAGGAGTTTTGCATTAAGCAATGCTCTCCCCTGTTGTGCTTAGGCTGTGTAAATTTAGTAAATGCATATAGAAAAAGGTTGGGGCCTGCTCCCATGATCCAACTCGCACCCGGCTCATTTTCACAGAGTCCCTTCCGCCGTAGAAGGAGGGGAGGTTGTGGGAACATCGAGACTGAACACGTGCTGGGGGAATGGCTGCCATCCTTCCAGCCCCATTGGCTGGCTCCCGGCCGTGACGCTGCCTTGCTGCATCCAATTAGGATGCTCCAAGGGGGCGTGGCTCACTGATTTAAGCGAGCGCGCTGTCGGGATTCTGCAGCGGTAGGCATTGGATTATCTCTGAAAGGTTACAGGTGGGGGGGAGGTTGCTGCCATCATCTCCCCCAAAATGCTGAAGGGTACTCCCTTAAGGTGTCCGGGGTGTGGCCATGTCTGAAGCCGTGGTAGGTGTGGGCCTAAGGCACACCCCCTAGCGGTGGCCACAGGGTGAGTTCCTAGTTGATCTGCATCGCAGGGCTCACCCAACGGTGGTTAACCCTTCACAGACTGCCAGTAGAGCGGGCTGGAGTCGGATATAGACGGTTAGATCCAATGCCTAAGTCAATACCTCTCTACATCCGTAATCAATAAAGTTGTGGCCTTTTACGCCCATTAACCTTATGCAATTTGTCCTGTGTCTTTATTCTCTCTGGGAGGGATCGGGGTATCGCCACACAATATGTGTTGTTGCCATATAGAGGCAATGGCAGTATTGGTAATGCTGCTGTAGGAATCGACCACACACAGTCATCCACACTTTGTACCTCAGTAAGCAATCCTACGTTCTGTACCACAAAGGAACCATATTTTATGTGGTCCCAGAAGCTGTCTATGAGTTCCTGGTAGAAGAGGAAACTTTTCTGATTTCCTCTTCCCTTGTTTTGCAAATGCACATGTGTATGGATAGTTTGCACTTACCAACAAGATTAGAATGCCTACAGTGTTTTAAGAGATTTTAGAACTTACTTGTATCCTTTTTAGAGAGTCATGACAGCAAAGTTTGAAGACTCTTGTGGTACTTGCAATTTGAAATGAAGGTGCAGAATGTGATCCTCACTATTTTAGAAAATATAAATTGAGGTGGTAGAGAATTGTGACGATGCTTTGACTACTTTTTTCTTTTGGGAACATTTCATCCACCGAGAATATGGCTCAGGATATTGGACACAAATTTATAACTTCATAAATTAGAAATGATTAACTTATACATAAATTATAATAAAAAATACTTTTTATAGCCCACAGACATTTCTTGATGTCACATGAAAGCATTTTCAAGGGGAAATTACCTACTTAATTTGATAAAGGTTTTTCTCTTCCTATTTTTTTTACCAACGGGGGGAAATTGAGTATAACAACTTTAAGAGTTCTATCTACTGCTAGCAAAAAGTCAAAGAAATAAAAGTAGTTAGGATTATTTATTTATACTTCTGTAGAAAGGCAATCCAGAATTTTTCTTCCTCTCTATAATCCAGTCAGTTTGGAAGCAGAGAAAAGAGAACTATAAGAGGCATCCTGGAAAAAAGACAGGATGAGAAAATAGAAAAACATGATCTGTAACGGATTTCTAGTCATAGTTGTGCATTCTGTTTTCTTGGTTCATCTTTTCTTTTCCCATTTTCTTTTCAAAAGAATGGTTCAGAATAATTTATTGGGGCAATAAGAAAGGGCGGAGGGGGGAGAGAATGATAGCTTTTAAGTGCTGTTACTTTTATCTCTGGACTGCAGCTATAGTCATTTCATCTACAGTGGTACCTCGGTTTATGAACACAATTGGTTCCGGAAGTCTGTTCATAAACTGAAGCGTTCATAAACTGGAGCGAACTTTTCCATTGAAAGTAATGGAAGGTGGATTAATCCGTTCCAGACGGTCCGCAGAGTACTTAAACTGAAGCGTTCATAAACTGAAGCGAACTTTCCCATTGAAAGTAATGGAAAGTGGATTAATCCGTTCCAGATGGGTCCGCAGAGTACTTAAACTGAAGCGTTCATAAACTGAAGCATGGGTGTAATTGGTTCCGGAAGTCTGTTCATAAACTGAAGCGTTCATAAACTGAAGCGAACTTTCCCATTGAAAGTAATGGAAAATGAATTAATCCGTTCCAGATGGGTCCACGGTGTTCATAAACCGAAAATTCATAAACCGAGGTGTTCATAAACCGAGGTTCCACTGTACTGGCAAAATTTCAGACAATAACTTAACTCACAGTTTCAGACTATAATTTTTATTTATCATTTATTTATTGAACAGATTCATATACCACTTAACATGGAATATCAAAGTGGTTTACAATAAATATAAAACACCCACAATAGCCATTAAAACAGTAAAATAACAGGAATGGATAGGGATGACAACTAGAATAAGAAATCAAAATGACAAAAGATATAAGGAGGACTGGATATTTTTTATTCAATATATGAAAAAGCATTATAAACAAACAGTTAACCTAGCAGGATGGTAAGATTTTCAGCAGTGTAAGTAAAAACTAAATTGTGTATAAGTAGTTGCAATAGACAGGGTGAATCAAGAAAATGCGAGAAAAAGAAGAGACAAAAGGAACCGTGGAAAGAGAGGATGGGAAGTCGGTGGAGGAATGCTTTCTGGTTTTCTGTTTATTTTTTTGTATCTTAAAATTGCTATTTCTTTTCTATTTCCGACTTTTTTTGGTGTGTTCTTTGCATCATTTCCATTCATTTCTTTGATATGGAATTGTATCAGAAACCCAAATAAAAATAAATATTAAAAAAAAGGAATGGAAATCAATGTCATGCTATTATGATTGTTCAATCAGTACAAGCATTTCAGCTTGCCAGGCAGAACAATTTACACACACACACACACACACACACACACACACACACACACCATGTACTGGGGTTTCTCCTGACCCTCCGGAGCAGATTAGGGGAAGGGAAGGAAGGAAAGCCCTGAGGTATATGTGTGTGGGCATACATGACACAAACCCCTACTCTACCATAACACTTCAAAAATTGCTTTGAATATTCCCGCTTCTTGCAAAAGTGGCAGAAAAAGATATGTAGATTTTAAATATAACCCCCTCCCCCATGTACAAAACATATAGCAGGTAAAGGCCAGGTATGTTGCCATTTATCAAGGATCCAGCTAAAGCAGGGAGATGGCTGAAAAACAATCCTTTGAAACTTATGTGAATGGTCCTGGAAGCAAATTTATCCCATCTGACATGCTTTGCAACTTCCTTCCTCTTTTGAAGTCTACATTGTTTGACAGACATTACATGATGCCTTGTATGCAAGGGGAAGATTACCTGGGCAACTAGTAGAAGTTTACAGGATGTGTGTGTGTGTGTGTGTGTGTGTCTAGCACAAAACAAAGTAGGCTTCCAAGTGTCATTCCATATGACGCTTTTAATGATAACATCACTTTCTGAGTGTCTTCACTTCACCATTGTAGACAAAGTCCTCATTAGGTTAATGGAAGATCACTGGCTTTCACCTGCATTTTATTTCCTATAATGAGCCCTTTTTATACAATAAGGTTTATGAAAAGCGAAAACGTTGGCTCATGGGGAAGAGATGGATGAACATAATAAGGCTCCTGTTGGAGGGATTTATGATGTATATTTAGCACCGCAGACAACATAGTAAATCACTGCCACAGCCAATGTGAAAGATACATTAGTTGCCATTTGTTTTTCACCAGCTTATCTGGGTCCTTTTCAAATGTCATTCGAAAGATTTATACAGCAGCCTCATTTTTATATTATTAAAAAAAATCTATTACACATTATAATGAAACCCTAAAACATGGCAAATTATTCCACTTTTCTTTTGTGGTTTCTAACAGTAATATCACACACACACACACACACACACACACACACACACACACACACTTCAAAACCAGCAGCAGTCACTCCCGGCAATGTATGACAATAGTCCAATGAGAGATAACCCCAAGAAACACAGGTGAGAAATAGAGTTATCAAAAGTTGTGCCCCCATTGGCTTGAGGAGATATCCTGTAGCAATAATCAACAGGTGTTGTTTACCAATGTTTAGTCATGAACCTTCATTTTCTCATAAATGTGGGTCACAAATGAGGGAGCACAATATTCCATATTTTAGAGATAAGGTTCAGGTTAAGACACCAAATTTTCTGGAAATAAAGTGGTACCTCGGTTTAAGTACACAATTGGTTCTGGAAGTCCGTACTTAACCTGAAGTGTACTTAACCCAAAGTATGAGTGTAATTGGTTCTGGAAATCCGTACTTAACCTGAAGCGTACTTAACCTGAAGTGAACTTTCCCATTGAAAGTAATGGAAAGTGGATTAATCTGTTCCAGACGGGTCCGCGGAGTACTAAAATTGAAAGTACCCAAACCGAAGCGTACTTAAACCAAGGTATGACTGTATTGTCATCATTGTCCTGTGTATGTCGACACGGAAGTATAGCCAAATGAGCTCAGTGATACTTTCCTGAACCGTCCAAGTTACTATGCATAAGATTGAAGTTGGACAGTTTACCACACCACCTAAAGAAATCCACCCCCCCCCAAAAAAAAGGACCTCTAAAAGGGGCAAACTTATTTCTATGCAGTTTGATTTTATAATGTGATAGTATTTTAGGGCACAATCCAAACTCACTCCTTCCTCTGGTGGGGTTTTGTGGATTGGTGAGGCCACTACTGTATATGCAGATGTGCTACACATAGTGGTCATAACAGAAGTTGGGGGGCATGGTGATTTGGCTTAATCTGCTGTGAATGACATCATGAGATGGCATGATACACTGCATCCCAAGCTGGTTCAGCCCCAGCCCGTCCCACCCTTGGAACATCCATTTTGGGGGCTTTCCACTGTTTCCCACAGGCAAGGATCCAATGAATGAGCCTCATGCTTACCTGATCATTTGGTGACTGGTGGGAGGCCAGCTGACCTGGGCAGAGGCAGAACTCCTCCTAATTTTCCCCACTGCAAGGTGTAAGGAACAATTGTTCTCTTAGATCGACAGTGGATTTGTAAGCTTATCAGAACATGAGCCAATAGACATTTTAAAAATAAAATGAATTGTGATCTTCGCAAGTCCACATCTAGCCTAGGATCAATCTTCATGGACAATGGATTCCCAATTAATGGAAGGGAGCTTTCATAACAGATAATTATTTTGAGCACATAAGGGTGGCCCTTCCAATGTGATCACCAAGAAATTATTTCATCCAGGAGCAATTGACCTTTATAGTCATTATGGCCCCAAGATTCTAAACTGTATGATTCTGCCAAGGCTTCAGCTCGCTGGAACTCCCAACAGATTCAACCATCACAAACTCAGTACACACTCCAAAATCAGTAATTACATAATGTGTTCTGAGAATGTGATAGAACGCCTGAAGCCAAAGTCATGTTAAAATCAATATGATGTCTCACAAGCAGTGATGTGCCTTTTAAAGGAAGAAAGTGAAACATGAAATGATTGCAACAGAGCACTTAAAATGTCTTACATTACAGCTACAAAAGCAAAATTTGCAACTTGACATGGCCAAGTAACAAGTTATGTTTTCTCTTCCGTTATGGCTTATGACGTAATATCATTCTTATTTTAACAATATGTCACCGATCTCCACACACTGAAAATGTGATAGATTTAATTGAATGCTTTAAAAAATGAATGAATGATTAAATAAATCATAGAATCATAGAGTTGGAAGAGACCACAAGGGCCATCTAGTCCAACCCCCTGCCAAGCAGGAAACATATATAAATATAAATATAAATAGATAAAACAAAGACACCTCCATTTCAAATAATTCACTTACATGTTCAAATCATTATTGTGCAGCTGAATGATAAAATAGTAGTGGAAAAGAGCTATGAATATATTGAAAAAATGCTATTGGTAAAATAGTAGATATATCTTCAACTGACAGTAACAACTAGCAAAATAATGAGAGCAATAATTTCCTTGGCTGACTCGTGAAAAGTTGAGTGGTGACCAGTGCTGTCATATGTGCTCTTACCTGAGACACAGCTGATAGAGCCACTTGGTACATAAGGAGAGGGATGGAGCCAATATCAATGAGAAGCAGGTGCTGGTTGGAGATTCAGCCAAGCCTCAGTGGACCACTGCATGGAGAACAGCATGTACATCCAGCTTTGTTCAAATTAGTGACATATCCAGCAGGTCCTTTCTC
The DNA here is from genome assembly GCF_965207765.1 of Zootoca vivipara. Classification (NCBI taxonomy): domain Eukaryota; kingdom Metazoa; phylum Chordata; class Lepidosauria; order Squamata; family Lacertidae; genus Zootoca; species Zootoca vivipara. The sequence goes on along the minus strand of NC_142583.1, from coordinate 43,764,802 downwards.
TGCTAGGCACAAAGGATGGGTTCTTGGAGCGGCCTGCTTGCACATTTCACACCTCCATTCTCACAAGCTGGAGAAACCGATGCCTTATTTATACCGCTATATATCTGTCGATCTCAGGGTGGTTAACAACATAAATTCATAATATAAAAAAACACAGGAAAAAACCAAAGGAAATACAACCGAATAATCTCCTCTTCCATGACATCTTTTTAAAGGGCATCATATGTCAATGATCCAAAGGCCTGGTTAAACAGGAATGTTTTTGCCTGGCACATAAGTTGTAGAATGAAGGCGGCAGCCAAACCTCCCTGGAGAGAGCATTCCGCAAATGCGGAGCCATTGCAGAAAAGGCATGTTCTTGTGTTGCTGTCCTCCAGATCTCTTGTGGAAGAGGCACATGAAGAAGGGCATCAGAAGATGATCTCAGGGTCCAGGTAGGTTCACATTGAGAGAGGTGGTCCTTGAGATCCTGAGCCATTTAAGGGTTTATAGGTCAAAACCAGCACTTTGAATTGGGCCCAGAAGCTAATTGGTAGCTACCAGTAGTACAGTCAGACCAATTGGATATAATAAAAAATATTAACATCTGAATAACAGACTGGCAAGTGAAATATTGCTAGAAAATGTTTTAAAACTTCATGTAAATTGAGCCATGACTAAAAAATTCTGAATTAGCTGCAATATCTCAATAAAATACTGTAAACTATTGAAGGAGTAGCTCAAGGAAGTTATCTTCTGCATGCTAATAGAAAATTTACTCAATGAATAAAATATTAGTTTGTATCTTGCAAAGGTAGAATGTAATATACAATAGTGTTTCTTAATATTATTATCTCCTTATATGAATTGATAGTGCTGTGAATCTTTCACCTGAGAAGCTTAATCTTGTTTTTGTCATCTTGTTTAACAACAACAACTAGAATTATACAGCCAAGGACGGCTCTACTACGAAGAAATATTGGAAAGGTTAGAGCTACTGAGTGCAGAACTGAATAAAACAACAAGAGATATGGTTCCTTCAGAGAAAAGTAAATCACATTGAGAAATATATGTTTTTACTTTTCTTCTTTAATTTCAAAGAGGGAATCCAACCAAAAGAAAACACAGGTATTTCTCAAAGACAAATATGATAGTAGCTGTAGTATCAGGGTCATAAATGTGTCATGATATTATATTGTATTATTACAGTGCCATAGACATAAATTTATCACCATCATTATCATATACACAAATAAAATATAATAGTAGTGATAGTAGTGTTGTTGTTTAGTCGTATACTCATGTCCACCTCTTCATGACCCCATGGACCAGAGCTTGCCAGGCACTCCTGTCTTTCACTGCATCCCACAGTTTGGTCAGACTCACGTTGGTAGCTTCGAGAACACTGTCCAACCATCTCAGCATGGAAGAATGTGTGATTATTTCAATTACATGTGCTTTGATGAGAGCACAATCCTAAACACAATGAAACATCAGCTTACATTTAAAGTTCCAATGTACTAGCAAAGACCTCGGAAAGCTCCCAGAGCATTGGTGTTCCACTAGTGGCGGGTACAGTTTGGGGGCCAGCCAAAAAAGATATGCAAAATCCCAAGTCCCTCATCGCTCCAACACTCTCCACCAACCCACAAAAAGTGCCAGCTCTGGATCCTTGCGCATATATTGCACCTGCCACGATCCTGGAGATCTTTTAAACATTTATGCAGTATTGCTGCTGCAGATCATTGTAGTGTTGATGTTGAAGAAGATGACTTAACATGCTTTGGCCACACATTTCTCACTAAGTCTGGCCCAGCTATGGTCAAAAAATTATCAATGTTCAGCACATGTCTCAAGCGAGCAAGTACCAGCTAGGGTCCCAGTAAGCAGAAAGCATAGTCATTGCCCTTTCCTCCTTCATAATAATGGAGGGAAATCAAGACCAAGCATGGCAAGTTGCTCTGAAGCAGAACCATAGCACGGTTTAATTTCATCTAAAATTATATGCCTGCCATTCTCTGCATTACTCATAGCAAAGTTGGAAAATTCATGTCGGGGTGCTTTATTATCCGGAATAGTGCCCCCAAGTCTTCCATTGTTTTTATTTATTTCCTGATGGTATTAAAGTCTGCATTCATCCCTTAATCCATTCATAGCTTTTCATAGCAAATCTTCCAATGGTACGTGCCAGAATTGCCTTATGATGACTGGAGGAATAAAATGAATGTGTCCCTCCTACTAGCATTTGACTTACTGACACAAAGATAGTTTTGCATGATTGAAATTCTTTATTTATTTCTTCCAATGGTTTCCAGGGATGAAGCTTTAAGATTTACATAATACATCTTCCCAATGACATTACAAGAACAAATTAGTCCTAAAAACACTTGAAAGCACTATGCGTAGGGTGGGAAATTGGATTCTTTATATTGAAGTACAAACACAGAACAAATATGAAACACAGCATTCATATAAACAGGCACACATACACTTAAGAGATAACATTTGATTTACACTGTTAAATGTAGGCAACATTAATCACAAGGTGTTGGTATGATTGCATTCATAGTAAGATATAAGCTTGCAATATTTTGCATGAAGGTGGATGGAATATAAAATGAGGTCACAGTGAGCTTGTTTGCATATAGCACTAACCCACAGTTTTACCCCTAACAGTGGCAACACGAGCAGATGCACAGGCAGTCTGGCCACCATTTTGGAACCTCCAAAATGTCCAAGGCTTAGTATCATTCCAGGACATTGTGGGGAGGAAATTACAACCACTACCACCCAAAATGATGGCAAAATTTGCCTAACCGCCAAACCTTACAAAGTTGTGACGATTGCTAAGAGGTAGGCGAAAACCAAGTGGCCACTGTCAATTTGCCACATTGGAAAAATTCCTACCCGACCCCCATTCCAAAACAGGTGACCAACTGAAGTCCCATGTGTGTTAATAGCTTCCTATGTGAGAATAGGAACTGCGGGAGGCAGTGGAAGACAGGAGTGCCTGACGTGTTCTGGTCCATGGGGTCACGAAGAGTCAGACATGACTAAATGACTAAACAACAACATGTGAAAATATTCCACAATGTGGCCTTGAAATTTGCCACCACACATCCATTTGATAATTGCCGTGCTATAAATGTTTCATAAATATAAGGCTTAATAAAGCCATCAAATGACTAATTAACAATGGTATTTTTCAATTTATGATAGCCATCTCTCTGAACTCAGTGAAATATGTGAAAAAACACACCCCTGAATAACTAGTATTTTACTCACTTTGCATTTCTGGATAATATCACAATGGACTTGCAGTGGGTGTGGGTTTGGCTTATTGCCATATGCCTGCCCAAGAATTCATTTTGGTGCTAGTGTTTGACTGACAACTGCAGGTTGCCAAGTGATTTTTGTTTTCCACCCCATCTGCTAGAGTCTATTAATTCACATTTATGTCTCAATGCTGGTGCTTTTCCTTTCCAGATGGCGTATGCAGAAATCAAGTCTTCATGGTGCGATACAAAATAGTAATGTCTAACACGTTCTAAAATAAATTAAATCCAGCATAATAAATTTTAAAAAGAGGCAGCAAATTTGTAGTTTAAAAAAGTTTCAGATTTTCATTTTATGTGTTGTAATGAACTTCATTGCATCTGCCTTTGATTTACAGCCTCGTATAACATTAGGATGCTGTTTATCAGAAGCCCTTTTCCTAATAGGGATTTTTTTTCTAATTTGCCCAAATGAACATAGGCTAACTAAAAGACAATTGAATAAAAGAAATGAAACCTTCAAGAGAAGACTCTCTGTCAATTCCTGTAGATGGGTATGCACTACAATAGTGTGGACAGAGTAAGTTGATAAAACTACGATGACATCCTAAGCTTGGCAGGTGGGGTTAGTTCATCTTAAACTGCTGACTTTCAACAGCAATTCTTTAATAACAATTTATTACAGGGAATCAGGTGCACAGGGCTGAATTGACCTGGCATAGGATATATAGAGATGAGCTGATCACTTAATTCCACCCCATTTCACTCTCACAGAGCCTCAATCTATTCCATTTTTTTTTAAGGACAGATAAAAGTCTGCATTAAATTTAACACTTCGTATGCACTCTTTACTCAAAATCCGCACTTGCTTTATGCATCTACCCATACAATACACATTTTGTATTATGCATCTTTTGCATGAAATATGTATTACTTTGCACACCTTTTGCACACTGGAGGTGCATTTCAAAATCCAGAGAGTTTTTCATCTAACTGGGAATTGTGCTTTGATGTGTAACTGTCAGGGTGCTGTTGACAGCTGTGGCCGATTCCCAGGAAGGCAGTGAGATAGGGAAACAGCAAGCTTTTTCAGTTCTGTTTATTAACACAATTTACACAAATACAAGGAGAAACAAGGAGATTAAAGGTATAGAGGTGAGGCTTCTATCATACAAATTAAAGGCATTTGCAGATGATGTGGTGTTAACATAGGGACAACCTATAGCTAGTGTCCCCAAGGCATTAGAAGAAATTAAAAGATTTGGAGATGTGGTGGGCTTTAAAATAAACACAGAAAAGATTAAAATGCTGGTGAAAAACATGGATGACCAGTCAGAAAAGGTTTTGGAAGTGGAGAGTGGCCTAAAAATAGTTAAGAAGGTGAAATATCTAGGGATCAGGTTGATGGTGGAAAATATTATTTCAAGGTAACTACAATAAACTATGGAAAGAGATTTAAAAAGAGAGATTTGGGGAAGGGTGAAGTTTTCCCTACTAGGGAGAATTTCAGCTATCAAAATGAATGTGTCCCCCAAAATTTTGCCTAAAAGAATGGAAAAAGGATATTTCTAAATGTTTTTGGCGGGGGGGGGAGCCATGAAATAAACATTAAAACATTGATTGATACAAAAGAAAGAGGAGGCTTTGTCCTGCCAGACCTACAATTGTACTATGAGGTGGCTCGTCTGTGTTGGCTAAGGAAATGGATTGTATTGGAGGATGCACACATTTTAGACCTGGAAGGCCACAACATGAAGTTTTGTTGGCATGCACATCTTTGGAAAAGCTAAAATATATAAGAGTTTTATGGTTTTTTTTTTGAATAATTTTTATTAATTTTTAGAAAAAAACACATACAAAGTATACAACATAAACTCTGTCCCTTCATTTTCCCTCCACCCACCAGCCCACCTCTGCCACCAGTGAGCCCCATGGGTATTGGGGAACAAAGGGGTCCATTTTAAGCTGGGTTTGACCTCCCCCCTCCTTCCTCCCCCCTCATCCCCCCCCTGCCACTGAGAGGACAAAGGCGGAGGATCTCTGGGGATTGGCTTATCCCCCAGCTATTTCTTCACTGTACTGGAAAAAAGAAAAACAAAGGAAAAAGGAGAGAGAGAAAAAAAAAAGCAAAAAATATGAGAAGGGGAAAAAAAGGGAAGGAAAGAAAAAAAAAGGAAAAAAGAAAAATATTAGTGGCTTCCACGACTCTCCTCCTCCTGGATTTCCCAACCTCTTTACATAGTTATGGCGGGTTTTCTAATCCAATTCAGAATCTTATTCTTATAATATTAACACAATCCTCCTCCTTCTTCATGCTGTCCCCCTCTGAGCCCCCCCCCTGCCACTGGGGTAGCCCGAGGAGTCCAGCAGTCAAAAGGTTCCATTTTTGTGTCTGGGTTTCCCTCCACCCTTCCCTCTCCCCTCAAGGCACCCCCTGCCACTGGGTACCAAGAGTAAGAAGGGGGAGACAGGCAGTTTTCCACCCAAACACCTGATCACCAAAATTATTCAAAAACAGACTCTAAGCATATTTCCTCAGCCATTCTTTTTACTCCCTCCAGAAAGCTCTTAACCTTAAACTATAAAAATCTCTCCTCCCCCCCCCCCAATGTCCCTCCTCCCAATTGGATCAGCATATCCTTTTAACAGGCCAAGATTCCGACACCGTTATTCATAGACCAAAAACAGTACCTTAAACTAAAATTTTTACCCCACACCAATTCTTTCCCACATCCACTTCCAGACCTCTGCTCCTCCCTCTTTCTGCCTTTCCCTCCCTTCACTAACACCATTCAACATTTCAGTCTCTCCAGGATTTTCACTTCCATCAATCTTCTCTTCACTTTGCTTCTCCTTGTCGGCCTCATCTCTTTGTTCTGATCTTTGTTTTTAATCATCCAACACATATTTTTTATAGTCTGAATCAGTCTCCAAATTGTCCTCAAATTGTTGCTCCTCACACACAATCTCATAATCAAAATTGTCCTCTAAATCTTGCTCTTGCACCTCATTCTCCTTTTCTGTTGGATTGAAACATTGCCTTTCCTTGTAGATATCTTCCCATGTTTGTAGATAACCCAGCACAGCTTCCTGGAAAGCTCGAGAGAATTTTGTTTTCATAGCTCACTTGACCACAGGCAGACCAGAGATAAGGGCAGAAGGGTACTGGAAAATTCCTCTCTACAACGTTTTCGGCTCCATCTTGGCTGTTCTTATCCTTTGTCTTTAACCTCATCAAATTTCAAATTTACAGTCCGCTTAAATCCTTTTAAAAACTTTTGAATCAATTTTTCCAATTCACAGGAATAAAATCGTCTTTCTTAGCCCTTTAACAATTTGACAGCTTTTGATAGCTGTCAAAACGTCCTCCCCCTTGTTGCTGCTGAACCTCAAGGGGCAACGACACCGGGGGGGCTGGGGAGGTTTGGAAAAGTCTTTCTTTCTCTCGGGTCCGCAATCTTGAAAGAAGTTTTCCCTTTTCGGTTTGGGAATATTTAATGCGCCTCCCGATTGTCCATTTGGAAGAGATCGGCTTCCGTTACTTTAGAATCGATCCGAATAGAGATTTAACTTACTTTGAAGAAGTCTTTTATTGCCTTCTTTTATTGCCTTTTATTGCCTTTTATTGCCTTGGAAGAATCCGCCGCTTGCAGGCTGAGGACTCGGAGCTTCACTTCAAGGAGGTAAGATGAAACCCAAAAATGGCTCCCGCGACTCCACTCCGCTGGCTCTCGATTGCTCTACTGAGCTCTCAGGCAGCAGAGGATTCGCGTTCGGAACAAACAGCTGGGCACTATGTCACCGAGACTCTCTACTCGGTTTTTTTTCGGGGAGTCCGCTCGCTCTGCGGACTTCCCCCCCCTCCACGAAGCCAGGGACTTCAGAGCACGAAGTCCCTGCGTCCAACTTCACCAGCACGACGAATCGGAAGCCTATATAAGAGTTTTATGAACCATGTTATCAGGAGAAATTTGTATAGAGTCTGGGAGAAACACACAAAAAAGGTTGGAAATAAAAACACCCCTATAGTTGTCGCCAATTGAAACAATTACAATCAAACTAATAAACATGGATAGATGGTGGGTAACCTATAGAAATTTTTGGGACTTCTCAGGGAGTGAACCCTGATTGAAACCACTGGAAGAAGTAAGGGGCCAAGTTACGGATTGGTTACAGTATCACCAATTATGTTCTATGTTTAAATTAGATAAGAAAAATGGCTTTTAGTACCACAACTCAAAATTTGAAAAAGGTTTGTTGACAAACAAGGAAAAATTATTGTCCCAAATATATAAACTATTATTGGAATGGGAAACAAAAGATGAGCTGGTTAAAGTGTCAATAACCCAGTCGGCAATAGATATAGGATATAATATAAACTTAAACCTCTGGGAGAAACTTTGGAAGAATGTCAAGGCGGATTCGGAGGAGCAATGGACAGAAGAGGCAGAACAGGGGCTCAGGGATGCTGCAGAGCCCACAACTGCCCAGAGACAGAGGAAGCGGAAGAGAGGGCAGAGAATAGCCAGGGAGAGCAGGGGCTCAGGGATGCTGAGGAGCCTTGCAACCACCCAGAGGCTTGGGAAGGAAGCTCAGACTCAGGAAGGGAGGGGGCTTTCAAATCAGCACAGACAAGGAGGGAAATGAAACGTAAGGATCAAAGATGTCTTGCACGATTCCCACGCCTACTTTGTTGGTGCGGGAATCATAGGAAGCCACTCCCCGAATCTGACTGAACGGACGAATAATTACTCGGACGAGTAATTCTGAACTGTAGCTGTTTCTTATATATATGTTATAATGACTGTAAATAGCATGCTGATTGTGCCGGGTGTTACTGCGAAGGGGAAACACCACCTTTACAAAGATTGATCTGAAATTTACTGCATGCTACACACTGAAAGAGAATTATATGAAAATGATCCATAGATAGTATTTAACTCTGAGTAGATTGGCTAAGATGTATAAAGTGGAATCAGACTTATGTTGGAAACTTTTTTATATGGTGGACATGCAAAAAAGTTAAAGTATGTTGGGAAATGATATATAATGAGATGGAAAAAAAATGTTTAAAACAACTCCCCCCCAAAACAAGAACAAGAACAAGAACAAGAACAAGAACAAGAACAAGAACAACAACAACAACAACAACAACAACAACAACAACAACCAGAGGCATCTCTGTTAGGGATTATTCAGACAGAGGTTTCCAGGAGTCAGAAGAACTTATCCATGCACGCAACAGCAGCGGCTCGGATTTTGTTAGCCCATAAATGGAAAGTAAGAGAGATCCCTAGTAAGGAAGATTGGCAACTTAAGATGGTAGAAATATGCAGAATTAGCAGGTCTAACAAGTAGAATAAGAGAACAAGAAGAATGGGTATTTAAAGAGGAGTGGAGATTTTTTGTTGAGAATATTGAAAATACTTGTGCACCGTTGGCAGTATTAAAATAATTCAACAGTATAACATATTTTGAACTGATGTAAGATAGGAAAATTAAATTAGAGGGATATATTTAAATACGCAGGAATGGTGGATAAGTTAAATGAACCTTGCAAGGGGAGGAAGGGAAGTCAATGAACGCATGGTATAATAAAAGATGCTTTATTTGAAATGTATAATTTGAAAAATTAATAAAAGTTATTATTTTTTATTTTAAAAAATACAATTTACAGAGACAAATTAAATATGTACTGTAATGCCTAACATTGCCCTGAGTGAAGCTCCACCCCCTTCTTCATTACTTCCCTATTTATCTTACTCCTCCTCCTGCCTCTGACATTGACTGGTACATGACAGTTGCCTCAGAGCTGTTCTGCTATTCTCAGTGAACGCCTGAGAAGGATTGAATGAGATGCTGTCACTGGAGAGTATCCCAGAATCCAAGCAAACCATTTCACCCCCACCCCTAATTATGGCACCTGAATTTCCACTAGTTCCGTTAACCAAAGGTTTGCCAAAGGTTTGCCATGCAGTCTTGTGTCATTTATCTGATGAAAATGTTAATGCTGATGCAGTAGCCTTGTATCATGGTGCTGCATCTGTGTAAATATATTGACACCTGAGTCAACTTGTCATGGCCCAAGTTATGACCTGGTTTCCCATCTCTCAAATTTATGTGCTTGTGTGCATTTGTTTAAGGGACGCAGGTGGCGCTGTGGGTTAAACCATTGAGCCTAGGGCTTGCTGATCAGAAGGTTGGCGGTTTGAATCCCTGTGACGGGGTGAGCTCCCATTTCTCGGTCCCAGCTCCTGCCAACCTAGCAGTTCAAAAGCACGTCAAAGTGCAAGTAGATAAATAGGTACCGCTCCAAGCGGGAAGGTAAACGGCATTTCCGTGTGCTGCTCTGGTTCGCTAGAAGCGGCTTTGTCATGGTGGCCACATGACCTGGAAGCTGTACGCCGGCTCCCTTGGCCAATAATGCGAGATGAGCGCCGCAACCCCAGAGTCGGTCACGACTGGACCTAACGGTCCCTTTACTTTGTGCATTTGTTTAAAAGGATTAGGGAAATACTTGTCATTTAGACAGATGAAAAATGTAGTTAAGGCGTTCCAGCTTAACATACTTAGAAACACAGCTGGTCTTCAACACTACTCCTACTCAGAATAGACCCAGGGAAGTTTTGACCTAGATTTTTTTAATATATTTGACAACAAAAGTTGCACCTGTGCCTGCATTTATGCATGTGCACCTGGAAATATATGAGTGTGCCTTTATAGATGGATGGATCCATTTAAATCTTCTAAGTGTACCAAATGTTGTCAGTAAGGCAAAATCTAGTGAAGGATATAATTGTTATAATATTTTCTATCCTGATGATAAGATCTGCTGTGCTGGTAAAGAACTACTTGACACATAATTTGTGCATTGATGATGCTTGTATAGAATATCAACAGCCACAGTGCTATAAGGGCAGAATTGTATGGCAGCCACTTTAATCTATAGAACTGTTGTGTTGCATGCCCCAGGGAATGATAGGCGGAAAGTAGCCTTTATGGGACCAATTTCTGTTTAGTGATCAAGACTGAACCTTAAATCTCCACGGAAATGTAAACAGCCATTCCATTCCTGCATCAGCTAAATCACAAATACATATACATCACAAAAATATAGTATCCCCCAAAATTCTGAAAGCTTGCCCAGTGCTCATTTAATTTAAACTGCCGTATCAAACAAGATACCAGTTAAAAATATTTCAGTTCGTAATCTCTTTTCTGTTGCAATACTGTTTTATGGACTGCACTTTGTTTTTCAAAGCAAGGAGCATATTTTAGGAACTTATTAAATTTGTTACATGGAACAGATGAAAGTAGCTGAGAGAGATGCATGGCCTGACTCAGCCATAACACACGCAGGAGGGCTTTGCATCTTCTCTTCAGGGAATTGGTGTACGATCTACACACAATGTTGTTGTTGTTTAGTCGTTTAGTCGTGTCTGACTCTTCGTGACCCCATGGACCATAGCACGCCAGGCACTCCTGTCTTGCACTGCCTCCCTCAGTTTGGTCAAACTCATGTTCGTAGCTTCGAGAACACTGTCCAACCATCTTGTCCTCTGTCGTCCCCTTCTCCTAGTGCCCTCCATCTTTCCCAACATCAGGGTCTTTTCCAAGGATTCTTCTCTTCTCATGAGGTGGCCAAAGTATTGGAGCCTCAGCTTCACGATCTGTCCTTCCAGGGAGCACTCAGGGCTGATTTCCTTAAGAATGGATAGGTTTGATCTTCTTGCAGTCCATGGGACTCTCAAGAGTCTCCTCCAGCACCATAATTCAAAAGCATCAATTCTTCGGCGATCAGCCTTCTTTATGGTCCAGCTCTCACTTCCATACATCACTACTGGGAAAACCATAGCTTTAACTATATGGACCTTTGTCGGCAAGGTGATGTCTCTGCTTTTTAAGATGCTGTCTAGGTTTGTCATTGCTTTTCTCCCAAGAAGCAGGCGTCTTTTAATTTCGTGACTGCTGTCACCATCTGCAGTGATCAAGGAGCCCAAGAAAGTAAAATCTCTCACTGCCTCTCTCACTACACACAATAAGTCCTTCTAAATCGTGAACTTAGGTAATAAGTGAGGATAGATTTGTGGCCAAAACAGAGCCCCTGAGAAACATGAGGGAGGTTTCATCATGCTTCATTGAACCCCAAGTTTTGCAGAAGTAACTCCCCCCTCAAAAAAAAAAAACCCTTTAGAAACACAAATGATATGCGGAATCCTAAGTGAACCAAGCATGCTCACTAGCCACAGAATACTGAGTATCAGTTGAAAAAGTAAAAATATGTATGCATGCGAGGGAGCGGTGCATCCAGGTGAGATTTGCAATGGAGCATCCTGTGGGAGGGCATTATAACTGGCTGAGAGTCAACAGGAGCGCTCCTATATGAAAGTGATAATACAAGGCAACCTGTGGCGTAGCATTGTAGCGCACATAGTGTATTTGCTGCCTATATAAAGTCAGCGATAAGCTCTACAGACCTATTATATCCTTGCCTGGTCACTCGTCTTCTCATTTATTCCCACTGCCTTACTTTCCTGCATATTGTCGTAGACCTAGGGTAAGCTACAAGTTGGTTGGGGTTGGAAGGACTTTTGCTTACATTCACAATTGGATTCACTGGTTCCAGGGTTTTCTCCCCCTCCCCCCAACAATCTCCTGAGCACCTGCTGTCACTTGTTTGCACTGTACTATGAGGTCCAAAATCTTAGCTGCCTTTGTGTTTTATACGTAGCATTGGGACATGGGAGAGAGATGGGCCTCCTCAGAGTCTGAGACCACTGCTGTATCTCTGGGTTTGGGGGAAGTGGTTGTGGGAACAACTAAGGCTGTTGTCAACTCTTGCTTTCACCTTTCAGTCTCTACCTAGAAATGGTGGAATTTTGCATACAGCCAGCTCATGAGAAATAAAAGAAACAGAACAGGGAAAACCTACTATACAGTACTTCATTTTAAAGGAGTGCAATTATATTTGTTTTTACTTTTTATCAAATTTAAGGAGGTATTTTATTAAAGAAGAACTAGAGCTCAAAGTCATCATGATAAATTACAAAATTGTAGGGTAAAGGGTGGGAAGTGGCCTAGGCAGCAAATATTGTTTCTTGGGTAGAAGGTATTTTGGAATAATTTATACCAAAGAGTTTTGAACCACTGCCTGTGTTTGAAATGCAAGCACTTATTTTGCATCTTTGAAAAAGTTCAGTTTAAGTTTGACATAAGGTTGTGATTAGGAAAAGGAGGGAAACAGACACACACTAGACTCAATCTTTCTTTTTTCATTTGTGGACCAGGCTTTGCCTCAGCACAATTGAAAACGATTCATAAGTGAAACCGTGAAGGAATTAAGTGGGTGTTTCCAAGTGCCAGTCAACAGAAAAATGAGGAGAAAAAATACTGCCAAGATGACTGCTGGTGTGTGGGAGTGAATAATGGGAAAAGTGAAAATGAAATGACAATACATATCATACATACATCAACTAACGATGGCAAAAGTTTTTTAAAGGCTTACTTTTTACTTGTCCTGATCGAGGAGAACAAAAAGAAGCTCAACTCACTATTGAATACAGGTATTGTATAACTTTCTGTTGGACCACTTAAAAGAAAGTTAACGTCATGTACCCTGTTCTCTCTTTTCTTTGAAGCAGTTATTTGAAACAGTCAACTTTATACTTGAAGTGTGCATAACTACATTTTAGGTGTAGTTTTCCTATTTGAGAGACAAATCCAAAGAAGTGTCAAGGCTGATGACAGTTTCAGTGCTGAATGATGTGTGTCAGTGGACTGAAGAGATGGCAAAAACTGAAGACACAATCCACTTGGAAGGTTCCTCTTCTATGCTAGTTCCATTCAAAGGAATGTGAACTGATTGGCTGCTCACTTTGATGTGGCTTGGGCAGGAGAGCTCCCTGGCGGTCTTGGCCCAAAAAGTTTATTTTGTCATTTGAAATGGGAAATGAGAACTAACAATTCAATCCCTCCTCTTCTCCTAGGAAAAGAAGCAGGGAAGAAACCAAAAAGAAAAACCAATATAGAAGCACAGCCATGTAAAATATATTCCCGGAGGATTAACTGTGGCCTACGCATAAAGGCACAAGGATGGTCTTACTCTTACAGAAGATAATGTGTTTTCAAGCACTTCCCTGTGTTCAGACATGGGAAACAGAAGTCTACTAAGAGATGAATCCCTCAAAGATATACTTTATATATTAATTGTAATGAAGATGTATGGTTCTAATGGGATAGGAGGTAAATGCCAATGCTAGCATATCATAAATCACACGACAGGAGATCAGTGCCAATTCTGGCTCCTTGGTGTGAAGGACCACCATTTCCCATATGAACCTGCCCATGCATCATCATCATCATCATCATCACCACCATGATCAAAAACAACAACCATTTTCATAGCACCCCTTTCATCAGAGGCTATAGTCTTACAAGGTGCTTTGAGATGGGTGTGTACTGTGGCACCAGAGATCCTAATGCAAACAAGATTTTTGGAGTGTTAATGAGAAGTGGTTGGCACTCTGTCAAGGAAAAACCTAATCATTTGGAAACTAACTGTCTAAACTGTTCCCAGGTACCTATTTCCAGTACCCCAATGGCCTGTTTGCCATATTAAACCCCCATCTGAAAGTATGTACAGTTAGTTTATTCACATATCTTATTTTCCACAGGTTTGTGTTCAAAGTGGTTTACAAAAACTGCCTAAATACAGCAATATAATAGCCACAACATAAAATTAAAACAGTAATTTCACTACAGCAACAACAGTGTAGCATGTGATAATTCATTTTAAACACTGAAAATAAAATTAAGGGAGTTTAAGAAGGCCAAAGTAGCAGTGAAGCTAATGCCAATAGTAACTACTGACACCCCCACAGCTTTAATATCCAGACTCAAAGGGCCAGCAGAACCCTCACACGTCTCCTGGCAGCTGTTCCTTTATGAAGGCTCCTAGGGCAGGAGGGTGGGACAGGGCAGGAGGAAGCAGCCTGCCCTCTGATGGCAAACTCGGGGGAGTCTACAAGTAAAAGGGGCTCTTTTCTAGTGGTGCCCCAAAATTTAGTGTCCTTCACTAGAGCCAGATGGACCTGTCAATTCCCCCCACTTATTTATTCCCCCCCTAATTTTTAAGTTGAGTTCCCCACATTTTCACATCAGTTTTAAGTCCGAATGAATTTTTTTCATCATTTTATTGCAAATTTCTCCTAATCATACATTTGTATGCAATTTTCCATAATTTACATTTTCCCCCTATAAATAATTTCCCCTAATAGAATGCCTTTTGTTCATTATTTTCACCAACTGTGCAGTTTTTATTTACACTTTCCTCTAATATACACTTTTTTGTACAGCTTGCTTCTTCATTTAATTAAGATGCAAGCAGTATGCTTCAGTGTAGTAATGGATGGAAAGTAGGCTGTTCTGTAGAAAGTAGGAAGATTTCCTGATATATTGCATTTGTAAGAAGAACAGCATAAGTCATGGTCTAGGAAGTTAACAGAGAGTCACTGTAAAAACACAGAGCTCAGTTTTAAAATGAGATGTCAAAACTGATTGGTGACCCTCTGGAGTTGTGCTGGGTTCCTCGTAAGGCCAAAGTTGGCTTGTACTTCCCTTTGAGGTTATTGATCTTTCTCCACTCAAAGCTAATTGAGCTAAGAGAGTTACAGTTATGTTCTCAAGTGAAAGCTTTTGATTCACCCATAAAAATTTGTGAACCAGATAATCTGGAATGAAAAGAAAATCCCATCAATAGCAACCCCCCTGGATGTTGTAAAGTAACTGAAAACAGAGAGAGACTGAAGCACATCATCGGTTGGGGGAGCAACAGTTTTGCTCATGCAGGGAACTTCATAGATACATTGTAGGCATGATGCCATTTCATGGGCAATCCATGGACAAAAAAAGCAACTACCGTTAATTGATATATTCATATTTTAAACATGGGTATCTCCATTTCCTGGTAGGTCTTAAAATTTATTTGAAAAAAAAAGCAGCTATCAACAGAACTATGTCAAAAGTCTGTGAAGCATAGCACAATTGATTATAATGTGGGGGGGGGGGTTGCATTATCTTTTGTATTTCAAACAGATGATCTATGCACCCACCCACCTCCAGAAAGTGGTGGGTGGGAGATGACAGCAATGATACTTTGAGACTATCTAGTTTTAAACTTTCAGTATAGCCTGTTTGATATTTGACCCCATCCGAACTTTCCGTCTAACGCATTAGGATGACTTCAGATATCTATCAACAACCCATTCACATGGTGATAAGCTCATCATGGGCAAGCATTTTATAGGCTGATTGTTACTGTTTGCACATGGTGGGGGATGGAATATCCTGGGGAGAACCAACCTATAACGAATGCTTCAATCAGGCTGTCATGTGATAATTGTAACCAATACACAAGTAGCATAGATGTGTAGATTTCTCCTTCCTATTTCTTAAGGCGCTGTTGCATTTTTTCCCTATTTTTATTTCACCAGAGAGAACAGTTACAAAAGGAACCTGTCCTCTTTACTTTCAGGACCAGTTCACAGAATGCTAGCATGGAGCTTTTCACTTTCTGAAGCATACTTAACCTGAAGCGAACTTTCCCATTGAAAGTAATGGAAAGTGGATTAATCTGTTCCAGATGGGTCCGTGGAGTACTTAAACTGAAAGTACTCAAACCGAAGCATACTTAAACCGAGGTATGACTGTAGCCCAGCATAGAAGTATCTCATAGAACCTGGTTACAGCAATTGCTGTGAATTTCAACACTTAGGTAAATACAATGGGATCACAAAGTTGCCTGTATAGATGGAAAATTTCCAAGTCAAAGAAAAGCCGAAGATAATTTGTGCCCTAGCTCTCAATTTCTAACAACAACAATCAAAGGCTGAAATTTGGGCTCATTTATCCATTGGCTATGGAATATCTTTCCCAGCTATATTCTGCCTATAATGGAAACTGTACAGGGACACAAACCTTTTCCTCAATGAGTGTGGTGGAGTCTCCTTCTTTGGAGGTCTTTAAGCAGAGGCTTGACAGCCATCTGTCAGGAATGCTTTGATGGTGTTTCCTGCTTGGCAGGGGGTTGGACTGGATGACCCTTGTGGTTTCTTCCAACTTTATGATTCTAGGATTCTAGGAAAGCAGTTCAGGGGGATTTTGAATAGAGCCAAGCCAAATGTGTTGGTTTCAAATCCAGGGATTGCCTAGTAAAATTTGGGCAGGATGATTTCAGTGGGGGACATAGCTGCCAAGTTATCCCTTTTTTAAAGGGATTTTCCCTCATGCTGAATAGGCTTCCTCGTGAGAAAAAGGAAAACTTGGCAGCTATGGTGGGGGAATCAAAGTTTTCTGAAAGGTGTTGTAGGATTACTCAAAGATATAAGTGCTGAGGGGGCTGTAGCTTCTATTGGTTTTTATTGACTGAAACCACAAATTATTGGGATCATCCTTCATGGTTGAAATCACTGTTACAATAAGAGGTTTGTGAGCCACACTACTGTGATTTCTGCTTTCCCACCCCAAAACTGTGAAGTCTATAGATCCCCTGACACTGGAAAGAAAATTCTTGACATAGAAAGGAACAGTTAGGTTTTACAATACCCTTGAATCCTCAGAAGCATTTCCTCTTTAGCCCCTCATCTGCTTCTGTGTCTCCCAGTGAATCGTATATATATATATATATATATATATATATATATATATATATATATATGTGTGTGTGTGTGTGTGTGTGTGTGTGTGTGTGTGTGTTTAGGAAGTTTTTCATATTTAATGCTGTATTGTTTTTAACACTCGATTGGGAGCTGCCCAGAGTGGCTGGGGAAGCTCAGCCAGATGGGTGGGGTATAAATAATAAATAATTATTATATAGTAAATAGCTTCAAAAGGTGAATAGAAACAGAATGTGTTTTTGTCTGGAGTTTTAGCATTTCTCTCTCATGCTTCCCCTTCACCCGGCTTGAAGGAAGCAAAGAGCTCCCAAGAGCCACACAAAAGGGCAGCACAGCCAGAGCTCTAAAACGGAACATGAATATGCAGCTGTAGCAGAGAGGACAATGAGAGTGGCAGCAGCAAGGGTCTGTCAGACACAATGTGCTGGATGATTGTCTCTTAAGGAACTTTATTCCCCTCTCTACAGCAATCAAGGAATGGGAAGCTGTTTGTCGCAGTCAGAGCTCTGACTAAAAGTGCAGGCAAGTGCCAACAGTGGGAGTAATGTAGAACACACTGTACATTTGGGGCATGTTCTCAGAGAAAGCATTAGAATATTTGCCTTGCTTGGTGGAGAGGCATTGATACATGCAACATTATCTATCAGCTGGGCTTCCTGAAAATTACATTTTGGGGATAGTGGGCAAACTGGAAATGACTTTTAAAGCTGAAGTCTTACATAGGCTACACACATATATTGCAAAAAGTTTGTGATTATTACTAAAACCTTGTTCTCATTCACCTATACAGAGTTTTGCATATTTCATTGTTGTTGCTAACCTTGAAAGTCACAGCGAAAATAACCAACATGGTGTCTTCTAAACACTTTCCCTCACATTATTGTACTTATAAGTACATATACAGTAGCTACTTTTAAAGTCTGTATATGAATTAATCAAGTTATGCTTTACCATAATGTAGAATAAAGTTAATCCTATTAATATTAGAGTTTGTTGTTTATATGGGGTTGTGGTTTCAAAAAGCGAATGCTTTATCTCTAACACACACACACACACACACACGCACACACACACACGCACACACACACAGAGAGAGATTGAACACTTGCAAATGCTTCATTTCCTAACTTTCTACTCTCAACATGTGCACAGAAATGATTTAGTAGTTTATATTGGGATGGGCAGACTTCACACATATAAAGGCCTTTTCCATCTGGCCCGGGAGGCCAGGGCCGGACTGACTCCAGCTACAAAAGCTGAGGCTGCTGAACAGACACTTGGGCTAGGGTATTGTTGGGGCTGTGTTGGGGTGGAGGGGATACTTGCTGCTATTCATATTAATTTTTATGTACCTTTATTTTAGCCCTTTATTAATATGGAAATTGTTTAATTGGTTGTGTATTTTTGATGTTTTAGTTATTGTTGATGTTATTTTTTTTTACGTTGTAATTTTCATGTTGTAAGCCTCCTTCAGCATGGCTGAACAATGGAAAGGTGGCATACAAATAAAATGATGCATGTATGTGGGATTCACTTTGGGGTTTTTTTTTTTTTTTTTTGGAACCCCAAGATCAACCAGTGGGAGACTCTTGCAAAAGATATAGAATTATAGAATGCTGAGCCCAGGAATTTATCTTGGTGCTCAGAAATGGAACGGAGTCCACACTCGTGGTTATCCCAAGCTTTCTTAACTTTCCAGTACCTTTGCTGTATGACCCATGCCTTAATTCCCCTCCCTGTTTGCAACTTGCTTTTTGGTAGAGAAAACCAGGACTTCCAACTCGTATCTTTTATTGGTCATGCTTAATGAGTAGTATGGTGAAGGTTAAAATTTGTCACATAATGTAACAGAGTGTTCTTCAACCTTGGTCCCCACGTTGAATTCCAGCTCCCATAATCCCCAGCCAATTTAGCTAATGGTCAGAAATGATGAGACCTGCAGTCCAACCATACCTGGGAACCCAAGGCTGATGAACACTAATAGATTACAGAGAACTAGCAGTGCCTAAAATAATGCATTAGGTGCTGAGGCATCACTAGCTATTCTATTCTAAGAGGGGGGGATTCCTTCTCTTTCACAACTATGTAAATATTTAGGATACCTTTTACATCTGTCACATTTATATTTCTTTGATGTGAGAAAGAAATTGTCAGATTTGGGGTAGATAGTTTCTTCTTCTAGGTATGTCTTTACTCCTGAAAGGAAATTGATGATGTGTCATTTCCACTTGTAACAACCTATGTCATGAGAATAAGCTTTCCAGAATTTACTGTCACCTACTCTTTGAATTATAGCATGTGGTTTCTATTTTATCCTTTTTTGCTCTGCTTTGATTGACTGTATTTCCAGCACTCCTTTGTTTCCCCAGTTTACTACTTCACTAACCTGGAAGGGAAGGATAAAAATATATAGCCAATCAGGAAAAAAGAAAGAAAATAAATCCATACATATCATATTTAAAGGTCATAGCAATAAAATACACTATTCCATTTATTGCAGATTATATTACTGATTTGAATTCAACCCATTGGCTAGGCCTGTGCCAAGGAACAGGAAGCTTAAAAAACATTTTTAGCATACATCATCATGCATTATTGCTACTGTTGTGAAAGGCAACAGCTTCAATTCAGCATCCTCTTATATCTTGATGACTTCAGTCAGACTTCATCAGGCGGAGGCTGACCTTAATTTGCTTTTCATGTTTTGTAAGACCTTTAGGAAAACATGTTATTAGTGTTTCTCAAAGAATCCACTTACAGTTTTGAGGTTGGTTCATCAGTAATGGAAACACTGCATATGTCAGGGATTGCTAACCTGTGGCTCTCCAGATGTTGTTGGACTGCTGCTCTCATCACCTGTGACCATTGGTCATGCTAAATGGGGCTGATCAGAGTTGGAGCATAACAAAATGTAGGTGGTCAAAGGTTCCCCAGTCCTGGAATGTGTGACAAGGTAGCAGCACTTTCCCCAAACCATATGTGTGATGTTTTATATGATTTTTTTTATATGGAGCAGATGCAACCACCAGAATATGCACATACACCTGATATTCACTGTAAACACCCATCTCAAAAAAAGAAATGGCTGGATGATGTGAATTGAGCAAACAGACCTATTCAATGTACTTGCATGTGACCAATGTTACATTTCATGATCAATGGGGCACATATGCAACTATTGCTAGATTGCCTTAAAAATAAATGAATCCCAGAATTATAAATGTATGAACATACATAGTCATTGCTATTCAAACAAGAACCTCTGAGTACTTGAACTGGAAATGCTAGGCCACCAAAATCCAAGCTATATTTCCCTGGATAGATTTGCTTTATAAAGATTACAAAGTGCTCTTTAAATGCTTTATGACAGAATCACAATAAATGACTAAGTAAGGGATAGATAACCGCTCGAATGGTTTAGCGCGAGCTCAGAAGAAGACCCCTTGCTTTTTCCTTAAAGCCAAGAACTAGAAAAATGATTTCTTTGCTTGTCTCATTGATTCTTTACCAGAGTCTGCTTCATTAACTTGAATATTATAGAAAAATCATCCTATGAATTCACTTCCTGGATGATGGATCAATTGGAATGCAACACACATAGGTTTCAGAATTTTCTTTGGCTATGCTGTGAATATTATGCTCATCCAAAGATATGGGAAGAGTGGGTTATTTTGCCAGAAATCTAAAAATGCTTAAAGCTAACAGATATGTAACTTGTTCCATAAATCATTTGCATCGTAAACACATAAATATTTACCAATAGTGACCAAACTACCTGCATGGTTACTATTATAATCCTAAATATAACATGGGTTGATGATATATGTGTGAACATTCACAATATTTTAGATAGTCCTCTGTAGCAAGTACAGTTATAGCAGATGGAGTCGCTGTGCCCAACCTCTGCTACAGTGAACAGAGGCACATCAAGCACAGAGGCCTTTCTTTGTGTCTCAAAATGCCTGCGGATCATTTCTCCTGGTTAGATGCAATACAGATCAGATCCCCACAAAGAAAATTATCATAGAATTGTAGCTTAATTGGAGCAGCTGTCTAAACAATTAAGGCAGCTGCTGCTACATCTTTCCAACGTGTGCCTGCAAAGTATTTTGCAGTGGGACACACAGCTGAGCCATAGCTGCCAAGTTATCCCTTTTTTTAAGGGATTTTCCCTTATGCTGAATAGGCTTCCTCGCGAGAAAAGGGAAAACTTGGCAGCTATGAGCTGAGCAATGGTTCCAAAGAGAAGAGCCGGGATCTGAATTGCCAACAGGTTGCCTTCCGTTCATCAAGCCCATTAACTATCTTGTCCTTCTATCCTCTGGTGTCTAATGCATCCCGTTCACTGCCATTTTGTTGCAGAGACCCTGCTCCTCCTTTTTCTTTTTATCACTCTACTTTTCTAACAGACCTTCAAACAGTTTCCCTTTTAGAAGGATGGAAGAACTCCAAATGGGGGGAAATGTACAGGGACGACTGCTTCATGCTGAATAAACTAGAATGCTCCTTTTTATCCAGTAAAGAAAATGTGTGTGTATGAGCATGAATGTGTATTTAATGGGAATAGGTCAACGTTTCTCAAATACCCTTATGACAGTCTTTGCCATCTCCAGATGTTTATAGTGAAAATATATATAGAGGGCACCATTTTGATGAAGGCTGCCTTACAAAATAGCCATATAAGGAACACTGAGCAGGGAAACTAGATCTTTAAACCCTTTTATGTAATAGCCAGGATTCCCTGGGGATTTTCTTTTTTTTTTTAAAAAAACATAATTTTTATTGATTTTACAAATTACAAAAGATGGTACATACATATACACCTTTTCCACCTTCTTCCCACCCCCCTCCATGGGTCCTCCCCTGCCACAGAAGTATCCCACGCAGGTGAACAGTCAGAAGTGGTCCATTTTATGATTGGGTTTCTGTCCTCCTCCTCCTCCCCTGCCCCCGAAGCCCCCCCCTGCCACCAGGGAGCTCCAGTGAACCAGGGCAGTACGCAGGAGTTCATCCATCCAACCATCTATTGTCATACCAAAAAAAAAGAAAATACAAAAAGAGAAAAAGAGAAAAAAGAGAAGAAAAAAAAAGACAAAAAGGAAAAAAGACAAAAAAAAATTCATCATAATTGTTAAATTCATAATTGTTAAACCATATTTTGTGGGCTTCCCCACCCTCCCCCCTTCCCCGGTTTTCCTCCCTTATTTATCATCTTCAACAGTTTCATAGTTCATATTTTATAACATACACCTTTATATCTTATACCACTTTTAAACTAACTATTATCATTTTCGCCTATTGTCCACTCACTGAGAAATCAAACTCCCATTTTTTCTTCCCGTGCCTAATTTTTACCCCTCTATAGGCCTCCATATTTTCACCTTTTTCCAGAATCAATTCACTTTTTAAACCTATAATTATTCCCAAACTAACCTTACACCCCCCCGAGTACTGGCTCCACCCCACCAATCCAGCAAGTTCCATAGTCAGCAGTCCAGTTATAGTCCTATTAACCCATCCTTACAATCACAACTTCACTTTCCCTTCACCCCACCCCCTGTTTACAGTCTTTTGCCATCCAGGCCTCCATATCAGACCCCTGAGCTTCTTCTCTTCTCTGCTTAATTTTTCCTTCTTCCCTGTGGTCATTCTGGAGTTCCAGTAAGTCCAATCGTGCCCCCCTCGAAGGGGAGGCACTCCATCCAACTTTTTGTAGAGTAAAATCATCATTTTTTTCGTGATGGGCTTCATTTTGTGTTAAGTCATCACAGTCCTCATCATTGTCATTCTCACATTCGTCTTCTTCAGTTTCAAAAGCTTCATCTTCTAAGAAATCATATTCTGCCATCATCATCTGGAATTGTTTCTGTAACACTTGCCGTTGTGATTCCCTGGGGATTTTCTTTTAAACCTCCCTTTCAGCAGTACTAAAATCAAGGAAGACGGGGGGGGGGGGACAACCCTTGGAAAGCTATGGATGCAGTGTGAAAAATTTCCCCTTCACTGAGGGTCCACTTAACTAATTGCTGAAGTGTCTACATTTGTGATCCCAGGATATTTTCCACCACTTTCCCCTTTCACCTGTTTTATTCTCTAGTCAGCCATTCTAGCACTTGCTCGATATAAAAAACTACCACAAAAACAGCAAAACACACACACATGCACACAACCCTGTTGTATTTTACAGAACAAAGGTAAAGTGGGTCTGAGATTCTGAAATGGAGATTTAAGAGCTTCTGTTTTGTTAGAAGCTTTCATTTATATTAGCTCCAAGGGGAATAAAACAGGAGATAATTACTTTATCAATGGAGCTATTGTTTTCACTCAGTGGAGTCATATAGTTCCAGAATTTGTCTCTGCCCTACATTAGCAATCAACTGGTTGAACATTCATTTTCTCTCCTCCACCTCCACAAATCTTTGATTACACCACAATAAAAAATGAAAGGGGCCTCCAAAGATTTGATTTTGGATCCTGGGACCGCCTCCTATTCTGAGATATGAATGAATATTTAAAAGGCTCCTAATGAAACTGTTGCCACATAGCAACCAAGACAATATACTGCTAAATAGCGTTGTGATCTGATAGAAAGGTAGCTGTGCTTATGCAAAACAAAATGAATTTCTAATTGTTTTTAGTCCATCTCACTTGCCAGCAGCTGCTGGATTTGCCTTGAATATGTTACAATGTGTTCGGATTCCTGTAGAGTTGGTGTTTCTGATGCCAGCGAATGTAATTCAGCAAGTGAGCACTTCTGGATAATGTCATGATATAATGTCAGTGGAGTAACAAAGGTGTCAGGCTGCTCTTCAGTCCAGATATAGTTCTGTTTTAGGTTTTTTTTTTTATTTGTGCAGATGCTTTGCAATAAGGTTAATGACTGACTTGGGACATATTACCCAAGAACAAATTAATTATCATCATGTAGACGAGCATGGGAGTGTCCTGGAGAGAGAAGTCTCCCAGCTAAAATATAAACTAGGTAGGGATAGATAAGGAAATGGTATGTCACTTTGTGTTAAAATAGCTTTCAAACAAGAAAGGAAAGATGGAAAGCCACTAAATTCTTCTCTTAGATGAGAGCTATTAGATGTGTGACTAATGCAAGATTCTCATTCCCATTACAGTGGAACCTCGGTTTATGAACACCTCGGTTTACTAATTTTCGGTTTACGAACGCCGTGGACCCATCTGGAACGCATTAATTCACTTTCCATTACTTTCAATGGGAAAGTTCGCTTCAGTTTATGAACAGACTTCCGGAACCAATTACACCCATGCTTCGAGTTAAGTACGCTTCAGGTTGAGTACTCTGCGGACTCGTCTGGAACGGATTAATCCACTTTCCATTACTTTCAATGGGAAAGTTCGCTTCAGTTTATGAACGCTTCAGTTTAAGTACTCCGCGGACCGTCTGGAACAGATTAATCCACTTTCCATTACTTTCAATGGGAAAGTTCGCTTCAGTTTATGAATGCTTCAGTTTATGAACAGACTTCCGAAACCAATTGTGTTCATAAACCGAGGTACCACTGTACATAGTTTGAAGGCCCCAGAGTGCACTGGCCGCTCATACTGATATGGTAGGTGAGTAGGTGCCAAGGCAAATGATCAACAAGCCACTGAGAGGTGAGCACTGGGCTTATCAACTCTTGTTGGTCTGACCACATGCAGGCCACTGTTCAAACAAAGTGTGGATCCCTACGCTTGTCCCATCCAGCTTAAGTGCTGCCCACCCCTGCCCACCACTCAACACTGGGAGACAATATTGGATTTCTTGTTGGCCATTGGAGAACTTGTGTAAAGGTTATTCTGATGGAATGGGGCATAGTCTAGACTGAATCAGCCCTATTTCTGGTCCATGGGAAGTGACATTTCACTTACCAGATCTTTCTTTTTTGCTTCGTCAATATTAAAATAATAATATTTTTTTAAGTCCACATAGGCTTCTGATGTCCGTGCTTTTTTCTTGGCTGAACTGGCTCCATAGTATACGTGGCAGTGTCACTTTCTGTACTATGGTTCCAACTGAATCTGTTTTTGGTTAGGAACTTTATGATTGATTGATTACATATCTAATACGCATAATACGCATGCTGGCCTAATTCGGTCAATTAAAGATAGACACACACCCCACCCAAAAAATGGTCTAACAAAGTTCTGTGAGTCCACTTGCATGACTAAGGTATAAAGTTGTTCAACCTTGAATAAATAAATAGCTGATTGGTAGTGGCATTTATATTTTTTTATCTGAAATTAATTATAATACGGCTGCCAGGAATCCTGGATTTTGTTTGTTTGTTTTACAGTTCTGCTCTGTTGGGTACAAATTTGAGGACAAAGTTCTTTGGGGCAGTAGCATGAACCTGTTGGGAAAACAAAACAAAACCTAAAGGCTGGAAATTGCAGCAAGGTTTTTGAAGACCCAAAGTTCAAAGAATTCATTTTATTCATCAGCTCACCTGATGACCTTGAGATGCCACCGCACCAAGTCCCTCTAGCAATATTGTAGGTAAACAGAAAAAAAGATGGAGGAAGCAGGAGAAAATGCATAAGCAAGGAGAAAAAGTAAGAAAAATGTTCCTTTTTGGAGAGCTTGAGTTATAAGATTAGATTCCAGGAAGCAAAATCAAGGACACATAGGCCTGGCACATGATGATTATGATTTATGGGAGCATTATAATGGAAGAAAATCAATATATATTCTAAAAGTTCTGTTTTTCTCAGATTAATCTGATCCACCTCCCCAGGTTTAAGATGACAGAAGAAGGCTGTGTGGATAAGATTTTTGTCCTGTTTGAAATAGTTTTAATAACTTCAAGTATATAACTTAAGTTTTAGAAGACCATACTTTAAACATGTTTAAAAGTTTCCCTTTTAAAGGTGAACACATAAAATTGCTTGAATAGTATTAATGAAATGTTCCTGAAATCTATAGTATAGATTTGTACATAAAATATATCAATCTATTATTTTTCATTACATTGTGGAATATGATGTACCACGACTATGTGTACCTGAGATTATCCACGCAACATGTCCACAGAATGTTGAATATGGCTATTGTGAGGCATCTAATGGCCCACAGAAGGAAGGTTCACAGTACAGTGTATTGTGGGTAGTCCAGGTTTCTTCTTATAGCCCAGTGGTGCAGCACCCAAGTTTCAATCCCCAGCATCTCCAGGTAGGGCTGGGAAAGAACTCTGTCTGCAACCCTGGAGAGCTTCTGCTAGTCACTGCAGACACTACTGAGCTAGATGGACCAATGGCTTGACCGGCGGCAGCCCTCCACCCCCCAGCTGGATTACTGAGGGTCCTGGATGCCCAGCTGCAACACCGCCCACCTGAGAAGGTGAGAGGACTTCCTAAATTCTTGTGTTCCACCCTTACATGCCCCATGTTCATATCACCAACAAGACAGAATAAGGAGTAATGGTTTTTTGGGGTGGTAACTTACTCATTTCCATTAGTTACAAAACAGCCTGAATGTCAATTGAGGGATTTTTCTTTTTGATATATCTATCTACACAGGTTGCACTGGCAATTTTAAATATAATACTGCATTCTAAGAAAATATATATAGATCAAAGAACTGAAATATATTAAAAACAGACAGATAAATGGTCTTTCCAGTGCAATAGTTTTGTACCTGTAGGGCTAACTTCTAGATCCTTTAAAGTTTACAAGAAGACATCTGTCTGAGTTTTTTTACCGTATTACTGTGCCTGTAAGGCATCAAGCAATAGAAGGGTGCAACCAAAGGACAAACAAATGAGGAAAAAATATCAGACCCATAAATCTACCAGCAGAACTAATTTGAAAAGCTTTACTAACACTACCATATCTATGTCTGCCTCATTCACAAAAGCTTTTATTTTATCTTTCTAATAATTCTTCTCTCTCTCTCTCTTCATTTGAATATATATATATATATATATATATATATATATATATATATATAGAGAGAGAGAGAGAGAGAGAGAGAGAGAGAGAGAGAGAGAGAGAACATGCCAGTTACAGATAGATATGCCACTGTAACAAACCATGCCATCACATAAAATTTTTTGACTAGGTTTTTGCATGCGGTTTAGAATTAAATAGGATCAGTGTGTGGGAAGGGGAGATTTATGTCTTCAATGATGCCTTCCAAAAACTGGAGCACCTGTGCAGCTACAATGCTTAGTCAAAGTACCAATTTACACCTTTTAAACTAAGACCCATCTGCACTATACATTTAAGCAGTAACATACCAATTTAGACACACATGGCTTCTCCTCAAGGCTCTTGGGAAGTGTAGTATGTTAAGGTTGCTGAGAGTTGGGAGATCGTGTCCTCCCTCAAAGAGGTCACGTTTTGTGGTGGGACCTGGAGACTGATCTCCTGTGTTGTGGGTGGGTAAGATTGGTCAGCCACAACACCCGATTGGTAGGTCCCTCAATGTTGGGTTCAATCTGGCCAATGAGGTGCAGTCCAAACAGATTGAGGGACCTATATATACCCATGTGAGGGGGTTGTGCCCGTCCCTGAGTCCAGGGGGATATCTGGGTGGAGGACATAGCCAGTTCCTGGCTTTCCGCCTATCAGGTGTTCACCCTTGGCTGACCTATGCTGGTGCCCTGGGTCAGCGCTACCTGCAAGGGTGCAGGGAGCTAGTCGAACCAGAGCCTATGCAACCACTCATCTTCTGTAATCAATAAAGTTGTGGCCTAAATTCTGCCAAAAACCAAACTAAAATTTGAGTCAAGTGTGTATTTATTTAGGGGGGAGGTCTCTGGGTCTGAACATGCAAACTCCTATTCCTCACAGATCTACAATTCTCAGAGTGGCTTCCAACCCTCTTCTCAGGGAACACTGCTTTACAATTATGCTTTAAAGATCCTTCTTTAAATCACAGTGCTTTTTTCCTTGGGGTACACAGGGGAACACATACCCCTAAACATTTTGTGAATCATTGTACTTTTGTCTATTTGCTGTATGTATTTTCCCCAGTTTTAACTATAAAATGGTGATTTTCTTGAGTCAAAATGAGAGTACCCCTAAACATTTTTTAAGGAAAAGAAAAGCACTGTTTAAACATATAGTGCAGATGGGGGAAGGGGTGTGTGGAGCATCACCGCTGGAGTGAGATGTAATTAGATTAAGGAAATAACAGTTGTAGCTACAAACATGATTGAAATGAGCACACATGCTATAGCTGCCACTTAAGGCATTGATCAAAGAACATGGCCATATTTGTTTAAGAATATATGTAATTTTAAAGAAATCATTCAAATATGGATTTCTGTTCCCTTGTGACAATCAATGGCACACACACACACACACACACACACACACACACACTGTGATAGTGGCAGTTAGAAGGTAAGGGCCAGACAACTCCACAAAGGCAAGAAAGAAAATGTGTGAAGCTGGCAGGTATCAGTTGGCATTGCATGGTACAGAGAACATGGGGATGAGTGCTGGGATTGGCAGAACATAACACAAGGCAGAAAGAACTCCTGGACCTCTGAGATAAAAGCTGAAGTCATATCATCACTGCAGAGTAGAGATGCCTTTTAGGCCTAATTTTGAACTGAAACTTTATTGTGTGCTTTTTCAGTGTAACCAGCCAAAGGAGCTGTGCAGCACTTGACTTCCTCCAAATATTATTCATCTTGACTCTTGGGGACTACAGAAGTGTGCATCATTTCAATGGAGTGTGCACAGGAAAATAATATGGTACTCTGTGCCACTGATTTCACATGCCATCTATTGGCAAGGCAGCCCGACACTTAACATTCATCACATCCTTCCGCCTACAATTTATCTCTCCTGCCAAAAATTTGATGGCAGCTAAGTGGCTTAAGCAGAATTGCACATCTTTAAAGGAGTGAATTGTTAAGATCTTGGGAGCTGCCTAAATGACCAAACGGACTGAAAATGCCCATTGGTGAGATGGCAAAAAGTGATCAAAGACTTTCCTAGAATCATTGTATTCCCTTATTATCGTGATAACCAAATAGTCAGCATGTATTAGATGAACAATGCTTTCTTTGATGCAAGGGTATCAGTTATCTTTATTATACATTTTTTAAACATTTATATTAAAATTTTCAAATGAAACATTACTGTCAAAATCTAGAGAGCTACAACTACTATTATTTCAAGGTGGTTTATCAGGTGCTATATTTTCTGACAAAATAAATAAACTGTTATTACCAGACCAGTCATACCAAGGTATTATAGGCAGTTATTAGGGGTTATGAAGAAGTAGAGGCCCAAGTAAATTGTAATCAGGGTATGATGGCAAGCATCTCTCTTTCCTTATCATACTGTTTTTGCTTTCTATGAATGTACACTGAAAGAATATTTATTGTATAAAAAAAATCAGTTTGGGATATCAACCCCCTCAGTTGCATCCAATGGTAGTTTTGCCTTTGCAAAAACTGTTTCCACTCAGACATGTTGGGAACAACCACCGTTTACAGATTTCCTTCCCCACTTAAGTCCTCTGTTCCCTTCCAAATTTCTGCTGAGGGTTCAGGGGTATTTTGGGAAAGAATGGTATTATTATCTTAACAGAAGTTGCACATTAGAGTCCCTCTACTATAATAAAAGTATATTTTGTTCGACAGGGTGCCACATTCTCACAAAGGATCCATTTGTACTTCCAGTTATGATGAATTTGCAAGGCAACCTAATCACTTGCATGAAATGGGAAAGCCTTACATGGGGCTACTTCAGAGTTGAGAGATTGCACCTGAGGTCAAGAAAGGTTGGAGACAATCAGCACATTCAGTGATTAAGGACCCACTGAATGGCGAAAATAATAATAGAGAGTGCAGGCAGCGACTAGCCATCCAGCTTTCTACGGAAAATATTGTACTTGAACTCTTAGGGACACTTTGATTCTGTTAATATTTACTTGTTTCATACTTTTTCTCCTGTAGGCTGTGTTTACATATCAGGATACCTGAAGGCAGATAAGAATGAAGAAAGTATTCTCCTTTTCTCTGCCAATGTCTCTGGATTGCTGGCGTTTCAAGACAATTTGGCAGAACACGAGGATCTTTTAGAAAGAAAAAGAAATATAATTAAACATTATTGCTAAGGGGGCTATATAATTTAGCAATGAATTGCTGCAAAGCCAAGCCAAGGAACAAAGTAGGAACAATGTGGGAGAAAAGAGATTTTTAAAAATAAATTACGGAGAGGCACAAAGCGAAATATTTGATTAGTGCAATCACACAAGCTGCTCAACTGAATTATGGCCGCCAGGTCAAGAAAGGGCTAGAGGCTTCCTACCAGATGGGGTTGGTGATAACAGCACTCTTTGCTGCTGGAAAGTGAAGGCCAAGTTTAGCAGTCATTCCAATTTCAACCCAGGCTAACAACAGTGTTAGGAGGCATTGGCTGCCATTAATGTTCGGTGTCCTCAGTTCTCACAACCTCCCAGTCATAATTTACTCAGTGTTGCCTCTTTTAGCTTCAATAGACTTACCCACATCTCAGAAGTTTAGGCAACCTCTCCAAAACATGGGATATATATATATATATATATATATATATATATATATATATATAATATATATATATATATATATTTGAGACAGCTTGGTTTGTGTCCAATGCAATAAAAGGAGTACCTTTAAGGCTGCCTCTTGGATCCTAGTAGAAAAAGCTTTTAATGGGGGTTTAGAACATATCCTTTCCCAATCCACTTCTTCAATGCTTGTGTCCAGATCTAAGCAAATTCATTGGTGCTAGTACTGATAAAGGGACCTTTTCTAAAAATTAATCCACTTTTTCCACTCATCTCATTTTTTAACATCTCATGTCCTTTAATATCCCCCCCTTTTTTTAAAAAAAATTAAATTAAAAGCCCACAAATACTTAGCAAATACATATAGGGAAGATGCTCCAAACCTTTGATCATTGTTCTTTCCCCTTTCTGCACTTTTTATAGCTCTGTGATATCATTTTTGGGAATATCATTATGCCATATTCCATTCTGATTCAATATACACTGTGCTTTCCTAAAGGCTTAAATATGAATCTGCTTGCTAAAAATCATTTTGGCATCTGTCAAGTTACAAGAAAAGCAATTCCAAATAAACACCAGTAAGAACTTTCTGACATTAAGAGCTGTGTGACAGTGGAGCAGGCTCTCCTGAGAAGTGGTGGACTCTCCTTCCTTTGGAGGGTCTTAAGCAGAGGTTGGGTGACCATCTGTCAAGGATGATCCTGCTGAGATTCCAGCCGTTCAGGGGGTTGGACCAGATAACTCTCAGGGTCCCTTCCAACTCTGCAAATCTATGATACTATACATCAAGACCAAAGCTACTTTCACATCTTGTTTGTTGGCTTTAGCGGCTGTGTACTCAATAAATGTCTGATAACAAAGATGTTTATGTATGCATATCATGCCTTTCCTCTATTTGATGCAAATGATATTTCCTGCCTTTCTAATACCTCATTATGCTGAAGCAACATATGTGATCTGCCTACAAATCACCATCTTCTTTGAGATTTTCCTCCCAGTGTAACTATTGTGTCCAACTGTCTAATGTTTTCCTCTTTTAGTTCAATAGAGTATTCGAGATAGTTTCCAAAGCTGTTGTAGTCTAAAATCTTGAGGAACAAGTGATCCTTTAAGACACTGTTTTCATTTAAAAAACAGTTTAAGATGGAATATCTGTTATGCAAACATACATTTCAAAAGTCCACGCACTGGCCTGTAAATTGAAGTGAAGAGTCATGTCTGTATGTAAAGGCTTGCCTTTATTTGTTATTTCCATAGTTGCCATCTTGTTCCTCTTTGGGAAACTTACAAAGACAAACCATGAAACCCAAGCACTCGGATGAAAAAGCATGCGGCAATAAACATATTGCTGATACTTTATTATGCAATATATCTTGATTATTCTGAAGTAATGATACCATTTCTATCTAGCACAGTCGAAGCATGTTAATTGTTGTTGTTTTTAAATTAGCGTGCTAGGAAAATTTAGAGTACAAATGTAATCTTTTTGATTGAATATTATTGCAGGGAGTATTAAACACTGAACTGGAATGTGCTTCAAGCAAAACACTGAGCCATTCTGATTTATGCCTCGTTCCGGATTCTCCGCATCAGGCTCTGGCGCTATACGCTGAAGTTGGCATTGCTGAAGCGAAAACAGCATCCCGAGCCAAGGTGCATAGCCCTGCCCTACTCTAGTCTTTAAGAAGCCATATTGTCTTAATTATTGCAGTATCTTTATGAGGCTCTAAATGCAGGGCCTAAATGCAAATCCTTCACATGAGGGAAGTTCACTCAAACCCACTCACTTACGGAGCACATAAAGGGGTATGTGCATAGTCCTGGCTGTAAGGTTTCATGCGTCAGACCTTTCCTAGCCCTATGTGCATGCATAAAGTCCCTTCACATAGCTAGTGAATAGGTGTGGCTGGTGTGCACACCAGCAGTGGAGGTTGTGGTTATGCAGTGTGATCCTATCACCCTCTCCTGTGTTCCTTTATCATATGAGGGGCTCACGCTAGCAACCCCAAAGTAGGTCTGTATCCAATGCACTTCCTCCATTAGTGCAAGGTCTTGTGGCTGTGCAAAGGATATCTTCTCTGCAGGGTTGAAGGAAACCTAGAACAGATTTAGCAGGTACATGGAAAAGGAGGTGGGGGAGTTCCATTACGCAAGCATATGTCCTTGTGCAAATGGAAAGTGTTAGCTAGTGCTGCATTGGATATGACCCATGGTTTCTTCAGAATTGTGGTACATCAAAATTCGTTATTGCTGCTTTTCTTGGAAGCTGTCACAACTATCATTTGATTGAAAGGTAGAATAGGGATCTTCTCAATAAATAATACTGTGCTGCTTCTGTGATTCTTCTACTGCATATCACTCCATAGCATCATCCTAATAATCATCAATGCACTTCTTTATTGTCTTCACTGGTCAAATATTAAAGATTTGGGTCAACGCAGTGGTCATCATGATGGCTTTCAGCAGCAGTGCCCTTTGAATACCTGCTGCTAGGGATCACAACTGGAGGAGTGCCAATGTCTTACCTGTGGTCTTCCCATAGTCATATAGATGGTCACTGTGAGGATAGAAGCCTTTTGCTCTCCTTGTATTCTTATATCCAAGGAAAGATCGAGTTTGTGTAGAAGGAGCAAGCATAGCAACTTGGCATCATTTCTTGGTTCAGTAAAACTTTTGGAATTCTCCATGCAGCTGTACCTGAAAAAAAAGACAAATGTAATAAAATAAATGCACACCTGTTAGTAAATTGTCCATGAAATCAGTGTGATTTCTGTCACTTATATCCCTCTGTGTATTAAACTTTGTCCAAGCACAGTAGCTGAACACAGTAAAGCTTCTTTGACACATTTGTTTAGGAAAAATAACTGCAAAAACATCTTTGTCTCTTTAGCTAAACTATCTAGCCATCTGGGGTTGACTTGGTCCACATTTTCTCAACCACAGTATCCCTCTTGCAATATACATATACCAGGAATTGGTTTTATTTACCTTTCAATGATTGTTCTTTTAAAAAATGTATGCTCATTAAAATATCTCTATTTTTAAAATAATAATAATAACATTTTAAAATGAAATGAAATTGGAGTTAGAAAGAGGATGGTCTCACATCTTTGCTGCTATATTTTGATCTTGGGTAGACATGCTACTGCCAAGTCATTCGCTGTTACAGTAAAACCTTGGATTTCTCAATTATTTTCTGTGAGCAACAATCTCATCTCTACCAGGGAAGATGAAAAAGCAGTTTCAAAATAAACTAGAACAGGCAGTCCTTCTAAACTGTCTGAATCTAGAAAGAACAATCTATTGCCCACGCACCCAGGAAAAAAAGACTCAAGAGATAATGTTCCATAGAAAAGTAATAAGCAAAATACTCCATTTTCTGTTGAGGGAGCCTTGGGTGCATGCCATAGGAGCCAACTCCTAGGGCCCAAGGTCCCTTTCCCCCCAAATAAAATAATTGAGGGGGCTAGGGCCCCCCAAAATAATGGACATTCAAATGGTGTGTGTGTGCTGCATCATGTGATCGATTATGTGTGGCAGGGTTCACCTGCCCTCCTGAATATTTTATTCAAGTTGGCACCCCTACTCTGCTCTCACTGTTTACTAGGGTTTACTAGGGTGTACATGGCAGACTAAAGATCACCTACCAAAGAACAACCACCTCAGGCAGCTATAGAAAGTGCTCTTAGCCCATTAATTATCCTTTACATTGAAATCCACTTACCTACCTACTCACCTACTCACAAAAAATCAGCCAGCCACTCCAAGGAAGCTAATTCCCAACAGTGTGATGTAGGCTGAATGGGAGTGGGGGGAGCCCAAATGTTAATCAAATATGCCCCATAATGACTACCAAGCAACCCTGCCCTGAAAGGGTGACTGTCATGGCCAACTCTGCCAATTCTGGGAGGGCGGGGGCTGTAAAGGAAAAGAAAGTCTAGATGAAAGGTGGCTGGCTTAAACACCCAGCTGCCTACCACATGGGCCAATGAACTCTGGCTCTCTTGAGACTACCTCCAAATTGAGTTGGTGCAAATTCATCACAGCTCCAGAGCATAGTCAGCGAACACACATACCAAGGAATGAAGAAGGGAGTTTCAAAGTCAATGGAAGCTGTTCGGGGTCTTCCTTTGTGTATGACTCTAAATATCTGTATTTTTATTTTATTATTTTATTTTATTTTATTTATAAGGGTACTTGTAAATTTCCAGCTCATAACACTAAAAAGTACAGTCAAAAAATTGAAACATCATAAAATACACAATCATAGCAGTGACTTTATTCATTAGCTAAACACACTGAAATGTGGGGAGCAAGCTCATAAGTCATAAAGCAACCACTTGGGATGCTCTCAGCACAGTTTGCTTCATCACTTTCATTCTGCAAGAGCGAGAGACTAACTTTTGTTTTTCAATGAAAGTTCAGAGTCAAGACTCCCTGCCAGCAGTGAGCCTTGCAAACTAGTACCCCCTGAGCTTTCCACCCCTCAGTGACCCTGTTACCTAGCAGATGAGTAGAAGATTGCAGTCTGAAAACAGCCATTCATTTTGTGAAGTGCACAAAAGGTCTTCATATGTCTAATTTGAACATGCCATAAACAATTCACTCAAGTATTTGTTTTCAAAAGTATATTCTTGAGTAGATTCTCAAGTATTTGAAGTACATTCTCAAGTGAGTTGCTTTTAGCATACAGGAAGCGGACAAATGAAAACCTCCTCCCACCCCCAATAACTTTGTTTTCTGGCTTGATGCCTGTCTCTTTTTTACTCTTCCTGGTTATTGCAGTACTGTAGTTTTAAATGGATTATATCTCCTTTTATTTTCTCCTGATCTTTATGTCTAGTGTGAGAAGTTGCAAGAGCTCTCATTCAGATTATACAAGTCCAAAAACCAGAGCACCTTTTTTTTTTTAGGACAAGGTTCTCCAAACTTCTAATATCTAATCATTACTTGTTGCAAATGATCTGGCCTGTTGTAGCAGCCTCAGCGATGACGCCTAGCTGTTTAGGGCTATGTGGTGACTTTACTGGGCCTTGACTGCATTTCCTGTTGCTGATGGGGAAAGGATGGGTGTATTATAGTCGCGTCTTAATCATTCCACTTGTCTTCAATAGATCTGTATGGAATAATGCCTGGCATGCTAATTTTCATTAACAGGTATGAATATTGGATCTGTTTTGAGAAAACACCACCTAAACTTTAGACTCTGCAATACATCTGAAAAGTTAAAATGACATTTTGCAGCTGCTTAATAGCGGCCATTCCTTGACAAAACATCCTGCTTCTATACTACTTAGGCAAATCGCTCTGATGGGAACTTTGATCATAAAACGGCTGTAGGATGAAGGCAGTATATCTTGGACTTGGATCCTGCCTCTTCAAAACGCACATTATAGAAGCCCAGTGCTGCCCACACTGTGAGGTTTGCTTAATTGGCTGCCTACTGCATATGGTAAAATGTAGTAGTATCTAAAGACTAATAAACATATTTTACTCCGGCTGGACTAATTTGGGCATTTGCATTTGTATTAAAAATTCAAACATTCTCCTTGAAAGTCAGCTCAGTCCTACCATTGGAATGCAGAAAGATGCACTGGGGCTGCTTTTGCTACCAACGAATATATTTATTTTTGGATTGTGTCCCCTGAAGCATTTTACTGGATGTTAGGAAGCAGTAATTTTGTGGGAGGGTGTCGGGTGGGAGGATAAGCAATTTGCACATGGCTTTTGAGAAAAGTTCTTCCGAGATCAGTTTAAACTAGTTTATCTGTTGCCAAAAGGAAACATGAAGGCTGCATAAATTTTTTAGTGGTTCCAGGTTGAGTCCATAGAACACAGATGTAAGTTACCAAGACAATTTGCCTTTGCTATTGAATACATTTTGTTCCATTTTTTCCAAGTGCCTCATTAAAAATACCTTTAGGGTAAACTCAGTTTTGAAACTAGCGTCATCCAAGGAACAGAAAGCCTTTCCAGAAGTTTCTAGCTCCTTCACGACTTGTCGAACACTTGAGGAACTAACTGTAGCAAATACGTATCTGTAAGATTACAACCATTCATGTTTCAACATATGTTTTGGGGTGAATAATACAGCTTCCAGATGTTTTCTCTCTGTGGTTTGCATCTTCTACAGCTAAGCCAGTGGAGAGTTTTCTGAAAAGAAGGAAGGAAGAGCTAGGCTTGAAATAGGCCTGGCATCATGGAACTGGTGTCACTTGACCTCTTCTGAGACTTAAACTTTTACTTGAGAATTTCATTACACATTAGGACAGAGATGGAAACTGAGCTTATATAGACCCAGATCCTGCCAAATCAGTCAGAACATAGTTATTTTCATGAAGGAGAACTTTATGAACTGACTGATCAGCCTTTAAAAGGCTGAGAAGTATTCCATTTTTTTCTGATTTTCTGTTGCTCTATAGTGTTTTCAGACTTCCCTCAGTGCGTTGGGCTCTAATTACAGTATGTTAATTGATTGCCTGACTGTTGGGTTAAATATTTGTAGTGATGGATAAGCTTTCCCTTGACTCAAATTGGATTGACTTAAAAATAAGCCAAACTATTTCCCACCTCCACCCCCAAATCAGGAAATAGCTTGATTCATTTCTCAGCCAATATGTATTTGAATTGAGCCTACCCATATCCCAGTAAGGCTCCAAATTCCACTCTTTCCACTGATCTTTCTGATTCTCATTGTTGCTTGTGCCCGCCCCCCACAAATATTTATTGTACAGAAGACCTTGACAGATCATTAACATATGTGAATACATCTGTGAAGTTTCCAAATTCACGTGGTAAGTGTATTGGATGTATATAAATTGCTGGGGTTGCTTACATGAATGATTGCCATTGTTCATCTGTCCAGAGGGAGGGAGGGAGAGAGGAAGGAAGAGAATGACTGAGAATTCATGTTTGAACTATCAAGCTTTGTTCACAAAGAGGGTAGATGCTGCTAGAAACAAAAATAACTGCGGGACACAATGCTTACAGATTTTAACTGCTATTTACAGTATATGCAGCTTCCTATAGAAAATAGACCACCATCACACACAACCCAGGGGTGGGGAACCAACCACCCATTCTGGGATCCTTACTACTTGTTAGTGCTGCCTAATGCCAAATATCAGGTATTTGTGTCAGCTAAGCCTTGAGAACTCCAAGATGAGATAAATGCACGAGAGATGGAATTCTTACACATGAGCAGCAAATATTCGTGTGTAGGGCCTGCATGTGATTTGGATATCTGTTTACACTGTGCTCAATGTGTTGGGAGCAGGGGTAGCCCAGGGATAAGGAGCCACCCTGCTTCAAACTCTGTACTGTATGTCCAGTGATGAGTAAGAGGCAGACAGGTGGAGAGCCTGTGGTTCTACAGATTTTGTTGGACTTTCACTGCCCCATCCGCCTATGACAATGGTCAAAGACGATAGGGTTGAATTACACAGTACTGGGAATAGCAGACACAGATTTTCCATTTCTGTTCTGCTGAGTATGAGGAAAGTGTTACATGCATGGGAGGGGGGGGAACCACTGAAGTGAGCAAATAAATTCTGCTCTAAGCCACTAAGGATATACACTCAAAGGCCTAGCAGTCTGGTGTAAGGTTGGATTTTCAGTCTCTGATACTTTTATATGTTTTACACATAACTCTGTTCCAGGCTATTTCTGTGGTAATATACCTTCTCAAGTATACATTTAAATTGTCTGTTAATTCATATTTAAATGTGTACTTTTTCTCAAATTTTTCACTCAAAATGTGCCTCTAAAAGTATGTTTGGATACATTTCAACTGCAAAGAACTGCAAAGAACATTTGGAGTAGCGTGAAATCGAGCAGATTGTTGTATTCCACCTATTACTCTGAGAGTTGCAGATCAGGCATAATCTTCCACAATTAATAAATTAGACAAGAGTGAGCTCATTGTTGTATATACCCTGTTTCTCATATTTTAAGACATACCCATAAAATAAGCCATAGCAGGATTTTTAAGCATTCAAGGAATATAAGCCATACCCCGAAAATAAGACATAGTGATAGGCGCAGCAGCAATGCCGGCCGCGGCAGGCGGAGGAGGAAAAAAATAAGACATCACTTGAAAATAAGCCATAGTGTTTTTTTTTGAGGAAAAAATAAATATAAGACATGTCTTATAATATGAGAAACACGGTATGAAGAAAGCAAGATGCATCACAAAAATTTTTCCTGGAGTTAAGGAGCAGCAGGCAAGACCACTGGTGCTGTGGCAGCAGTGGGATGGTTGTCTAGAGCAGTGTTTCCCAACCTCTGGTCTCCAGCTGTTTTTGGACTACAATTCCCATCATCCCTGACCACTGGTCTTGCTAGCTAGGGATGATGGGAGCTGTAGTCCAAAACCAGCAGGAGACCAAAGGTTGGGAAACACTGGTCCAGAGTCATTACCTAGTCATTACAGGACAGTGCAATCCTATGCTATCCAGGCCTACTAAGAAGCAAGTCCCATTGTTTTCAAAATAGTTCCCTCCCAGGTAAGTGGAGAAGTCCCCAGGTGCAATGAGCAAGCCATAAAATGGCTCCCATGGGGCAGAGGGAAAAGAAAGTTCTGTCATCAAGGGGAATAGGGAGGGGAACATGAAGGAAAAGGGAGGGGAAGGTTAAGCCCAGCCATGGAAGAGAATGCAGTGAAAATGAAGGAGAAACCTGGAACAGATTTTGGAAGGAACAGCCCAGTCATGGATGCATGGGTCAAACTAGGGCTGTGGCAGCAGTCGGATGAATGAACAACTTGGTAAAGGGGGCACAGAGTGAGGATGGGAGCACAGGGCCACATGGGCAAATGGGGAATATTTATCTGAATGTTTTGTTGCCTGCAGATGCTGTGTTATGTCTATGCAGATGCTATGTCTAGATGTTCTTCCAACTATTCTCAGAAGACATTTTTCCTCCTAATAAAACAGTGTTTGGTCTGTTCCATCTCCAAGAAATGGCTGTTCAATTTCTCTTCCCCCTGGACATGTTCCTCCCAATTTCTCTTCTCACAGATAAAGTGGGAATTATTTAGAGGTGATTTATGTCCAGGTCTCATTTTTGCATTAGATTTGAGAAACCTGACCTAAATGGAGAGTAATTCACTCTAAATTAGCCAAAACATTGAAGATGACTCTGATTATTTATCTTTGAAGAACAGTAAATGACGGCTCTCATCTGTATATAACATTTAATGGTAGTCTAAGTAATATTTCACAAATTTTTGCATCTTTCAGTTAACTGCATTTATAAATGTGATACACATTTAAATTTTGGATGGATTTTTCTCTCTCTTCAAAAATAGAAAATGACTGAATTAAGGAACATAATTCATTCTGGGCTATCACAAGGGGATTAAAAAAAAGATAAATCATAGCTAAAAGGGAAGTGATTTGCATGCCTTGTGTGCCATTTTTGAATCCTCTTGAGATTCACAGAAACAAAGCTTTGCACAGGTCCTTGTTATCCAGCCAAATAAAAAGGGAGAGCAATTTGTGGGTCCTCTCTAACCTGTCTTCTTTATTTGATCATAAAGCATTAAAAGACAATTGGCCCAAGAGTTTAAGGCTAATGCAAAATCACGCCTCAGATGCTTGCAATGTGATAAGAGAGCAATGACCCATATTTCTCAAAAATAGCATAAATAATGCATTTCATTTTAGTGGCTCTTGTACCCAAGACAAGCTCTCATGATAATATGTGTATTATCTTATTCTGTACTCTCCATTACGCTGCCAGTTCATGTGAACAAGATGTCTCAGTTTCTCGTCATTCCAAATCACTACTTACACTAGGACTGCTACATCTGTGCTCCTCCCCAAAGTATTTCAATTATTTATCTCCATTTGCTAGAAAACCAAATGTCTATTATATACCACTTGATAATCTGTATAATTGTGGTGCTCATAACTTACAGACAGCTATAAACTGGTAAGTCTACCAGTCTCTGCCAGCAAAAATCTGTGGTCCATTTTGATCCTTTGGACACTACAAATTTATCTTATACAAAAGGGGGAAATGGGGTGTGTGTGTGTGTGTGTGTGGTATTTTCTTTCAGCTACCACTTTGAAAAATCCTGTCATTTAAGTTATTCTCATTCATGCAACTATTTCCAAACTATGGGATAAGAGTTATGTAGTGCATAGTTAAGTAATGGAATGGTTATGAGATGGGCTCACTGTGTGGTCAAGACAATATTTCCCAGGCTAATTCAAAATTTAGAACTGTATTAAACAATGTTGAGCTATGATTTGATACAGGGAAGCAACTGGACAGAACTTCAGTGTGGACTGAGTGATCCAGGCATGGCCACCAACTTGATATCCTACCATGTTTCAAAAATAAGGCAAACCATCTCTCACAAATATATTTTCTGATAGCAGTGGCCTGTTATTTTGATGCATCCATTTTGTGGATGCAGGTGTGATGATGAATTTTCTGGTAGTGACTTGCCGAGTTTTCCTAATTCACAGACAGGCCTAATTCATAGAAAAAGGCCTTTGGTTGTCGATAGAAGAACAGCTAAGATGAGGGATATGTTGAGGGAAATGTGGCAGTACCAGTGGCAGCAGGTGCACACATAGATATGTGTAGTGCCACATTTTCCCCTTCAAAACATGGTGACTATAACTGTAAATCCCAAGATCTGTGGCAGGAACTAGCATCTCATGCCTCACCTGCTGGTTTGTTCAGCCTGCAGGTTCACAAGCTTATTTAGAGTACCCTATAGGGTCAGTGAGGCATGTATCCATCATAAGCCCATTAGTAGTACTAATAACCAAACAGAAGTGTGCCATAGAGTGAAGTCATAACATAAGTTTATCTGCAGGACTAGTTTAGCACAGCTCATATGAGGAGTTTCTGGTTTCAGGTATCATCTTGTTCTGGGTGGCCACAGATTTTGAGTTGAGGCAAAATCAGATACATGAGTCAACTGAAGACTTCGTGACTTCTGTGGCATGTGAAGAAAGGAGGAAGGTAGTGGTGATATAATGATAGACCTCATAGGCACAAGGCTCATGCGTACCTTCCGTTACTAATTCAGATACATATGTCTGAATTGAATCACTGTGTCTTTGATAAACCTTCCAATTTACCCAATGGATTGTGAACAACTTCAACATTATTACGACTACAAAGCTTTCCCATGCCTGTGTTAACCATTACCTGAACTTGGAAAATGCTCATCAAGTCACCCAAACACGATACAGTGCTGCATTTTGGGTAGAAACTGCAGAAATGGATAAAGTTTCATTGACTTAGAATAAAAAAGAGGCAGAGTACCAAGCGAACCAAGCATCCACAATGAAAAATGTCCATCCACTGGTTATTAAGCAGAAGTAAGACTTCTTGCTACATGACCTGTTTCACTGTAGCCACACGTGTTAGTCATCCTTTTGACCTCACATGGTTGGGTTTTGTTTGTTTGTTTGTTTCATTACAATAAGGGCTATTAAGTCAGTCAGCTGGAGTGAGATTTAGCCAAAGTGCAGAATATCCAATTACAGGTTTGTCAGAAAAATTGTTTCTATTTAAAATGAG
Source organism: Zootoca vivipara (assembly GCF_965207765.1). Taxonomy (NCBI): domain Eukaryota; kingdom Metazoa; phylum Chordata; class Lepidosauria; order Squamata; family Lacertidae; genus Zootoca; species Zootoca vivipara. Next base: position 43,722,809 of record NC_142583.1, on the reverse strand, counting down.
AAGAAAAAGCATAGGAAGCTCCACATCATCTTTAATAAATCTCATGGTATTACCATGAAGCTTGAAAACCTATGAGCCAGCTTGTAATGTGAGCTTCTTCATTAAAGCAGAAAATTGCATGAAAAAACGTTTCCGCTCCAGTGCAACAGTTTCCAATATGATGGATTGCCATGAGTGTGTACTGGAAAAACCTAATGTGGCACATTCTGTGAATAAAAGTGTTAGCTTTTAGTTGGAATGGAAATCAAAGTTTGAGTGCCTAGGTACATAAGTTTCAAATTGGCATATTATGTATCACTTCTCATATTTAGACTGTTCCTGCTTCTCACCCAACCTGATTCGTTGATATGGTACCCAGAGTACAATATTCAGATTGCAATAAGAAAAGGTGGAAATTGCATTCCCTTCCATGTATCATTATTATCATAATCACCCTTACGAAGACCACAGCACTAATAGATTCTGGTTTACCATCTTATTTTCTTTTAAGAACTGCCTTCATGAAATAAAGACAGGAGGAATCTAATTCCAATACAGTCTATAATGAATGATCTATGAAATCATCCAAGCATTTTACATCACAGTTATCTGATTATATACCTGCTCATATGAGATGCTAAAACTGTAATAAAGATCACAAATGCTAATCAGACTAAAACACCAAAAAGGTCACACGGAGGAATAAAGTTCTTGATAAGTTCAATTGCACAGGAATCCTAATAAATCTTAAATGCATTATTGGGATCAGTAAATCCTTGCTCACAGCCGTTGCTGACTCCATGTCTTGATATGCCCTCAGGCAAAAGGCTTTCAGTCTTCCCTGTGCTCCTTCTTGTCAGCACTATTGTTTGCTTGCCTGGTTTTGAGCAACATTTGCTCAGTGGTAGAACACCTTGCTTGCAGATGGTCCTAGGTCCAACGCCTGACATGTCCAAGCAGGGCTGCAAAAGTCCCCTGTCTGTAACCCAGGAGATCCTCTGCCTGCCAATATAGATAATACTGAATTGGATGGACACATGATCTGATGGCCTGGAGTACTGCAATTGAATCCAGGCTGGAGGTTTCCAACTCCTGCTGAAGATATCCCTATTGTCCACTATCTATTCTTATCACAGAGACCTCTTTTCCAGTGTGGGCTTTGCTAGTTGACTTCAATGAGGGGACTGGGTAGGAGTTTTGGGGGTGGCACTAATTGGCCCATGTTAAGTCTTTTTCATCTACTAACTGTTCAGTGTTATCTGTTTGACAAGAGTGGTGTTTTGTTTGAATTTGGCTAATTAGCATTTGGTCCAGGTCGGTGAATGGATTTTGGAAAAATCTCTGACTAATATTGGAGCCAGAGTGGTGTTTGGCGCTTTCAGGCACATCAGGGTGAACATTGGCCAGTGGGGCCATGGTGCACATGTTAGGTTCATATATCCAAGGAGCATGCCATGAAGGGGGAAGAGTTTTCTTGGGCCCTGCTGCTTGACAACAGCAAGCAGCTAGCTCAGAGTTTGGGAGAGTCACTACCCAGACCTCATTGATTTTGGCAAATTTGGTTGAATTATTCTGGTTTCAGATTCTATAGTTGCTATATTTTAACAAATATAACCTGTTACCCATCTTTCCTGTCTCAAGTCTTCTTTGGTGTGTTGGCAAAAACTGAGATGGTTAAAGGGAAAGAAGGATTTCTTTTAAAATGTCTTCAAAGGGTTATATACAACTCTTCAGGAAATACATGCATTGTATTTGATTCAGTGAGTTGTTGTCCCAAGGTTACTATGAAGAAGTTTGCATATCCAGTGCTAGCACTATAAACTATCTCAGGGGCAGCCAACATGGTACCTTCACCACCCCTGGCTATTGTCTAAGCTGGCTGGGACTGATGTGATTTGTAGTCCACAGCATTGGATAATGGGCACAATGTTGACTACCCTTGGGCTAACAATCACTTGTTCCCTTATCACCTTAATTTATCATACTTGCTTTACTTTTATGGCAACAGGTATAGCATCTTACTGCTTTTTAAGTGTGATGGGGGCATAAAAGGAATGAGAGAAGAAAGAAGAAAGAAAAGAACAGCATGCCTTGGCGTCTTGGTACAAGGTGGTTAGTATTCCCCTTTCACAGTACTGTAAATACACTGCTTCCTATGAAGGAGATGCAGAAGGGGGTTTGATTTTTATTTTATTTTTTGCCATGCATTTAGATTTGCATTTAGAAATACGAGTGTGTGAAACCTGCAGAAGTAAATTAGGATTCCTATTCCATTTTTCTGAGCTCCATGTAGTAGTTTCCCAAATAAAATCCATCCACTTACTTCTGTGGTTCCATTTGTGGCACTGCCAATTCTTCAGCATTGTCAATTGCTCACTTTAATGACTATTCTTTTTCTTTCTTTTGAAAGGAAGATCACGTTTTTATTCTTCTAGTATGGAAACAGAGAAAAAATAGATTTCTGTACATTGGAAGACAGTGTTTTGACAGCTAAAAGGAGAAGTATTGTGGTTTTATGTGTATGTAATATATTTGATTGCTGTTTAGAGAAGAATAAAGTCATTTTATGCATTTGGAAAATTAGTGCCATCACGTAAGGATGCTCTCGGTGTCCCTAAATATACAATGTATACTGTTATTTAAAACTTCAGCTGTCATTTGTAATTAATGTAGCAATTATAATAAGAAAAAGGCTATCATTTATACATTTCAAAACGTGTATCATCATGGTATACAGATTGAGCCTTTAAATAAATTATTTTTTGCCGATACATGAAAGTTAGCTTCAACAATAATTTAATGCCTTCATTTCCATCTGGTAACAGTATATTTGTCTACAAAATATATATTCAGGTTAATATGAAAAAAAATATTTTTATTAATTTTCCAATTAAAACCAATTATATCACATTCAATATTTCAAATTATACACATATATATATCAATCAAACCGAATGTTATGCCAAATCATCTAAAGAATTTTTTATTTGGGTTCCCATGCTTCAAGAAATTGGGAATTCCTCGCAACTGTCCACTGCCGTCTTTTTTCTAAAGTTCAAATCGTCCTCCAAGTTCATAATAATCCAGATCTTCCCCTTACAGTCACATAGATGTTTTCCACTTTCATCCGATTGTTTCCCAGCTGCTGAGATAAATATCAAACAAAGTTTCACAGATGTTCTTTCTCCTGTGTGAGTTAATCAGTCCAGCCTCCCCATAAATCTTCTTAATGGAGCTCCCTGTTGCGTCGAAGCAGCACGAAGCAGCGCCATCTTAAAAAACTCAAATCACTTTCGTTTCCTCTCATAGCCATGAAGATTTACGATCATTATAGAATTTACAGCTTTTCCAGGCAGGAGACCCAAACATCAAACCATAAACTCTTGGTAAATTAATGGATCTCCTTGCCCTATAGCTGAACTTAGCTTCAGGTCGCTGCTCCAATTTAAAGTGCGTCACAGCTCATAAATCCTCCGAACGCGTCCAGAACTCCTTCCGTCCGACTAGGGGGGGGGGGCTTTTCTCATCGGCAACTCCACATCTTTAAAAAATATGCTCAGTAACAACAGTTATAAAGTTCAACTCACACAGTCTTTTGCTTCTCTTTCACTCCAAACAAGCCAGGACATCGCGTCCGGGAAGGTACGAGGCAACAATATGAAGAAAAAAAATAAAAACTCACTTCCCTTATCGCTCCGTCCCCATCAATCCTTCTTCCAGATGCTGTACAATCTTTGACTCCTCTCCCTCAGCAGCATAAATTTCTCAGCAGTAAACAGCGCTTCTTCCCCTCCTTCTGAAGTATGTCCATAGATTTAAGCCTAATTATCTTCTTTAACCATGGAAATCCCCGCCATGCAGATTAGCGTCCGGGAGTCCTGGCCCTCGTAAGTGCTCAGCCCAAGCTCCCCCCACTCCAAAAACAGTCGGAGTGGGTCTGGGGGCATCGCGGGCCAGCGGCCCCTCTCCGTAACCCCCGGAGAGGGTAGGGGGTTGCCATTTACTCCCCTAGCAACCGCCAAATTCCTTACGAAGGTCAGAGAGATGGAAAACAGGTCCGCCATTCCTGCAGGCGGAAACCGGAACCTATTCAGGTTAATATGAAATCATTTATAAAACAAAACAAAACATGGACAGATGACTGAAATACTTTCCCTAGGAGAAAATTATAAATATTCTTCATGAAGCCAGCAAGGAAGCTTCAGAAATATTATTGGCTAAAATAAATATATAGAATCATAGAGTTGGAAGAGACCACAAGGGCCATCCAGTCCAACCCCCTGCCAAGCAGGAAACACCATCAAAGCATTCTTGACATTCTTGACATATATAGTGAACTAGGTATCAGCCCCACTATCAGGAGCCAGGAAAATTCAAGTAGACCCACACATCAGCAGGGGCTCATCTGTGGGTGAATCCATTGAAAATAATAAGATTTTTGGGGTGCTTGTGTACTACGCTAACATGGGAAGAGAGGTTTATTCAAGGCCTGAAGAGTTTAAAGTCAGCTTGATCTCCATCACAGCTTAAATAGCCAGTATTTCAAGCAGTCCATCTGCTATATTCCTTCCCAGGTGGGTGGACAGGCAAATTGGCACACATAGTCAGGAATGGCTAAGACAGACCTGCCTGCCTACTGTAATCTCAATTACCAGGAGCATGAAAATTGTGGACTCTAAATAACTCTTAGCTTCTCAGCAGTTCACATGCCTGCCAGCCTGCCTGTGAGGCAACCCGCATGCTTTGAAAAGAGGTGAGCGAGCAGGCGGTTTAAACTGTGACAAAGAGCTATGAATGGAGTAAGACTGGCCAGAAAAGAAATGCCTCTAGGACGGGGCATAGCTCAAGAGTAGAGCATCTGCTTTATAGACAGAAGGTCCTGGGTCCAATCCCCAGCATCTCTGAGTATAGCTGGAAAGAATGCCTGCATGAAACCATGGAAAAGTATAGACGATGCTACCCAGCCAGTATGGACAATGCTGTGGTGTGACTTGGGGTCAAGCAAATTCATATGTTCCTTAGCTATTTAAATTGCGATAGGTGTCAGCCCCAGGATGCTGTGTGTTCTGTGTGTCTTTGTGCCATCACTGTAACGACTACCAAGGAATCTCCCTGTTGAACACTGTGGGGAAAGTCTTAACCCGTGAGGTTATCAACAGATTACAGTCACTTGCTGGCAGGGTCTATGCTGTGTCACAATGTGGCTTTAGAGGTCAGAGGTCAACAGTCAACATAGTTTTCTCACAGCATCATCTGCCGGAGAAATGCCAAGAGTAGAGATGTTCCATGTATATCGCCTTCATAGACATGACAAGGACTTTTGAATTTGCCAGTCTAAAAGCACTCTTCACACTGCTCAATAAGATAGGAAGTCCACCTAAGCTCCACAAAATGGCTGTGTCCTTCCATGAGAACATGTGTGACTCCAACCAATCATGCACAGAATGGTGATGTTATAATAGGTCTGAATGAATTATGCCCTCCCACTTTTTCAGCCCCTTCTTGGGTACAGCAGAAAGTCATGAAGTTTGGGGGGTAGCAGGCTTACTGACAGCACCTCCCCCCCCCTTCTCTTTTTTTTGCTTATAACAAAAAATTCTCGCCACATCAAGTGGTGCATAGCTAATGCAGTTGGCAATTAGGCCAGGCACCATATTCTCCCACAATGTGTCAAATGAGTAAGTACTACATCATTACATAGCATCATTCCAGATGTGTTGTTGAGGAGGGGGAAAAAAAAGATAGCAGTCCCTACTAGGGAATGTCATAAAACTGTAACTTCCTACCAGCTCAAGTTGGGAAAATCTGTAGGTATTAATTACAGTGGTACCTCTGCTTAAGAACTTAATTCATTCCAGAGGTCCGTTCTTAACTTGAAACTGTTCTTAACCTGAAGCACCACTTTAGGTAATGGGGCCTCCTGCTGCCGCCATGCCGCCGGAGCACGATTTCTGTTCTCATCCTGAAGCAAAGTTCTTAACCTGAGGTAGGTACTATTTCTGAGTTAGCGGAGTTTGTAGCCTGAAGCGTTTGTAACCTGAAGTGTTTGTAACCTGAGGTACCACTGTACTTGGCAAAAAGCAGCATTCTACAGGCCTCTGTGGAACATGTGTTGAGTGACCCAGACTCCGCATTTTGGAGAATGTTGTCATGATTAGACAAATCAAACGAAACTGCCAGGTGTCAGATAGATGCCAAAGCTGAGTTGATGCAAGTCAGAGAAAGAACATTGATTTTACAAAAAAGTAAAAAGCTAAAAAAAAGCCCAGAAGAAAACAAAAACCAACCAACAAGAGCCAAACACAAATAATGTATGCAATCAATGCTGAACAAGCTAACATGCTTCCCATGGCGTGTACCCCAATGATGAACTGAATACAATCAATGTTGTATGAGGGAGCCAGTCTGAAACTATACCCAGAGTGCTGACATGAAAAGGATAAATGTCTCCCTAAGCAAATGATAGAGTTCTGAAGAGAGCTGAAGATGGTAAGGGTAGCCAAGCAAAACAAAAACAGCACGTTTGATGTGTACAGTCCTAAATTAGACGGGGCAACACAGGGCAGCAGAAGTGCTTAGTGGAGTCATCTAGTAAACTCCAGATAGCTTCACTGACCCTGAGGCTGCTTGCCACGGCTGTCACAGTTGTGGTTGAATGAGTTTGATTTTCAACCTGAAGCATCAGTTCAGACAAGGAATGATGGTTAAAAAGACACTCATGTGATTGTTCCGTACCGCAGTTCTTCTGCTAGTGATTGGCTGACTTGTTATGTGTGGGTTTTTTTATTTATTTGTTAAACAAAAAATAAAATGGCATTCCCAGTTTTTAATAAACTTGATTATTGTATGAGTAAGTCAACCAGCAGTACATGGCAGAGTGATCCCTTTTGCTGTTTTTGAGAATGCATTAATGATTCATCTCCTGATCCTATAGCAATTTATTACTGCAACAGTGAACACAGGAGTTACTATGAACTGGGGATCACCAGCCATAGCTCCTACATCTATTTTCTGTGCCAGAGTCTATCCACTGAACTGGAATAATGTGACGGTGAGTTTTGATATATGCTCATTGTCTCCTTCTCTCCGTAAAACCACAGCACAAACAGACCTAACACATCTAAGGCAAAGGAACAGTGTTTTTTGATCAGAGAATATGACTTTTGGGTGACCTAATCCTTGACATATCTTGGCTTGCATCTGTATGGTTTGGACAAGTGAAAGAATTGATTCATCTATGGATTTTATTTAGACATTTAGGCTAGCTATTGGATACAAGTAGGGATGTCAGAGAAATTTGATTTCATTCATATCCTAAATTCAACTCTCAGCATGTCACCTTTTTATATTAGTTTTTATCAAGGTTTTTCTTGTTACAAAGACTATGAATTGAAAGTGGAGACAATATATGTGCCTTTCCCTGCTTATCTGTTAGCATGTCACCTAGTTGAAGAACTCAGGATTCTACAGAGAAATAGCAATGCTGGCTGCAAAAAGGAGTACATGAATAGAATAGAATAGAATAGAATAGAATAGTATCATAGAGTTAGAAGGGACCCTGAGGATCATCTAGTCCAACCCCCTGCAATGCAGGGATATGCAGTTGTCCCATGATGCTTAGATTCAATACACATTTTGATTCAACCCAATTTTGGAGCCTCTTTATTCCCCAAACCAAGTGTCCCTCCCCATCCCTTAGTATTATTTCAATCAGCCATTGTTAATATGAATACTTTTGTAAAGTTAGAAAGGAATTTTACATACTCTGCTTCTTTCTTTGATGGTCTTTACAATAAATAAATCTAATTTTAGCATGGAAATGGCTGGTGAAAAGCCTGTATAATACATTATCCAGAAACGGAAGAAACCTCCTATGGTTTCTGGCATCAAAGGTCACCCATTCTTCTGAGAACTTGGTGACCTTTACATTAATTTAGTATTTTATGGATTTTTATAAATTACATGTTGGGTTGGATGCATACCTACATCACAGAGCTTAGATTTAATTTTATAATATTAACTTCAACTAAACATTGGGTAAACCTCATTCTAGGAATCAGATTGCTTGGAAAGGGTAACAGCTATAGAACCTATAATGAAGAATAGGAGACTGAGATTGAAACTTGGTATGCAAAACTAGGGGGGAAATGTCTATATTTTTGCTCCTAATAATTCACACCTGATTCTAAATGCCAAGTTGATAGAGTGTCTTCAGTAGCTACTAGTATTCATTAAACAAATAAACGAAAAAAGTCAAATGTTCATGCTTGCTCCTGAAAAGAACAGTGAAAAATAAATGATATTAACTCTGAAACTAGAGCAGATGGCAATGGAAAAAACACGAATAAATAAGCAAGCAGGAACAAATATGTGCACTAAGAAAGTGCATACTATACTGGTTGTCCTTTAACCTACTACTACTACCTTAAATAGTAGCTCCATAATTTATTATTATATACAAACACTCTTCCATGAATTATTCTAAATTATTGTTTGGTATCTGGTGGTTATGCTGAGTTGTGGGACTAATTCCAGAGGTGTGTTTAGCAAAACAAAATTTGTTTGAGAGATGTAATGAGGGGAAGTCAATGTTTATTGCCTTGATTTTGCTTAATTACACCATCGCAAAGCCAAATCTGATTAGCTGGGTGACCCAAAGTGGAGCCAAGTTTTATTTCCACTTCTATGTGAACCTGAAAAGTGGTGTGTTATACCCCGGAACAGGGCACGGTACTGTTCATTCCAGGCTGTCTTCATCCCTCAACAGCCTGTTTTCACTCATCTTAACTCTTCTTCAGGGGAAGTTGGAATGTGGAAGTGGGAACATGCAGATTGAGACCCACCTCATCAATGATGTCACTGATGACAGACACACTTCTCAGCCATTGTACAATCATAGTTGGTCTTACTTGCACTTGTGGCACCAGAAAAATTGAGGTGGGGGCCCCAGAAGGGGTGAAGTACATTTCTAGGTGGGCAAGTTGTAGCCATATGCAGAAGCTGTTTTACTGTAGTGCAACCGGCTCAGCCTCACTGGGCTGCAGGGAGCACTGCAACAATACTGTAGAACAGAGTGATACATGTTGGAGGGGGGGGGGTCCACCAGATTTTAGCATTGCACAGGGCACCACTGAAATTTTCTTTAAAAACTGAAGCCTTCCTTTTAGGAATTCCAGGTGCCTAAATCCCAAGGGAGCAGAAAAGACTATTTATGTATGTGGCCACAGCTGTCTGGATGTTATTGGGTCAGAGATGGAAAGAAGTCCCAACTAGAGAAGAATGGCAGATCAAGTTGGTGGATTATGCCAAAATGGCTAAAATGACCGGAAGAATTGGAAATCAGCAAGACCAATTTTTAAAATAAGGAATGGGGGAAATTTATAACTTATCTTAAAGACCATTGTAAACAGTTAAAATTGTTACTAGGATTGGAACATCACTTGTAGTTTAATGGTGAATTTTGAATACAATAGAGAGGTAAACGATTTGGATTATCATAAAAGATGCAGGGTTAAATTATTAACAATAGGACCTACAAAGGGGAGGGGGAAAGTCCAAGAGATTCCTTGGAATCTTGTTTTTATGTTGTATGTTGGATATGTGACTGTAAAATTTTAATCCGAAAAACCAAATAAATAAATACCCGGTAAATAAAAATTTTAAAAATCGAGAACCCAAAGTCTGCCACTGCCATGTGTTAAGATATTGAAAACAAAAATAACAGTGTATGTAAGCAAAATTGAATGGTCATTTTCTGTGAATGCTTTAGCTGGGATTCCTGCATTGCAGATAACTCTTGAGGTCCCTTCCAACTCTATGATTCTATGTTAATGACAGGACTCAAACAATGGGGAAGGGGTGTGAGCTCCTTGTGGGGTTCTTGCCCCCGCCCCTTTCTGGTGCCCCCAAGCTTATCTGCAAATAGTGTTTCCAACATGGGGAAAGGAACACTGGTAAGTCACAAACCCTGGTCAGTCTGACTAATATGTCCCCCACTGGGTGGGGAGTTGGCCCAGGGCACAAAAAGTGATTGAGGTTATGAGGGGCTTGCACCATGCACTCATGTTTGCCCTTTCACATTTTCAAACTGAATGACTGAAGGTAACTGCCAGAAAACTGTTAATGTCGTTCTTTTGTGCACAGATACATAATACACATCGACATGCCAGACATACATGCACACCAAAACACAGCTGCAGACACAACCATAATAAATGATACCTCAAACTATAGCCATCATTAAATTGTCAAGTAATTAACCCCTCAGTTAAACACTCAGATCTTTGATATTCTTCATTAAAAAGACTTTGTTAAATATGTAATTCAACTCCTGACTTTTAAAGGTGAGTAAAGTCTCCTGAAGGCAAGTATAGGGTTGTGTGTTTTTTTCCAGGCAGAAAGACAGAAAAAATATCAAAAAGATTCTGCTACTCTAATGAGACCTTTCACTTAAAATGAATTCTAATTACTGCTTAATTTTTCTATCTCTTGATCTGTTTTTTGAAGTACGTAAAAACTTTATATTAGAGATGGATGGGTCCATTCTGTTTCTGAATGTGTCTTTAAACCAAGTCCATTTCTTCATTCCATTTCTAAGGGAATAAATCCTTTAAAATTTGCATGAATTTTGTAATTAACCCTAAAATGCTTTAAAGTACTTATGAAATGGTCTGAGGGCTCCCATCTCTCTTTTACAGATTAATAGCCACCTGAGGCAATTAATATGTGGAGTTTGGTAAGGAAAGCCAAGCTTCAATTCCTCCTGGGAGTGATGGGGGGCATGTCTCCCCCTCATATCTCCAATTCTCCCTGAGACTGACAGCTTTTCATCGATTTCTGCTGCTCCCAAGAGGAATTGCTGCCATTTTTGCAACATGCGTGGCAAGAGCTACACATGCTAGCTGCTTCAAATGGACACTATCTGTGAAGTGGACAATGTGGTGAGGTGGATGAAGCAGAGGTCCTCTTTATCTCTGGGTGTGCCTTCCATGTTTGTTGCTGTGTAGAATTAGCATATGTAATTGCTATAACATATGCCACCAGGTGGCGCTGTGGTTAAACCACTGAGCCTAGGGCTTGCTGATCAGAAGGTCGGCCACCTGAGGCAATTAATATGTGGAGTTTGGTAAGGAAAGCCAAGCTTCAATTCCTCCTGGGAGTGATGGGGGCATGTCTCCCCCTCATATCTCCAATTCTCCCTGAGACTGACAGCTTTTCATCGATTTCTGCTGCTCCCAAGAGGAATTGCTGCCATTTTTGCAACATGCGTGGCAAGAGCTACACATGCTAGCTGCTTCAAATGGACACTATCTGTGAAGTGGACAATGTGGTGAGGTGGATGAAGTAGAGGTCCTCTTTATCTCTGGGTGTGCCTTCCATGTTTGTTGCTGTGTAGAATTAGCATATGTAATTGCTATAACATATGCCACCAGGTGGCGCTGTGGTTAAACCACTGAGCCTAGGGCTTGCTGATCAGAAGGTCGGCGGTTCGAATCCCTGTGACGGGGTGAGCTCCCGTTGCTTGGTCCCAGCTCCTGCCAACCTAGCAGTTCGAAAGCACGTCAAAATGCAAGTAGATAAATAGGAACTGCTACAGCGGGAAGGTAAACGGCATTTCCATGTGCTGCTCTGGTTTGCCAGAAGCGGCTTTGTCATGCTGGCCACATGACCTGGAAGCTATATGCCGGCTCCCTCGGCCAATAATGCGAGATGAGTGCGCAACCCCAGAGTCGGTCACGACTGGACCTAATGGTCAGGGGTCCCTTTACCTTTACCTTTATGCCACCACTTAAATGTATATGTCTCACTGGTTGTAATTTGGGTCATAGTTCAGATACCTGGCAGGTGTATTCACCTTCTTGGAACATTTGCCATTTCCCCTAGGATGTGTGAAGTTACTTACTGCCCCCTCAAATTCACTACCCTGGGCAATTGCCTGGTTTGCCCATTAATATGTTTGTGGACATGTCCGTGAGTTAACCACAACAAAATCTTAGCAAACAAAAAAAGGTAAGAAAAACTTGCGTAATAAACATTATTTAACAAATCAATACAATGCAATGCGATGCAATGCAATACGAATTAAATGAATGAATGAATAAATAAATGAAATTCAGTGAAATTCAGTTGTTAATCAAGGATAGAGCAGTTTACAAAGCAATCATACACTCGTATTAACAGAGGTATGTCCTATTGAATTTAATGAAGTCTAAATAGTGTACATCCAAGTGTGCACTGGTCCAGTGTCCTCCTTGAGCTATAATCACTGATTTTATAGAAAGGTCCCTTGCTCTTGAATCTCTATAGAAAGTTAGTCTAGGACCAATTTTAAAAGAGCAGTAGCTGTTTGGCTGAATCCCATTGCTTGGCTTGTAATCCACCATCCTGTTTTCAATAATAGATAGTTAGATGTCTTTGGCCAACAGGCCATGGACATAATGGGCTCCTCCTGTTGTTTGCCCCCAGCATCATAATTTTGTAACATACAGTAGCAATCCTTTTAAAAATTACAAAATAAGACCATGTTAGTCTAATGCACAGAGCCATTATGGCTGAAAGCCTTTCTGTGTGTGCTAAATATACTGCAGCTTGACAATTTGCCCTGGACAGATTTTTATTTTATTTTATTTTATTTTATGAAAAGTTTGGCTGTACTTTCCTGGGCTAGTTGAGTAGCAACTTTCTTTCATTTAAAAAAGCCCAAAAGCTTTCAAATACCACGAAATTGCTACTGAGGTGTCCTGTGGTTCATGAAAAAATGGCTGACCTGGTCTGATTTTTTGTGATATTCAAAAATGGCCCTTTAGGCGATACTCAGGACAAAGTAACCCTTCAAACGCTTCAATCATTCAGGTCTGCCTAATCAAAACCATTATCATGATTTTGGAGATGGGGAAAATGAAGGAGAGTGAGGACAAGTAATATGCTGAAGGTTATCCAGAAAGTCAGTGTTATAATCCTGTTTTCCCGATTTCCAGTGTGGCGCCATATCCATTAAACTATATTTCCCCTAATGTTAGTAGCAAAAGTAAATTCCCTAGACACTCATGATTCATATGCTGGTCTTCTGGGTCATGATCACTCTGTAACCATCTTCTTGTCAGTCTGCCGCTTGAAACCATCCCTGCATGTTGTTTCAGAGCGTTTGTATCACTGATCTCCTCTGATCCTGCTTAACGCCACTGCATTAGCAAGAGGATGACACTTGAACATTAAGCATCAGAGTTACACATCATCAGTACTGTACACAGTCCATCTGATTAAGAAAATAACCACCAACTGCATTTGAATTATGGGATAATAATTCATCCACAGTCTGCTGTCTGAGTGTTATTCAAACAATTAAGCATAATTTACAATTTGAGGTTATGTGCCATTCTAAACGAACATTTCAGATGAGTCATTTATCTCTAAATACTTAGATGGCAAAGGGGGCTTCTTAATGGGAGCTGATTGGGAGTTTGGGGACAAAACCTATATTTGGTGGTAAGCAGATCCAAACTTGGCGTGACTTCGGTATGATAATGGATAATTACATGGGGAAAGGGTTAAATTACCCCTCTACCTCACACACAGAGAGCTACTTTGTTTAAAAGCAGCATCCCGTGTGTGAGGTGGACAGGTGGCTAGGAGAGGGGTAATTTCACACCTTCCTCGTGTAATTTGCACTATTTAAATTGTGACCTCCCTGCCCACCTTCAGTTAGCTGCATACAGTAGTGTGGAACAAGAGAGGCAGGAATGAGAATTTGATCAGGAAAGTGGCATAGGAAATGGCTGAATCTATCTCCTTGACCTTGGCCACAATAAGGAATTGTTGTCCATGGTATGATTATTTTCCACCTAGCAATTTTGATACGTTGGCACCCTATTTGCAAAATTTGACAATTCCCCAATACTTTCAGTTTCGCAAGATTGAATATACTGCCTTTGGCTGTACTTGAGAGTCGATTTCAAAAAATCTCACTGGAAAAATGGTTATGACTTTTCCTGCCCACCTAGCAGTTGGAAAGCACATCAAAGTGCAAGTAGATAAATAGGTACCGCTCCGGCGGGAAGGTAAACAGCCTTTCCGTGTGCTGCTCTGGTTCGCCAGAAGTGGTTTAGTCATGCTAGCCACATGACCCGGAAGCTGTCTGCAGACAAATGCCAGCTCCCTCGGCCAGTAAAGTGAGATGGGACTGGACCTAATGCTCAGGGGTCCCTTTACCTTTACCTTTATTGTCCATGCTGGGTTGCTCAACCATTGCTACTGTGTCCTTTCTTCTAGCAGATGAAGATGATCAGGTGACAGCAAAATCTGTAAGGTTTTTAGTGGGGGCAATTAGAATAAGATCTATTATTTGATTATTAATGTAAACCTCCAAAATGTTTTTACTTCTATCTTCAGTACACTTTATTTTATTGCTTTGACTAGTGGCTGATGCAAATAAAGATTCTTCTGATCTCTCTCCTTGACCAGTTCAGTACTAGACTGAGTTCAAGGTGTTATTGGTATATAAACTTTATCTATATATATAAAGTCCAAGTTGTCCCTGCGTCCAAGCTGTCCCGTGTGTCCCTGGGTCACTGCGCATGTGCCCCAGGGATACAGGGATTGGACAGCAGAGACAACCGCCAACCGCCGCTCCGCCAACCGCCAGCCCCTCTGCCTACCGTTTCCCTGCCTGGGCAGTAGCGGCAACCTGAGGTGAAGGTGGAAGATGGGTCAATGTGGCGGCAGCCTCCAGCAGCAGCGCCGCCCCCGCCTTCCTTAGAGACCCGCGAGCAAGCGAGGGAGGAGGAGCAGGAAGCAGTGGCTGAGGAGGCGCCAGCCCGGACAAGCCCCATGCGGAGGAGTCGGCACGGAGGGGGCAGCTGCGGCTGCTGAGTTAGGCTGAGAACCCAGGACACTCTCATGCGGCGCCGGAGGCTGTGCTAGCGGGCCGCTCCCAGCGCCGGCCTCCACGGGCGCCTAGAGGATCCCCACCCCCGCCGCCACCCCGGCTTCGACCCCGTGACAGCCATGTGTGGCCCGGAGCCACCTTCCTCACCAGCCTACGTTGTTCTGGTGAAGGAAGGAGGAGGAGGAGGAGGCGGTAACAGCAGCAGCGGGAGCAGCCCGGCCCGAGCGTCTCTCACCATCCCTGGCCTCTGCCCGTCCTGAGCTCCTCACCCTCAGGGGGCCGGGTTCTCTCAACGCGCGCGCTCTCTCTCTCTCAACTCACGCACACAACGCGCGTGCTCACTCTCAGCGCTCTCTCTCTCTCAGCGCTCTCTCTCTCTCTCTCACTCACACACACACCGCTCTCAACGCGCGCGCGCTCTCTCTCTCATAGAGGCGGGGAGCCGCCGTCGTTCCCCTCTCTCTCCAGGAGGGCATGCGGCAGAGCCAATGGTCCCAGGAGCCGCATTCAGTGTCTTCTCCACCCCCTACTGTAGTCGCGGACAGAAGTATTTCTGATGGGGAAGTTTTAACTGCTCCTACATGCTGCTGATTGCTTGAGGTGGTTTAGATGCAGTGGGGCAATTTCGGAGATCTCAGCCTGTCGAGTCGTTCTGGTGCTTTTAAGATTGAGGGCTGAGATCTGACAAAGTCAGGCTCAAAATAGACCCACTGGCATCAATGGAACGAGGCAGGCCTGCAGATTTCAACAATCCTATATAATAATAGATGCTCTAGCGCCCGTTATTGAACGGGCTGAAATACACTAGTATATTATAAAGTGCTTATCTAGCCCTTAGAACTTAGAACTAGCCCTTACATGCCAATTCTGTCACTTTGGTCTGCTAAACTTGCACTTTTACTAATGCCATGTAATTCAGCCTGCATTTGTAATATGACATTTTTTTAGCATAGCCACACCTATAGTTTAGAAATCTCCACCTATCAACTTAAGGCAAGCACCATCACTATACACTTTAGATGCCTGCTGAAAGCTTTATGCTTCAGTGCGCCTATCTAGACACATGAATTGGTTGTTTCTGTTCTTATTTTTTTTAGATGTCTTATTGTTTTCAGATGTCTCGAATGTATTTATGTTTTTATAACTGCATTTTTTTTTAAAAAAAAAAACAATGGCAGAAGTATTTGCCACCCTGGTCTCCTTTTATGAGGAAGGGTAGGATATATATCTAACTAATAATAGTCCTACTCCAAATGGGAATTTTGTTGTTGTTGTTTGTGTGAAAATGCACAAAGCGAAGGAAAAGAAGGAAGGAAGTCTCTAGGAGCAAAGAAATATTTACTGACTCCAACACATTTTGAATATTTATTTTAGTATACTTCTAACCCACCTTTTGACTCCCAAAGTGTCCCAAAAGGGCAGCCAGGGTAGCCTTCCTGACTGAAACAAGAAAAACAAACACATTATGTTGATTAAATTATTTACAAAGCAGCATGAGAAAGAGCACAAACAACTGGGGTCAGTTTAAAAATACATTGCCAGAGTAGGAAGTTAGCCCAGATTAAAAGCACTGCAGATTTTATTTTTTTATTTTTAAAAAAATTGCTACCCTACTAATTGGATTAGCAAAAGCAGAGAGACATCTCACAGGTGAACAAAACTGTAGACGGCAAAATGTGCATAGGCCATTCCTGTCCCATCTTTTCCCCAAACATGACTTGCTGTAGGAAGAGGTACTGTCAAGCTTGCAAACAGTTAATAATGTTTGTTTATCAATTCAGCAGCTGGAGCCACTGATGGGTTCATCCACTCCTTCGGCACCTCAGCTGCTTCTTTGCCTGAAGCTATTTTAAAGGAAGAGGCATAGAATGAAGACAGTGTAACTAATGTTCCTTCTGTTGCTGAAGCTGAGTGGAGGGTAAAGAGATTATATTGCAACACACTCCAGGTATCTTGCTGGCTGTTTCTGCTGTAGCCCTTGAAGCAGAGGTGCAAGCTTCCTAAGTGTTAGGCTACTCTGGAGATGACTGTGGGGAAAATGGGGAGTGGAGAGAAACTCCAAGTGTACACAAGCCCATGTCATAGGTGTCAAGTTCTCCCTTTTTTTAAGGGAAATTCCCTTATGCTGAATAGGCTTCCTCGCGAGAAAAGGGAAAACTTGACAGCCATGGCCCATGTGTGCTACTTATGTATACTGAGCTTACTTGAGAGAATGTATACTGAGCTTACTTGAGAGAATTTGTGCTACATCTGTTAACTGTGACTCAAAGGATAACTTAAGAAGAGAGCTGCTAGATCAAACCAGAGTCCAATCTAGTCCAGCATCCTGTTCTCCCAGTGGCCAATCAGGTGCCTATGGGAAGCCTGCAACCAGGATGTGAGTGCAATACTACTTTCCCCACCTGCAAGTCCAAGCAACAGGTATTCAGAGACACACTGTCTCCAACAGTGGAGGTAGAGCATTACCTCTGACCATCGGTCCTGATAGCTAGCGATGATGGGAGTTGTAGTCCAAAAACAGCTGGAGCCCCAAGTTTGGGAAACCCTGACATAAGCATTGTGGTGAGTAATAATAATAATTTATAATAATTTATTATTTATACCCCGCCCATCTGGCTGAGTCTCCCCAGCCACTCTGGTCGGCTCCCAATTGAATATTAAAACAATACAGCATTAAATATTAAAAGCTTCCCTGAACAGGACTGCCTTCAGATGTCTTTTGAAATTAGGATAGCTGCTTATTTCCTTGACATCTGATGGAAGGGCATTCCACTGGGTGGGTGCTGCTGCCGAGAAGGCCCTCTGTCTGGTTCCCTGTAACCTCACTTCTTGCAATGAGGGAACCGCCAGAAGGCCCTCGGCACTGGATCTCAGTGTCCGGGCTGAACGGTGGGGGTGGAGACACTTCTTCAGGTATACAGGACCAAGGCCGTTTAGGGCTTTAAAGGTCAACACCAACACTTTGAATTGTGCTCGGAAACATACTGGGAGCCAGTGTAGATCTCTCAGGACTGGTGTTATGTGGTCCCGGTGGCCACTCCCAGTCACCAGTCTAGCTGCCGCATTTGGGATTAGTTGCAGTTTCCGGGTCACCTTCAAAGGTAGCCCCACATAGAGCACATTGCAGTAATCCAAGCAGGAGATAACCAGAGCATGTACAACTCTGGCAAGACAGTCCACGGGCAGGTAGGGTCTCAGCCTGCATACCAGATGGAGCTGATAGAGAGCTGCCCTGGACACAGAATTAACCTGCGCCTCCATGGACAGCTGTGAGTCCAAAATGACTCCCAGGCTGCACACCTGGTCCTTAAGGGGACAGTTACCCCATTCAGGACCAGGGAGTCCTCCACACCTGCCCGCCTCCTATCCCCCACAAACAGTACGTACTTCTGTCTTGTCAGGATTCAACCTCAATCCGTTAACCGTCATCCATCCTCCAACCACCTCCAGGCACTCACACAGGACCTTCACCGCCTTCACTGGTTCTGATTTGAAAGAGAGGTAGAGCTGGGTATCATCCACATACTGATGAACACCCAGCCCAAATATTCTATTGATAGCCTTTATCTCTGTCTAACCAATTTTAAAGACATCCAGGTTGGTGGCCCTGACTGCGATTTGATGGAGTGGAGTTTCCACTGGGAATGCCACTGGGAAGGAAGCCTGACATCAGCTTGAACAAAAAAAGTGTTTAAAAGAAAAGAGGTAAGAACACCCCCCCTGCCATTCCTGACCTCTTTCTGCACACCCCAACTTCAAACGTGATTATATATACTACCTGAGAACATGTATATAGTCATGTGTGATTAGTTATAATATCATACTAATGATATCTAACACACTCTAAAAGACATGAGACACAGAGTAATGGTAAAAAGGTTGTATTCATTAAAATATAGCAATAGAAGATCTGTCAAACAATAACGATGGGCAGGTGGGTATTCCCAAACCTTCTCTAATGATCATAATATTAATGGAAGAGAGTATAAATTGTGCAATATTTTACACATCAGTTCACATCATTCCCCCACTAATTTGCAATATAAATATATTAGCTGTTTTATCCATACACAGCTAGTCTACCATGTGCCTTACTAATTGAATAGGGCTTAAACTGTGCACTTTTCTTTTCTTTTTTTCATTTTCATTTTGTACTGTACTTGATATTTTGTTTAGCCAAGTTAACTGGCAGGCTGTGTAACCTGACTATATAGATGAATTCTCTGAGCATCTGGGAAACAACAAATTTATTCGGAGATTTTCCTTAGCAGAATTAAATAGCTTCTATAATATTTATTTTAAAAAAAACAATTGTGGAGTTATTGAATGTTTATTTCAGTTAAAAAAGGATAGCAGAAGGATGCTGGGTTTTCATCCGCAGATTCCTTTTCTAGACTTGGAATCGTCTGTACAGGTTTGATGTATATGGGGATGCAAAACATCCAATGCACTCTCAATCTGACATTAAGAATGTAATCTCGATCAGGCCAATGGCCCATTTGTTCCAACATCTTGTTGTCATAGTGTCCACCCAGATGCCTGTAGGAAACCCACAAGCAGGATTCAAGCAACTGGTATTCAGAAGCATTACTGCCTCTGACTGTGGATGCACAGCATAGACATAATGACGAATTGCTATTGATAGCTTTGTCTTCCAATAGCCTCATCCCCCTTATCCTACATGACATGTGGAAATGTGGATAACTGAATTTTAAGAGTAGAAAAACAGGAAACAGAAATGGAGGTACTCTTCCATCCCACCACCAGATATATCCCCTCTGTAAGTGGATCACCTTTTCCTCCTGAATGTGAATTCTATCATTGACAGCTTTTTAAAAACTAAATCCTGGAAATTTTTTATCACTAACATGTGCCTGGTAGCTTTCATCAGGAAAAGGAAGTGAATTTTTAAGAAGGTGAAAAGAGATTATTAATAAAACATGTAAAACAAAAGTTGATTAGGCCCCCTGATTATTAAAATATTCAAATATTTTAGAAGCATGATCAGCAAAATATTAGCTGATTCTTCCATTGACTTATGCACAATCTGTGGAACAAAATAGGAATGTTGTGCAACTTGATTACAAAAGTGATTGAAAAATTAAGTGCTGCTTCAATCATTTAGCACAATTTAATAAGAACTAAGCCAAAATATGGTAGGATGTGTTTCTGGGAGAAATCACTGCTCCTAATGTACCCTAAGGGATATGTGGGACCTCATTGCAACTGTGGAGCAAAGGTTTACTGATGCTTAGCATCACATGAACTTCAGAACTGGTTTATTATAGGCTACATAGAGGAAACAGCTGGAGATGGGGATGTGTCTACACAGACCAGCGATGTTTTACCTTTCACTTAATGTTGCATAGATCTGGTTCACCTTTGCGTAAAACCCAGGCCTGTTTAATATGCATTATGTGTGTCATATATAACTGTCATCCTGCTGGCACTATTGCAGTGGTGGTGACCTTAGGAGTGGGTGAACTGGGTGCTGATTTGAAGACGCATCAATCTGAGCTCAGTCTTTCTTGCGTGCATTGTCCTCAGTAAGCTAAGGCAAAACTGAGAGGTAGATCTGGGCCCTATTCATGGACATTGCTGGAATGCCTGGGAATAATAAAGCCTAGTCCATTGCTCGCTATGGCAGCCTGGCACCAGGGACGTCTTAGCCATAGGGGCTACTGGTGCAAGGCGCCACATCGGCAAGTTCTCCCAGCCCCGCTGGCAGCCCCGCCCTCACCCGGCTCTTCTCGGGCTGTGGACGCCATTGCTGGCAGCGTCCCCGCCTGTCAGACCGCCCCCTCCGGCTGCCCGCCGCGCCTGGCCCTGCCCGACAGAGCGCGAGTCCAGCATCACCGACTGGAGAACAGTCGCGCTTGGAAGAGTTGCTTTTGAAGTACTGCCTTTGAGCACAAAAAAGAGGGGTTGCTTTTTTGTCCATGTTTCTCATTATGTCCCAGCCCGTGATTGTCCCTCTTTCCATCCTTGAGTGTCCACCGCTTCTCTAGTGTGGTTTTGGGGATGTGGGGCATGTGCACATGCACCCACGCACATACTGTGAGCAATGCACGTTTGCCGAACCCAAAATCCTTCCCACCCTTTCTCTCGCCCCCCCCCCAATCGTCCATGGACCAAAAAGCTGCTTAATCTCTCCACTCCCGAGCGTCACACTAACAATCCACAACCACTCCCCTCCGCCTTCCCTAGCCGGCGCTCTGCATGCACACAGTCACCAACCCCAGACCCCGGGAGAGAACCCAGGAGTCCGAACATTACCTTCCCCGCCCCCAAGAGCTTGCCCTGTGTAACCGACAAGAAGGACTCTGGTGGATGGGCCAGTGGGGTGGCTGCCTTGAAGTTCAAGGGGTGGGCTGGAGAGGGGAGCGGCGACTCATCGGTTGCTCAAGAGCAGACAAACCACCAGGAGGAAAAAAGGCGAGGCGAGATTCCCCGGGTTTCGAAGGCACACAGGCAAGGCTCCTCTGGCATTTTTTGCAAGCCCATTAATAAAACCGCAAAGAAACCGACTTGTCAGTCTCCTGATCCCTTTACAGCCATGCTGGGCTTAAAGCCCTCGCTTTCCCCTTTCAAAAAATGAAATAAATCTTTGGTGGACAACACAAGATATGGGGGTAACCAGAAACACAGACAGACGACACAGAAGCCCCCGCCACGCCATGCCGCTCTCCAATGTTGCAGAAGGACCCTTCCCCCAAGGCAGCCACGCGTTTACACCGCTGCATCTGACTGGGTTGCCCCAACACAAATGGAGATTTATATAGGAAACGGGGGCGCTGGAGGGAGCTTTGCACCACAGCGCTGGATATGCTTAAGACGGCCCTGTCTGGCACCATGCACAGAACTTGATAATGCTGCAGAAATTATCATGCGGGGTGCCAAAGGCACTCCTTGGCCAGGGTGCTAGTAATTTTAGGGTTCATCAATCTGAAATTTGCAAGCTACATGTGTCAGCTGTCCTTCCACTTCCAAGTCCCCTATTAAAGTCATTGAGTAGCTTGTTATTGCACACAGAGCCTGGCTATATTTCACAACTGTTTTCTGGGCAATCGCTAGCTAACTATGATGTACTTGTTGTTATATTTGAGACAATTATCTGCAAATTGATATATGCAGGTTTCACTCGGGAAAAGAAGAATTAGAGCTATTCATTACATCACTGTGTGTGTGTGTGTGTGTAATTTCTTTGGGAAACAAGAAATAACTATTGCTTCTACATGAAGTAGACTGCTCCTGTTGCATAGGGCTTGGTCCTGAATGGGCTCTTTTGAGCCTGGACTTTAGTCATACTAGATCAATACACATCAGGGATGATGGAGATAGATATAACCGTTGGCCTGAGGTAAGTCAAATCAAGTATTACAGACTATTAAAATGATCTCATGTAGATGTTTGATCCCAGAGGAATGAGTAGTTTGGTCCCATCACCACAATCTTCTGACCCATAATTTCACAACCCCATCATTATTTTTCCACAGGTATAATGAATTCCAGCCAGTAACTCCAATGCTGAGGGAAGAATGAAATAAAATAGATACATTCAAAGACAGGTAGGACAAAAAGAGAGAGAGGCAAAATATAAGTAATAAATGAGCATGCTATAACCCATCAATGTCACAAATCAGTGCTTTGCAATGCAGCAGTGGGGAGTCTGTATGAAACAGAGTATCTAGCATTTAGATATTGTATTCTGAACCATCTCTCTCCCTCACCAAACCTTCCTGGAGGAGGATGCTAGTTTTTGTTTCATAAACAGATATGTACGTATAAGTGTATATACAGTACTTAATATAGAGAGCTCCATCTGGTGGAAGTTTAAAATAATAATGTTATTTATTAATTTCTGGGGCCAGGACAGATACTTTTAAGTGTGCATTTTCTATAGCATTTGGATGATTAATCTCCTCACAGCTGCAGCAGAAAAACACTTGTCATAACAAGCAGAGATGGTAGTCATCTGTATTCTGCCTAGATTTTTTTTTGCCAGAGATTTAGAGATTCTTGGCATGTAAAACTGAGAGATTCCCCCTTGTCTTCTGAAAAAAAGATTCCAGTCTTTCTGACATTCAGAAACCTTAGCATGATGGCAGCCAGCCCACCTACGCACATGCCCAGGGATCAGGCCTGATTGTAAAGAAGTGGCACAAGCTGCTGCTTCCCCATTTGTGGAATACTCTGCTCAGGGAAGTTCGGCTGGCACCTTCATTACAAACCTTTAGACACTAGGCAGAAATGTTCCTTTTCATCCAGGCCTTGGGGTGATTAACATCTTAGACTATTTTAAATGTGTTTGTGCGAGGCAATGGGGATTATTGTTTTATTTTGCTTTTGTTCTTCCTTTTAATTATGTATTTTGTGTCTTTATCTTGTATTTTTATGCTGTGAACTGCTCTAAATTCTATGGATGAAGGGTGGTATACAAATTTTAATAATAATAATAATAATAATAATAATAATGCTCTCTTTTTCAGAAAGGGTAAAAAAGAAGACCCAGGAAATTACCAAACCAGCCAGCAGGATGTCGATATCAGAAAAGATCCTAGAACAGATAATATTTTATGTCATGCTTGTTTGACCCATAGTCTCCTATGATGTGAAATGCAGTAATATGAATAATGTAGCTAAGCATAACTGACAAAAATTAAATTAAGTGAGCTGGCAATCACGTTTTGTTGTCCTCCAGGCTGTGGGCATACACAGCAAAGACGTTCTCTTACAGCGACAGGTAGGATCCTAGCAAATATGAGTCTAGCTTGGTCTGAAACCTTGACCCAAAGGAAATTTTATGTCCTCAGAACCCTGTTTTCACTTTATAAATGAGAGAGGTCTTGAGTTGAGAAAATCCTTCAACATAATGCTTGCATCTCACTGCTGCTATCAGCAGAACCTAATGTTTTGCCACTGTTTTGATTAGGGTGGCCAGGGAAGAAGAAGAAGAAGAAGAAGAAGAAGAAGAAGAAGAAGAAGAAGAAGAAGAAGAAGAAGAAGAAGAAGAAGAAGAAGAAGAAGAAGAGTTTGGATTTGATATCCCGCTTTATCGCTACCCGAAGGAGTCTCAAAGCGGCTAACATTCTCCTTTCCCTTCCTCCCCCACAACAGACACCCTGTGAGATGGGTGGGGCTGAGAGACTTCAAAGAAGTGTGACTAGCCCAAGGTCACCCAGCAGCTGCATGTGGAGGAGTGGAGACGTGAACCCGGTTCCCCAGATTACGAGTCTACCACTCTTAACCACTACACCACACTGGCACCACCAGTTAACACATCATCAAAAAAACAAGGACACAAGCAATACAGATTTGCATGAAAAAGGCATGTGTCAGTTCCTATCATAGTTGCACATTTACAAAAATCACTGTTATCAAACATACTTAATAGAAATACAACTCACTTTACTGGTGAAGACCATGATAACCAGCCTGATAACCAAGTGTTCACTGTCATGAGCAATTTTAAGTGTTTTCCTCTCCCTTCTTATGATTCTTTACATTTAAACCAGCCTTCCTCCAGTCTTTCAAATGGAGCCTGCTCTACTTTTGACTGTCCTTGCTTTCATGAATTTAGGAGCAAAAACTAACCCACATCTCCAGGTCTGGAAATCTGTAACCTGCTCATTTTTCTGTTTCTGTTTAAAGGCACAGGATCAGGACCTGTTTGAAGGGTAGCAATCCCTCCCAATAATCCTGTCTCTGATTTCTTTCCTGTATTGGGTCTTATTCCATGATTGTGATTCCTCCCTCCAGGTTTTTCTCAATAAAATATAACTGCATGCATGCCTTATATTGAAAAGGTTGGGAAAGCAACAAATTTTCCAGGAGTATTTGGACCCTAAAACCAGACTACTAGCTATAACATTAGCTAAGATTTAGCAACAGTCAAGGTCACACAAGGTCTAACCAATTTTGAACTGTATGTACATCCTATCAATTTGCATATGTGATTAGCGTATATTTGTTGTGGTATTACTTTGCCTTTAGTGGTGAAGCCCATGAAATTTGGGGCACCACTCTAAAAACCTGAAGTTACCAAATTTAGATGGCTACAAATGTATTTTATCCCCTAATTAGAACAGCAGAAGAAGAAAGAAAGAAGCACAGATTAACTACAGTACATATGACATACTGAATCAGAAGCATAGTTAATGGGCCATTGCAAATATGATCCATAGACACATTATTGGCATATAAACTGGGCACAACAAGGATTTTAATGAGATTTGATAGGCTTGTTAAATCAGAGTTCTTGACAGGGTTATCAAAATGCACTCAAGCTGAAAGAACACTGGCACTGCAAGTTATCACAACGTTTATGGCAGCAAGTGACTGAGATTAGTAAAACATGGAAATGCTAGTGTACATGGCTGCTGAAACTCCTTTACATAAATATGCATAAGCAGAAAACAGCTGGATCAGACCAATGGCTCATCTTGTTTTCCCCTGTGGCTTGAGCTTTTTTTTTTTAAGAACAATTTAGGAACAAACCCAAATTGTTGAGCTTTTTTTGGGGGGGGGGAACCTCCTTCAAAAATAGCAATTTTAAGATTTTAGAGCTGTTTCCGCTGCTTTTTCCATTGCGTTGCCATAATCTGGGTGCCGCCCCCATTTTGCCCATTCAACAAAATTCCCCCCTGATGCCATTTTTACACCCAAGAACCAAGGCATGTCAGGAATTTTCCTGACGTATGGCAAGCCTAAATACATAACCCTTTCCTGCTGTTAGTCTGCAGGGACTAGCATTCGGTGGCATAGTGTCTCTTAATAGATTGTTGCCAATGTTAATACAACTCAAAGTAGACCCAATGAAATTAATAGACTAATTCATGACCATTAATTTCAGTGGTTCTATTCTATGGGTCACCAATCTTTTTGGACCAGTGGGCACATTTTGAATTTCAAGAGATTCTGCTGCTCTGCTGGGTGCTGGTCAGAAAATGGTAGCCACAAGAAGCATGACATAACAAAAAGTCATAGAATCATAGAGTTGGAAGAGACCACAAGGGCCATTCAGTCCAACCCCCTGCCAAGCAGGAAACACCATCAAAGCATTCCTGACAGATGGCTGTCAAGCCTCTGCTTAAAGACCTCCAAAGTAGGAGACTCCACCACACTCCTTGGCAGAAAATTCCACTGTCGAACAGCTCTTACTGACAGGAAGTTCTTCCTAATGTTTAGGTGGAATCTACTTTCTTGTAGTTGGAATCCATTGTTCCATGTCTGCTTCTCTGGAGCAGCAGAAAACAACCTTTCTCCCTCCTCTATATGACATCCTTTAATATATTTGAACATGGCTATCATATCATGAAGTCACAGTGAAGCTTTTTCCATCCTACAAAAGGCTCAACATTGAATTTCTGTCTGATATGCATCTCTAAAAGGTACGGAAACCGCCCCCCCCCACTCAAATGCCAAGCCAAAGCAAAGTATAACTGTGATCCTGTACCCACCTATCTGGAAGTAGACATGTTTTACAATGATACTGCAGGTTAACTAACTATACAGATAATTCTTAATGCATGCCTAAGCCTCTTTGCAAAGTTTTCTCATTTGCCTTTTTCAGGGATGTGGGATTCTTTAGGACATGTTCATACTTAATGTGTAGTAGCATTTGCAGAACATAACTTCTGGAGACTACCTGATCTCAGGTGAACCTCAGGTGAACCTGCCAAAGGAAATATACATTCTGGTTGCTAGGCAGAAAGGAAGAGCAAATTGCAGAATCCAAGGAAATGAGAGAGAAGCAGGAAAAGTGTGTTAAAGGGAAGGGGGGAAACAGCAATTATTTGGGACTCAGCAGATTCCTTTTGCCTGGTACCCAAGCAACACATTCATCTATAACAGCTTCTGACTTCATCACTGGTTAAAAACACTGACAGGAAGCAGATGGTCTTGCTCATTTCACTTAAATGACTACCTACACATTTTCCCCCATAACTTTCTTTCCAGGAAAGAGACTTAGTCAGGGCCGGCTCGTCATAGACCCCCGGTGGCGCAGGGCACCATGGTGCCGGCCCGCCAGGAGGGCGCCGCGAGCTGCGCCCGCCCGCTGGCCGGCCGGTCCACCGGTCCGCTGCGCAGCTGCGTGCGGCGTCCACCTGCCCACCGCGCTGGGAAACGGGGCGGGAGGGCGACGGAGAGATCCGGCGCACCATGGCGACAGGGGCGCTTAAGACGGCGCTGGACTTAGTATTTTTTTTTTAAAAAAAAAGACTGCTCAGAATCTCACACTGTTGGGGAAACCAATGAAGGTCTACTCTGAAAGCATGAGATGAGACAGGACTTATGCCTGCTGAACACACATTTTCTGGCCATATCTCCACAAGTCACATTCAGCATTTCTCTGAAAGAGAGAGAACTTTTTTCTTTTCCTTTTTTACATGAATGTATGGCCAACAAATATGTTTGTATTGGTGGTCCTGCTGGGGCATTCTTGCTTCCTTATCATGTGTTCAGTGCATGAATCACAGTTCAAGAATAGTAGAAACAAGGAAAGATATTGTATTGGGAACTGTCTTCAGATACTAAACATGTTCCTTATAATAAAACAAGGCATTGTCCTAGATTAACCTATAGATTACATAGGTTTAATATGGAACATATAGAATCTGTACAGATCCCTCTTTTTTCTTTTTAAGAAAGAAAGGGTCAGTGGTGCTCCTTGTGAATTTTGAGTCAAAACAAATAAACAGAGTGACATGAATCCCAGGCATATGAGTCAATTTGGTAGCATAACAGTGATGGAATGTACTTTGCCCACTTACATTAGCCTTTTATTTTCATCTGTCAACACAAACCAGTAATTACTTTCACTCTCAGAAGTGACACTAAGATCTACAGCAGTTACTTGCCTCAATCCTGCTCCTTATTCCCAGGGTTAGGTTGCTTTCCCTACATGCCAAATTTTGAGATGTGTTATATATGCCTCTCCTTCTTTCCCGACCGATAATCATAACTGCTTTCCTACACAGTGCCTGTAAATTAATCACATTTTCACATACTGAATCCTGCAGAGGTTTGTGTCAAATTAGTTCAAAATGTGCCGAATCAGAGCAGTTCAGAGGCTCTTCAAGAAACCGTCCTTACTTAAGAAAAATCATCACCATCTCTTTATAGGTTATTATTTATTATAGCATATGGCTATCTCAGTTCAAAAATTGATGCAGTTAAGTCCCCAAAATATAGAATAGGTGTCAGAGTACGCCATACATTGCCTCCAAATAGAAGCCCTCTTCAGCTTTTATGCCCAAGCATTCTGAGGGGAGAGCCTCACTCTCCATTGATTGAATGTGTGAGTGTAACTTCTGAAAAAGACATTAGATGTAAAGAAAGTGATACTCGCCTGTTATTTCCATGCTTATATCTCTGTGCATAAAAAGGTAAAGGGACCCCTGACCATTAGGTCCAGTCGTGACCGACTCTGGGGTTGCGCGCTCATCTCGCATTATTGGCCGAGGGAGCCGGCGTATAGCTTCCAGGTCATGTGGCCAGCATGACAAAGCCGCTTCTGGCAAACCAGAGCAGCACATGGAAACGCCGTTTACCTTCCCACTGTAGCGGTTCCTATTTATCTACTTGCATTTTGACATGCTTTCGAACTGCTAGGTTGGCAGGAGCTGGGACCAAGCAACGGGAGCTCACCCCGTCACAGGGATTTGAACCGCCGACCTTCTGATCAGCAAGCCCTAGGCTCAGTGGTTTAACCACAGCACCACCTGGGTCCCTATCTCTGTGCATACCCTTGCTTTATACTAAAATTTCTTGCTATGATTGTATACCTGCGTATATGATCAAATGGAAAAGATGGGATCATTATGTCTGGTAATATCTAGCGGCTGGATGCAAACAAGCCAAGTGAACAAGAAACCAGATACATAGCAGGCCTTGTGATAGAGTAAAGTTCCTAACAAGGGAGTGGTTCCTTGCATTTGTATATGAGAGGTGTGGGTGAGAGAGACAGTGTGAAAGGGGCACATTTCCCAATAGCTTGAAAGACCCTTAACTTGCTTAGCTGAAAGGACAGAGAGTTTCTCCGCAAGCTTTCTGCTGAATGCACAGATAAGGCCAGCAGCTACATGGATATCAGAGAACATGGACAATAAGCACGATGCAATTCCTCCCCCTTCTGTGCGTTCCGTATAAGCATGGAGGAAAGGTTTGAAAGCAGTTTATTGTTCAGCTACACAGATTTAGAACTTGAGCTGCACCTCTCTGCATTCTTGTGCTTGAAACTCAGGGTGAGACAGCAGCTGGAAACATCTCTATTATTTCCATCACAGTGAATGCTGTGACCTTCCTTTCAGACTTGGTCATACTAATACTGTGTATGATTCACCTCTATGAAACCGGAAAGTTTCATCTGCTGTAGGAATATGGTGGCTTAGCATCTGCTGTAGGTGGTGTGGGATGGGTTTTATGAGAGTATATTAACTGCAATTTATCCCTTCAGAAGCCCAGCGGTGGGTTGAAGGGAGTTTAAAGTCCCATCCTTGGCAGCAAACTGGAGCGTAGGAATTAGGCTGTAAAGCCTTCTTTTGAACAAGTCCAGCTGCAAAGTAAGCTGCCTCTCTCTTTTCTTATCTCACTTAACAAAGATTCAGACAACAGATAGGGAAGGAAGTTTAAAATATTATTTACTTACTCATACACATGCATTGGTTCTCAGCTACAGCAGCAGTAAAAACCATGCAGGTGAAATACTTACACTTGCAGTACAAGCAAACAGGTAGGTAGCCTTGTTGGTCTGCTGTAAGTCGAAACAAAATAAAAAAAATTCCTTCCAGTAGCACCTTAGAGACCAACTAAGTTTGTCATTGGTATGAGCTTTCATGTTGACAAACTTAGTTGGTCTCTAAGGTGCTACTGGAAGGATTTTTTTATTTTGTGTCGAGTACAAGCAAACTCAGGCACATGCCTGGGTTAGAATAAGCAGAGGGCACATCTGCCCCCATTGCTGGTCAAAGGAAGAAAAAGAAAGGGAAGGAACAGGAAATACTTCTTTGATCCTTCCCACTCAAGAGGGGAATAGAAATGACATCACACAGAGCCATTTCTCAAACAATTACATTTCTATGGTCTGAGTCTCTGCCTATCAGTAATGCAGCTCTGTGGTCATTAGCTCCTAATCTTACTGACTAGCAAGAATATGCATTGTTGCATTTAACTGCTGATTTCCCACAGGTGAGTCAACACAGCGGCGTAGCTAGCCGCCTGGCCACCCGAGGCAGCAAACCCGAAGGCACCCCACGGGGGGCGGGGTGTTCGTCATGCGCATGCGTCATACATCACGATGCACGGCGCATGCGTGCACAGGAGGGATAAGCCGTGGTGCCGCGGCAACACAGCAGGCAGTGGCGGGTGGCATCCGGCAGGCCTCCCCTTCTCCCTCTGGCCCTCTCTCCGCCCATCATAGCTGCCAAGTTTTCCCTTTTCTCGCGAGGAAGCCTATTCAGCATAAGGGAAAATCCCTTTAAAAAAGGGATAACTTGGCAGCTATGCCGCCCATCCTTACCACACTCGAGGTGGTTCTCCTCACAGCCAGTTTGCGCTGGCTCCACAGGGGCTGGTCCTGCTCACCCGCCGCTTGGCTTTCTTCAGGGCCATCATGGAAGCGGGCGAGGGCTGCGCTGCCAGCAGAGGGTGGCTCCTCCGGCAGGGAGGAGATGCTGTGGAGGAGCTGGGTTTGGAAGCCACCGGAGCTCTTTCTGCAGCACACCCCCAGCCTCACCTCCGTGTGGTCAGTGAGGGGCGCTTGCAGCGGCCATCGGAGGTGGTAACCCCATCCAGCCTGCTGCCCCCCAACCAGTCTGCCACCTGAGGTGGCACCCCCACCCCCCCATTACTACGCCACTGAGTCAACAGCAATGCATTTACACCATGTCTCCAGCAACTACAATGTCTATGAAGTTTACTCAAAACAATATTCAGTGGGCCCATTTTATATACCATCATATACATCAATCGACCTCATACACTACCCACCTGCAAACTTTGAACCAAATCTTCACCTGATTAGTTCTGTTTGATATGCCAGGGATGGAGAAGCTGTGGCCCTCCTGACATCAGCGGATCACAACTCCTGCTATCCTGGAGTTCAACAAGATTGGGAGAGCCACTGGTTTCACATCTCCTCATTAGGTACTGATAGGTTGGAGTGTACCACAGCTGAACTGAATCTTATTTGAGCACTTCGTAATCACATTAGCCCACAAGTGAGTTGGATTCACATCCCAGATATTCGGGTAATGTGGCAACTTTCTCTCTCTACGGGATTAGTTCTGCTCTAGATTCTTCCTAGTTTCAACAGAAACTTTTGGATAACCGATTTCCACACAGTAAAACACATATAGTTTGCCACAAGCAAACACCAATCCAGTTATCTGAATGCCTCTGTCTTAAGCAATATAGATATTTCTACCAAGCAAATAGATTGGGAAATTTAATTAACTTATGCCAGTTTATTTCACATAATGAAAACAAACAGAGAGGCACAAAGTAGGGATGTAGAGTCAAATTGCCCACAGTAGAAAATGTGCTTGATATAAAAATGCAAGATTTGGCCCATTGACTGCAATGTGAGTCATTCATTTGTTCCACGGAAAGCAGACTTTGGTTGTTTTAATGCAAATATTAATCTACAGCCAATTTCTTTTGTCTTCTGCTTGGGTTCCCCCAAAGAAATGCAATTCATAAAGTTTATAACCTTTCCTCAAATATCTGAGAGCAAAATGCAATTTGTGGCAAATGCAATTTGAAAATCCATCCCCTCTTAAACACTAAGGCCATAATTAGCTTTCGTTGATGTCTCTATATATGTGGATAATAGCCTGTAATAAATGAACCTTTCATTTTAACAAAGGTTCACAAATAAATGTAACTTACAAGCAGTCATATTTACTTATTGTACCTGCAGGTCTATAGAACTGACAAAGATATAGACATTGCATTAAAATTAACCATATTCTCACCTCTGCTAGTGACTATTTTTTTAAAACAACAACAACAAGCAAACAAATCCTTCACCCTTCCTGAACACCCCAATTCATATTCTTATTTATTACACATTTTCTCCTGGAATGAAAGCATTTGTCAGTTTCCCCTTTCTATTCTGAATAGTCCTTTCAGATTTAGGCTGAATTTCCATATATGACTGGAACAAAGAAAGAGGTATTTTCCACCACGATAGCTTTTTATCATAAAATAAGATTTTGACTATTCACTTCAAAGAACATTTCAATTTCAAAATATTCCCAATTTTGAAACTGGACTTGCTTTGCTTGAACTTGATGGCTTCTTCTACAGTGACACTAGTTCTTCTATATGTTTCAACATTATATCTCTTTAATACAAGGTTACCAGATTTTTTTTCAATGAAACCGGGGACACTTTTCAACTTCAGTAGGAATGATAGGATTTTGTCAGGGGACTGATTTGTAAATCCGGGGACTGTCCCTGGGAAATGGGGACATCTGGTAACCTTACTTTAATATTACTTCCCACCAATTTACTCAGAATGAAAGTTAAACTAATGGACCTGCAATTTTCTGAATCCACGTGGCAAATACAGAGAATAGTAATACAGATATAAAATCATTTGAATCAATACACAACACCACACACCCCTCTTTCTGCTAGATCACTTTTTAAAAATTGGTGCTCTGCTATCTTCATGTACCCCTACTTGTGACCATGCTCCCCCAGCTCCACAAACAGCCTTCAGCCATTCAGCTTTCTGAAATCATAGAATCATAGAGTTGGAAGAGACCACAAGGGCCATCCAGTCCAACCCCCTGTCAAGCAGGAAACACCATCAAAGCATTCTTGACATATGCCTGTCAAGCCTCTGCTTAAAGACCTCCAAAGAAGGAGACTCTACCACACTCCTTGCCCATTTATATTTGGAACTACATCCCAGGACACTTCTGTGATGCTGCTCTCTCTTTCCCTTCAGATCCTTTCATTACACCTTTGCCACACACTCCATCTCCATGCTCTATTGTTGCTAGGCTTAAGAACGCGTACTTGAAATAATACATATTCCCTCCTTATCCCTGCTCCAGTTCCTTCCTCTTCCTATATTGTTTTTCATGTTTAATGAATTATGTATCATAAACCCTCTCAGTTTGGGCCTCTCCTCTTGTACTGTGTAAAGTGTTAACCACACTGTCAATGAGAGAGATATATAATAGAGAATATTAATAAATATTTCATACATGCCAGCCCGACTGTGGTTGTGTGAACGATGCATAGTTAAGCACAGTCTATGATTTTTACATCCAAATCCCGCACAAGTGAGTTCAGAAATAAGTCCCAATAAGTTCAGTGTGATTTATTCTCAAGTAAATGTGCATAGGATTGCTTTACTGAGGACACACAGAGAGAAATACTTAATTATGCTGTCTCTTTAAGTGTGGAACAATTCAGGCAGGAACTGGAACATGTAAAATAATATTCCTTTCCCTCCAGATTTGGAGGTCTGAATTGTGTGATCTTACATGTGAAGCACCACAATGGAATTATTGACCTGTCATGCTTCCATTTACATCAAAACATTATTCAAACTACAGTGCAAGTATAGTTTGCTGCAGTTTTCAATTTACAGGTTTCCAATGTGCATTAGTGTATATGCACATTGATTAAATCACAGCTCAAAAAGGAATACTAATGTGCTCATGAGATCACAAAAGTCATGAAGTTAAAATTGCGGAAAACTGTACTTGCCCATTTAAAAATAACAAGAGATTTTCACGTTAACTCAAGCACAGCTCAGAAGGGAACATGGGGCAGTGCCAGCCCATGGAACAATAAAGGAATGGGAATCAGGGATATGAGGAAACCATTTTGATCATGAGGACTACGTATGTGCTCTTGCAAATAAGAGTCCCAAACATGTTTGCAGTAGAAGTGTTTGGGCAAGGCAGAAAAATCTGTAGTAGGAAAAATGAGAAAATTCAGTTAGTGGGATAGTGGTTCAGTCTCTGAAATTTCCAGGCAGAGCTAGAAAAGACTACTGCCTGAAAGTGCTGAGAGCCATTGCCATTCAGTGTTGACAATACTGTACTGAGGTGGTGTTCTTGTGTGTCATATGACCCTTTTAATATGGGGTGACATTTGTTTACTGAGTTTTAGAGGTTGGAATTATTTAGTTATTTTAGGGAGTGTACGTTTTAAACACTCCCCGCTTGTTCTCCATTTCAGAGCACAGGGCGGCTTACATCCCAATCATAGAATAGAAACAAATATAGAATAGAATAGAATAGAAGAGAATAGAATAGAATAGACTCATATATCCATTATACTACAACACTTTACAACATTATACTTAGCAACATCGAGGCTGTGTACACCCTTTACCTTTAAAGAGCATTTCCCCCCTCAAAGAATTCTGGGCACCATCATTTATTAAGGGTTAGTGGGAATTGTAACTCTGTGAGGGGTTGCCCAGAATTCTTTGAGGGGTTAAATGTGATTTGAATGTGCTTTAATGATCTAGTGCACATATAGCTCATGCCTAAACTCCAGCTAACATCAACATCAACAGTACTTCTTTGTCTTTCAATCTGATTCAACATTTACATACTTATGTTTTTTTAAAAAATAAATAAATAAAATAAAATAAATTACAAAATCTTATCCCCTACCTTAAGTTTTTCTTATTGTCGCCTGAAGCTTTGGGGTGAAAATTATACAAGCCATATAGATTAATCTATTAGACCACCACAAGACAGAGAAGCATAGTAGCATGCTCATAATTTAAAAGCATGTTTTCTTTCCCGTGTGAGCCAATAGAAGAAGATCAATAAGACATTTTCTCTGGGATAATACAACAACTTAAGAAATAAGTCATATCCTCACAGCAGTACATTGATGCAAGCATGGGTCAAATATCAACAAGAGAGGTTACTTAAAAGGCTAGGAAAATATTTTTCTGTACAAGATTCTCTGTGTTGATAACAAACCATCACCACTTTGCCCCCTTTAAAAGGTCATACTTAATACTTAATCAGTATTTATAACTATAGTTGCACTTGGGAAAGCTTCCAAGAGTTTGATAATCATTTAAAAGGGTAGTTCAGCTGGATTGGTATAATCACTCTCTGGAAAGGGAAACTGTAGATAGTGATTTTATATGATCCACTTAATAGAATGAACCAAAGGTGAGTGTGAGGTGACCCGTAATAATATGTATTGATAAAGCTGAACTGTATAGAGCATAGCCAGTAAATAGGGTTGTTTACAAAATGCCAGAATTATCCACAAAGAAATTCACACCAAGGAAGGCCAACCAAAGCAAAGAATAGCAACTTAATGTGACTTAAAGATCACTGAATTGTAGTTTCAAACACATTTCTTCCTATATCCTAATTGTTTTACCTAAGCAAACACTGGATGGTGCCCGGTGCAACATGAGGATTTATGCTTGGACAGTGGAACTTCCCCATCATTCATCCATCCTGTTTACCCAGCATGTTCTCCAAATCTGTTCTGAAAAATTCCCCACAACATGTTCAGGGAGCACTTAAGGGGAGGAAAGGATTTGATGTTCTGTTGCACAAGCATAAATCCTTGCACTAATGGAATGAGTGACTTAGTGCTATTTTTTATATAAGCCAAAGTATTCTAAGAGGGTGCCTCCGAACTTGATGTCTAAAATTAAGATTTTAAAAAAATGGTTTAGGCATTAGTTCCTTGGTCTTCATTATAGCCCAAACCCACTTGTAGTTGTGTGCCATGTTGTCACAGCAGTTGCTAATGGATTGACATTGACCCTCCTCCCCCCTTGCTGTTCCTACTTCATCTTTTGTCCATGTTGCCATCTCATCTTCTCCCTCCATCCTGTTTTTGGGGTGGTTCCACCCATTTGCAGAAAGAAAATTCTAATAGTTCAGAGGGGTGGGAGAGAGGAGCCGGGGTACCTGTCAAAATAAAAGGACTGCTAATGTTAGGATCCCTCCAACCCAAGAGTCCCATAATACCCCAAGCAAGACTGAGAGGAGGATGAAGTACAACTCTTCCACCCAGGGAGAAGCATTCTATACATTATTCCACACCTACCCCATGAAGAACATGGTCTGAACATTTCCCTTGCACTCAGAAGACTATCCATGATATCAACTCTGCATTTGCAACTCTTCAGAAGCCAATGGATAAAAACCAGACAAAACTCCTTTAAATTACCTAGTCAGCTCTTCCAGGGAGGCAGGGCCAAGTGCAGGACAGACCTTATAAAACTTACATAAGGCTTCAGCTATCTTCAGCTTACTTCTGAGACCAAAGCCCGCAGCATTGGCTTGGAGTCCTGCATGGATCACTGTCCACTGTCCATGGTTCTGAATTATCTGGACCTGGCCTAACTATGCCCACCTTCCCTGTGACCATCAAGCTCCAATGGAACAGATTAACTATCATGGTGGTGAGGCCCAAAGCATGTGACACCACCAATGTGCTGAACCTAAGCGGGCCTGAGTATGATCAGTGCCTGGATGGGAACCCCATGTACACTGCCTTTGATTCCATGATGGTATAAATGTGGGATATAATTATAAAAAGAAAATAGCACATTCATATACATTTATGAGAAGCTATGTGCTTCAAAATGCAGTGGGAGGTGTTAACTTTTCTTTCTTCATGTGTTTCCTATAGCTTTTGTTAGATACTAAGTTCCTACTTCAGTCTACAGAACTTCTGAAGATACCGTACTAATATAATCCATGAATACACTTTTTGTGGTTTACAAAGAGTGGATTTCAAAATAATAATAACAATTTAGTTGTCACATAGACTCTTCTGTATGAATCATTTTCTCCTAAACTGATAGATAATATTAAGAATAAATCTTTCTTTAAAAAAATGTTTTGGACAGGAAAGGGACTCCATTAGGATGAAAGAAAATGAATTCTTTAGTACTGGAAAGACTTAACACCTTGAAATATTCCGTGCACTGGACTTTTTTTTTTGTCTTATAAGCTATCTAATTCAAAAAGGACTGAATGATGGAAGGGCAGTGGCAAATTACAGCACTTATTAAAATTTCCCTTTTCAATCTAATATCAGATCATCAAAAAATGGAGTACTCCTGACCCTTTTACCAAAGTGTAAATTAGTAGTCTAATGACACTATTCAGATGGGCAAAAAGTATAAGCTCCCTTTGATGGAAAATAATATAAGGAAGCGCTTCCCTACTGTGACCCATCTCAACTTGTGAAATAGCATTGTGGTACAAATGATCTCTGCAAAGCATGCTGCATGCTGGTACATGTGGCAACAAAAGACAGAAGTTATTTCTGCAGCTCTGTCCAGCATTCTGCTCTCTTTGCCGTGATCAGAGCTCACAGCATGACATTTGGTGACATTAGCTTAACACCAAGTTAGCTCAAGGACATCTCTCTCTATCTCTCTATATACACATACATTCCAAATGGGTAAAAAGTTATATTCCAGGTACTGAGACTTTCAGGGTGAGACACACAAAGGCAAACTTTTCAAATAGGGATGTTTTCTAAGCATCCTTACTAGAGGAGAGATCTGATGAAGTAAAATTACTAAGGGTTAAATATATTTCTCTGTTCCCATGAGTACTAGTTGTGTGTGTGTGTGTGTGTGTGTGCGTGCGTGCACACACACACACACCTTCATAAAAGGGAAAAAGAGAAGGAGGGAGTCTGTGTTAAAGGTTTGTGATTGTGTGATCTGGTACCCCATCACTACTGGAATGCAGTAGTGAGGTGGTGTGAGGTGGCCCTTGGTGTGAAAAAGCAATAATGACTGCTTTACTTTAAGCAGTAAAGATCGGAAGAGAAGCTTTATAGCAAAGCAAAGACAATACTGAGACTTGAAAGATTATAATATAATAAGAAGAGTTCATCAAAGGAAAAGCGACAATGAATCTGAAGGGACCAGGCTGCTTAGCACAGGCACCAGGTCTCAGGAGCCCTGGGTGCCCTGGCTCCCACAACAATTTAAATGAGGGGTATGGGCATCCACAGCCCCAGTGTGTGCATGCTATGTCAATGTGCCCTGCTATGTGCACAAATGACCTCAGCACACCGGTGTGTGTGATGACATAGTGCATGCACCCCACGGCATGCGCCTGCACCCCAGGCACCTGTGATCACGGAGGCAAGCCATCCCCATTGCCGCTTAGGAAAGCCTTGAGGTGATGGTTTCAAATCAAAATGTCTTCAGTAGATAGAGATGTGAAAAGGCAGGTGTGTGTGGCCCAGAGAAGAACATGAAGTAAAGAAAGGATATTGGTATTGACCATGCAAGAGCTTACCTATTTATGGGTAAGAAGCCAAGGTTGATAATCTAGCAGAAGTGTTTGAAAATAAAATAAAATGCACAGAGAGATATAAAGGAAGACCAAAGAGGCAACAACTTTATGTAACAACTTAGTGTTTGCTTTGCAATAAGACAGCCATATTCCACCTTGATAGGAATGCTACCACACCTCCAATTACTGCCAAATCAGATATGGCACAAACGTGCTACTGGTTTACTTTATTTGTTTAATAGAATTTTCTAGTGATTTTAAGGCAAGAATGCCTTCCAAAGAATCTATTTCCAAAGAATCTAAATCCCACATCTTCCTCTGAAGGAGTTTGGGGAGGCAAACATATAAATATCACTACAATTAAAACTTCTAAAAAGAAACAGTTTAAAACAATCGTCTAAAAAGGTAATCACCTACTATCAAACTAATAATTTTGGTGTTTTCAGGGACGGAACTTTCAGTCATCAAATTTACAGATCTTTATTAGCTGCCAACAGCCATGATAAAAAGAGTAAGTCTTTAAGGCTTGCTCAAAATATATGGGGGATTGTGAGCTTCGTCACTGCCTTCCCTTCAGTCTCAATGTACACCCTCCATATTATCTATGTTTCACTGAGGAGCTCTGGCAAGTTCTTTGTTCCTCCAAAAGAAAATCCAGGAGTCATCTCATCAAATGGCACTCACACTTTGTGTCTCTTTTTAGTTACTGAAACCCTCACACATTTGCCCTCTATTTATGGAGTTACATCTTGAAATTTAGTTGGTGGGCCTGAAATATTACAGTACCGTACCGTAGTTTGTGTTCAAGGTCAGTGGCTTGCAGTCTCACTCTCCTTTCCCCAGCTGCAGCTTCCCCTCATATATGATTAGAGGATGGCATAGCAAGTGTCTGCCTCAGCAAATGAATCCTCACAGAGATCTAGTCTGTGCTAGGTAAGTGTGGGATGACAACAGTGATTTGGAATCCATTTTTTGTAACAACTCCATGATGAAAGGAGTCATGATATTGTTGCATGCCACCACAATCTCCAAGTGGTGTGAAATTCCAGGGGTTCCAGGCACTTTACCCAGGGTTCACGTTTCCTTTGGAAATGAAGCACAGTGGAGACTGTAGTGTCCTTATGATGTGTGGCTTATTTGCACACTTATATAACCTGAGTCTACAATGGATGGGTTCACAATACTGACACCCCAACAGGATCTTGTTTCTCCCATGCCAGCAGTCTTGGGTTTAAGCAGAAATTTCCCAGCTTGCTATTTCTAGGTCACATCATTGCCCCAAATCTCCATTTCAACTCACCCATTTGCTGTCTCACACCAAGGCCCTTAATCCTTTGTTCTCTTAATGGCCCATCACCCAGGTGTTTTGCCTCATCAGGAAGCTAGCCTGCCTTATATTTTAACACTTGCTGGACCCATGGGTTAGCAGAGTCTTAACTCCCCACCCCCACCCCCGCAACACTATGGGTCTATAAAAATATTGTGTGATGAAATAATCACACATAAACTGTGCAATGTCTATTCTGGAAAAGTCCTATTGACTTTTGTGGACCTTACTCATTTCTATGGGGGACTTTTACTGCAGGCGAAAAAGTGGTAGGACAAACATGACCTTTTTCTTACCTTTCCCTTAAAATAATCCCTTCCCCCAAAGAAGTTTACATTAAAGAAGCCAGTATATACCAATATGAAAATGATTTTAATGATAGTTTTTAGATGACTGGAACTGAATCTGAATCTGCTATTAAGCCAATATTTGTATAGTAGATTACCCACCATTACTTTGTCAGAAAAACAGCATGGAAACTCACTAGCCCCCTGGAGTTTTCAGAAGTTATGACCCTGAATTTGCTAAAAATACCACTGAGGAATAAAGGCACTTTGAATATGT
The DNA here is from genome assembly GCF_965207765.1 of Zootoca vivipara. Taxonomy (NCBI): domain Eukaryota; kingdom Metazoa; phylum Chordata; class Lepidosauria; order Squamata; family Lacertidae; genus Zootoca; species Zootoca vivipara. The sequence goes on along the minus strand of NC_142583.1, from coordinate 43,682,773 downwards.
TTATTTTATAACCTTCCTGTGGTTCAGTCATGCAAGGCTGACTGGGCTGAGAATTCCAGGGGAATGTGAGAGAGCTTTAAAACCACCAGGAAAGACCAATTATAGTAGTAAAAGTAGTGGCGATTTGGTGTCATTTGGGACAAAAAGGCACCATTCAAAACAACTATAGGCCATTATTTTGGTGCCAGGCAAATGTGTTTTTGTTTTCCTGAGCATTTGGGGCAGCACTGATGGCATGGTCTTGGGTTGTTAAATTGATTGTGTTTATGTGGTTTTATCATTTACTTGTTGTTTTTTACTTGGTGGGATTCAGTGGGAGTCAATATTACTTAAATATAATAAACCTAAAGGTTAAGCTTGTCCAAAAGTAACTGAAGCAAAGCAAGAAGACAACACTTTTCAAAATGAAGTCAAGGGGTAAGTGGAAGTTTAGGAGTTCTCCCCAACAAGAATATATGAATTCATATTTATTTTTCTTATTCTTATTCATTTATTTTTCCAAATTTATGGCAATATGAGTTCAGAGTCAAAACTGGTTGCTTACCTGGTCCAGAGTGGGCGGTGGTTGAAGCCCAGTGTGACAGCTCCTCATACCCCTGGGGGCGTGTGTCAAAAGACTTCGGCATGGCTGCCAGCCACTGGAACTTCTCCCCGACTAGCCATTATCTTGGAGTTTGAAATTGTCCTATCACAAAATTCACAAGGCGACTTTGTCAAGTCATTGTCTCTCATCCTAACAAAACTCACAGGGTTGTTGTGAGGACAAGTACTTCACTGATACTTTGGAATAAGTTGATTCATTCAAGAGAGATAACTTTAGAAAGGTTTGTATGTGATAATGCTTACTGCTTATTCACTGGTTTCTCTTGCTGTTATGGGGATTTTTCTTTTTCTTTTGTTTTTCTATGATCCTAAATTTGTATTTGTATCCTAATATTTGCAATTTAAAAAAGAAATACATCTTTTAATCATCTCTTTGCATTTGATGCATGGTTGTGTTTACTAGCCAGGTAAGGAAAGAAAGACGGTTGTCTGGGTTCCTTTAGCCCAGCTACATATGTAGGAATATAGCTGCTGGCTCTGTAAGTTTACTGTCCTATAGCATCTGCATCTCATTGTCCACATCAACAGTTTTTCACTCATCAAATGCTGAAGACAATAACGCTTCATGCAGCTCTATATAATTTAGCAAGCTGATGAGGCTACAACTAAAAATACCCAAGATTGGCAAAGTCTGTTTTGTTGCCCAATTTAATGGGAACTCTGCAATATGCTGTGTGGTGGAATAAGAAGTGGATGTGAGGGAAACACAAAAACAATCAAGAATCAGGATTTAAAACTCAATTTTAAAGAAATCAGCTCAGAAATAGTTACAGATTATTCACAGACACATCTGGCTCACACTTGAAATATTATAAGCACTCTTATTCCTTCTCTCTTAAAGCAGCTTGTTATGCAAAATTACCACTTCAGACTTCATTAGTAATTTTCCCTTTCCTTTCTGTTTTTTTTTAAATAAAAAAACTTGTTTAATCCAACTTTCTCTAGATTGGGAAACCATTTTGCTGTGAAAGGACACCTCTTCAGCTGTACAGATGGCAATTTTCATCATGTAAGGTGATGAAATACTGGTCACACAGTAATGGGCTGCCAAATCACCTTTTTCGTGGTACAAGATGGCAGGGCAAAGTCCAGAAAGTTGCCTCCTGTTCCAAAACCCTTTGCTGCTGCAGTTCATTGGGCATTATGCTAATCAGATCATCTGTTTAAATAGGGTCCATATGGTGATGTTTCCGTAAATGTTTTCTTTATTTGAACAGTATGCATTAATCTATTTACTGCTCCACATTGAAATTAACCTTGGAAATTGAACAGTTACTATCTGAGCCAAGAGACAGGCCCATTGTGTATGTTGTCCAAAGGAAAGCTAGTCAATCTACAGGATGCTGGGTTACAAATGCTCAGATATATTATTTTTTAATAAAGGGAATGAATGATAACTTGCAAAATTCTGAATTCCTGATTTTCCTCGGTTAATTGTAATTAGCCTTATCCTATCCACATTCAGGGGAAATGATCACATGGAATCAGACCACTGGTCTATCTTGTTCAGTATTGTCTGTGCTGACTGTTGGAAGCTCCCAATGATTTTAGAGAGTTATCTCTCCAAGTCCTAACTGGAGATGCAGATGATTCAGTTTGAGACCTTCTGTATGGGCGTGGCGTGGAGGGTGCCCTCCTAGGCGTGGGATAGCTGCTCAGGTTTATGGAGCGAGCAGAGCGAGCCACCGATGGCGGACATTCGGTGCGCCACCCGCCCACAACTCCCAAGCCTCCCCCAGCTGTCAAAACAAAGGGGGAAGGGGGAATGCCACCGGCAAAGTAGTTCAGCTTCCCCCAATGGTTCAGGGGTAGGCTTGGGAATCGCGGGTGGGCACGCCAAATGCCACCCCCCTCAGCGAAGACACCTGGGGCGCTCTGCCCCCACTACACCCCCTTCCTCCACCGCTGCACAGACCCATGCTTTCTAGGCAAGGGACAAGTGTGGACAAACCCTCATTGCATGCATCCCGTAATATTTGGTGCTTTTTTGTTTGTTTGTTTTTTGAGAAAATGATGCCCCAGGAGACTGAAGTGTTGTACACACTTTACTCAACACTCCTCAAATCATTCAACAATGACTGATCCCAAAACGGCTGATCAATTATACAAAATGCTTTAATTCCTGCTATTACATATCCACTGATAAGTAAACTATAACTCTGGCTAGGCAGGGATACACACACACACACAAACACACACACACACACACACACGAGTGTTACAATGTAGAAAAGACATAACAGTATCCAAAAACATTTTGAGATCTCACTGGCACACCTTAACTATTTTCCCTGGTTAATTATGGAAACTCAATATTCAGTGTTGAATATGCATGCTGTATGCTATTTTTTTCCTTTTGTAATTAGGGGTGATATGGTCTTATGAAATCATTCTGCTGAACCCCTCTCCCTGTTCCATGATAGCTTGGTGCACTGACAAGGTGCAATGATTAAAATCACAACAAAGGAGACCTAATATAACAAATAAATCTGTGTTTTGTTTTCACCTCTGTATTGTATTGATCAACAAAGCATCAAAACAGCCCCAATTTCCCATTTGTCAGGTGATAATTTAAGAAACCTTTGAGGAGATGTAGATAATGTAAGAATGCCCTGTATTCCATCATAAAAGTGATCTTCTGTACAAAGCACCCAGCAGAAGCTTGAAGGTCTAATGGATCTGAAAAATTCCATTATTCATGTCATCTGTCTGATTGACTGAGCGTTGGCAAGAAACTTGGCAGGCCAGGCAGTTACTGCTCTGTTTGTTCTGGGTGTGCTGATTGATAAGTCAATTGACACCACGGATGTTACTCAAATACAAATTAACATTCCACTGGGAGAAAAATTACTATTGAATACAAGGCTTGTAAGTCTACATACTGCACTATTAGGTTGAGTGATACTATTTTTTCATGCAATAACATTGTCTATGCATGACCACAAACAAAATCAATTTCCCTTTGACTTGTCCATAAGGAGATATGCAGCCTTGGGGTGTCCTCAATCCAGCATTTTGCTGTTTGAGAAACAGGTGGCTCATATGGCCAGGAGAGTTCTTTGTCAAATACATCTACAGTGGTACCTCGGTTTATGAACACAATTGGTTCCAGAAGTCTGTTCATAAATTGAAACGTTCATAAACTGAAGCGAACTTTCCCATTGAAAGTAATGGAAAGTGGATTAATCTGTTCCAGACGGTCCACGGAGTACTTAAACTGAAGCGAACTTTCCCATTGAAAGTAATGGAAAGTGGATTAATCCGTTCCAGACGGGTCTGCAGAGTACTTAACCTGAAGCATACTTAACCCGAAGCATGGGTGTAATTGGTTCCGGAAGTCTGTTCATAAACTGAAGCGTTCATAAACTGAAGCAAACTCTCCCATTGAAAGTAATGGAAAGTGAATTAATCCGTTCCAGATGGGTCCGCGACGTTCATAAATTGAAAATTCATAAACCGAGGTGTTCGTAAACCGAGGTTCCACTGTACATCAATTACATGATAACACTGTCTGTGTTCTGATCAGTATCAGGAATTCACCTTTTTTATCTATGCTTTTATAATCCCTAGGATGATACAGTCCTCCTAGTGACTGTTGTGACTATTATGGAAACCGGTCACTGAAACTGAGCTTCTATGCTCAATGGAACATATGAAAGCTTCCATGAATTTAGGCAGGCATACATACAGAGCACACTTCTTTATATGAATCTTCTTCCCAACTATGAAAGTTGTATAGGGCTCTAATTAAGGTATACTTATCTAAAGTCATCAGCATGCCTGCAGCAAGTTAAAAGGTCTTTCAGATAGTGGTCCCAGGCTTTGTAATGAGCTGTCCTTTTATATGTGTTGAATTGTACCTCTATTATTTTGTTCTGGATACTGTGTAAGGATCTCTCTGTTAAGATAACCTTTGGCAACTGAAGGATGATCTGCATTTTGGGGGGAGTATCATTTTCATTATTTCAACAATTTGTTTGTTTTTGTTAGACATTTTTATTTATTAGGATCCAATATAAGGCTCTGGGCAGGAAGTTGAAGCAATTAAATGCACAAATTGTCATCTCATCTGTCCTCCCAGTTGAATGACACCTAAACATTAGGAAGAACTTCCTGACAGTAAGAGCTGTTCGGCAGTGGAATTTGCTACCAAGGAGTGTGGTGGAGTCTCTTTAAGCAGAGGCTTGACAGGCATATGCCAAGAATGCTTTGATGCTGTTTCCTGCTCGGCATGGGGTTATACTGGATGGCCCTTGTGGTCTCTTCCAACTCTATAATTCTATGATTCTAACCTGTGAACAGAAGGAAAATAGCTGCTGGCTTTCCCTTTCCAATACTTGAGCAAGAGCTTGTACAGGGCAGTCTCGAGCAGGTCGTGTGCCCTGGTGCTGAGGGGCGGAGATCGCTCCAACGCCCCCACCCTTGCAGGGCGCAGCATGGTTTCCGCGCGGCTTTGCCGCGCAGCGCCCTCCCTACCGGCCCGGCGCCCTGGCACACCGCACCACCGGGGGTCTACCTAGAGCCGGCCCTGAGCTTGTTAATGAGTAGATGCAGTGTTATAGGTAAGTTATATAGCAATGCACTTGTTTCTATTTATGCAAGTGGTTGTACAAGCTCTTGCAAAAGCAGAACATTGCTGGATACAGTTTCACCATTCTTGCACAATGCAAATAAATCACCTGCTTGCTTGAAGGGCACAGTTGGATCCAGCCCATTGTGAGCCACCTAAAGCTTGTTGAGGGCAGAGTTAGCTTAGAAATCAAACAATTCCAGCAATAACAAGTTTCGGAAGATAAAGGTATAGTGAGAAAAAGCAGAAGGAAACAAGTTTATCAGTTAAGTCTATGAACCTGATTCATTCACAACTTGCTTCCAAAGATTTCAAAACACATTGAGGGAAGAATCCCGTGGCAAGCTTACTCTTCCTGCATCTAGTGATGCTCACCAACTTGGTTGGCTTTAAAATGAAAGTTGACAAGTTCGCTAAGGATAAGGCTATCAATGTCTACCAACTACTCAGTCTGGTCTACCTCCAGTCAAATACAGCAAGCCTTTGAACAACAGTTGCTGGGAATTCACAAGAGAGAGTGCTGTTGCACTCAGGCCTGCCCATAGGCCATTGGCTGACTATTGTGTGACCAGGATACTGAACTAGATTGGTTTTTGCCAGTAAGGCTCATGCTCTTAAATTATTTCCATGATAGAGTTATGCCATGGGATTGGGAAAGGTTTACTGGTGTTGAGTAAATTTTGAAATGGACAGTTCTTGAGATGGATCTCTGGTGGAAAGATACATAGTAAAGTAAACATACAGGGCCTAGCTCATCAAGTTTTACCCCAGGAAAATTTGATCTTTCCATGCACAAAAAATATTCTATACATGATGTATACTTTTTAATATATTCTGAAAGTTTTAGAGTACATATAAATTAATCTATTTCTAGATCTATTTCTAGATAAATGATACATATATGCCCATGTGCCAACATTTATCTTTCTGGTCTGTGCCAGTGCCTGGGTAATACATCATTGGAGCAGTGGTGCTCGTTATGATGTATGACACCAACGCATCATAAAAACACTGTCACTTTTGTGATGTATTATTCAAAACATGGGATTAAATGGGAAGATCAATATAGAGCAAGTCTGAACTTTTTCTTCTGGAGAGTTTTGAGCATTTAGAGTAGAGCAGGGCATCACTGTGCACTGCTACTAAACAGAAGTAAATAAGCACGTCCACACACTGACCAGCTCTTCAGAGATGGCTCACTTGGAACTGATCTGTTCCATTTGATCTAGTGCAGTTTCTACATTCAGTAGAGAACTATCTGCCTGTCACATAAAGAAGAACACATATGGCAAACTTGAACAAAGGGGTTTTCTTGCAGAATCAACATAGATGACGTGTGACTTAGGCCTTTAACAATCTGTTGCCTTTTAGAAGAGGGTGGGATGTTTTTAATATACTTATTTTTCTTCTTGGTTTTAATGTATCTATGTCAGCATTTTTTGTTAGCCTGTCTATTTGTTTGTTTGTAGGTTGCTTTGGGTTGCACTTAGCAATATAGAGTGACTACCAATTTAATAAACAACAACAATAATAATAATAATGTCCCTTGGTGCCAGGCTGAATTCTACCTGCATTTCCCCCCACAGACTTTCTCTGACTGATCGCATTGGACCCTTTCTTAGGCCTTTGAATCCCTTGACTTTTTGTTTTATTTATTTATTTATAGGCTTTCATACTGGTTATAGGTTGGACTTTTATTTTAAAAATATTATCCATTGTTTATATATTGTACACTGCTTAAAGCTTTTTAAAATATTAGGTGATTTATAAATGCTTTTACACAAATAAATGTGTCCACCTGAACCTTTATAGTTAAAGAAGTTATAAATCCAAACAAACAATGCTAAATTCACAATATTCTTTGTCAGTCCCTTTTATTTATTAGTAGGCTGAGTACAATTGTGAACTCACTTTTCTACAGGTCCTGTCATCCACTGTGAAATAACAAAAGCTGTCATCATATCCACACACTCATTTTAGAATATGTCCCACTGAGTCAATTGATCTTACTTGTTTTATTCTATTCTATGAAGCAACATAAAACATTGATTATAGGTAGATTTATTTTCATTTGAAGCAGTATTAATTCCTTTGTTTGACATCAGTGGAAGTTGGTCAGTGGAGATAAACGGACTATGACATCTTCGCCTTCTCCGTTATGTACCTCAGCTAGTTGGCTGGTGATTTCATTCATTATTCTGATAGTAAAGAAAGCCCACACACCAGAACTAAGTAACTACAATATTCCATTTTTAGCTGGAGGACATTACTTTTCTTTACCTCTCTCAGTAATACACAAAATCCCTTTCCTTCCTTGATATTATTTCCTTGAAGATATTTATACAGTTTTAAATCCCCTTAATCTCTTTTTCTCTAAGCTGTATAAATTAAGTTCCTGGCTCTCTCATCCTGTGTCATATCAACTAATCCCCATATCACTCAGTTGTCCAATGTACCACAAACCCAATCATATATATATATTCCATATAGCCACAGCCATCTGTAAATTAAAAGAGAATCACAAGAGGCAGCACTTCTGGTTCTGCCTGGACATCTTCATCACTTCCAAAGCATGTTATCTGTCATGACAAAACTTTGGCCTTTCGGGGTTTAACAAAATATTCTGATACATTAACAGCATTCTGCACAAGCACTTCGTGAAGACTGATACCTTTTCCTAAATAGTCTGAGAAACATATTAGGGCCAGTTTATCCATTTCTTCTGTAAATAGAGGATTATTCAATACCATATGCTAGTGGGTGACCCACTATGAATTCAGGCACCTTGTATTTTGCAATGACCTGGAAGCACTTCTACACCTTCCTTCCATTCTCAAAATTGCTAAAGTGATTCAGAGTACCTGATCCATCTATAACAGGCAGGGCGGAGGGCAGGGAAAAAGCTCTAGATGTTGCTACACTACATTTCCCATCTTCATTTATCACTGGCTATGCTGTCAGGGACCAATGGGTGTTGTAGTCTGACATCATCTGGGGGGAGCACCGTTTTTCTACCACCACCCATCTATAAGAACATGTTAAAAGGGCAAGGAAAATTGGCGTATGCATCCATAAGCCAAATATTTTAGCAGGGATGGGTAACCTGTGGTCCTCATGATGTTGTTGGATTACAGCCCCCAGTGTTCTTTGCCAATCATCATGCTGGCTGAGGCTGATGGGAACTGGGGTGCAAGAACATGTGGAGGGCTAAAGGCTTGGGGTTGTAGACAAAGTGGAGTAATAAAACTGAGTGCTTAGCACACTTGTGAACAGCCAGTTTTCAATTACATTTTTTGACGCTTATGTTCCAGTAGATGTGATAATAAAACAATGACAATGCCAACTTACAACAGCCTTTTGGTCAGTACGTCTATTTGACATGAAACTTGTAGTGCAGAGAGGGACTTCACTCCACAGGCATAAACAAATAAACTGCATGGAAGCGGTATTTGGCTTGTGCTCTGTTTTATAGCAGAGGTGGGCAGGAGGCAGGAGGCAGGAGGCAGACAGAGATCTACTGGCCGAACTCTGAGTGATCCACAGTGGACTGGCAAAGGCTTCTGACCCCTAATTATTTAACAATATAACAACAACAAAATGGCCTTTCTCACTTCATTAGGCTGCTGAAATGAAGAAAGTTATCCAGGAGAGCAAAGGACTGTGAACTCAGTTGAGTTCTGGGACTGAAAACAAACTTCTAGGCTCCAAATGTGCTCTGTTCTTTAATAATAAGTGCATTTCATTTGTATCTGGTTATGCCTGGTAAAACTAGGTGTTCTAGTGAAGAGCTTCAAGAGCAAGGTAGATCAAACAAGCCTGCCCACCTCTGTTCTAGTACATATGTTGTCTTCTATTCAGACATTAACCAAATCCATGTCTGTTTAGCTTTAGCAAGCTTTATTCAATCATGTTCCTTCAGGATAAAGTTATAAGAAATAAATAAAACACATCAGATTGGTGAATCCGGGGACTGTCCCCGGAAACGTGGGACATCTGGTAACCCTACTGTAACTTCCCTGTAACTTCTCACAGTGAGGGAACCATCAGAAGGCCCTTGAAGCTGGACCTCAGTGATGAGGGTGGAGACACTCATTCAGGTACACAGGGATTTAAAGGTCAGCACCAACACTAGGAATTTCAGAGTAATGCATGATAATATATACCAGCTGAAGCTGCTTTTGCAATTGGTATGGTATATTTTTCATTTCTGCAGAAGTTGCCAAGTCTGAAATCTAGCCTTGTGCTGAATTGCAACAAATCCCTTCATTGTATATATTCCTAATTTACACAGATGGGAAAAAGTTATTTATCTCCCTTTTAATTGCATAGTTATTAATAGCTTTCTGAACCACTGGCATTGCATGTTCAGGGCACTTTTCATCAAACCATTCCTAATTTGTTATTGTGCAGCAAATTACACAATAACAATGTCATTTCCTCATTCAAATCAAGCTATTACACACCATTCAGAGATATTATGAATAATTTCCCATGCTATGTCAGTTATGGGGCAATTGAGGTTCATTTCCCATTCAAAAGGGCTGGCCTAATACTATTTTGATTCATGATTGAACAATTGGCTTAAATGAATATCTTGTACATTGAGTGGATATCCACAACAATTATTAGCAAACCTTCTGGGTACTTGTCCAGAATAGTGAATGTAAAATCTTCAAAATTTGAGCAGCTAATTGGAAATATTTGCAGCATTTCTTCTTTTGTGAGTAATTGAGTTATTTGTCAATGAGGTAAGCCCTTGTTTGTGTTTTTTCTATGTTTTCTCATTGTGAAGATAAAAAACTCTTTTCAGTGAATTATATTTATCAATATATATTGTGTAGTGCTACAATCTGATCATCAGAGCAATTTGCAGAATAATAGTTTTAATTTCACAAGATTTTAACCTTATCTCAACCATGAGTTATTCAAAAATATAATTTAGAGCTATGAACGTGTGTAGTAGTTCTAAGACATAAATAAGAAATACTAACCAGATGACACTGCTTGTTTCTGCTCCCTTGCTGTAGTAAAATGTCATACAAATGTTAACATTATATCAAGAAAAGCCCATTTGGGTTTGATTTATTGTATCCTATGGGATATCTTTCATGTTGCAGCTCCAGTTTCACACTCTCAGATTATACAGTGGTACCTTGGTTCTCAAACTGAATCCATTCTGGGTGTCCGTTCAACTCCCGAAACCATTCGAAAACCAAGGGGCAGCTTCCAATTAGCTGCAGGAGCTTCCTACACTCAAGCAGAAACCGTGTGGGACATTCAGCTTCCAAAAAACATTCGCAAACTGGAACACCTACTTCCGGGTCTGCGGTGTTCAGGAGCCGATTTGTTTGGCAACTAAGCCGTTCGAGAACCAAGGTACCACTGTATTATCTAAGATGCCCAAGGCATCTTATGTGTGGGTTGACGACCAAACTACCCTTATTATCTATCACTGGAAAGGCTGCAACTCATGGAGCAACTAGCAATAATAATATGGAGAATCAACAGGGAGAGGAATCAACATTCATTGCCTAGCTGCATGTTTTGCTGAACTATTTGGTTGGGTGCAGACTTAAGCAGCAATCCTATGTTTACTCAGAATTAAGTCCTGTTGAATTCAGTAAGACTTACTTTCAGGTAATTGGGATACTTTCAGGTAAGTGGGATATGAATTGTAGACTGAGTAAGTCAGACTTAGAAAAGACCAAGTGATATCAATAGGATGGCTAAATTAACTCCCATTGACACCTATGAGTTCACTCTAGGCAAGACTAAGTTCTGCTTGCCAGTTTCCCACAGGTATCTGGTTGGCCACTGGGAGAAAAGGATGCTGGACTACATGAGCCATTGCTTTAATCCAGCATGCTCTTCTTATATTCTTAAATCCGGACCCAATGGTTTGAATACTGAAATCCACCTCTTCATTGTCCAGGGATACCGAACCTGTAGGGATCAACAAAAAAGCCATTTTCCTGTGCGAGGAAAGCACATTGAGGATACCTAAATCACACCCAGTCATATTTTTACATTAAGGCTATTATATATAGATTGGTTGGACAGTGTTCTTGAAGCTACGAACATGGGTTTGACCAAACTGCAGGAGGCAGTGGAAGACAGGAGTGCCTGGCGTGCTATGATCCATGGGGTCACAAAGAGTCGGATACGACTAAACGACTAAACAACAACAACAACAACAACATATAGATTAGACTTGGAGGATAATTTTAAGATTTCATGTTTGGTAATGCCAATAAGTATTGGAACCAGTCTATTTTGATGTAATTTACCTATGTATTGTACTCAAATGTCATACCAGCAACACAGTTAGACACAATCATTTCAAGGACACACAAATACCTGATTAACATGTCTTACATCACTCTCAGCTAAAATAAACAGACCATCCTAGATCTTAACATCTGGTCTCCAACAATTCTTGCCAGAGTGTTCTCTTTTTAAAAATAATAATAATAATGTGCCAGTGTTGATTCCTCCCTCCCTTCCTCAGCATTTCATCCAGGAACAGCTGTTCCTTAGAACACAAGCGTATTCAAGTCTGCTGATGCTCACTTCTGTTTATTTCTACATGACATAGTTTTACAGTGGGCACAATTCAGAAAGATAAATGGCTTCAGATGCTTCGGAGAGCTGTCACATCACCATTTTAAAACAACCTCTTCTTTGTGTTTATAGAATAACTGCCCCCCAAAATAATATTACAATGCCATTTTTTCATTTTCACCACGGTCGGAAGCAATCGCTCTCCCTCGAGGGAGAGCACAATGGAACAAACTACCTTATGTATGAACTTGCACTCTCAGTGTTGCTAGTTTATTATTTAAACTGAGCCTTCCATTGCTCTTTTTGTAGGAAGCTGCAGCTTATAGGCTACAGAGCATTTCATGAAGCAAAGGAAGAGAATCCTGGACCCCAAATGACTTCATCATCATAGTAAAAGGCTGCATTCACATGGGAGTTTATTCAGTTTTGATGTTTCCCTAACTGTTGATTTCTACGTTATGTTTGAGCTTTCACACAATATAAAGCAACTTCTGGAAAACTAATGGGATATAGCAGATGTTTAGTTTCATTTCTGTGTTATTTTATTCTAGGAAAAAATATGTTTGCAGCCCCCTTAATCCAAAAAATTATGGGAGTAAAGGGCAAAAGTTCTTTACTGCTCTTTTCATGGGGAAATCATGTAGGAAGTCCCTATTACAGGAATTTTCAATCTCAGTCTTCAAATTTTCTCAGCAATGCCAGCCCCCTGTATGTGTATGTGTCATGTGTGTGTGCGTGTGCGTGCATGTGTGTGTGTTTGTATTTGTGCATTCCTCTATGTGTGGTCCCTACTGAAGGGTGGGCCTTTAATGCCTGAGTGATGAAGTCTGGTATTTGTTTAGATTCCTTTTGGAGCCTGCTGTGATGGGGTAAGATTCTTTTCCCTTAGTTTTTCAGCTTTGGAAATAGACATTTTACTCTTACAATCCTATAATTATGCAAGGAAATACCATAGCTTAAATATGTGCTGTGTGAAGAAATTCTTCTTTTTATCTGCCTTTAATCTCCAACCATTCATTTTCCTTGGATCACCTCATACTCTACATACTGTTAAGAGAACTGGGAAAGAACATAGAATCATAGAATCACCTTATCCATGACCGCTACACCAAGCATAATTTCATACATCTCTAACCTCCCATCTTATGTACTTTTCACCTCTGTAAGTTAAAGGCTTTAAACACTGATTCCTTTCTTTTTGTTTTAGAACATTCCAATGCATATTTCCTGGGGGGTCCCCCCCCCCTGAAATTTCCAACAGTGATAGGAAACTGAATTCAGCCAACATACCAGAATTAAAACTGGTCAACTTCCCACAGGCCAGTTTTGACAGCACAAGGTGTGCTTTCAGTTCTTCCTTTCTTCCTCACTTTACATTAAAGTGGGGACCACAAAGGACAATTATTCTTTAGAAGTCACAAGTCTCAAATGCAAAATAAGAATCTTGAACCTCTTTCCTTGCCAAAAGCACTGAAGGCAAACCCCACTTGCAGCAAAGACTGGCTGAATGAAAGCCCCATTTGTAACAGAAAAATTGGAAGCACATTGTAATGTTCTGGACTGGGTTTTTTAAACTAAATTCATAGCTGATCCATTGTACACCACCAATATCTATAGATCAGAATACTGGAGGGGAGGGTGGGGGAGAGACATATTTTTAGCTAGCACTTGTTTCCCAAGGTGAACAATTCAGATTGTACTGAATGCTATTGCGTGACCAGGCAGCGACCGTCCCAGCCCCCAGGGACCACCAGAAGGGAACAAAGACTCATGGCAATGTATTATGGAATTAAAATTTGGTCACAAGTTCATTAACTTTCAAATGTAGGAAGACCTTGGCTTAGGCATTGGGCGTGTATCCCCCCCCAGCCCCCCAGCCAGGGGAACTGGGGCTCCTCAGGGTAAATGGGATATGAGGGTGCCCTGCAAGATGCATGTGTATGCAGCTAGCCCACCCCGTATCCCCGCATGCAGGGTAGTTCACTGACAACCTTTCAGTGCATGGCCAGTGACACCCATATTACAACCCCTTTAAGAGGGGACCCTGGAATTGCAGCTGCAGGGGAAGGTGAGGATTCCGCCCAAGACCTTAAACTGCCAAAGTTGTGAATTGCTACAAGAAGACAAAACCTGCCAATGCAGGAAAAATTCTTCCCAGTTCATCAACAGCAACCAGTCAAAAGACCATAGCAGAGCCCACTAAACAGAAAGAAAAAGGTTAGGTGGGTGAAGCTCCTGAGCTGACTGACTTCCTGGCTGCTGCTGGCTCCACCCCCTAATTATGTGACTGGCCCCACCTCCCAGCAGTGTAAATTGACTGAAGCTGGGTGTGTACCTCCAAAGAATAACACTGAGAGGCAGGCCAGCCCATACAAGTTCCCCGGAGTCCGAAGTGCCGCAGGCGATTCCGCAAAGGGCATCTCCAATGTAAAGTGTGAGTGCTCATTCCTATCAGCAGGACAACCAATTGCTAAGAGCAAACCAGCTCCCTTTCGGTGGCGTTTATAACCAACAGGCTATTATTGGTTGACATGCCAACAAGGTTCTTTTGTTAAAATAGATGCATGTGACTTTCATCCAGCATTTTTAAAAACACAAATCATAGCACCTGAAGTACCTTCAGAGAAAGTACAGGGAGAATGAAACCTTCTTCTGCACGTCTGCATAAGTGTAAATATTTCATAAAGCATTTCATTGAAATGTATGTTTATATGCAACCGAATTTGGGAAAAGCTGTTATCCAAAAGCTTTATTTAAAAAGCACTCAAGAGTATTTAAATTACTGTTTTCCAGTGTTTGCCTTGTTTATATAAATGTTTGTTGATTAAGGAAATCAGTTGGTATTCTCTCCTTGAAGCAAACTGGAATGAAACTTCTGAATTCAAAGAATGATTTGTTTAATTTCTTTTGGAGGAGAAAGGTATCGAAAAGATGATATGTGTTCTGAAAAATATGTGTCATGAATGTCAGATGAAAAAGGAAGAGTAATTGGTCTGTGTATGATATTGTTGTGCCTGGGAACTATATGATATGTGATCCATATATAGTGGCTTCTGATTGGCTGATTGGCCCCGGAAACAATGCCGAAATCCAGTAAAATATCTCGTCTTAGAAGTATGAACTAAATTATGATAGTGTTCACATGTAGTGCTCAGAATTATTATCAAGTCATAAAATCATGTCCTAATATCAGAAATATCAAATGCTGAAAGGCAATATTTGCAAGTAAACATATGCCGGGAATTTTGTGTGCTGTTTAATTCTAGTCTCTGTGTTCAACTGGAACAAAAGAAAATAGTGAAGGAGGTCTTTTAGCACTCCTGTATCTCAAGAGTTCAGAACTTTGTTTTAAAAACTGTCCCTCCCAAACCTCAGAAGCATCATTTAGAAGCAAAGAGCAGAAGAATTCCCCAGCGCCATCTCAGAGGCCAATATGTCAAATTGTAAAGATATTTTCCCAGATGGCATTAATCTTTGCGGTGTTTAAGCCAGGGGGCAAAACAGGAGGACTGAGCCATTTCCAGATCTTGTTCTGCAACAATACATTGTGCTCTTTATTTGATTAGAGTTTTAGTAGGGAAAGCAGTTCTATTTATGCTATTCTGTCTGAATATGTTTAAATTCATTAGTTTTATGTATCACTTCTTACTGCAAACGTATTTACAGAGAAAGTACTGTAATATGCAACACATAATGTACAATGTAAACCATTAAAATGAAATAATTATGCTAAAAACAGCCATCCATAGAAATCACCCAACATCATCACATAATCACTGTATCCACATAAGGATGAATACCAAAAATGGTTGTTACTAGCGTTGATTGTGGTTTTTGTTATAGCATTTTTAAAAAATCCTGTGTGACCCCTAGAGAATTCATTTTATGAGACATCTCATAGATATAATAAAGTAAATACTTTGCAAGATTATTAGTGACCTCCAAGTACTAGAACCTTATTCAAGACCCTTAGAATGTCTCAACTATATCATGTCCACTAATTGTAATGGGGCACTAGACATTATGCTACTTATTTATGTACTTGTGAGTTGCATTTTCAATTATAGTAGTAATTGAAACCCAGGTCAAACAGGCATTTGGTGGAAGTCATTTGGTAAAAGGATACTGGAAATAGTTAATAGATTTAATATATAAAAAATAGGTTATGAAACCCCATATGATCCTTTACTATTATTAAACTGTTCTGATGACTCAATAAGAAAAGAACACAAAGAAATATTTGCTTATACAGTAGCCACAACAAGATTTCTACATCCAAGGAAACTGAGGTCTCAAGTAAAGTCTAATATTAATTAATAGGTGAATAGATAATATGAATGAATGTGTATATAAAATGTGTGGAATTGCTTAAGTGTCTAATAAGTAATCAGGGCAAAGATCAACTGGTTTTCTACCAAGCAGGATTCTGTTTCTCAAGTATTTTCAAAATAACTTTGTTCTTATATGCAATAAGGCAGCTGTGGGGAAACTTTGTTATTCCAGTTGTTGAACTGCAGCCCCCACCATCCCTGTTCATTGGCCCTGCTTGTTTGGATGGGAGTTGTAGTTTAGCAACATTGGAATAGCCATGGGTTTCCACAGCTCTGAGAAATTCTGTATTTTAAAGAACTGATGTTTGTTTTGCTTTATCAGATTTACATTGTTTATCAACTTACTTTACAAGCAATGTATTGGTTGAATTTTCCAAGTTATTTTGTAAAACAGCGATCAATACAACAAGTTCAAATGATCAGTTGACAACACCCACACCCACCCTGTTCAATAACCTCACTCTCCAGAAGTGATAGGGCAACAAGTATAAGAACTACAGAGTAACCACAGAAAAACAGGCCAGCCACATGTGAGTGTATCTTGCAGCATATGTGTGAGATACAGCAAAGCATATTCCACAGAGAGCAGTGGTTGTTTGTTTTTGGTCTGCGGAAATTAGCAATACTTTGTGAAATCAGTGAATTATTGCATTATAATAAGGTTGTATAGAAAGGGTCTTTGGACAATCAGGGGTAAAATTAGGTCTTGATTCCAGAGCCTATAGTAATTGGCTTCCTTTTGCAATTTCCTCTACTTCTATCCCCCAAATACTTTCTTATCTTTTTTTAAAACAAGGCAAAGCAAAACATTTAACATCAGTTTGAAATTAATTTACAGTTAATTCATTGTATTATTGCACTGTTATTTGCTCTGAGCGTCAACTGGTGATGGAGGTGAAAATCTCTCTCTCACACACACACACACACACACTCTCTCTCTCTCTTTCACACACACACGTGTGCTGGATGCACTATTTATGGATACAAAAACTTTTTTCTGTATAAGTGTCAGGACTGATGATATGACTTGAAATTGTAAGAACTGCCATAAATTATGCAGTATATAAGGGGCAGAAATGGCATTTACCTGCCTATGCTCTATCTTATTTTATAAATAATCATTTATCCTATTTTGTGATCTCATTAAAAATAAAAATTAATATGCTTGACGGATGTCCAAGATGTTCCACACTCCATTTATTTGTTTTACCATGATTAATGATCAGCTGAATCTTGGATTTCTCTATTTTAATAATTGTGATAAATTGCAGGCCATCATACTAATTTAATATGCTTATAATGTCAGATCCCAAATGAAAAAGTGTGAATTATATCATAATTAAGAAGTACAGTTTAACACTGAACTGTAAGCAACAGGCCCCCGTGTTCAGCTTTGGATCCACTGATCCAAAGACAATGATGTGCCTATGGAATCAGGTTTCTTCGCTGAGCTCTGCTGTAGCTGGGGCACAATTTGCTATGTTAACTGGGGTGGGGAGTGACCCAGGAGAGCAGAAAGGAAATGGGGGCAACAAAAAAAGCCATCATAGTACAAATTTAGAATATGTTGTACATTTGTACTGAGGAACCCTGGGTTCAAATTCCTCAGCCAACCATAACATCTGAATTGAATCTATTGCACATGACAAAGAGAGGGAGATAGTTCTGCCCAGGGGACACTCTAGGAGCAAACCAGAGGAATGCAAACTGGACTCAGCTCAAATTCACCCTTTCCTTAAAACAGTCACTGATGATCAGTCTTCTTACAGTGCTGGTGAGGGTGGTGGCAATTGTCTCAAAGTCCATAGAAAGTAGGGAAGTAAACACTGTCAAATGGTACTATGTTTCAGTATTTCATAAGAGAAAATCCCTTTTCTTCTAGGGTAGGAACATTGTTCACTGAAAGATTGAACTCCAGACTCAATATTTGGGTTTACCCCATATTCCATTTACTGCCCAATAAATGTAACCATTTATTGATATGGGTGTTCCTTAAGGTAGCTTCTTCTGTTGTGGTTGTTTCCTGTTGTTTCCCCAATGTAATTAACCTATTCACTGTTTTTCTCTTCCAAATTACATGCTCAGGCAGAAAAAAAAGTGGCAAGCAATGGTTACTGGCTCAGCCAATGTTGGGTATGCTGACAGGCAAGGGAGTTTCCCCTTCTCTCCGGTAGCTTCCGATAAGAAGTAAAAAGCCTTTGGCAGGTTTATAGTCCATTTTATTTACAGCAACATACTGAGTGGATCTAGGAGTCCTAGTAGACCACAAACTTGACATGATTCAACAGTGTGATGCAGCAGCTAAAAAAGCCAATGCAATTCTGGGCTGCATCAATAGGAGTATAGCGTCTAGATCAAGGGAAGTAATAGTACCACTGTATTCTGCTCTGGTCAGACTTCACCTAGAGTACTGTGTCCAGTTCTGGGCACCACAGTTCAAGAAGGATACTGACAAGCTGGAACGTGTCCAGAAGAGGGCAACCAAAATGGTCAAAGGCCTGGAAACGATGCCTTATGAGGAACGTCTTAGGGAGCTGGGTATGTTTAGCCTGGAGAAGAGAAGGTTAAGGGGTGATATGATAGCCATGTTCAAATATATAAAAGGATGTCATATAGAGGAGGGTGAAAGATTGTTTTCTGCTGCTCCAGAGAAGCGGACACAGAGCAATGGATTCAAACTACAAGAAAGAAGATTCCACCTGAACATTAGGAAGAACTTCCTGACAGTAAGAGCTGTTCGACAGTGGAATTTGCTGCCTAGAAGTGTGGTGGAGCCTCCTTCTTTGGAGGTCTTTAAGCAGAGGCTTGACAGCCATATGTCAAGAATGCTTTGATGGTGTTTCCTGCTTGGCAGGGGGTTGGACTGGATGGCCCTTGTGGTCTCTTCCAACTCTATGATTCTATGAGTGCAGCATCAAGCAGCCCTCCCCACAGACAGCAGTTTCTCACTCTGAGTCCCCTCCCCTTCTGCAGCAAGAAGCACACCACTGGCCACCTGTCCTTCCCCTGTGCTTCCATTGTTCCTGGACCCTTTCAGTCTTCCGAGTTCTAGGGGAGGGAGGGACTTCACCGCCACTCTTGATTGAAGAATTTCCTAATGGCTCCCTCCCTCCTGGTTGCCTAGCTACTATCTCAAAATTGTCCAGCTCTTCCCCTGAATCTGCTGGTCTCTCTGCTTCTGGGAATGTGTAAGGCGGGGGGGGATAAATCCCCCCTCCTCCTCTGTCAGAGGCTGCTCTGTCTGTGCCTGCATTCCTTCCTCTTTGGAGTCAGACCAGTCTCTGGCATCCGATTCAGACCAGCCCCTGACAGCCACAGACTTTAGTATTGTATCTGAGTTTATATTTGTGGGTGAAGAATAAAAGGAAATCCCATATCCAGAAGGAAAGCTGAACATTAGTAGTGAATCCAGTAATATTTTTATTCATTTCAGCTTTTAAGAAATAAAACCCTAGCATACTCCATTTCTGAATTACATATTATTTGGATCTGCAGAAATGCTTATCAAAGGAAATGGAAGAGGTTGATTTTCCTACCTACCTCCTCTCAGAAAAAAACACAAAAACTCCACTGAGGATTGTGAGACCTTGACAGACAAGGGGCTGATGGAGAAGGCAAACCCTAAAAACCAAGATGAGAATTAACTCATATGAGCAAATCTCTGCTCTCTGAACCAGGGCTTCTTTGTTTTAGGCTGCAATCCTATCCTCACTTACCTGGGAATAAGCACTACTAAATTCAATAGTTACTTCTTAGTTACTTCTTAGAAGACATGAATAAGAGTGTGCTGTTAAGTAATCAGTGTTACAAAGACATATTTTTTGGAAACATTTGGCAAAGTACTGCACAAATTGTATTTTAGGCTAACTAGAGAATGTACACTCACTATGAAGTAAATGAAGGAAAGTAAGAAGGAAAAATGCAAAGATTTCGGTGATTTCCATCCTCCCCATTTCTCTTAATGCCTTTTATTGAATAAAATAATTACTGTCCCTGAATAAACATAATTATTTCAAAGCAAGCTTTATTGACTTTCAATTTAATTCCAAGTGCATATGGTTAGTTTTGTAGCCTAAAGTTACAATCCTAGACACACGTACCTAGGAAAAATTCCCATTGAACTCTATGGGGTTTACTTTTGATTAGACGTGTATAGGATTTTGCTGTTTGCATGGCTTTCAACATTGCTGGGAGTGCCATGAGCCATATGTGCAAATGAAAGACAGCTTGTGCAAACCCCTGTGGGAATTCCTGTTGGCCATTGCTAAGAAGCACCACCAGCCACATATGGAAATCACAAACACATTTTCCTTTCCAAAGTGCTTAAAAGTGGCTCACATGATAGTTTAAAATCATTATAGAAGCAAAATCAATCAGAACATCTGGCTGCTGTGCTTTGCATAAGCCACTTTTGAAGGTACTATAGTTACTAAGCCAGAGGCATGAAAATATCTGCCAATAGCAGAGGCTGTATCACACAGTTTTATACAGCACTTTTCAGTGGCTCGTGTGTCATAAAGACATCCATTATGCCAGGGTGAATGCAAAGCCATTTCAAAAATGGTTTTAGGGCTTGGGAAAGGAATACCATTTTTTTCCATAGACTAACACAGTGCATAATATACAACTGTGATATCTATTCTTCATTTTTTTAAAGAAACATTAGCTTATAAGGTCATGCTAAAAATATGCAATCTTAATGCCCTCAGTGTTGTTTTAATGTTTTGTAATCATAATGTTTAATTTGTACTGCTCTTGGAACTTTAATTACAAAGCTAAATTGTACTAATATCCATTAGGTACTTCTTAACTGAAGGCACATCATATGTCTGATGTGGCAGTACTAATTGGTGTAATTAAATTCTAATATGCATCAGTAGCTTATTAAAAAAAGAGTGTCTTTAAAAAAAAGCTACAAAAGACAGTGAAATTTCACAGGCCTCCAGTAACTGCTTAATAATAAACCAAACCAAAATGGAAAAACACCACCATGAGATTTTTGTGGAAGGCATTATTTGACAGATTTCTATTAGAGTGAACTTAAAACATACTGAAACTTTGGGGGATTTGGTGAAAGCATAATAGTTATCAGTGAAGACCCTGCTTGAAGTAATGTCACTGATGACTCTTGAGGACAAATCGTGTTTCTGACACAAAATCCCACATTTTCATATTATCTCCTCAACCCAAGCCCTCTCACAATCCAGCCATTACAGAGGAGTAGAATAAAGATGGTTATATCCAAGGAACTTCAATTTCCTCTCACCTGCTGCTCACCCCTGAAATCTGCTCCAGAGAATCTCCCAACCCTCTAAAGCTGATTTTTGAAGTCATGTAATGGGCGGAGGGTACAGGAGAAGGAGAGGAAGTTCCATTGCAACACAGAGAAGTTTATTGTGTGAACGGAACTGCAGTGCTGGATGTAGCCCTTAAAGAACAATCCTAGATTCCATCTGCACTATAAAGTTCAAGAAATATCATAACACTTTAAACAGTTATGACTTCCCCCAAAGAATCCTGGGAGCTGTAGTTTATTAAGGGTGCTGAGAGTTGTTATTCCCCTCACAGAGCTAACATTTCTAGGGTTTCTTAGGGAAGAGGAATTGTTAAGCCAATCTGAGAATTGTAGTTCTGTGAGGGAAATAGGTAAAGGTAAAGGGACCCCAGACCATTAGGTCCAGTCGTGACCGACTCTGGGGTTGCGGCGCTCATCTCGCTCTATAGGCCAAGGGAGTCGGCGTGCAGCTTCCAGGTCATGTGGCCAGCATGACTAAGCCGCTTCTTGTGACACCAGAGCAGCACATGGAAATGCTGTTTACCTTCCCGCCGGAGTGGTACCTATTTATCTACTTGCACTTTGACATGCTTTCGAACTGCTAGGTTGGCAGGAGGTGAGGGAAATAGGAGTCTGCTAACAACTCTTAGCACCCTTAGCAAACTACAGTTCCCAAGATTCTTTGTGCAAATCTATATAAAGTGGTAGCTCAGATGCTATTGCAGAAGCTCTGCCCCACTGAGCTAGCTGCTCATGACTGGAAAGATCAGGTATCAGGTATTGTAAAAGAACGCTGCTGTGTATCACCACAGATGCCTGCATTTCTGGACATTCCTTGAGGGTATGGCTAGGAAAGTTGTCATGATTCTACACTTCACAATGTTCCACCACTTAATGCTATGCTTATATGTGAGTATCTCCAGCTCACATGCCAATGGAGGAAGCAAAAGTACTCCACTTTCTTCCTGATTTCAAGGCATTTCACCAGCTCATAGAGTCATCTATTCATAAGTCATCTCTGATCAACCTCAGCACAACTGGGTTGGACTGTAAACAGGTTCCATATGACCACCAGATCTCTGTTTCGGAAAGGCTATAATGCCAGGATATCTCACTACACAGAAAAAGAGATCATATATCACACACATACCTTCTGATCTCAACCTTTGTGTAGCTTGAGATGATGGCAAGGAAGAGGGAGGAATAACCTTTCTCCTAAGTTTCTTTTTTCCCATTGACACAATAGGGAAGGGTGTTCCTGGACTGGAATCTGAAATCTACATGGAATCTGGTACCTACTGCTCTCCCTATCACCACTATCAAAACTGACAGAGACTTACTTTTTATGCACAAACTGCCTGCAAACTCTAAGCCCTGTTGTGTCCTACTTCCATAGGTTAACATTTGATCCAGCCCTATAGGCAGGAAGAAAATGCACATTTCTTAATGCATTCATAAGTCTTACTGGCAGAATAACAGACCATCGAGCAGGTTCAATTTATCAAGGATGCATAACTTGTGCCAGGGTAATACTAGGAAATGAACACTGTAATATAGAGAACATGTTGTATAACTATGTAGATACATTACCCTATTGGTGACAGGCACGTTTATCTGGCAATAACACAATTGGATATTTATGGATATATATATATATATATATATATATATATATATATATATGCATGGAATACCAAAATGTTGGAGTCTTCCCAGTATTACCTAAACTCAAAAAGAACATTTGTTTAATCCTGCCAGTCCACATTTTTAAAACAGCATCTTAAAAAAGCTTAGATTTAAACTATTCCTCACTCTCCACAAATCACCAGATAAAAGAATCTTTCAGTAATAGTATTTCATTTTGAATTTCAGCAGTCCGTTTAGTTTTGATATTACAAGACTATTAGCTTTAAATTCTCACACTGAAAATGTTGATGAGTTGTGACAGCTGTCACTGAAAAAATGAAAGAGACAAGGCTTTCAACTTGAATAAAATATGATTGCGTTGAGTAGGGGTGAAAGTTTATTTTGCTGCCTAAAATCCATGAACTTTATGTCCTGCATGTGAATTAGGAGATGAAGAACTAAAAACCTAAACATCCAAATCTGTGCTCCTGAACATATTTACAAAGAACTAAGTTCCAATGAACTTAGAGGAATACACTTGTTATCAAAATCCGTAAGTCATATAAGCTTTTGGGCAGGAATGAGGAAGCCTGCATCACTCTATGCTGAAAATGGCTGCCCCCAACCATCAAGTGAAATAATTTGTTTTTCTTAATCCTAGGCTCTTTATGGTTTTTTGTTTTGTTTTTAAAGACCCTAGTATGCTCCATTCTTCTAACTGAAGAGGCACATTGCAGAAGTTTCCCCCTCCAACAAATTTTATTTTCTTATTTAGAAATTGTCATTAAACTATATTACCACTAGTTTGATTATTGGTCCACGTGTCACAATTGGTAAGTCATCTTGAGTTACCTTGGTATTTTTTTAAAAAACAACAACCACACACACAAATAAATTTAATAAATAGTAATAATAATTACATATTGCACCCCGCATCAGAATCCTGGCTCATGCTTCTCATGGTTTGATAGCATTTGCCAGAATAATAAGAGAACTCTGGCTCTGAACTGAAAATGGAAGTAGCTGTTCAACAGCTCATCCAATTCAGATTATCATAAATGTCATGTAAAAGAGAGAAAGAGAGAAAGAGAGAAAGAGAGAAAGAGAGAAAGAAAGAAAGAAAGAAAGAAAGAAAGAAAGAAAGAAAGAGAAAGAGACCTAGCTGCTATAAAAAAATAATGAGCATAGGTGTTAGGCTATTCTTGCCCCAAAGGGACCATTGAGGCTCAGATTTCAATTGATGACTGGACCCAATATTTTACTGAATTGCAAAACTAGTAACTTCATATACAGAATGGTTTGCTTATTCCTGATTGAGCTGATTAAGGCTAATAAGCCCCCAGGTGAAGATTTATTGCCCCCAGAATTGTTCAAAACACATTGCAACTGATAGGCTTTTTCCTTCCTAAACTGTTTACTGAGAGCTGATTGGTTTAATTCTTCCAGGCTTATTTTTACTTAATAAGCTGCAGGAGTGGGTCTCCTCCAATTTTATTCTATGTGAGCAACAAGCTGGCTTTAGGAATTCATATCCCACCATTGATCACTGCTATACATACTTTTTCTTGGGAGAACTGTTGAAAACAAGGCCAGTCACAGCCTTGTTTGACCCATAATCAGCTTTTGACTCAGTAGGTAACAACCATCTGTGGACCAAATTGTATGCCCTTGCTTAAAGTCTGTATTTAGGGTTGCCAGACTCAATAGAGGACAGGATTTCTGTGCCTTTAATTGCCCTGCTCTCTTTTGGGTCTGGAAACCTTAAAGATAAACCAGCAGACACTTTGAATGAAAATTAAACAAAGGGTTAATTTCAGTTAATTTTGAGGAACTAGGGGCAGCAAGAGCTTAATTGTCTTCTGTCATATATACCTCGGAATTTTTAAGCCTAAGACATTCTGGGCATCGTCCCAGCAAAACTGGAAGCAGCAGAAGTCAGAGAGCTGAAGAAAAATGTCATAGAAAGTTAAGGGCACTGTAATTTGCTTTGTTCTTTCAACCATGCGAAGAATGATTCACCAGCACTAGTGTCCCAATCTCCCCTATAACAATAAGGTGAACATTATAAAGGATGATTCTTGTAGAATGTAAATACATAGAACTAGGAACAAAGAGAAAAGGGAGATCAAATTTGGCCTAAATTTCAGTTCAGTTCATTGACCGATATCTCTACCATTTTATTTTCATTGATTCAACACCAATTTAATTTAGATTAAATTCTCTATAATATAACGTAGCTCATTTGTTCAGTAATATTAGAATGCATTTTGCATGCTACTAATTGGAAAGTAAATGCTCAATTGAGAAATTTCAGCAACTGATTCATATGACTTTTACTTTAATTGATGAGTTTACTGGGTGAATCTGATGCTTTTCTTACTGAAATTTAACAATTTCCCTGAAGCTCAAGGAGCGAAGCACATAACTATCATTTGCGACAGAACATGATGCTCTGATTATTAAGTCAAGAAGCTCTCTGCCATTTAAAACTGTAGTTATAAATACAACCCACATTCCCTCTGTTGGCAAAACACCATGGGAAACACCAGGGCTCCATGCTCCCCGGCCGGCCTGCCGGGTGTCTCAACCCTCCGGTGCAGCCAGGAGATATCAACCTAGACTTTGATAGCCTAGGTACGCTGTTGCAGAGTTCACTCAGTTTGAGCGTCCACAGAGAGAGAGAGACATGTTGGCATATTTACAGGCGTTTATTCAGCATATCTCAGAATGCAGGTTCTCTATCATAGAGAGCACGATTTCCGGTGGGAGCTAGCAAACCACTCCTGAGTCAAAGGTGGGGGCATGAGTGGCCACCGTCTGATTGGACCTGGGCTGTTGTTGGGCAAAATAGCATGTTGCAAGTGGTAAGCCCAACCCCTGGGGTATAAAAGGCTAAATGCTTGGTTTCGCTTTCTCTTTGGCTGCGTTTCTGATCCCCACCCTCCCTCCACTGTTTTTAGGCCTCTGTGTTGACATTGCAGTGCCTCTCAAGGGGTCACCTGTATTCAGGGGCCTGGTAGGATTTCTTTCCATTTGGCTGATTGGCTGGTGCCATCTGGTTTTTTTGCCTACTGCATAGCAAATAGTCACAACTTGTAAGGTTGGCGGTTAGGCATTGGTTATTTTGGTTGTATTAAAGGGTCTTATTGATTATGTTGGCCCCAAGTTTATGCCTGCGTGGTTGGGGAAATCCCGGGCAGGAATACAGGGGCTCTATGCTGTGTCCGTAACCCCAAGGTAGGGGGCCAGGACGGCGTATTGAGGCCCCTGGGAGCCTGAAGGGAGAGGGGAGAGTTCATTGCACCCGGGTCCCCGTCTCTCCCTGTAGGATTTCCCCGTGTTGACAAGGCAAGTTATTATTATTTCTGTCCTTAGGTGACAGTTGAGAACCAATGCCTACGCAACCACTCACATGTTTTGTATTCAATAAAAGTTTTGGCCAAAATTCATACCAAAAACCATTAAACAAAAATTCTGACTATATGGTGAGTTATTTGAGGGGTGGTTTTGGGGACCTCCACACGCAAGAGAGAAAAACGTCCTCTCCTTCTTCATCAGCACAGCAGAGAGAAAACACAATAGCAATATACAACGGAAGTGCACAGACATGTGACATACAACAGCTACACGTCTGTACCTTAAGGTGGAACTCAATTCCCAACAACCTCCCCCATTCTGTGTGACCTTTAAGCTCCAGTGCTTCCCAACTGTAGCTTCTGTACATAAACCTGAACTTGTTCTCTGTTAACAACTTTGGGCAACAGATCAGCAGGAAACACTGTCCTCCACCAATACTGCAGGTGTCAGTTTTACCACTGCTCTCAATATTACATCTATTGAATCATATTGAGCACAAAGAAAATCATAATCATTCATTTGCTGACTGCCTATCTCCAGGCACTTTGGTTGTCTGCAAGGGATTCCCACATGATGGGGTTGATGTTGTCAGTTTTCATGTCACGTTTTCAGACAGCTTCAAAATGGAGAGTTGGTCTGCCATTGGGTCTGGTGCCTGAAGCCAGCTCCCCGTAGAGCACATCCTTGTGGATCTTGCCATCTTCCATTCTGTGGACACGACCAAGCCGGAATAGACATCGCTGAGACAGGAGTATGAACATGTTGGGAATATACAGTGGGCTTGAGAGAGACTGCCATGTGTTGCCCAAAATCTTCCTGATGCAGCACATGTGGAAGGCATTGAGATGTTGCTCCTGGCAGTTGTAAATTTCCCATAATTTTCATAAAGCAGTGTGCTCAATACACAAGCTTAGTAGACCTTCATTTTGGGGTTGGACATTAGCACCACATTCTTCCATACCCTTTTGGATAAGCAAGCCATTGTCATAGCTGCCTTGCCAACATGGTCATCCAGCTCAATGTCGATGGAAAGCTTGCTGGTTATGGTGGAACCGAGGTAGACAAAATAATCTACCACCTGAAGCAGGTGGTCACCAGTGCTGATGTGTGGAGTGCTGGTGATATCCTGAAACAGGATGTTGTTGTTCATCAGGCTGACGGTAAGCCCAAACTCCCTGCAAGTTTGGCCAAAATGGTTGATGAATCTCCTCAGTGTGTGTTGTCAAGGCTGTGTCATCTGCAAATCAAAACCACCACACTTTTGGTTTGGCACAGAGATGTGCCAGGATGAACAGACCCCATCACTCCTTGAATGGAAGTGCACACCATCTTCAGTCGAGCTGAAGGCATATGAGAACATCAGGGAGAAGAATATGCCAAAGAGAGTTGGGGTGAGATCTGTTTCACACCGCTTTTCATAGGGAAGGCATCTGAGGATGAGCCAACATACTGGATGGTGCCACAATCGTCCTTATGAAAGAACACAATAATCTTTTGAAGCTTAGGTGGGTACCCTATTCTGTTCAGCAGTTTAAACTGTCCTTTCTGGCAGACAAGGACATGGAGGCAAGGTACAGGGGTGTCTGCTCTCTGCATTTCTTCTGCACCTGGCACAGTGAGAAAATCATGTCAACTGTTGACCTCTGAGCTCTGAAGCCACATTGTGACTCAGGATATACCCTGTCAGCAAGTGACTGTAATCTGGTGAGAACTACGTGACTCTCCGAAAATAAGACACCGTCTTATATTTATTTTTACTCAAAAACACACACACACATATGGCTTATTTTCAGGGGATGTCTTATTTTTTTCCTCCTCCTCCTCCTCCTGCCGCGGCCGGCATTGCTGCTGCGCCTATCACTATG
Source organism: Zootoca vivipara (assembly GCF_965207765.1). Lineage (NCBI taxonomy): Eukaryota > Metazoa > Chordata > Lepidosauria > Squamata > Lacertidae > Zootoca > Zootoca vivipara. The sequence goes on along the minus strand of NC_142583.1, from coordinate 43,654,585 downwards.
TCTTATTTTGGGGGCTTATTTGCTATGGCTTATTTTATGACTATGTCTTAAAACAGGGGAAACAGGGTACACAGGCAAAGACAATGACAGGCTTTGGGCTTTCAATTTTCTGTGGCACTGTGCAATGGCTCTCACCTTGTGTTCTAAGTTATTGTTGCAGCGCTCCCTGTGGCACCTTCTTGGCTTGGCTTGGCACAGGCAAACCGGTCGCGCTCTCCTAAATTCACCTCGGGCCAAGGCTTTCCCCATAGCACTCAGCAGGGAGATTGCATGGTAGTTGTTACAGTCACCTTTGTTCCTGCAGAGAGTCACAATGCTGGAGTCTTGCATATCCTGTGGCATGGATCCTTGTCCCCAGCACTGCAAGAGGAGACCATGGAGGTGTGTCATGAGGGAGGAATTGAGACTGGCTCTCAGCATTTCTGTTGGGATTCTGTCCTGCCCTGAGCTTTACCATATGCCTGAGAGTTTTAATATGTGTGGGTGCATGTCATTGCACTAACAGAACAAGTGTGTATTGTAGTATAATTATGTATGACTTATATGCCTTATATTTCATTAGGCTAGTGTCTTGGAAGAAACCACTCTGTTCCTGCAGAGTTACTCTGGAAAGTCTGTCACTATTAAGTATGGTACATTTAATTACGCTATCATATTTTCTCCAAGTAAAATAAATCAATGGAGATATATTGCTTTCATGGGGCAAAAGCAGTAGGTGAATAGGTTACTGCCCAGTAGAATTGTTATGACCCAAATGTTCATGGCCTCACTGAATCTGGGGACCAAGTTTTGTTTACTTTTAATTATGCCCCATGCTATTTACATCCAGCAGGCCTTAACCGTAATTACACCTAATTAATTAATGCAGTTAGAATAATATTTCATTTTAATAGCAGTATGTTTCATTATTTGTGGTTGAACTGGCTGTTCAACGGCCAGAGGGAATCTATTTAGGTAAAGGAAGCATTGATTAATAGTTACTTTTATATTGGGAACATGACAATCCTTAAAGGTTTGGCTTGCCTTTTTTTCCTTTTCCTTTTAGTTTGGGAATTCTAACAAGCAGCGTCCATGAGCTTCCTTGTAAGGATAGTAAGCATGTAGAGCTATTTATATACACTACAATCGATATCCACACCCCTAACTATATATATAAATATGCATTTGTGCTGAATGCATTTGCTATGATATGTTGTCTAGACATCTCTTCCATCTGAATCGGATAATGTCATCACACTGCCATTTATATCCAGCAGACTGTAACTGTAATTACATCTAATTAAAATACTAAAATATTGAACTCTTATTTCTATTTTTAATTAGTGAGGTTGCTCAAATTGATATTTCCTGGCTCATAGAACTATGAATCTTAAGAGCTCATAATGCTTGTTTCAGATAATGCCACCACCATCTTAGTGTTCGGTGAATTGCTATGTAGCATGCCAGGTGGAAATAGACCTGGAAAACATAGCAGATCTTGGGAAAATTGCCCTTCCCTTGTATTTGCAGTAGGTACTACTGTAGAGTGAGGAAGTTAATTCCTACTGCTGCTATTGTTGCTGGCACCCATACAAGTAGGTGGTAGTGGGTTTGAGGGAGTCAAAAAGAAAGGGGAAGATGCTGAAAGATGAGAGGGAAATAAGGTGAAGGAAATTTTTGGCAAGGGCTTGAAGGCTTACTCAGGAGAGGGGCATACTTTTTAATCACACTCCCTCATGGGCAACTTCCCAGGGGGCCCAGGTCAGAGCTGGGCAGGGCCAGAGGCAAAAGTGGGCAGATATGACTCTTACTTTACATGGTTCCATCCTTTATACACTTAGCATGAAGGGAGAGGTTTGCCAATTGTGTTATTGAGCTAGATCTGATCCTATAGTTTGCATTGCCCCCCCCCCAATATTCCTCCTAAAATGCTTCTTAAAGAAGCTTTCCTCTTTGGCTCTATGCCTCTGTGTGTTAAAGTGCAATGTAACAGTGAGACTTGCTATCAAGGCTAAGAGCTGACCTTGTCTGGGACACAGAATGAGAGGCAGAGAGGTTTATCAGCGGTACTGCCAGCCTGACGCTGATGCTGGAATCCTTGACGCATAGTCTTACTCAAGGCTTAGTGAGGATGCTACCGGGGCAGCATGAGTCAGCATGTGTTTATGCACAGGACTGGACACAGGAAGATCCATATATGCACTTGTGACCCCCTTGCGTGCACACATTTACAGAGGAGGGAGAAAGGAGCCCAAGAAGTGTATAAGAAGCTTTGCAATTTGTGTTTCTCTACTCTTGTCGTGAGCTGATAACCTTGAGTCTCTTATTAATAAGAAATTAAATTCTTTCTCTGAATTCAACCCCCGGTGTCATTATTGACTATCTCTGTCCTGCCTGGGCGCAACTTAAAGGACCCTTAGTGGCTGATAAGGCTACAAGCAAACTGATTTTTCAGGTTTTCAGTAGTAATTTTGTTCCCAGTCATGCACAAATAGATTCCGGGCATCCCTATGGAACTTGTGTGTTTTATTGGTACCAATTACTAGTCTTTGTCAAGAGACATTACTTAACTAGATTGGAGAAGATGTTGCTATTCTCTAGTTCTTTGATCTCTGCCCTCTTGCAGAAGAAACTAAATCGTTGGCTTCCTTATCTCACAGAAGGGCACGCACTGTTGATGAGAAGATTTATTAAGGGGCACATCTGAAAGAAGCTTTTCATCAAAGAAGCAGAGGCTCATTTGTGACTTATTGTTTGTTTATAAAAAAAAAAAAACTTTAACTAAGAAAAATCCAGAGATCCTTAACTCTATTTCTTCTATTTCCCACCAAGTGTGTGCAGAGTGTTCTTTGGTAAAGATCACATAGAGAACTTGTAAGTAGAAAATGTGAAACTACAAGTACCCCCTGCCAGCTTAATCATTGGTAATAACTATAAATGTAAGGTTGAGTCAATCCAGTTTCCATCAAGGCATCACATAATTGTTCTCTTGCTGTCTCCTAATTCATTCCACATTCACAGTTCTATAAATCAGTAGATGATTTTTTTTGCCTTCTTCAGAAACATATGAGCTGCTTACAGGTACCGTAGGTAGCCATGTTGGTCTGACATAGTCGAAACAAAATAAAAAAAGAAATCCTTCTTGTACAAGATCTCAAAGTAGCTGTCTTATTACAAAATAATTTCAGAAATAGACTGGAAAGAGAAGTTGCTGAATTGCAACTTATTAATAAACTTAAAACCATGCAGAGACCTGGTCTGAATAGAGACATTGGATTCTTATCCCATTATACATGAAAAAGCCATCTCACCCCTTGCTTTTTCCTGTAAGACCAATTGTAGTCGTTAACAGTCGTCAACAGGTTTAGCGCACCTATCAGCCAAACCCATTCCCATCACCCATCTGAGTCATACCCCTCCCCAACCTCTCACTATACGGTATATAAGGGTCTGGTGACTTCTGTTTCAGTGTATCTGAAGAAGTGTGCATGCACACGAAAGCTCATGCCAAGAACAAACTTAGTTGGTCTCTAAAGTGCTACTGGATGGAATATGAGCTACTGTTGTAAATAAATCAAATGCACAGGCCAGCTTCCCTACTTTTATAAAAAGGGAGAGATCAGTGTCTCAGGGACACAAAAGACACTCATACAAAACTTACTAATCCTGTCTTGAGGTTCATGGGCGTACCCAGGATCAAAACTAGGGGGGGGCAAGGGGAGGGGCCAAGGCACGGAAGGGGAGGGGCCACAAAGTGGGCGGGAACGGCGAACTCGCGCTCCGCCGGGCTGTGCCCCTCCCTAGAAGCAGGGCTGGTGGGTGGAGGCGGAGCCCAGCCCAGCGGAGCGCGAGTTCAGCGTCCCCGCCTGCCGCGCCGCGCTCTCTGGTTCCCCGTCGCGCTTGGCCTTGCCAGAGGGCGCGACGGGCAGCTGGAGGGAGGGTGCAGCGCGGCGGGCGGGAACGGCGAACTCGCGCTCCGCTGGGCTGTGTCCCTCCCTAGAAGCAGGGCTGGTGGGTGGAGGCGGAGCCCAGCCCAGCGGAGCGCGAGTTCGGCATTCCCGCCCACCGCGCCGCGCTCCCTGGTTCCCCGCCGCGCTTGGCCTTGCCTGAGGGCGCGCCGGGGAGCTGGAGGGAGGGTGCGGCGCGGCGCGGTGGGAATGGCGAACTCGCGCTCCGCCGGGCTGTGCTCCGCCTCTGCCCACCAGCCCTGCTTCTAGAGTAGGGCAGCTGCCCTAACTTGCCCTGTGGTGGGTACGCCCTTGTTGAGGTTACCAATGCATGAATCACTCTGAGCAGGCTATCTCTGTTTAAGAATCCACCATAGCTGGTCAAAGGTACTCCTGTCCTAGCCCCTGAGGCTACTAGAGCCTTCTGGGATATCAACAAGATGGATTCAAGAGCATCTCCAAGCAATGCTAAGTAGTCTGAGATATTGTGGAGAGTGAAAAGTGGTGGTGAGTCTGCGACAGTTCCCACTGTTGCCACTTGGCATGGCGGCAAAAATTATCTTAGGTAAAAAGAAAGGAGCAGAGCTACTGATAAACTGAACAGACTATGTGTCCCCCCCTCCAAAAAAAAAACCTGTTGGAGGAGAGTAATGAAATGGTTTCTCCTCAACTTTTGGGGGCCCAGAAAAAGGGTGGGTGGAGAATTTTGATAGGCTATTTGCACACAGCTCAGAAAACTTCATATTTGGTAGCATATTGAAGTGTATGTGTTATAGAACTTAATGTCGCCTTCTGCTGTGCTATCCTCACTTCATGACTCACTTCATGACACAGGGGAAATTATTCTCATTCTCAAACTCTGTTCCCATGAGAGTACTAGTTTGCTGAACACATCACAAAAGAGGGGGGATAAAAATAAGCACTGTGCAGAAATAGCTATTTATTATTTTTAGCATACCTATTTGTATGAGTTATTGACAACCAAAATATGCTGGCTACATGCACAATATGTTACTCAGGCAGTTTCGGAAATTTACAAAGACAAGATAAAGAAGGGGAGCAGATCAAAAGAACAGAAACTATGTGGGGGATGATAAGTTTGGTCATCTGTTACGGTAGGTTGTCTAGATCCAATATATTGATGTAGATGTAGATCCCCTAATTACTTTTTCATCACTTTGAACAAGAGCTGGGATTCAATGGTTGCTTAAGATTAAGTGGCAAATATGAATAAAAGTGATTTGCCAGGGTGATGAAGGATGATTTGGTCCCAAATTTAGACCAGAGCTCAAACTAGACTTGGTCCAGATAATCAGTTCCATCAAGAAGCATCCGATTCTGAGTAGCTACTACTACCACAAGCACCTTTTCTAAAAAGAGCACACTTTGTTCTTTCACTCAAAAGAAGGAAACAAATGTATCATCTTATAAAGTTAGCAATTGTTACTGAGCAAGAGGACAACCTTGTTAGTTTATCTATTTTTATGGTCAACACAGCAAAAGGCACAACTTACAGTTCATCAGTTATATCTTTCTTTGTGGGTGGGGGAAGTCTTCTTTGTGTGTAACAAATTATTTTCCCTAAGCATTTTCCATTACTGCTACATAATGGGCAAAATAGGCTATTATGCAGCACTCGATAGTTAATGTGTTTTATCAGGTTGAATTGAGAAATTCTCCCATTGAACAGACACGTATTTTGCAACCTAACAATGGGGAACTTTCCAGAATTAGTCTGTCTCTGTGGACCAGGAAAATACTTTATTTTTAAAAGCAATGGGCCATCTCTTTTGAAACATTGCTATTTATATTGATACAAATCCTTGAAAAATAATAGTGCGTGCACAGACTTAATGACTTTTTATATGACTAATCTTTGTTTACCATTAATAGGTTGAATAACATGAGGTGTCCCCTCTTAATATAGTTTAAATGCAAGTTGCTTGATGGCCTCTGTGCTTTCAAATATTTTCTCTATTTGTTTTTAAAACTTCCAAATCTACCAGTTCAAGTCCATTTCATTCATTTCCACCCAAAAGGAAAGAGACTGCTGGAATCCTTTCCCCAGGACCCCAACACTCCATATTCACAGCAACTTCCTATCTCACAGTTATTGCTAGTATCAGGTTTAGTGGATGGAAGTACATCCCCATCCTACCTAGAATTGCTGCATAAGTCTCCCTCTTGGGTATAGTATAGTAATATCTACAGCTGACCGTGATGGCTTCCAAGGTTGACAATATAGGAACTCTCTTTGCTGGTGTATGAAACTGACATATGAAGAGAGAGATTTGCCAATTGTGTTATTGAGCTAAATATGATCATATAGTTTGCATTGTATAATTCTGATTGTATGGCTTAGCCCCCCCCCCCCATATCCCTAAAATGCTTCTCAAAATGCTTTCCTTTTTGCCTCGCCGTCTGTGCACCAAAGTGGGCCAAAGTGTAATAAAAACATTCGAGAGCAAGACAGAATGCCCTGCTAAGCTATCAAGGCCAGATGACTGTCTTGTCTGATGCTAGCAGTCTGACGCAAAGAGAGGCAAGATAGATAGGCCGGGTGAGGATGCTACCGGGGTAGCATGAGTCAGCATGTGTTTATGCACAGGACCGGACACGGATCTTCCTTATATGTACTTGTGACCCCCTTGCGTGCACACATTTACAGAGGAGGGGGAAAAGAGCCCAAGAAGTGTATAAGAAACTTTGCAAATTTATGTTTCTTTATTCTTGTCGTGAGCTGATCACCAAGAGTCTCTTAAATTTAAGAATTAAACTCTTTCTCCGAATGGAACTCAACCCCGGTGTCGTTATTGACTGTCTCTGTCCCTGCCTGGGCGCAACTTAAGAACCCTTATCAGCTAATAAGGCTACACATACAAAGCCAGGTCCTTGTTTTGAACCCCTCTACCATGAACTTATTTTTTGATGGTTCTCTCTCTCTTCTCTATTCTCCTCATGTGCAATATGGAGGACACTCTGAAATATGGGGTGGAGATTTGAAGAATATATAAAGCTAAATAATCAACAATATATGCACATTCTCATGGGAGTAAGTCACAATCAGGGCTGTCTGAAGCATATGTGGCACCGGGTTGCAAAGATCTGCCTGGTGCCCCCCCCAGTTGCCCAGTCCCAGGCGCACAGGAGGGCGGAGCTGGCTGGCTGCCTCAGTGTCTCGCTGGCTCGGTCGCCCCTAACTCGTGGCTCAGAAGAGGCCGCCATGGTGCTCTGACCGACGGGCAGGCTCTTCCCCGGACTCAACTCTTGGGCCCCGGACTCTTGGCCTGGTGCCCCTGGGAACCTGGCGCCTGGGTGTCCCGCACCCCTAGCGCCTATGGGTAAGACAGCCCTGGTTGCAATGAACTTCATAGTAAACATGCATAGAATTACACTGTGAGAAAGTTGTGTTGGAAAGAGTGCTTGGATATGCTGAATAGACACACAATCATGATTTTCTAGCCTTCTTCCCAGCATTTGCTAGCATTTGCTATAGCATTCCCCAAGTAGTATTTTCTTTCCAGATTAATTCAAAGTGACATTTATATTGCTTCTTACTCTGTTAGAAGTTTATCAGAACATCATTTTACTGACATTTCCTTGAAAACTGTACCATCTGTAAATATTGAAATATTCTTTATGCTGGTGTGCCACACAACATAGTCAGCTTTTAAAGAGGCTAGCACACCGATGTCTTTACAGGGGCAAATATCCACATATCCACAGTTTACTGCCTGCAGGAGCATTCTGCAAGTTGAGTTTTCAATGAAGCTACTACATTAATTTTAGTACATGGCTGTGCCTGTGGATGAGACATATACCAGTCTCAAATACCATCGTCACTTACACACAAGACTTACAGCCAAACACACACAGAGGTCCAGCCCTAATTTGCCCTTGGCCAGTAGGTCAACTGCCCCACAGTTCATCTGACTTTCTTCCATCAGACAGGATGAGATGAATAATCAACCTGGTCTCAGTATTTCTCAATTTTAGAAACTAGCAACATCCAATCAGCTGCATAATATTTAGAGCAATTCTGTGAAGAAGCTCATTCATATTTATTTTACTTCAGTGTACTTCAACATCTTTGTGTCACTTATAATAATGTTTCAATTTCAAGATTGCATCTTGTGGAGAGACAAGCTTTAGCTTCAGGGAGGGGGAAAGGGCTGTGACAAAGAGAAGGAAAGTGCTCCAGAGGTCTGAGTAATGCATTTATTTTTCAAGCCATTTTCTCATCAAGTTCCATTTACACAAGAGAAAACCCTTTAATTACAAGATCCTTAATTTAGCCATGAAATTTCATAAGGAAAATGATTAATTACTTCCAGCAATCATTACAAATCATCATGTCTCTTTATTTAAACAGAAAAGTAAAAGGCACCCTATGAATAAAACATACGGTGTGTGTGTGTGTAATAATTTAGTTTTAAATATAAAGTCAATGTTGAAGCATTTCTCTAAGTAGATTAATATATTTTTAACATTGTATAACTAATAATTATGCAATTATTCTGTAGCTCCTCAGTTTGATTAATTGCAAGCTTATGATTGTAGGGGGAAATATACATGATCATATCTCATGAATTGAATGCCATTGCAGCAAAAGATTTCAGGATTGTGACCCTTTGTGGTTTATGTCAAGTGATGTATGAGTCTTCCTGCCATTGCAGCAAGAAAACCATTTTGAATGTTCTAGTGTTCATGTCAAATGCTCAAAAATGGCAAGGGTTATTCTTCTTTTTCTTTGTGGGTTTGAACTGAACATTAGAAAAGCCCAAATGGGTGAGGTGGAGTGGCCATTTTCTTCTTCTAGCTCACACCCTTCTCACTGAAGAAGGAAATTTTACTTGGGAGCAATGCATTGGAAGGGAAACACATGAGCATATCTCCATAACCCCCCCTCCCCCACACACACAGCAAGAGCAATGACATTATCTGCCAGTATGCCAGAGCAACTGACTGGCCTCCCTTGCAAGTGGATGAGGTGGCTATGAAGCTTAAGAACATAGGGAAAGCCTGCTGGATCGGGCCATTGGCCCATCTGGTCCAGCATGCTGTTCTCACAGCAGCTAACCAGATGCCTTTAGGAAGCCTGAATTTATGATGGATTACCAAGTGGAATGCAGAGAATTGGGGAAATAATATTTTTTTATTTCATTTCATACCTACTTCATGATAGCACTTTAAAAAGTAACATTTTGTTGCAAGATTGTATACTTGATCAACACTGCTATCTCATCTTTTGGACTCTCTTAGTCAGACATTCCCATCTTCCCCGACCACTGGTCCTGTTAGCTAGGGATCATGGGAGTTGTAGGCCAAAACATCTGGAGGGCCGCAGTTTGGGGATGCCTGCTCTTAGTGGTGATACTGTAGCTTCACCCTCAAAGTGTGGTTAAGCAAGGGAGGGCTTGCTTGCTACTTGCATAAAAAAAGACATAGAAGACCTAAAACACTTCTAGCCTCCTGTTGTATCCTTTAGTTTTCAGGGTTGGCACACTCTCTCATTTGGGCATCCTCAATGTTCTGTTTGGTTGGTTTTATTAGTGTTTTACTTGCTTTCAATGCTGTGGTTTGTTTTATATTTGCTACTGCCTTAAAACTTTGGTAATAAGGGTGGATATAACCTAGGAAATAAAACAAATAAAGACAACTTTAAAAAAAGGAAAGTAAGGCATTGGACAGAGTAACTTATTAAGGGGGGGGCTGAGTAGTGTCAGGGGCAGAGTCTAAACACATTTAAATTCAGGCACAAGGTCTGGTCCCAACTTTACATGGAACCAAACCTTTTGAGCAGGTATTTATTTTGAATAGGTGAGGAGGACAGTGGGGCTGTATGTGCAAGGCCTACCCCAAACAAACCCTTCCCTGCCACATCTGACTTTTCAGTTGAAGAGGCTTAAAATCATTCTTCAGACCTTTGCACTGAACTCTCAAACCTCTTTGGCAGAGACAGGGATGTTGGGATGGAGGTTGTGTGACATGATTTTCTTCATGTGTTCAAACCATACACCAGAAGAGGGCTGTTGTGTTTCCTCCAAGAATTATTCTCTTTGAGTGCAGCCCCTGGTTTTTCACAGCACTTTAGCCAATTCCAGCCATCCCCATATGTAATGTAAACATGAAGAGTGAAGAAAAGGACTCCACAAAATAGTTCTTCACTTAGCCCACTACTGGCACACTGGCCCCACTGTCATTCCTCAAAGCAGTAGACAGAAGGCCTAAAAATGGCATCCATCTACACATGGGTAGAATCAGATAAACTTGGGTAGATATTCCACATAGTTGGGAGACCTACAAACAGGAGTCTGTGGATAGGGCTGCTGGAAGGACCAGTGAGGCATGGCAATATTGAATGTGGAGCAAGAGGATGTGGTGATGAGGGTGGCACTTCTCTGTGTAATCCTGCAATCTGCCTACCATATGAATGGTGGCACAAATGGAAAAGGATTATAGTGGGATGCATCAACATGGTCTGTGCTCACTGTGAATGTTTGTGGCAATATTCTATGGAGAATTCAGTAACAGGACTTGAATTCTCCATTGTGCCAGTTACTAAATCATCAAAAAAGTCACAGAGAGAGAGAGAGAGAGAGAGAGAGAGAGAGAGAGAGAGAGAGAGAGAAGATGCATGGAGTACTGACATTTCAAATTCAAAGTGAAGGGCAGAGAACTGCAATATTTCAGTGCCCAGGTCATGATATATGCACATTCATGTTGCTACAGTTATGGGCACCGGAGATGTTGCTTGCCTATCCTGATTGTCCCAAAAAGAAATTGAAATTCTTGCACTATTTGTTCCTCAGTCTGCTAGTCAAGTTTGATACCACTGCTCTCCCTTCCCTGCTAGACTTCTGCCTTTCCAAAGCCAAAAAAAGGAGGAAGTGAAGGAGGCAACAGAAAGATCCCACAAAAGAGAACTGGTCCTTTGAGGCATCTCACCAGCTGAAAAGGATTGATGGAACATTTCCCCCCCAACCCCCACCACATTTGGGGATCATAGGAGCTTGACTATGAACCCCATAATTCCTAGCAGTAAATGCTGTTGCAGGTGTCATCTGCAGCCAATAAAAGGCTCACAGCACCTCTTCCATGGTAGCAAATGATGCATGTAACATCATTTCATGCTGGAGATTATGAGGTTTGCAGTCAACATCCCAAGATCCCCTGCAGGGCGGAAAAGGAAATATTTATCACCCAAAAAGGAAAGTCCGATGCTGTAAAGAAAAATATTGCATAGGAACCTGGAATGTAAGAACCATGAGTGGAGGTAAGCTGGATGTGGTCAAAAATGAGATGACAAGAATAAATATCGACATCCTGGGCATCAGTGAACTAAAATGGAAGGGAATGGGCGAATTCAGTTCGGATGACTATCATATCTACTACTGTGGGCAAGAATCCTGTAGCAGAAATGGAGTGGCCCTCATAGTCAACAAAAGAGTGGCAAAAGCTGTAATGGGATGCAATCTCAAAAATGACAGAATGATCTCGATACGAATCCAAGGCAGACCTTTTAACATCACAGTAATCCAAGTTTATGCACCAACTACCGGTGCTGAAGAAAGTGAAATTGACCAATTCTATGAAGACCTACAACAACTTCTAGAAATGACACCAAAGAAGGATGTTCTTCTCATTACAGGGGATTGGAATGCTAAAGTAGGGAATCAAGAGATAAAAGGAACAACTGGCAAGTTTGGCCTTGGAGTTCAAAATGAAGCAGGGCAAAGGCTAATAGAGTTCTGTCAAGAGAACAAGCTGGTCATCACAAACACTCTCTTCCAACAACACAAGAGACGACTCTACAAATGGATATCACCAAATGGGCAGCATCGAAATCAGATTGATTATATTCTCTGCAGCCAAAGATGGAGAAGCTCTATACAGTCAGCAAAAACAAGACCTGGAGCTGACTGTAACTCAGATCATCAGCTTCTTATAGCAAAATTCCAGCTTAAACTGAAGAAAGTAGGAAAAACCACTGGGCCAGTAAGATACAATCTGAATCAAATCCCTTATGAATACACAGTGGAAGTGAGGAACAGGTTTAAGGATTTAGATTTGGTGGACAGAGTGCCTGAAGAACTATGGATGGAGGCTCGTAACATTATACAGGAGGCAGCAACGAAAACCATCCCAAGGAAAAGGAAATGCAAGAAAGCAAAATGGCTATCCAACGAGGCCTTACAAATAGCGGAGGAGAGGAGGCAAGCAAAATGCAAGGGAGATAGGGAAAGATACAGGAAACTGAATGCAGATTTCCAAAAAACAGCAAGGAGAGACAAGAGGGTCTTCTTAAATGAGCAATGCAAAGAAATAGAGGAAAACAATAGAATGGGGAAAACCAGAGATCTGTTCAAGAAAATTGGAGATATGAAAGGAACATTTCGTACAAAGATTACCATAATCAAGGACAAAAGTGGTAAGGACCTAACAGAAGCAGAAGACATCAAGAAGAGGTGGCAAGAATACACAGAGGAATTATACCAGAAAGATATGGAGGTCTCATACACCCCAGGTAGTGTGGTTGCTGACCTTGAGCCAGACATCTTGGAGAGTGAAGTCAAATGGGCCTTAGAAAGCATTGCTAATAACAAGGCCAGTGGAAGTGATGATATTCCAGCTGAACTATTTAAAATTTTAAAAGATGATGCTGTTAAGGTGCTACACCCAATATGCCAGCAAGTTTGGAAAACTCAGCAATGGCCAGAGGATTGGAGAAGATCAGTCTACATCCCAATTCCAAAGAAGGGCAGTGCCAAAGAATGCTCCAACTACCGCACAATTGCGCTCATTTCACACGCTAGCAAGGTTATGCTTAAAATTCTACAAGGCAGGCTTAGGCAGTATGTGGACCGAGAACTCCCAGAAGTGCAAGCTGGATTTCGAAAGGGCAGAGGAACCAGAGACCAGATAGCAAACATGCGCTGGATTATGGAGAAAGCTAGAGAGTTCCAGAAAAACGTCTACTTCTGCTTCATTGACTATGCCAAAGCCTTTGACTGTGTCGACCACAGCAAACTATGGCAAGTTCTTAAAGAAATGGGAGTGCCTGATCACCTCATCTGTCTCCTGAGAAATCTCTATGTGGGACAAGAAGCTACAGTTAGAACTGGATATGGAACAACTGATTGGTTCAAAATTGGGAAAGGAGTACGACAAGGTTGTATATTGTCTCCCTGCTTATTTAACTTATATGCAGAATTCATCATGCGAAAGGCTGGACTAGATGAATCCCAAGCCGGAATTAAGATTGCCGGAAGAAATATCAACAACCTCAGATATGCAGATGACACAACCTTGATGGCAGAAAGCGAGGAGGAATTAAAGAACCTTTTAATGAGGGTGAAAGAGGAGAGCGCAAAATATGGTCTGAAGCTCAACATCAAAAAAACCAAGATCATGGCCACTGGTCCCATCACCTCCTGGCAAATAGAAGGGGAAGAAATGGAGGCAGTGAGAGATTTTACTTTCTTGGGCTCCTTGATCACTGCAGATGGTGACAGCAGTCACGAAATTAAAAGACGCCTGCTTCTTGGGAGAAAAGCAATGACAAACCTAGACAGCATCTTAAAAAGCAGAGACATCACTTTGCCGACAAAGGTCCGTATAGTTAAAGCTATGGTTTTCCCAGTAGTGATGTATGGAAGTGAGAGCTGGACCATAAAGAAGGCTGATCGTCGAAGAATTGATGCTTTTGAATTATGGTGCTGGAGGAGACTCTTGAGAGTCCCATGGACTGCTAGAAGATCAAACCTATCCATTCTTAAGGAAATCAGCCCTGAGTGCTCCCTGGAAGGACAGATCGTGAAGCTGAGGCTCCAATACTTTGGCCACCTCATGAGAAGAGAAGAATCCTTGGAAAAGACCCTGATGTTGGGAAAGATTGAGGGCACTAGGAGAAGGGGACGACAGAGGACAAGATGGTTGGACAGTGTTCTCGAAGCTACGAACATGAGTTTGACCAAACTGCGGGAGGCAGTGCAAGACAGGAGTGCCTGGCGTGCTATGGTCCATGGGGTCACGAAGAGTCGGACACGACTAAACGACTAAACAACAACAACAACAACATACATTGGAGGCTCCATGGGCCCTCTCCTGGGTTGAAGGAACCCTTTACTATCTGATATGCCTTACAAAAAGATGGACATTTCCCCCTTGTGATGTTGGGAGGGGTGCTGAGAAGCAGCAGTGGGCTGTTGCCAACCTTAGTTTGAGGAAGGACCTGCTTAAATGTGTGCCTATGCTGATCTCAAATCAGGACTAGTCCATTATATGGGTGCTCACATTTTGAGGACCTCAGTTTTGATTACTCGCCTATCTCCATTGCTTTTGCTTTGTAATAATAACACTTTGCAGCTACTGATGCATTTCAATAATTTTAAAAGGAGGGCTCATAAAACTGTTTTAGTATGCAGTTTTATGTTGATTTCAATTAAGCAGTATTTTGTGAGTAAAAATTACATTCTGCAAATCCATAAACTTCAGAACAAATTTACTAAGTGGCCACTAGTATATAAGGTTACATGCCAAAACTTGTAACATGTCAACATGTATTTTCCCCCCTAAGCTCTTATAATTAATTCATCATCAGAGTAGCTTAGGGGGGAGGGGGCGGGTCTTATTCTGTGTTACCAGAAAATTATACTCTGTGCTTCTGTTTATTTAAAGAATATCACAGCTGAATTTACAAGCAAAGTAGTTAAAGGAAAGCCTTTGGGGGAATGTAGTAAATTAAAAATGAAAGCACAATGAGTAGAATATGGAATTTACAACCAGAAAATCTCATAAAGGAGCACGCATTTCAAGATTTATATAAATCAAGCACAAATTCTGTAAATTCTTACAGCATAATGAACCAGTGATAATTGAATAAAAAGCTAGTAAGCCATATTCATATAAAAGTGCATGACAGCTTTGTCCTTTGTTCCGTATAGGAGGCTCCAAAATAAATGAGTAAATCTGAACAAAGGAAAACAGCAACTGAACACAAAGTTGGCACCTACCAGTACTGATCCAGGTACAAAGATACATGCATGACTCTCATGTGAGTAGACTGCACATTCCAATGTGCACAAATGCTCACCTGCTGGCAATGGGATGTATCTTAGAATTCACAATCAAATGGGGAATCCCACCCACATTCTGCCACAACTACTGGTAAGTGCAAATACCTTATTAAGAGTAGAACTCTACTGCGGCAATTATCCCTTAAAATCTATCAACCAACTTCAGTGGCAAGAGATTCAGGATATAATCTCATTTAGAAATGCTATACCTAGCTGAAGCTAAACCCATTAATAAATAATAATAATAATAATAATAATAATAATAATAATAATAAATGGGTTAAGGTTTCCTGATCAATTGACTCCTCTTTTTGTTGTGGCCACAGAAAAAGGATTCATGTCAGCCCAGAAGAATATGTCTTACATTGGATTTTTAAGAAACAAAGTTATTTAATGGTAAAGAGTGCCTTGGTTGCAAGCCATCACAGGGCTCATCCACACTAATTTTCTTCCATGCTTTCTAGGCATAGGTCTGCCCTTTTCTGGTCTGTCTGATCACTTTATTTTTTGTTTCTGCCCTGCCATGAAAACCCACTCTTTAATGTACTTGGCAACACACAGAAAACTTGAATTTGCTGTTTGTCTGTGTTAAAGAGTAGGTTTTCCTATGGATGCTTTAGCAATTTGATCTTTGTGAATTCCTAACTACTTCACTTGGATTAATGTGCAGAACAAAATCTGCCCACTAGATTTTAGACTTTTTTCAAATGTGGGAGCACATTCCCTGGAAATTTTAAATGAATGGCAATATCCCTTTAAACATATATATTTTTAGAGGAAGCATACACTAAAATAAATAAATAAACATTTTAAAACATTCTTAAATGCATACTTCAAGGGTGTTCATTTTAAAATTACAAATTATACAGACAATGAATAGGATTATTGAGGGAGGACTGGAAAAAGTCACGTGAAATGGAAGCAGAGATATTCACCCATTCTCAAATGAGATATAGATGTGTTAAAGTAACAGGCTCCTGCGGGTTGAGTGAGCTGTGCAGACCATGCAACTCAGATAAAGGAAAAAGGGGAGGGGAGTATGCAAAGACATTTACATATATTATCAAGGGAAATTAAAATGTGGAAAGTAGAGAGGAGATACTCTTAGTTACTTCTTGTGTCTGACATCTACTTCTCATATTTCTTCTTCTCAGGTCTTTACTGGAGCAGTTTTTTTTCCAGTTTCTTTAACAGCTCAGGCTGATTCCCCCCTTAGATGTACTTGGGCAACACTTTGAGGACACTGACAAGTACAGAGAATGTTACTGGTACAAGAAACATGTTGTGACAGCAGCTGCCTTTAGGGCAACTTTGATGTGTGGCTTATGCATTTTATCCCCCCTCCTTCTCCTTTTGTCAGGCATGGTTAGTCCATAGCTCTGTTTCTCCACCACCCACAGATTATTGTACGACTGGGCACACTCGACTTTGCACACATCTCATTTGAGTGTACTGTCAGCTTGGCACTATACAAGGCCCGACTTTAGCCCCTGATTTTGCTAGCTGGCACCCATTTCATGAAAAAAGAATTCCAATTTTAACTGTGGCCACAGAGCTTCAAATGCAAAGGGTTTAACAATCAATCCTCCCATTTCCCACAAAGTAGCTCTCTGAGGGAAAGAGGGGTTTCCTACCAATTCTCATTAGCAAACTGCAGCTTAGCAAACTACAGCTCCCAGAATTCTTTTGGGTAAACCATGACTGTTTGAAGTGGTAATTTAGTGCTTTAAATATGTGGTCTGAATGTGGATTTTACTTGTCTGCACTAAGTCTTTTGTACACTTGCACTCAGGCTACCTCACTGATATTGTGGCAGTTATAACAGGAGTATCAGCCTCACCGTAGCCCTCACTTTCAGCAAAGAGAAAGTGGGCAGGTATCCAAGGGAAAGAGAGAGGGTGTTCTGTATGGGTTTGACTTAATTAGTGTGAGTACCTTTATGCTAGGATACATGAAGATGAAGGGTATGAGGGGACAAATTCAACCCCATTCAAAGATGGAAGAGTTAATTTTTTTCTTGCAGAAAAGATAACCTGTTTCAATCTTCTGCTGTGGCTTTTTCCTTTTCTTTTGCAAACCCCCCCCCCCTTGAACTGTGAGATTATTCATTTACTATATTGTTGTCGTTTAGTCGTTTAGTCGTTTAGTCGTGTCCGACTCTTCGTGACCCCATGGACCAGAGCACGCCAGGCACTCCTGTCTTCCACTGTCTCCCTCAGCTTGGTCAAACTCATGTTGGTAGCTTCGAGAACACTGTCCAACCATCTCGTCCTCTGTCGTCCCCTTCTCCTTGTGCCCTCAATCTTTCCCAGGATCAGGGTCTTTTCCAGGGAGTCTTCTCTTCACACGAGGTGGCCAAAGTATTGTAGCCTCAGCTTCAGGATCTGTCCTTCCAGTGAGCACTTTCTTAGAAATACTCGCTTAGAAATTGTTTATTTTTTAAGTTGAAAAATCATGAGAACTCCTAATTCAAGCCAGGGTGTATCATCTAATCTTTCAAAAAGAACTTTGGTTTGATCAAAAGGGATCAGCAAAGGGGTAAAGAAAGGTTTAAAAAGTGCAAAAGTATAAAAAAATATTGTTGAGATTTTGCAGTTAAAGACTCATTGGAAAAGGAATATCATAAAAAGTTTTCATACCAAAAGTAGGTCTGGTCTTTTTTGGAAATTGCTGTTAGATCAAAAGATCATACAACATTCTGGAAGGTGGTTAACGAAGGTCTCAATGATTACTGTAACCCTTTAGCCTCCAACGTATCCAATTCCAGATCTGTGCAGGATTTTTATAACATACTTAATAGAATATCATCTGGTCAAGGCACCAAAGCTTTAAATCTTAACTAGTGATCTTTCCCTTCTTGAACTGTAGCCTCCTATATCATTTCACGTGGTAGGAACATGATATATCATTGCAGCTTTCCTGTAATAAGGCACGGGGGTGGGGGCAATGGGCTACCTAGTCAAGTGCAAAATAATTCATCCAAAACATCTGTAGGGTTGCAGAGTGGCAACCTAACACTGTGTTAGGAATTTTGGCCATGCAACTGAGCCTCCACATTGGAACTAGGAATTGAAAGAAAGAGCTAAATAATGACAAGTTCTCCTCGGGCTAATAGAACAAAAACGCCTCATGCATCCATTGGCCACCCATGGCTCTTGTCAGGTATTCTGCCCTGTGTCCTGCTAATTCATATTTCCAGAGATGCCGATGGATGTGCCTCAGTGGGAAAGACAGGGCTCGTTGCATCGGCTTTGCTGAAAGCTCCTGCCCTTGAACTGGGCAGGCTGGTCATTATGAGAGCAACTGTTTAAGAAATGGTGGCTGAGTTTGATTTTCCCGCCCTCTTCTCTCCTCATCCTTTCCCCCCTTGTGTCTCATTCTTTTTTTCTTTTTTTTTTAAGATTGTTAAGCCTGCAGGCAAGGACTGTCTTGTTGCAATTGATTGCATGGTAACCTTTTCCACTGAAGAACAAGGTACAAATACTACAAGCGAGACTTATTTCACTTGCCTACGATGGCTAGCCTTTTATGATATGGGGAACAGGTCAGAAGTAGCTAAGCAAATTCATTTTGCTCCAGATGCTTGTTTTGCCTTAGAACAGGGGTCAGCAAACTTTTTCAGCAGGGGGCCGGTCCACTGTCCCTCAGACCTTGTGGGGGGCCGGACTATATTTTGAAAAAAAAATGAACGAGTTCCTATACCCCACAAATAATCCAGAGATGCATTTTAAATAAAAGCACACATTCTACTCATGTAAAATCACCAGTCAGGCTTCACAAATAACCCAGAGATGCATTTTAAATAAAAGTACACATTCTACTCATATAAAAACATGCTGATTCCCGGACCGTCCGCGGGCCGGATTTAGAAGGTGATTGGGACGCATCCAGCCCCTGGGCCTTAGTTTGGGGACCCCTGCCTTAGAATTTGCAACTTTAATAACTGAGTTTATTCCAAAGACTGTTTGGCACTGACTCACTTTCTGAAAGCTTTGTTCCAATGTGCTGCACTTATTGCCAAACTTTTGGCATTAGGCAGGAAAGCCAAACACCTATTGGAATGCCAAACCTGGTGGTAAAAATAGTACATTTGGCTTTTATGGGGCAGGGAAAAATATATTTAAGCTTTAAAAGGGGGTGGAAATCAAGTTTATTACTAAAATCAAGCTTGTTTTTTAAATGCAGCAGTTTGGTATACAGGTACTAAAATTCTGGTGCACCTATGAGGGCCTAATTACACCAATGTTGAAAATATTATATGATAATTTTTATGCTCAAAATTTGTTACAGTGTTAAAATATAAGGGCCGTAAGTGTGGGAATTAAAAACAACACAACTACAGTCATCTAAGATGTTTTTAAGGAGCACTTCCTTTATCATGTTGATCACAAAAACTGGAGAGTTTCCAAGAGGAATGAGTGTCTATTCACTTCCATTTAATTTCTGGCTTAAAGTAAATCATATTTCAGGGAATAGATTTCCAAAGAACTGTTTGCCCAAACAGTCCCAACTAATTGCAACCCGTTCAAATACTTGGTGTCAGAAAGTGATCCAATTACAGAGTTATCCTGGGCATTACTTTGTTGGAATGCAGCCACAGCCTGCTAAATTGGTGTTTAAGGAATGCCCAAAGGGATATTTTATGCAAACAGATCTGTCGGTTTTTTGGCCAGATAAGTCAGCACCCTGGTATGTAAGGATTAAATTCAATCATGGCCTGACAAATTCCTTTTAAAGGTAGGTTTGATTTGAAGGGAGCCTTAATTTTGTTGAGATTTGAACAAATTCCCTCTGTAATTTTAGATCTTACTGAAATGAGTCTTTTACCTCAGGGTTATTTATTTATTTATTTGTGATCAGGAGATGCTTGAAAGCCATCTGTGGTATATATTCCAGCATGGAAAATATTTGGAATAAGTTGCTGTAGAAAAACTGGAGACATTGTCAAACCAGCAGAAAATTCAGTTTCTGTTGTCTATTGAGAACAAGAGATGATGCGAACTGCAACCAACAAATGGACTCACACAAACTGGGCAATAATCTGGATACTGGCTGTAGAATAACAATTGGACATAACTATCTACCTTTATACAGCATGTACTCTCAGTTGCTTTAGTCTATGCATTATTTTAAAGCTGTGCTTTTCTTTTGCCTTTTTCTTCTGTCTAACTACTGACATAAATAAAACCATTTATTTATTTATTACTAAATTTGTATACCACCCTTAATCTACAAACCTCAGGGCAGTTCACAACCTAAAATTACAATATAAAAACACAAAATATATAATAACCAAGGAACAAAAACAAACCAATGATAATAATAATAATGCAATGTGTAGTAATATCACTAGTTGTAATTGACTGCTGTAATTTGCTCTATGTAGGACCAGCCTTGAAGATGGTCTTGAAGAATGGTGTAGAATGTAGCTGGGAGAGCATTGAGTGGTGCATTTAAACAGAACCATATAACTTTGATTTTTCAGAAAGTCCCTAGGCTGCCTCTTTGTGACCGAGCCCAGCATGGGATTTTGATTTTGATGTACAAAGTCTTCAACAACTTGGGACTCAGTTACTTGAAGGATCGTTTCTCCCTGTCTCTGCAAGATGGACCACTAAGATTTCAGGGCAGACATTCTTATACTGTCAGCAAGTGTAGCCTTTTCCACAGTGATGTGGGATATGGTCTTCTCTGTGGTGGCACTACAGCTGTGGAACTATCTCCTGCTAATGCTATTTTAGCATCTGCTCAAGATTCACCTTTTCACCCAGGCATTATTTGAGGAAGTACTGTAAGCTTAGGATACTGTAAGCTTAGGATACTTCTTTTATGTCTGCTGCTGAACCCCTGAATTGCTGGAATGAGGGGATATTTTATTGATTATTTTGATTTCATTTTGTTTTAGAAATGTTAAAATAGTTGTGCTGTTGGTGAGAATTTGTGTTTGAGAGTGGATTCTTGTGTACACTTGAATGCTATGGGACGAATGCCAGGCTGAAAGGATAAGAACAAACCACTTTTCATGACAGAAAACTATGTCTATTATGAGAGGAAGTGGGGAGAAAAGTTAATAGAGAGGTTTGCAATCAGGGCATTAATATACAAATGGCACTTGGCTCAAGAGGAAGTGCTTGCTTGATGTAAATACTAATGTTTGCTACACTTTCAGTGGTTGCCAGTCATGTTTCATTGCCTCCTACAATTCGCAGTCAAATTTCATTTTTTGAATCAGGGACTACTTTAAAAGCACTGACACCATTGTTACAGACCAGATACTCGCCAAAGCATAATTGTTATAAAGAAGATAATTACACAATTTATATTCTTTTTGGATCCAAATTATTAGGTGCTCTGAGGTAAACCATGATGAATTTCTAGCAGCCAGACGGGCGTCACAAGCATAGCAGACAAGAAATGCCCAAGGTTATCTTCAAATGAAGTTATATTAGAATTGTGTCCAATATTCTCTATTACAAGGTGAAGATGCTCACAGCAAATACAAAATAATGATTTCTTTTCTTCCACCACCACCTTTTTTTCTTTTTTCTTTTTCTGGCTCTGCTGTTTTGTATCCAATATGTAATGCAATTTATACTTACTTTTAGTCCACAAAAGTTATTTGTGAAGATAGTAACCCTAGATCATTCATTTTCAAAGCTCTGAGCCCCATAATTTGACAAGAACAGAAATCTGTTTTGGAATGTGACAATTGTTAAGCAGTTTATCCTTTTTAAAAAAATCAGAGTGTAAAATGAAAAGCTGGGTGCACAAAGTAAAATAAATAAAAGCAAATTGTAGGGTGGAATCCACATGGTGTTTTTTTTTCTGCAAATGAAAAGCCTTTTGATCTTGCAAACACCTCTGCTAATTGAAGGAGGCAATATTCACTGATTCCCACTTCCTCTGCAACCCTCAACCCCCAAAATCTACTTCAGAGGCTTGGAGGACTGTCCAGAACATCATAGAAAGTGGTTTAAAGTATCAAAAAGTGCATAGCTAAACTATGGACTTGACTTCCATAAGAGGTAGTGTTGGCCACCAACTTTAATGGTTTTAAAAGAAAATTTGATGAATTTATGGAGGATGGTATGGGAGTTCACGATTAGGTTGAAACGTAGCAGATTCAAGGCATTTTAGGTCACATGCAATTTAATCTTTTTTGGATCGATGTACACTTTTTTTGTATTTTTTGGATCAATGTACAAATTTGACAATGGTCCACTTCTGGAATTTGCACCTCCCTGAATCCTCAGTGACATGGTCCAAGGCATCTTAAGCTTGCTTCCCTCCCTTCCATTCTATCTCACAGGTGCTTCCTACGGGGCAGCTAGGAAGTGCTACTCAGGCCACAAATGGGACTTCAAATTCTCCTGGGAGCATCAGTACATTATGTTTTTATTATTTATTAAATTTATTTATTTATTTTTGTCAAAGGCAACTCAAATCAACTCATAAACAAACAAAAAATCTACACATATTAACACCCTCCAGAAAGCTCAACTGAAATGTCCTGGGACATATTAGGACCTGATATCATATATGGTGTCAGATGTGGGGCAGATAACGACACAGCTGCAAAGGAACAATCTGAACCTTTAAAGTGCACTCCCGTTTGGCACTGACAGCAAGAATTACTTGCCAAGGGAAAAAACCAGGACCTTTGTAGTGCAGCCAATCCCTCCCCAAAGTCAGGCTTACGGTAGGCACTGGTCAGCTTAGCAGTGGTTACAGCAAGTGGTTACAAGGAAACACTTCATTGGCTTGTGTGATTAAAACTCAAATCACAAAGGCAATGGGATATTTTTTCCATTACAGACTGGCTTGAACTTGTCAGTTGAAAAGGAAAACCCTTCACCTGCCATCAAGATGTCAGGTGATTGGCAGGTGGATGGCCCACGAGAGTTAAGCGACACCAGGATCTAGCCCACTGACTCGATCCAGTTCCTCACCCCTGTGGTACTGGGAAGAAGGAAGGTGGCCACTAAGGAACCTCTCACAGAGCAGACTGCATCCTGTATCCTCACTACACCTGAATAATATTTTGTGAGGCATAAGAGGAAGAAGAAAAAATGTGGTTCTGCTATTGGTTCATATCTTTGAATAAACTCCTTCATGATTTCAAATAAGCATGGGGTGAAATTATTCAGGAAAAAGACTTATTTTCTGTTCTGGCATTATGCAGTTGTTTGCCTTGTTGCACAATAATAAAGCAGTGTTTATTTACCAGAAAAAAACCAGCAGCATCTTTTCGTACAGATGCTACCTTGGAGAGCTAAGGCTTTGCTCAGCAACTGGCAAAGAGATTGTTTTGCATTTGTTTTTTTTCCATTGTTTTTTTCATTTTTGGTACATTTTTAATTAAAAACTAGTAATAAAAAGGCAGGCTTGTGTAAAGGCCAAACAAATGCGCTGGCTAAATTCCTGAATTTTTTTTTTAAAGCTTCTGTCAATGTGTATGATAATGTGTGTGTGATGTATGATGTTAATGTGTAATGTGTATGATGTTAGTCTTTTTTACACATAATCTTAAACTATGGTTTGTTCAATAAGCCATGACTTAACTACAAGTTGCCCATAGACAATCAAGTAAACCTACTATGTCTCGCTTCTCCAATGTTTTGTTTCCATTCTGCTCTTGCTCTGTGCCTTTGCTTAGTGAACATGCAGTGGGATGGTCAAGGGAACCATGGTGTGAGAGGCTGTCATCCCATATATCTGACTGAACAGGTAATATCTAGGGCTGTATGCAGCAGCTAGTGGCGTAGCAAGGCCAGGTGGTACCCGGTGCAGAAAATTTCTTTTCAAACCCCCCCCCCCCATTGAAATCTAGTTGGACACCCAAGAAACTGTGGTCTACTCACAGTATAAAAAGACTGCCTGTGATCTAACCATTGTCATTGCCAGGAGTTGCTGAGCTTTCTTAAAGGAAGGATTGACCAAAGTTGTAGAGCTTTTTTAAGGGGAGGGTTCCCTCCATTCACCGCTTGTTCGCTCACATGCCTCCTTCGCATCCTCTCCCTGTATGCCTGCATGCCTCCTCCAGCAGCCCTCCAGGGCTCTCAAAATGAAGGGTGAACGGCTCAACTCCCCCCCTTCCACTTATGTATCAGGGTAGGCGGAAGTACCAGGCAGGTGGTGCACCAAATGGCACACCCTCAGAGATAACACCCAGGGCGGGCCCCTGACAGCAGCACCCCCATAACCTGGGGTCCAAATCCCTAGCAAAGAAGGCTCTTGCAAATACCAATCTCATGGTCACTGGCCCTATGTGATGCAGAGTTATATGGAGCTATTACAGTCCAAACTGAACCTGGATGTTGAATCAGCCTGAACCAGTTTGGGATTCAACTACCCACTGCGCAGACAAGTAATTTCTGCATGTGAAAGAATTAGGTCACTGACTATTTTTTTGCTTACTGTATGAAAGTTTTTGAAAAGCAGCACTTGAAGTCAAATTTCAAAAGGAAAATTAGGAAGGAAAAATATATGTTATGCTGAAATTCAGTACATTTGCCATATATATATAATAAATAAATCATGTCAGCTCCTTCTCAGTAGAAGGAACAGACATATTCAAAGAGATAATAAACAGGAACATCGATTTAGAGACTTGCAAATTTCACTCAAAATACCAGTTGGTAGGATTCTTTCTAGGAGGAAATGCAGAGTGCAATTGAAAGGTGACAGGTTTTTAAATGCTTTATTTTTATATTCTCTCACAGAGTATAACACTCAACTTTAAATGTGTTAGAGATGAAATTATTGTCTATCCCTTTCTTTCTCCTCTCTCATACACATACTTTATGATTGCTATAAATCAACATGAGGTATCTTATAGAAGAGAGTCTGCTTTGTACAACTTCAAATGAGATCATTTGGCTTTAGTTTTAAAAGCTTTGTTATAAAGTTCAGGCAACGATTAACAAAACACATAGATGCCATGACAATAAATTTCCTTTCCTTATTAGAGGGGAATAACTTTTCAAGCAAAAGAGCGGCTCCACTGTCAGTCCCAAGTCCTCCATGTAATAATAATAATAATAAAAAACCCACACACATTTATTTTCCCCAGGCACCTGACCCAAGCACATTGTGATGTTAGTCTTCCGCATATTAAGAAGAGATGTAACTGAATTAAAGTATACTGTACAATCTGGCTGTATAAAATTTCAACAATAAGCAGCAGACTGCTTAATCTTCATATAGGCAAATAATGAAATACAAAATGTATACCAGAGCCACAGACAAGCACTACAGTGATAGAGATATAAGAATTAATTGAATGAAATCATCAGATGACAACTCTTTGATTGCAAGCCCTTTTTTATTATTTCCAAGCAATATTTGAATTAATGTCCTTATTTTCAGAGGTATCCTGGATTTCCCTTTTCTACAATATTGTTCTGAATCTCCAAATAGTGCAAGATTCCAAGGGTTCCGGGTACTTATCCAGGTTCTGTGGTTCCTTTTGGAATGAGGCTCAGTGGAGACTGTGGTGTCTATGATATATGGGGTTTATTTACACATCTATACAACCTGAGCCTATGATGGAGGGGGTTCATAGCATCAGCATCCAAAAGGATTTTGCCTCTTTCATAGCCACAACATTGGATTCAAACAGAAATCAAACATAGCTCTGTCTTTCTGTCTCCATCTTGCTGCTTTTCCTCTAGTAATAATAATATAATAATAATTTATTATATATACCCCAGCCACTTTGGGTGGCTTCCAACAAAATATTTAAAATACATTAAAACTTCAGTCATTAAAAACTTAGCTGTCTTCAGATGTCTTCTAAATGTTAGATAGTTGTTTATTTCTTTGACATCTGATGGGACGGCGTTCCACGGGGTGAGTGCCACTACTGAGAAGGCCCTCTGCCTTGTTCCCTGTAACTTTGCCTCTCGCAGTGAGGGAACTGCCAGAAGGCCCTCGGCACTGGACCTCAGTGTCCGGGCTGAACCATGGGGGTGGAGACGCTCCTTCTGGGCCGAGGCCATTTAGAGCTTTAAAGGTCAGCACCAACACTTTGAATTGTGCTCGGAAACATGCTGGGAGCCAATGTAGGTCTTTCAAACTGGTGTTATGTGGTCTCAGTGGCCGCTCCCAGTCACCAATCTAGCTGCCGCATTCTGGATTAGTTGTAGTTTCCGGGTCACCTTCTAGCTCACATCACTGCAATTATCCATTGGTCATCTTGCACAGAACCTGTTGATTAAATTTCAACACTTGCTGGATCCAGGGTTTAGAAGGGTCCTGGCATCCAGCCTACTTCCCAGCCCCAAACTCCCAATACTTATGTTCTGAATTAATTTTAGTAAACAAGATTCCCTAACCGGATTGTTATTTCCTTGTTTAAATCAGGGTTAGCCTGTGCTGTGGACCCCAACTCCTGTCAGCACCAGTCAGTGTGGACTGAGGAATTAAGGAATTTAGAACCCAAAATATCTGGGAGGGACCATGTTGGCTACCCCTGGTTTAGAAATATGAGTATTAGAATATATTCTACGTGTACTGGATTTCCACATCAATTACTCTTTCACACTGATATAGATTTTATTTAAGATGAGTCTATACACATGGAGCTTCCAAAAGTGCAATAGTATAGTATATGAGCTCAAGAAGAGCCTTGTCTGATTAGAGCAAAGGACCACCTAGTACAGCATCCTCTTCTCACAGAAGCCAACCAGATGGGAAGGCCACAAGCAGGACGGAACTGCAATAACACTCTCCCAGTTCTTTTGTGAGCTACAGCTTTTAGGAAATAAACTGGACTAACTAGCTGGCTCGCCTACTGATGTCTCCCACAACTGATATTTAGAGACACAAAACCTACAGGGGAGGGGCAAATGCACACCTACAAGGGAATGAACTATGTGATGTTGTCTCTTGCCTTGAAATAAGCAAAGTCATCTGCATATTCATTTCCTCCATATGTGCACTTGAATGAATATGGAGGTCCGGGTCACAGTCAGTAACTTTTCGAATCAATGAGTATTTCAGCCTAATCCACAAGGGGACAATCCCAGAACTCTAGTTTGTTTAAAAGCAATTCCATTCTGGGCAATTTAAATTTATATATATTTTTTATTTCTCACAGCTATTTGGATCTACTAGAACACATGATGCGGCTCTGGAGTTCTTATCTGCAAGAGTGATAAGTAGCACATTTAAAAAGTAGAAGCAGAAGGATTTCATTTCCTTTTAAATGCTAGGTGTATTCACAAGGAATGATGAGAATAAATTGTAGTTCATAGCTGAGTATAATGCCATGTCTTGGGGATACAGGTGTAAAGACAAAGGCCATTATTGTTACTGACAGCTGTCTTCTCTTTGAAATTTGGCTGTGATTCTGATTTCGTTTGAAGAAGTGACTGAGTGTGTGATTCTCACCCCCCTGCCCCCAATAACTGGATGAATATAGGAAAAGTGACATAAAAATCAAACTGTACATACCTCTCTAGCACAGGTATGCGACTGACTTGTTGGTACTTCATTTAATACTTTCTATTTTATCTATTCATCTGTTTGTCTTCTCCCTATATTTTAAAAGTTTTTGTTCGGATAACAGCATGGGACTAGGTAATCTGGACTAGTTTACATTTGGGGTCACTTCCACTACAGTCAAACCTCGGTTTACGTCTACCTCTTTTTGCGACCAATTCAGCGAGCGACCGCCGCGGCCCCAGAAGTGTTTACATCCGGGTTCTGTGGCGTCGGATGCGCAGACGCGATCTGCGCAGCTTGCGCACGCGCAGAAGCGTGCCTTTGGGGAGCGACTGCTTCGGTGAGTGACCGCCTCCGCGGAACGGATTGGGGTAGCAAACCGAGGTACCACTGTACTACAATTATATGATCCTAATGTGAAATCAAGCAAATCTTGTTTTCAAATCAATGACAGATGTTAGGCGGGATTCCTTTGTGTTTATGTAGGTTGAGGAAGCATTTAATCGTAACAGAACATCTAGAGATGACCACAAGCATGCCATGTATATGTGTGTTGGTTTGGTTTTTCCCCTCCAGAAGGCTGTGACATGCAAGATGTCTATTGTTATTAACATCTTGCTGTAACTCTTCCATCTGTTAATCTTCTTCAGTTTGACATAGCAGGTTATTTGTAACTGAAGGCAAGAAAAGTTTTTTTTTTAAAAAAAAAAATCAAATCTTTCTAATAACCTTCTGCAAACACTGTTCTTATCATTTCCTTTTGAGAGGGGAAAAATGTAAGCCTTCATGCAGTGCACCTTTATTTGACCTTTCAAACAGGGTTGGGGGTGCGGGAAGTCTGTCATGTATTCTCTATGGCATTTTGCATTTCCCAAGGAGAATGTTCGGAAATGAGGCGACGATTATTGTTTGTGAGATTCATCTTAGAAATAATAACAGTGGAATGCCATCAACCCAGTGGGATATGTTAGAAGGCTAGTATGGCATGATAAAAATCACGAAACAAAGATCAGGTTAGTGCGTTTTAAAATCCACTCTTGTAGAGGTGTGACCTTGATGAATGTGGGGTGCTATTCAGTGCGGGGACTTTTGTGTTAAAGATATAAAAGTTCAATGTACATAAATGTGTGTTTGTACGCATTGCATTTTAAATGCTTGTAAAGAGAGGTTTACATTAGGAAGGAGCTTTCACTATATCTTATACGGTATACCTAAGCAACTACTGCCAGCAGAATGTTGTGTCATAGATCTGGAGTACCAGAGTCTGTTAGTGAATGGTAGAGATTTTAAAAATGGGCATATTCATACCATTTATATCCAATAATGCTGCAAAATGTGTGATGATGAATCACTGACACATAGCTATTTCAGGTGCCTTCAGACACATGTCCAAACACAAAGGGGAAATGATCACAGGTGAGCTCTGCACCAGTGATTAGTACATCATTAGAAAATTAACAGGTGAGTGAAAATGAGCAATTTTCACATCTCACATGATTCATGCCATTAATGTAGAATCAAAATGCACCCATAAAGATTGTGTCTTTAAACAACCTGCATGTGCCACACACCTGAATTCAGAAAGCAGGTGAGATTTAATTCCTGCAATGCTTTTTAAAATGACATTCCAAATTTTACTGAGAAGTATGACTTTCCTTAATGCATTTCCGATGACAAGAATACAGACAAACAGACTCGGCTACTTTGTAAAAGAATGCAGTATTCTAGAAACCATCTAGAATGCTGAAAATGAAACAGACCAGGGGACTTTGATAGTTATAGGTACTTTACATCTAGCAGAATGATTTATTTATTTTTTAAGCTGTAACAGTGGCTGAAAAAACCCAGCCAGATGGGCAGGGTATAAATAATAAAATGGTTGTTGTTGTTGCTGTTGTTGTTATGACACAATCAGTTGCTGAATATTAGCTGTTAGCAGCTAAGAGAACAAAATTCTCATTGAAACCACTAATTCGTCCTTCCTTATAAGTGAAAATATTTAAGGAGGGGAGGGGAGGAGAGGGGAGGAGAGAGGAGAGAGGAGAGGAGAGGAGAGATGAGATCATACTAACTGTGCATTTATTTATATATCTGAAGAAGTGTGCATGCACACGAAAGCTCGGACCAAAATAAAAACTTAGTTGGTCTTTAAGGTGCTACTGAAGGAATTTTTTTATTTTACTTCGACCCAGACCAACACGGCTACCTACCTGTAACTAAAATATACCTTATTTAACATTTTAACAGAACAAAAACCATAAGCTCTTACATGTAATACAATTACCAAAATCTTCCACATATGCATTCACACTATCCAAAACTAATCTGAATGCACATAAATTATACTCCTCTTTTGTCCAACACATCATTCTATCCACTCAATTCTCACTTCAATAAAGAATTTAAATGTTCAATTGCCAATAACACTGTGCAGAAAAATAGAATACACACACACTTATGTGTATATTATACCATCATGAATTGCATGGTTAGTGTTTTACAGCAGACTTGTCTATCTACTTAGAAGTAAGTCCCACTGAGTTCAAGTGGATTTACTCACAGGAAACTGGGTATAGGATTACAGCTTTAGTGAGGAAAAGTACAGACTATGTAATGCATCCTAAGTCTCCTTAAGCTACTAGGTGAGAAACGACTTGCCATTTCAAAAAAATAACAGCCAAAGGTGATATTGAGACCACGAAAGATGCCAGCAGAGCCATCTGTCAAGACACTAAAAGAGAGCCAGACTGAATGTGATGCAGGAAGTGCCCAGAGGTTCGAATGCTTTAAGGAAACATTGAAGAGGAGAGAGAAAAAGGCAAAGATAGACAGAGAGGTCATTGTTACCTTCAGGGCCTACAATGCTTCCTCGTGGCTCTGTCTTTGGTCAAATCACATCTCCCTTAGCCCACATTATACTGCTGAGATGCCTTAGACAGGAATGATAAAAACAAGGTTGTCTAGTACAAGAGCAAAACCTTGTAAGTGCCTCCTTATCAGTCCTTCAAGGCCAATGCTAGATAGAACCAGTTAATTAAAATACGTGAGGGGAGCAGGTGTTTGCTTCTTCAAGATGGGAGGAGTGAGTGCTCGCCATCTTGAAGGTTCCATCAATTAAGCATCATGATTGGTTACATCATGATTGGTTATATGCTTGGTCAATTAAGCATCATGATTGGTTATCTCAAGTCACGAGCTTCGGGCCAGCTTTCACTTAAATTTGTCTTAGGTTATTTTGTGGTATTGCCTTCTTCGCGATTTAGTTACCATTGTCTGTTATGCTGCTAAATTGAAACCTGATGTATGCTCAGCTTTGTCTTTGCTGTGTATGTGCTTGTTTAATTGTTAGTCAGATAAGTTAGCTTTGTTATTTTTAAGCCTCCAAACTTTACCTTGTGTTGTTACCAGAAACTTTTTTTTAAAGCCTTGTAACTTTCTTTTAATAAAACTATTATGCTTTTTAAAGAAGTTGGTACGTAGTTTGAGTTCTTGGACATAACCAGCTTGGTTAATGTTTCAGAGGCAGGTCACTCTGCACATGGTGGCAGTGATGAGATCTGGGTCAGTTATTCTTGAGCCTTTGTCTATAATTTTGTGAGAATTCTTGGAGAACAGGGAATGTCCCTGCAGACTGGAAAGGCAAATGTTGTCTCCATCTACAAAAAAGCAGGGAAATGAAAAACCAGGGATCTATGGACCTGTGAACCAGACCAGCGCCGTCTTAAGCGCGCCTGTCGCCATCGTGCGTCGGATCTCTCCGGCGCCCTTCCGCCCCGTTCCCTCAGCTCTCTATATTGGACAAACAGGCCAAACCCAAAGGATAAATGGACATAAATCTGACATCAGGAACCATAAGACTGAAAAACCAGTAGGAGAACACTTCAATCTCCCAGGACATTCTATACAAGATCTCAAAGCAGCTGTTTTATTACAGAGAAATTTCAGGAACAGACTGGAAAGAGAAGTTGCTGAATTGGAAATCATTACCAAGCTTCAAACCATGGAAGCACCTGGGATGAATAGAGACATCGGATTCTTATCTCATTATGCATGATCAAGCTTTCTTTAGCACCTCAGCCCTTGCTCCCCCCCCCCCAGGACTAATTGCAGCCATCAGCAGCCATTAACAGCCATCTACAGGTTTACCACTCCCATCAGCCCATCACCCATTCCCACCCACCCCCACCACCCTCTGTATATATATAGGGTCTGACACTTCTGTTTCTAGTGTATCTGAAGAAGTGTGCATGCACACGAAAGCTCATACCAAAATATAAACTTAGTTGGTCTTAAAGGTGCTACTGAAGGAATTTTTTTTATTGAGCTCAAACTAACAGGGACAAATGTAAGGTTCTGCATTCAGGCAGGAAGAACCAGCTGCACAAACATAAGATGGGGGACACCTGACTTCCAAGTAGAACATATGAAAAGGATCTAGGGGTCTTAGTGGACCACAAGCATAACATGAGTCAACAGGTTTACTTTCTGTTACATAGCAAAAAGTAATCCATTAGGACCAAATAAAGTGACTTGAAGATTTTGGTCCACACAACTGCAGGGGACTAGATACCAATTGGAAATGATACTGAATAAAAAACAGGCCTGGACACAGTGAAAAAACCCACAAAGGGTTTGGCAAACCCTTTTGAAGTTTTATAAAAACTGGAGTCAATATGTTAATAGTTTGCGAACAGAAGCTTATATCTGGTAAGTCATTGTAAACAATTAGATCTTCTTTACAACACCACAGATAAAGTGTTTTTGTGGAAAGATACATATTTTCATAGCCATCTTCCTTTCTGTAGAAAAGTTGTTTCATAACAAAAATGTATTATTAATCAATTATATTTATTCACTAGCTTTCAGGATACAAATCCTTCCAATGTGGCTTATAAGTAGCACAAAAATACTTCAGTTGCCACAATTAACATAATGTAAATCTATGCAGGGGCAGAGGAAAGGGGACAGTGGGGGCGGTCCGCCCCGGGTGTCATTACAGAGGGGGGTGACATTAGGTGCACCGCCTGCCTGCAACTTCCAAGCCTACCTGAGCCATTGGGGGGAGAGCTGTACTGCCTTGCTGGCTGCTTCCCCCCCTTCCCCCTTCATTTTGACAGCTCGGGGGAGGCTTGGAGGCTGCAGGTGGGCAGTTCGCCGTTGCCCCCCACTCCCAAGCTGTCAAAAGGAAGAGGGAAGAGAGGAAGGCTACTGGCAAAGCGGTGCGGCTCTCCCCCGCCCCCAGCCAGGAAGCCACCCACTAGGGGTAGCTTGCTCCACCCCCTGAGCCTCTTGCTCCACCCCCCCCATGGCGGCTCGCCTCCTGGGACGCTCGCCCTGCCCCCTTGACCCAGGTGCACAGCATGTGCACTGCTCCGCGTGCCAGAGCAGCTAGCTCTGCCTCTGAATCTTTGCATGCTGAATTTATTACAAAGTGGGGTAAGGGGAGTTGTATTTGTGAAATCTGTGTCCTCTTTTGTTGCATAGAGGTGACTCTTGTAGCAGGAGCAAGTAACCAAGTTTACTAATGAAATTAATGGCGAAAAACCCTGGTGGGCAGCGTTGCTCTCTCTATATGCATCCATGTTCTTGTTTCCATTAGAAATCAGTAGATCAGGGTACCTGCATTTCAGCATTAAATATATAGTATCATCTAGGGCTAGTGAAATGAGGCTTCATTTCAATCTGTGACCAAGCTTCCACTGACATAAATTGAGTCAGATTTCTGCCCAGAGTGTCAAATAGCTCTCAATGAGATTCATAAGAAACACTAGAGATAAGATTACTACAGCAGAGTCCACACAGATAACCATTGCAAACTTTGCATTCATCATATCTACTATTCATTATTATGGTCATATAAACCTCTTGAGTGGCTTTTGTTCTCCCCAGTGTTTATATAGAAATGCACTAGGAAGAATGTTATTGAAATCAGAATCAGACATAATAACAAACCTGCTATGGAAGAACACCAAGGTTATTATGGCAGGCTTTTATGAAAAATTCAGAAATGGCCTATGCCTATATCATTTCCTGCAGCTGCTCTCTCTGTGTGCCTGGCAATAATAAAAGGTATAACAGTTATACAGTCACAAGCAAAGAAAGCTCCGGAACATAAGAAGTGAAATTAAAAAGGTATTTGTTTAGTTTAAATCTACCATTTTATGGGGCAATAATTCCAGCTCAGCAGTATATGTCCCTAGACATTATTACTTTTATTGGAAATATGGTTAGAAATTCCTCTTTAATTCTTGAAGATTTTAAAAACAATCATTTAATGCAAATAAATGCAGATATGCTGTGCAGATTGAACAGTATACCCAGTAAAGCTTTACAAAATGGAGGTGAAGTTAAAGATTTCTCCTCACGGTACAGAAACAAAACAACATTTGAATGCTAAATTACTTTGTATGTACCTTTAAAATTAGAGTATGTTGAGATTTGATATTTAAGCCCAGTCCAATGTCTGGTTTACCCACCTGAAGGTCTATAACTTGTTCAGATGTTAGTGGGGAAATGTCCTCTTTAGTTGTTTTCTAAGATCCAGAGAATTCCTCAGGAGTTTGGAAATAGTCCATATGGGGGAAAGTCAATAATACACCATTGTTTTGTCATTCTGAAGTGTAGTAGTTTCTCAGGATAACTGAAATATCCCTTGGCCCCCACCCTAAAGAAGAGTTGCATACCTATTCTAGGATTCAGGTGGGTAGGATATTTGGACACCATTGTGGATATATTTTAATGACTAGCAATATAAGAAGAGTTCTAATGAACCAGTTCAAAAACCCATCTAGTCTAGCAACTTGCTTGCCATAATAGTCAGCCAGGCATGTGGCTGGTTGGTTGGTTTTTAAAATGTATATATAGTAGGTGTGTGTATGGCTGCACTATTTGCTATTGCTATTTGTTGCATTGTGTGTGTGTGTGTGTGTGTGTGTGTGTGTGTGTGTGTGTGTATATATATATATATATATATATATATATATATATATATATATATATATATACACACACATACATACAGAGAGAGAGAGTGTGTGTGTGTGTTTCTGACTGAGTCTGCTCCAGTTCTGTGTTTCAGGTTCTGACTTGGCCTTTACCTTTGAAGCCCCATGTTCCCATTCATTATAACTGGGAATCTAAAAACAGGGAATCTAATTTTCCCTGTTTTAACCAAAGTGGATAAAATTTTCAGGCATATTTTCAGGCATATTAAGTTATTGTTTATTGATAGATTGCAGTTATATCCCACCTTTTTCTCCAAGGAACTAAAGGAGGCATGTTCATGGTTCTCCTCATTTAATTTCTACAACTCTTTGAGGTAAGTTAGGCTGAGTGAATGGCCCAAGATCACCCAGTGAGCTCCATGCCTGAATGGGGATTTGAACCCTGGCCTCTCAGGTCCTAGCCTAACACTCTAACAACTACACCATAACAGCCCCCGCACTGTGGCTCAAGCCTGCCATACTGTGGGCAAATACACGTAAGTGATTCATGAAAGGCACTTCTAATCTGCCTGTCAAAATGAAAGATTCTCCTCCCTCTCTACCATGTTCCCTCGCTTTCTGGACACTCAAGATCTTAGTGAGTCCCTGATCTGCCTCCTACATTCTATACTTACTGGAAAGCCGATCTTAAGAAATTGTGGGGTTTGCAGAAATTCTGCAGCATGTGGGCCATTAGATAAAAGATTTTAGGATGAAAGAAAAAAGACCATCACAAATACACTTTAACCACATCAAAAATAAACCAAATCTCTGTATCCCACCCATTCCAACACTGTTGTATTTCATTCCAACACTGTGGCAAATGGCTGTCCCATTGCTTTTAACAAATGATATTTTTCCACTAAAGGAGTAGTATCATTTAAAGCTAGTTGGAGAGTTCAGCAAAGGTAATCTTTGGTACCGGTACTTGTGATCTGATTTATCTTGTAAATCTCATCAGTGCTCTTCTTTGTTCCACAACACATCAGCATGCTTTCCCAGTCAGAGAAATTCTGCTTGATGAAATAAAGACTTGTGACTCCTAGTGCATAAGATGGATCAAAGTAAATCATTAATCAAAAAGATATGAAAATTAGAAATAATGACATGAGGTGTTCAAATAATACAACTCACATGCAACAGGAACTTGATCTCTCAGGAAATTAAAATACTTAACAAAAAAAGGCCATATTTAACTGACTGCATGATAGAATTAAGGATGAAAATCAAACCTATTAATCATGCAAGAGATTGCAATTAAATTAAAGCTGCTAATTCTATAGTGAAGAATTTTTAAATGAAAAGATTAACTATTTGCATGAATCCTTTTTACATTTATTATAAGGTAAGTCAACTGGAAGGGGGGAAGGGGGGATGCATGGAGATATTCGTTTTCCTATCAGTTTACCTGGGTATATATTTGATATAACTTATTAGCATACCAAAACCTGTGTCTTGCCTAGAAGAAAGTAAACTTAGTGCACGTTTTGCAAGGCTGATGAATCATATTTAATGGAATAGATCCATAGGATCTACTACTCATTCTCAAGAATTGTAGTCATGACATAACTGACTTAACATCATTTTAGAAAATGGATATCATTGAGTTAGTATAGCACTGTTCTAGGATCCCAGGCGAGGTGGTGCTTCCTCCCCAGTTAGCCAGCGGTACTATTAGAAGTGTGACTGAAGCTCGAAGGGATGGGAGATAGAGCAGGTGAGAGTTGCAGGAGGAGGAAAAAGGGAGGGACTGAGTGAGGAAGGAGGCAGAGTGGAGGGAGGGAGAGAGACAGGCAGATAGACCAATGCAAGAGGTGGAGGAGAGGAAACAGATCAGAACATAATCGAACCTCATGTCCGAGGAGGAATCACTGGCAGAGAGTGAAAGGCAATGAAAAACAAACTTTTTTGAGTTCATGGTCCATGGTCTCTCCCAGCTCAGGAGGTGCTGATACAGCACATTGCCAAGGGTAGTAAGGAGCCTAGGTATGTCACTGCCTCCAGAATGTCATTATTATTTTTTTGTGAGCAGGATTCAAGTGCATACTTGAATGGGAGGGTATAAATAATATATTATTATTATTATTATTATTATTATTATTATTATTATTATTATACCTGAAATGTAAGTTTGTGCAATTAAATTGGATGAAAACGTCCTGTCTGCCTAGCACAACAAATCTCCCCCTAAAAGAAGAAGACTTTTTGCAGTTAGGAACAGGGGAAAGCATTGAAAAGGGTTGGATAAATGAACAAACAAGTCCTTTAAATAAACAAGGCATTTTGAGGAATCCACTAAGGAAGGGGAAAGTGTAAGAGGTTTTTGGTAGTGCAAAGATTCAGCAAAAGTGGGGGTTGTTACATGAAGAGAAGGGCATCTTGAGGAAGTGAAGATAAAGTTTTCAGAATGCTACTTTTAATTTTAGAAACCATATTCTCTCCAGAAAAAAATTAAGATGTTCACTATTGTATATAGGGTTTTATATCAATTTAATTCATTCTTACGAAAAATCTATACCTTGGCATTCCTCGTTAACTATTGCAGCTGCACTGCCCACAGAGAAATCTGTTTCTTTGAAATTTCATTTATACAATGAGAAAATAAGCCAGGAGATAATAAGGGAATTTTTTTCTATCAGGATATGGGCCATTCAAATAATCTCATTACCTAAGGGATCTCAATTGGCTTACATTAATATACTTCAGCTTAACTGGTTTATAGATCACAGCCTATGTGGTCACTCTGAAGACAATAATTATTGATGAGAGCAAAAGAAAGAACAGCAGTGGGCATGTATTTGTGTATAATTGCCTTCCAGCAGTATTTCTACTCTCAAGTTGTAGTACACTGGCATCTTAATTGTATGGGCTGGCAATGCCTATCATTTTTGGGGGAGGGGGATGCCCCCTCAAATATTTTATTGGGGGGCTGAAGGGACCTTGGCCCCTAGGCATTTTTTTTTGTTGGGAGTGATGCTTCATTCTCTGTAGTGCTTCTTGTCAACCAGTTTCCTTCTGTTCGTTGACATTGTACTGAAGTGCATCTCCCCTGCCAAAGGGAGGTTCTTTTATTAAGGATAGACCAGACACTTCCATTTTTACCTCCACACTCTTCCAGACTCTTGATGCATACTCCATGCTCTGGGAGCAGCATGGGCAATTCCTTCATGAATATAAATACATTATACCATCAAAATAAGAGGGACCCAGGTGGCGCTGTGGGTTAAACCACAGAGCCTAGGGCTTACTGATCAGAAGATCGGCGGTTCGAATCCCTGCAACGAGGTGAGCTCTCGTTGCTCGGTCCCAGCTCCTGCCCACCTAGCAGTTCGAAAGCACGTCAAAGTGCAAGTAGATAAATAGGGACCGCTCCGGCGGGAAGGTAAACGACATTTCCGTGCGCTGCTCTAGTTCGCCATAAGCAGCTTTGTCATGCTGGCCACATGACCCGAAAGCTGTCTGAGGACAAACACCGGTGCTCCCTCGGCCTATAGAGCGAGATGAGCGCCGCAACCCCAGAGTCGGACACGACTGGACCTGATGGTCAGGGGCCCCTTTACCATCAAAAATAAACCTCATAACAGCCACAGGAAGCTTTGTCAGCACACTAGTAGCAAAACATGTAATCTCAAGCATATTGAAAGTTGGAGGGAGGACATAAGTCTTTACCTGGTGCCAAAAGGAGTGTGACAATGGACCTCATTGCAAACAGGATTCCACAGAAATGAAATCTCTATTGAAAAGTCCACATCCCTTGTCACCACCCTCCAAGCCTCCCTCCTAAGAAGATCTAAGGGTTCAAGTAGGTTAATAATAGTGAAGAATCTAAAGCAGATATGAAGGGGAAATATGAGAAATAAAAGAAAAATAAGAGCTGGTGTCCCATCTCACCTTCTTCAGATTTCATTCTTTGAATGGAAAAGTATTCCTTAACTTTCCCATCTAGATTTTTTTTTAAAAGAAGATTCTCTTCTGAATGGAATGTACACATTTTTTTGTTTCACTGTTAGGAAACCAAGCACAATATTCTGCACTGTTGTTGATCCCAAAGAGCTTTATTCCTTCAATTCTACACATGGTCTTAATCTGATATTAGGGACATTTTTCAATGCACTAAGTATTTATTATTTTCAGGGAATAAAAAAGGAGGGGAAATATATTAATGTTCATTATAATTTGTACATGCTTCAGAAGAAGTTGCTACTGATTTTACACTCTTTGGTTCTGCCTCGGAATGGAAAATGAAATTACTTCCTATTAGGTTGATTAAACATTCACTGATAATATAATACATTATTTATTGAAAGAATAGTGTAATCTCACATTTGAAGTTTTAATATCTTCCTCAAGCTGCTGTGGGGAGCCTACTGAAATCAACAGAACAGAATTCCAGCTACATTTGTTTAGGAGTGAGGTGTAAAAAAGTATGGCCAGGATACCAATCAGAGCTCATACAGTCTGAAACTGAGCGTTATTCATAAAGCATTTTATTAATGATCTCTCTCTCTCTCTCTCTCTCTCTCTCTCTCTCTCTCTCTCTCTCTCTCCTGCATTGGTTGAAGCAATTTTTGTAAATAGCGTATTGAAATGACATAGATATTCACAAAAATCTTATTGAGTGTATTTGGACATATCTTTTATACTGCAATATGGAGCTGAATTGTCCAACATTGTCCATCAGCCAGCAGAAGCACTGAGTTTGAATATTGCACAACAGAGGAATGCAATGCAAAAGTTGAAGCAGTGGAAACTCATCCAGCAACAGATTGCACCATCTATTGTGCAGCAAAGCTATCAGCATGAGAAGTAGCACTGGGCGGTGCAGGGGTAAGAGGGAACTGGTGAAAATCACATTATTCACAACCGCCAGTGGGAGATTCCACGATGGGATGGCGCCTTGCCATTTGTGGAAGTGCAGTTCATAATCCAAGCTATGGTCTTTAGCCTTTTGTGGCTGGAGAGCAAAACTCTCTTCTGTCAGCCAGGTTTTAAATTTACACTTCTTTTAGCCCCAGGCACACAGCTAATTAATTGTTGCAGAGGTTTTTGCCTACTTTATCTTGTAGAATAGCAAATGTCTCTTTCAATCGCATTGTTTCTATTTTGTGTTAATTACCTAAAGATGTTGTAAGCTTCACTATCAAATGGAATTGGGTGGAATTGGCACCTTGTGACAGAGTGGATGTCTTAAAATTTAAGATCTTTTCCCTATTTTTATCTTGCCTCATTTACCTGTGGTCTGATGTTAAATCAAGTTAAGTGAAACTGGTGATGGTCTTGTGTTAAGAAAACATGGGCAGCATGCTTAAGCATTTTTTCCCTCAAGATAAAGGTGCTGTTTTGTTGATAGTTGTTTACTCTTCAGAGCTACACAGCAAATAAATGAAATACTGTAATACAGGAGGTGGTGGCTCTTTTCATCACTCCTTTAAACCCTTCACAGAAGGAACACTGAACTTTAGATTATAAATGTTAGACTTTATATAGACACAATCTGGGGACAAACAAACACACAGTGAGCTAGGAATAAGACAGCCCCCCATAAAAAAACCTCCAGAGAAGAGCATGTGTGCAAGAACCAGAATTTAAAGCTTCCTGCCTTCCACAGTCAGTGGTGCACCCTGAAAATGTGCTCCTTCAATTCTGACTAAGCCTGCAGGTTTTCCTATGAGACCAAGTGAGGAGCAACACTCAGAGAGAGAAAAAAAACATTGCAAGGCCTGGAGAGTGTGCCAAAGGAGAACTTTGTACTGACTGCACTTTCAACCCAAGCTTTATATTTCAGTTTTCCTAATCCACTCAAGACAGTTCTCTCCTGAGTGATGAAATGTTCCAGATTTACAATTTATTTTGTAACTTTCTTCTAGGATACTGCGACAATTTCACAGTGAAATTGCAGGCTTTCCCTGGGGCAAAACATATTGAACAGTATCCAAAGCCCTTATTCTTTTAGCACAAGTATTTATGCTTTCACAACAGAGCTTCCCTCACTTGTACTACCCCCTCCTCAATTCTGATCCAGAGGGTTGGGGAAACCCCCAGAACAGATTTGGGGATGCATGTGGTGGTAGGGAGTTTCATTGTACAAAGGTAAATCTTTGTGCTAACAGAACAAGAGACTTAACATTACTTTTGATACAGACTGTCCTTGTGCATTTTGAAGGAAAAACTGGATGTGCATGACCCCACTTGGTATAACCCTGGGTTCATCTTGCCCCTACCTATATTTAAGGCTATATTTAAGGAATGAAAAAAAAATATTTCAAGATATAGCTGTCAGGGGAAGAAACCAAGGATTCAATTCAAGTTATTAACAGATATTAATGAAAGTGGGGGCTTTGCCCTGCCAGACTTGAAATTATACTATGAAGCATCTTGTCTCTGTTGGTTGAATGAATGGATACTGCTAAAAATACTGACTTGTTGGATTTGGAAGCCATTGATAATAGATTTGGTTGGCAAGCATATTTATGGTATAATAAAATAAAAGTTCACATACCATTTCACAGATCTCTCCTAGTCTTGTGTTCTGGAACTGCTGGTTTGGAGTGTTGTCTTTAAGGGTATGGAAGAGATGTAGAAATCCAGATGTCACCTGAATAAAGAGTTCTTTGCAATATTTGCCTGTCAAGAACTCTCAATTTGTATATGTGTGGGCAAACCTCAGATATGCTGTGTCCTTCTTTTTCAATTCATTATTCTGTCCAGATCTGATCCGCTAAAACTGTTTCACCTTCATTTGTAATGGGAACCTTAAAATGGCTCTCAATTCCCCCTCCCCTTTTAATGTAAATGGATGAAAGTTTCAGGCAGCAGAGCTCCACCAGAGAAGGTTAATGTGCCAAATTTCAGGCAGATCCCTCCAGGGGTTCTTGTGCAGGCAACCTTAGAATGCATAGGATTGCACTGTAAGTAGACAAGGCATGCAGGGTAAGTAGCTCACAAATTTTTGGGTCCCTTGCTGCTCAGATTGAAGACCAGCATCATGTCCTGAAGTTTATATTTGTATTGGGGAATATCCAAACTTTTCATTTCTAGTGCGGAAAAAAAGATATATTCACAGCTGTGACTAAATGTCTTGCATGCAGCAAGTTTCCAAACAAAACAAAAGCAAAAGCAAAAAAAAAAAAAAAGCCATGGTGACTTGTTGAGCAAGATGTTGTGCAATTAATTGAATGGTACACCAAGGACGAACGCTGCACAACACACCAAGCTGGTCAGCAATTGAGTTGATAAATATGATGAGCATTAGTTAGGCCAGATGGTTGCACAATAGCTAGCTGGTCTGCAGTTTCAAACGGAAACTCTAAGAGAATGGATGCACAATAGCTATCCAGTCTTGATGACTTTCAGTCAGGAACCATGCACAATTAAGACCATTCTCTGTCTCTTTACATGGGAGAACAAGCAAAATAATGCCAGTATCTGAATGTGCATGTAAACTAAACATTGTGGGCAGCAATAAAGTGATGGACGTTACATTGGAGTTAAGTAGGCCAGCACTTTCCTGAATCAAATAACATCCATAAGTTTTAACCATAAACTAACCAGAGAATTGGTGAGAAGAGATTTGTCCCTATGCCCACGAGGCTGTTCCACCAACTGTCCTGTGGGTCAAGCTCAAGTTAGAGTTTTCCCTATCTGGGCAAGTCTGCCCCACCTCCAAGGATGAGCATGGTGCCAGGCAGCTGGGCACTAACTGTCAGCTAACCCACTGCCAATTTCCAATGAAATCACAGCAGCTGGAGAGAGCTGAATCTCTCCTAGTTACCCTTTAACAGAGGTGGTCCTTCTCTGCCACTCATACGCTCTAAGCCAGAGGATGGCAACCTAAGGCCCATGGGCCACAAGCGGCCCATGAGGGTCATTTAACCGGCCCAACAGCCGCCCCCGAACCAAGCTGCCCGCTCGGTGATTCCCCACACACTGGGCTAAACCAGCATAATGCAGCGTGGGAACTCACTTCTGCAGCACCGGAAATCGCATCTGCGCAGATGCCGGAAATCGTGGGCATGTGACAGTTCCGGCCCACAGAGGGATCTCTGCTGGAGTGAACCGGCCCAGGTGAGGTAAACCTTGCCGACCCCTGCTCAATCACTTGTCCACATTCCTGCAACATTGTGACATAAAAATAATGAAAACTATTTCAAAATTGCATATCTGGGTGTTTGGGCTATTAAACTGGGTGCCAGGACCCTCTAATCCCTGGATCCAGCAAGTGTTATAATTTAATCAAGGCTTCTGCTTCTTGAAATAGCCAGGCTAGCCTCCTGGTGAAGTGGTAGCCTGGGTAATGAGTAAATAAGAGATATGAAGTTCTCAACAGCTAAAGCCACAGTTTAAAGTAGAAAGTTTTGGTGAGTGACGAGCCCTAGAGGTGAAGCAGCAAGTTTGGAGAGAGAGTCAGAGGAACATTTGAGAACAATGTTTGATTTCTGTTTGAATCCAAGGTTGTGGCTATGGAAGAAGCAAAATCTGTTTGTAGTGTTAATGCTGTGAAGCCCTTCATTCTGAAAAGTCAGGTTGTATATATGTGTAAATAAATCATATATCCTAAAAGTATCACAGTCTCCACTGTGCTTCATTCACAAAAGGTAACACACCCCTGGGTAAGCTTCTGGAATGTCTGGAATCTTGTACCACCAAGACTGTGTTGGCATGCAATTCTCTCTCTCTCTCTCTCTCTCTCTCTCTCTCTCTCTCTCTCTCTCTCTCTCTCTCTCTCTCTCTCTCTCTCCCTGTTACCTAATCCAAGATTACTTGGATTTAAGATGGTGCACAATAATGTTAGGTTCATTTTATTATGAGGCAGCATAATAATGGCTTTTGAAAGAAATTGTGTGTCCTTTGATGACCACTTATTATAGAGACAGCTGTCTCAACTCACTCCAGTTCTCTCCTAGTATTGCTATCTTGATAAATCTGACATGACTACTCTCGCCAAAGTAATGGAATTTTCACTTTCACCAGAAGGTTGAACTTTAGAAAGTGTTTAATCAGAGATTTTATGCTCCGGAGGACCTTCAGAACTCAACTAATTTGGAAAGCTGATATTCTGAAGCCAAAATAGCAACTTGGTTATTAAAGGCAATTATCTGTACAGGAGGAAAAAAAGCTTTCAAATCTTTTCCTTTCAAATCTCAAGTGGTTAATGCATGACTCTGCATGAATCAGAGGGATTCATTTGATTCCCAAGCTGACCTCCACCCTAAAATTTAATTTCTCCTTCTCAAATACACTATTTCTCCATAATACAAAAGTGCACTAACCTGAACCTTTTGGTGTCCCATTTACAATTAGCCGCTCTTTTGTTGCATTAATCTTTTAAAATAAATGGAAGGATTAATGTTTGAACACAATATAAAGTGAATTCTGATTAGGTTTTTTTTTTAAAAAAAAAAAACCACTGTTTGAGTTTTCTGTCTGCATTATATTTTGCCACTAATTAGTTTTTATCTTCTCTTAATCTTTGAGTTTTTCATTGTATCCCAGTGGTCAATAAGAAAAAGAAGTGTTTTGTTCATATGTTTTAGTTAGATCCATAGAAAATATTCCAGCTGCATTTAAGAATGACAGATCAGTTTTTCATTTTAGCAAATCAGATTTTTTAAAAATTGAGTAAAAGTCTACATGCCGCTTTATAACACTGATTCTAAAACAACAAGAACAACAACAACGGGCCAAGAGCTTTGTTTTGTGTTACATTTGTCACATTTTCTTTGTTCACTTGATCAGCCAATTGGTGCATTGATAACCACATACACTGAATTCTAGAGGAGTACATTGTTACAAGCTTCCATTTCTGCACCAGCTCAGCTTCTCCTAAATTATGTGAAAGCCAAAAGAATAGCAATAAAATAATCCACCAACAAGCAAAATAACATGATTCAAGGGCGCATGATGAAGAACATGGTGCTTGAACTTAAAGTTTCCTTCATTATTGTTTGCTGCAGCTCCCACTCCTGCTTTACCCCAATAATTTCCCATTGTCTTCATTTTGAACACAATACCAGAGCAGAAGCATTATAAGCCACTGACTGGAGCAGCCTGAAAACTTCAGGAATGCTGTGCAACTAAGGGCTTGGCTACATGGAATGCTACTTGTGTTGCTTACTATCACATCTTTGTTTAAGAGTGAGTTTAATAAAAAATATTCCTGATGATGTTAAAAAAAAAGTGAGTTAATTTTTTTATCAGGACTGCCAACTGAAGCTTTTCTTCCTAAGCCTAGTTGCTGCATGGGGAGGGAGTCATCAAGAGAACAGAAAGGACAACTTGTTAAACTTTCTGTCCTCTGCAGTCCTTACAAAATCCAACACAAATAATTAAATCAATGGGGGAAAGAACAAAACAGAACTC
The DNA here is from genome assembly GCF_965207765.1 of Zootoca vivipara. Classification (NCBI taxonomy): domain Eukaryota; kingdom Metazoa; phylum Chordata; class Lepidosauria; order Squamata; family Lacertidae; genus Zootoca; species Zootoca vivipara. The sequence goes on along the minus strand of NC_142583.1, from coordinate 43,609,792 downwards.
TTATTCTGACATAATATGTTTTGGTAGGCTCTGATGAGCAGCCTTGGATACATGATAGATGATAGATAGATAGATAGATAGACAGACAGACAGACAAACAAACTCAATACTAAGTTCTCAGTTTTTTAAACATTAGATATTAGAAGGAAATGCTTTATAAACATGATGAGAAATATAATAGAAGTGTCAATAAACATGGTTTACATGAAATAATACATTTGCATATAAATAGAATTCTTTTTTATTTCAATCTTGTGTGAGTGATGCCAATGCTATTACTCTTTCTGAAATATCTCATTTATCCAACTAAGGTTCACCTACTGCAAGCAGGAGGCACACAGCTTTGGAGCAGTAAAAGGCATTCCTTTTTAGAAAGTGGTTACTAGACTGATAGCATTTGAGTGTGTGTGTACTCTGTGGCATTGTGTGACTTAACAGTGATACAAATGAGATTCCTTCTGATTCCTTCCTTTTTGACATTGTTACTTAACACTATGCTCTTTTGTTGTCTTATCACCGTGTACATGTTATATCCCTGAGCACTGCTCTGTTAGTCTAGAGAGGCAAAAAAAGCATGAAAACTCTAATGAAATGCATGCTGGAAACCATTGAGACAGCCCATGCATTATCCTATGCCCGAAAATGTCGGCTAAAATAAAAAGTAATAATTAAGAAGTTTACATCTCTGACATGCTGCTCTGTAATTAAGGATGGACCGGCTTTTCGGCTCTGTTCTCTTTATAGGGATTTTTTGTATCTCACATATGCTCTGGGGAAGATGTTAGAAGATGGGAAGAGGGGAGGGGTGGCTAATACCCCAGAGGGCAGGATCACACTCCAAAATGACCTTAACAGATTAGGCAACTGGGCCAAAGCAAACAAGATGAATTTTAACAAGGAGAAATGTAAAGTACTACACTTGGGCAAAAAAAATTGAAAGGCACAAATACAGGATGGGAGACACCTGGCTTGAGAGCAGTACATGTGAAAAGGATCTAGGAGTCTTGGTAGACCACAAACTTGACATGAGTTAACAGTGTGATGCAGCAGCTAAAATAGCCAATGCAATTCTGGGCTGCATCAATAGGAGTATAGCATCTAGATCAAGGGAAGTAATAGTACCACTGTATACTGCTCTGGTCAGACCTCACCTGGAGTACTGTGTCCAGTTCTGGGCACCACAGTTCAAGAATGATACTGACAAGCTGGAACGTGTCCAGAAGAGGGCAACCAAAATGGTCAAAGGCCTGGAAACGATGCCTTATGAGGAACGGCTTAGGGAGCTGGGTATGTTTAGCCTGGAGAAGAGAAGGTTAAGGGGTGATATGAAAGTAGATTCCACCTAAACATTAGGAAGAATTTCCTGACAGTAAGAGCTGTTCGGCAGTGGAATTTGCTACCAAGGAGTGTGGTGGAGTCTCCTTCTTTGGAGGTCTTTAAGCAGAGGCTTGACAGGCATATGTCAAGAATGCTTTGATGGTGTTTCCTGCTTGGCAGGGGGTTGGACTGGATGGCCCTTGTGGTCTCTTCCAACTCTACGATTCTATGATTCTAAGAGAGAAACCATGGGCATTTGGGGCTAGATTGCACATATCCAAACAAGCATCCATTGAATCTCTCGACCTGATTGGCTTACCGTACAAGATAAATTTATATATATAAATTTATATATATATAACTAGACTAGATAGGCTTTGGGATCCAGCAATTCCTTGCAGATCAGAGCCCATATACAGTGTCAGCTCCTGGGGATTTGGGGTGGCAAGATGTTCACAGTGGGCTCCTCTTTTCTGGTGTTGCTGCTGACATTATGTTTGCTGATCCCTTTGGACTCCACCTACACTAACTCTAAGAGAAAGAGGAGCTGTTCTTACATCTTTCAGTCTGTGCTTGTTCAGTGTGGGCAGGTGATTAGGCAGGAAAAGCAGGTAGAGCTCAAAGTGTGGGCTGTTTAAATAGCCAGGGTGTGGATCTGAGGGAAGCCTTCCTGCTTTGTCAGCTCTGCCTCCTGGCCCAGCGCATGTCCAAGCCTGGGCTGATCCTGGGTGCAGGCTAGGATTAGGCTACTGATAGGCAGCACAGGCTTCTGCCCACACCCACCACCCTGACTGGATGCTGAGGCTGTGATTCCCTCACCGGGGCCTTAGAGGAGCCCCTGCCATCCCACAATGGCACCACACCAAGAGGGTGAGAGGACTTAGATAGGAAAGAGGAGAATTAGCAAGGCTAAGGAGCTCCAAAGATTGGCAGTGGGTACACTACCAGATTTTGAGTCTCAGCAGGTGCCTAGTGGTGCCAACTGCTGGTGCTGGCCCTGCACAGATGTATGTATCCATGCCATGTTCAAGGCCTTTTCCTGTTCAGCTAAATAAATATCTGCATAAAAGATGGATTAGTGATCACCTGACCCTCCAATGAAATGTGTAATATCACTTTTTAAAATTCAACCTCATTAGATCTTCTGACTCTGATGCACATTGCATGGGCTTTCCTTAGATGCATGCTTAACATGCCATGAGTCTTTGCTCCAGAAAATGATTGTAATGTTTTCTTCACTGGGTTTGCATTGCTTATATAAGAAGTGTTTGAGCTTTTATTAAATCTAAATTCAATCCCCAAATCTATTTAATGAACTGTGTAAAAGAATTAAAGAAGAAAACCCTGCTCTAATTTACATTGAAGCATTGCTGTGTGCTATATCCTGCAGTGGTTATATTTACAACAATATATATGGAAGCTCCTTAAGTTTTGCAGGGCATTTTCTCATAATTACAAAAAATAAAGAGAGAGAGAGAGAGAGAGAGAGAGAGAGAGAGAGAGAGAGAGAGGAAAAAAGAGGGCTAGGTAAAATAGACAGAAGTGAAGAAGTGACAGAATGTTGAGTGTTTTGAATTAAAATGCATGAGCAGGAATAAAGTCATGGTTATTGTCACTGAAATTTCCGGTATATATTTTCATATACAATCAAAATGTATATGTCTAGAGTGGGTGTGTTGTTTTTCACTGGATTTGCATTGCTTATATCATGCCCTTATTGTACTGTAAGTACTGTAAAATTAGAGTGAAACATATGCTCTAACTTTAGCTCACAAGTAAATTCAAAACTTAGCAATAAAATTGGCTTAGCTTTAAAATGCAGCAGAGCACTTTGATATGTATTAAATTACACAAAGTGGGAGAGAAAGATGGATAAAATATAATTTTTCTTGCCAATAGTAAGCACATATTAAAAGGTGGGAAAAAGCAATTACTGTGGAATGGGAATTGCAGCTTTTTTGTCTTACAGAATGCTATTTCCATTTCAGAGCAAAGGTCCTGAGCCCAAAAATTAGGATCTTCTCCCTCCACAACTTGCGAATTACAAAAGCAGCCTGATGTGAAAATGGCATGTTACAGTAGATGCCATTTGGATTCCAAATGTAGGGAGTGGGAGATAATTTTTAGTGAATAAATAAAAAATGATAATAATCTGTATGAAAACTAAATTTCCATGAATAATATATTTAGAAACAAGTAATAATGTAATTGTATGGAAACATTTCATGCAGCCTTGTATTGGGAAGTTTTTATTGTTTGATGTTTTATTATGTTTTTATTGTCTTTTGGAAGCCACCCAGAGTGCCTGGGGCAAAATAACAAAATTGTTGTTGTTGTTGTTCAGTATACAGGAAACAATACAACCTTTGAGGTTTAGCGTACTTTGTGGCTTCTATCCAAATAACATGCTGTGTAAGAAGAAGCTGCTGCTCATAATTCCCTCCCCCTTCTGCATCAAAGGGGCCCTGGAGGGTCCCCCAACTATTTGTGGAATGTGTAAAAAAATGTATATATTAGGGAAAACTTTGCATACAGATGTATGTATTAATAAAAAGAGAATACAAAATTGTACCGATTATATTAGTTGTTTGCAAATTTGTACGTTAGACAAAATTGCTCACAAAATGGAAAATATTAGGAGAAAGGCGCATGAACATAGGTGCAAATCTCCATGTGGATTTTTTAAAAACTCAGAATCTGATTTGAAGACTGGAAGGATAAGAATGTCAGAGAAAGAAAAAATTCTTCTATCCCAGCTTGACAGTTGTGATATGCTTGCAATTTGATTACTGTAAATCCTGTGAATACCAAGTTTTGTTTATTTTATTTCTGGAATTTCAATAAATAAGATTAAGATGGAAAAATGAGAAACTGAGAGAAAATAAAATATTCCAATCCCCTTTGAAAAACATGGGAATGCAGCAGCCAAGAAGGGACCAGTGGCCATGACTCTCCATGTGATCTTAACTATGTAGAGACTAATGACGGACAGGAGGAGTACAATCTGAGAAGATAAGAGACTAGATTAAAGTCATCTGAAGGCCAGCCTACAACAACACACAGTCGTGTGTGGTCCAGGTAAAGGAGGCTTGAATATTGTTAATGGGTGGGAGTGGGAGAGGAAATGCTTTCATCTCAAACCATTAGAATTGTTCTCCCCTTCCAACTTCTCCTCTGTAGGAAAAAAAAAGAGAGACATCCACATCATTTCTCCTGGAAGGAGAAAAGGTGCAATGCTGGAAGGGGGCATGAAGAGATATATTTGAATTATTTTTGAATTTGAATCTACCGAGAGAAAGGGATGAAGCAGCCGATTCAGTGACTACTCAAAATTCCAGCCTCTGGTGGCTGCTTCCTATCTTCTTTTAAAAAAAATAGTGGAAAATTAATTAACTGTGTGTAATGTGGAGTTTTGCCCAGAGTCAACTGTGCTTGATAGATACAAATGCTACTGCAAATATTACATTCAGCTTAAGTGAAAATCTAAGAGCAAAGTCTGTGGGGGAAAGGGAATAAAGAGAGAGAGAGAATGAAATACAAAGAAAATAGTCACAAGCTGAAACCCACAGCTCATTTACAATGGGTGAGTGTCATTAACATGAATCAGACAGCTCTAGGGCAAGTGGGTGTCAGTATTTCATCTGTTATGCTAGTATTCTAAAAGGCCTTTATACTGTAGCCAAGATTATTGGAACCATGTTGATACCATTTACACTTTTACAGGAACATCACTTGTTGACTTTGTTTTTCAAGGCTAAATAATTCCCTTCTAGTGGCCCTTAGTATGCTGAAGTGCATGAAAGATTGCATCAGAAGAGGACAAACAACGCTGCGTCTGCTATTTATGGGGAAAATGCATGCTGATCGTTGGCAAATGCCTCTACTAAAACAGATAAAATATAGCACTCCTTTCTAACACTTGAAGCCAGATTGGATAATGATTTTTAGGGAAGATAGTTATTCTAATTAATCTAGTTCAGACAGTTAAGATGATTTTATCCCCTATGTCCTTGATTGAGTAAAAATTGCTTCCTAATTTTTTCCATTCAAAATTGTGTGTGTGTGTGTGTTTTAGGATTGGAAATTTTCTTGTTGGTGTAGTTAATACTGGATGAAAGCATAGTAAGAAAATATAGCACAAGTGGGAAACCATTTTCAGCCTGAACTCCCAGTTTTCTTCCAGGAGACACATGCCACTGGTAGATGGAGTCAGATGGAAAAGCAGCTGGGGCCAAAGATGAAAAGGGGCAGAGCAATGGATGTGATGATTACCTTTGTAAAGTACAAAAGGCAGAGATTTCTACACACTCAGCTGTGCAGATACCTCTGAGTTTTCCTTTCAGGCAAGCAAGAGACATTATGATAGTTGCAGTCTAGCCATGCAAAAGCATTTGAGGAGAGTGCACAGCAGGGACAGTGAAGATGTGGTCAGGGGACTGGGTGTGCTCTTGGGAAAGTCCCAGTGACATTTGGCCTTGGGCTTGAGGTTCCACATATTACTGGAATTTTTATAAAGGTCGGAGGGGATTGTTTCCAGTTAAATGGGACACTGCATTCCCCCCCCCCGACCATCCCCCAAACTGACACAATTCAATTTTGTAAATATCCCCATAAAACCCCCCAGTTTTGCTGCATGGAATCTTGTTCTTAAAAAGCAGAGACATCATCTTGCCAACAAAGTTAAAGCCATGGTTTTCCCAGTTGTGATGTATGGAAGTGAGAGCTGGACCATCAAGAAGGCTGATCGCCAAAGAATTGCTGCTTTTGAATTATGGTGCTGGAGGAGACTCTTGAGAGTCCCATGGACTGCTAGAAGATAAAACCTATCCATTCTTATGGAAAACCTGAGTGCTCACTGGAAGGACAGATCCTGAAGCTGAGGCTCCAATACTTTGGCCACCTTATGAGAGGAGAAGACTCCCTGGAAAAGACCCTGATGTTGGGAAAGATGGAGGGCACAAGGAGGAGGGGATGACAGAGGACGAGATGCTTGGACAGTGTTCTCGAAGCTATGAACATGAGTCTGACCAAACTGCGGGAGGCAGTGGAAGACAGGAGTGCCTGGCATGCTCTGGTCCATGGGGTTACGAAGAGTCGGCCACGACTAAACGACTAACAACAGCAATCTTGTTCAAGGTTACATAGTATTCACCTTCCCTCATGCAGCAGAACCTTCCAATATTAATATAAACTCAGTCCTAAGTCGAATCGACACCGTTCCAACTTCATTTCACTCAGGAAACAAAGGACTACCAAAGGGGTGACTTGGGAAAACTAGTAAAGACAGCCATAATCCTTGAAACGTGGGATCACATACACAGCAACCTCTTGCACAAGAGATAATCACTGACATCCTGGCAGATGGGTGTCAGACAGGTAGCCATCCCATGGACAATAGCAAACCGTCTAAGAATGGATTAGGTTCTCAGTCAGGACAAAGAAGTGTGATTACCTGACCGAGAAACCCAGGAACTTGTAAATATTTCCTTTATATCACTTGATGGGTGTGAGGTGGAGGGCATGGGGGCAGACCTGATGAACCGGTTCTTGCCAAAAACAAAAACAAACAACCCCTCCCCGTTTGTGACATATGTATAATATATCAAGATGCTTGACCGAAGGTTTTTATGGGGAAAAGGGGAATCTTTTAAGAGCACCCTTTTGTTCAGGGCTGCTTCCTGCTTCTTCCATGTGGTGGGTGGAAGTCCTGTTGCAACAGTCTTTGAATAAAGATCAGGCCTACAGGCTGCTGTTTTCCTCCTATATTCCTGGCTGGTATCTTTGGCAAGTGATCCAAGTGAGCCCAAGGATTTTCCTATAACACACACCACTGTTTAATGCATTGTGTGTAAACATCTTGTATGGATGAGTGTTTGCATGAATGAGAGACTGCCTCTCTGGTGAGTGTGCTGTATACTCTGGTGAATATGCATGAACATGTGGGGAATATATGTGTGTATACACTGGCTATGCCCACAGCTGGCAGGTGGTACCCAGAGAGGTAGCATGACCATCAATGTGGCCTTGGGATGCAAAGGGTTAGCTAGGGCAAGTTTGTGTCCCCCCCCCCATTAACTTTATTCTACAATGGGAAATAGAGACAGCTTGCAGCTTTTCACTTCATGCCACTTAGCACTGTCTTACTATCCACTTGTGGCTTCTATATGGGGCATTTGGTATACTAAATCAGCAAGAATTGAGCCTGACTGCTCAGATTTTCATAGCTTCTGGCTTTGTGGTCCGGGTGTACCCCACAATCACCTTCCTCTTAAAAGTCTTTGGGTTTTTTGTCCACATACTGGGCTTCAGCTGTACCCGCAGCCTTTAATGCATTGCTTTAGGCCTCTAGGAATCCCTGGAGCCAGGCTCATGACAAAAATCTGATTGTCTTGAGGAAAGCTGTAGTTCAAAGCTGCTTACACTTTTAAAGGTTACTTGTTAACTCAAAGGTTACTTTGTTAACAAGAGACCTTTGATGCGCTAGACAGCTTTGAAGAGCTATTCAAGCTGAACAGATGTTGAGAGAGACTATTTGCGATGCAAGCTCCTTCCCCCTCCACTCTCACAGCACCCATTTAGGCTGGCAGTAGAGGGATCTCAAATTGTTCTCACTAGAGTTAAGAAGCTCTGTTGTTCGTTTCCTGAAAGATGCTAAATTGCAGAAAAAATTTAAGATGCATGATTGGTGAGGGAAAACTGACGATTCTACTGTCCTTATATCATCTGAAATCTTGTTGGGAAAGAAGCATGACTAAAACCACCTGCCCCACTTCAATCTTAATTACAATTTGGATTTCCAAACAATCTACAATGAGAAGACAATTGGGAGACAAACAGCTCTGCAATGTTCGTTTTATTTTGTCATGTTAATGTGACATGAATTTGTTTCTATTCATGATATTTTTGTAACTCTCCCTGGGACCATATGGAGAAGGGTAGAGTATGAGTAAGAAATAAATAAAAACATCCTAACCCCTCCATTAGCAAAGAACAGATGATTAACATTGCCCCCTTGGTCTGTTAAGTAGCTAATAAGAACGGTCTCCTGTACCTTTAAGGTTCTCTTGGAAAACCCTGCATAGTTCCTTCTCTGGTTCTGAATATTGTCAAACGACTTTTAAAACTGCCCCAAATTTCCACAAGTCTGCTATCAGAACTTTGTCTGTTTTCATGTGCTGGCCTTATATCTAACATGTAGTTTTAAAGGACTATACTTGAAGTAGGGATGGGTGTTCCTTAAGTCAATGAATTGCTCAGGACTTCCACTTGTAGTGACTTAATTGAAGTGACTATAAAACCCTAATAGTAACTATAAATCACTTTCTGTTCTGTTCAGTTATTTCAAATTACTGAAGCATTTTCAGTTTATGAGTGTGGCGACATAAACTCAGGTGCTTTTAAACAATGTTCTCTAGTTTTATCACAGCATGCATGCAGTGATTTAGCACCAAATGAATCCCTCATAAGGGGCTTATAATTCTGGTTTCAATCCTGCACCTGGTTGTTTATGCTGAGGAGATGTTTCATAGAAATGCACCAACCCTGCAGATTAAAAAGGATAGATAACAGAATCATAGAACGATAGGGTTGGAAGTGACCCTGAGGATCATTTAGCTCAACTCCTTGCAATGCAGGAATCCGCAGCTGTCCCTTATGAGGATCGAACCTGCAACCTTGGTGTTATCAACACCACACTCAGTTAGTTAAACTGAACTATCCTTTTATATGTGTTCACTCATACCTCTTCTCTCCCATTTCTGCATTAATCTGGAATTTGACCTGTGCATGAACATTCACATATAAATATGTCTTTTAAACATATCTTGTCCCCAAAGATGCATTTTAAATGCACTCTTTTTCAAAAGCTCATAATTAGTCGGTACATTTGGGGCTTATTCTCAGGCTTTTATTTTATTTTTTAATGTATTTTTTTGTTTAATTTCTGTTTGAAAAAAGGTGGTCTCAAAATTTCCTAATGGACAGACAGAATCACAAGCTGGGCAGGCACAATTATTCTACATTTATGATTTACATCTGCCACTTTCCCCTGAGCAGCTAATGACAGTATAGTTCAATTACACCATAAAACAAAACATAGAATGATGTAATCTCTCTATTTACCTGACTGCATACATTCTGACAATATATATTAGTGCAGTTACATCAATACACCAGATATCTGCTAATGGACTTGAGATTTGGACTGCACTGAAAATAGCACTTGTATCAGTGCCACTAATACACTAATCGCTGACTATTTCTCACTGCTAATCAGAAAGTTAATGCTGCAATTTCAGGGCACTAATTTGCTGCAATGATCAGGTATAATAAAATATTGGGCATTGCTTGAGATGGCTATGATAAAGAGACACGGAAGTCTGATAGTCTTATTCAAGCAAGAAACTTTGAGATTAATGAGTAAAGCTATTAACTGTTAACTCCTAACCAAAAGGTAAAGGGACCCCTGACCATTAGGTCCAGTCGCGGACGACTCTGGGGTTGTGGCACTCATCTCGCTTTACTGGCCGAGGGAGCAGGCGTACAGCTTCTGGGTCATGTGGTGCCAGCGTACAGCTTCCGGGTCATGTGGTACTTCCGGGTCATGTGGTGACTAAGCCACTTCTGGCGAACCAGAGCAGCACATGGAAACGCCGTTTACCTTCCCACCGGAGCGGTACCTATTTATCTACTTGCACTTTGACGTGCTTTTGAACTGCTAGGTTGGCAGGAGCTGGGACCGAACAATGGGAGCTCACCCCGTCACGGGGATTCGAACCGCTGACCTTCTGATCAGCAAGCCCTAGGCTCTGTGGTTTAGACCACAGCGCCACCCACGTCCCAACTCCTAACTAGTATTGGGCTAAATATCTAAACAGGAATAAGTCCTGGCAATAGAACCCAATGTTGGTAAATCAAGGGGTGGAGGACAAATATATTTTTCTGTGTCTGAAGGATGATTTTTTTTTTTGAAGTCTCAGAAGTCTGAGCTCATTTGTTTGTGGGTGCAAAATTCTCTACACACTGAAGATGTTCAGTTAACACTAACGAAAGCAGCTGAATTTGGGGGAAATGGTCTTGTCCCTTTCTTTTCTGATAACTGGTCTCACATAAAGAGAAACCAACACACAACCAGACTGCTACTACTTCTACTACTATTGTAATTATTATTATTAGTCATCAAATCTAGCAACAAGGCTTGGTTTCCAGGACACTGAGTCCGTCAGCTGTCTCTTCCCTGGTGCTGGTTCTTCTTCCTGCTGTTCATCTTCCCTTATTTCCCAGCTTCTGCCCTCTGCAAACTACTGTTCTAAATCTATACTGTCCTCCTGTTCTTGGGAAGGTTCGAGAGAAGAGGGGGGCACCATTCCTCCTTAGTCCAGCCCCTGACACATGGTAAAGATCGGGTTTGACATGAGAAACTAGTTAAACAATACAGTTCAAGACATATATTTTTCCTTTTACATGAGGAAGAATAGAATAACTACTCTTTGGCTAATCTCAAATGCAAATATTTAGAGATGAGCTGAAATTGCTTCAAATATTAAGAAATGAGCATGTTAAAATACTTTGTGGTATTATCTTAAAGTAATGAAGTGTACAGGACTAAGCTGTTTAACCAATTTATTTTCAGTGTGGAAAATATTAACTACTGTTGTTCTTTAAAACATCTTAGTGTCTGCAGTGCGGCAGGTGTTTTGTGTAGGACACAGAAGTGAGACTGTCTTGCCTTATGGCTTATGCATGAATACAGTAGGTTTACCCTCCAAACATTGCACCAAAGAAGCCATCATTAACTCTAAATAGATGGTTTGTAAAAGCTTGTTTCAAAGGATAGGTGAGCTCTAAAAGCTCTAGAAATTACAAAGTAGTAGTGTTCCTCCTGCAGACATAATGGTCCAATGGCAATGCATTTCTATTTTCAGGGATATTCTTTGAAATAAATTAAGAAACAAAGGAGGAGGAAGAGGAGGGGGACTAACAAAACTTTTTTTAAAAAAAAGTAAATGAGAGACTGTGCAAAACCCACTACAGCTTGTAACTTTGAAAGCCATCCACCCCAAATATTTGAATTACTCCCCACCTTTCCAGAAGTCAGCAAAAATACCCGCTACCCTCTATTACAGGAGACAAGTTGCCATGAATGTGCAAGGGCATTTTGGACCCAGCACTACTCACAACATGATCCCTCAAATTCATGTGACAAGTTTCAAACCAAATAGAAGAATGCAAGGATCAACAATGACTATGCTGAACATTCCAGCTGCATTTTTTCTGCCCATTCTTCAGCAATGAATAAAAAAAATCAATTAAATTTGAAAATCATCAAAGGGGGTGAATTTTTAGTCATAATTTCAGGTGTGTTTGTGTTTTTGTGGTCATTGCACTTCCCTTTCTGTTGAGGTTGCTGAGTGTGTTTGAAAGTATATTCTTTGACACTACAAACCGGTTTCCAGTCTGCATCATTTCAGGGTGTCTACACTTCCTGAAACCTATCATCAGTGTGAGAAGGTGGCTGGTTGCCTACTGTGTGCCTGACAGTTGTTCGTTCTCTCTCTCTCTCTCTCTCTCTCTCTCTCTCTCTCTCTCTCTCTCTCTCTTTTTCTTTTTACAACTTTACTGGAAGTTCAAAAATTACATAATGATATGTGCACTAAACATGGTGAGACGTAAATTAAAGAGAAACAGAGAAACAGAGAAACAGAACCCATGTAGAAAATAAAATAAAGGGGGGCGGAGGGAACCCAAAACAGTATATTTTACAAGGTTGTTATTGTACTTCACCAGATCTTAACCTATTACAGAATTTGTAAGAATATGTTCCAAATATCATTAAATTTGTCCATGGCAAGTCTGCATTTATATGCAAGGTGTTCATACATTGTGAGTTTGTATAAGTCTTCAATCCAATTGTAGAAGGGAGCTGCATTTTTATTTTTCCAATTCATCAGTATCAATCTTTTTGCTGTGGTAATGGCACAGAGAGTCTACTCGTATTGTCCTTTTGCAAGGTTCCATCTGCTGGGTATATATTTCAAGAGGATATTTTGCTCTGTAAATGCAAGGTTGCTCCATACAGTTCTGTTGATAGTTTCAGTTACCTTCTGCCAAAAATCTTTCAATACAGGACAATGTTTTAGAGAAGCATTATCCCTATTGCATCTCTAACAGTTAGATACCTTAGATAGCCCCTTTTTAAACAAACGTAAGAGTCCAGTAGAGACACCCTTGTTATAGCAGTTAAAACAGGTTCCCACTGTGTGGTCAAAACTGAGATATCTAATTATTTATATCAATCCTCATTTTTTGGTGCGGGACCTTTCTTTTTTTAAAAAAAATCAGTACAGAAGATTTTTTTTAAAATAAATACAATAAAATGAAGAACAAAATCAGCATGCACACAATTCAATAGGCAGGCTCCTTAGCTTTCTCTGTGTCAATTAAAGGCTAGGGAAAATTGTAATAGAGGGATACTGCAGAAAAATGCAAATACTACCTTTCAACACTAAACAGGCTCAACTCCACCCAAACCCCGAAACTCTAAAGTGCCCTGTGACTGGCACAGAAAAATGAAAGCCTGCTTTGTAGTAAAAGAAAGCAACTAGGAAATGAAAGGACACATTTTGACAGTGTTAATGATTAGAGGGCACAGATTATAGTTTGAAAGGACATGATACAGTGGGCTAGTTGAAGCTAAGCAAGCCTGGACCTGTTCAATGAGAGACAAGAGATAAGACACCTTCTGCATTTCAAACGTTTGGTACTATGGAACATTATAAAAATTGGGTTATCAATAAAATAATGGCATTTTTTTTTCAGAAGCATTTCCATGGCAAAATGGCACATGTCCTCATCAAAATCATAACTAACTTTTGCTAAGTTCTGTTCCATATGTATTGTTAATAAGAGGCCAGAATTCTTAAAGGTAAAATGAGTTCAGAGTCAAAATTATCTATATCGTTAACAACGTCTGACTGTTTATGCATTTTTATACTCTTAAAGAGCACAATTTGTATGCATGTGTATTGTTTTTCTCTGCTGTGAATGATAGACCTGTCCTTTATTTGATGTTTAGCATTTGCGTGTTCAGACCCAGAGACCCCCCCCCCCAAAATAAGACACATTTGACTCAAATTTTACTTTGGTTTTTGGCAGAATTTAGGCCACAACTTTATTGATTGCAGAAGGTGAGTGGTTGCATAGGCTCTGGTTCGACTACCTCCCTGCACCCTTGCAGGCAGCGCTGACCCAGGGCACCAGCATAGGTCAGTCTAGGGTGAACACCTGGTTAGGCGGAAAGCCAGGAACAGGCTATGCCCGCCACCCAGATGTCCCCCTGGACTCAGGCATGGGCACAACCCCCTCTCGGGGGTTGACCAAACCAGTTGAGTCCCTGGATTCCTTTAACGGAATACCCTTCACATAGGGATGGTGAGACCATTCTCCCATCCCTATCACCTGAACCAGTGCCTATCTGCCACACAAGCACCCGTGCTTGCCGCCAAGCACTCACACCTGTAACCAATCCCTTAACCCCGCTGACACGGAGGTCAGCCACAAATCATTCCCAATCACAGACAGATGAACCCCATGAAACACATCATGGAAGGTAATGTCCGGATCAGCGTCCCTGCCCAAGGCCAGAACCTTTTTGGCCACAGCGCTCTGGATGTGCATCTTGGCCCTCTCATTGGCAGCTGGGAATTGGCTACCTCACCACACACGTCACTGCCGTCAGTGACCAAATTTTGAGTCCAGGAAGAGCTGCCTTCAACTCTTCAAAGTCCTCCTGCATACGAGACCGCAAGCTCAGCTGGGGACTTCCGGCAAGTATGCCCAGCTGCATTACCACCACCGCGGGCGTGCCTCCACAGACACCTTTGCCTGCACCGCTTGGGAGAAGCGTCTCCCAAGGCATTCCTCATCTGGCACCCAGAGAGCGACAGTTGCAATTGGCCAAAGTCACATTAGCTAAAAAGTCCCAAAGCTGCAGCCGCAGCCAATTACAGGGACACCAGCCGCTGCAAAGGGAGCCAAGTGGGGCAAAAAATCAAAGGCAGTGGCAAGCTCTGCAACCGGGAGCACTCAGGGGATGGAGCCCCTGCAGGGGAAAGCCCCCGCTAAACAGGAGCTAAAGAGAAGGAAGGGGGGGGAGGATAACTCAAAAGGTGAACAATAAAGAAAGGAATAATTAAAAGGGAAATAATAATGGAAAGAAATCACCATGACGATCCGTCGAAGGTAAATCTCTCTTGGTCGCACAGAGGACACGCCGTTGCTGTTCCGAATGCACGCACCAAAAGAGGAAGCTCTGGGTCACGTGCATGGGTATATATAGGTCCCTCAATCCGTTTGGACTGCGCCCCATTGGCCAGATTGCACCCAACAATGAGGGACCTACCAATCGGGTGTTGTGGTTGTCCAATCTCGCCCACCCACAACACAGGAGGACGGTCTCCAGGTCTTACTGCAACACGTGCCCTCTTTTAGGAAGGACACGATCTGTAGAGCAACAAAACTAAATTAAAGCTGGTAGTATTGTTTTTTAGATTTCTGTCCACAGTAATTTTGACTACTACTCCAAACACAAATTGCTGGTAAGCCCAGAGGAGCGGGGAGGCAGGGATGAGGAAGGCCATGACATCCTCCCTACAAGAAAAGAATAAACAAAATAAGAAAGGGAGTTATTTTTCCTGTTGTAGTGGATTTTTCTTTTATGAAGCTACAAAGCCTTTATACAAGAAATGATTAAAAGAGGTCTGGGAAGCAAACAACAGAAGACAGGGACACAAAATGCTGTGATTCTGTCTGTAGTTAAACCTGTGCAGTTTATGATGCTCACAGAACCTCTGGCATCAGGAGGCTTCAGGAGGCTCAGCTGATTGTTCTCATTAAAGCATGAAAAGTGTGTTTCATTCACCATTGAAAGTGCAACTTTAAAGGTGAGTGTTGAGAACACAGGCTATGCTTTGACGAATTGTTCCTTGGATCCTATAAGTGAATTGGTCCATAAAAGCAAAACCTTCAGTTATGAGTGGCTAATATTTACATCAGCATCATATTAAAAAACAAACAAACTGATGACTAATGGCTGTCAGTTGAGACAGGAGCCCAAGAAATCTGCTCTCAGGCCATCTCAAAGGTCATTTCTGTATATTTCTATCTCAATCTGTTTTTAATCATCATTTTCTGCTTTGCCAAGCAACTTTTTCATCTGCTGGTCCTTGCCCAAACCTGAAATTTCCCTAACTTGCACTGCCCTTTATAAGGAAAGCCTTTCTGCCTGACTTCGCTAGTGACTACTACCAGGGGCGTAGCCAGGATGAAAATCAGGGGGGGCAAGGGGCGGGGAGCAAGGGGCGGGGCCAAGGGGCGGGGGCGGGGCCACATCGGAGCAGCCCGAAATCAGGCTGCTCCGACTCCCTCCTCCCCCTCCGCGATAGGAAGGGACGAGGGGGAGCCAGGATCAGCCCGAAATCGGGCTGCTCCGACTCCCTCCTCCCCCTCCGCGATCGGAAGGGACGAGGGGGAGCCAGGATCAGCCCGAAATCGGGCTGCTCCGACTCCCTCCTCCCCCTCCACGATCGGAAGGGACGAGGGGGAGCCAGGATCAGCCCGAAATCGGGCTGCTCCGACTCCCTCCTCCCCCTCCGCGATAGGAAGGGACGAGGGGGAGCCAGGATCAGCCCGAAATCGGGCTGCTCTGACTCCCTCCTCCCCCTCCGCGATAGGAAGGGACGAGGGGGAGCCAGGATCAGCCCGAAATCGGGCTGCTCCGACTCCCTCCTCCCCCTCCACGATCGGAAGGGACGAGGGGGAGCCAGGATCAGCCCGAAATCGGGCTGCTCCGATCCCCTCCTCCCCCTCTGCAATCGCTGGGGCAGGTGGAGGGAAAGCCCCAGAGCCGCGCAAAGCGGTTGCCTGGCTTTCCCTCCGCCCGCCCCACAGCCAGCCGGCTAGAAGGGACGTCTCCCTTCTCCCTTGCTGGCTGTGGGGCGGAGGGAGGGAAAGCCAGCCAAACGCTTTGCGCGGCTCTGGTGCTTTCCCGCCGCCCGCCCCACAGCCAGCCAAGGAGAAGGGAGACGGCACCGGGCGGGCAGTGGGGCAGGCTGGCCAGTGGCCCTGCTTCTAGGGGGGGCAATTGCCCCCTCCTGCCCCCCCTGCCTACGCCCATGACTACTACTCTGAAATGCAGTTCTCCCTTCCCTTGGTCTGGTGTCTCCCTCCATTATTTCTTCACCATCCCCTTCAGCATTTTTTTTTAAAGAGATGGAAAATAGACAACTTTGTTAATGGATCACAGAGTAGGAAGCAGTACTAATTGGATAGTATTCTGCCTGCTGAACTGACAGAGTAGGCACCAGCCTATGGGACCCATGCTTTTTAAGGGCCCCACAACAATGGATCACAATTATATTGATTTGATCTTGGGGGAAAAATTACAATCAAGTTTCCTTGGTTCAATGTTACCCCCCCCCCCCAAAAAAAAAACCACAAATATTTTTTACTGTCTCCACAGGGTTTAATCCAGCACTGCTGCTGGGTGACCATTGCCTGGTTAATATTATTGCTTCAGGATGATTGGCTGATGTTTTCTGAATCGATGTAATTTGCTTTGGAAGGTAGTACCTTCAGTTGGTGTAGGGGTGGAGAAACATTTTCTTGGAGGAGAATGGTAGGGGACGCATATCAGTGGTGAGTACACATGCACATGTGCAGTCATTCATGTACAAACCATTTACACACATCACCACAGCCAGCACATTCCGCTCTCACAATCAGCTGGGAAGAACAGTATCCTCTTTATGCACGCACGCATGCACACACACACATTAGCTAAATAAATGAGGGAATCAAAGTATGTCTTTTATTTCTATTTGATAGCAAAAAAACAAAACAAAATGCTAGCTTCAGGTTTAAGACACTACAGTATCTGCAATGACTAGTATATAGACAATACTGGTCATACTGTATACCAAAGTAATAACAGACTAGTTCTGAAATATCATGGATGGATAGGCAAGGAGAAGGTTGAATGCAGCAGTGGATTATCTTCAATAATGGGAAACTGAAGTGAGATATGGCCAAGTATTCCCAAATATTGCTTCTCACTGACACTAACAAGGCAATATATCTAGCTGTGCTTGTTCCATAGAACTGTTTTCTACTAATAATCCACATTCTTGGACCTACACTGGGAACCAGAGAAACTATACAAGTAGTGATGCAAAGTTGTATAATGAATACAAATGGACTATAGTGTAAAATGAACACTACCGTGGAGAAACGTAACTGTGTAATGCTAAAATGGAGATGAGCACCATAGGATTTGCACTCCTGCTGGCTATCAGGTAAATGGCACTTAGAAAATGTATAATAATTTTTAAAGAACTGTTTCTGAAATCATTTGCTAATTTTCACAGCAATTAGTAAAAGGAGACATAGCAATATGCCTGAAAATTATCAGGGAAAACTGAACAAGCAGAAGGCTTGCTAATTTGCTTCTAGATGCAACTGCCAAACTAAAGTAAATATTCCTACCTGGCCAGAATTTTAAGAAATGGAAATGTACTTTCCATTCAGATAAAGCACTTGCTTGAAGTGTGTATAGCAGATAATATTTAATCCAAACGTTTGCCAAACCATCTTATTCAAGGCATTGAAGAATAGCTGTTTTGGTTGATAAGACATCTTCTATGCTACAGAGGGTAGGTTTAACCCACTATATATGTTATGGCTAAAATAGAAGATATGAAGATACAGCAGAGCTCCCTAAATGACTTTTATTATTATTAAAAGCAGCCACATCTATGGAATCAATATCACCATGGTCAAAATGTACTGCTGTCATTGGGCAATCTAGTGAAATACACCATTGCTGTATGTACAAAATATGAAAACACCAGTGCATATAAGTGTACCTTAATCATCTAGGGCAGTGATGGCAAATCTTGGCACTCCAGATGTTTTGGGACTACAACTCCCATCATCCCTGACCACTGGTCCAGTTAGCTAGGGATGATCGGAGTTGTAGTTCCAAAACATCTGGAGTGCCAAGGTTCACCATCACTGACTAACCTGCGACTGGAGAAGAAGTTGCAGTCATTGAGATGAAGATTTCTGGGGTAGCATTTTTTTAAGTGAGCAAAATGCAATAACAGTTCAACAGTGTAGATGGCTTTCACACACAAAAAGAGGAGGCAATAAGCCTATCTTACTAACACAATTTACCTTGGAATAATTTAAGACATGGTTCAGATTGGGAACTTTTCTAAATAGCTCCCCCATCCCAGTGTTGCAATGCTTCCTGTTCTTCCTGCTGCTCCTATCTCTGGGCAGCTTCACCCTTGCTCCCACACCTTCCTTTCCTAGTTAGCTCTTTCCTTCCTTCCCTTTCCCCAAGTGGAGAACCAACCCTGTGAAGAAACCCATTTCAAAAGGGCTTGTTTCTGCATTGCTTCCGGCAGTTGCATATATGAAAAAGGAAAGAAAAAAACAGGATGCTGTTTGCCATCTGTGTTGAACCAAAGGTGAATTGTTCCAGAAGCTCTGCTAGCGCCATCTTGGTATTCAAGATGAGCCCACAATGAATTGGTAGCCATCGTAGCAATGAACTCTCATATGTTTATATTTACTGGCGTTGATATAAGCAAATTGGCTTGCTTTGATGATACCCTATCTAGGGGCCTGTAATACTGGACTCAGAGCCCAGAGAAGGAAACTCTCTGTAATGTTTGGATATTTGCTGCCTGCACCCTCTTGGTCAGGTGGCTGACGTATGTTGCTTCACTTTATAAAGAATGTATGCACTTTTGCCTGAGTGAGGACAGTCCATCGGCTTTTTGCTTGCAGTGTGTGCAAGGAGAACTGGCAAGCTGCTTTGCTGCAAGTCTACACCTTTATAAGCTTTAGAACTGGCTATTCTGATATCTTTAGCATCCTTCTCGGGGGATCCTGCAGCCCCAGACTCCCACGAGCCCTCTACTGGGGATGTGGTTCATAACACCACCCCCACCTGCTGACCAGGATATACACCCCCCCCCCAAAAAAAATTGGACCTCAATGCCTATGGAAGCTTGCAAACAGAACATAAATGCAACACTGATCTCCCTACTTGTGATTCACAGCAAATGGTACATTGCTTCTGACAGTGGTGGTAGAACATATGAAACTAGAGGACCAAGCCAAAAGTGGGTGCTCACAAATTACAGTGGAACATGAGAAATCCAGCTAATATTCCAGCCAATGCCAAGTCCGTTATAATCTTTTTTAAGGATGTCCAGTGGCCGACCTAGGTGAGCTGATCAGTCAAGAGTCTGATAATATTCCACTGACATAGATGTATCGAATTCTGGGGGCTCACCACATGGGCAGCTACACTCATTGCTGATGATTCCTCCTTATTTTAGCCCCTGCAGTTTTAAATAATTGAAACTATCTCTCTTCCACATTACAAAATCTCCTAAAGCGCTTGCAAAACCTAGTATTTTTTTACCCATAATTAGGAATTTGCAATCCATTGCATTGACTAAATAAAACCTACAATACAATAATGATATTCGGGAAATTGCATGGTCTCTTAAGCACAAGTAATATGTTTGCTGTCTTGCATTATCAATACGTAAAACTAGTTATTATGGTGCTGGAGGAGACTCTTGAGAGTCCCATGGACTGCAAGAAGATCAAACCTATCCATTCTGAAGGAAATCAGCCCTGAGTGCTCACTGGAAGGACAGATCGTGAAGCTGAGGCTCCAATACTTTGGCCACCTCATGAGAAGAGAAGACTCCCTGGAAAAGACCCTGATGCTGGGAAAGATTGAGGGCACTAGGAGAAGGGGACGGCAGAGGACAAGATGGTTGGACAGTGTTCTCGAAGCTACGAACATGAGTTTGACCAAACTGCGGGAGGCAGTGGAAGACAGGAGTGCCTGGCGTGCTATGGTCCATGGGGTCACGAAGAGTCGGACACGACTAAACGACTAAACAACAACAACAACAACAAAACTAGTTATCTGTTTCTGAGAGTTCTGTGTTTGCAGGCTTATGTTGGCTGGGCCAGCTGGACAATTTATGTTCTGCAAATTGTAGCAAAGTGTCCTGAGTGTCAGCAGTGGTCTACAATGAATATATTTTACTGTTATTGTGCCCTTTTCATTAAATAATAATCTAGCATTCAGTGTACTGGTGGTTCTGTGGAGGAGAGTAATCTGTTTCTCTCCAGAAATTATGAAAGGAAAAGCTTTTCTGAATATTTTATGAACAATAAAAACAAAGATTTAAAACACAAACTTAATTTAGGCAACATTCTTTAAGAGAATAAATCACACTCATGTCTATGTAATGAAATTCTATCCCTGGGAAAGAAATGGAGCTGAGCTTATCCTGTTAAAATAGCTTCTTAAAAAGCAAGATCTATCAGTCCTCTCTGCCAGGATCAGCTCAGGTTAATCTTTTTTAGAGGGATTTGTTATTTTTGAGACCAAGTGAAAGCATTGTACTCATGTCATAAACTACAGTCCTTTAAGAAATTACGCTACAGAAGAGTTGGAGAGACTTTCCCCAGGGTCTTGGAAGCAAAGAGACAGCCCTGAATATTACCATGTAAGATGTGCTTTTGCTGGCTGGTTAATTCCTGAGAATCAGGGGGTCTTCAATGTCTAAACAACACTACATAAAGTCCAATTAAGCTTGAGGCAGCAACCTAGTTGAGGTGCAAGGTGAAGTGGTTTTTGAACGGGGGTTCTATATCTTGGAATTTTAGAATTACCATTTGTGGGCACTAAACAGTCAAACAGTCCACACAGTGAGGCTCTACTGCATGTGATAGGAAGTGCATCACTTTCAACAACATCAGGGATGATGATGATGATGATCAGGATCTCAGTGGCTGAGGGGTGAGTTCCCTTCCCTGTCCAGCTGTGATCTCTGCAAAAACTTAGTGTGCTGCACTATGGCTGAGGGTGTGAATCACATACAGTATACCTACTACACATATTTAATCTCTGGTGTCTCCTTAGAGGGCTGGCACAACTCTGATAACCTGCAATGCTGCTGGAACAAGGCAATTGCTAGGCATAGGAACTTATTCAGCTTTGCTTAAACATTGCTCAAATATCACTCAGAATCATTTTTTCCCTCGTGACAGGTGCCAATACTTATTTAATTATAGTAAATATTTGCATAAACTTTTGTCATCTGCTAATTAACTGGCAGATGCTTGGTAATTTCTATTGCGTTCAACATTTGAGCAGGCAATATTATTATATCATAATAAATAATCATAAAGTATTATTGAGAAGCAAAATAGCTGTCATCCAGTAAATAACTTAGGAATAATTCTACCATTTTCAGTGGGATGGTTCTAAATTAAGTAAACTAATGAGAGCACCCATGAAATAACATTATTGATATATTACCATGGCTCAATGCTATTATGATCACTGCATTAAGATGCTGTGCTACAGGCTTGTTAAATAGTAAAGCCAAGAAATAATGCATATTACAATTGGTATCTACTAGGGCATATTTTTGAGCAAAACACGTGTGCTCAAGGCATTGCACATTTTTCCAAGAGCAGAATTTAGATGTTTGTCATCCCAAACATGCACAACATTGCTCCAAAGAACCTGGCACTCTCACTCAAATCCCATGAGTTCAGTGACGACCATATGTTCATTCTTGCACAAAGATGTTCTCATTGTACTGGCAATTTCTTAAACATCAGTAATCTTGCAATATTTTCAGTCCTTGTGCCAAATCATCACCTATAGTTGCAGCTACATCATAAACACCATAAATCCTATGATATATGCTATGCATAGATTTGTACATAACACTGTCACAAACATTATTAATCCTGACTAGTAAATGTGATAAAATCTGAATGTACAATAAGGCTTTAAGTTTTTTTAGGCACTACTAAATTTTTGTAAGCATTTTCCACTAATAAATACATTCCTGTATGCATTTCCCTGTAATATATTATTCTTTTGTATGTGTTTTTGGTTGGAGCACTACACTGCAAAATTTAGAGAAATGTGAATTCTGAAGAACGGCTGTGCTTCAGTTTATCTTGCTAGTTAGGAAGGTTTACATTAAACTGCCAATTCTATTCAGAGAGAGAGAGAGAGAGAGAGAGAGAGAGAGAGAGAGAGAGAGAGAGAGAGAATTACTTGTTACCATTCATAGTGATGGTGGTGTTAAAAAGTTCTCCCAGTGAGTTTCTTCCAATATAAATACAAGCCAGGACATACATGAAAATTACACAGAACCATTTTTTTCATTCCCCCGCACTGTCAATCTTTTGCTAACTTAATCAAAGCAGTAAAAGTCCAAATATGTAATGTATTACATACTGCTATTTTGTAGTCAGCACAGCAGTAATATAAGCTGTTGAGAAGGTTTCAAGATGTTAAAAATACAAGCATCCCCTTAAAAGAATGCATAAATTAGACTAAAAAACTGAATCCTCATGCATTGAAGTGGCTGTTAAACTTTTTATTTCGTTATTAATTAAAAGTTCCCAATGTCACTTGTGTATCCATTTTGAGATTAAAGTGCTGTAGTAATTAGAACCTGTCTGTGAACATATAATTTTTAAAGAAATAATATAATCTTTTCTAGCAGGCAACTTTTTCTTCCCTATTAAACTGTCATTGGAAAATGATCTCTAGTTAGAGTTCTCTGCTCTGTTTCATTTGGTGGACAAGCTGCAATTTAAAATATGAGATTTTTGCACAGGATTTCATTCTTCGATAAAGAACGAGACAATGTTATTTTAACCCCCCCCCCCGTAAAATGCTTTCTGTAGTTCTGAAATACCCATTGAGCTTAATCGTATGCAATATTAAACAATATTAAGTTCGTGTAGTCTTCTCTTCTCTTTTCCAGCCATCGGACAATTAGAGTGTGTGCTGGCAGCTGGTGTGTTATTTGTTGTGTCCAAAACTGTGGTTGGTTTAAACTATGTTGTGTCAAAACATGCCAAGATCAAACTGATTTTTGATCCTGACTTGTTTGAAGAAACCATCAGATAATTGTTCCATCAAGCTCGGTAGTTATGATTCTGGCAGGCCACATTCCTTCAAAGCACAGATCTTCCCCAGCCCTGCATTCTCCTCAGCTGTCAATGCCATAGATAAAATCTGAAATTTTTTGGAATGTAATTTTTGAAATGTAAACTATTATGCTCTTGTACCAGTCAGTTATATAAACCATATAGAAACAGAAAGAGCAAGGATACTGATTGGGTATTTGTCAACATTGTCACGAAAAGCATCCATTTCCCCATCAATTTATCATTTTTTTAAAATATGTTTTTAATTAGTTTTCTTACTTAACAAAAACACACGAAAAAATTACAAAAATGAGAAAATAATAACAACAAACATCCATACATCCATAAATGCATACGTTCTTACAAAAGAACTTATGCTACCATGTTCTTAATTCCTAATTCCTTATCTTCCCCAATAGACTTCCATCTTCCTCAAAGTGGGTCTGTCTTATCTGTTTAATAAACTGCTTCTTTAATCATTTTGCCATTTCTTCTGTTATCTGAATACTATACTTATAATCCATATTGTACTTTGCGAAAATTAATCAAAGTATGTCCAGGTTTTAACTTGAGGGCACTGGGTTTTTTTGCTTTAAATCTTAATAAATTTCCCACTTCTTTTTGAACTTTTGGTTTGGCTGTCTCCTAATTGTCTCCATCATTTTTCTCAGTTTGAACTATTCAAATAATTTATCCTGCCATTCTTCTTTTGTTGGTACTCATTCTCCTTTCCAATTTCTGGCAATGACTATTCTTGCTGCTGTTGTAGCATATAAGAGTATTCTCTTTTTTTCATTTGGAATATCTGAATCTAAAATGCCTATGAGGAAGGCTTCTGGTTTCTTTATGAAAGTTTGCTTAAACATTTTTCTTTTTCAATTCCTCATATAAAATATCCCAAAAATTCTTAATTTTTTGGCAAACCCGCCACATATGCCTGTTTTCACCTCCAGCATGTATTAGACCCTGTTTTATACATTTTGGAAAGTTTGCTGGAAGTTATATACCACCATCAATTTATCAAGGAAATTTTGAATTGGGGGCGGTGGCGGTTGGGGGGTCCTGAAAAAAGGCGGCTTGCTTCCACCCAATACACATTCAGGTGATCCATGCCCAATTCAGGTGTTACCCAGGTAGAAGTACTCTATAGATTCTAATCACTGCCCCAATTAGCTCCAGATTCCAAACCATTTTTGTAGTGCAAAATCAGCCCTCTTCTACGAATAGGGATGTCATCAAAGAGCAAACAGATTTGTTTGCCCGACAACATCACTGAGAACAAACAAAACTGCAGCAGATTGAAGCAGCAAGCAACAATAAAAAAGACAAGGGGTTTTTGTGGAGGCCTTCAGGAAACATTTTAGGCAATATGAATAGAGAGGATCAATAAAGCTTCAGGAACATCCAAACACAAAAAAGACAGCTGCGCAGGAGATTATGGAAAAAAAATATTCAACATATTTCAAGGAGGAAACACTAGATCAAGGGAAATAGTTAATTTATAAACTACTCCTATCTTAGTAAAGTGAGAGAGGTAGAGAGGGAGAGAAAAACATTTCTAGTTTTAAGTAAACAAGAAAGATAATCTGATGGCTATTTAACAGCTGTTGCAAATAGCTGTTTGTCATTATTTTGTTTTTGGCTACTTGAAGAGTGTCTCAGAGATGCCTACTTCAATGGTTATTGCTAAACCATTTAGCAGCCCTGAGATGTGCAGAGGAGCCAAATTCCACCTGACACTGGGGGGAGGCTTATTGAGTTGTGTGGCGTCACATGTATGACACACATATGTGACATCACATGTGTCAGGATGCACACCGTGTGGAGGCTGGGCAGGGCCCTCCACCACCATGATCTGGCCCCTCAAGTTTGTGGGATGGGGCTCATTCTCATCCCCACATTCTTCGGAGCCCCGAGCTGTCCTCAGCTCCATAGAGTATCCTACTCAGGCAGACTCATTGAAATGAATGAACATGGATAATTTATCCCCATTAATTTCAATGGGTCAAGTCTGAATATAACTGAATTGGAAGCAGCCCAATTTATTTTGACATTTAAAAGTTGTGCTACCAAGTTGTGTTTCCATTTCTGACCTCAAATATAGTATAAAGGTAGAGGGAGATTGCTGGAGAAAGTAGAGACGTCTGACTCATCTGTATTAATCTGTGCCCCTTACAGGCAAAAATCATATAGGTTTCTCTTTAATCCTTTGGTCATGTTTCCATATAATGTCACATCCATATATTTGCTGATAAATAAACTTGATCATATAATCAGTTATACTCCAATGGAATTTTTTTGATGCAACTCCACATTTATTCTTCTGTATGCTATCCCTACAAAGGATTCATAGCACCTTCAAGGACAAATACATCTGACAAATATTAAATTCATCTTTGTTACTTTCATTCTCTGCTTGGATTTAGGGCAACACAGGACTAAAGTGGCAGGTTCATGGAATGCAGGCATTAATTTATATGTTTGGGAAGGTGGGAAAAGGCAATAGGAACATCAATCTGAAGGTATTGTACCCTGAGGGTGAATGTAGTGAATTGCAGAAAGCTACTTAGAAGTCATTTTATGAGTCTGGGATTAGTCATCCTTGGCAGATTGGTTTAGCATTACATACTCTAGAGGGTGCAATACTTGAGGAGAGAAAATGTATTCTTCCTGATCAACCTTATCAACATGGTTGAAGAGATATCTGGTAAAAAACGAGGCATGAAATAAAACAGCACTTGTTTATTACTTGAGAGTGTATAATTCATGTATTCATTTATAAAATTAAAAAATTAAAAACCCCACCCCTTTTATTTATGGCACAGCTTTAAACATTAGCAGCCAGTTATTTTATGGATTATTGGTTGAATACAACAAAGACATTGCGTGAATGGAATGGTTTGTACCCATGCCATGGAACTCCACCTTTCTCTTATGCTCCCTGCGCTATTCTTAAATCTGCTAAATTCAATGCCAACTTGAATAAAATATTGGGGGATAGGTAAGCCCTTCCATGCACAACTGATCACAGACATGGCGTGCAAACACCATTTGAATGGCAATGCCCATCAATTTGAGAGAGCGGCCCCTCAAAGAGGCTTGACAGCCATATGTCAAGAATGCTTTGATGGTGTTTCCTGCTTGGCAGGGGGTTGGACTGGATGGCCCTTGTGGTCTCTTCCAACTCTATGATTCTATGATTCTATGATTCTAAATATTTTATGGGGAGGAAGGGACCTCAGCCCCTAGGAGTTTGTTCCTATGCTACTAATACATCATCCACTCCTCTCTGGCATATCCATGATTTCTGTTGTTTCTTAAATCTCTTTTGCTCAGTTTCTTCAGTTGCCTTTCTTCTTCCATCACTCTGGAAGGTATCTATTGTCTGGAGTCTTGATTCTTCAACAGCCAGAGCTAGAATCACAGGGCTGGAAGGAGCCTTGTAGGCGACCCTCCTGCTTGATGATGCAGGAAATCCAGAGCTACAGAATCTCTAACATATGGCTTTCCACTCTGTGCTGAAATTTCTCCAGACAAACAAGAAGACGGCTAACCTTCATTGAAGTTTCCTTACTTTCCCCTCTTTCAAAGGACAGTTGGTTTGGATTGTGCTGACCAAAGGTGATATGGACAAACTGAAGAGAAGGTAGACCACTGCCCTCATTTTCTTCACTGTATACAAGCAACTTGTGCCAATGAATCTGAAAGAAGAGTACCACTGGGGGAAAGGGAAATGAAAATTCTTAAAAATTGAAGCTGTCTGGTGAGAGGAACTGAAATTTGAGGATAGCACATGAACCTGCTCAAATTAATTTATGCTTCCCAATACAGTATATTGTTCCCTCCTGTGGTTTGTATACATATCCTATAGTCCCTGTAACTTTGAAATGCTCAGTTCAGGAATGTTTCTGGGTGGGATGAATCTGGACTCACTTTGAATTTCATTGCCCTGAATTGTGGCAATAAACTCAAATAAGAAGGATATGAGTTACCTTCCCTAAGAAAAAGGGGAAGCTCACTATAATTATTTTAAAAAAGATCTCAGAAACCTTAACCTTGTCAACATGATACCACAATAATAATATTGATTTTTAAAATATTTTTTAAAGTAATGTATTATTATTATTATTATTAAAAGGGATTTATTTCCAAAGGAGGGTGCAATCCTATTCCCACATGAGAAAGCAAGTCCTACTGAAATAAATTCATGTGCAATAATAATCAAGATAATCAGAATCACAATTTAAGTCAAGCTAAACAAAACATTTTAATATTATATTGAATATATATATATATATATATATATATATATATATATATATGCACACAGCGACTCTGGACAGCTTTCAACAGATATAGAAACACAATAAAACACTGAACATTAAAAACTTCCCTATATCTTCTCTGAGTAATATTCATAAGAGTTTAACTGGGTCCTGATAATCTGATTGATCAGAAGCCAGGAAATCAAAACTCCAAATTGCTTATATTTTCTTAATCCTTCCTTCTCTTGTAACATTTGAACTAGCCCTTCGGATAGATATATCAATGCTAGTGTGAAACTCAAGAAGAATTTAATAGAATTTGGTAACCTTTCTTATTGCCATGCAATATAACATAAACCAATATTAATTGTTAAGGTAGGAAGTCTACTTAATAATGTAAGGGTTTTGTTGTGAGTGAAGCAGCATTATTATAAGGTGTATTTAGCAGGAAATGTTCATTGTTCCCACTGCCCTGCACTATCACTTAAGTCAACATGCCATCTTCAAGACTTCTCTTTTAATGAGTATTTCCTTAATTCTGCTTCTTCCAGAGCTGCCTATATTTGTAAATAATGCAAAAGGCACTTTCAAAATTCAAATTCCATCACATCACACTTTTGCTTGTGGAATGACTTTGTATGAGATATGCTTTTCTTTAGGCCTGGCTGTGGAAGCATGTCTTAGATTTATCTGCACTACCAGCTGACAAGGTGACATTTTCTTATTCATTCAGCCTGACTTTCAATCTTACTAGAAATGTTGCTTCTCTCGCTCTCTTTTAAAGGGTATGCAAATAATTCAGGTGGCAATGACTAGCTTGTTGCTTTCATTGCCTTCAGACCCAAGAATTCTTGTTTTGAGTGGAACAATTCTTGGAACTCAAGGCTCAATGATGCTCTCTAAATCAATGCAAGCTGCAAACAGTCACTATGCAAACAAGTCATTAATGACAGGATTTCAATAAGAACTTCAGATGTTTTAAGCCTTTAATCCATTCATTGGTGTGTTGCACAGCTAGAAAGTTGTTTTGAAGTGGTATGCTAAAATAGCTGTTACTTACTTTCAGCGAATCAATAATACCACCAGTAACGTAGGTGCAATATGCAAAACTTCTGTTTACTTTCAGCATCTGTGAACAATAAATAATAAACGAAACAGTCTAAAGAAACACATAATGCAGATCAGTCAATTGAGTAAAGGGATTAAATGAGAAACAGATGCTTTCAGATTTCAAAATGTTGTCAGGATGACACCGATATAGTACAAGGATGCTGTAGGGACAGCTGTTATATGCGCCAGGTGCCAGGTGCAAATGCAATGTACCTTTTTGAAAGTGATTCACGTGGGCTATAAATCCTTTGTTAATATGCTTCTTGTAGACATCAAAAGACATTGAGCAATTATTAGATTTTTTTTATTTTTTAAAAATGGTAGCTCTGTGCTTCCTGTCAGTATCTGATTTAATGCATATTATACAATGAAGGAGATATTTGCAGCAAATTGTTGTGTTCATCTGCATACACACACACACACACACACTATTCCTAGCAAGACTGTTTTTAAAGCAAGTAATGAGTGATGTATATCATCCTATGAATTCTGCTATTGCGGGGTACTAGACTGGGATATGCTGAATCTATGGCTCATGATCTAACATCACCACCCTATTATCAGTCATAGACTGATAGACTTGGAAGGGCTCTCAAGGATCATCTAGTCCAACCCTGTGCAATGCAGAAATATGAAGTTGCCCCCATATGGGAATTAATCCTGCAGCCTTGGCACTATCAGCACCATGCTCTAACCAAATGAGCTATCCCATTAAAAAAATAAGATAAAATCTGCCAGGTGAGTTAGACTAGTGATCCTTCTTGGCAGTGGCATAGCGTGTGTTGGCAGCACCTGGGGCAAGGCAAGGGTTGTGCCCCTTTTCCTCCTTGTGGGTGTTGTGCGGGAGGCAACAGGTGGACTTCACTGTGCCCCTCCGGCACCCACTCCTTGTGGAGGTTGCCTGCCAATCACCTTAGTCTCCCTCTCAGCTCTGCGACCTCCTGGCAGGAGCAGGAGCTGGCACCCCTCGGCAGGCTTGTCAGCGCCCCAGAAGTGCCAGAGCCACTGGCGGGCAGTAAAGAGCAGACCAAGGTGCCAAGCACAGCCCTTCCATCCATCTTTGCCACATGGGTGGTGGGAGAAGCTGGTGCAAAGCCGTGGCAACCTGACAACACTTTGCACCAGTTTCTCCTGGAGAGAGAAGCCAGCATACAGTCCCACTTATGAGCAGGAGGGGAAATCTCCATGCCCCCCCACCAGGCAGTGTGATGGGGCATTGCATTGGCTTCCACTGAAGGGAGGAACCAATGCAAAGCTCCACTGGCAGGTGGAATGGAGGATCCAGAAAGCATCTCACCCCCCCACTCAGGAGGGAAGCTCCATACAGGTGTGGCAGTGGGGCGTTTCACCTCAGGTTCCAAAATGCCTCAGGCCACCCGCAGCAGAACATCACACCTACACAACAAGATCTTGCATCCCCCACATCCTGTGAGATCCTGAGCGGGCAGGGGAGTGCGTCTCAGCATTCTTCAGGATCCTGGGAGGGAGGAGAGGGTTCAAACCATTTTGCCCCGCTGAGCAACACACTGCAGCAATCTAATGGAAAACTGTTTGCAGTGCATCACCCACATGCTACAGGATTGTTGGAGGAGGCAGTAAGATTCTGCACCCTGTAGGATTGGTGGGGTGGGGAGTGACGTAAAGGGTGGCTGAGTCAGGTTGCTTGTTCACTTTGGGGCTGACTGCCTTTTCTGTGAACATGAAACTAGCACTAGTTTGACAGCAACAGTGAATCTGAGAGACAGGCATAAGGTACTTGAGCGAGACCTGTGGAAATCATGGGAGAATTAAAGTGCAAAACTCCCATGTTTTTCTAGGTTAAAGGAGCTGCACACAGACTATTTCCGGAATCATAAAATGCAGAAATGAGTGCTAAACATGCACTATCTTCCATTAATTTTCTGGAAGTGGCTTTCATGTCATGTGAAAGATCAAATATAATGTACAAATTTACAGCACAGGCAATGTGAGGCAGACAGAATAAACTGTTGTTTGAATGCAGCCTTTCAGACAATAACTGGTTGAAAAAGCCTACCCTAACTAGAATGGACAACAAACAATAACCCCTTTGTCACCTGGAGGAAAACTATATATTTCAAACTCTCCTCAGAAGATGAACTATAAAGTTCTTTCTTCTTTCAGCAAAAATCTTGGCTAAAAATATAAACGAGAAACTAGTTCACAAGAGCACCGAGGGAACAGAAAGCATACAGATCAGTTTTGCACTGCAATTTCATGTGGTGAAATCTGAGGCAGTATCCCAGCATACAGTCCTTTTCTGATATCAAAAATTTAGAACAATATGGTGGTGTACCAATCTAAAAACCATGGTTTTATAATGCAACAGGTATAACTGCAGTATAAATCAGAAGTGCTAATATTCATTAAAAAACTAACACAATTAACCCCATGTTTGAATGCAATCCAAGTTGACCCAGCTTGTGCAGCAGGGAGGCACCAATCCTCCAGTGACTGGTGACAGGAGCTGCAATACCTATTGACCAGTACCATTACAGAGCCATTACAAGCACTCTAACCATTTACAAATAGCAGCAATAGAAGATCTACAGTGTGCAGACTCGCTGGTGTCTTGGTGAAGTCTACCTGAAACTTGTTAGGGTTTCTGAACTGATGCTGAAGAATGAAGTGCAAGCACGGCTATTTGAGGGTGGCACTCTCCAGGAAATGGCTAGTGGTCCATGAAATGCAGAATTATGGCACACATTGAGGACAGTTATATGGCACAAAAGCATTTAATATAGATGCCACTAGTGTCCTTTTCAGTAGCCTTTACACTGGTCTGCGACTGGAATCACAAAATGGAATAGAGGCATCTGTAGAAAAGTCTAGTATACACGTACACCCCAAAACATCAACTGCAGACATTTCACACTCTCAAATGATTGCATGAATAAACCATTGTGTTTCATTGCCCCTCCGCAGCATATTAATTGGGTGAATCTTAGTCCAGTTAAGTGTATTGATCTCATTTTCACATTTCCATGTTTCATATGGTTGCTAAGGAGATGCCCTTTCCATTTTCAAGAGGTCTTGATTGTTTACCACCCCAGAAATGCAGGAACCCCCATTCATTTTTTTTAATCAGCACAAATGTTGCCTTCCGAGTGTGTTTCCATGCTAGTGTTACCCTTGCAGATCATTATGCCACATCACAACAAACAAACCTTGAAAATCCTTCAGCCCACCATTTGTAACAGTCTGCTTATATTATTTACAATAAAGAGGGGAAAGGAAAATAGGAAAAAGCAGATTTGCATGCTCCTATACAATTAACCGAAATTGCTAGCAGAAGACCCTTCTCTTTTTATTTAGTAAATACAGAGAAAGAACAGAGAAAAAGACAATAAAAGTTGAGAATAATCAAAGGAGAACTATTATGCTTGACCAGGGTGAAAAACCTTATTGAATAAATTAATAAGTCTAGTTTATATAATTAAATGACTAAATAATAGTATGGGACATTGATAAGTACATTTTCTGAAGTTCAGAAAGAAGTCGGATGTGTGTTAAAAGGCAGTAGTGAATCAATAGCACTAGAACAAGGATCATCTTTGTAAAAGGACTCTGTGAAAGGATTATGAGACAGGAGATGCTTTCCCTTCTCCCTTACCCACTAAGAGAGGCAAAATTCCATCAGTCCAGGCTTCTGGGAGAATGAATGAAACAAGGCAGAGGATAAGTGACAGGGATAAACTCAAAAGTGCATAAGATCATGGTACACAGCACACTTACTGCAAAATCATAGCCATAACAATTGTCATATGTGCACTTGCAGAAAGATGCTCGTTCAGAGCCAGAGCGTGAAGCTAGAGATTAGACAGCCATAACAATTCAATAATTTCTAATCTTGTTTTAATAGGAGATTATAATTGCCATTCCTTCTGTTTAACAAGCTTGCTCTTTTGTAAATTCCTCTAAGGCCCAATTACACTTACTAGTAGAAGCATGCGAGAGTTGCTTCCTTGCATTTTCCTCCCACTGAAATGGTAAAAGAAGTTCAGTATGGGATTGTTACAGCCACAAGTCCTGCATCTTTATGGCATGGATATTCCAATGGCATGTGACCATTTGGTGTATGACTGCAGGATGCCTTCCTTCCAAGGGTTAGATATTGTAGCATCTGAAGCTGATGAATAAGACCAGATGGTGTGGCACCAATCATGATACTGCAAGTAAGTAGAGTCATACTCAAATACTAGTCCAGCCGTAAACGTACTCCATGATCCCAAACAAGACACTTTCTCAACCTCAATTTCTCATCAGTACAGTGGTACAATGGTCACTCATGGTGTAGGTATCTCCATAGTGGGTTGGATTCCAAACAGCCTTTCTGCAAATGCATTATTTCCTAGTTAGGAGTGTCAAGTGAGGAGGGGAGACATTATGGGAACACCATCCCAACAGGGGAATTTCTGTCTTGTAGCAAGGCAGGGTGGTAACAGAGCAAGGACTGTATCCCCAAACCATCCTAATTTCACAACCCTCCCCCACTGCCCTGGTATATGACAAGGATGCTCTTACTAGGAGGCCAGCTCTACTGTTCCACCCCTCCCTACCAGCCACTCATGGTCTCAGTCCTAGCTCACTGCCAACTAGGGAAAGGAGAGGAATTCAATTCAGTTTGCATTTAAAGGCAACTCTGCTTAATTTGCACTATGAAAACTGAAACACAGGCATCCCTTGAAATTAGCACTTCTCTGAATTTTGCCATGCAGTTCTCCAGTCCAGCAACATATACAAAAATACTTATATTAGTATAGAATGTGTAATATGGCTGTACAGTATGGCTGAAAATAACATACCGATATACATAATATTCTTAATATCTTTTATGAAATTTGCTTGTCAGGGTCTGTGTTCACTAAAGTTCTCAGGGTATTCTAACTTCTCATGAGGCTAGTCACTTGGGTCACCATACATGGGTGTATATGGGTATCATTTGAAAGAGAGAGAAAACCAAGCTACTTTGGTTTATGGGAGGGACAGGTATGCTTGAAGATATCTCTGTTTTCCCCAAGAAAGTATTTGGATCCCCAAAAATAACTGCCCCTTGGGGTTAGTGGGATCCTAAAAGGATGTGGTGACAGCATACTTGATATCCTCTCGTATGACTGGGCTGTCCAGTTATAGAGCAAAGCAATAAAAATATTCTTGATCCCTCCCTTCCATTTCACTTACCAATCTTCCAGCCCCCCCCCACTTTTCCAGGAATAGCAGCAAAAAAATTCATTGTGTCCCTTGAGTTGATTTAATAGCAATGAACGGTTTTCAAATCCAGACCAACAGACCTCAAAACGGGGGGGGGGGGGGAATCAATATGAAATCTAGGAAAGCCGTATGTTTCCTGCTTAGCTATTTTCTTTGAAGGTTTTCTTGTCTACTGTGAAACCCTACAATTAACATTTTAGGGATTTCTTTTATCAAGCTTTCAGCTGTGGTAGTTGAAATAATGTAACATTTCTCTAACTGCTTTTTTGCTGTCATCATATTGTGTTAGCAATTTGCTTTAATGATTTTGAATTATACCTTGCCGTACTACACCTGGATCAGAATGGCATAGACATTGAAATATTCAGGATTTTTGCAAGGTTGTGAAAATCATTAATTAGTAGTCAGTGTTAACTAACGGAAGAAGTGATTTTCTTTTTGTGATGCCATTGCTTTTAATTTTTGCATAAGACAGGCTGCTAAAACACACATTCCCACTGCATTTCAGAAAGCTGTACTTCTGAATATTTGCACCAGTTTGGAATAAAATTATGAGACTTGACATTGCCCTATAACCCAATATACAGCGTCACAGTTTTAATGTGGCTCCTGTTCCCCACACTGTCAAGCACATCAGGGCAAACTACACAACAAATGCCATGCCTAGTTTGGCCCTCAGACTCTTATATCAGGTATCCCCAAACTTCAGCCCTCCAGATGTTTTGGACTACAATTCCCATCTTCCCCGACCACTGGTCCTGTTAGCTAGGGATCATGGGATCTGTAGGCCAAAACATCTGGAGGGCCGCAGTTTGGGGATGCCTGTCTTATATGCACAATGGGGTTGATACTGACATATTTCACAGAAAAATGTGGTGCAAGCAACCTCTCAGTGAAAATGCTGGTAGGCTTTTCCTTCTTGTCGTTTTATTTACTTTGTTTGTATGCATGATCTGCTTGGTTCTAGTGTCATTCTCTTTGCTATGTCACCTTAAGACAGGCTTCTTTAATCATAGTTAGTTAATTGGGTGGAATCCAGATTTGGTAGGATATTCCTCCTACCACTAGGGATGGGTGAATCTATCAATTTTGGTTTTCCTCCCTTTCTCACTTTTCTGTTTTTGTTTTTAAAACAAAATTCACCAACATTTAGTGTGTCTTTCTTCTATTATAAACGCTTATATGCAATTTTCCTAATATACACATTTTTTTTGCAAAACAATTTTTCATAAAGGAATGTATTTTTGTATGTTATTTTCACAAATATATGCACTATTATGCACATGTTAATGCATTTCTATCCGCATCACTTGGCTGGAGAAGTGCATTGCAAAATTCAGAGGATTTCAAAGGATGACTAATTGCATACTGTTTCACAAAGTGTGAATTAGGCAGATTTCACTTTAATATAAACTAAACTGAATTTCTGCCCCATCCTTACCCAGCACCCGTTCCATTCACCTCACACCTAGCACACACAATAGTTACGTAAATGGGTGAAGTATGTAGACAAGCCCTGTCCCTGATAATCATCAGTTTCTCTCAATATTAGCATTCATATCTAAGATGGGAAGCATTTGTACATGCACCCTTTCCTCCAGAAGTTTCTACCAGAGGAAGTTAGCCTTTTTGATAACAGTAAGATATACCTTTTTGCAGACAAGTTTCGGCAGAAAATTAGGTAAGGAAATATTGTGCCCTATTCTGAGTTCTAGCTAGGTATTCATCTAAATTAAATAATTGATTCTCAGTCACACTAAGATTTACAGCAGCACAGGAGCATAAGTTTAATTCTTTTCAAATGAACCTAAAAGTTTGTTGTGTTAATTTTCTCTGACAACTGCCTGAGTGCAATGGACTTGGCTTGGTTTCACAATTAATAGCAAATGCAATCGTCTCAGGTTGTTCTTTAGAAGGTGATGCTGTCACTATGAAGTAGCTGGTGGTATTCTTTCCCCTTCCTAACTTTAATACTTAAACCTCTTAGATGCATGGAGACTGCTGGAAATTAATTAACTGGATAAAATTGGAACTTTGCTCTCTCTCTTTTGACTCTAATTAACTATTTTCTCGGGTCTTACAGATTTAACTTAAGCATCCTAACAGCCTTAGCTAGCCATCTTGATTTCATTTGTCTTGTTCAACATTCCTGTCTATCTATGTGTTTACATAGAACTGGTTGCACTCTCCCATTTTAATTTTGCTCATGCCAGCTGGGCTGCTTGGTAGAAGAAATGTAAAGAACTTTCACTTGCCCTGGGTTATATTGTAAACATTTGATGGCTGGAGATTTCACTCATGGATTTAATCTAATTAGCATCCGAGTACTCCAATAGCTGATGCTTGAGAGGATCCATGTGACATTTCAGTGCCAAGTGAGAATGTAGAGCCGGCCAGCTCCACTCTTGGGATATTAAGCATGAGCATCTTTCTCAAACACCTGCCACATTTCAGTTACAATTAGGACATGATCCAGCATGGCTCTTAAGTGCTTGCATTGCTAAAGTTACTTCAATCATCCCCTTGACCTAAGGGATCATGTCACGTGTGGGCTTTTGTGAGATTTTAAAAATATCCACTATGAAGTGAGAGTTGCCCATTTGAGTCGTGTGGTAAGTGCCTAGATGGAAAACAATTCTTCTCCCCAGTCTGTGCATAAGTAGGCTAAATGATCTCCCACTGTTCTGTGTGATTGCTGTGGTCAAAACATATTTTCTTCTTATGAATTAAAATCAAGGCCACAAGGTCCAGAACAGGGGGAAAGGAGGACACTGCAATCGGGTCAGCTCAACATGCTTTTTCAGCTGAGAATGGGATGCACACTGCTAGAATGAAGCAAATATTTAATCCTTAATCCTGTGTAAGGGAACAAAGGCTCTCAGCTTTTCCTGGAAGCCTGGAAACATCCCTGAAAGCCTTTCAAGCATTGCAGGGATCAGAAACAGTACTGGCTAGATAAAAAGCATCTCACTGAAGAGATCCCTTTTTTGCAATGGTATGAAGGACTATGGATATTTGGGCATTATTACTATCGTTAGCGTTTACATACCACTTTTTATCCAAGTAAACTCAAAACAGTTTACATTAAAATAAATAAAACATATTGCATATGTAAACCATAATATATCCACAATATATCCCTGGAGACTTGATCATTTGGCCCATTAGTCCAAAAATATAATAATGCCTTGACCTGCTCTTCTTCCGGAAAATCAGCTGTCTCAGATTTCTATGTATTACCTTGAGAGAACAATCCAGTAGTTTCAGACTTCCCTGGGTAAGCAGCAGTGTCTATTGCTCATTGGGAGTGGTAGGGCAGAAGCCAGGGAGATCAACAGTAGATGAAGCCAGAGCCAATGACAGGCAGAAGACCAGACTGGTTGTAAGAAGGCAGGCAGGTAGTGCTGCACTCAGAATGGTGGGCAGTGTCTAATTCACCCCGATGGGCTAGCCTGCACTGTTAAGTTCATCTACACTCTGGATGACAGCTGCTATTTATGACTTCTGGAGAACAATTATCTGGAAACTGGGTTTTCTGCTGCTTATAACTGTGAATTACCCAATGCGTTTGGTTTTGACTAGAGCACCTGCTGCTCTGTTTCTCTTTCTCTTTCCATCCAACCTACACAAGGCATTTAAAAGTTAACTTTAGTGATTAAAAACCAGGGACGGGGGTGGCTGGGCAGGCACACAGAAAATTCCCCTTGGATCTCTGACTTATAATTGTTCCCTTTCAGTCAATTTAAACTGGTGGTTCCCAAGTGAAAACAAATAAGAGTGATGAAGTCAGTAATCTATTTTGCAAACAACTAGACAAACTCCTTGTAGAAGGGAACGGTGACTCAGCAGCATGAGAGGATGAAAAATAGGAGTCAGTCACTATGTATCAAGAGGTTTCCAACATTTTTTGGCACAGCTTTCATGGTTGCCATGTTCATATTGATACACTTTAAACAACAGACTAAATTTCAAACTGAAAAATTTGTAATAATAACCTAATGGTCTATGAAAATTGTGTCCATTTCATCCCAGCTACGATGAGTTGAAAAGATCAGGTTGCATTTTAGTAATAACCTTCAGTTGGGCAGACCAAGACAACCCCCACCCAAAAAAGCTGTGCTAAGGGGGGCTTGATGGGACAAAGGAGAACCACTAACCCAAACTGCCTGTTTCTGATGAACTCTGCCATTGGAAGAGTTCCACCATTGGCAGGTAGGTGCCATTGGTGTAAACAGTATGGTAGTGGGACCCATAATGTCGCAAGCTCATGGAGGGAGGGGAAATGAGGCCATGTACATTTCACTCCAGGAAGCTGCTCCCAGAGAGTGGAACTATATGGTATGGGAGAAGGAGCTGTTAGCCATCATGGATGCTCTCAGGGTATGGGAACACCTCTTAGAAATGATCCAACACACAGTATAGGTGTAACACAGATCATCAGAACCTTGAGTACTGGCAGACGACCAGGGACCTCAAGTGCAGTACTTGACTTTTGCAGGTGGCTGTTAGAAATATTAAATAACCAATACTCTTTTGTTTGAAATTTTTGATCACATTTTTAAAAAATTAATCACTTTTTACAAAATTTCAATTTTGTATCTTAAATCCAAAATTTAAAGCAATCCACCATGTGATGTATCATTTAAAGCCCTAGAAGTTCTGAAGAGATTGATTTTTTTTTATTGTGATGTATTACAATCCTGGGCCGAGCATTCAAGGTTTTTGTGTAGGCCAAAATGGCCATAAAAAAAAATCAAACCCTCATAACTCACAAACGAGATGAGATTTATTTATTTTTTTAAAAAATAGATTTAAACTTAGGTTTGATCATTCAACAAGTGTATAAAATATTAAGAAAATTGGATGACATCAGATCAAAACGTTGGCTCACTTGTTATGGAATAACCCATCAGTGATGAGTTATAGGGGGGAGGGGAGAAGGATTGTGATAGGCTGGGATTAACAGTACATTGAACAAATAAACAAAACAGGTTGGGATAGAGTGATGACAGGATCAGCAGCAACAGCTCACTAGGAGGTTCTCTGAAGATTCCTTGGGATCTAAGTAGAGCAACTGACACCATTCAAAATGTAAGCCATTTGGTAGTCACTCATCTCAAACTACTGCTATTAACATCTCTCAGTTTGATAAAGAGGAACCTTGTTGAAAAACTGGTATTGTACAAACAGACTGTTTGAAGCAGCTATGAACGGGGGGGGGGGGGAGAGGAAATAATCCCAAAAGGGTATATTTTTAAAGCACTGAGTTGACCAGACATCCCACTGCAAAAGGTAAATAGAAATTTTGTTCTTTCTGTTCTTTCATGATTGAAACCACCAGCGCATTTCCCGTCCTCTGCAAGCAAAAGATTAGATACCCAACCTAGCTTTTGGAGGATTACTTTGAAAAGTGAATTACCTTTGCTAGTATCAACTGCCCAGAAAAAACAATCCCATTATTGTCAAGTCACCCTCTCCATTATTGTCCTTATAAGTTATTTTTGATGGGGGGAAAACCACTAACATACAATCCAAAAGCACTATGTTAGAACTGCCAGGGGAAAAAAACATTGTTTTTAAAGTCTCCATTAGTAATATTCTAAGAACAATTTCAAATTTAGTCAGATATGAGTGGTGGGGAGAGATAACAATGATTCAGATAGAATATGTATTCATATAGACAAAGAGATAATATTTTAGTTCCAGCCAAGGAAAATCAAAAGTGTTCACTGCTTTCCTATAATTATCCATGGCCTTTGGCTAGCGCAATAAAAGTGTATGCATATAATTATCTGGATATCATAGTAATCATAAGCAAAATAGACAGCAATGGGTGTCAAGAGCATAAGCTGTTCTTATATACAAAAGGTGGGAGATGATTGATTGATAGATAGATAGATAGATGATAGCTAGACAGATGGTTATGATATAGAAGACCCTATATGGCTTGGGTCTAGGCCAGGCATCCCCAAACTGCGGCCCTCCAGATGTTTTTGCCTACAACTCCCATGATCCTTAGCTAACAGGACCAGTGGTCAGGGAAGATGGGAATTGTAGTCCAAAACATCTGGAGGGCCAAGGTTTGGGGATGCCTGGTCTAGGCTGTCTCAAAGACTGTATCTCCCTATATGAGCCTGCTTCGGTTTGGGGTAGGCCTTTTACTCAGTCCCACCATCTTCTCAAGCATGTTTGATAAGGACATGAGAGAGGACACTTTTGGTGAATGCCCAGATTGTGGAACTCCCTTCCATGGGAGGGTAGGCTGAAGAGTTCTATTTGTTCTGAAAGCCTTTGGCCACTGTGTGTCAGGGTTTACTGAGGGTGGTGGTTTTGCTTTTCGTTTGTCTATGTGTGCTTTAAACTGTTTTCAGTGGTGTTTTTAATAGGGTTATTCATTTAATTTTTGATTGCATTTTTAGCTGCATCTACTTTAATTTATGTTGTGAGGCATACTGGGTCCTGTACTGGGAGAGAGACGGGATTTAAATTAATAAGTCAGAGAAAAAGAGAGAGAAGAAATAGTAGTAGGGGCGCTGAACTTTGTGAGCTCTCCTCCTCCTTAAACTCTCGTGAATGAAGCCATGAACCTTCCATCATGCATCCATTGTCCCCCAGGGCTGGATAGAATGAAATAAACACCTTACTTTGGAAAAGAAGGAAGGGAGCCTGTCATGAAGTGGAGGACACCCATAGATCCATGATGTGTCATCTTTGTTTTCTGCTGGTGACTCAGTTGACTGAAAGTCTAAAATCCCTGGCTGGAAAAGACATGCCAGCTTCTTCCAAGGAAGAGACTGTGTATAAGAGCACCCATTGGCATCTATTTTAATCTCCCCCCTCTCTCTGTCTGTCTGTATTGCATGAGTCTCAGACACCCAAGCTCTATTCTCATGTTTCTCATATATCAAGTTTAATGGGCATACTGTTACCTGAGCCCCCCTGGATGGTGTATGCTAAAATTAACTAAACAATAAAGAAACTGGATATATATTGTTAATATTTAAGATACAATAATGTTCACCTCCCCCACGAGAGGTCTGGAGGTGGCAACACGAGAACAGACCTTTTCTGTGGTGGTTCCCCTTTGTGGAATGCACTCCCCAATGAGGCTCACCTGGCACCTTAATTACATATATTTAGGTGCCAGACACAAATGTTCCTCTTCAACCAGGCATTTGGCTGATAGACATTCAGCAATGTGTATGGAAGGGGGTGGCTGCATTTTGTGTTTTCATTTTGCAGTTTTATGTTGTGAATCACCCGGTGATCTTCATATGAAGGGTGGTATAATATTACTGCTGCTGCTACTAATAATAATAATAACAATCCATATAGACAATGAGCATACAACATGGCACCTTCCAGATGTTTCTGTACTACGTTTCATCTGAGAGCCAGTGTGGTTAAGAGCGGTAGACTCGTAATCTGGGGAACCGGGTTTGTGTCTCCGCTCCTCCACATGCAGCTGCTGGGTGACCTTGGGCTAGTCACACTGCTCTGAAGTCTTTCAGCCCCACTCACCTCACAGAGTGTTTATTGTGGGGGAGGAAGGGAAAAGGAGAATGTTAGCCACTTTGAGACTCCTTCAGGTAGTGATAAAGTGGGATATCAAATCCAAGCTCTTCTTCTTCATCATCATCAGCCCCAGCCAACCTGGCCAACGGTCAGAGATAATGAGAGTTGTGGTATCATTCCAAATTTACTAATTCACCAAAGTGAATTTCAGGCAGCCAGAGGAATTCCAAGAGCCAGAATTGTGGACTATAGCTAAGGCTACTGTCTTAAATGAATTTACTAGAAAGCAGGTTGTCTCTTAAAGCCTAAAGGAACTTGCTCCTAAGTACACAAGTTGCTTGAATTTCAATGCTGTTACAGCTTTGCATCTACTCCAGTTGATATAATCAGATTAAATAATTATAGTGTTGCACTGTAGATTTCTTTTTTTTAAGAAAAATGGCTGAAATAAATCTTGAAAATATTGGCTTTAAAGGGCAAGTTGTATTTTCTTCCCAAGTGGTATATTTAGTGAGGCTTAGCATAGCTTGGATTTGGGAAAGATAAATCCTTGAAGTGTTAAACTGTATAATGAAGGGCAAACCTCAACCTCGGCAATCTAAAGGAAATTCCTGGAGACAGTGCCTTGACTTAATTAGCCTTTCTGCATCCTTACACTGTTAGCATTATGGATGAAGGAATACAGTGATGGGCAAACTTGTTGTTATTCACTCTGTTCACTGCAGCCTCCCTTTTGTTTAGACCAAAGACCTTCACACCCACATGTGCAGCTAATCTTACTTGAGCGCTGTTTATCAGCATTCTGCCTGCCATCTCATTGCAACCAGAAAGCTTATTTCTCCACCCAAATTCAAGAGTCTGTTAATGTCATTCACTTTTTAAAATCCACAGCTGTTCCCATGTCAGCTCAGGTTAGCTCCTAGGAGTGAATGATGAACACCTACCACTGTAGAAAGTAACCATGCAGAAAGTAACCATTATCCAAAACCAGTTATGGGTGGATGTGGGTAGGGAGGGGGAGAGCAGAATTAACTGGCATACCAATTACTATTTATCACAAATACCATGCAATGTGTTCGGTATAAGAGGTGAGTACTGAACAGCGCTATCATTATGCATGGCTCATTACAAGATTAAATAAAACACAAAGCTTCTAGTCTGAAATGACCAAACCTACTTTGATCTATTTTGCACCCGGATCATTGCAATGCTAGGGAGAATGCCTTTCAGCTTTGTTTTCTTACCTGACATTCACTGAGTGGATAGATTAGCAAACTGTTGCAAACCCCTGGCCTATAAAGCTGCAATGAAGTAGAAGGCATGAAAAGTGGCAGCAAGGACCACCTTTCTCCATATGCAACTGCCTGGGCCCAGAGATCATCACATGATGCCCTTCTCTGCTGGTCACCTTTGAAAGAAGTCTGGAGGGTTGCAACAAGAGAATAGATGTGAAATTGGTGAAGTTTCTCAAAAGCCACAAAGTGTGAGGCTGCTGACACAGAGTGGGGGTCTCTTTGTGTTAGAATCAGGGGAGTGTGAGAGTGTGCTGCCCCAGGTGAGAGAAGGGATGGAAACTGTTGCAAAGATCACTTGGTTGTTCAGTCAGTTGAATGCCCTGCTTTCTTTTTCCAGGGATTTGGTTATATTGGAAATTCTAGCTGTTGTCCTCATTATCATTATCCTTTCTTTGCTTTGTGATGAAGTTGTTAATGTGCTTGTTGATTATTGGACCTGTTTTTTATGGACTTCATAATTTTTGTAAATTATCACATTACATCTCCTCTATAGGGCAAATTGCCCCATGTGGCTCTCCACATTACTCCTGTGGGTGACTATCTCTCCTCTTTGTGCAGGGGAGGAGGGTGTGGCAAATGTGTCCCTTCCCTGTCTTCCTGATACAGGGAAGGAACTGAATTCTTCTGCTATGTTTGCCATTTCAATGAAGCTACCTAAGCTACATGATGAAATATGATCCAAAAGAACTTTGATTGCATTTCACTGAATGAAAACACAACTGAGATAATAACACTTATTAATTGCAGATGTTTAATAAAGTAGATTAAAAACAACAGCTTGGATATTACTGGAAAACAGACATGAAAAATAAATTAATCATTCTTATTAGTTTTATCAAACACAGAAAGGCCTGTTCAAGCATTTAATTGACTTTTTAAGGAGACATCTTTAAGCAAATTCATTAGGTGACAGTTAATTACGATGCACACTAATTAGCACTTAGCTATAATGACTCCATTTATTTATCAGGAGTATTTTGGACATAGTTTATTGCAAGCATACATTCAAGGATGTCTTATAAATAAGTCTTATATGTCTGTAGATGGAGGCAGAAAGCTGAGTCCATATATGCAGGATACGCATGTATGTTTGTTGGGTTTTCTGTAGAGACCCATCAGAA
Organism: Zootoca vivipara; assembly: GCF_965207765.1. Lineage (NCBI taxonomy): Eukaryota > Metazoa > Chordata > Lepidosauria > Squamata > Lacertidae > Zootoca > Zootoca vivipara. Next base: position 43,565,884 of record NC_142583.1, on the reverse strand, counting down.
ATCATGGTTAAGATAACAAGCTACTTTTGTTCATGAAAGAACAAAGAACAAAAAATGGGTTGGCAATTCAATTTGAGCAATGTTGAGAGTGTGGCTGTATCGAAAACTATTATGGAAAAAAGGCTTTCCTTATGAATACTATTCAACTCTCTTGCTTGGGACAGCTGTGGAACTGCAGCTATAAGCTGAAATTCTCAACATCTCATGTTCCTGAATAATGAAATTTATAGGTGTGCTATGGTTTCATGACTGAAATTTATTATTATCATTACAAAACACCAACTATAATTAAACCTAAGGTGAAACATCAAAACAGACTTCAGCATATGTCAGAGGACAGTATCACACATCCCTTTTATTGTCTTGTACAAAACTCATTTTCAATCAAGTCACTTTCATAGAGAAAACTCACATCAGCGCAAGGCAACATGGCCATGGCTAGGGGTTATGTGGTTATAGTCCAGCAATGTCTAGGGGGCCACAGGTTCTCTAGCCCTGATTTATATGAAGATTTGTCTTTTTTCTTTATTCCAAATTATGAGATCCAGTTCAAACTAGCAATCAAGTCACTGAGATCAAAGTATTGTGGAGTGATTATTGAATTTTTTGAATGCTTATAGCTCTTTGGCTTCCTGCCACAATAAAACCACTGAGATGTGCAATAATCACACAGGAACTGCCATGTCCTTCATATTTTATTGGTTAAAAATCTCTTGTTGCTATTACTTGGTCCCAATTAACCATGGCAGGTGGATGGCTAATAAAATATATTTTTTAATGTTTAATAACTATTCAGTTTTTAACATTTTGGGAGAAATAGTCTCTGCCGAAATTATTGTCTGAATTGATACTGGAGAGCAATACTTGTCATTGATTTCAGGAGACTGGAATAAGATGGGAAATAAATCTGGAGCAGACAACATAAGACATGAAAGCAGATAAATGGTAGAAGAGCACTTTTGGATGATGATTTACATCAGAAATTGCTTTGTTTCCCTGCAGTTATTCTTTGGGCTATAGCTGATCCTCTTGCCCAGTGATCTTTGTATTATCATATATCAGTTGTCCAATGGTGGCTGGTGCCCATTGGGAATGGTAAGGTAGAAGACAAGGGGATCAAAAGTGGATGGGTCTAGCATCAATGATAAGCAGAGCCAACTCAGTCTCATTTTGTCCCTATCCTCCTCCTCTGCTAAGTTCTACAAGGGCATCACTAAGACTATATAATAGGAAGCTGCCACAGGCAGTGACACACCCTGGACTGATTGAAAGGCAGACAAGCGGGGACTGGCTGAAGGTTGTCACTCCCTGGCGGAGGGTTGTTGTACACTCACCCACTTCCCATAATATCTCCCCTCCACTCTCTAGTGAGGTAGCATAGAACCTCAAGAGACTTTTAGCCTTCCACAGCTGAAATCTTATTATAGGATGAGAGGACAATTACTGTAATTTGGAAACAATATAAAATGGGGGATTTTTGAGACAATGGCCTTCAAGTATCTGGTGGGCTTCCACACACAAAGTAGAACAGATCTGTTCTCAGTTGCTTCAAAGAAGCAGGACTAGAACCAAGGGGTGGAAATTCCAGGGAAGCAATTTTTTTGGCTAAGCATTAGAAGAAACTCCCTAATAGTAAAAGCTGTTCACCAATATTCTTTTAGACTGCCCTGAGACTCCCTTTTATCAAGAAGTCTTAAGCAGTGGTTGCAAAGGAGATTCTTCGCTGATCAGTTCATAAGAAGAGTGCCTTCAATATACAATTTTAGGTGCCAGGTGAAATTGTTCCTCTCCAACCTGTCCTTTGGCTGATTAACATCCTATATTATTTTAAATGTGTTTGGGGGAGGGGGTTATTGCTTTTTATTTGTTCTTGTTTTGATTATATAGTTTGTATTTTAATCTTGTGAACCACCATGTTATCTATGTGGTATACAAATCAAATAATAATATAATATAATATAATATAATAATATAATATAATATAATATAATATAATATAATATAATAATGAAGAGTTTGCTGGATTAGGCCAGTGACCCCTCTAGTCCAGAATCCTGTCTTCACAGTGGTCACCTTGGGAAGGACTTGTAACTGAGTGGTAGAGCATATCCTTTGCATGTTGAAGGTTCCAGGCTGAATCCCTTGCATGTCCGGGTAGAACTGGAAGAGATGCCTGCCATCAGGGCCATCCTAAGCACATCCAGCGCCGTGGTGCAGATCCCTCCGGCGCCCCCTCCCTTTCCCAAAATTTAGAGCTTGGACCCTGGGACCCCGGCGAGGAGTGCGTGGGTGAGCAGCTCCCCTCGCTGGAGAGGGGAGAAGCTCCATAAAAAAAAAGGCCAGGTTAAAAAGGCTGCTCATGGAGCCACCACCGCCATCCGGAAGCTCGTCGCAGCTGCTGTCCACGATCATGATGGCTGGTGTCACACGGATGGTGAGGAAGAGGCATGTGGCTGCTTGGGCTCAGCTGGTGCGCTGACGGGGACAGGAAAGGGCTCAGGAGGCGGAGGCGGCTGCAATGGCTCTTATAGCACCTCCACGCCCTGCCGATGAGCTGGGAGGAGGAGGTGGGGTGTGGCATGGCTGTGTCTCTGCAAGCGGCACTTCCAGAGGTCGCTGGCCTCTGTCAACAGCCCTCCCGGCTCTCTCATGACTCGTCGCCTGACTGCATGGCAGGAGGGGTGGGCTCAGGAGTTGCTGTCAGCAACCCAAAGGAGCCTCGCCCGCCATGGCACACCATTGGGCACTGGCAGCGGCTGCAGCGGGAGCGTTGAAAGTGAACGATTTGGAGAATTTACCCGCCGCTCCCTAAGATGACAGTGGCTCAGCTGGCAGTAGCTGAGGGGAGGCAGCTTCAGAGGAGCCATAGGGCTTAGTGGCTCGTTGCGCCCTGCCAACTACTCGCTGGGGTGCCCCTGAGAGGTCAACGCCCTGGCGCAACGAGCCACTAGGCCCTATGGGAAAGACGCCTCTGCCTGCCATAGAGAGCTATTGAAGTTAATGCAGACAAAAAGAACTAAATTGACCAATGATCTGATCTGGCTTGGTATAAGGCAGCTTCCTATCTCTGTAGCCTTGAAGAGGCCCATGAGCAGGCCCTGTGTGCAACAGCACTCTCCCTTCCTGTGGTTTCCAGCAACCGGTCTTCTTCTTCTTTTTAAATAACTTTTTATTGATTTTGCATAATAAAAAAAACATACAGAACATATTCTCCCCCTTCTTCCAACCCCCCCTCCATGAGCCCCCTTCTGCCACAAGAGAGTCCCATGAAAAGTGGGCAGTTGAAGGTAGTCCATTTTATAATTGGGTTTGTCCCCCCCTCCCCCTCCAGCAACCGGTCTTCTAACTGTGGAGGTAGGTGACTAGATGAGGTTGGACTAGATGACTTCTAAGGTCCCTTCAAACTAGGATTTATTTGAATAGGTTTTGAGAAAGAGCCGCTGGGGAAATTATTAAGCAGCCCTTCACCTAATGCTCCAGTTGAAATCGCTCCTCTAACTGCTCTTTTTTATTATTAGAAAATGGCACTGGGCTCCATGGTATATGCATATGAACAGCATGTAGTTAGATCCCCCTTTCTCTGATACGTGGCCTGCCTACATATTTTATAGCAGTTCTAATCCCTCACTGTCGATATTAATTCTAGGCTACAGTCCACCTGCAGAGAACCATGTGGCTAAATCCACATGCCTAGAGGGACTTTTGACAAGCTTTTCCAAGCAACAGAAGCAGCAGCAGCAGCAGCAGCAGCAGCAGCAGCAGCAGCAGCAGCAGCAGCAGCAGCAGCAGCATCTCCCTATGAAAAATGCCTTTGAACCTCAGCAGAGTTACAAAAAATCCCTCTCATTTACAAGGAAGTATGAGATTGCCATTCAAAGCAAGGTGGAAATGCCAATATTCTCACTGGGCATGTCCAATCCTTGGAGTGTGCCTAAAGAAACTTCTGGTTTGTAGTCAACATGACTTAGCATGCTATAGGGGAGACAGCGGAAATTAAAAAGAAGGTATTAAGCATATGTTCAGCGCTATCTGTTACAGGCATACTTAGAGAGTTAACACAGATTAGCATGGGATGAAAAGGAAAAAGATGTTTCAAACAACAGATGGCTGATGAAGCAGCTGCAGGTAACAAAAGAAATAGACAGAAAAACAAAAACAAAGATGTTTCCCAAAAAGGCAAAAGCACTACTCCATTTGCAAACATTATGCATATCTGTTGCATGTATTGTGGTCTTCTGGGAGCAGATAAAAGGGTGTGACAACTCAAATGTGGATTTTAAAGGTCTGAAATATGCATATGTAACCTGGAAACAATGAAAAGTACAAATATGCCTGCTTTAAAGTCTTCTCGGTTTCTGAAAAGCAATTAAGAAAATCACACCAGTTTCAGCACTCTCGTTTTATCATTTTTCTGCAATCTGTTGAGTGAAGTGCATACAATAGACCTGTTTGTGTAGCCAGATTGTAATGTACGGAGGTGGGGGAAGTTTGTGGTAGCAAACTTCTGCCCTCACATCCCTAGTCCAGAGCTGTCATCTACACTCGAATGTATGAGAACATCCAAATGTGCAGAAGTTTGTCTGTGCATCTTTTTTGGAACAGGGTCTCTTGACCAGGCATGATTTTAATGTTTCTGACCTTATCACCAGGCCATATTCATTTAAAGGGAGCATGGCCATAAGTGATTAAACAAGCAATTTACAATGTACACTAAAAAGAAAAGGACCCCCCGCCCCACAAGGATTAGAATCTGTTGCTGTGTTACTATAATGAAAATTATCATTTTTATGTTTTCATTTTAAAAGATAGCTTCATTTTGGGATCTTTCGGGTCTCATACTTGATTATAGTTAAATATTGTCTTGCAGTGGTGCAGTTCTAAGCATATTTCTGTGGAAAGAAGACTTCTTATGATAAACAGGACTTATATACAACTGAACGCAGCCACCACTAGCCCATAATATTCAGAGCTAGAGTGTTTATTTCCCTAAGCTACTTGCCAGGCCTGTGTATTCTGTCAAAAGTAAGTATTTTAGTGGTGTCATTATTATTCCTATACCATTTCTGATTGTATACATGTGCCAGACTGTATATAGGCATTGTCCGATCACTTGACCAGTTCAAATGGTTGATTGAAGGATGAAAACATGGGAGAGGATTTTCCAGTAAAGAGGATCTTCCAGAGCATCAAAATTGTGTGTCCTTGATTTTTCAGGAACAGATTGAGAGAAAGCATTGGGGGGACTCTTGTGCTTTCCATGGCCTCACATTGGCTTCATATTGAAACCACAGAGAAACATTCTTCATAGCAAAGTCCTTCCCTCTGAATCTTTCTGGAGGCTTTGCTTTGACAAATGAAAGGCAAAGCAGAGAACAGAGCACGGATATGGATATAAGAAGCTCCATAGGCATGTTTTTATAAGGTTACTGTGGGAGGTAATATGAATATTGTACAACTATTTGCACATTGTAAAGTGCTACAGAAATGTGTATGATAAATGTGTAAGAAAGTAACAGACTTTTGTGTGTTTTTAATTTCATTTTTTTTTAAAATAAAATAAAATCCGGAGTGTTGCTCTATATAAACTCAATGCATTTGTTGTCACAGTGCAACTGAAGTTCAAACTTTCTGTCAAGCAAGAAAAAGGAGAAGTCATAGTAAATACTGAGCTTTCAAACCTACAGGCTCGGATAGCATGATATCAAAATGTCACTGACAGCAGGATATATGGGAACAAGAGGTAGTTCTCAGTGGGATTTACCACTTCTTATCAAGAAAAGAAAGGAGAACTGAAACTATCCATGTTGTGACACAACAGATGGAGGATTCATGGAATGCCTTATTCGCTCCAGGAGCAATTTTAACTGTCCAGCTTTGACAGTCTCCTGAATTTCAATTCCTTTAAAGGGAAATAACATTATTTCTACTATACTGCTTATGAACCTAAAAAAAGCTAATTTGTGAGAAAGATTGGTTTAATGTCAAAGGATTTCTTTTTCTATTTCACTCACATAAACTTGGCAGAGCTATGATTATTTCCCTGTGTATTTTAAGTGCATTGAATTATACTACGGTATATACATTCTGGTAGAGTTTTAAAACAAGAACAGCGCACACCCCCAGAAACTGCTGCCGATATTGAGACTATTTATTCTTTTAGGTTCAACATGGTGTAATTTATCTTCTTCCTTTCTGACACTTAGCAATGTCACAAAGTATTTAATTCCACTTCCCTGGCATGTCTTAGCTTAGAGTGCTATTGTCGGTGAAAACACATCCTCATTTACATGCATTACCTCCTATATAAGAGTATACGTACAAGCCTACAATAAATAATTTTCCCAATATGCTTCAATCAACAAAGTGGCATATGCAATTTGACATGACATGAGTAAAATGAAAACTGCTGCCTTATTGACATGTACACAGAACAGAACTGGGGAAATGGCACGCTGCAGTTTTACATTATCCTGAATAAAACGAACTAAGGGGCTTCTAGCTTTGGGGATGCTTTTCATGAATTTATGAACTCGTTTCTCACAATTGTCAGCATGGGCATTGCACGGTGTATATCTCTAATGCCTTTCTATTTACATACCTCTAGAGGGGATATCATGCTTACCTTGTGACAGATATCGTTCAGCTGAAACACTTTCCTGCCCTTTAAAGAATATTTAAAGTAGTTTTATGGAAGATCATTGAAAGAAGTTAGAATTGGATGGGATGCTATTAACTCAAGTGCATATCTTATTCAGTCTTTTTTAAAAAGAGGGAAACAAAAAGATCACCTAAAACCCCAGGGTACCAAATTTGGAGTTGGAATAGCATAAGCTTTGAGTAAGTATGCATTAGGCACCATTGCTGGAAGGTGAACACTTGTTGTGTTTCTCCTGAGCTACCAGCCCCACCCTGTCTTCTGACTTTCATCTATACAGAACCTTCCTCTATAATTTAAATTTAGTTTGCTCTTTTCCCTGCTTGTGCTTCTGTATATAGCTTTTAACAATTGCTGATTTTGGCAGCCGTTCAAGACAATTTATGTAGCTTATTTCCTATAAATATACTTGAATTTATTTACAGATGACACTATTTGCTTATGTTAATCCTGCTGAAGGCAACTCAAATGAACAGCATCATGCTGTTAACACATTCATTTGTACATTAGCACCCCCCCAAAAAAAACTCGCTGGGCAAAAATAAATTAATTTCAATTAATTAGTTTTAAACCTTAAGGGGCCCTCAGAGTCACATGCCATATTCTATGTACCTTGACCTAAACAGGAGCTCCTTGCTACTAACCATCATGAATCCCATGGAAACATCTTAGAGGGTTTGGTTAGATCAGGACAAAGGGTGAGAGGAGCTTGAAGGGTTGGAGACTGATGGTTCCAGGGAGAGACACAGAGAGCTGGGCCCGGCAAGACTTCAGAGTTGTTAGGAGAGGACACAGTGGGAGTAAGCTGGATAATGGGGAGGGGACCAGTCAGCTGTCACTTACTCAATACACATCAAGTCAGCCTGAACCCCCACTTTGTTTCCCATGCTGTCAGATCTTCTCCTCCCACCAGCTGCTGCTGGCGAGTCTCTGCCGACAGAGCAAGTATCAGATGCTAGGTTTGATCCCAATGCTGTCTCATCCTCCATCACATGGGAAATGGAGATGCAAACAGATAGCTTAGGTTAAATTCTCTAAAAGGAGTTCCTGTTTGCTTGTCCAGTCCAAAAAATGCACCCAGCTTGCTGTGCTAAAGCCATACCCTCCTCACTCCTTTATAATAGTAATCCAGGGGGCATATTGATTGTTGAATCAATGTCTTAGCTTGCTTAGCCTTACCTTACACCTGCCTTGCCTTTGATCCTTCCCTTGCTTATGTACCATACAGTAGAAACTGCGACCAAAGTTTGCGTTCTTCAGCTAGCAGGAGCCAGGACACTCACCTAAGTGATCCCATTGGCAATTTTCCTTGCAGAAAGTAAAATGGTGTCAGTTTTTGCTAGTGCATATCCTTTTTGGGGAAATCGTCTGAGCATTGGTCCCAAAGGGATCCAAGGGCAGTGCTGAGACAGGAAACATTGCATTCACTGTCGTTTGGGTTACTCTGCTGTCAGTGACATTGTTACATAGCAAACTCATGTTTCCAGTATGGAGTCAGGACATCAGTGTAGAGTCATGACATTCAATACAGGAACCCTGATTGGCTAGAATCAGCCATGTGTCAGGAATAATGATACCTAAATTATGCTTACGCATAATGGGCGGCAGTTGTGGCCCCTCGCGTTCAACCACCATCCTCAGCAGTCTGAGCATGTGAGTTTGTCAGGCTGTTAGGAATTTCCCCAGCAGGGTGGGAATGCCTGCCAAAAAAGTGCTTTTAAAATGGGTCAATCAGAGATAGTTAAGGCATTGGGTGGAATCCTAGTCTTCATGTTTTTGGAGAAGTGGTGCATCAGCCTGTCCTGAACCCCCATGTGGCGTATTCCGGGTACCCCATTAGAGGGGTCTTGGTGGAAGTCTCTGTCAGAAGCAAGTGTGGAGCAGACAGGCCATTGAGCTTCCAGTGGCAGCCTTAGGATAGCCACCTCAGTTGATCAGCATCTTTGGGAAGCCATAATCCTTGGCATGACCCTGAAACAGTTTCAGCCCTCTGGCAGATATACACCCAATGCCTGAGCCAAAATTCCAGTTACATCTGTAATCAATAAAATAGTGACCATTTTAAATCCAGATCATCGTCTACTTGAGTTTGTTACTCCTTACTTTAGTCATTGCCTAGGGGAGGGGGGGGGAGCTGTCACTAGGAACACAATGCAGATAGGCAACAATCTATGGAATTGCCCTGTCTTTTCTGGGCATTGTAATGCACCAACACTTGAAGTGGCAGAAACTTCCATCCCATCAGCAAAAGAGTGAGAGAGCTTTGCAGTCCTCCATCCTTCAAAACAACTTCACAAATCCATCTCTCATTGGCTCTTTACTGCCCTGGGGATGGTGCCCTGCAACCTCTGTTACCAGGGTATGCTGAAATATTGTATTATAATAAATCAATTTATTTTATACATCAAAGAAAAGCCAATGCTTATTTGTGTCTCCTCAGACAATGTATATCCTCTTACTTATGAGAAAAGCAATTAATGCAACACATCAGGTTCACAACAATGTAGAAACTTTCCTAACTGTGAATCTTCACAGAGAAGAACTGCCTTGGATAAGTGACAAAAAGGAACATTCTTTACATGTCAGTTCAGGAAAAAGAAAGAGGCAAGTTCCAGCATATGAGGCAGATGTCACAAACATTTAAACAGCTGTCAGAACCAGTTCAGTCTGTCATTAGCTTTGACCTTAAATCCAGTTTAGCTTTTAAATGTTAGAAGGGGAGAAGAAATGAAAAAAGCAATGCAGTGAAGTTACACAGCTGCCGAAAATATTAAATGAAAGGGATAAACATCTGTTATCTTGCTCTTCAAACTTTAATGGTTTGGAGAGATATTCTGTTGTCTTAGATCTTTAAGAGCATCTGAGACCCATACAGCTTCAGCACCTGTGAAGATTCTCTTTCCAAACATGGATGCACTTCAAAGCTTGCTGCTCTGTTCTTTGCCAACCATATGTCACCGAGGAACACAACAAATTATTGATCATATTTAGAAGGTCTTAGACTTTGGTTTGGTAAATGTTCTGAGGGATAACCAAAGCAGTGTTCAAGCCTTGGCAAATCTGGAATTCAATTCGTTCACTTCAAAGAAAGATAAATTAATTAAAGTAGGCCAATAAAAAGGGAAGGTTATTTTTATTCTGAAGTTTTAGAGAAACTCTCAGTATGCTGCAAAATATCCACATACATTTTTTTCATGCCAGTTATCAAGATTAGGTGCAAGTGAAGTGAAACAGGAATCAACAGGATTAGTGGAATATATTTCTGTTTTCATTTCCAATGGGTCTCTGCCAGAGTCATTCATTACAGATTGCAGGGTTTCCAATTCCCCTTATATTTCTAAACTGAGCATCCTGTGAGAGATCAGCAAGTAGAAATTTCTTACCTGCCTCTTAATAGTAAAAGGTGCAGCTATTAAGATCCTAAAATAACATGCTAAAACACTTGAAAGGCATTGGCTTTCTTGTGATACACTGGAAACATCTCATCAAAAATGACATATGCATATTTTCAATACAATATGTATACTTAAGCTGAAATCCTGTATCCACTTACCTGAGAATAAGTCCATTTGAACTCAGTAGGGCTTATATCTGAGGTAAAGGTAAGGGACCCTGGATGGTTAAGTCCTGTCAAAGGTGACTGTGGGGTGCGGGCACTCCTCTTCGCTTTCAGGCCGAGGAAGCCAGAGTTTGTCCGCAGACAGCTTTCTGGATCATGTGGCCAGCATAACCAAACTTTTTCTGGTGCAACAGGACACCGTGACAAATTCCAAAGTGCACGGAAGAGCCATTTACCTTCCCGCCACAGCGGTACCTATTTATCTACTCACACTGGTATGCTTTTGAACTGCTAGGAGCTGGGACAGAGCAACAGAAGCTCACCTCATCATGCGGATTCAAACTACCAACCTTCTGCTCGGCAAGCCCAAGAGGCTTGGTGGTTTAGACCACAGAGCCACCCGCGTACATCTGAGTAGACATGCATACAATTATGCTGTCAGGCTACAATCCTATACCCCAGAGTAATTAATGCCATACCCTTCAGATGTTACGGGACTACAGAGCCTATCATCTTTGATCACTGTCTGGGGCTGATGATGAACTGTTCCATAATTAAGTCATTATGCCAATTTAATAGAAAAGCATGCATGGCCCCTTCAAAAAGGGAAAAAAAAAGTTGCAGCGAGAAGTGATTCTATTCAGACTTTTATTCCCCATCACCATTTTCTCTCTCAATCTGAATTAACATTCTGTTCCCACTGACCAATTCTAGTCACCACTGAACTGTGTTGAGGTTTGATTGTGCTGTGGGTTTCATCTCCTTCCTAATTTGGGTTTGGACACACCTTCAGATACCCTAGAATCTTGGTTCCTCTATTGATGACTTTTGGCAGCTCTGTCTCGCGGGGACATTTTAAAGTAATTTCTCAGTATAAACCAGAAATGGACTGTCCAGACAATGAGATAGGCCATTTTACTTTTTTATATCTATACCTCAATTCCCCCCTCCACTTGTTCAAGAAGTTGGATTCCATCATCATTCCCTCACCTAGTTAACCATATCTCCCCAACTCAAGCTTCATTCATGTTTCTTTCTCCTCCTGTGCAAACACAGGGGGAGCCTGCTTTACTCATGTAGAATTAGGATGTAAAATTGTGTAGAGAGCTTCCATAAGGAGAGGAAGCTTCCCACTTCAGACTTTCAGCATTACACTTTTTTATAACTCTAAACCAGGCATAGGCAACCCCAGCCCTCCAGATGTTTTGGGACTACAACTCCCATCATCCCTGACCACTGATCCTGTTGGCTAGGGATGCTGGGAGTTGTAGTCCCAAAATATCTGGCAGGCCGAGGTTGCCCGTGCCTGCTCTAAACTATATACAGATTACATGATGGCAGTTTCCTCTGTTTTCTCTCATCCCCCCCCCCCTGTATGTGTGTCTGCAAGGAGATTGAAGTCTGAATAGGGATTTTGCCTCTCAGTATTCTTTTCCAATGTGGACTTATGTGCTGGATTTTTTAAAGGGCTTTTCTAAATCATTTTTTTGTACTTTTATAAACCTTGGTATTACTCCAAGTCTGCCAAATGCCTCTCTTGCTCATGGCTGATGTGGTTTTGGCTACATAAGCACACAGAAAACTCAAAATGGCCTGGGCATGTATTGAAGAGAATAATGTATCATAAACTAATACAAAATCAGAGCCAAGACTTCATAATGTCAAATGTTGACTTTAAGGTGGGTCAAATTTTAAATATGTGAAATATATATGCTATGCTCCTGGATGTACACAAAGCCTGAGGTTGCAGAGTACACACTTTGATTATAAGCACAAGCTCTGCAGAGACCATTTATTGAGCTGTGTAGTTTAAAATGGCATTCCACTTTTAACAGCTCTGATGGAAGACCTGCATGATATTCATTCCAGAACCGACACCCTCAAGTCATATTTCTTCCCCTGTCACAAAGTATTTATTTTTATCAGCAGCTTGTCATTCAACTGTATTAAAAATGGAGAAATGGACAGTTTGGGGATCTCAGTGTCACCTGTGAACATAATGGCCATCAATTTAGTGCTGCTATTTGGTTATTAGACATTCATAAATAATCAAATCTCAATTCACAAAACTTCAGGAATCAAAACACAGAGGGGGGGGATTGATATAATAGGTGGTTTTGAATTTTCACTTGTGAAATAAACCATCTTGTTAATAACCTGGCTCTCATTCCTAGTCAGACATAACATTCTAAAACAGCCTACTCTATTACCATGAAAATCGGCTATGCTGTATGCAGTAATGGGGGGAGAAAAGCTAAGTGGACAAACTTGAAAAGATTAACATTTTTTTGGCTACAACAGTATAAAGACAAGCAGCACCCTGCAAATTAAAAAGGTGTTCTATATATTGGAATTAAAAGAGGAGTAAATTTGAAAAAAACTTAATTTTTGCTCATCTGATTTTTGATTAAAGACCTTCAGATCTTTCTGAAGATCTAACCTGTGGAATTCCTTCACTACAGAGCGTGTCTGTCAGGAGCAGGTCAGCAAAAAATCACATAGCGTCAGTGAAGTTAATTCTTTATTGAAGGGCATACTGTTGATTGGAGGCCAGGCATAGTGTGCACAGCAACTCATCCTGGTAGATCTTGCTCCAAGGAGGTAGTTTTGGGAACTGAAGGTCCCTGTCTTCTACCTTCCCACAATTGCCTAAGTCTCGCCGCCGCCTGGGGGGAGGGGAGCTGGTTGCAGCAGGATGGGGGAGATCTCCTGACTTCTTCACCAGCCTGACTCACCTCTGACCCCCTCCTCTCCAGCCTCTGCTTCTGCCTCTGATTCAGGAGTGCTCTCTGCCACAGCCTCTTCCTGTCTACTAAAACCTGCTACCCCTTCAGCTTCTGACACCTTCTCCCAGTCTTCTCCCTCTGACCATGTATCATCATCCCACCACCAATTCCTGGGCTCTGAGCCTTCTTCCCTTGTTGGGGGGAGGGTTGTCCCCACACGGTGTCTCCAACCACTCATCAGCATCTAGGCAGTCCATGACAGCCTGGCACCTTCATTGTACAACTTTCAGCATATGCTGAAGACATATCTCTTTGTACTGAGAAGTATTTTAGGACCCACACTATTCTTTTGATTATAAATTGCTTCCAATTATTTTAATAATGAATTTTCACACTGTTATTAGCCACCCTGGGACATAATGAGGGTCAAGTAAGAAAAATACAACAATCGTAGCAATAGTAGTAACTATTTCCTACCTGACCTGCAAGAATTAGAAAGCCAGAGTCCAGTTCGGGTGGCCTGATGCAGTTTGGGATCTAGGATTTGGCCAGAACAGGTGCACAGCTCAAATAAAAATACAATCAAACACCACAAGCATAGCATAAATGGCCTAAAAGAAAAAGAAAATGGTATTTGCCTGGGCTGAGAAGTTAATCTTGTAGACACCAGACAAGACTCTAACAGTGTTCCAGAGATAGGCACCACAATCAATCATGCCCATTCCCTGATTGCCACATAGCCCACGTCAGATGGCGGAAGCACTTGGAGGGCATCTGTTGGCAATGGCAACAACCCACTGGCAGGTTGGCAGAAGTACAGGTAGTGCTTTGAGTATTTTATAGGGTTACACGCCACCCCAATCTTCCAGCAGTGCAAAATGCCAGTGGTTCCAGGTGCTTACCCAGGGTTTGTGTTTCCTTTCGGAAATTAGGTACAGTGGAAACTGTGGTGTATTTATGATATATGGTTTATTTATGCATATATACAACCTGAGTATTACGGAGGGATTCACAGCAATAACATCCCCAAAGTCTTGTTTCTCCCATAGCCTCAGAAACATATTCAAACAGAAATCATTCTCTGACCCTCACTCCAGCTTCTTGCCTTTACCAGCCTGCAACCTTTATTCTTCTAGGTCAGAACACAGCCAACTCTGCCCTAAACTCTGGCTTTTGTTCTGTTAACTATCTAAGAGTTTGAGGAGGGTCCCCACCCATCTGCCGTCTGACACAGAGTTCCCTCTCCCTTTGCTTTCTTAATGGCTCATCACCTTTTCATTTTGTTCTCTCTTAATGGCTCCTCTCCCATGTGATTACCACATGAAGAAGCTAGCCTGTCTTATATTTTAACCCTTGCTGAACCCAGGAATTCGGGATGCTTGATTAAATTGTAACACTTACTGGGGCCAAGAATTTAGGGGAGTTCCCCAAACTCATAAAATATGTTGATTGGCTGTTGTTGTTTTGAGGTTTAAATGGTTTGGAGTAAATGGCTGGAGAATAGTAGATAGCTATATTTCCAGAAAGGGAAAGAGAAAGAATTCAGTTCTCAAATCCTGTTAATGATCACCTGGATTTCTTTCGTTTCCAACATTAGCACTGACCTGGTGCCACAAACACCTGCTTTCCCTCACATAATGCAGCAGCAATGAGGAGAGGGAGCGGGAGAGAGAGGGAGAGAGAATGAGAATGCTAAGAACCTCAGCCCTCTACATCACCAATATCCAAATACTAAAATGATGAGTGCATATATGTATGTGTTGTGTGTACAAATACTGAAATGCTGTGTTGTTATATGTGGTGTGCGTGTGTGTGTGTGTAGTAATACATGTATATAGCAAATCTTTCCCATTGAAGGATAGAGGGGGGGAATAGGAATGAGTGTGTTTCCCAATGCACGAGTGTGGATGTGCGTGCATACACGCACACACACCACTAACAAAGAGTATAAGCCGCTCTGTTAAATAGTGCTGGAGTCCTTGGGGAGCCTTCAACATTCATTACAGAGAGGAGTAAAGGCTTCATTAAATGCAAATCCTGCAGGTGTATCTACGCTATCTGATTGGCCTCCAGAGTTCCCCCAGGCTAAGTTCTATAGGTTTCTTTCATCTGACATTCTGCTTTGTCTTGATGTGATTATCATTTTTATCATTGACAATATGTAAAAGCATTCCTATGTGCATTTCATGTTCATTATCCCTCGTTCTCTGAGGGTGACACACTGAGGGATCTTTTTTTTAAGTATTGTAATTGTGTATTTTAAATTCCTGCCTCCCAGCGTTCTCTCTGCATTTTTGAATGTGAAGTCAAATTATATTGTGTTTCTTTATAAAGGAAAAATTTTGGCCTCTTGTCTTTTAATGGAAATTTATGAAAGGAGTGGAGAACTGGCTCTGCCATATCATTCTTATGGCTCTTTCTTCAGCAGTGATTTCAATGGCGAGAACCCATGTTTCAATGCAGATGTGCTTCTAACGAAATGCATGCAGGTTTTCCTGTGTGGTACTGGCAATTGTATTATATTTGAAATGTTGATTGAAAATTACTGGTCTTTTGTGGCATAAGGAAGTACCTTTAGCCCTGGTGAATACCAACCTGAAGTGCTCTAGATAACAGTCCTTGTTTCATCTCCCTCTGGGTTCCATACCCAGACTGAAAACTACACAGACAAGTGATCTAGAATCCCAACAGTCTTCAGTTATGTTTTGGAGGGTGGGTATTTTAGAATGTAAGATGAGCCTGCTGGATCAGGCCAATGAATGGTCTACCTAGTCTGGTTTTCACAGTGACTGACTAGATACCTGTGGGAAGTCTGAAAGCAGGACATGAGCTCAATACTATTCTTTTTCCTTGTGAGTCCCATCAACTGGTATTCAATGAAGATAGAATGTAGTCATTGTAGATAGTAGCCACTGATAGCCCTGTTCTCCATCAATTTGTCTAATTCTCTTTTAAAGCCATCCAAGTTGGTGGCAATCACTGCCTCTTATTCCCTAGTTTTAACTATGCTCTGCATGAAGTACTTTCTCACCTATCTTGCTTACCAAATGAAGGTGGAGATATGGTTATAATTTATGGGGGAAATCTGTATTCAGATTATATTTCTTGGGTCATATCTAAATTAAGACCCACCTCTGGGGAAGGCTCTTTCAACTGACATGCCTTACGTTTAAGGTATCACATTATGCTTGAATTCTACTCCCCTACGGTACTCCCAATCAATTTGCTGACCACCCAGAAATCCATTTATAAATATACCATGTCACACAGGAGGCTGCAATGGAAGGGGATTGTCAAAAAGTGCTTTCAACCTGTGCAACTTTGAAGGCAAGCTATTAGTTTAAGTTGAGCCATCTCAAATTTTGATATTGCATAGCGGATATGATGTATTGGAACGTCTCTCCAAATGCCTAGGCAAAATTTCATTTACCCTAACTGATATTTTATTTGTTATACTAGCTTCTTTATATTGTGATGACCTTTGATTATATTTAATAAATGAAACTGAGCAGAGTTGCTCATTGAAGCTTCTCAGCATTTTCATTCTGAATATAAGATCAGTCAACATAACAAACCAACACATTGAAGATTTTATTTTCGGCAAACCTATAGCAAAATTCAAGTAATGTTACAGAAAAACACTGTCACTGTGAAAGTATGTTTTTGATTGCTTGATTCCATCACTTTAATGGTACAAACCACAATCACCCAGGAAATGCAGTTATTGTAAAAGGGTAAAAGGGATAACAAATCCGAACGTAATAGGTGCAGGCATTTAGTACAACAGCTGAGACCAAACATGCAGAGAAGCAGTGATTTATGAACAATGCAACTGTTACTCTGTTTGAAATACTCACAAGGTGCAACTAGTGACAGGAAAAGAATTGCTTGTCTTCCTGCATGCATTTTAAAGGGGAGCACAGCCATTTTTATACGTTGATGCAATTCAGAAGTGATGATATATATGTGTGTTTTGTACTTGAGTAGCTAAACCCAACATCTAAAACCATTTTGGGAGCACTTTGGAGATCATTAGGGAGCAGGTAGGCTGTTAGATTTGCTGGATCCAAACCAATATGGTGAGCATTGTCAGAGTGTCATTTAGAGAAGACTGATTTGCTGGATCCAAACCAATATGGTGGGCATTGTCAGGGTGTCATTTAGAGAAGACTGATGTGGGGAGTGAATTCACACGGGTACCCCAAGTTTCAGGATGTATAAGTGGTTGTTTTTCAGTAGCGCAACCACCTATGTATCTGGTTATTCTATGATGCAACTAATAAAGTAACTCCAATGAATGCCTTTTTGAAAAAAATTCTATCTTTATTTATGCCCAGCATATTGATTGATTGGGATGGAAATATCATTTTTTTGTTACATGTAAACACTAAAATATGGAAACTAGTAGTAATGAATTTGGTTCACATTTTTAAGTAAACTGACTCAATTCACTTGTCTCAGAATAATACATGGATCAGAAAATAATTCTGATTTCTTGGATCAAACTGTTCTCAGATCAGAAAATATATACAAATGTGCAAAAAAAGATATGTATTTTAGGATAATGTACACTTAGAAATGTAGTGCAGTAAAACTGTGTTTTAATATATTTTTGTCTTGAATATTTCTGTGTGTATTTAATTTCTCTATGTATATAAAGTCATATGGACTTTTTAAAAATCCTAAAGCAATATGGCAATGATATATGAATGAATGCATCTAAAATTGGCATGGATCTGAAATAGCCTAATCTGCCTATCCCTACAAACTAGTAGATTATTTGTGCTTGGAAAATAACAGGCATGGCTATAGAACAGAAGAACTTTAAGAAGAGCCTGCAACTGGCCCATTTGGAGCACCAACGATTATTATTATTTTTTAAATCAATAGTCTTCTCGGTGGAAGACCTTTTATTTTGGTTGGCCTTCTGCTCCAAACAGTTACTTCAAGGAAGAGGCACAGACATTCTCTCAGTTTGGCTTCTAAGCATTACTGACATTTAGAACTCTACATCTCTTATGAACGTCATAAAACTCTTTGGAGAGAAGTGCATTAGCTAATATAAGAAACATTAATTCACTTTAATCCCCTCTTCCATTGCTTGATAGACTCTTTTGTGAGACAGCCAGAAAACAATCCAGAGCTTTTAAAAACCAGTGGGAATTTGACTATTGACTGCAGTGAGTTATGAACTGCACCCATCTAGTCCAGTCAACAAGCCTGTTAAATGGAAGTACTTGGAATTAAGCCAGTTGAACCCCAATGACATTAGTTAATCAAATAGATCTGTGCAGCTATGATAATATATAGGGAGCTTCATGCAAACGTTGCTGCAGGAGCATCCTGGGGGAGGAAAGTCAGTTGCAATCCTATTTAAACCACCTAGGGCAATACTATTTCATAGCTGTTATTGCATACCTGGTCATTGGCTTAGCTTAGCTAGAAGCACGAAATGCCTTAGAATGAGAAACTAGTTTCATACCCTGTTCAAAATATGCAGATATTGTGTTAAAAAAAATCCTTCGGAGGCTTCATCAGGCATCAGAGCCTCTTTTCTAGACAGACTGGGAAAAAATAAGGAGAGACTGAAATGTGATATGTAGAAGATCACAAACACACAT
Organism: Zootoca vivipara; assembly: GCF_965207765.1. Taxonomy (NCBI): domain Eukaryota; kingdom Metazoa; phylum Chordata; class Lepidosauria; order Squamata; family Lacertidae; genus Zootoca; species Zootoca vivipara. Next base: position 43,547,323 of record NC_142583.1, on the reverse strand, counting down.
GCATGCACATTTCTGATGCAACCCAATCTGTGCAAAGGCCATATTGTGGGGGAAAGTTCCAATAGCTCAAGAAACTGCTGTAACTATATTAGCAGAAGTCACTATGCATTATCACAGCTACACAAATGTATTGGAATACTGTTCCAGTCTATCACGCAGCCTTACATTACAGACAATGCACCTTCAATTTCCTATATATCTTTTGAAGCATATAGCATTGCCTTTTGAACCATTCTTTTCTTTCGATGGTGACTACTGCTCCACTCAGTGAAAGAAATATATTCTGTAGAGCCATATATATTTATGAACAAGTAGATTTAAGCTGATTCTATTGTAACATATATATTTATGAGCATATATATTTACATAGACAAGAAGCATACACAACATTCAGTAACAGTGGTTGTAAGTCTGTAGGGGTATGTTTTGAAAATCCCCACCCCACCCAATCTCTTGCATACTGCCTGTTGGATCTTTTTGTCTTTGAAGTCTCCATAATAAGATCAATACTAGGATAGAGTCTGTTTAAAAGAATATCATTACAGTATTGTCTGATGGGGGGGGACACAACCAAGACTTTTGAAAAGGGTATCATTAATATGTAAATTCCAGGTATCACTTATAAAATTGCCTACATTTCGATCTGTAGCCCTGAGAATGACTTTCTCTGACGCGTTTATTATTAAAACTCAATTTTCACTTGTCAATGCATATTCCTGTTACTATGCTCTGTTATCCCATCTACATTTAATTGGTTATGGGGAAATTGCCGCCTTGTTGTCAATGCGGCTTGTTCAAACAGAAGGAGAGAAAGTGTGGTTGTGAACAACATAACAGAATTTATGGATACAGGAGGTGAGGGTGACTGAATATGTTCTTTAGAACAGAATGGAAACAATATCTCCGTAATAGTTACTACTTTTGATATTTAAGGCATTATATCTCAGCCTATATGTGTTTTTTTTACATATTCACAGAGAATGAGGTCACACAATTAAATTTTCAAATGGTGACAGTATATATCACCACAAACCCTAATGACGTATCTCACATGGTGGTTTTCACTTTCTACAGAAAACCTCAATTTCCCCATTACATCTTCAACAAGGTGTAGCAGAGAATGAGCTGAACCAGTAGGTGACCATGGTAAAGGACTGGGTGAGAGCAAATAAACTGAATCACAGTGCAGATAAGATAGTGGCTAGTTAGTGGCTTGTGGCTAGTTCCATAGACTGGATGGATAGAATGAAACCTGTTCTTGATTGAGTTTCTCTCCCATTGAAGGAGCAGGTACAGTATACAGTTTAGAGGTATACTGGATCTATCGTTGTCACTGGAAGCACAAATGTCTTCTGTGAGATGGAGTGTCTTTTACCATGTTCAGCTGGGGGCCCGGCTGTGACTTGAACTGGATGAACTACTCTTGGAGTCTTATCTTTTCATTGTTCAGAAAATGACATTTTCCTCATTACTGATTGTTTGTGAATGAATGCATCAAGCACTATACATGGTTTTTACTATTTAGGCCCTTTTGCTGTACAGAGGTACCTGGTTCTCAAACGCCTTGGTACTCAAACAACTTGGAACCTAAACACTGCAGACCCGGAAGTAAGTGTTCTGGTTTGCGAACTTTTTTCAGGAACCGAATGTGCTCTGTTTTGAGTGTTATGCTTCCGGTTTGAGTGTTACACTGAGGTATGTCCCTTTTTGCTATTTATTTTGTGTTTTTGTGACTCTTTTTGTTTTGTTTTTATGACTGTGTGGAACCCAGTTCAGCTACTGATTGATTGTGTGACTGCAGTACATTGTTTATTGCTTTCATTTTAGGGGTCAATGGTCTCATTAGTAAAATTCGTGTTAAATTGCTGTTTTCGGGGTTGTTTTTAAAAGTCTGGAACAGATTAATCCATTTTGCATTGCTCTCTATGGGAAAGCACACCTTGGTTTTGAAACGCTTTGGTTTTGGAATGGACTTCTGAAATGGATTAATTTTAAGAACCAAGGTACCACTTCATTATTTATTTATTTCACTATGTCACTTTGGGCCTTTTGGGGGGGGAAGGAGGGGGGATGATATATGTAAATAACATGGTAGCCCTAGTTGTTTTGCCTGTAATAATATTATCACCAAGGGAATGGTGCATTGATTATACATTTGAAGGTATCGGCCCCTCAGCATGATGTTATCATTGCCAACAGAATCAAATGGCTACACAACTTTTGTTTGTTAGATAAATGCTCTAGGCCCAAGTACACCCCTCTCTCCAGCACAAACACCCTTTTGAGGGAAACTTTTTTTTGCCAACCCTTAAAAAAAATATTTTGGTCCCCTTGAAATTTCTCAGTTGCTTTGCCAAGGAAGGAACCATCAACTTCATTTTCATGACTTCTTCGCACTTGGCAAAAATAGTCTCTTCAACATACTAGTATTGAAGGCACAACTGACATGTACCTCTTTGCAACCTGATAATTAGTTACTGGAAATTAAATTTAACCACAGAAGAAATTTTTGAGGCAGCACTTGGAAAAGTATTATGGAGTAGCTCAGCACATATGCTTTAGTTTTGACAACAGCTTGGGGAAGAAACAGAATAAATAAACTGACACATTGTAAACTAAATTGCACAACAACTGGAAAAACAGTCACAAATGGCATGAAGGTGACAGGAAAAATATTGGATGCAATAGGTCAAAATCAACAAGAAAAAAAGACATGCAAGGATTGTGTAGAATTCCTGAGTCAAGGTCTGGGCGGTTCTTATGCTATCCTTTGCACCAAATTGGCTTTCTCATTTGTATTCAACAAAATTGTAAAACCATTATCTTCCCATTAACTGTCATGATCACACCATCAAGTCAGAGAAGATGGCCAGGGTGGACAAGAAACTAGAAAAAATATATATAATCCCACTCTACTCAGATACAGTAATAGTATCCTGGCAAATAGTATGTCACATTAGCTGAGGCCAGATCTTACAGAGGTCAAGGAGACAAAAACAAAGTGCAGATGAGTGAATATTCAGTGGGTAATCCTAACCTGCAGCAGAAGCACAGTTATACCAAGGATGCAAAAGAGAGAGATTGAATCTTGTTGGGAAAATGTAAAATTACATAGATGAAATCTTTTGGAGTGTATCATGTACACATCTGAAATGGAAGTATGGGATAACCCTGTTGAATGATGAATTGAAAAACCCATCTAGTCCACCATTCTATTCTTACAGTGGCCAACCAGTTGCCTATGAGAAGCACATAGCTCACTTGTTATCATGAATAGTTATTAGTGGTATTGTTACTGATATTATCTTTATTAGTTACTTTACACAAGTGTCTTACAGAACCAATAATAATATAATAAGATGACATATGAAAAATAAAATAATTTAAAGCAAAGGGAAATATAAAGTAATCAAGCAACTCATATTCAGATGCATATTTCACATAGTAGTTAGTATTCAGAGTCATATTGCCTTTGATACTGGCATTATTTTTTTATAATCTTATCTTCAGATAATTGTTTTAATCTCTTTTTAAAGACATCCAAGTTGGTGGCCATCACTACATCTTGTGGCAGCGAATCCCACAGTTTAACTATGCTCTCTGCAAAAAAGATTTCTTTCTGCTCTTTCTGAATTTTAAAACAGCTGGGCTATATTAAGGAAGATGGAATGCTTTTATGTGAACAGGTACCGGTATTGATTCATAATGAATAAATTTACAACATAGTAACATTGCTTCCAGGCAGTTGCTTTGTGAGAAGTCAGCAATTCAGACTTTTTTTTAATTTAGAAAATATGGGGTGGTGGGGAGAGGGAGTAACTTTGTAAATTCAGATCTTATTGTCTAGCTTAAAATAAACTCCAGGATCTGAATACGTAGGAAGCTCCTTCGTGACTGACAGCACTAGCTTGTAATCAAAAGAAGTAATTTTACCAATGTCCTCCAATCACAGTGCTTTTTTTGGGGGGGGGGAGCTTTTCAAGAGCAAAACACAAAACAGTTTAAAGAAGATACAGGATGGGAAGGAGAGACACCAGCAGGAAAGCTCTGTTGTGACTCATAGCTTGTATGTGCCCGACACAAAAGTTCATGGACCTATTTGTTTGCAACTTTGTTTCTTACCCAGGGAAACCTCTCTCATGCCTGCCATTTTCTAACTGATTGCCTTGAAAACAGCAATGAAGGTTGAATTGTCCCTGTTTTATCCACTCCTAAAATGGTTACAGATCAGGAGGAGAAACCTTAAGCACAATCCCAGATTCAAATGAGACTTCAAAACAAACCTTGCTTTAGCTGCCATCCCACATTGACCGTAAAAACCTGGGAAGAGCAAAGTGGTTGTGAGCAGCTTGCTGGGAACTCATATGCTTCTGTGATCACAGTAAGCCATATTCTGGTTTGACATGAAATGTGAACCAGACCAATGAATAATTGCTGAAGGTCTTTTAGAACAGGTGTGGGTTTTTTGTTTTGTTTTTTGTTTGTCATTTAGCAACCACCGGTTTTCACTGACTGCTGCATAGTTTAACTTATGGTGCCACTGGCTTAATATCCACAAGGCAATGCATATGAGAAGGTGCATATATAAGCAAAACACAATATGTCATAGCAAAAGAAATTGGCAATTGGTTGAGACATGGTACAGCCCCTAAAAGCAAGCCAGTATTACGAGCTGATGATAACTTTTCTATTGTGAGACTGATTCTCTTTCATTACATTTCTGGTTGAGTGCAGGTGTGCAGAATAATTGCCGATGGCAGTGAAAAGGAAGATGAAACTCAATAAAAAAAATTCTGGGGATGAAAAAGAAAATTCATTTATACTTTGTGTGAGTTTGTCGCTGCTGTGAACACAATGCCACACTTTTATCATGGGAAAATAAAAGAAAGTTTGCTTTTAATGATTGTTTGTTTTAACTCTCTGTTTCAGCTATGAAGGGAAAGCTTTAATGTTGTGTGTATTTGCTATATATCCAACTAAGATACATGATCTACTGAAATCAACGGGTTTAAGTTAGTGAAGGCTACTGATGTACGAAAGCCTCGTTCTCTGTTCTGCTCTGTATTCATCACGGGCAGCATGGTCTTCTCTCTAGTACAGTGAGTCTTCTGCCCAAACCTATGTTATGTTTTGCTGTTGGAAAAATCACACAACTGATGTAATTTAGGTAACAAATTATGTATATCACATAAATTGCTAAAATTGCTATATTAACAGATGACTATTACTGTATTACTAAATAACTAAGCTTATTAAAATACTGTAAATTGTTTGACTCATTATGCTGTGCAACATTATGTTGTTGCACCCAAAAGAAATGCAATGTAAATGGGGAGAATGTAGTCAATTATTTATTAGTTGTTAACCGAAGCAACAACAACAGTGACTACTGATCATACACACTGGACTGATTCCCATTCCATAGATGGGATGACTAATCAAGCACCAGCAATTTCCTCTCCTATTTCCATTTCCATTGGAATATTCTGACATGCCTGACATTGACTACCTTATCTATTGTTTTCAATAGGCCTCATGGGTACATTGGGGCAGCCATCTTTTTCTCCATAGGGGAAGGGACTGCAGATTATGATTACAGTTGCAAATGGATAGCATTTCAAAATAGCTGTTTTACAGTACAGACCCATGTGCAATTTGGTCCATTGATCAGCTTAACACATAGATCTACATTCTGAGACATGAAAGTGTGTGAGAAGCATCCCTCAAAATTCAGTGAATAGGATTTTCTCTATCTCGAATGTCCACTCAGGATGAAAATCTGTCCTTTTTACCTAAACAAAGGTATTCTGGTTGCTGTGACATAGTTTACAAGGGTTGGTAGCATGTTTTTGTTGTATTAAATATTGGCTAAAAGATTCCCTCCTTCTTTCATCATTTGATCTGCATTTTGAACTTTGTCGAAGAGGTTTTAACGAGAATGATGTTTAAATATGTCAACAAATTATTATTATTATTATTTTGATATATCGTTTTTATTGCAGTTTCTATTCACCCCCCCTTCCCCAATACAGACTGGTATAGTAAGGATATAACACCATAATATAACTAATAAGTTTTCCTATTTGCTATACCTGTAATGGCTTCCATTCTTCCTTTGCTGTCATTATAAAAACAAGTTTTTGTACGCATTGCTTATCCATTGTATTGATAATTTCAGACCAAATATTTCATAAGGTATCTGTACATTATATCTCAAACTTTACTTTTCTCAACAAATTATTATTAATATTTACTAAAATAATTTTTATTTATACTTTTCATTTCAAGAAGTAATATCAATGCATTTCACAAACAAATAAAAACTAACAGCAATATAAGAAGAATGAAACTAATTATAAAATACAACTATGGTAAGACAAGAGGAGGAGGAATCTGCATTTACATATATAGGGAGTGGTGTGTTAGTAGCAAAGTAGTCTATAGGCACTGCTCACCAGATGTGGAATTGATGGCAGTTACATGCAGGCCATTTTATCTGCCTAGATTTAATTCCCTTACTGGCCAGTGGATGCGAAAATGGTATTTCAGGTCACCTAGTCCTGATTTGCTTGAGCCTTTGTAGTTATTCCATTTCTAACTGTTGTCTTTGATGATTCTGAAGAAGAAAATATAACGATAAAGGAATATTAGACATAATATTCCTGATTTCAAAGTCATCACTATCTGTTTAAACCTCACCGTACTGAAAACTTCTGAGATTATCCATCTGCTTTTTAATGAATTAGTCAGACATAATCTAATAAGATTATGGTGATTACTGCAAATAAAATTAATATTCATTTTTGTTATATAAACAGAAACTGATGGGGCCTATCCATAAGTGTTAATTAATACAGATTGCATCTTCCTGTGATAAGTTTTTATCTCATGTTAAGGGAGACAAGATTCAAACGAACAATTCAAGTACTGAAGATGTGGCAATCAGCCATTAACACCCTCTAGCTCATCTGAATTTTTATGGCTGGCTTTTAAGTTTCTGTATACAAAGAAATTCTGCAGATAAAGATTTCAGACACTGGGAGGAATTTTAGATTCAGAGATCAAATTTCCATTGTTGAAGTGCAACTCTCATATCTGCTCTCTTTCAACCTTAAATCCCATGCAAATTCGTTCTTCATTTCCATTACATCAGTTCCATTGATATGAAACAGGCTGCAGGATTAAGAAATTCATTTCATCCAGCTCTTCAAACTGGAACTGAGACTTCACTCTTATGTGAGCTTCAAAGATTATGCACAGTAATGAAGTAGCTTTGCCCAATAACTTGAAAAGATGTCACCAAATATTTCTCAGTTCCATCCACCTGGAAATAACTTTCCATAAAACATTCCAAATGGAAAATTCAATGAAAGATGGTGCTACTATTTGCAGTTTATAAAGCACTTCTGTATCTAAAGGACCCTCGATACCTAAACCATTGGTTCCTACAGCAGACACTCAGATTTCATGTCTCTGTGTGCCACTGCAACCTCCTGCAACCTGCTGAGATGCCCCATGATGTTAATTTTTGGCTGCTACTTGTAACATATACAAGGGTTAGTTTCTACAGTACAGTGAATTCATTCTTATCTGGCTGGGAGCTGGGGCAGGAAATTAGACTTGACAAAGCCTAAGAATATAGCACACAACCTAGTCGGTGTTAAATACTTTTCAGCTTCATCGATTTCAACAGGAGAGATTTGAACACATAAAAACGTAAGAAAGCCAAAGGCCCTGCTCTATTCTCACAGCGGTCATTTCTCAGGCACTTAGACCTGAAATGTGTCTTTCTCTAAACAGTAGCCAGACATGGGGAATGGGGGTAGGTGGGCTGCTCAAGACATGGCCCAATGCAATTTCACCTATTTTTCCAAATTACATCAACACCCCCTTCTCTTGGGCTATTGTCTTGCGTTGTTCTTCTTTGGAACTCTTTTATGATGTAACTTCTTGCGCAAAATCAGTTCAAATGTCATGATATGGGTTGATGAACTGATCTAGTGTTAATACCCAACAGCATCACCAAAGTACAGGACACAAACCATTCTTTGCTATACATCAAATTAAAGGCATTATGGTAACATCTGAGATTAGGAACACAATTCCATTGAAGTTGTTGTTGTTGTTGTTACGGAGAGGGAGGTTATATGTGCAATATTTATGTCCAGAAGATATTCTTCATGTGAGGGGGGGGGGTGTTTGCAGAAGAAAAGCCATGTTAGTCCTAATAAATAATCTAGGAATTATCTTGGTAAATGGAATCAACTCAGTTCAAATATATATTAATTGAAGCATTTGGTGCTTTGTTCTTTCTGAACAAAGTTTTCTTGCTCAAGAACTTGAAAGCCATAACAAATGAGTTATATGCCTATTATTCATACATATTAACTCTCAAAATTGTGATATCACTGTCCAAGAAGATAGCATAGGAACAAATAGTTACACCATGATTACCAAACAATAATGTTAGCTAAGCAAGGAATAAACGAATCAATACAATTGTGAAGGCACCCTCTGTATGCCTGATGTTAAATGGCTTCTTCCTTTTCATGAAATCTGATGCCATTGTAAAGCAGAGGACAAAGGGTTCCAGCTTGTGCTGTCCTCACATGCTTCTCAAAAAATGCATGGCAAAACCGAAACAAAAATGAAAACTTGGGCAGGTGTTTTTACTATTCCATGATAATAAGATCAGATGTGTGCATAGCTGAATCAACATGTTTAGAGAATTTTATTGACCCCTACCCTGCCTAAAAAAAAATGAAGGAAATTCAAAATTGAGTCATTTTTTAAATCAAAGTTAGCATTGTGGGGGAAAGAGGCTGCCTGAGAAATTAAGGTCTCTGCAAGCCAAGGAGTAATGGCAACCTGTCCTTACCTGTCCTTGAAATCTCAAATTATAGTGTTTTGAGCCGATCTGTTCATGGCCTGCTTGGCTACAAATGAAAAACCTAAGAGACACTAATGTACATCAAGGATATGGCTTCCAAAAAGAAAAAGCAGAAAGGCTGTTTTCCCTAGAGGGATGGAGAAAAAGAGAGTTGATTTTACAACTTTTCAGTGTAGAAAGGGATGCAGTCCTATGAACAGAAGCAAGTCTCATTGAACACAGCCAGACTCTTGCTCTGAGTAAACCTGGATAGGATTAGAAATCACCACCCAAGGTGACATCTGTTAGTGTTGTTCTAGCATATGAAAGTAGAATTGCAACACTGTGATATTTCTCCCAACAAAGCCATGTCCCTAGTCTGATGCTAAGCTGCTTTAGCAATTAACACTTTGAATTTTGCTCTGCGGGATTCCAGTGCTTTGGAATGTTTAGGCCACTCCAAACTAACCTGGGTGATTGTTCATCTAAGTGGAATGCATTCTTTAAGATCGGAATATCTGTTGCTCTGTGGTGTTTTAGAGTAGGTATAGTCAATCAAAAGAAAACAAAGAATGAACTTTCTTCTATCCCAGACTGTTTTCTCATAGTCGTAAACCTCTAGAATTTGTACTTTTGTACTCAAGACACCAAACCTTATATCCAGTTATATACCAGTTAAAAGTGGTTTAAAATAGTAGCTCATTGACTGATACAAATAATTTGTTTTCCTTCTAAAGTATTGACATAGGATACAATTTTTAAATCGCGGAAAGGGGATTTCAATTGAGTTACTTTTCATGCATAAAAAGTAACAGGGTCTGGGAAATGAATTGTATCACCTTTGACAATGAAATCTCAAATCAGCTCCAAATCTATTTCTCTATAATGACCTGAAACAAATTTTAGAGGACGTGGGATATAGGTGCTGGCAAACTCCCAATCACTATTTCACTGGATTTTTTGGAGGGGTGTGTGTGTATGTGCAGACTCCTAGAAGCCTTTGAGGCTACTGTTCTCCTCTCAGCCCAAGGCAAGCCAACCCTGCCATCCCACTTGTCAAGGACTGGGCAGAGGAGGAATGGTGGAGACCACCTCCCCATCCTGACCCTTCCAAGGAGGAGAAAAAGGAAGACAGTATAGATTTATAATAGGGGTTTGAGGGAGGTAACAGCTCAGAGGCAGATGAGGGGGAAAGCTGGGAAATTATGGGAGAGTCAAAACAACACCCAGCTGATATGTCAATAGAAAGCATTCCATCTCCCAGAACCCAGCGAGCCTTAAAAGTAGGAGAGCAAAGAGCTCAAAGACAGAAGGCACGTAGCAGTAGAAGTGATGAATGAGGAAGTAGGAGAGACAAAGGTGGAGATTCACTCGGGATCAACGCCATTATTCAATAGGCTGGGTTCCATAGCCTCTCTCTGTAAAGACTGAAATAAAAAAGGACAGTAAGAAACTTTTCATTGTCTTTCTACTTTCCTGGGCAACCAGCTGGGGCCTGGTGGCAGCGGCAGGGCAGCTCTGGAGGGAGACGGCCCACTGGTGAACCCACCTTGCTGCTGACCCCTGGAGCCGCTGGGCTGCCCGTTGTTTACATTGAGACATCTCAGAATGAGGATTGCACAAACCACTGCAGGTTCTGAGACTCATAGAATCAATAACCAGAGGTGTGTACCCGTTGCTGGGGCAGCTCTATAAAGCCTACCTGCTCTGGAGGTGGGGTCACCACTGAAGGTACAGCACCAAAGAGGGATCATCCCTTTGGGGGCATCCTTTTGGGGTGGAGATAGGGCATTGGCCAGCCCCATTGTGCTAAAATTATTGTTTTAATAAGGGTTTTTAACTTGGCTGGGTGTTGTTTAATTTGTGGGGTGGGGTTGCTTAAAATTGTTTTCAAATGCTGTGTGTTAATTTGGATTTTTGTATTTGTATTTGTTATATATTTATTTGGATTTTTGTATTTGTATTTGTGGGGTGGAGGATTGTTAGGGGCTTTTGTTGGGAAGTGTATTATTAGTTTGTATACATTAGTGCTGTTAATTGTTTTAATTCTTTATTTTGTCCTTTTATATTGTAATTTTGTGTTGTGAACCACTCTGAGATCCATGGGTATAGGGTGGTATTAACAACAACACATTTGGGCATGCACTAAGAATCGAGGACTCCAAGACAGTGGAATAGCCCACTATTAACCAACTTTTCCAAATGGGGATTGAATGTGTTGGAGATGAAATAACATTGTTAGGCTTTCAGGAGCTCACTTTGGTTCAGAGACAATCCAAAAATACCGGTAACTTTCCTTTTTCCTAATTCTGAGGAACCCTCCCCCTTTTACATATATAATGATGCCCCTCATAAACCAACCATGAGGTAAATGGCACATACTACAATAGTTATCCCAATGATTTAAATAAACAAACATTTGTTTATTTTTGCCTACAAAAATACTTATTATTTATACATTATCATACCTTTAGTATTAACTAGATATAATTGAATATAACTGTTTTGTTAATTTTCATGGGCATTCACCTGTCACGAAGAGATTCTGCCACATATTTTCAAAGTCTGTGAAATGTTTGAGTCTTTCCCCCTCATAAATAAATGCAAGGACCAAATACTTTCTCTAGTGTCCAAGTCTCAGCACCTTTGTTGGGAGTAGAGATTTTAATATATTACAGCAACAGTTTGCCGAGCCACCTGTGAGTTCACATAAGCTTTTTATCTGATATTTTCAGTAAGTGAAAGCCATAGTTAGGGCACCATAAAAATCTCATTTATGCAAGCTTAATAAGTCTCATTGCAAGTTATATCCCAGATTGTCATGGTCTGTCTACTTTAAAATGCATGTAGGAAAGAGGAGAAATGCAGTAACTTTTCAAGCACAGCAACGAACAAAAACTAATCAGCCATTTCCTTTGCAGTGAAGGCAGTGGCGTGTTACATTTTGCTGATGGAAGTCTACATGAGGAAGAACAACCTTACTCTCTCTCAAGACATACTCTCATTTACATATGCAGTTTTGCCTAAAGCTAAATTTCAGGACACATTAGGATTTATTTATTTATTTATTTTAAAAAAAAGTTAACAAAAATATGGGGTTTAAGAGTCCATATTTCCAATTGATACACTCAAGCCTGTGGATATCCCTAAAATGGCTTTGTTTGGAACCCACTCTATAATTTATAAACAAATACAGTTTTCAAGGACTTGATATAAATAATCATACTACTGACAAATATTTTCAGAAACCTTCCACTCAATCACACACAACAGAGCTCAGGGAATGTAAGTTTTAGTTATATATTTAACTATTTCCATATAGAATTCCATTGTTATTAAGAGCATTGGGGTTACAAATGTGTGGTGCTTCTGCTTGTGATGGCCGGGGACTCGGGCTCAGACTCGGAGCTGGAGGAATCGCAGCCTGCACCAGACCCCCTGCCTGGGACGTCGGCTGAACCGAGTTTGGGGCCTGATCCTGAGGAGCTTCAGTCTGCTCAGCCTCCCCTGCAACAAGCATCAGCTGAGCTGAGTCTGGGGCCTGAGCCTGCCTTGGTTCCAGATGCAGGGGGTACCTTGTTGCATCAGCCGGGTTGTCACCAGCATCTGGCCCACTGCCAGCTGGGGCTGAGGCGGCTCCTGGGTCCCGCAACCCACCGTCCTTTCCCGAGCTACAGAGACACAGGGCTGATAGAAGGAGGGTCCTGAGTACTCGCAGGAGGAGTGCTCGACTCCAGGCGAGGCAAGGGAGTGAGTCACCAGGGGATCAGGGCCGTCCACTAGCCTGTTCAAGATAAAAGGAGGCCAAACCCCACCCTGGGTTGTGGGAACAACATTGTTGCTTGCTAAATCCTGCCAGTGTTCCTGTCTTCGACCTGCGTTGCTTTCTTGCCTCGCTTCCCTGACTGCTACGCTGACCTGCCTTAGTTCCCAGACTTTGTACCTGTTCCTGATCTCACCTGACGCCCTGCCCTGCTCCCAGCCTCGGCTTCTTCAGACTGTCTCTACCCTGAACCTACGAACCATGGACCGAACTTGGACTTCCCCTCTTGGGTAACCCCTGGGACCAGCACACTGCTTTTGCCTAGCTCTTGGTGCTGATATTGTTAGGAAACACTTCCCCATGTTCTGTTTCTGAATGCAGAATGCCAGAACGCAGCACACAACTGTTCACGCCGCTCACAATCTCAGGCTCGGGTGAGTGATTTTCGGCATCCCCCCCCCAACAATCAAGCGTCCATTCACTGCTTAAAAACTCACCCTCGCACTTCGTTCTGGCAGACAATTTTCAGCAATTGGCCGCTTGATATTTGTGGTGCTTTCAAACTGCTAGGTTGGTACGAGCTGGGACCAAACAACGGGAGCTCATCCCGCCGTGGGGATTTGAACCACCGACCTTTCAATCGGCAAGCCCAAGAGGCTCAGTGGTTTAGACCACAAAATGGGAAGGTGCTGCGCACACTGCTCTCACCATCACGGCTTTGCTTACTGGGGTTGTGTAGTGGCTTCCAGAAAATTCTCTCAGAAATTCAATTAATGTGTTGAATTTCTTACATTAATTATTTGGTTTTGTAAAATAATGCATTATTTACTGACTATTTGTGATATTGAAATTTCTGTTACAGAAATGACTTAAGAAGAAGAATTAATACACTGAAGCAAGTGGCTGAACAACGATCCTGTGCAAGTGTAACTCGGAGGAGTCAAGGGAGTTTAAAATGGTGCACAGAAGAGCATGTGCTATGATGGATTTGTAACTGGCTGACTGACCGAACCCAAAGGGTGCTCATCAATGGCTCCTCCTCATCCTGGAGAGTAGTGACTAGTGGGGTGCCACAGGGTTCTGTCTTGGGCCCAGTCTTATTCAGCATCTTTATCAATGACTTGGATGGTGGGCTTGAGGGCATCCTGAGCAAGTTTGCAGATGACACCAAATTGGGAGGGGTGGCTAATACCCCAGAGGACAGGATCAGACTTCAAAATGACCTTAACAGATTAGACAACTGGGCCAAAGCAAACAAGATGAATTTTAACAGGGAGAAATGTAAAGTACTACACTTGGGCAAAATAAAAATGAAAAATGAAAGGCACAAATACAGGATGGGTGACACCTGGCTTGAGAGCAGTACATGTGAAAAGGATCTAGGAGTCGTGGTAGACCACAAACTTGACATGAGTCAACAGTATGATGCAGCAGCTAAAAAAGCCAATGCAATTCTGGGCTGCATCAATAGGAGTATAGCATCTATATCAAGGGAAGTAATAGTACCACTGTATTCTGCTCTGGTCAGACCTCACCTGGAGTACTGTGTCCAGTTCTGGGCAGCACAGTTCAAGAAGGATACTGACAAGCTGGGACGTGTCCAGAGGAGGGCAACCAAAATGGTCAAAGGCCTGGAAACGATGCCTTATGAGGAACGGCTTAGGGAGCTGGGCATGTTTAGCCTGGAGAAGAGAATGTTAAGGGGTGATATGATAGCCATGTTCAAATATATTAAATCATGCCATATAGAGGAGGGAGAAAGGTTGTTTTCTGCTGCTTCAGAGAAGCAGACACGGAGCAATGGATTCAAACTACAAGAAAGGAGGTTCTACCTAAACATTAGGAAGAACTTCCTGACAGTAAGAGCTGTTCGACAGTGGAATTTGCTGCCAAGGAGTGTGGTGGAGTCTCCTTCTTTGGAGGTCTTTAAGCAGAGGCTTGACAGCCATCTGTCAGGAATGCTTTAATGGTGTTTCCTGCTTGGCAGGAGGTTGGACTGGATGGCCCTTGTGGTCTCTTCCAACTCTATGATTCTATGATATATGGTATGTTTGATCACAAATGAAAGAATGTAAACCAGAATCTGTGCTGCTTCAATGCTTTCTGCATTGTTAATTATTTCAGTATCAACTTCAGACTATTTTTTTCAGAAAACTAATTCAATCTTATTGATATACCGGTATCTAGAATGTGTTGTGATCATTTTTCGTGGTCTGTAGTTTGCAGCCAGTCATTCATTCATTCAAAAGGTCTCCCATGTATATTTTAGGCAATTTTCATTTAAATATTTCTAAAACTTTTGCCATGCATTTCTTGATACCAAAACATGAATTTATTTCACGCTACATTAATTCCTGTTACACATTTTGTACTATATTATTATTAACACGCATTCATTATCTCAATGAACGAAATTAAAGGTAGTGCTTGCTGTTTAGTTAATGCTTCAGTAATCCCAACCACTGACTTCAGAACAATAAAATAAATGATTGCAACATTCCATATTTTAATAATATTTATTGATTCAGGGTATAGAAATCCTTGGGGTTTAGTTTTGTTCAACAATAAGGTATGTTGAACAAAACAGCACAGGTGGCGCTGTGGGTTAAACCACAGAGCCTAGGGCATGCTGATCAGAAGGTTGGCGGTTCGAATCCTTGCGATGGGGTGAGCTCCCGTTGCTCCCGTTGCTCGGTCCCAGCTCCTGCCAACCTAGCAGTTCGAAAGCACCTCAAAGTGCAAGTAGATAAATAGGAACCGCTCCAAGTGGGAAGATAAACGGCTTTTCCGTTTGCTGCTCTGGTTCGCCAGAAGCAGCTTTGTCATGCTGGCCACATGACCTGGAAGCTGTATGCTGGCTCCCTTGGCCAATAATGCTAGATGAGTGACACAACCCCAGAGTCGGTCACGACTGGACCTAATGGTCAGGGGTCCCTTTACCTTTTTACGGTATGTCCATGAACAGTAATATTCATCATGCAATAACAGAATCTGCAGCTGTCTAAGAACTGAGTTTATTGCACAAATTAGCTAAACTACAAATGACAAATACACCACAAGAAGTTGCTTGCCAATAAGTCTTTTTATCATTAACTGTTCTCAAGAGTTGTACAGCTGGTAATAACAGAAGTCACTCCAAACAAGATCACAAAACGGAGCTGAAAATTAGACTGCGACCCATGCTTTGTGGCTCTAGTTCAAATACCCTCAAAATCTTCCTACGTTATACCACTTAGCGGGGAATTTAATAATCACAGCTGCTAAATGGTTATATGGAAATACTATTTTACAATACATTGCAGTGGACAACATATTTAAATTAAATACAGAGTCACAAAGTCAACTCTGTAATTATAGTGTGCTGGATTTTCTATTCTATATCTTATAAAATCAAGACAACATATTCTATTACTATGGCATTAGTCCATATTTTAGACGAATCAAGTGAAAGATGGAAGTTTTGGAGATGGGAAAAAAACCCTAATACTCACCCAAGTACTTCCCATCATTTTCTGTCAAAAATGGAAACATTTAGTCAACACATGTTACACACTGTAGGTTACTATGGCAGGGGGGAAATGAGATGGCAACCATTTTTAATTATCCATTAGCCATGCAGCTTCTACAGTAAAGATGTTCAGTCTCTATATAGTGTTTCTTCATCCAGACTTTCAGGCCCACTCCTCTTTCTCTGGAGGGTGAAGGAAACATTGAAGCTGTCATTGGTGCTATACCGATCTTTAATATGTATGTGGGCACATAATGAATTAATGATGCTTAGAATATGTATTAGTTTCATAATTTTATGGCCACTAAATTGCTTCTACGTATTTCAATATGCATCCACAGTATGAATGCATTCTGACTTTCAGTGCAGGAAACACACATATTATTTTCCTTCTACTTTTCAAAAAAATTGTTCATTAGTTCATTTATATGTAGACAGACATTTTAAATTTTTCTAAACTATGTAAAACAGAATAAATGTAAGACCATATTATCTTCTAATCTCATAAGGAATGTCTGGCAAAACCCGTGTTTGCTGAAACCATGCACAAATGTTTAAATTATGTCCATCAAATAGTATTGAAATTATTTGTTTGAAATAATCATCCTGGAATTTCTAACTTCTTATGTCTAATAACATTGATTGAAACTGTGAAGTGTACATAAAACAACTGACTTCAAAGTTATTTTTCAAATTATTCCCTAATGCTATTATGGCTGAGAAGTTTGACTGGCTGGTATGACTTCACTCATTGTCTTCTAGTCCCCTTCTCTCGATTTGTTCATTTGGATAATAAAGGGAATGACTTCTTCCTATAAGTAAAGGAGTTATTGTTCGCAACCCACCTTTTCTCCACATCATTTCACACGCAACTGCAAGCATCAAATGAAGCTTCCATGAAGTTCATGGACACGTGTTCTGCACTTTCCTCATGACGCATGTTCATTATGAATCTCTTTGGTATACCTGAAAACCTGACCCACTATATCCGGTCAATAGCAAATGTCAGCCCAAATATTTCTCCCACCTGTCTCATATCTGAAGGGGGTTGTTCAAAAGGTTGGTGTGAAGAGGGAAAGATACTAATTTGGTGGGAAGCAAGTATTATCTCTTCAACTCCCAATTTTTACCCCAGAAGTGAGCTTCACTGTTGGTTTAAATTTGAGAACCTCCTTAAGGGAACTGATAACCATAGAATCATAGAATCGTAGAGTTGGAAGAGACCACAAGGGCCATCCAGTCCAACCCCCTGCCGAGCAGGAAACACCATCAAAGCATTCTTGACATATGCCTGTCAAGCCTCTGCTTAAAGACCTCCAAAGAAGGAGACTCCACACCACTCTTTGGTAGCAAATTCCACTGCCGAACAGCTCTTACTGTCAGGAAGTTCTTCCTAATGTTTAGGTGGAAACCAGATCTTGCCAACACACCCAAGTAGACTTGAGACATGAAAGATGGGTAGCGGGTCATATATATTAAAATATAACAACTATAGAATCTGCAATCAGAATAATTCCACCAGATTATCCAAAATCAATGAGGTCCAGGCAGTGAAGTGGGTTGATGGGAGGATTTCAACCCTCCTGCCTCCTGAGCCAGTTGCCAGTCATGCGCTGTGGTCATGCAGCAAGGCCTGAGGAAATGCTCCCCACCTCACTGTGTGCTCCTTGGGTATGTGAACCTGACATGCTCCATTCCACCCTCATGTGCCTGACAGGCCCAAACACCACTCTGGCTCCAACATTAGTCAGATATTTTCCAAAATCCACTCACCCACCCGGAACAAATGCCAGTTACACAAATTCTAACAAAACACCACTCAAGTCACGCAGACAACACCAAAGAGTGTAAAGTAGGCAAAAAAGATGAGGCCTGAGCCAATTAGTGTCAACCCAAAAATCCTACTCAGTCCCCTTAAATAAAGCAACTTGCCGAGCCAACATTGGAAAAAGGGTGGAAGGGTGGGTGTCTCAATGAGAAGAGGAGAGATTGTGGCATGGAGTGGGCTTAAATCTGATCTCTACTTCTCCCCTATACGGCAAATCTCCCCAAGTGGTTGCTCAGATTACCCCGGAGGGAGAGTTCTTCTCTCATATTTTCGTAGGGGATGAGAGTGTGGCAATTGTGTCCGTTCCCAGTCCCCCCGCCCCGCCCTGCCATATGATGATGGAACAGAATTGTTGGCAAATATGGAGATTAAGGTTTTGACCTTTTCTGCAATTGTCAGGAGTTGGAATTCAGTTGCTCTCATATGTCATGAACAGGATAGAAGCTACACTATGGTCATCGGTCATGCTTTTGTGTGTTCAGACCCAGAAACCTCCCCCCTAAATAAACACACAATTGAATCAAATTTTAGTTTTGGGTTTTGGCAGAATTTAGGCTACAGTTTTATTGATTACAGAAAAGTGAGTGGTTGCATAGGTTCTGGTTCGACTAGCTCCCTGCACCCTTGCAGGTAGTGCTGACCCAGAGCTCTATCATAGGTCAGCCAAGGGTGAACACCTGAGGTAGGTGAAAAGAACGGGAACAGACTCTGTTCACTCCCCAGATGCTCCCCTGGACTCAAGCACGGGCACAACCACCTCTCGGGGGTTGACCAAACCAAGTTGAGTCCCTGGATTCCTTTAACAGAATACCCTTCAGATAGGGATGGCGAGACCGTTCTCTGATCCCTATCACCTGAAACAGTGCCTATCCGCAACCTTACTAGTTGTGACGATTTGCTACACGGCAGGGAAAACCCAAATGGCAACAGCCAATCAGCCAAGTGGTGAAAATTCCTGTCGTGCCCCTGTCGCAATAACAGATGACACATGATGGCATAGCAAGGTCAATCACAAAATGCCCTAAAAGAAGGGAGAGGTGGGCAGGTCTTCTGATGCACGAGCTGAAAGAGGAAGCTCTGGGCCACGTGCATAGATGCATATAGGTCCCTCAATCCATTTAGACTGTGCCCCATTGGCCAGATTACACCCAGCAACGAGGAACCTACCAATCAGGTGTTGTGGCTATCCAATATACCCACCCAAAACCGGGAGGTCAGTCTCCAGGTCTCACCGCAACATGTGCCCTCTTTTAGGGAGGACACGATATATTAAAACACACCAGCTTGCATTGATGCCCTGTTCCATATAAATGAATCAGGTAAAAAAAGTCCAAAGTAGCACCCCTTCTTACAATGGGAATAAGACCAAGCTGATATGATGAGTGCCAATGAAGTATCCTTATTTTTTAATCCAATCTTTGTTTCCCGATGTTAATATCTCTAAGCTTTGCTTCAGACAACAGTAGACTCATTGCAATTACAAAATATTCACAATAGAGTAAATGCTGAATCATTAGAGAAAAAGGATTTAATTTAGATTTTAATTTAGATAATATTGTGTGTGTGTTTTAACACACTGAGTCATTGTTATCATTTGGGAACAAAATTCTTGAACCATTGAAAATTCTATTAAACACACTGTGCAAAAATCCAGAATACTTTTAAACACTTTTCTTGAGCCAGATACTGAATGAATTCGGCACTAAAAAGGGACTTTCTTTGGGGCTGAAATTTCCACAGAGTCTCACTACCCCCCAAAGCATAGGTTGTTTGTTTTTTTTCAGACCTGCTAATTGGTGTTTGATGCCCTAATTAAATATAGTTTTTGTTGTTGTTTCAAGTTGCCCTTCTCAACAGTGAAGTTGTCACCTAGACAACCCAGTTTGACCATGTGACCAGCTTCAGTGAGGGGAAATGATAGATAAATTGTTTCCTCCAAAATGTCCCCTTGGTACATCATAATACAAAATAGTTCATAATAGGTATAGTCTCAATCTGAACAAAAGAAGAACCTGCTGGATCATGCCAATGGCCCATTTAGTCCAGCATCCCATTCTTACAATGACCAACCAGATTCAGTCTACAAATTCAAATCTGTTTGTACCTGCCATCCATGGCAGAAGGCATATCCTGTACATTGGGGGGGGGGATATTGTGGAAGAAGAATAACAAAGCTAAATTCTCAAGATATCTAGATATTTGATGCCACCCCCCCCCCAAAAAAAGACAGTACCACTGTGTTAATTTAAATAGTTGCAAAAGCTTCATATCTCCAGCTGGAGCATCATATTTCTTGCCCATCAGTCCTTTTTTAAAAGAAACCTTGATGATCCCAAAATACTTCAGACATAATGAGCCTATTTATTTTATATGTATTAGCAAAGATAGTTATTACTTGCTCTTGTGCAGTTTCCAGTTAATTTAAACAGATTTTCACAGGAAAATACCCTCCCATATGGTTTGATTGGCATTTCCTTATCTTCAGTACAAATAAAATATTTATATTATTATAACTTCAAATGATGCTTCCCCCCCCCTTAGAGTGTTATATTTTCCTATTGCCAAATAGAAAGGGGAAAAATGTATATCTTGAAAACAGATTCCTGAAAATTACTGCAGTTCTCTAATTGGAATAAAGTATCTATGAAGATTCAACTTTCTTTTGTAAGTAAATATGGGTTGCCTATGGGTTTCTAAGCAGTAACATTTGCTGATAAAGGATAGGTATTTACCTTATCCTACTTATGAAGTGAAGTAGAAAAAAAATGCCCTAAAGATGTCTCTGAAGCTCCACATGATGTCTAGCCTGGGGTTTTGCAATCTGTTCTCCTGTTTAATATTTCAGTAAATATCACTATGTTTCACCTAAAGCAAGACAAATTCTAGTCTCCACTGCAATTGATGGTTGCCTGGGGCTGCAGCCAAAGCATCAGGTGTGAGAGAGTGCTATATCACAAGCCTATGGAATTAACGTCAATATCCAACTTCTTCACAGATGGAAAACGTTGCAATAAGGCTTCTAATGATTTCCTTTCCTTAAAGGTTCAGCCTCTTAATAGAATGTAAAGCTGCTGGAAAGCCTGGAAGAGTTTCTTTTTAAATGTATACACTCAAAATTGGTGTTTTCTTTCTGTATAGTCTCCCTTCTGGAATGGACCAGCTTTATTTATAAGTCGGGGGTAAGTAAGGATCCTTGAGGAACTCAATCTTTGCAAAATTCTAACATGAACTGGCCTGATCTTCTGCACTGGGGGAAGTAGCCAATAGAGTACTTCCACTAATGCAAGGAATTTGGGTTGTGAAACAGATATCTGCCTCTCTCCCTGTATGTCCCCTGCATGTCCCTAATTCTGTTCTGGGATTCCCACCACCACTAGGAGCAGATTTAGGGAGGGCATAGAAGGTGTGGGGAGGAGAAGGAGGGGAAGTTCCATTGTGATAGTGGAAGTCCTTGCTCCAGCAGAAATACTCCACTGGATAATACCCTAAGTTCATATCCAATACTTATTTGCAAGACATTTGCCCAATTAGCTCAACAGCCAAATGAAAATATATGCTGACAGTACTCTGTTTGCTCCAAGCCTTCATTTGATAAATGTTCTCATTTAGCACCTTGCTGACAGTTAAGTTATTGGTGAAACATACCTAAGTGTCCATCTTCATTTTGCTACAGAGAGCAAGCCATCAATTTAGGTTGCAGTTTTGCATTGCAGTTGTGGGCGTGCAAGTCCCACTGAAATCTCTGTGATTTAAATGTGATTATCAGGGTCCAGGATTGTACTGAGAGTTACTCTGTTCAGATCATGACCATGATTTGGGATTGTCTCATAGAGCTTGACTATGGTAATCGCTGAAGGTTGTAGGTGTGGGGAGGAGGCCTCAATAGATTTTACACCACTTACACCACTACTTCTAGGAACAACAGAACAACAGCCCTTTATATAATGCATTCCCAGTATTCAACACATTCTCACATATATTAGGATCATAGATGACCCCCAAGGGTCATCTAGTTCAACAACCTGCAATAATCCTTCTGACACACGCCTGCATTACATGGGGCTGAGATAAAATGGCTTGCTTGAGACCATCTAATGTAACCGGTTGTACTCTTGCATAGATAAAGTATATTATTCATTGTATCATATTATAGATTTCAACAGAAATAAGTCATAAAATATAATGGAAAAAGCAGAAGTCATTAGATCAGTTCACACTCTAATCAGTTCATGGATCAGGTCCAAACATATGCTAGTGTCTATTCCACCTGTGCCTGTTCATGAGGTCCACACAATCCACAATAAGAGTTGTTATAGTTCCACAGAATCCCTTCACAAAGTCTAAGACAAGGATTTTCAGAATATTAACCTTGTTTCGCCGTCCTGGGCTTCGTACAAGTGTATATGTGATATACCAAGATAGTGGATCTATGGCAGGCACCCCCAAACTGCGGCCCTCCAGATGTTTTGGCCTACAACTCCCACGATCCCTAGCTAACAGGACCAGAGGTCAGAGATGATGGGGATTGTAGTCCAAAACATCTGGAGGCCGAAGTTTGGGGATGCCTGATCTATGGCAGAGTAGTAGCAGCGATCGGTAACCCTGATGAAGCCCAGGACACCTTATGAATTTATAAGTAATATTTGTGTTTATTTTTTGTTTTTTGTTTGTAAAATGAAGAAATATTATTATAAACAAACAAACAAATTGGGCCCCGCGTGCCACTCCTAAGGGGCCCCCGCACCAGGGCAATCTAGATGGATTTTATTTATACAGTATCTATACGATTTTGCAGACTTAGGCTGTGAACTGGGGCTCTACAAAAATATATTAAAAAATCAAGTTGCGCCCCACTGCTTCAAATTAGGCCCAACAGGCAAGCCTTGAGTCTCATAGTTGCTGGGCCTGAGTTGCCCTGCCCTTGCATGAAGTCTTGGGTTTATAGTTTTGGGAGACAGGAGACTGCAGCACTGGGGAGCGGGCAGGCTGGCAGGGCCCCCTAGACTTAGAGACCTGAGTTGCCCTGCCCTTGCATGAAGTCTTGGGTGTGCAATTTTCAGAGAGGGGAGACTGCCTGTTGGGGAGCAGGCAGGCTGGTGAGGACTCCTAAATTTAGAGGCCCTAGGCTTCAGCCTACTTAGCCTATACATAAATCTGGCACTTGGTCAAGGCAGCAGCCACCCCTCTGCCACTGACATCACTGTAGCATCAACGTCCCGAACATGTACTATAGTATTTATTTATTTAGCCATGCCCCCTGGCCTTCCAGATTGGTCGACCCAAGGAGTGATGCAGCCAGGGACTTCCTAATAGCATGGGGACTAGCCACACACCCCATGCAGAGGGGAGAGCTTGTGACAAGCCCGCAAAAAGGAAATGGCTTTGGTGGGCAGGCGCTCGGGGGCTGCAAGAGATTGCTTTTTCAAAATTGCCCGGGGGGCTGTTTGAAACCTGCCTGGGGGCTGCAAGTGGCCCCCAGCCCAGACTTTGGACATGCCTGGCTTAAAGATAATGGCGGCAATCATATATTCACTGGGAGTATGTTCCACTGAACTTTTTTGGGCTTTCTTCTGAATAACGATGTGCAGCACTTTGTTACTGCACTAACTTTAGAGATGATGTGTAACAGATGCTTAACCTGCGGCTATCAGCTCAGTCTTTTCTGATGAGGAGCCAACCACCCAAAGCTATTAAGTCTCCTAGGACTCCCTGTTAGACACAATCTAATGTCAAGAGGGTACAGTCAGTTTGGAGGCAAACACAGTCAGGGTCTTGTAGCACATTAAAGACAAACAATTTCATTAAGTGCTATACTCAGCTCTCTCTCTCTCTCTCTCTCTCTCTCTCTCTCTCTCACACACACACACACACACACACCACTTGTGGTAGAGGAATAATGCAAAAGGTGGAAATACTGGAAGTGAAATAAAAAAATGTACTCTGTGACAATTCAGTTAGAGCTCAAAGGTAGGCAAAATACCTATGCATAGTATTAATCCACAAGAGCAGTGAAAGGTGAAAACACAGTCATCCTAACATGTCTGAGTAAATTAATCACTGTAATAAGCCTAGAAACCACTGTCTCTATTCATGCCCAAACAAATGGAACCAAACTCAGTTATAATTCAGCTATCTCATATTCTTATATCCCTATGAAAATCCATTGTTGGAGAATAGCAACAGTCAGGTCAACAGCAGAATGCCCTGGGAAACCAAATAGATTTAAGCTTCAACTGAATTTGTCAGTCTGCCTCCCCCCACCCCATTACATTGCCATTACTTCCTATTTTTACTCACTTTAAATTGGTATACATACTGTATACCCACCACGTGAGGATATCACTTCATGTACCTGATGAATGGGTTCTAGTCCACCAACAAGTTTCAGGCCTACTTAACTTCAGGAAGGTGGTGATATGTACCTAGAATAGTTTGGATTTGATATCCCGCTTCATCACTACCCGAAGGAGTCTCAAAGCGGCTAACATTCTCCTTTCCCTTCCTCCGCCACAAAAACACTCTGTGAGGTGAGTGGGGCTGAGAGACTTCAAAGAAGTGTGACTAGCCCAAGGTCACCCAGCAGCTGCATGTGGAGGAGCGGAGACGCGAACCCGGTTCACCAGATTACGAGTCTGCCGCTCTTAACCACTACACCACACTGGCTCTCTACCTAGGAACTCCCAAGTGTGTGTGCTTCACAAAATCACAGAATTGTGGAGTTGGAAGAGATACCAAGGGTCATCTAGTTCTAGGGTTGCCATATTTCAAAAAGTGAACACCTGGACACAAAAATTATTGAGGTTTTCCCTCTCTTTTGGTGGGAGGAGGGGCAAAGCTTTTTTCGGTTTTGCCCAAAAACAACATTTCCAACATGGATTGCCATACATCTGGATTTTCCCAGAAATTTCAGAGAATTCCACCTGGACACTGTTTCCTGGAAGTATGGCAACTGTACCTACTTCTACTCCTGGCAATGCAGGAACCACATCTAAGTAATCACTGACGAATGGCCATCTAGCATCTGTTTAAAAATGTCCAGTGAAAGGTTTGAAATGAATCAACACCTATGTGTGAAAGTGAGACTCTGGAAGAGGTTACTAAACACTCTTAGTTGCCCTTACCCCCTTCTAATTCACCCCACTCCTCCCAATTTATATTACCTCTGCATGTAGAGAAAAAGCACAATTAATGTGCTGTCTACACACAAAGATACAGTTAATAGAACCTGCCAGGGGTTGGAGGAGATCTATCAGGGAAAGTTGTTTCACAGTAATCTTCATAAGGTCGAGTGTTTTGTTTTGCTTTTTGTTGTTGTTCTAAAAAAGAGGAGATCCTAATTGTTTATCCCTTGCTTTCCATCTAGTTTGGTTATCATGTGCTTTGTCTTTGGAAATCAAATTTCATTCAGATGTGTACAGTTAATTAGCCAATCTGAATGTTCAGCTAACAAATAAGAGTGTAGCTTTTAATAACTAGGGAAACAGCATGTTTGGGACAAATTGGAACTAACGCTTTCCAGCATGTTTTGTCTTGTGCAGGTTTCTATGTACTTTTCTCATCTTCTTCCTTTCCTGCACTAACCTTATCAGTATAAATTATGTGTTTAGTTTATCTGTATATTCCAGATTGAATTGGTGGAGAGTTATAAGCTTTATCGGGGTGTTATTGCTCCCATGTTGATGGATCTGCCTGGGATTTTGTGGGATGTTGGTATTAGTTGCTGGTAAGTGTTATGGGGGCCGGGGAAAGTGTCTGTGGTTGGATTTTTAATGGGTGTGTTTGCTGCACCTGCTCTTTTCTTTGAATTGTTTTCTATTACACCTTTACTATAATTTAATGTGGTTTTTTTGGGGGGGGATAATTAAGAATAAAGGAGAGAAGCTATGTTGTATCCATTGCCACAGACACTTTGTCCAGTGTCTATGATTATAGCTGTACATGTGAAATCTTCCGTGCAAGCTTTTGCATGTATAACTATAGGCATAAGGCCCCCCCCCCCTACAGACATTCATGAGGTATGTACAGTGGTACCTTGGGTTACAGACGCTTCAGGTTACAGACTCTGCTAACCCAGAAATAGTACCTTAGGTTAAGAACTTTGCTTCAGGATGAGAACAGAAATCATGTGGTGGCGGCACGAGGCCCCATTAGCTAAAGTGGTACATCAGGTTAAGAACAGTTTCATGTTAAGAACCGACCTCCAGAATGAATCAAGTTCTTAACCCAAGGTACCACTGTATGGGAAATGAGAGTGCAGCCTTAGGAGTTGAGCTACTCACTTTTGCCTCCTTCCTTGTTCCCATATTCAACATGCAAGTGATAATGTCTGCACAGGGCTACAGTTGATTACTGTTACAGATCACCCCAATCTCTGAGCAATAAGATACAATTATAATTTTATAATTATTCAGGGGTAACAGTGCTTACTCAAGGCTCTGCTTGCTTGGAACAAAGGTCAGCAGAGACTGTGGTGGTTTTAGGATTTTATGGTTTTATTTACACACACACATATATAACCTGAGAATAAGATGCAGGGGCTCACAGCATTAACAGCCCAACAGATCTTGCTTCTTTGGATCCAGCACAGATCAAGCATGTATTGTCTCCAGCTTCCAGACTGATTCCAGCTCAGCTCTCTCACACAATCACTGGCTGTTGTTCTGCTACATAGCTGCTATGAGGTGGGTAGAGGGAAGACCCACACATTGGTCTGGATGGTGTATCATCACTTAGCTATATCTCTTGCAACTTACCTGTAGCTCATTCTTTTGGAATGCTGATGAGGACACATAAGAAACTTGTCCAAGCAGTTCAGCAGAATCCTATATTAGATTCTAATCCTCATTGTGCACAGGAACCCAGGAATTGGAGGAGACTCAGCTCATCATCCAGACTGCCCCCCCCAACTCACAACATCATGTTTCCTGACTGTGTTGACTGACATGCCTCATTTTCATACAGTTGTAACCAAGATAATAAACATATTACTTAGAAGCCTCATTAAAACTCATTGCTTTTCATTATGTAGTAATAAGTAACAATACTTTTTCATGTTCTGTATCTGTAAACAGATAGCAATAAATTTCGACCTAGAGCTCTGCTAATATTCTTTGAATTATGCTGATAAATTTGACAAACACCTGGCCTTTTAATCTCATGAATAGCTAAATACCATCACACTTCTCGGTAACAGTCTTGCTTGAACTATCCTGCTTAATTATTAGTCCAGATTAGTTGCATATTACATCTTTGCCCTTGTGATGAAATATGACAGATACAAAATGAAGAATGGATTGGAAATCTCCTGCTACCCTAGGATATAGGTTTTGAAAACAATATTAACATTCTCCTACCACCAAGATGCCCTTAAAACCAGAACACTGCCAGTCTTCTTCATTGGATTATGTTTTCCTACAGCTCATATCCAAAGAGAATTTATGCTGAACTGCTAAACTATGTAGCAGACTATGAATAGGGAAACCATCAGAAAAGTAGTTGGCCTCATAAAGAGGAGAAACCACAGAAATATCCCCAAACCAGTTTTCCAAGACTTCTGACCTAGCCTAATATCATCATATTATGTAGTCAAACACTCTTAAACCACTTACTGTAGGGGTGTTCATATGTTTTATTCAGCGAGTGAGCTGTGTGTATCTGCATATACAAATAGTTGAGCTGTACACTTATTCACATGTAACAGTCAACATGGGTACAGTCTGTACATGTGTACACAATAGTTGAGCTATACAAATGGACAAGTATATTCTCTTTCACACAGACACTTTCACATGTATAGTACAATACACCTTTAGATGTTTTAACACTCCTCTGTTTGTCGTCCTGGTCTCCTTAGGGAGGAAGGGTGGGATAGCAATTTGTTTAATTGTTTGTTTGTTTGTTATGTGTAATAGTAGAGACACTTTCTACCCCTTTTCACTACCCATGTTAACTGTAACAAGCCTCGTTACAGGGAAGTGGGGGAATCTACTGTGATAATCTGTGTTTTGTTCCTAGTCCCAGAAGTGATGTGATTTATGGATATGTTTTTCTACAAATATGCCTCCCAAGAAGATCATCGAGGCAGGGTAGAGACCAGCAGAACCCCATCATTGGCTAGAGGGGGAGAAGCTGCAGAGAGCTTGCTACTCTAGTTCCTGTCAGATAGAATAGTTTGGTCCAGCTGCAATTACAGAGCTGATGGGAGGAACAGTCTGGCCTCTGCCATGAACTGGAGAACACTAGGGGTCTGCACCTCTTGACTCCCAGGAAGAATGACGGAAAGGCCAAACCGGCATCATCCATTAGGCAGTGAAGGGGTAGCTGTTCTGATGGTTGCTTTTCTCTTCCTTCCCCATTACCTTTTACTTTTTGTGTTTTGTCTTAGAAAATTATAGGCATTATAATTATAATTATAGGTATATATTCAATAATATATGTATGAGTTCCCCTCACTTTTAAACCACAAACCTCTTGTTTAACTACTAATCTCTTGTTGAATAACTGCTTGTCTCAAAATAATAAAATATAGTTTTACATTGTTTTATATAAATATAGTTTTATATTTATATTGGAACTATAGTTCCATTATATAAAGTTCAAATGGATCTTGGACATTCTGTGCTACAACACAAAAAGACAGATCTTAAATTAACAAGAGACAAGAGTGCCTGAATGTTTTTAGAAGTATTCCCCCCCCCCAACTCGAACTTAAAATGTTCCCCACCTCTGCTAATCCTGTGGAGACTTTTAGCCTGTATGCATTTCATAAGGTTTGTTGCCAATTTCAAAAATGCTAGCAGTGTTCTGAGGGTTACATTCAAACTTGGCAAAAAAGCGAAGTATTAAATGGCTTGGATATTACGGAAGTGACTGATGGCAAAAGCAATAATGAAATTTGTAATGTGGAATGTAAGTTGCTTGAATGCTACATCCACATAAAAATAGTTGGAAAGAGAAAAATGCTGATCTCATCTTTTTAAAAAAGAAACTCACTTAAGGGAACAAGATGGTATCAGTGCAAAATCACCTTGGGTAGGAAGGAGTCAGCAAAATGGTTATACATAGTGGAGAGATATTTTTAAAGCATGTCAAGGATCTGAGAAGATAAGATACACAGGATACAACAATTTTCTCCTGTGCTGCCATGTGAATATGGAAAAATAATAATACAATAGAGGTTAACACATTACATGGGCTTTATTTCACCTGTATTTGCTCTGCATTGCATCGTGCAGTTCTCCTAACTAGTCACTTAAAATAATACAAAAACCATGCACATCCGAGCTAGCAGACCAGTGGTTTGATTTGAAATAATACAATTTCCTATGTGTTTCTCCTCCTCCTCTTGTTCCTGCACTCTCCTCTCCCATTGTGTGCCAACTCCATCACAAGAATCTAGCATGCATGGAGCCACACTTACCAATCACATCTGAACTGGGTAACTGTGGTTTAATGTTGATTAATGAACCAGGAAAATGAGCCAGGACAGATCAACTGCTGCTGCTGTTCTTGAAAAAAGTGGATTTGAACAACCATGATTGAAGTTTATTATTGGTATGCGCAGTGTGGTGAACACATGGTGTAGTGATATAGAATACCCTATATACTTGAGTATAAGCCGACCCGAATATAAGCCGAGGCACCTAATTTTACCACAAAAAACTGGGAAGACTTATTGACTCGAGTATAAGCCAGTTCACACCACAAACCGAAGGAGGAGGAAGGAGGAGGAAGAAAGGGTTGCTTTCAGGCTGCTCCTTCCTCCTCCTCTGCCTTTGCCACTGTCGGAAATGCGCTCAGGTGGGACCCTCACTCGAGACATACGGTATTTAATACTTGTGAAAGTTTGATATTTTGATAACTCTGTGACAAGATCAAAAATAAAAACAGCAAATAAATTTAAGATTATTATTATGCATTAGTACTCTTTCACAGTTTGGGCTTAGAATAAATTACTTTTGAATTAAAACAGCGATGTGCATAAGAAAGGTAATTTATCATTTAATTAACATCCTCAGCTTCAGAAGTATTAGCAGATTTGACTATTTCTCTTTGTTAATATGGATTGCTGTAATCTTGTTCCGTGCCCAAGAAGTGTGCCTGGTTTGGCAAGGTTTTGCCCAGTATCTTGTTTGTGTGATGGGCTCATGGGGAAAAGGCTGTCCCATGAGTCCTTGCAAAGGGGAGGGGAGGTTGCTTCCCCTGGAGCTCAGGGCCATTTGCCTTGAGAGCTTCCCACCCTCAGGTTAGGGTCTTCACTGGGCAATTTGGAGTCACTAGTTGACGGGGTCTGAAAGGATTTTTTTTCTCTCAACCTGATTGACCCTTGGTTGGGGTTTCTTGGCCTTTTTCCTATTGAAATTATGACCTTCCTTTGTTAAGTGAAGACCATTGTTTGTATGAGGGTGGAAATGACAGGATCAACATAGTATATGGGGGCACCCCATAAGGGGCCTGAGGGGAGGATAGACCACGACACCCCCAAGCTCTGGTTGGGGTATCTGCTTGGTTGGAATCTGCACCCTGGTCCCCCAGTGAGACATGGATGCTTGCTTGGCTTGGCTTGCACCCCAGCAAGGTTCAACACTGGCCAGGTTCCATGGAACAGGTTTGGGGCAGTCCAAACCTGGCGGATGCTTCCATCAACATTACACTTGTGGAATGATGAACTGATCCTGGGACACAATGCCGTGCCAACTCTTACCTTGCCTGCTGCTGTCAATAAAGATTGGGCCTGATGATCAGCCATGTGGTCTCCGCGTCTGCTTCTGGTGGCCATTTTGGTGGAACAGCGGCTAACCTTGACAATCTACAGAGTCTGGGAAGTGTGTCCTATTGAAGTGAGTGGTAGTCTCCACCCTGAGGTCCTACAAAAGCTTGGACTGAGTTGTTGTTCCAGATTGCCTTGTAACCTTGGTAACATTTAAATTTGCAGGGAGTAATTGCTTCAGTTCCCCCTTCTACAATTAGGTCATACAGGAAGGTTGTGACTGAATTCTTAATTTTCTCAGGATTTTATTTCCGCACACAGTTCTTGGCCTTGATCTTGGTCAGCCCCATCTAAAGATCTTGCACTTCAACACTTTGCACATTTTTTTTTACGAATTGGGCACACAGCAATGAATCTGGAGTCAGGTTGCTGCAATCTCATTTTCGGGGAATTCCTGTTTTCTCGGGACCCTTGTTCGACAGGAAAGCTTGTGAGGGTTGAAGCAGACTTCAAACCCCTAGCGCAGTTGATCAGAGGCTGGTCACATTGATCCTCTCAATATTGTCCATACAAATGGAGATCACTTAGTTGGTGTAACTGTCAGAGCCTTTTCTGGAATGCCTATGGAGCATCTGACTTCCTGACTTCCTGACTTCCTGCAAAGGGGGAGGAGTCTGATATAGTCCTTTGCCAATGCCTAAACCAATACCGCTCACATTTCTGTAATCAATAAAGTTGTGGCCTAAAATTTTGCCCGATAACCTTCAACCAAAATTCTGTGTCAGTGTGAATTTTATTCTAACGAGGGGCTGGTTGGGGGGCCTTGCCACACAACCATTGTACAGTCGGGTTATTTTGCTGCTCTCATGATTCGCATAATGCATCTGCCTGGGCAAAAGATCCCTCCCTCCATGCTTTAACAGCATTGAGTGGGTCCGTGTAGAAAATTTGACAACTATAAGCAAAGCTATCTTTTCCATTTTGTGCATAAATAATGTACCAAATAGCTTCCTACAAATTATTTCAGAAATACAGTGGTACCTCTACTTATGAATAACTCTACTTATGAATGGAGCTCCGTCCGCCATCTTGGATGCGGTTTAGATAGGATTTTTTCTACTTACGAGTTTTTAGATAGGATTTTTTCTACTTTCGATTTTTTTCTCCCAATGCATCCCTATTGGATTCAACTTACAATTTTTTCTACTTACAAATGTGCATTTGGAACGCATTTAATTCGTAAGTAGAGGTACCACTGTATAGACTCTGCAATTGTGCCCTTGTCAGATGTTATTTGCAAACATCACTTAGTAGCTATGCATCATGGAAGTGTCTCTGTTTTTGCACTGTATTGATAATGTATTGGAAAAATAAATCAGAAAAGAACTTCAGGACTCCTACCAAAACCTTTTACTGTATATCTATTTCTATATATTTTTTAATATATATATATATATATATACATTTGAAGCAGAAAGCATGACTTTGTTGTTTCACAGAAGATCTAATATTAGAAGAGGCATTTTCTTTAAGATAGTCCTTCCCACCTGCAACTTATATGAGTGTGTTTGTGTATATATATATTACTGTCTGTATTATTGGGGCATATTTTAGCTAGTAAAAGGCTTTAAGACTGAAATCCTTAATAGGGTTGCCATATTTTGAAGAGCAAAAAGGAGGACACGTTTTCCCACTTCTACTTTTAACTGTGGATTGCTATGACGACTCTCATGTTACATACCCATGAAAAAGAGGACGTGTCCTTGAAAATGAGGACATATGGCAAACCTACCCAGTAAGCCTCGCTGAATTCAGTGGGACATACATTGGGTTAGATCAGTATCATTATGTAGCAGACCAGTGAATTATTCCCTCTCACAGTGAAATTGAGTGCTCTTATCTATATTACTTCTGCTATAGCATCGTACACAGCACTAAGGCAGAGAAGGCTTGTACCTATCAGACGTCTTATGTAAGAATAATCTACCTCAATAATACTTTTGGTCCCAACATTTAGAATCTACACATAGTGCTGTATATGGTTTGCTCTATAAGAAATTATTAGTTTCTGATGGGGAGCATAACAACTCTATACAACTTTGCTAACTAGGTGCAGTACTAATTTTAAGCAGCAACACATTCCTCCTAATTCAATTTATTGTTAGAAGCATAAAAATGAAACACACAGAGACAAAAAACCATCATTCATTCAAATCATTTGGATAAAGCCTAAATTCTCATCCCTTCTCTCTCTCTCTCTCTCTCTCTCTCTGCATAGCTAATGTTCGGGTGCGATGGGTATTTGCTGTTAGATTATATTCGGACCAACTTGCTCTTTGTTTGATGCAGATGAACTTACACCAACATTTACCCTTTCCGAGCCTTAAACAAAACAGCAGGACTCAGGAGGGCAGAAATATAAACTTTGCAAATGCTAAAGGAAGGAAGCATCTGGCAAAAGTTTTTTAATATGATGCAATAAAAAAATGTCCTTCTAGATTTTTTTAAATGTGAGGAAAATATTCAACCCCCCCCCCCAAATGTGGATAAGTGTTTACTATAATGAACCACAGCAGGACACATTGGTTTTTCAAGGAAAACTGAAACAGTACTCAGCTATATTTTAAAATAAATTCTTTTTGGGCCACATGAGTCCTACATTGTCCACTTACAATTATCCATTCGTACCTTCCAATCATTGATATACACACACTTACTGGAATCTCTTGCACATCATGTCAATCCATCATACCCCCAGTTTTACAGAATTCAGAGAAGACCAAAGAGCCACACAATGTGCTCTGTAGTCTCACAAGGACACATGGTTTCAGATTGCAAGAAGTCCATTCCCGCTAGTCTCCCACAACTCTGGAGCTGGGTGCATTGCTGATTCCAGTCAAGGATGGGAGGAGGCTAGGCTGCTTGGCATGCTCATGCATGCACACTGTATGTGTGGGGTGGCCACCACAGCTTTATATGACTTGACTGCACCCCCAAAGAGTCCCTTTCTCTGTTCTATTACATGCTCAAGGGTGGAATGTGTGAACCGAGGAAGCAACCTGAACTCTTGTGCTTGGGTTTGTAGGCCCACTATCACCAAACAATTCAGACAGTTGGCCCATCTATCCTTCTGACACATAGGCTGTGGACACTGTTGCAGCTATGTGGGAGTTTCTCTACCCTGTAAAGAATAGGTAAAGGTAAAGAGACCCCTGACCATTAGGTCCAGTCATGACCGACTCTGGGGTTGCGGCGCTTATCTCATGTTATTGGCCAAGGGAGCCGGCGTACAGCTTCCAGGTCATGTGGCCAGCATGACTAAGCCACTTCTGGCGAACCAGAGCAGTGCATGGAAACGCCGTTTACCTTCCCACTGCAGCGGTACCTATTTATCTACTTGCACTTTGAGGTGCTTTTGAACTGCTAGGTTGGCAGGAGCTGGGACCAAGCAACGGGAGCTCACCCCATCGCGGGGATTTGAAACTCCAACCTTCTGATCGGCAAGCCCTAGGCTCTGTGGTTTAACCCACTGTTGCAGCTATGTGGGAATTTCTCTACCCTGTAAAGAATAGACAGATGCACTTTTGCCTGGTATTGCCACTTGGGGACATGCAATGATGAGGTTGTGACTGGCTACTTTAGCTTGTCCTGCAATCAGTGGTTGGGTTGCAGTTCCTGCTTTGGAAGACATTCCTTTTGACTGTTAGGGACTTACAGTGAACCCCCCAGTAGTATGTTTTCAGAATCCTGTCATCTGCCTCCCTTTCCACTCCCATTTGGGCAAGTGACCAGAATTTCAACATTCCCTGGTTGATCTATATTATTTTAGTCAATTTCACACTCTGTGGCTGATCAATGTTGTATTAGTCAATTTCACACTCCTGTTGCTCTATATTGTACTATACATTTATTTTTATATAGACAAGTTCACTCTTCCCCTTCTGTGACCAGTTATTTTTAGACTATCATTTGCCCCCACCCCCGACCTTGATTCCTTGCGCAGGCATTATTTGCATTGTTCATCAGTAAATCTCCCCTTTTGGAGGGAGGTGTTGAATGAGTCCACAAATTGATCAATTTAATACAGTTGCTTGGGTGTCAGATTTCTTTATACAGTACATGGATAAATTTTGATTCCACTGAATGATATATCTCTTTTAATTATTTTATTCATCTCTTGATCATATATATTTCGGAATACCAACTGGCATCATAATGGTGCCAATCTCAGAGGTGTGTCTTCCTAGGCAATAATATACCCAGGCAGTAATGTGAAATTCAGGGGAATAAGCACCCAAATATAATTCAGTTTTCCTGATTCACGGGACTTCTCCTTATCTTCCTCACTAGAGGCAAAGGGCCCCAACTCTTAAGATGAAAAGATCCTCAAATGAGAGGTTTCTCTGTTGTGCAATAAGTATATTCAGATTTACACCGGAAGCTTGAAAACATTAACATCTCTCTTTCACTGACATAAATCCCAGGTGGAAGATGTTTGGAATAGAAAAGTCTCCTGCCTTTCAGGGCTTGGCAAGTTCTGAAAGGTGACAGCGGGTTTTCTTTGCACTTCTCTGCCAAAGTGACTTCGGAATATATTAGCAACAGATCTGAGGAGGCTTTTGTAATGCACAAGAGTAGAATAGGAAATGAACTGTAAATATCTCTATTGTTGTTAACCGGGCCACAAAGAAAACCTACCGTACAAGTCCCCTTTGAAAGCCTTACAGATAACATCTACAATGCTTCTGGAGGCTGACAGCTGAAATGTTTTGTCATTTGGGGGCACAGATTAATACTGTATGAGCTTAGCAACCTGGGTTCATTTTACAGAATCAGCCAACTCCATACACATCAACTCACCCACTTGAAATCAACCAGTCTCCAGGTGAAAACAAACAGTATTTAGAGTCTTGCTGGAAGCATATACATGCATTTTGACACATGCACAAGAAAATAAAGGTGTCTGTACAATGCAAAACCTTTTTTTAGGGACAGAGTGAAAAAGAATATAAGGAAAAGCTTTAGGAGTGTTCAAAAGGCTGGGGGTGAACTTTAGAGGCCTTAAAAACTTGAGAACATCTGTCTAAAGGAATGTCTCCATCTGGAAACCCAGCCAGATGGGCAGGGTATAAATAAATTAAAATTATATTATAAATTATAAAATTATTTATTTATTATTATTATTATTATTATTACTACTACTACTACTACTACATGACCCTGCCCATTCAATAAGAAGCTTTTGCTTTTCCTGGGCATTAATGACAGTTCATGGTGCCCTTAGTTAGTGGGGTGTTTTTAGTTTTTACTGTGACTATATTTTTTTATTGAGTATTGTTGTGCATTTATTGTATGAAACACTTTAGTTTGTGTGTGTGTGTGTGTGTGTGTGTGTGTGTGTGTGTGTGTGTGTTTCTCTCTGTGAGTATGTACATGGAGGTTTACTAGATTCCAGTGAATTTATAGGCACAAATTCAAAATGCTACCTTCAAATCACATATGTTTTAGGTGACTATCTAGGTCACCTAAATAGTAAAAGCACAGCCTGGGTACCTGAGGAATCACCTGTTCTGAACACTACAATAATCTCTGACAGTGGTAGGTAATCTTTTTCATCTGGACAGAGAGGCCAAGGGGACACATTTGGTCATTGTGTCTGTGGTTCCCCATCCTTGATCTAGGTGGCTGTGCTATCTGAACCAAAGCAGGCACTGTGTTTGTGGGAAATGCCTTCTCAAATGGGATGACCCATTTACGGAATGTTCTCCACAACAAAGCTCATTGTCTTTTTGACCAAGGCAAAGATTTCTTTCCCTCCATCTTTCAATCTGTGATGTAATTACTGTTTTTGTTTGATATCTGTCCACCTTGGGAATCTTTTTTATCCCTTTCTATTCTTTTCTTTTCTTTCTTTTCTTTGTATACTGAAGTGTCAGATATAATTGGTTGAAAAATAGATCAGAATGCAACAAGACTGGTGAGGTATGAGATAGACACCCATCCAAAGAACTGGCACAGACCAGAGACAAAGTGAAACTTTGCATCCATTTTTAAATTTAATTTTTAAAAAATAAATATAATTTTAAAATTTGAATGTCAGTGTTGGAATGTTGAACATTTTGAAATGTTGCTTCTGAAATTCGACTTTACCTTTGACAGGAACGCTAAAAACAGAAAACTTGGGTTGAAGAGAATAATTTGGGCACTTACAAATTTAGTCATGACCCCCAAAGCATATAAATTGTAATCTGAAGCACCTGCCTTAACATCTACCCCATGTAAGTAGTAAACAAACACATTCTTCAGTCTCTGTGCTAATTCCCAATATATCTTCTAATGCTTCCATTTTCATTCAGCCTTCAGCCTAGCCTGCTTCCCCTTACGTTTGGGAGCAACTCTGATGCTCAAGGTATTATGAGGCAATGGCCATAATAAACACTGACCAAGTGTTTTCCGTATATGCTGTTATTTAGGACAGGAGATTGATACACATACTGATTTAACATCTATTCAGAGTTTCCAATTGGAAAGGCACCTTTTAAATAAATAAATAAATAAGCCATAAACTAGGTCAATCCACTGACACCGCTCTTTTCTGCTCTTGAGCAAGTGATGAAAAGAACAATCATTCCCAGAGGTCATATCTATATCAAAGTGTAGCATTTGGCACCTGCCTTTATTGAAAAGTGTCAGAACAGACTAACACAGAGTGGTGTTAACCATCTGCTCCATGTATTAATGTGGAATTGAAGTTCTGTTTGTGAAGAAGAATTAATAATGGAGAAAGCAACCTCAAGTTGTCCCTTCATTCTCTGATCCTTTTAAAACCAGAATATAGTGAGTGCTAGAGGGGGGGGGGGGATATGCCAACCTTAGAATTTAGGCTTATTTCTTATTTTAGTCTTAACAAAAATGGCACCGGGGGTGCTATTGCACTCATTTCTGCTTATTGAGCTTTCCGTCGGTAACTGGTTTGCCATTATGAGAACAAAAAGCTAGACTAGATGGGCCTTTAGTCTTATTCAGCAGAACATTTCTCACATTCTTGTGTTCACAATAGCTGAAGACAGACTTCTAATGTTCACTTGTGATATCTTTATGACAAAAGATGTCATAAGCAAGCATTCAAAGCAGTACCTTCTTTAACGAAGCTACTTCTTCTTTTCTCCATTAGAAGGTGTCTGTAAGATCAAATAGCCTTAAGCAAGTGCATTTAAAGAGTCCCCTGCGAAGCAATGTAAAACAAACAAGTCAAAGGGTTTTGGTTTAAATGTCTTCATTTCCAAATAGAGACACAACTCACACTTTTTGGGTGGGTGATGAAGAGCACTTTACACTGAACTGGGTGGCACTGAGCAAGACATGATACACCACACTGCCATGCCGACACATTTTTGCAGGGAAGTGAAAAAGCCAGCTTTCTGTTACTGTTGTTCTCACTCTGAAATCATTATCATAGTTTCCCTGAATAGAGCACTAAAAGATGTCTTTCCTCTTCTCTGATTGTATAACCTGGCAGATTCTATAATTCCACAGGTTTTCTCAGTTGTTACTAAAAGAATGCTCACAGTTCTGTTATGGGCTCTTTCTTCCAAAAAGTAGTGATCTCTGTATAGAGCTCTTCCCCCATCCGAGCTCCACAGCAACTGCAAACACTTAGCAGGGGAGATTCATCAATCAATTACACACCTTTAAACAGCAGAGTTAATGGAATTGATCAGAGATAATGGAAGGCAGTGTGTAATTCAGCACCTTTTTGTGTGGCACACCAATGATAACTTGTCAGCAACAGTGCTAAGAAAACATATGCTTTGACACTTTAAAGACTTTCAGTTAGGTCAATCAATGCACTTCTCATGGCATAAAAAGAGCTTGTTGTATGTTACTGGCCCAGTATAGGGTGTTGATATAAATATGTCGATGTAAAAAGCCCTAAATGGCTTGGGACCCAAGTGTCTTTTCCTTTACCAACTGACCTGAGCATTGAGACTGGCAGAGAAGGACCTTCTGGTTATTCCATCACCAAGGATTGCTTGCTATATCGTGATATGGGATAGCACCTTTTCTGGGGTGATGCCCCAAGTATGAAATTCATTGTCCCTAGAGATGCAATTAAGCCTCTCCACTGATGGGCTTGGGGCACAAAGTACTAAAACACAGTTGCTCACCCAGGCTTTTGGTGGAACTGATGAAAACATGTTTCGGTGATCTAAAGTGGGTCTTTCTTTTGAGTAGAAACCTTTGAGCTGTAATGGATCAGAACCGCATAAATATTTTTATTGCCAGATAAATATTTTAATAACTTTACATGCTACTTTGCTGCTACAAATATGTAAAATCTTAGAGGATTGGGGTCCTTTTTTCTTCCCAAAGGCTACATACCCTCAGAGGCAACCTTCAGGTGGGTGGGGCCAGATGAACTGGTGGGTCAGCCGGTACTGACCTTTACAGTAGGGTACATTCCAACTACACAGAAGTCAGATGTTGCTACACTCACATACATGCTACTGATCTCCTCACAACCCATTCAGGTAAACAAGAGGCAGGTAAACAGACACATTCCAGCCAGGAAAAAGCCCTTGAGGATGACACAGAACAGCAGTGTTGAGAGATGTAGCGTGTGGATAGGAACCATGCACTAGAAAGGAGCTTGCCTTGGGAAGAGTCCTGAGGGCAAGCAAGAGAGGTCTGGAGGCCTTTATAATGGTGCTACCTTCCACCTCAGTGGGATGAATAAGATTTGAGGTGGTGTCCTATGATTGGCCATTGGAACACTTCTTGTTTAGGCTACAAGCTTCTTTTCTTTTTAATGGTGACATATAGTGTGGGCAGAGAGGGAAATGAAATTTCAGACCCCTGGGGACCACTTGGAGGCACCCTTGGTGAAAGGCACTCAACCAACTACCTCCAATTGCCAACTAGCTCCTTGGGACTGCGTTGATCAGATGTTCTGGAGTCTTGGAGGCTTCACCCTTCTAAACACTAACTAGTGGTAGCAGGATGAGTGAACAGGTGTTACACTGTGGTCTGAACCACTGAGCCTCTTGGGATTGCTGATCAGAAGGTCGGCGGTTTGAATCTGTGCAATGGGGTGAGCTCCCATTGCTCTGTCCCAGCTTCTGCCAACCTAGCAATTTGAAAGCACACCAGTGCAAGTAGATAAACAGGTACCACTGCAGTGGGAAGCTAAATGGCGTTTCCATGCACTCTGGTTTCCGTCATGGTGTTCTGTTGCGCCAGAAGTGGTTTAGTCATGCTGGCCACATGACCTGAAAGCTGTTTGTGGACAAACGCCAGCTCCCTCGGCCTGAAGCAAGATGAGCACCGCAACCCCATAATCACCTTTGACTGGACTTAACTGTCCTTTTTACCCTGTTATGAAAGACATGCATTAGTCAAACAGCAGGTGCTGTGACTAAGTCAGCATGGTTTCACCCATCTGAGGAGACAGGGAGTTTACATTCATACCCTCTCATCTCCTGGAGTTAGTTACACCTGCTGGTAGGAATTTAAATTATCAATGAAATGGCTGCAGATGCTGAATCAGCTTAAAAATATGTGGCCTTACATCATATCTCCATCTCATGTCTTCATTGTGGAGGCAATAGAGAACATATAGCTCACACTGGTTCACCACTGTTGCATATATTATACATACCATCCAAAGACTATCCAGCTATGATCCGCCTGAACAGGGTTTATACACTTGTCCATGAAGCTGTAAAGATTTGCATGTGAAGTTTTGAAAAGCACAACAGTAAACCCTATGTGATCGTTGTTTGCTGGCTTATCACAGCCTATGTCTACATTTCATACAAAAAGGGGGGGAAATGGAGCTGCTTGTTTCCAATCCATTCACTTGAGAACTGCTATTATTTTAGATCTCGAAAGTGATTTTTAAAAGACCTCATTTGTATTTCACTGAGGTATATTAACAAGCCCAGTGCTACTTTATAACCATCAACTCCAAGGATGTTTTTTAAAAAGTCTTCCCACTGCTTTACCCTTTATACTGTGAATCCACTGGGAGATAGTTGAACTTTTGATTTTATAAAAGTTCTATGCTAATTCACGCCTATAAAAATAATGGCATCCTTGGAAAGATAAGATGTCACAAAAAATCAGGGGCAAAATGGTGACAAAAATCCCTGAAGGAAGCATACAATGTGTTTTTATTTTGTGTAAAGCAGATATGGTCTCTTTTTATAAAAGATTCAAGATTAAATGTCAAAATAAATGCCAAAGGAGATCAAACCACCGAGGAATGTTAAGAAGGACGAAAAGCTTGTTCAATTTTTCTTATTCTTGGATGCTCCAAATAGCCGTGTTGTGTATAGTTAGCTATTCTTTATTTAATATGTGTAACAGTCAGTGACCTTTATGCTTTTTTTCTATGTTCTATTTCATTTGCACAATATATATTTGCATATGTAATTGACTTATTGTATAGGATTTCATAAAGGAGCATTGACATTTTCTGGGCCACACTGTTTGCTAGGCAGCATGCCATGATAACACAAACCATGGCTTACTAGGACAATGCAAATGTGTGGACTTCTGGGGTGATATGCAGCTAACAGTTCTGGTAGTGCATGTACTTTTGGCTTTGCATTGGACCTTCCCCTTTTTCTCCTCTCCTGTCCTCCCCATACTCCACATCCCCCTAAATTAGCTCTAGAGGCATGGGGGAACCTCCAGAACATATTTCAAGGCAGCATTGGGAAGAGAAGTAAAGTTCCATTGTGAAGACAAAAGGGCTTACAGTAGTGGAACTGGATAGATACCATCCTTGGCTACAGCTCCTAGAAGGGAGGAGAAGAGTTAACCAGGAGCCTGGGTTTGGATGAAATGTTAAGCCTAACCTTGGTTTAGGTCAGCATGGGAGTAAAAAAGAATAAAAAAGAGGGATGAGCAAAGCATCTGTGGCCTCTTCTTCAGGAACCGCAAATTCTCACTGTCCAAGTAAACCATGGTTTGGATTACCATGACATGTGAACCTAGGCCATTACCTCTCTTGTCCTTTTTCTTGCAATATATTTAACTGGTAACAAGCATCTGATAAAACAATGTCTAGGGATATGCAAATTACACTGTTCCTATTTATTGATCAAATATATTAACTAGATCTAACCAGATATATTTATTATATCTAGCTATCCAGGCATACCATTTGTTAGATCAACGTCTTAGTTCAGACATCCCCAAACTTCAGCCCTCCAGATGTTTTGGACTACAATTCCCATCATCCCTGACCACTTGTCCTGTTAGCTAGGGATCATGGGAGTTGTAGGCCAAAACATCTGGAGGGCCGCAATTTGGGGATGCCTGTCTTAGTTCATGCTTAGTCATGCATTTAACCACTCGTGACTCGTGTACCTGCTCGTTCCTGTAACTTGTACAGTAACTTGCCTTTTGTACTTAAAGCCTTTGGTAGAACAATTCAAGTTCTTCAGCTGATTTGAAGAGGCATCCAGTACTGTGTACTGTTTCATATATTTATTAATATTTAGCCAGTACTATCATATATTGCATTGCATTGTGTATTCCACACTATCTATTTGATCTGATAAAAAAATTCCTTCAGTAGCACCTTAAAGACCAACTAAGTTTATATTTTGGTATGAGCTTTCGTGTGCATGCACACTTCTTCAGATACACGAAGAAAGCTCATACCAAAATATAAACTTAGTTGGTCTTTAAGGTGCTACTGAA
Source organism: Zootoca vivipara (assembly GCF_965207765.1). Taxonomy (NCBI): domain Eukaryota; kingdom Metazoa; phylum Chordata; class Lepidosauria; order Squamata; family Lacertidae; genus Zootoca; species Zootoca vivipara. Next base: position 43,504,934 of record NC_142583.1, on the reverse strand, counting down.
GGAATTTTTTTATTTTGCTTCGACTCAGACCAACACGGCTACCTACCTGTAACTAGAACTATTTGATCTGATGTTAGCTTTTAATTTCACATCATTATTTGTGCTGAAATAAACTTCCATTTGTTGGAGCAGAAGGCACTTTAACTAAATATGTCCCCAAATCATTATCATGTAGCTGAAGAATTTGGTTATGATGGCAACCAGATAATCTTATGCACAGTAATCGAGAGGCTCTAAATCTGACCTTGGCTGCACTTCCATAGGATCACTATTCCAGTTATGGATACTACCAGTCTATTGCTTTCCTTTTTCCTTTTGCCTCTAAATCACTTGATTTATCTTGTGTGCCAATTTACCTCCCCAAGAGTGTGATTGTTTTACGTTGACCATTAATCTCTGATGTGACACTTTGTCAAATGTATTATAGAAAATGTGAGCACATTAAATCTATACAATTTTCACTGATCTGTCATGGCTGTAATACTAAAAAAAAAAATCTCAAGAGATTAGTCAGAGTTGACCACTTTCAAGTAAGGGCTTGGAATGGTTTGACCATGTTCTTACCATGGCTTCCAAGAATGACTTCAAAAATGGTTAAAAAACTCCCAGGGCACTGCTTTGGTGAATTTTGACCTATAGTTCTACTAAAAATTGCACTCATGAAAACTGATAACACATATATGCATTCCAGCCTTACAGTTATTAAGTAATTAAGAACTTGATTCGTTCTGGAGGACTTAACCTGAAACTGTTCTAAAGTCCAGATGTTTTGGACTAGAATTCCCACCATCCCTCACCACTGGTCCTGTTAGCTAGGGAACATGGGATTTGTAGTCTAAAACATCTGGAGGGCTGAAGGTTGCCTATGCCTGAGCTAGATAATTTGTGGAGCAGTGATAGAATGCAATGACAAGTGGTATTCTAAAGTGACTGCTTCTATGTATATTCACACACACAAATTGTAATCACACTTATTTTGGCTCTGTACCAACGCTGACACTTCATTCACAGAAAGCAGAAATTGGAACATATGCCAGTTCATAGAAACAGAGGTGAAGACGAGCACTTACTGCAAACTCTGATAGCAATATCAAACCAAGGCAGTGTGTCAAATGCTGGTGACCTGCCTCATGTTAGATGTATGTACAACATAAGCATATACAAGAAAGTGTTACATGTAATGGATACTAAAGCAATTACCTGCGTAATACCAATACTTGAACTCTGGAAGGGAGAAAATAAGGTGGAGGAACCACCTTTGCCCTGCCAGGTGTGTTTCAGCTTTGTTCCTTTTATCATTGGTCTTTTGTGTCCATTTGTCTTGCTGAAATCTTGCTAACCCATTAAGACACCTATATACCTTACAATACTAAAATTATCATATGTTCTATGTTAAGGTTACCAGATTTTTTTTTCAATGAATCCGGGGACACTTTTCAACTTCAATGGATTTTGTCTGGGGACTGATTTGTTAATCTGGGGACAGTCCCCGGGAAACAGCGATGTCTGGTAACCTTATTCTATGTTGGTATAATTGCCCTTGAAGTATCCCATAAGTATCAACTAGTCCAGAATGCAGTGCCTTGGTTGTTTGGGACAGGATATCTGAATAACTGTCTTCCCCTGCATAAACCTGCTTGCTTAATTGAAGTGCCTGTTAAATGTTCCCTCAACCCCTTTGCTTCAATAGTCAAAACCAGAAAAGGGCTTTCTTAGTCGTCATGCCTAGTCCCTGAAACCCCTTCCAAAGAGAGGCAAGTGACGTCTTTTCTGTTTAGATGAGCTTCTGGAAAGACATTCACTACTCTTGTCTTCTATTTTTGTTACCTTTGTAATTTTTTATTGGTAGTGTTTGCTTGTTTGTTACTGACTTTTGAATATATTATCTGTCTTCCACTTTTAGGAGAGATGGGCAAAATAATCCTGTAGATAAATAAATAAGGCATATAATGTACCTACCTGCACTGAAAAGTATGTCATCATGTTATGACTCTGACACTAAATCATGTCTAGTTTTTCGCATTTAATAATAGACAATTTTCATTGCGACCTTAACATGTGGGGAAGAGAAATTTAAATCTTTCCTTTAAAGCCAAGATCCTTAACAAAAATGTCCTCTCACGCTGCTGTTGGCTTGGGTGGGGGGGAACCGTCCTGTTATTAAATAAGAGTTCATAAACTTGATGCAATTTCAAATGATGCTTTTAATGTCAGGCGCAACCTGGTCTGGATTATATCATTACTTCAACTTTTCCTCAATAATACATGTTCCAAAGAAAAAGCCCAGCTGTGTTCGGTCATATAAAATATTTGTTGAAGATAAATGATGGTTAATTATTAAGAGAATTGACATTTGTAATTATACATTAAGGCAAAGAATTCTTTGCTGACAATAAAGCAAGTTGAAGTTCCTTGTTAGGTTATGTTTTTAATCAATTATTTAATAAAGAGATGGCTAAGCTAATAATTTGTAATTGTTCTATTAAAATATATGGCTATGCAAATCTGAAAGAATGGAATGCCATGGTCAGCAAATGTTTATAGACACATTTCATGTTACAATTGGCCATCCTAACAAACAGTGTGCTGTGCATAACAGCATGGAAGGTGGAATGCTTAAGCATATATACAATCCTAAGGCTGTAAGTTTCTATATCTCCTATAACAGTAAATGGGATTCTAGCAGGAGTTGGGAACCTGTGACCTTTCCAATGTGTCGGACTCTAATTCCCATTAGCCCCAGCCAGTTATTGGTCAGGGGTGATGGGAGTTGTAGTCCGCCAACAGGTAGAGGTAGATTAGTTGTCTGTTGAATGTCATGAATGGAAGACAACATAAATCAGGAGTTTGTACACCATATGGATGTTTTCTGATTAATCAGAAAGAAACCCATATGCTCCAGTGAGGCTATAGAGTCTATTTATGTTCACACATTGCATTAATTGCTTGAGCTTACTCACTGTGTCTGACAAGGAGCAAAACAATTACTCAATGGTATGTTAAGGATTTTAAACCATTTAGCTTAAAGGACACACAGAACAATAGTATGTTCTGCCTGCAAGATCTAATGTTGTTTTGGGACTACAATGGTGACTTTATTATGCCGCCATAGAAATAAGGAGACAGAGCAAATTAGTTAATGATTAGTACATAGCAAGGCTCTTTGGGCTAGTTCATATTGCTCAATTTCACCCTATGATGGTCTGCTAGGGATCTGCAAGGGAAGAATAAGTGAAAGTGAATGGCAAATGAATGGATTTTTGTCTTCTTTTGTTACATTTAAATGTTTTAACATTACATTCATTTCAGTAATTCATTCCTTGGAATTCTATTGGTTGTGTTTCATTCATTTTATTTCTTCCTCCCTCCTTCTTCTTTCCTGTTTGCTTTGCCACTGCCTAAAGCAGTTGCAGTAATTGAGCTAATCTGGGTAGCCACTCATGGCTGCCATTTTAAATAGTCATGTCTTCTTCCAAAGAATCTTGGGAACTGTACTGAGAATTGTTAAGAGACACATATTCCCCTCACAGACCTGCAATTCCCTGGGAAGAGGGATTGTTTGTTAAACCCCTCTAGGACTGCACCTTTCTGAGGAGAATAGGAGTCTCCTAGCAATTCTCAGCACCCTTAACCAACTTCAGTTCCTAGGATTCTTTAAGGGAAGTCATAACTGTTAAAAGTGACATGATACTGCTTTAAATGTGCAGTGCAGATGAGGCCAGAGTTGACCTTTCATCATCATCATGTCATTCCCTTTGTGTCATAAATATAGCTTCAAAGGTGGATGTACACACCTTAGGAATGCCATTGACGAAGTGGTTTATAAATTCTTCTAAATAAATAAATCAGTTGTGCTGCCTGATCCTACATATCTAGAGCAGAACTAAACACTTCTGAAAATTTCAGTAGGATTTTCTCACAGGGCACAATGCACAGGGGACTATCACCTTTTGCACTTTGGAACTGTGTTCTTCACCTGCCGAGAAGACTGACACAGCCATTAGAGTTTGCAGGCAGAATAAATGTGTTGAGAGAGGTGATGCCTGAGTAAATAACTGCCTTTAAAACATGCTGACACTTGCATTTATTTTCTCCCCATTGTATCCACATTCTGCTCCTACCTTCATAATAATTGCTTTCATTCATTTGGCTGCTGCTACTGACACACCAGAAGGTTGCACTATCAAAAAGTCTCAAGACTTCTTCCTGGATAATGTGGTGTCCCTCCTTTCCCCTCCAACTATTCCTATCTTAAAGAATAGAGCAGTAGTTGACTGAGAATTATATCAGGATATAAACCTGTAGAGTAGACGATACTTTGACAAAGGGGCATTGGCAGCACCGGGGAATGACATTTTCTGCTGCACTTATTGATGTTCAAAATGGAACACACAGACAGTTCGTTCTCGAGAAAGCACTGAACTTTTTAGTATCACCTATAAAGGCTGGTGATTGGTAAAATACTTCATTTTTTTCAGTGATGAATATAATGAGAAAATTAACAACTATTGTCCTTTGTTTTACTTGTTTGTGCTGCTTGTTTTACTATTTTAATAAGAGCATGTTTCATTCTTTGAACTGTTTCACAGGCTATAATTTTACCATCAGTAGAGGAAGGAATGCCTGGGGAGGCTTTGTTAATGGAATCAGACTTATTCCACACTAAGATACTTATAGAACCAAGGTAGCCAACGTGGTGCCTTTCAGATGTTATTGGACTCCAACTCCCATCAGTCCCAGCCAGCATAGCCTATGGCAAGGGATGGTGGAAGTTGTAGTCCAGCAACAGCTAGTGGAGACCCCAGTTCTATATGCCTTTGTTTGCCTTAAGTTCACTCAGGGCTGGCTCACCCATTGATCCTAGTGGCGCCATGCACCATGGCGCCTGGGGGCTCAGAGGGCACAGAGGGGCACAGAGGGGCGCCCGAGCAAGTGGGGGAGCTGCGCGGCGGCCTCCCTTTTCCGCTCTGCAGCGCCCACCTTCTGGCGTTTGTCGCTTGCCGCTGCTGCTGCCTGGTCCGGCGCCGCTCCGGCTCCGCCTCGGGCCGGCTGGAAGTGCGCGTAAAAGGCGACCAGCTGCGCGCCCGGCCCAGCTCTGGCTCCTGCTGCGATGGCGGCAGCGGCTCTGGCTGCGCTGCTGCCGGTGCCGCAGTAGAGCCCCATGAGCAAGACGCCCCGCACCGGCAGCTAGGCCACGGGCACCACCGAGCTGTCGTGCGCAGCTAGCGCCTCACCCAGCAGCTTAGCCAGCGGCGCAAGGCCACAAAGACATCCCCACCGAGCCCCATGCAGCTCCCGCCGCCAAACTGGAAGGACTGGGGGGGGGGTCCAACTCTGGGAAATGGGGGGGCGCCGAAGGGATCTTCGTACCAGGGCGCCGGGTATGCTTAAGACGGCCCTGAGTTCACTTAAAACTAAATTTAAAGACAAAGAAGACAACTCTGAGCATTAAGGGGGCCTGGGCAAAGTGTAGATGGGGCTGGGGATTCTTAGATGCTCATATCTTGCTTCGCTCCTGGTTCAGCTGAGTTTTGGAACCCGTTTGGATGTGCATAACAAGCAAGGAAATTAGGAGCATGAATGATACATGCTTCTGCTTTTTCTGCTGTACTGTCCAGAGCAGGACAGAGATTTCAGCACTGGCAAAATGCCTAGAAAACCAGTGTGTGTGCCACTTTGGGTAAACACAGGAAAGTTGAGTATTTCATAGTCCTTTTGGTACTAGGGGGAAAGACTGAACACAGATTGCTACATCTAAAATAGGACAGCAGCCCAAATACTAATGAGAAATGAAGGATGTGATGATGAACAACAGCAGTGATCACAGGTAAATGCTATGTGATAGTCAAACATCCCAATTCAGTAGATGATGATAGGTAGTTTTATCCTGTCATGCAAAATAAGTCTTTATTTACAATAAAGATCTGATTTGTAAACTCAGTTTGCATTTAACATACTTCCAACATCATAGCCAGGAACAAGGTGCAGCGTTGTGTAAAAGTGTTAGCTTATCTTGTTGGCTCCATGCTTCATAGATCACCGGCATGTGGAAGAAGCATCCACACATACAAATTACAACATTTCCATTGTTGGAGTAATAATAAGAAATAACACCCAATATAGGGCACATGTGTGAACACATTCTTAGAATGTCCTTTTGGAGAGCAGCCAGGATTTTGTGCATATGCAACAGTTAGCAGTACCACTCAATTTTACTTATATCAGGGAATTATTTCTAGATGATACTATCATTATCATTCTGTAAAGAAAACCCCCCCTTTGGCTTAAGATGGGAGTTAAGGCACTTAAAACATTAACTTCTCCTAAAAGGCATGAAATATATAACTTAAGCAGCATACTTTAACTTCCACACCATGTAAGCAGCAAAGACTACAGTCTCTCTTCTTATACTCACAAATTAGGTTCCATGTACAGTGGAACCTCGGTTTATGAACACCTTGGTTTATGAATGCCGCGGACCCATCTGGAACGGATTAATTCACTTTCCATTACTTTCAATGGGAAAGTTCGCTTCAGTTTATGAACGCTTCAGTTTATGAACAGACTTCTGGAACCAATTACACCCATGCTTCGGGTTGAGTACGCTTCAGGTTGAGTACTCCGCGGACCCGTCTGGAACGGATTAATCCACTTTCCATTACTTTCAATGGGAAAGTTCGCTTCAGTTTATGAATGCTTCAGTTTAAGTACTCCGCAAACTGTCTGGAACAGATTAATCCACTTTCCATTACTTTCAATGGGAAAGTTCGCTTCAGTTTATGAACAGACTTCCGGAACCAATTGTGTTCATAAACCGAGGTACCACTGTACACATATTGTGGCTTGGTCTCCAAGCTTGACACTGAGCTGGACGATACTTATGGATTGTAAAGGTAAAGATACCTTCTCCTTCTTAAATTGAGTCAGAAGTTTTGATATCATAAATCCTTCTTGTCAAGATGCAGCAGAGAGCAGTCTACCTGCCAATTTCTTTGTTTGGGCTACAATTGCTTGATTGGGTGGTTATTTATGCATTGTCAAAAAAAGAGGTAAAAAGAGGACAGATTTGCATAACGTTTGCATATACTAATTGTCATAAACTGGCAGGACCACAAGGAGGAGGAAGAGCATCCTGGTGACGGGTGTAGCTGGGACTGGGACACACTGGGGCAAGCTGGGGGTGGGGAAGGAGAGGTTGGTGTAGGAAGTGTTTGTGGGGTGATGGAGGATGACAAGGGGATGGGAGTCAGTGCACATGAACCAGAGCAGCAGGACCTATCACTGTGTTGGGATATTCCATTCCCAGGAGCAGATGTGTGAGATTGTTACATGTCACATGTCTGTTTACATTCCTGCACAGTCTGCTGGGAACTTCCTTTATGTACAGCTTTTGCTTTTGAGATTCTCTCTGAGGAGACGAAGGAGAGACAACATCTTTGTCCTGATTTATGCTTAATAAATCTGCTTGTAATTATGCTTTTGCAAGCTTCTCCATGCCACTTCTGTTCGTGCAGCATGCTCTGCTAATTTAGTGTGCTCAGACTTCTGAAGTCTGAGTCGCTGGCTACGTTGCTCCAGAGATTGGGAGATTGTCCAGCATGTCGGCTGGAAGGGCATGATCCAGCTGGGGCCTAGCCAGCTGGCCTCTCGACCCCCTCTGGATGGCAACACACTGGATGGCTGGGAGCGAGGGAGAATGGGTTTGTTGCACAACAGCACCAAATCAACTGTAATTATAAAACCTAAATTCGCTGGTACATTATTGCATTTTACCTGAAGATAGTGACAGTCTGGAAGTGAACTTAGACATTAATCCTGCTTTCCATACATAAGAAGTGCTTTCCTTATAGTGGGAATTGGCCACTTTCCTCCCAGCTGTGTGGTAGCAGTCATCTATCTGTGAACAAGCGGCCCCCAAGCAACATTGCTTTTCTTGTGTAGAACACCAGAGAGCAGCAATTACTTAAATGCATTTGCTCTAGCATTCTTATATATCAGTGAATCACAATATCAACCTTCTATCTAGGAAACGGGATTTCTCCCCCCACCCCACCCCATAATATTTATGGTAAATATCAGAGAAAATTGGCAAAAGCCATTTCCATAACAACATTTATCTAATTCTGTTGTGAATGTTATGGTTGTTTACACATCTGCATGTTCCTTTCTTGAGTGATGCTACTCCAGCTAGCACTGTGTGGGCTGTGTCCCTTGGCAGTCAGGAGGCAAGTAGGACTTCCATTTGCACCTGAGTAAATGGGAAAGAGCAAGCTGATTATTTCTGACAGTCTCAGAAGTGAAGAATAGACAAGCTGACAGATACACACAAATTTCATGTGCAGCTCCAAGCGAGCTGAGAAAAGTAACTGACACCTGTGTTGACTGTGTGTTAAAAAGATCAGTATCTTTAGATTGCTTTAGCTATATGATGACCAGAATGTAAAATGAAGGGAAAAGCCATGTATGTTATTATTACGTATTGCAGCATAAACATGGTGCTCCTTTATGCAGCCATACTGTTTTGGAATATATGTAAATGCATCTTTCCAATAACCAATATGTTGGGTTTTGGTTTTTTTACAACAGCAGCAATGTCACTCTTCTTCCACTGTCACCCAAGCGTGCTTACAAATCATCTTCGTACCTCTAGAGCTGCTGAAATGTTCACTTCCTGCTTGCAAAATATCCAAAGCTGGTTATTTAAAATCCCTTGGAAGTTAAAAACCATATCTGGGTAGAGAGATACTAAGTTCTGGATATACTTTCCTCAGAGATCTTATAATGTATTTTAACTGCAGGAATCTTCTCATCATACATTAATTATGGTCTACAGATACAATCATTACCATTAAGCAATAACAATGCAAGTAAATTACTTTTATAATCATGTACATCAGAGTTTGCTGACAAAAGTCATGCAATTTTTATATCCGCCTTTTCTGCTTATCAGATTTGCTTCACCCTGCTGGGGGGAGATGTGTTTTTCATCTTTCCCTTGAACAAGGAAAACAACAACCATGTTTGAGGTCTTTCTTAATTGTTATTCAGAGCGCCTACATTTTGGGATGGACTAATTACAAATGGAGCCAACTTCTGGATGAGCAGTTAGTTAGTTTATAGTTATTTTTTCTTCCTCTGTGGTGCTAGGCTTCTATTTTTCATAGCACCAAGGTGATAAAACAGGAATGGCCAAATCTGTCAATTTTGGTTTCTTTTTCCTACCTTAAGTTCAGTTTGCCCCCAAAGCTACTCACACTATACCCAGTCTCGTCAGCGCTCCTCCTCTTCTTCCCAGCATGCAACAGCAACCCATCTTCTAGGAAGCTAGTTTGGCAGCTCCACCCCACCAAGTGAGTCGCATCTGCTTTGTCACATTTCTGCACCAATGCATATTTTTGTGCAATTTAGTGTTTTTCTTTTCAATAAAAAAGGTCTACGTGACAACTCAAGTGCAGTTTTATTCTTATATAGACATTTTAATGTAATTTTGTCTAATATATGCAATTTTCCATAATGCAATTGGTTACGATGATTTCACTAATATATGCACACTTGTACACATTTGTCTATGTGTGTGTTGGAGAACTTCATCACGAGATTTGGAGAAATGTGAATTTCAATGAATAACTGTGCTTCATGTATTGGTTCAGGCGGTATGAAATAGGTAGGTTAAAATCCAAGCAGAATAAATTTCTCTCTGATCTCTGCAATAAAATACCTGGAATGCTAAGAAGACATGTAGTTCTAGATGGCCCTCTCCAGTATCCTTTTTCTTTGTGTACTTGCAGAAACATCTCAGACCCCATATAATTTTTTGGGGGGTGGGGCCGGCGCGTGTCCCGGAGGCATGGCGCACCGTCTGCGGTGGTGTGGCACCCAGCGCGGGTGGGGGACCAGCCGCAATGGCACCCCTCTGGGATCGCGCTGCCGGGTGCGGTGCACTCCCCCCGCATTCCTCTTCCTCTGCCAGTGCACCAATGGGACACAGCACACACACCCTCCACCACCCTGAGAACACCCCTTATTCCTTATTTTATCTTATTCTTCTGTAGATTTCCAAAAGCAAAAGCACACATCAATAAACAAATTTTAGAAAGGGGAAAGATTATATGTGGACACACAAAGCATTTTTTAAAAAACAACCAAGACTCATTCAGCTTCACTCTGTTCCCACTTTCTTTCTGTCCTTTGCCTTCCCCTCAGAACCATTGCATCCCCCAGGGCTGGGCCTCGGAGGTGGTGGCACCTGCTCCTCTTAACTTGCTCTCCAGCAGATGCTGCAAGCTGCCCAAGGGAGGAGGCTGGCAACAGCAGCTATGGAGAGGCAATGGGATGCTCCCTTGCCACCGGCACCTCCACTGCTGCCTGGGACAAGTGCCGGCTCATCCTCCTCCCCGAGTTTCAGTGGCGGTGATGGCGGGGGAATTGGGGACATTCCAGGATCGAATCAGAAATTGAGATAGCTGTCGTAATTCTGGGCTGTCCCTGGAAAATCAGGACACTTGGACAGTATGCTATATCAGTTGTTAGTGACACAGAAAATGTTTGTCTTATTGAGTAACAAATATAACAGAGCCGGTATAAATTACATTCTGCTAGAAACTAATTTCACAAGATGAATCTATGCCTTAATAAGGATATATCCATTTATTCAGAAGCAGTTTTCTTTATGCTGATGTAATTTGTTATGAAAAGTGTGTGTTTGTGCGCATGGACATCTAATTTATGTAGCAGCATGTATTAGAAGACTAAATTAAATGACCCAGTCACAAAGCAATAATTAATCAAGAATTATTAGCAAAGATTACTTCATCATCCTCTGTAGGTAACCATCATATTAGAATAGCATCACATCAAATTACTTAGATGTGGCTTCTTGAATCAAATAGGTATGCTCCCTACTCACAAAACATATTTAATATAACATTGATCCATTACATCTATTCCTTTGAAACTTCCTGAGTTGTATGACGCACACATGCTTAGAGTTTGGCAGGCCTTAAGAAATTGAAAGAGAAAGAGAAAGAGAAAGAGAGGAATTCTAGGGTTGACAGTCCCTTTCTGATTGCTCTTATGGTTCATATTTGATGTGTTGAAGTAGTCTCCTCATCCGTATTTATAATGTTACTAAAGCATCAGGTTTGCAGTTTCTGTGTTTGATTGTGCCAATTCTGGGCTAAAACCTATCAGACAAAAACTAGAATTTTGATTGATTGATTTTTAGCAAAACAAATAAAACATCCAATTATCTCAGGTGTCATTAACAGCCAAAAGATTTCAATATTAAATTTTCTGTTTCCCCTCAAGTATGGGATGGGAAACAAACATATTTATATCTGTTTTATTTATTTATTTTAAAAGAAGCAATTACAATATAACCCCTACTAGCATAATATAATATAGGAGGCACTAATATAGGGACACAGGTGGCGCTGTGGGTTAAACCACAGAGCTTAGGGCTTGCCAATCAGAAGGTCAGCGGTTCGAATCCCTGCGATGGGGGTGAGCTTCCGTTGCTCGGTCCCAGCTCCTGCCCACCTAGCAGTTCGAAAGCACGTCAAAGTGCAAGTAGATAAATAGGTTCCTTCCAGCGGGAAGGTAAACAGTGTTTCAGTGTGCTGCTCTGGTTCGCCAGAAGCAGCTTTGTCATGCTGGCCACATGACCTGGAAGCTGTATGTCGGGCTCCCTCGGCCAGTAAAGCAAGATGAGTGCTGCAACCCCACAGTTGGTCACGACTGAACCTCTGGACCTAATGGTCAGGGGTCCCTTTACCATATGTGTGTGTGTGTGTGTGTGTGTGTATGTGTATATATATATATATATATATATATATATATATATATATATATATATATATACAAGTTATGTGCTATTTTATATCTGCTAAGTATTCTAGTGCTGTTTTTCAGTAAAGGATAGATAAGTATAGTGAATAAACAAAACATAAATATGAATGGCTAAAAAAAGTAGCTCAATTTCTGCTGGCATTAAATTGTATTTCTGGTTCCCATGGGCTCATGCACAGTTCCTCTGCCCATTTTTTGAATTAGTCCCTCTCACAACATAGCCTGCCCTGTTCAGGACGACCCCCTGACCATCAAGAGAGGTTGTTGGGAAGCTGCAGCAGCAGGAGGGGACAGAAAAGATCAGGAGGCTGCTCATGCAAACTTTGGATGCTGCCCCATATTGTTTAAATGGTTTCTTTCTATATAACTACTGTCAGTCAGTCTGCCAGCTTTTATTGCTTTTGGCCAACCATCTGAGGAAACTGAAAATCCCAGGTGACCACCTGTCAAAACTTAACTGACAAGTGACTGATCCAAGGAAATCTTGCATGTGCAAGAGTATGAGAACTGAATTTGTATGAGTAGGGGGAATTCCTTATGAACTGTGGCAACAGGAACCTCTCCACGGACTGCCTTCTCCCAACCTTTCAGCGGAGGGGGAAGGCCATGCTTGCTGGGAGCTCCCTCTGGACCCTGCAGAACAGGAGTGGGGCATTGGTGGCGCTGCTGTTGCTGGATGACAACTCCCATCACCCCTGACCAATAACCATTCTGGCTGGAGCTGATGGGATCTGGAATCCAATCATATCCAGAAGGCCACAGGTTCCCTACCCCTGAATCCTATTTGACGAGGAAGTGCCAAAGTGACTAGTCAAATACTCAAAGCTTCATAACGGAATCAAATGGAATACTTAACACATGGGCTTTTTTTCCTTATTTAAATATGATTTAAAGCTTTAGTAGATTCTCAGCAACTGTTTTCAAAGACTTTCCCCATTTAAATAATGGATTTATTTTATTCTCCGATAATTCAAAGTAATCCCTTGCTTTGCAGTTTACAGTTGCTGTAGCCAAGGTTAATTAATTAGAAATATTAAAGCTGGGATTAACACTTGCAACTGCTTCACAAATCATTTGCTTGCCAGAACTGGGAGCTGCCCAATGATTTTTTTTCTCTGTATATCTAGAAGTTTGAATTTATGTTTTAAAAAGTACTACATCTAGCTCTAATACTAATATGGGGGCATTCTCTTAAAGGTGTACAAGACTATCATAAATTAATTTTCCATAGGGGTTGAAGAGATGGAAATAAAAAATTAACAGCATTACTCTCCTATCTGCTCTACCCAGATGAGGTTAGAACAGACATCCCCAAACTTCGGCCCTCCAGATGTTTTGGACTACAGTTCCCATCATCCCTGACCACTGGTCCTCTTAGCTAAGGATCATGGGAGTTGTAGTCCAAAACATCTGGAGGGACAAAGTTTGGGGATGCCTGGGTTAGAAGATATGGAGAGTGGACATCCAGGGCCTCCTTCTGTTAAAGGGGAAATGGCACTTCACACATGATTTCACTTTCTCTCAGCAGTTCTCTGCATTGCAGCATCCCACCCACCTTTGGTGGCAGTGCAGGCACTGTTGTAACTGTTCAGGGGAAGAACCAAGTACAATTTTGGGGAGCCACTTCTCAATTGGCTGGCATAGCCGGGTTTTAGTTCACCTTCTTTGCATTGCACAGAATTTGATTGCTAAATTCAGCCACGTCCCTAAGATTGTAATGTAGAACTCCTCCAGGCAGGGTCAGTGTGGGTGGTGCACATAAAATAAGTTGGGTATTTGAAGCTGCATTCACACAGCAGTTTATTCTATTTCCCTGATGTTCCCATAAGTCACTTCTGGAAAACTAATGGAACATCAAGCATGTCGTACCCTCCAACATATCGCAGCCCAAAACAGAGCCACACATCTTCTAGGCAGCCCTCCTGGGTGAATCACTTGGCCTGTGTGAGAGCACTGTTCCCCCAAGCACACATTTTGGAGCTCTGCAATCTCACACATTTTGGGGCGCTGTGCTGATAGGTGATTAATAACCCTAGGGCATCTAGGAGGTTTCATGGCTGAGTAGGGATTTGAACCCTAGTCTCCTAGGTACTAGTCCAACAATCTAACCACTAAAGCACACTGGTTCTCAAATTATGGCATACCATGTTTTCTTTCTTTCTTCTAAAAATATTCTCTTTTTTCCATTCGTGATCCAGCCAGCTATGCTTACATGCCACTATATTTGTTTCTACATACTTTATTGTCCATTGTTTTTGTTTAAGGAGAGAGAGTTTGTATCAGAACAGGGTTCTGAACTATTAGCAATCTAATTGGATGCAACTGTTAATTCTTCAGTATATTTCCCCTAGAGAGTTCATACAGAGGCAGTTCAAGATCCCACCTCTCCCCAGTGAATTAGTTTAAAGCCTTCTATTTCTGAGCACACATATGGAAGAAATTGTTGATTGTGTTTTGTTTGTTTGGTGATGCTAGTGATGTTTCCAGGACAATAGTAATTTTGAATATGAAGAGTCTTGCCTACGAATTAAAACCATGTGTGACTTAATAAGCTTATGAACAGTGAGCAATATCAGGTGACAGGCATTTTCTAAACTAGAGAAAGCAGCTCAATTAAGAAGAAGAAAAGCTCTGTAAGTTTTCCTATGTATAAATGATTATGCTTATATCTGGATACCAAGACGTGAAATTTCACAGTATAACTACAGAAAAGAGCATGGTTATTAAAGGAAATATAAAATTTGAACCTTTTCTTTTTTGACACTTGCTGAAATCTCCCTGATTTTATGCCCGTGAAATATGTTGAAACTGAAGTCATTTCAGCCTTCATTTTATAACAGCACTGGTGCATATAATCAAATAATGGATACACTCTTCTTGAGCTAGGACTGGAGAAATTGTTTGATGGGTGAAAACGAAAGATATAAGCACTCTGTCAGTAAAAGGCGTTTCTCCCTGGTTGCTTTACACTAGTCACTTTCTCTTGCTTTTAACATGTCAGATACACAGTATTGTAGAAACATTGAGGGCATCCATATTAAGAGGCTCTTTACAAGGATATCCAAGCAGCCAAACACTGCTCAAGATCACTCAAAATTAAATGCCACTCTGCACAGTGGGGCTTGCTACCAAGTGTACCGATTTTCACCTGCAGCATTCCGCCTCCTCTGGCCATATGGCCCCACATCCTGGGAGCACCATTTAGGCAAGGGAGGGAGGGATGTGACATGCAGTGATGTCAGGAATGAAAGCATCTATGTCATGGGACATGGCCACAGGGTTTAAAAGTCCCTGCCCAGCCCTTGCCCAGACCACCCTCAGGATTTATAGTTGCTGTGGGACTGACTAGGATTTTTTTTTTGCCTGTCCAAAATTTGGCTGAATTGGCCAGGACTTTGTTTCCTACTCCATACTGAAGACTGGAAATGGTATGGGTTTAATGTAAGGGTGGGTGTTGTTAATAGGATAATTTGGTCACATTTAAAGCCCTAAATGGCCTTGGTCCAGTATATCTGAAGGAGCGTCTCCACCTCCATCATTCTGCCCGGACACTGAGGTCCAGCACCGAGGGCCTTCTGGCGGTTCCCTCGTTGCGAGATGCCAAGTTGCAGGGAACTAGGCAGAGGGCCTTCTCGGTGGTGGCGCCTGCCCTGTGGAACGCCCTCCCAACAGATGCCAAAGAGGAAAACAACTACCAGACTTTTAGAAGACATCTGAAGGCAGCCCTATTCAGGGAGGCTTTTAATGTTTAATAGATTATTGTGTTTTATTTTTCTGTTGGAAGCCGCCCAGAGTGGCTGGGGAGGCCCAGCCAGATGGGCAGGGTATAAATAATAAATAATTATTATTATTATTATTATTATTATTATTATTATTATTATTATTATGGCATGGTATTGATGAACTTACTGTGTGGAGGAAGGGTGGGTATTAGCAATTTCAGGAAGTCCTACACTGAAATATAGAGATGGTAAGGAGATTCCTTTGCCCATTTCAATGGACTGTTTCAGTGAGAAGCTCTCAGGTCCACATTATGCTGAAATTCTAAATCCTTTCTAGATCAGCTGGTCTTTACATGGGGGGGAAAAAGGCTATAGCATTATAGAGACAAACAAAAGGTGGTGGAACATTGATTATCTCCATTGGGTTGATGCCATGTGGATCAGAGAAATTTTCCCCAGTCACTACAAATATTTTTCCCCACCACCAATGTCTCCAGTGGCATGCTGAAAAATCCCCAATGGGCTTGGTTTGCAATTGCCCATGAATAGCTTGCTGCAATGACACTGCTACAATAATAGTGACACAAAGCACATTTAATGTGGCAGCTACTCATGTGTGTGAGCCCATAGGAGGATAAAATGGGCACAATTATTAAGTTTTATGAATTTTGCATATAATGATGAGCAAAACATGCCATTTTATGTGCAAGTCCATGTTACATTTAGCCTTCTACTGACTAATCAATTTTGCTCTGATAGGCACTTACTGTTATCCTTCACATGCAACTATAAGGTTAAGATGGCTAGCTGGGTTGAGAAATGACTGCTGTCATAGCGCCGGGGTGCAGAATCAATTTTGAAATGAAAAAGAATTACTATGTGAATTACCACTTTAGAGGAAGCACTTTACCTCTAGGATTTCTTTAGCTATTCTTAAAATATAGTCATCAGCCTCACTATAAACATTATCTTTCTTACTCATGAGTGTAACCTATGACAGGTTTCAATATAGCTTGCCAGAGTGTATTTCTCAGAAAATCTTCAACTCAACAAGAGTGAATTTATGCAGGTATCAGATACTCGCAAGGAGTTAAAGGGGTGAGAAAGATGTGGAGAATGGTGACATACATTTTCCTGACTTCTTGAATTACTGTCTGGATTTTGCTTAATACAGTAGTTATTCCACTTCCAAATGTACTTGTATTGCTTACTCTGTCTGATCATTTGGACTGAGGGCCTTGGAGTTTTGGACTCCCTATGGTGGTAAAGAATGTGTTTTCATGAGGTTCAGGAAAGATTCATGGGCACTCATTCAAAGCATCCAGTTCCTGAAAGATGCCAAGCATCCAAACTCAGCCTATGTACAGTCTCTCTTCGTTGCGGAAAGAAGTGATGGTAGGACCAGTAACTGTGGTCCACCATCTGCACAAATACGGGTGTCATAACAGGTGTGATGTCCAAAACCCATTGTAACAACAGATGCAATGTGGCCTTCATTCACTTTTACACCCACTACTTGATGTTTGCATTACTTTCAGAATTTTGCAATGCCTTTTTTTCTTTGAGCAATGGCTGTAAGAAGCAGAATATTTGTGTTACAGGCTAGGATTTCGCAGAACCTCCACACATGCTTTGTGAACCAAGAGGAAGACAGTGTAACCTTTTCTGTTGAACTAGGCTGTATTGAGTCCTGATGGGACATCATTTGCCTCATCTCCCAAGAACATTGCAGCCTCTTCAGGCTGAGAGTTTAATGAAAGAGAACAACAAACTAAAGCATTGCTTGTCTGATGAATTAACTCTTTGAGATTTGTTTGGGAAAACTCCCAGTTCCCCCTGTGTAAAATGAAAAGAATGTTGGCTGTGCACACCAACATCTCCCGAGTGAGAAATTTACTTAAGAAAATATTAGATGGATGGAACCTTCAGGCTAGATTTTCCCCAAGATAAATAGAATTGGAGGCGGGAGAGTGGAATAGTCCTTTATCAAGTGCCAATCCCAGTGCTTCTAAACTTTCATGGACTCATTTAAAATATAATTAATTTGTGCATAGAATTCTTCTGCACAATTTGATCCCAGAGAAAATGGAAAACGAGTCTATTTATCATAGCCTTGCATTTCCATTTCATATATAAATAAATATGGATAGCTAATGCTATAATTATTTTCAGATTTCAAATAGCTTCAAGGTGTGGCATCATAGTCAAATGAAGAAATGAAGAGAGAATTGACTCTCTCTGTGTGTATGTTTTTCAGGTGAATGCCTGAGTTCATAATTTATTAGACTGGTCTTTCTCATTACATTTTGTACTTTATAATTCCCATTCTTAGACTATCAAATAAAAATATACGTTGTGCAGACTATTAATATTCAGATGGAACAGTATGCAATTGTGTAGTTTTAGTAAGAATAATGCTTCAGTGTTCATACAATTGAAAAGTGATAGACAGTTCTGTTATCAAATTCAGTAGTAATTCTGGATAGCTGAAGGCAAGGAATGCTACATACAATAGTAATTTACTTATTAAGCCTTAATTAATACATTGTACAAAGAGCTACTGCTTCATGAACACTGTTTCATAAATGCACTGTTGCAAAATAGCACATTGGAACTATCAAATAGGTCCGAGAAAGTGATGGGCAGAGTATTTCTATATTTGCACTATGCAGGGACTGAAGACACCATGGTTCTGTGCCAGTGGAATGACCAGTATTTCTTTTACATGCTTATCCCAGGTGGAATGGGGAAAACCACCCAGTATAAAATGCCAAAAACTTGCCAGATATGCCCATAGCATGTCTGATAACATTTCCAGCACCAACCTATCTGGGACTTTGCAACTATCCACACAGAGAGGCAGTCAATGAGTTCATGATGATGGGGACACATACCTAGTGTACGCCAACATAGAACCATCCCCCCAATTAATTTCTCATGTTTCAGATAGCATCATAGCCAAATGAAAATGGTACAAAGTCACTCTTTGACATTGTGACCTCAAAAAACATTTCCATGAAGCCAAAAAGAGGAAGGAGAGAAGCTGACTAATTTTACAAGTAATGACTAGAAACTTTTATCTAGGGGGATGAGAGGAATCTAGCAAATGGAATGAAGCAGGTATTCCAAATAGTATTTCTCCAGGATTGCAATTTTGGAAAGCAACATACGTATTAACAGATAACTCTGCAGATTTTTTTTTGGGGGGGGGGGAGGCAGGGAAAGATGTTGACAGATTTCAAAGCAGTTTTAACAGCCGACCATAAAATCAATTAGGATATAAAAACTATGTGGAGGAATCCAGTGATTTAGAAGGAAACCTATATTTGTACAGCCCTATGTGCATAGAGGTTTTCAGGATAAGCAATCACTCGGAGTAGCCAGGGCTAGAATTCACATCTGTATGCAGAGGAACCCTCCTTCATTTTACTGCTGAAAGCACAGTTACCAGAGGGCATGACCTATGGGCAAATGGGGGGGGCTGCCACTAATGGCCATGACTCCTCTCATAACATGGGGATATGCACATCTCTTACACTACGTGTTGGAAAATAATACACTGTTCAAACTTTGAGGGGGGGGGGTCTTTTGTGTGGGATGTGTGGGAGGGAAGTTCCTCAAAAATTGTCTACTAGAGAAGTTTCTGCAAGTAAAGTTCAAATTAAAATGATATCTGAAAACGTAAAACTCTACTCTTGTCAGAATGCATCACTACCTGAAGTTTTCTTATAACAATTTTTATAAATTCATTGTTAAATCATATTAGTGCAGACTTTTGTTTACATAAAAATGTAATTGTCTTGTTCCAGCGAGGCATTTTTCTTTGTAAGTTGATGGGAAATGAAAGTTATATTTCATTTTTGCTAGCTTTTCAATATGATTGATGTAAACCTTTAATGTGTTAATTTTACAAAATGAATTCATATTCAAATAGATGGTTTTGTTAAGCAAGAGGAACAGTACCAAAGATGCCATAGTGGAACATGAAAAGGGGGGTGGGGATGGCAGGCTATTTGAATTGCTGGTCCGTAGAATATTTGATTGCTCCAGCAAATTCTTTTCTTTAAAAAGTTATAAACCGAAGTAGTCTTTTGCCAAACAAACTGCAAAGAGAATAATTATTTAATAGCACAGGAACTCATCTGATCGTAGTAGATGATTAATAAATAAGTTACCATGTTTGGTCCTGTTCTTCTTTCAAGGAATTCACAGCAACTTCCCAAATACTTCTCCCCATTCCTCCTCCTCTCCGTTGTGAAAACAGGATGCTTCACTAGATGGACTGATCCAAGAAGACTCTTATAAAATTCTTATCAGAAAGTGGTCCAAGGTCACCCAGTGAACTTCAACAGGTGAGGGAAACAAGCAGAACATCTAGGCCAGTGCTCTCAATGCTGTTGGGGAGCAGCACTGCCTTGTGCATATTGAGCCTCATTTTCCCCCCCATTGGTGTGAATAAATAAGTTTGAGTATGTACTTTATCAGGCCATGATTCCTCATCAGTTCACCATTTAAGCACCCCAACACCCACTTTTAAAGTAGCATGATCATAAAAGGACATGTCCAAATAGTATGAAGCAATTCCCAATTAACAGTTTCAAGTTGGAGTGGTCAGTCATCTATTATACCGTATATTTAAAAACTCTAAATTGGAGCAAAATATCATAGATCTCAGAACTGTCAGGCATTGCAGGTTTGTCATATCACAGTAATGACCAAATTGCAACTACAGAAAGAAATTATACTGAATTAGCCCTTTTCTTGACATGCTCTAAAGATTGTAATTTCATGGTGTTTGGATGCCATTCTCAGGACCTTCTGGTTTTCTCCAATTTTGCAGTCATGCTTCCTGTTGTTGTCAGGCGAATATAATTGTTTCTGGGAAATTAGAAAGGAGGCAAAAGGGGATATGGCAGTATTCATCAACACATTATTTTGCATGGCAAATTATCCCTGAATCTATAAAACTCTGGAATTTCCTTGAATAGCCATTTTGGTTTGTTTGGTTAGTTGTTGTTGTTTTTTAACAATCATAAAGGTAAAGGTAAAGGGGCCCCTGACCATCAGGTCCAGTCGTGTCCGACTCTGGGGTTGCGGCGCTCATCTCACTCTATAGGCCGAGGGAGCCGGCGTTTGTCCGCAGACAGCTTCCGGGTCATGTGGCCAGCATGACAAAGCCGCTTCTGGCGAACCAGAGCAGCGGACGGAAACACCGTTTACCTTCCCGCCGGAGCGGTCCCTATTTATCTACTTGCACTTTGATGTGCTTTCGAACTGCTTGGTGGGCAGGAGCTGGGACCGAGCAACGGGAGCTCACCCTGTTGCAGGGATTCGAACCGCCGACCTTCTGATCAGCAAGCCCTAGACTCTGTGGTTTAACCCACAGCGCCACCTGGGTCCCTACAATCATAACAATATGTTAACAATCATAACAATACTTCAATACATTTTTCATCTTTCGGCCAGAAGGTGGGTTAACCTGTTTCTGGAATACCTGGGAATGAGAGCCAGCCATGCCTTCCTTTGCAGACTTTTAAAAGAGTCTGCTTTGCTGCTGACACCTCCCAGATAAAGAGCAACCCAAATCCTGGCCTGGGAGCAGTGGAAAAGTGGATCCACCACCATATCTGAAGCTCTGCCACTGACAGCGTCAGAATGGAAGGTGGGGGTAGTTCTCTCTCTCTCTCTCTCTCTCTCTCTCTCTCTCTCTCTCTCTCTCTCTCTCTCTCACACACACACACACACACACACCACATTAGTCCTGGCTAGCAAGGGCTGACTTGGTCTTTCAGATTTCAGCTGTGCCTGCCATTCTGCTCAATTCTCTTATTCTGTTAACAGAGGTTTATGTTTCTGAAAAGAAGATACATTGAAGCAATCAAATTGGACAGTAAAGCATGCAAAAATGTATTTTATGCCATGTTATCATTGGTGTTTAGGAATGGGCCAATCTGTCAGTTTTTGTTTCTCTGACTGAAGCTTTTTCCAGTCTTCAGTTGACCACAATTCCACATCAGTTTGTGATTTTTATTTTATTTTTAAGAAATAGTCCTCATGAAAGTTCATCATGATTTTTGTGAATTTTTCCTATTAGACACAATGCATTTGGGGGCGTTATTTTCCCTACCATATGCATTTTTATGCACACTTTACCCTAGTATAAACTTTTTATACAGGTTACTTGACAGGAGACCTGCATTGCAAAATTCAGAGAAGTATGAATTTTGAAGGATGGCTGTGTTTCTCTTTGTGTGTTGTTGCAGAGAAGACACATTAGGTAGACTTACCTTTAAATGCAAACCAAACTTCTCCCCCACCCCTACTGCTGTGTCATTTGGTTTGTTACAAATGTGTGTGGAGGAAACACATCTGGCCTATCTAAAGTGTGGGAACATCCAGGAGTCACTTGTTAAAATTAAGTAAAAATTGTTGTAATTTCATCCTAAAAGTTGAAACATTCCTTGTAGTGCAAAGCCATGTCCTAGGGGTGTGATTATCTCCTGATAACCATGGCTCCCTCTTCTGCCTTATTGCTAATTAATTTAATTAATTAAGGAAACCTTTCCCCAAGTGGACTTGATTTAATATGCAGTATGTAATTAGCATCTCTTAGAAATGTAGATGAGATTATTTTCTTTACAGTTACACACAGAGACATAATGTGTAACTAACATTCACAGACATTGTTCATGACCATTTACTCCTTTATGAAACATAAAAATGTGGGAGGCCTTGGTGGAATCGTTTAGGCAGTGTAGAGGCCTTGCATTTCCAATGCTTGGTAGGTCTCATGGGGAAATTGCACAAGAGGGGGGAAAAAACACACCTTTCCATGATATAGGCCTCATCTGATATCCTTCTATCATGCCCTTCCTTAAAAACTTTCCATTCTTTTAAATGGTTTGCTGAATCTCACAAATTCCCAATCCATAGTTGGGCACTGGGATGGAATTCTCTGAAAATCTCAAGATCAAGCTTATCCACATATGGTTTTGTTTTTTCCTAATTCCCACCTCACTTCTTAATGTTGACAAGAATTAAGGCTTATTTCCCAAATTCTGCTCAAATATGAACAATTCCCACATAGTACATGCACTATTATACGTGTCACATTTATACATACTAGGTTTCCTTACAAAACCAGCACATTAACAGATAAAGACAAGAATGTGTATAAATGAATGGTAATATGTAATATATATATATATATATATATATATATATATATATATATATATACACACATATATAACACCACAGAAATATAATACACCACAGAGATTGCCTCTTTCATACATTCCTATACATATACTACTTGTATTTTTTGCATATATTTTTATGTATAATTTTGCTTTAAATTAGTTGGGCTTTTTTTAAAAAAAAACTGGAGATGTTTGATGCAAGTGGTGGTCTGGTGAGAGCAAAGCTTGATTGGGTCTTAACCACCCAAATCCATGTATAAATCTTTTGAAAATAGATTTGACTATGATATAAATTCAGTGTGGCACAATGTCTGCCCCTAGTTATGCAGTACTGAAATTTTAGATAAACTTCCAAACTACTCCAACCACCATGTCTTAATGGAAAACAAAGTGTAGGCATAATAGCTATTTCTTACTTTCTGGGAAGCTTTTCCAGGGTGCTTTTAATTGCATCCTTTTGGTACTACTTGTCCCTAAAATTCAAAACTGCAGCAGTAACCAGAAGCACTTTTCATTGTCTTCACGTCATAGCTGCCAAGTTATCCCTTTTTTTAAGGGAAATTCCCTTATGCTAAATAGGCTTCCTCATGAGAAAAGGGAAAACTTGGCAGCTATGCTTCACATAATGAAAATGCTATACCTTTCTCTCAGACAGAGACTAAGAGAAAATTGTTTGCCATTCACGTCTATGTAATCTTGAGGCTATATCACTGTAATGCAAAGTATGGAGAAACTGTCCTTTATGACTTGTCAACATCTTCACTCGTTGCAAAATATTGTAGCAGCATATCTGCTAATGAGTTGGTAATAGGGGCAAATGAACTTCACTATGTCCCCAGGTTGCCTTGGATTAGCTCAGAATAAGCATCATCCCCACTCCTAATTTAAAAATGGCTGTATATTCCAAGCCAATCTGATTTAAATTGGACCCCTGCTGACCTCTGATTAGAGGAATGTTGGGATTTGTTTCTCCCCTTTCTGCTGTTGGTAGTCTTAGAAATCCTTGCCATTTGCCCAACCACAAGTCTGCCTTTCATTCACCAACTTCCGTAACTCACCCTGCCTGCGTCCATGTGGTTCCTGTGTATCTTCAGCAATAACAGCAAGGAGGGAAGTTTTTTTCTCCCCCAGTGCTGACACTGCTCCTCTCCTCATGCTGCTTGAGTCATGGCCATTACGAGGTATGGCAGGTCCATCTGGTTAAGTATTGACTGGTTCAGCTTTCCGGGGTTTCTGATAAGGACTTTTCCAGCCTTACCTCCAGATTGAATTTGGGACCTTATGCATAGAAAGCAGGTGCTTCACCACTGAGTCACAGTCCATCACTAGGTAGATTCTGTGAGAAGAAGAGGAGTTGGAGGTGAGAGAGAAAGGTTGGTGATTTTCTCTTGACAATGTGAACTCTAGTACTATTTGTGTTTTCTCCTATTTTATGTCTTTCATACGCCTTGTTAGTTTTGGCTTACAAAATACTTTCAGGGCAGTTTTATTTGTTTGTTTGTTTGTTTGTTTATGACACATTTAAAAGGTCATAGATTGTTTAACCAGCCCAAAGCCTGGTTGAAGAGATGAAAGCAATTTTCCCCAGGTGCCTAAAAGTATGTAATGAAGATGCCAGGTGAGCCTCCCTAGAGAGAGCATTCCACAAAAGGCCTGTTCTCAGGTTGCCACCCTTCCAACCTCTTGTGGAGGGGGCAAATGATGAGCACAGGGTGCAGGGAGAGAAGGTCCTTGAGGTGTTGAGGTTCTGATCCATTTACAGCTTCATAGGTCAAAAGCAGCACTTTGAACTAGGCCTGGAAAGTCATTGGCAGCCAGAGCAGTCAGGCCAGGACTGGTGTTATATGCTCAAACCTTATTTCCCTGGTGAGCCAACCTGACTGCTGAATTCTGCACCCGCTGAAGTTTCTGAACAGTCTTCAGAGGCAGCCCTACATACAATGCATTGCAGTAATCTAACCTAGAGGTTGCCAGACCTCTTGGCGCAGTGATCAGTGACCCTCATACCTATTACTATGCCATTACACTTCTCTGTTCTTTTATATATACAATTTTATGTATTTTCTTTTATATATGTTTTCCTTGCAATAATCTTGAAAGAGATTAGAATAATTTTATTTACATGCAACCAAACTTGCATATTAACTGCCATCCTTCATTTCACTGTTTCTTTCTAAATTGGACTCTCAGTACTGAACCAACTCCATTCCTCTGATACTCAAATAATCAGTTAGATGCTTTAAATTGTATTTTGCTACTTAGGATCCAGTCATTCTCTGAAAAAAAGTGTATTGAATGTTAATAAGTAAAGGCATAGATTTGTGGGGGTGGGGGATGAGGCAAAAGTTTAATGTTCACCATATGCTCTGAGGGAGTGGAGTATTGTATTCAGATACATATTGGGCATTGGTTATGAGAATGCTGAAATTTGGGATGAAAGCAAATGACAGGTGTTAGTATTGTGGGAAAGAAAATTGGAATATGTTCCTTTATGTTGTGGCAAAATATAGTAGTGCTTCTTTGCAGAAAATGAAAAGTGGAGAAATGAATCTGATTATGGACAGTGACATTCTTTTTGATCCAGAAATATTTGTGGTAGGTGACCTGATCAGTTCCTTGAATTTAAATGAAGCACAAAAGGAATTCCTATTAAAGGCAAAATTGATAGTTATAGGAATGAGGTTATAGAAAGGAAGATTTGCACTGGTATTAAGCATAGCTCCTTCAAGTAAGTGACCAGATAACTTTATAGATAATCACTTTTTGCAGAACAAAGGCAAGGAGGAAATGTGGCAGGCTTTTACAACAATATATATCTTATATATATATATATATATATATATATATATATATATATATATATATATGATTTAATAATTGCAGTGAAGGATACTATAAAATCAAAATAATATTTTTATCTAACATTAAAATAGTAATAAAATGACCCTATCCTACAATATATCCTTTCAGATCAAGGACACTGATTTCCCAGGTGTTTAAAGTGATATTTAAGCTAGAACTGATTAGTTTCCTAAACATGTTGTACTGTAATTTGCCACTAAAAGCAATTGCTTTGGTATGCATTGCAGGACTCCATATCCTAGTTCAAGGATAATTGGAAGTTGAACATCTACCTGTGACTGAGCTCTGTAATGAAAACTTCTAGACGGAAATCTCACTGGCATGCTCCGCTAAGGATTTGCCTACACAACATTTGACGCCATGAGATAACACACAGCTCACCACCATGCAGAGTGGCCTGGCAGGCACTTGACAACTCCTTTTCCACCACACTTTTGCTGTCCCAGAAAGAAAGCAAATGCAGAAAACATATCAAGCCATTGAACAGATCTGAGGTCAGGAAAAAGACAGGAACAGTTTAAATTTGATCAAAAGTTAATATACTGTCTGTTAGGGAGGGAGAAGCATATAAATGTTTTTCTTCACATTGCATTTTTTAAATAAGATTGGTGAGATCACTGTGACTCAGATCATAACATGTTCTCCATTGAGAATGGCCACATGTTTTCTTGTTGACTGTACTAAATCTATTCAAATTGCTTTTAGTTTTTGTGCAGTTCCTTTTCAGAATTGTACTGTTAGGACACAGAAGAAAGGGCATTGCTTCCAAAACTGTACCCACTCCCATTTTTCAGAAGGAATCTTTCCCCCCCTCTCCAAATGGTCATATAAACAAACTCCTTCATGCCTTTACTTTTGGAGAGGTCACCGCATTGACATGAGGCATGTCCTGCCCTCAGAGTTTATGAATTTCATGGGTTTCTATAATGATTGATTAGGTCATGAGACTACAAGTGGAGTTCCTGCTTTCTTTCATCCAAGCTTCCATTGCAGTGTAGTTTCAAAAATGTCAGCTCAGTTTTTGCCATTTCCTTTTTTCAAATAAATTTTTATTAGGTTTTCACGTTTTTATACTCTTTATCTCTAACCAATTCAAACATCAAATTTCAAGGTTCTCTGAACCATCAGACTCCCTCCCCTCCCTCCCATGGGTTCAAATATTAAAAGTTTAAGTTTTCTGCATCTTATGCTTTTTCCAACTATTGTATATCCCTAGTTATCATAATCAAGTTCACATTACAAATGTAATTACAATGCCAACAATGATTTTAACTGTTTACAGTGGTTTTTAAAGTAAACTATAAATTTACTTCAGTCTTTAACAAATACTCGATCCTCTTGGTTTCTGATCTTCCCCGTCAGTTTTGCCATTTCTGCATATTCCATCAATTTCATCTGCCATTCTTCCTTTGTTGGTAATTCTTCTTCTTTCCATTTTTGGGCTAGTAACATTCTCGCTGCCGCCATTGCTTACATAAATTTTTTTTTATCCTCTCTTGGTATTTCTTCACCTATTAAACCTAAAAGAAAGGCTTCTGGTTTCTTAACAAATGTATTTTAAAACATTTTCTTTAATTCATTACAAATCATTTCCCATAAGTCTTTTACCTTATGACATGGCCACCACATATGGTAAAATGTACCTTTTCTCTCTTTACATTTCCAACATATATTTGATTTAGTTTTATACATTTTTGCCATCTTACTTGGTGTTAGGTACCAACGGTACATCATTTTCATTTAATTTTCTTTCAATGAACAGCATGCAGTAAATTTTATTTCCTCTTTCCACAACTTTTCCCAAAATGAAAGCTGGATATTATACCCAAAGTCTCTAGCCCAGTGTTTCATCACTGCCTTAACTTCTTCATCTTTCGTATATTATTCCAACAATAGTTTGTACATTTTTGATAATATTTTCACCTTATTTTCCAACAGATCAATTTCAATTCTCAATATTTCTGTATTAAACCCTCTTTTTTATCTACTTTAAAAACATCATTTAGTTGGTGATACTGTAACCAATCTGTTAATATTCCTCTTATCTCTTCATTTTTTTTCCAATTTAAATTGCCATCTGCAATTCTTTGTAGGTGGCCCAGTCCCCTCTCATGTTTATTTTTTAACTGAAATTGCTTCCAATGGGGATAGGGACCATGGTGTTCTTCATTCTAATAAGTTTTTATATCTACCCCTTACCTCGTGGGTTGATTTCCTTATCACGCGGTTCAAGAATTCTTTGCGTACTTTTGTTTTATCATTCCTGGCTTCCAAGATATTCTATTATGTCAATTATATTTCTTATATTATCTTTCATCTGCCCGCCAGCTTCTGCCATTTTCAAACTGCTATCACCTCCAGAAGCACATAGGGGTTTATCCAACAGAGTTGTTCCATTCCTGCAAGAAATTCTGCTGGAAATCTGGAACTTCTTCTACCTCTTCTTTTTCTACCCTCTAATATGTTTTGGGAGCTTCCCAACCCCTCCAGAGAAGGTTTTGGGAGGACATTGGGGGCGCATAGGATTAAGAGAGAGAGGAGAACTTCTGTTGTGCAAGCAGAAGTCATGGTATAGTTTTATTGGGTACAACCCATAGGTGACAAATTATGTAGAACTAGGCACTTGCATACCAGGAGACACTTTGTCTATTTTGTTTTATGGAGAGCAAGTAATTTAAGCAAAATGACAGACAGAGAGCGAGCCTAAAGAGTTGATAGTATAACAGTTGGTTCTGTTGAGCTTCCATTACCAAGGGAAATAATGGTAACAGATGTTTGGTCCCTTGGGTTGGATCCAGGAAGAAGAAGAAGAAGAAGAAGAAGAAGAAGAGGAAGAGGAAGAGGAAGAGGAAGAGGAAGAGGAAGAGGAAGAGGAAGAGGAAGAAGAAGAAGAAGAAGAAGAAGACGACAATATTTCTAACCTGCCCTATATTAAATGATTTCAGGGTATGTTACAATTCATGGAATGACAATACAACATAAGCCATGATAGCACACACATACACAAATCAATATTCCACACAAACTCTGATAAACAGTAGTAAAATTAACATAAATATTTCACATACAACTGCAGCTCAACTCCTCCACCTTCTTTCTTTTTTTAAAGTGAATAGGCATTGCACACATGAAGGTCATTACACAGTAAGGATACTGATACTGATTTCAATGTATCTTCTCCGAGGATACTATATTGATTTCAATGTATCTCCTGCCCAATTGTGTGTGTTGGGGATGTAGTTGAATGCTTTCATGACAACTAAAAGTGTGTGTATGTGTGTAGCAATGTACAGAACCACAAGAAATTCAGAGGGACTGCATAATAACGAGAAGGAAACAAGGTGATAATAAGGGCTAAATCTTCACTGATGCATGTACTTCAGAAACTCTTTGAGGTTTCTTACTGCAGTACTGGATATGACAAAGAAGCAAACCAAAGTACAGTATCTGTAAGTTTTGAAAATGAGAACCCTAGAGCAGGTGTGGAGAACCTTTGGCTCTCCAGATGTTGAAGAATGACAACTGCCACCATCCCCAGCAAGCATGCTTAATGGCTGTGGATTATGGGAATTATAGTTCAGCAATATCCAGAGGGCCACATCTGCTATATAATGTTCAACTGATGGGCCCAGTTTCAATGCCCCATTTCCCCCCTTTCCTTTCTTTCCTTTAATGTTTTTTCTCATCAAAGCTAGAGTAATATTTCCTTTAAACCAAACACGTTGTAGTGAACCCTGGCATTCACTCTTACTTTACATTTGGAAGTTGGCTCTCTCTCTCTCTCTCTCTCTCTCTCTCTCTCACACACACACACACACACACACACACTATACAGTCTATCATTGTCCTTCACTTTCTATAATTCTGTACAGTAATTTAGAATTCAGTTGATTTCTGCCATTGAAATAACTGACAACTCTTTTAAGAACAGTTAAGGAGCCACCAGAGGGCACTAGAGAATGAGACATTGTGCCAAGAACCTGAAAGGAAATAGCCATTTTTTAAAAAATAACTGTTTGTCATTTCAGGCCCACTAGCTGTATTTTAAAGGAAAGAAAAGCTTGGCCTCCAAACAGAAAACAAAACCTTTGTATATACAATTTCCTTTATTTTCAAAAGTGAACATATATGGAGAGGCAATGTCCTTTATTTTTTGGGGAGTTGCGGGAAGAAGCAAGTTGTATTTAATTTTGGTGGGACCAGACTTTAGCTATAATATGTCAAAAACCAACTATTCTCAGATTTTTGTATCAGAAAGCATTGGAATAAGCATAATAAACAAGACATTCCAAACCTAAATGGGTGGGTTTTGTCCATCTATGTTTGCTTGTAAGAAAAGTTCCTGTCTCTGCACACTGTTTTGGATCAGATTAGCTTCTGTAGAAATCAATGGTTCTGAATTACTGATCTTCTTGAATTCCTGGTGACAATATCCAAGCACCCACCCACCCCCAAATGTTTTCCATTGTCCTAGTTGGTAGTGATGGGTGCAAGTTGCTTTGTGTGGAACTGCACTTAATTAGCTGAAGGCCCAATTAGCTCTGACACTAAATACACCACTGGCAACCACATCAGTTGAAAAAGAAAACTTTAGCAGGCACAGACCCCCAATTTTCCTTGAGACCTTGGCATACAGGGAAGAGAGATTTAATGCAATGTATGTCCGCCGCTACTATGCCTGCTACTAGTCCTGGGGTGGGGGTGGGGTTCACTTTCCTTGACATCTTGAAAGTGGGTCACTTTCCTTGACATCTTCTCTTCCAGGGCTTGAAGTTTATTTAATTCATACATTGTTTCAACAGAACACTCTAAACTGTTTGCAAATCTTAAAAAAGAAAAGAAAAAAGGAATTGATATAAGAAAGGTGCTATGAATCCCACATTCAAAACCAAGCAATACTACCACTGCTACTAATAATAATTCCACATTTTAAGTGTCATCAATAAATAAACGTTTCTAAAGAATGTGCATAATCAGAAGAACTAATAGGCCCCCAAATTAAATCCTGTTCAAAAACATGCAACATAATTGCAATACAATGTATCATTACATACCATAAATATCACCTCAAACCCCACATTTTATAATCACCAAAAAACTTACCCCCACATTCACACTACAAAAAACAATGGAAATTAATAAAAGCTGTGAAGGAGGTTTTAGTCAGAACTAGAAGGGGGAAAGGAAAAGGTTAGTCTTCTCCTCCCTGATCACTGAAGTACCAGTGGAAATGTTCCTAAGTCCACACACTTCCGATTAAATGCCTCTTTTCAACTGATGTATTTGACAGTGACATCCCTAATTTTGCCGTAAGATTGTGATTATTTGTTTCAAGAAGGGCTCTCAGTTTTTATGTCATGAATACAGCAATATAAGTTAACTGACATCTAGGAATGTCCATTTTCATCCATATGGCAGGTTTTATTAATATCATTAGCTTTTGGACAATGACTGAAGAAGGAATGGTGGGCAAGTGATGATTATATGTCAAGGGGCTTGTGTATGTGAAATGAGATATTGAACTAGTAAACAATAAAGTTTTTACTTAAAGGTGTTTTTCTTCAGCAGAAGAACACGGGGGAAATTTAAGATTCTGAGCTTGTAATAAAAGTACATCTAGACTGGAGCTCCGGGAGATCATACTGATTTATCCTTTAGAAAGCTCTCCCGAGTGAAACAGCAGTGTATCTCTCAATTAACAGGAGCATTATTAGCTCAAATGGTCAGTATCACTTGCATTCACTTGCTGAGCATCATCTTTCCAGACACAAAATGAAGACAGGTTCCCATGGACAAGATAGCATGTGATACAGTAATTAAAAGCAGCATCCTTTTGAATGCAGACAAAGGAACTACAGTACTTAAAACTGCCGTCTTTGGCAGAGACCAATTGTTTGCCATTTGGTGTAATTTCTAAGAATGGCACCAGTTGCTCCATTGGTTTACTGATTTTAATATGCGACTGCTGCACTTCTTGGTGCAAAAACACCATGAGGTCTGTGGACAACTGGTGGTTCACAAAATCTATAAGTAAATAAGTAAATAAATTTTTATAGAGTGGGAAATAAGCACACTTGGTTCCTGTTCCCTGAGCTTCTTTCTAACTTTCAGCATGGAAGTTCACATCTCACCAAGCAGTTATTCTAGTGACTGATAGAATTATAGAACTGTAGAATTGGAAGGGACCCCATCTATCTATGACAGATGGCCCTGCAACCTTTGCTTAAAAACCTCCAATGAAGGGGAGTCCACCACCTTCTGAGGTAGTCCATTCCACTGTCAAACAGCTCTTACCGCCAGAACGTTCTCTTCGTCAGTCAGAATTGCAGGAACAATATCTGGGAAGGTATCGAATACCTTGTGGCTTGTGGAGTCAGATGGTGATGCAGTTTGCATCAGGCTCTCTAAAAACCTTATATGGACAGAATATTAAGAAGCTTCAATCAATCTCTCTCTCTCTCCCCCCTCCCCCCCCACCTGCACTCATTAAATATCTATGCAGTACAGTGAAGTCCGGTCCATTTGACCAAATGAAGGAGTACCCCACAGACCTAAGTTAGATTTTATCCAGCCTCCCCTGGCATGTCCTTACAGTAAGTCCAGGGGTAGCACTGTCCAATACCTTCCTTGCCCTTAGTCTTAGTTTCACCCTTGCAGAACTCAGAAGGCTGGAGAATGGGGACAAAATCACACTTACATGGATCTGCTTGATATTGGCTCTGGCCAATCTACTGTTAGTCTTCCTGCCTTCTGCCCTATCAGTTTTGATGAGCACTGGCCATCAGTAATACAGCACACTAGGTGAGGAAACAGGCATTACTTTAGACATTACTCATGAGTCATTTGCACAGGCTCTCTTAATTTGCACAGGCTCTCTTAATACTTTCTGTAAGATATGAAAATTCAGCCAGTAGATAGTCATCCCTCCCAATCCGAGGAATGCAAGGGCCAATGGTAGTTTTGCTCCATATGTGCTTCCATGCAGGGCAATTACGCCCAGTGGTGCAGGGGCTCAGGTGAGTGCAGAGAAGGCAAGAGGAGGCTTCATTCCCTATGCTGCCCTCATGGGATCTTGCAGGACTGGTAACACCCTACAATGTATTGTGAGAGGATTCAGGGCCATTTCCCATTGTAAGGTTTAGCCCATCTGCCCTCAGTTTTAGACCATACTGGCCAGTGATTGAGAGGGCCAGAAATATTATTTTCTCTTCCAAGCACAATTCATGCTTGGTTGTTATGTTCTCCAAGCTTCCCCTCAGTTAACTTATTATTTATGTTAGGCAATTGAAAACAATTATCACAACTTGGGGGTGGAAATGAGTGACTTAGAGGAAGAATTGATTCAAGGCCTGCCCTAGGCTTAGGAAGGGCCCCTGACTGGCTGGTTTATCTCTCACCATTACTTGCACCATGCCAGATTCAACACTGGCCATCTCCAGGTTGTGGGTAGGGGGAATGTGCTTTCCAACCCCAAGCAAAATGCTATTCCATTAGCAAGAGGTTGGCTGGAATAAGAAACTGATCTTTATTCTACTGTCATGCCAACCCTGCTTGCCTTCTATTTAATAAATACAGTTTGTGGCCTGAATTTATGCAACACTGGTTTTGATTATGAGTTGTTTCCATCACACTCATGAGCCACAATCAGCCTGCCTGGGCAATTGTGGGAGTTATCCCGAAAGAAGTAGGTGAGATTCTTTTCTTGACCTTTAAGACAACCTCGCAGAAGGGAGCAAACATGGTCTCTTGAGGCTACAAAGCTTATGAAAATTTAATCTACCTATGAGCCAGAGAGTGTCAAATAGCATTTTGTGCTTACATCCAAAAGAAAAAAGTTCAATAAGGTGAAAATTCATAGATCTTCACTTGAGCTTGTGAAGTGAGTTAATTTCGAACCAAACTGAATCCTCATGGCAAAGTTCATATCCATCAAACCTGTCTCTTATCTTATACTTTTGTTGTATCTGTCAAATTCAATAGAAATATCCCAATTACTAGGCACTTCCCATGTATCTAAGGGCTAATTAAGATAAATGCTGACTGCTTGTCAGTGTTGACTTGATGGAAGTAACTTGGATTTGGTCCCTTTTTATCAAGTAAGTTGAGCAAGACAACAATATCTGACATATAAGCTTGCATCACACATTTTTGCACTGGAAATAGGAAAAAATAGGATTTAATGTATCATGAAACAATGATACAAAACAAAGTTTTCAAATAAAGAACTGATAGAAATATATTTTCTGTTATAATTTTCAAGATGTTGACATGTTTCTTCAATGATGCATTCATATCTACAGTAAGACTCCTAGACTACATCTGCTTTAGGAGATTCACTATGGCTGGTTTTGAATCATGGCATGAGTCTGTTACATGCCACGTTACTCATCTTTAACCATCTTCTTGCAACTGTCTGAAGTTAGTACAACAAATTGAATTCTGATTCCTAATTCTGGTTTTCTGAAGATACAGTCATACCACTGGTTACGTTCACTGCGGGTTGCATACATCACGGGATACGAACGCGCTGAACCTGGAAGTTCCAGAATGGGTTACTTCTGGGTTCAGTGATTTGTGCATTCACAGAAGTGCCAAATGACATCATGTGCATGCGCAGAAGCACCAAATCATGCAGCGAGCATGTGCAGATTTGGCGCTTCAGGTTGCGCACTGGTCAGGTTGTGAATGGGGCTCCGGAGCAGATCCCATTCGCATCCGGAGGTACCACTGTATATGTACTTTTTTGCAGAAACTGGCATGTGTGGAATGTGAAGTGCTAAGCTGAAGACACGTGAACACCCCACAAACAAATAGGAATGAATGTTCAGTATAGACCGGACATAATCTAAACTCTGTGTAAACTTTGTGCAAGCAAGTCAAAGTGTATTCTCAATAAATAAATAAATAGGTCACCTGAAGGATGCTAGAAGCTATTTTTCCCCCTTTTTATATATATCTAAATGTAAATATTATTTAACTTATATGCAGAATTCATCGTGTGAAAGGCTGGACTGGATGAATCCCAAGCCAGAATTAAGATTGCCGGAAGATATATCAACAACCTCAGATATGCAAATGACACAACTTTGATGGCAGAAAGTGAGGAGGAATTAAAGAACCTTTTAATGAGGGTAAAAGAGGAGAGTGCAAAATATGGTCTGAAGCTCAACATCAAAAAAACTAAGATCATGGCCACTGGACCCATCACCCAGAGAAGGGGAAGAAATGGAGGCAGTGAGAGGTTTTACTTTCTTGGGCTCCATGATCACTGCAGATGGTGACAGCAGTCAAGAAATTAAAAGACACCTGCTTCTTGGGAGAAAAGCAATGACAAACCATGACAGCATCTTAAAAAGCAGAGACATCACCTTGCCAACAAAGGTCTGTATAGTTAAAGCTATGGTTTTCCCAGTAGTGGTGTATGGAAGTGAGAGCTGGACCATAAAGAAGGCTGATCGCCGAAGACTTGATGCTTTTGAATTATGGTGCTGGAGGAGACTCTTGAGAGTCCCATGGACTGCAAGAAGATCAAACCTATCCATTCTGAAGGAAATCAGCCCTGAGTGCTCACTGGAAGGACAGATCCTGAAGCTGAGGCTCCAATACTTTGGCCACCTCATGAGAAGAGAAGACTTCCTGGAAAAGACCCTGATGTTGGGAAAGATGGAGGGCACTAGGAGAAGGGGACGATAGAGGACGAGATGATTGGACAGTGTTCTCGAAGCCACGAACATGAGTTTTACCAAGCTGTGGGAGGCAGTGGAAGACAGGAGTGCCCGGTGTGCTCTGGTCCATGGTTACGAAGAGTTGGACATGACTAAACAACAACAAAAATGTATGTTGCTGCTTTTTGTATACATAAAGATATTTCACCCCCTAATGTTGCTATTGATTTCTTAAGAGTAAGCCATTTCATAATTATAATGCAGGTGTGATAAAGCCACCCACAATAACCCAAAGAACTTGAATTGATAGCATAAAGCAAGTGCATTAGCACAAATGAGATGTGGACTGAGCTTCTAAAGAGTTTCAGAAATTATCATGGAGATTTTATAAAAACAAAACAAAAAACAAACCTGAGCTATCTTCATGGTTTTAGAAACGCATTTCGTCATTGATCCACTTTTCGCAGGAGGAAGATAAAGCCACAGTCATAAAGTTTCATGTTAATTTGCTTAATAATTCTTATGCCATTAGTATCAATTTGTAGGACAGGCCCATCTCAGTTCTGCACAAAGCTATCATTCATACCTAAAAGCCATTTGAAATGATTTATAGTTGGTGAAAGGAATAGGAAAAATACATTACATCTTTTAACATTAATTTTACATGTTTTGACTTTTTATGACTAATTCATCATGCATGTTTTATAACAAAACTTTTTAAAAAAATAATATCTTGCCAAATGTATTCCACTGAAGCACAGATTGTCACAATTTTTTTTTTATTACAGACTACAATTTTATTAACTTTATACAAACTGAAGTGGAGTTTTAGACAGAGTACTGCACAATAATTGATTAATCAGTGCATTTTACTATTCATTGAGATATTTGCGGATTAATAAATGGAACTTTGATTAGTCAGAGCCATTTACTGGTTTTTTGTGTGTGCCTTGCCTAAACTAAAGTACAATCTAGTCCTCATTAACATCACTTACAGTGCAATACTTTACCTGTCCACTCAGAAATAATCTCCATAGAAGTCAGTGGGATTTACTGTTGGATATACTGCAGGGTTGCAACCTTAATATTTAGAGGTGCATCAATTTCAGTCCCCAAATTGGCCTCAGAAAGGCATTTC
Organism: Zootoca vivipara; assembly: GCF_965207765.1. Lineage (NCBI taxonomy): Eukaryota > Metazoa > Chordata > Lepidosauria > Squamata > Lacertidae > Zootoca > Zootoca vivipara. The sequence goes on along the minus strand of NC_142583.1, from coordinate 43,468,498 downwards.
TCTGATGACATATCTTGGGAGTGAAATTGGCTTGAAAGGTGACATTGACCGGACATTGACCAGACCTTCAGACACAGGTCTTGCTTGTGTAGGTGGGTCAGCTATTGATTTCTTGGAAATAGAATCCTGGACTTGGTAAAACTTTGGCTTGATCCAGCAGTGCTGTTTTTGTGGCATTAGAAACAACTAAGAGTCCTGTGGTACTTTAAAAAGTAACAGCTTTATGGGACAATAAGACTATATGGACCAGAGCCCACTTCATAAGGGGATCTGCATTATAGCAATTCACTGTATTATATTGCCCATATTATGTCAATTTTCTATATACTGTAGTGCCTCTAGAAGCAGCCAAACCTGACTGCGTCTAAGAGAGAGGTGGTGCATCAAAACTCCCTCCATCTACCGGTATTTATCTGATACCTGCAGCCATTTGCTTCTCTCAGAATTTTCTCCATCGGCACCCATTCCACCGGCTTTTAGCCAAGAGAGAGGTGAGAATGAGAGTCTGCCCCCTCCATTGGCTTCGCTGGACCAGCTGCCATTTGGCTGCGCCCCTTGCAACTTTGTCTCCTCCAGTGACCATTCCACAGGATCGTTACATAACTTGTTTATGTAACAGTATGATACTTGATACATTTGATACATATTTGTCCCCTCCCCCCCACTTTTCTTTTTGTATTACAAGCCTTACATTCCAAGCTATCATCGTTAAATGTAAGCTGTTCTGAGTGACTTGGGGTAAAGAAGCTATACGAATACAAGTTAAAGTAGCTGTGCAACCCAAACTACCCACTTCAGCCCAATCCACTGGACCAGAAACTAACACACACACCCCAGAATAGGGGAGCTCATTCACACAGCCTAGAGGGGATGTTCTGTCTACTGGCAATCTGTTTGGTGGAGTACCCAAGTTGGAGCAGGGAACGAGCATAGTGAGAGAGCACTGCTGGGCTGCCACATCCAAACCCCTTCCATCAGATGATGATCATGCCCTCTCAACTGGGCAGATTCCCCATCCTTTAGATTGCTCTGCCAGTAAATAAGTAAAACTTGAGTTTTACCTGATGCAGAAGAGGACCTTATGCTGCATGGAATGTTATATTGGATGGGTATTTCAAACTGCCTTTCTTTGCTCAAATTTGCAGTATTTACATTACTCTTTCTCTGTTTCATTTTGATAATTATCTTCCTTAATTCATCCTTCTCTTCAGTTAATTTTATTTTAGGTGATTTTCAGCATGGCATAATAATTCAATTCACTCAACATTAGCACAGTCCCAAACTTCGGTAATATACATATTCATAGCAATATAATCTATATTCTCTTTATGGTTTGCTGTCAGGCTGTATGTATTTCCTGCCTGTGCAGGGAAGAAAAGAATGTCATTCTGTCAAGATCCATTATGCACCCTTTAATGATTGTGGCATATTCTGGTAATACATTTTTCCAATGGTGTATACAGGTCCTATGATGTTGAACTCATTTATTTCAATTTGCAGGAGTGCATATGAGGATTTCCCACCGCTCCAAATGTTACTTTTGCAATGTGTCTCTCCCCTTCCTCCTCCCCAGTCAGTGTCAAGGTCACTCTGGTAATGCCAGAAGTTTCTCTGTGTTGTTATAGAATTAGAATCCACAGAAGAATTGCCATTTGTTTTCTCTATGAGTCCCCAGACTAGCATGTCACAACAGACTCATGGATATCATAGGTTCTTCTGTGTCATCTAATGTTATCGTAACATCCAGCTCTGCTCATATAAGGACTGTCACATGTTTCTCTTCTTCTACTCTGTACCTTACAAGAGGCCTGTGAATTCCAATTATACCAGAGATGGATTCAAATAACTGTTGGCATCTGTATTGTCAAAGGGAGAGTGGCTATTCTTCATCCTAGAATGCCTTGCTGCAAGCTGGTCTTTTCTACCCCAGGAATTTTGTAATCTTATTAACCAAAGGGCTTATTTCTGAGTAGAGATGTACACAATGTGCCAAAGGTTGGGATGGAGATTCTGTTGATTTCATATTCTCTTATTTTCTCATTTTCCCCCAATGGTAAATTCAGTAGTCCACCTTTCCACATCTGTTTCTTATTTAAGAAGAACCTTTAAAAAATCACCAGCATTTTAGGGTGCATTTCTTCTAATAGGCGCTTGTCTGAATGCAATTCTGCCTAATTGCCTAACCGACCTTTCTTTTGTGATGGTAAATAATAATAATAATAAGTAATATTTATTATTTATACCCCACCCATTTGGCTGGGTTTCCCCAGCCACTCTGGATGGCTTTCAACAAAGATTAAAAATACAATAAAACATCAGTCATGAACAACTTCCCTAAACAGGGCTGCCTTCAGATGTCTAAATGTCTGATAGTTAAATAAAAAAATTCATTCAGTAGCACCTTAAAGACCAACTAAGTTTTTTATTTTGGTATGAGCTTTCGTGTGCATGCGCACTTCTTCAGATACCTTCATGCACACGAAAGCTCATACCAAAATAAAAACTTAGTTGGTCTTTAAGGTGCTACTGAAGGAATTTTTTTATTTTGCTTTGACTCAGACCAACACGGCTACCTACCTGTGTCTGATAGTTGTTTATCTCTTTGACATTTGATGGGAGGGCGTTCCACAGGGCGGGCGCCACTACCGAAAATGCCCTCTGCCTGGTTCCCTGTAACTTGGCTTCTTGCAGTGGGGGTGGAGATGCTCTTTCAGGTACATTGGGCCTAGGCCATTTAGGGCTTTAAAGGTCAACACCAACACTTTGAATTGTGCTTGGAAACGTACTGGGAGCCAATGTAGGTCTTTCAAGACTGGTGTTATGTGGTCTCGGCGGCCGCTCCCAGTCACCAGTCTAGCTGCTGCATTCAGGATTAGTTGTAGTTTCCGGGTCACCTTCAAAGGTAAGTTGTTTTAAACTGTTTTCAATGTGTTTAAATGTTGTAACCCACCCTGTGACCTTCAAATACATTTCTGCAAAGTACATTTCCACGATAGAATGCAATTTAATATGCTATTTTTGCCAATATATGGATTTTATGCACACTTACCCAGTTTACACATTTCTTGGCTTTACAAAATTTGGAGAAGTGAAAATTTCAAAGGACTGCTGTGTTTTGGTTCTCACATTGTTTTATGAAGTCCAAAATAGATCAGTTCACCTTGAAATGCCAAACTTAATCAAGTTTCTCCCCGAACCTTAACTTTGAGTCTCTGAAATGCCTTTTCCGATGTATTATAAATCTGTTACTGAGGCTGCCATCATGCATAGCAATATCTGTTTCATGAACTACTTTTAATTGGCCCTAATAAAATCATTTTTTACTATCTCTTGGGAATGGGAGATGTGACTCTTGTGTGGTGGCTGACCGGTTTGGCTCACTTGTCAGTTAAAAGCAGCATAATGCCTCTGTGATGGCTCTTGGGAGGCAATAATAATAATTTAGGACAGTGGTGCCATTTGTCATTTTTCATGTGTTTATTTAATCTCTGGAAATGGTTTTGAAATGAGATGTGGGCAGACTTAGGGCACCAGATGATTGTCTTTTACACAGGGGCCAATAAATGTCACTTTCACCTAATATAGAGATGCACTAAGTGAAATTCATATTTTATTTATGACAGAAGTTTTGTTCTTTTCATCATTCAGTGCTATGGACAGCTTTTAGTATTGTAATTTATTTCTTTTTTTATTAATTGATTTATTGGATTGTTTTGATATTGTAGCTGCTTTAAAGTTTTGGAGTAATGGCCTTTAAATTTTCAAAATGCAGCCAAACTGGGAAAGAGACTAATGGACAGACTTCTATCCTCGCTTCCACAGAAAGCCCACGTGCATCCTTTATAATTAAGCACCTTTTTTAGACACTTTGGTGAGTCATGACATATGATCATATTAATTAACTGCCTTATACTGAGTCAGACTATTGGTGTCACTAGCTGTGACTAGCAGTACCTCTGCATTTCAGGTAGATCCCCACCCCACAGTCCTTGCTGGACAAACCAGAGATTAAGCTTGAGGCCTTCTATATTCAAAAGAGATGCCCTATCACTGAGCTACAATCCTCTCCCCAAATATTCCGTACTTAGATATGAGGATAGGATACCCACGTAACTAAGAGACAGAGAGCTGTTTCACTTTCTTAAACCCATTAATGTTCCTTTGAGGAGCACATATTGCCTATAGATCAAATAACACGAAAACCACTGGACAACATAACATACTATTTCCCACCAATATGGCTAAAAACTGTCTCTTGGGTGTCAAGAATCAGTTTATAACATTTGGAAACGTATAAAACCTAATTGTGTAATAGCCAATTCTAACACTACATCTTTTCTGATGTTACAGGCTATCCATTTGCTGACTCAATATTTTTTTTAAATGTGATCCAGGAGCACTACGACACTAAAACAGGGCTTAGAAATGGAGACATCACAGAGGACAGACTCATATGTGTGAAATATATCTATACGCCCCCCCCCACCTACTTAACAGCATTAGAGAGCATGTTTTGTCCTATGTAAATCATGAACTAACAACATACTTTCATTCTGTACTTTCTAGTCACAGAGGACAAGACTCAATTTATGGGAGACACTTAAATTGTGATTACAAATGTGCTGACATTCTAAGAACCTTGCTTCATGTTCTGTTTTATGCTAGACTCTCATGAGACTTCTCCAAATTGCAACAGGACACCATGTCGGATAAGCTCTGTATCTGAGGATGTATTTTTTTATGATCTCAGATCTCATTTTGATGTGGATGTCCTTCTAACCCATAAAGCATACTGGAAGGTAACTCACCCAAATATTTATTTTGGTTTTTTTAAAATAGCATATGTCACCTCTGAGGCATGCTCTATTTTACAAAATACCTAGATAACTTACATATTTCCTTAAGTAAGGGCTCTGGATATGAATCAGGATATGCATACAGTCTCTGAAATATAGTTGCCTATAAGCATGTGAGCCAGTGGTGGCTCAGTGCCATTATTCCCAGCGACAATGCTGTGCTCATCAGGAAAAGTTGGTGGAAGCAACAGCAGTGAGGTTGAGGGACACAAGGACACTGGCACTTGCAAGGTCACTGCTGCTCTGGCATTCTCCCAACTTCACTGCTGCTTCACCTGCCCGGACACTGAGGTCCAGTACCGAGGGCCTTCTGGCGGTTCCCTCATTGCAAGAAGCCAAGTTGCAGGGAACCAGGCAGAGGGCCTTCTCGGTAGTGGTGCCCGCCCTGTGGAATGCCCTCCCATCAGATGTCAAAGAGAAAAACAGCTACCAGAATTTTATAAGACATCTGAAGGCAGCCCTGTTTAGGGAGGCTTTTAATGTTTAATAGATTATTTCATTTCATTTCTGTTGGAAGCCGCCCAGAGTGGCTGGGGAAACCTAGCCCGATGGGCGGGGTATAAATAAATATATTATTATTATTATTATTATTATTATTATTATTATTATTATTATTATTCACCTGCCCCATCTCCATCTGGATGAGTGCTGTGCCATCACTGAGAAGATGTCATTGCCTCTACCAGCACCTACTCTGAGTCACAGTTGGCTGTAAGGAATAAAATGGAGCTGGCCTTGAGTCCTTTTGGCCTTCTTTCTTCTCTCAGCTGAGTGGCCAAGGAGAGACGACCAGGGAAGGGCTGTGCTTGGTGCCTTGGCCTGTTCTCTGCTGCCCTAGACCCGCTGCAGCTGTGGATCCATCTCTGCTGAGCTGCCGCCAAGCCAACCAAAGGGTTACAGCCACCACTTCACCAGGATCTCAATGAGCTGAGAGGGTGAACACAACAACTGGCTGGTGACCTTTGTGAGCAGCAGCTGCCACAGAGGTGCAGCAAGCAAATACCACCTGTTGCCTCCCATGTGATGCCCACAATGAGGTTGGGGGGCTCCATCCTTGCCTTGTCCTGGGTGCTAGCAACACATGCTATGCCACTGGTGCCCTCCAATATCCAATAGACTCAGACAGCATGGCCAATGATGGGAGTTGCTGTGGTCCAACAAAATCTGGAGGGCATCATATTGGCAACTTCATGGCTCTCCAGCAGTTGGCATTTATGAGCATGACAGACTGCACCAGAAAACAAACTGGTGCCCAGTTTAGCTTCTTTGGTCTTGGAATAATACCAATTGAGTGGCAGCTTTCTGAACCAGTTGCAATGTTAAAACAATTTTCATAGATTGCCCCACATGAAATGCATTACTTTTTTTTTGTTTTTGAGGTAAACACATACTATTCTTGTGTGATGATTGCACCAAATGGTAATATAAAAAACACTTAAGAATTGGTCTTCATATCTCATTGAGAGCTGCTTCAGACAAGTTTTATTTTCAGACACCATATATTTCTGTCAGGATAAAATTGGTCTTTTTCTCAAGTTACAGTTAACGGAAGATACCAGATTAGTTGCCCTCATTCTACTATTATTACCAAAATGTTATAGCCTGTGTAGCCACCCTGCCTGTCTTTATTATATTCCTTTTACTTTCTTCTGAAAGTAGACTCTGGTAACTAAAGTGGCATTCAATTTGCTGTTCCTGTAGTGTAAAATTCGCTCCTCTGAGTAAGTATCTCAATACTTCGCTGCATAGGTCCTCATTTTGAATTTAGGAATAAGTTTTCTTTAGTATAACCTTTTGCTGATTCTGCACAGTATGTGAATTTCATCTAGAGTTATTATTTTAAATTTTATATGATTCCCTGTTGGATAGAAGCAACTATTTTATTGCTCACTGAAAGGTGATTTCCCACTCCTCACCCCAGACAACTTTTCATAAGATCTACATGAAGTGAGTTGCCAGAAGTCTAAACCTGTGGGAATCTTAGAGCAAAAAAGTAGGAGATGGGACAACACACTGAACTTAGAATGGGGGACACTTTTTAGGGGAGCATAAACTTGTTATTTATTTACTTACTTACATGTTTGACTCTTTATATCACCCTTCATTACAAGTTATCTCAAGCTTTGTAAATAGTGAGACATCTTTCATAGGAGAATTGCTTATAGTGCTCCTTTGGATGAAGGGTGATTTATAAATATCCTGAACGAATGAACAAATAAAGCTCTTGTTCAGAGTTGGGCAAAAAGTTGTGAAACAAAATATGATTTTCCATCACATTGTTGGTTATTCTACTATGCCATGTCCCATGATTCAGTGACTGAATTGAGAAAGAAAGCAGTTAATCACTTTATAATTCATTTCTAAGATCTCTTCTTCTTTTCTTTTAACTCTATAATTAGCTACATAGTGTTTTTTTCAGCTATGTTTTTTTAAAAACTGCACAAATTTCCATTAAATTATTGTACACCAACGTTTAAGAAACATTGTAAACATGTGTCCATGTCTACTATAACAATTAACACGAATCTTGTATCTCCTCTCTTTTTGTTTTTACATTTTCCCTCTTATAATTCTTACCTGACTGCATAAGACGCAACAAGTTTTAAGAAATTATCCTTTCTATGAAGTTCAAATATAAAAAGGACAAAGGGAGGTGTGAAACTGTGGGTGTGTGAGCATATGAACTAGTTCCCCCTGTCATCAAAGATTATATAGACTGAGATGATTATAGTTCAACATCACTCAACACATCATCAGACATCTTATGTCTGAACAATTCACTCTGTGCTTTGCTATATTTCTTATATAATTATATAATTACTTACATACTGTCTGAAAAGACTAGCACGGAAGTGTGAGTTTATTAATAGCAGTTAAAATGTACATTGCACATTATTGGGGAAAGTATTTTTCATCACTTATTTTGGAACAGTTATGCAAATTTAGGGATCCTGCCATTGCCCCCATTGCTCAGAATAAGGAAAGAATATAGATGAAAGGTCACATCACCATTGATTAATCTATAAAGAACCTGCAGCATCTAAACCTAAAATAAAGAAGTTATCTGAGGGCTGCTCTAGATTGAGGAGACTGAAGTACAATCCCTGTATATTCTCATAAGGGTAACATCACCCTGCCTCAATCCTCCATACCATTATAGCCAGAAGGGGACATTTCATTGCCAACTCACTGTGAAGGTGAGCAGAAGGGGCTCTTGTTATCCACCCTACACATGCTGGTTAGCATTCAGCGCAGTAAAGGTTACTGTGCCCAAGAGCATCTGTCAATATGGTAGGGTGAAGTTGATTGCTCAAATGCTGTTCACTTGAAAGGTGCCTTCAGGCATTTGCCATGGCAATGATACAACTGACTTCCCTACACGCTCTAAGTTAGGACAGTAAGCTAAACAGCTGCATCAAATCCATCCAAGCCAATTCAATATTTGTATGAAGTAGGTGGAAAAGGAGCACCCCCAAAATTCAACACTGACATCCCTTTAATTCCATGCCACTAAATGAGGCCCATGTGTGGGCTGCTGTGTCTGAAGGAAAGAAGCCAATCTGATGGTATGACATGTCCCAAATATGGTCACACATGCCTCCTTTCCATTGGCAGCCACATACCGCCCCACCCCCACCCCCAATAGGAGCTGGAAGGTCTCATGGACTTCAACCCAGCAGTGAAATTTGGACAAAATGTTCCCATCTGAGTGACAGAGGCATGAATTTGTGGAAATTAATATTTTAAATGCAAGTTCAGGAAGGAGTTATTCAAGCTATTATAGGCAATGAGCAATGTTCACAATGTTCTAGAACGAATATAGAATATTTCAAGAATATAGCAGGCCATGTGTCACTTTTTCTAATGTGAACATTTAGTTTTTATATGTTTATTTTTGTAGCTTAAAAAAATAAATTTAATAAAATATTTATCTTACGTTTCACTTGAAAAAATGATGGGGAAAGATTTTGCCTTGCGATAACTACCATTTTGTTCGACTTGAGGGGATATGCCTGAATTGGGTCTGGTAGAGCTATGTACCCCAAACTTCTCATACCTAATTCAGATTTATTCAACATGCTGGCACATGCCATTTCTGCACACCTTCCAACCAAACAGTTCTGCTCTTCAAGAATGAATAGCAATTACTAAGAGAAGCCAACATTGTTTGTGTTTTGCATTTGCTCGTGTTCCCACTCTGTCTCCTGGTTGGCGGGGTGCAAATAGAGATGTCTTTTTGTTCCACTTGGAACAAAGGTCCAGTGCATATGTTCCTACCATGCATTAGCTAGCATGCCAAGGGTCGGACAGAGTGGTGTCTCCTTGAGCCAGCCTCAGCATTGTGTAGCATGCTGGTCCCACCCCAACATCTGCAGGGACAGCTCACGTATTTGGGGCCCCTTTTGACTGCCTTTTTAATTTGTCCCAGTAATGATGCCCCCCCCCACACACACACCCAATTTCCTTGCAGGTACAATAGATAAAAATGTAGCAATAGTGATGTAGAAACCTGAAGATCTCCAACTTAAAATAAAAATTATCCCCTTGTTAAATAAGTAGTAGTCTCACAGGATCTGGGATATTACTGTTTAGATAGGTTGCACATCTACCCCCCCCCCAATTGAAAGACTCTGTGAGTGCTAAGGCTGCACATACAATTCAAATTTATGTGCATTTGTCTATTTTAACATATTTATGTGTTACATTACATCTTTGCCTTGCTATAGAACTGTTTGTCTTCTAAAAAGTAGAAATACTCACTCATAGAGATGGGGAATTCTCGTATAAATTTTGCATAGCTTTTTAAAATCATATAATTAAAAAAAATGGAAGAAACCCTCAACTTAATTAGGGAGAAGGATCACATTTCAGGTTCCCTAGTTTCACTGTGAAGTAAGACTTCTTGCTACCACGGTAGCATGACATTCATTATTCATGCAAATTAATATCCTGACTGTGCTATGCTAGAGTCCCATTATGCGCAGCAAGTCTGCTTACACTGCTCCTGGTAAATAATACCTTATTGTGGAGCTCCACCAAGATGCTTGTAAATATTTACTGCCCCTTTGTACTTGACCTGCTCAATAGCAAATGCAGCAGGAGATTGGTTGGGTTTCCCCCCCCCCACTTCCTCTCCAGGTTTTTCTTCAAATTTCTGCACATATACTGATTGAGCAGTGTGAGACAATTTAAGCCTCTTTCCCTATAGAATTCCTAAAGTTGCCTTTAATATAAACATAATTAAGGTAATGTGTAATATGCCCTCAGTGAAGGTTTTGCTCTTTGAAGCACTAGCAGAAGCATTCTGAAAAAAGCAAAAGCAATATATTAACTTTGAGGACCACACATAGTACGATTCTTGTGTGTTGTGAGGGCATCTTCTGTTCTGAGCCACCACAAAACTCTGGTAGCACAATTTTTTAGGTATGCACGGGTAAACATAATCCAGCAGAGGTGAATCCAGCAGAGGTGAATTGTAATAATTAATATTTTCACTTCAGATGTATTGGAAGTATAATGTCTTTGAAGCTGCCCACATAATGACTACTGTTTGTGGTGCTGGTGGTAGTGACTCCTCTCTCTCTCAGTGTGTGATTAGTATCACAGTTGCTGGCCCTGTCCTTCTGTGTTCATTGAGTCTTGTGAACAGAGCATACTTGCACACAAACTCCACTTGTGCGATTATATATCCTGCAAAAATGTTGTGTGTACATGATTCTGGTCACATGAACATGAGAACATAGGAAAACTGCCTTATACTGAGTCAGATTATTTCTCCATCTAGCTCATTGTTTTCTAATGTGGATTTTAGACATTGCTTTTCTCCCTACCTGGAAATGCCAGGAACAGAACTTGAGACTTTCTAAATGCAAAGTAGATCTTCTAGCACTGAGTTATGGTCCCTTCTCAATCATATCGCCCAGCTTCAGGGTGGCTGGAAAGTCTTCTTGTCAGGAGTATGGGCAGGAGTCAGGCTCTGGGGCCTGTAGTGCTTTGCAGGACTGGGGCATGCCTCAACTTGTGCTGGAGAAGCAAGGCGTGGCCACACAGGTGAAGTCCTCAGCTTGTGCTGGAGAGGCAAGGAGTAATCACCCAGGTGAGGCCACTTGAGATCTCACTGCACCTGGTGGCAGGAGCTGGGAGGGATAAAAGCCCAGCATTTCCCTTCAGCTCTTTCCCACAGCAACGCTATCCCTGCCTGGTTGCATCTGGCCTCCTGTTCCTTGGACCCTTGCCTTGTTGCTGCCGTGCTTCTTGGACCCCTGCCTCGCCTTCGCCTTGCTCCTGCCCCGTGGACCTTCGCCTTGCTTCTTGTTCCTGGATCCTTCGTCTTGCTCCTTGCTCCTTGGACCCTTGCTTCGCCTTCGCCTTGCTCTTGCCCCGTGGACCTTCGCCTTGCTTCTTGTTCCTGGACCCTCGCTTTGCCTTCACCCTGCTTCGTGCCCCGTGGACCTTCGCCTCTGCCTTCGACCCTGCTTCTTCACCACCATCTTGCCTCTGGTCCTGACGCCCGCTGACCGGACCGTGACACTTCTAGGACTTGGACTACTCATGGATTCCTAAGGGAAGCCAATGGCTGCAAGACAACTTTAGAGCAGTCTAGAAGAGCAGTCTAGAAGGACAGATCGTGAAGCTGAGGCTCCAATACTTTGGCCACCTCATGAGAAGAGAAGAATCCTTGGAAAAGACTCTGATGTTGGGAAAGATTGAGGGCACTAGGAGAAGGGGACGACAGAGGACGAGATGGTTGGACAGTGTTCTCGAAGCTACGAACATGAGTTTGACCAAACTACGGGAGGCAGTGCAAGACAGGAGTGCCTGGCGTGCTATGGTCCATGGGGTCACGAAGAGTCGGACACGACTAAACGACTAAACAACAACAACAGAAGAGAAAAGTAGATTCAATGATAGTCCGATCAGTTAAGGAGCCTCATGAATTCATGGTAGGAAACTGAGGGTTCAAACACCTTGCACAATGATTTATCAAAGAATAATTTTACAACTGTATCACAGTGCTAGCTTAAATAAACCAGACTTCTGCTTTCGTTCCTCTGTCAAGTTGAATGGAAAATAAATTTCTATGTGGCACAACTTGCTTTTTTTTACAAATTTTACGAGCTGCCTCATTAAAGTTGCTAAATAGAATTGATATATATTGCAAGGTTGCTGCCCTGCCTAAATTTTGCAGATTTTATATTTCACATAAATGGATCAGGTGGTAGAATGCCCACAGCTGACTACTATTTCATCATCATCTGTTTATTGTATGCCACTTTCCCACAACACTGTGTCCAAGTGGCTCAGAACATGGAAGAAGTATAACAATTCAAAAACATTAGAAACCATAATTATTTATCACAATATCAATAGGTACAGCAAAAATCAATCTGTTTATTGTGAAAAACAAAACAAATACAATACAAATATCAGCACAACACTAATTTAACATCTTAAACCAAACAACCTTGTATAAAGGTAAAGTAGGTAAAGTACAGGTAAAGGGACCCATGACCATTAGGTCCAGTCGTGACCGACTCTGGGGTTGCACGCTCATCTCACATTATTGGCCGAGGGAGCCGGTGTACAGCTTCCAGGTCATGTGGCCAGCATGACAAAGCCGCTTCTGGAAAACCAGAGCAGCACATGGAAATGCCATTTACCTTTCTGCTGTAGCAGTTCCTATTTATCTACTTGCATTTTGACGTGCTTTCGAACTGCTAGGTTGGCAGGAGCTGGGACCAAGCAACGGAGCTCACCCCGTCACAGGGATTCGAACCGCCAACCTTCTGATCAGCTAGCCTAAATACTTAAGTGAAGCTAAACAGTAGCGAAAACAACACCAGAATAGTAGCATACAAAACATTGTCATCTTCACCACTGTTTGTGCTCGTGATAGGTATTCTACTTGATGTAAAAAAGGAAAGGAATATCAAGGAAGCCCATAACATTCCAACACCATTCACATGTGTCCATGATGAATCCCAAATCTGTCACAAATAATTTGAAAACAACCATTCAATGGTGATTAAAAAGTTCAGGTTGTAAAGAGATCAGTACCAAATCTTTTTCATAACTGCAACACATACTTCCAATTTAGAGTTTTTGAAAGCTATGCTTTCACAGAACCATGGAGTTGGAGGGATCTTTGTATGGCACTGTTCAGTAGAGGAAAGCCAGAGCTTGAGCATCTGCCAACAGATGGCTGTCCAGCCTCTGCTTTAAACACCCTGGAACTGGATGTATTTAGCCCCATCTGCTAAAGCATACCAAAAAAGAAGAAGTCTTAAATTGGGATTTGAATATGGAAAACAAAATGTAAGGTACCTAGAAGATTAGGAAGCTCTGTTTCACACATGCTTTCTCCTGGCATTGGTTCCTCTGAGTCTGGCAAGCACTTGCTGCCATTTAATGAGATTGTAAAGTATCCCTCAGCATTTTAGTGATACAATTCCTTGCTTGCTTTCCTCCTTGGACTTGGAATTGTTTATTTCTTCTTCTCATGCTCACCTTCTCCCTGTTGTGAAATAGTAAAACAGGCCAATTGCAATAAAGATACAATTTGGAATAAAGTGACCTCATTGCATTACTTGTATATGAAGTAAGCCTGGGGAATATGAAAAAAAATTATGAGACTAAGGAGAGTGGGGAAGGGGAAACCATTAAAGCCTGGAAACACTTGCAGTGTGCCACTTATCGCACACTGTGACAGTGATAAATTCCCTCAGTGAATCTCAGGTGCCCTGTTGTTATCTTTAACTGTCTTCTGGCTTGTCAATCTTCTGCTTCCAGATGGTATCAGTCATTCGCACAGGCAAAACCTTGCTTAGAGGGACTTACACTCTGTGCTGGTAATAGGTGCTTTATCTTCCACAGGATTATTTGCACGCTGCCCGTGTAGATTTTTACTAGAGAAGCATCTTTGATTATCTGACCATTTATCTTTCCAACGCATCATGTTGGAGACTGAATTACCAGACGATGGTGGTTCTTCTGTTTCTCTGGCTTTTGTAGGAGGGTAATAAGCTTGTGTTTTGGATCTGAGAAGGTGAAGGGTGGACGTAGGAAAAGGGTTTGTAGCTCAAATCATTTAAATTCCAGCAGTTCCACACAATAAATTATACTCTCTTATTGGAGTTTTGGCAGTTGACAAAAAAAAAATCATTGTCAGATGGTATGTTGCCACCCCATCATCATAAATTACTAGAGGAAGTTCATTCTCTCAGACTCTTTCAAGCTGAGTTGAATCATAGCTGAGTTGGAAGGGACCCTAAGGATCATGTAGTTCACCCCCCCTCTGCCCAAAAAGTGCAGGAATATGCAGCTGTTCCTTACAGGGATTGAACCTGTAATGTAATAGCTGCTGAATTCTGGAATGTAGTTACTCTATTTTGTGATGTCCTGGTAGCAGGAAAAAACCTAAGGATTGGGATAACAACAGTAAGACAGCATGGGACACCAGATGTTAACAATATGAATATTGAAGGAACTATGAACAGATCACTATCTACAGTGAAGATGTCTCATTTTGGATCCACTCTAAAGTGTAGCCCTCAGATGGCTAGAAACATTATTTTAATATAAGGGTGGAAAGAGAGAAATTGTGATTCTGAAGCAGCCGTTTATGGCAGACATAAAGATGAAAGACACCCTGAGGATGTTATTGGTGACCACCCATATGAATTTAATAATAATATGCATGGAGCTCAGGAAAGTGAATCAGTTGTACTTGCTGTCCCCATCCCTCTTGCTAAATCCCAGGCAAACTAGGTGACTGCAGAACAGGCAAAATTGGAAGCTCGTCTCAGGATATTTTATGCATATCTATTTTCAAGTGTGAACTTCTCCCCTCTTCCCCTTTGCTCTAAGGCAGGCATCCCCAAACTTCGGCCCTCCAGATGTTTTGGCCTACAACTCCCATGATCCCTAGCTAACAGGACCAGTGGTCAGGGAAGATGGGAATTGTAGTCCAAAACATCTGGAGGGCCGAAGTTTGGGGATGCTTGCTCTAAGGGAAAATGCAGGTGTCCAAGTAACCAATGGGAAATTGCCTGAAACCTTACTCCAGTATAAAGCCCAGAACTTTACCAGACATTAGAAAATGTAGCAGAAAAACACACACATATGCTACATTTTCATTAATACAGGTGACCAAGCCAATCCATGTTAGAAAATTTGGTTTGGGGTAGGGGATACATTTGCCACACGCTCTCCCTTTTAGAAGAGAAGAAGTCATCTCTTTCATGGGGACGCACGTATGTTTGGGATCTTCAAGAAAATGTTACAGTATATAACAGGGTCCCCGAACTAAGGCCTGGGGACCAGATGCAGCCCAATCGCCTTCTAAATCCAGCCCGTGGACGGTCCAGGAATCAGCATGTTTTTACATGAGTAGAATGTGTCCTTTTATTTAAAATGCACCTCTGGGTTATTTGTGGGGCACAGGAATTCATTCATATTTTTTTTTCAAAATATAGTCCGGCCCCCCACAAGGTCTGAGATACAATGGACCGGCCCCCTGCTGAAAAAGTTTCCTGACCCCTGGGTCACTATATAATGTTTGTGTTCAGGGTTAATACTAAACAGCTACACATAACTCTCTCTGAGGGGACTTCATTCTGTTCTCTCCCCCTCCCCAGCACCTTGACACTCAGCATTCTGTGGCTTTACCACTAATTTCCCCCCTAAAGATGTACTTCTGCATACCTTTTTGCTCCTATGAACATTTTTATACTTTCTTCTTGCTTTTCAGTAATCCTGTTTTGGTTGGCACTAACTAGCTGAGCTTGCTATGAGTATATATGATGCTATTAAAACAACCATACTCACATTGAAGTCTCTGTGTCCTGGGTAGGCATGTATAAGATTACATTGTTAACCCCTAACATTTTATGTGCTATAAAGTACAGGGCTAAGGTGAGGCATGCGCATCTTTACAGTGCATAAGTTATGTGTTCAAATTCCTTCTTTTCAAATAGTTAAACATTTCTTTAATATTCTATGCTATCTGCCTCTTTTTTTAAAAAAAAAAAATCAAAGCCAGCTGAACTGATTTTGAGTTTCTCAACCTTTGGCTTTCAAAAGAACAGGCAAGAACAGCACCCAAAAGTGTCATTCCTGGAATTTGTTTTGCAGTGATTGCAATTCTATTTTTCTCTTAAATGCATTGACAGAAGTGAGAGGGGAAAACCACAGGAGAACATATAGCAGATTTCTTATAATGACATGAGGGGGGAGAGAAATAACTGAAAGCTGTTTTTCATGTCCTCACTAAAGAAACAAGATCCAAAGAATCACACAAGTAAACAGCAAAATTCATCACGGTTAAGTTTTGCTTTGCTTAAATTGATCTTAAATTTGTGTTCTGCTTACATGCAACAATGCAATAAAATGTTTACTTTTTTGGTCATTGCTATCATGATCTGTATTGTGTCATTTCTTGGTTGCTGATCCTTCATTAAAAACCTTCAAGGCAGCTCCCAAATTAATTGCAATCACCCAACAGCTGTCTTCTGATTTTGTCAGACTTTCTGTTACATTTCAGTGTGCTTTTTGGATTATGTCGTCTTGCACTGAATGTGTGTAATCCATGTCTGCATTAAAGGGATACTTGACCGCATTTGGTGTAAATAACAACAGTTTAGTCTCATGAAGGCAACTGGTAAATCAGCTTACAATTAGTTTGCTTCATTTTACCAGACTATTGGTAATCCACATCATGCTAAGGATCACAGCCTTTTATTAAAAGCAACATTGCTATTAGTCCAGTCTTCAGTTCTGGGTTCTTGATATTTACAGAATGTAAAATGTGCAGAAATTGCAGCATCCATTGCATTATCAACTTACCAATGAATGAATGGTTGAAAAAGCCAATTCCTGAGAAAACTAAGCATAAAGTGATAGATTTGCAGCATTGTGGCTTATCAGCAGTCTTAATCTGATAGAAAAGAAAGTTCCAGATGGGTACAAACACATTAACCACTACCAGAGAAAATTAAAATCAAAACAAAATAAATCCCTCTTAAGGTTTTGTCACCAGTATTGTTCTTGTCAACAGCCCTGTTCCATCATAAGAAGCATGAGTGAGAGGATGTGCTCCTTAGTGTTTTCTAGAGCTGGAGGAGAAATTCAGTTCAGTTTACATTTAAAGGTGAATCCATCACTTTCTGAAACAGTATGAGAACCAAAACATAGCCAGTCCTAGTCCTGCTTTCTGTGAGTTTTCAACTAGAGATGCTCAAGACTGAATCCAGCCTTTATGAACAAAGCTCTATCCGATGGACCCTCCCTTAAAGTTGTGTCTCCCTTTCTCACACATAACAAATATTCTGAGGGCCCTTAAGTGTAAAAGTGCCATTTTCAAAGGAGATAAAAGGTGGCTAAGAGCAGGCACGAGAGTCCCTAATGTGCTAGCTTTTTTCCTCATAAGTGCAAAATTGACCTTATTTTGGAATGCTTTATAGCAGGCATCCCCAAACTTCGGCCCTCCAGATGTTTTGGACTACAATTCCCATCTTCCCCAACCACTGGTCCTGTTAGCTAAGGATCATGGGAGTTGTAGGCCGAAACATCTGGAGAGCCACAGTTTGGGGATGCCTGCTTTATTGTATAATCCAACCCTATTTGTTCAGAAATATTTGTTCCATTTAATTCAGTGGAACTTGCTTCTAGGTTCGGATTGCAACCTAAAGCCATTACATTTCATGATTTGTATGTACAAACATTAAAGCCTTACAGTGTCCTAGAAATTATTCCTTGACCACTTTGCTACAACTTCCCAAACTCT
This sequence comes from Zootoca vivipara, assembly GCF_965207765.1. Classification (NCBI taxonomy): domain Eukaryota; kingdom Metazoa; phylum Chordata; class Lepidosauria; order Squamata; family Lacertidae; genus Zootoca; species Zootoca vivipara. Next base: position 43,450,858 of record NC_142583.1, on the reverse strand, counting down.
GTCCTCTCTCCATTTGTTTTTAAACTCTTTCTTAATATATGTCTGCATGGGAAGCTTCATTTCATCACTTTCATGTTGAATTTTTAAGTGCAGAGAGATTTGTCTTCAGGGTATACTTTTAGTCCCTTATACTACATAAAGGAGTCCTAACATTAAGCAGATGCTGACCTTATGTGTTTGTTCCACTGGAAAATGCACAAGAAATAATCTTAAGTAGATAAGCTCTTCCTGAACTTTCCCACAAAAAAAGAAAGATATGTTCTTATGAACATTCTGAACCCTGGTGCAAAAGTAGTCTCCTTGCAGTACTATATTTCAACACAATCAAACACATCTGAGTGCTGGTATAAAATATCAAGTAAATAAGAGATATATTATTTGCTAGTAGAATATTCTAACTTTGGCTGGCACTGAAAGAACACAGTAACTTTCTTGACCTGCAAATAAGACTTGTATGTATATGTGAGGGGGAAGTGGAATCATACTTTAAAATGACAAGCCCTGCACACTGACATGCACACAGTAATCACAACTCCACAGCAGCTGTGTGTTTCAGTGTGAAGTACAGGTGTATAGATGTCCACAAGTAACAACAGCAACAATTTATTTGGATGTCACTCATCTGACTGGGTTCCCACAGCCCCTCTGGTGATTCACAGCAGGGAGGGGGAATTACTCAGGATTCCTCATTTGAAGGAGCTTTACAAACACACACACGATGCTCTTTCACACTGATGGCAGAAATGTGGTTTCCATGAGTGTGGTCAGTGCATGTGCATGTAAACTCCCTCCTATGTCAGTAGAATACATGAAAGCATTACTATATTACCTGCTGGATCCCCATAATTCTGTTTTATCACTTGCCTCTTGAGTGCCCTACCCAGTCTTTCTCTCTGTTCATCTAAAAAAGCAAGTTGATCAGTTAACAAATAATCTCTCCCACTGGGGTTATAGTCTAAAAATACAGATGGGAACATGGTCTCCTAACTTATTTTTTGCCTTGGATTGGAAATTTAGTATACTGTTCTATGGAAACAAAGCTATCGGTTTGGAGTTTGGACAAATTCAATGTACAATCAGTGACAATTGGAGGTAGCATGTTTGCGAAGCAGGGTCAGGTGATCTGAATGTGACAAACAGCATGCTAATCCTTAACACATGGTGGCTCATCTTGTTGGCATTCTTCCTAATACTCTTGGAGCCTTAAAGATATAATATAAATTCGTCTGTATTGCTGGTAGGTTTTAATACCTTGAAAGGCGCCATCGAGTAGTTAATGGAGTTCCATGGATTTAAGACGGAGTTCTTCATTATACCCAGACAATTTAGGTTGGTCTTAATGACACTGCCTGGAAAGTCACCTAATTCTTGACCTACTGCTAAAGTTGCATTACTCTTGTCTGGGGTGGGGAGATATTTATTGTGTTTAAGTGTGGGCTAGAGTGCAAAGAACTGCTGGCTTATGAAACGGAAACACTGGATGTTAATTGGAAACACTGGACGGAGATTCACACACAAAAAGGTTCTTCCTTTTCAAATGTAATTTTGCTTCATAAACCACCACTGTGAAGTTGTGTAGTGTTGTTTCTTTTTACTCCCTTTATTGATATAGGTATGCCTCTGATTTGTTCTCAGGGGAATTGCTGTGGTCTACATTATATGAAACATTGATGAGTAAACATTTACTATTCATCATTGGATGTCTATATAACCAAACATTCAGCCAATTCAGATGTGGATAGCATGGGCAGGTTACTAATTTAATTCCTGCTCTAAGGGTGTCAGGCAGGGATGTATTTGAGCCTCCTTTCTTTTTGAATTTATTTATACATTATTTGGCCCCTTGTCTCCATAATGTTGATGCTCATGCCCCTCCATTGTCTAATGTCAGAATTCCTCTGCTCTGCTCCCGTATGTGTTGACTCTGTGCTGCTATCACTGTCCAGAATACACTTACATTGTTTATTACCGTATGTACATTTGGGACATACTACTCTGAGAGCCAGTGTGGTGTAGTGGTTAAGAGCGGTAGACTCATAATCTAGGGAACCGGGTTTGTGTCTCTGCTCCTCCACATGCAGCTGCTGGGTGACCTTGGGCTAGTCACACTTCTCTGAAGTCTCTCAGCCCCACTCACCTCACAGAGTGTTTGTTGTGGGGGAGGAAGGGAAAGGAGAATGTTAGCCGCTTTGAGACTCCTTCGGGTAGTGATAAAGCGGGATATCAAATCCAGTCTTCTTCTTCTTCTTCTTCTTCTTCTTCTTCTTCTTCTTCTTCTTCTTCTTCTTCTTCTTCTTCTTCTTCTTCTTCTTCTTCTTTGAAAATAGTCTACCAGGGCTTTTTTTTCAGCCAGAACTCAACAGAACTTAGTTCTGATCCCTGTCAGGTGGGTGCCATTGCCATTCTAAGAGAATGAGGGAGGTGTGCATGGTGAATTCTGGCACCTCTTTCTCTAGAAAAATAGCACTGGGGTTTACTAAAGCACTGAAGCAATACAAATGGACTAAATGGTGATATATAGAGCAAACTTCCCATATAGATATTTTGGCATACAAATGCAGCACTCCTGTTTTTGGTCTGGACGACATACAGACCATAGCTGCCAAGTTCTCCCTTTTTTTAAGGGAAATTCCATTATGCTTAATAGGCTTCCTCGCGAGAAAAGGGAAAACTTGGCAGCTATGATACAGACAGTTGATTCAGCAAATTCCAGTCAGCAGCTTCTTCCAAAATTCTTCTTTATGCAAGGTAGCCATTTTATGCCTTCTCCCTTGGTCCAACCTACTTACGGAATCTGCATTTGAATCTTAATGTTTAATTTCCAAGTAGAAATAATTAGTTTGTTTTTCGTAGGAAGATACTGGGTTATCTGATGGTTACTGTATCCATAATGTGAACTGAAGGAGGGTTTTTGTATTCAGCACACATGAGGATATTGGGAGAAGGCTTGTGTGCATGTCCCCATCTGTTGCCTTCCCTAAACCCACAAGCATTTGCCCAAAACTTCCAAAAAGTGTTTCTGTTTACATGAATTCTAATTACAGTGAAAGACAGAGCCCTTTCCACTGTGATTTACTTTTCTTATTGAAATAAGGAGGTGGAGAAACATCTTCTGCACCTCATTTAGCAGCAGAATCTTACTTCTTAGTGATTTCCCCCAATGTAATGTACGGAAACCTCTCATTTAAATGAATGAATGGCTTTGTTTCCGGGAATGAATGATAAATGAGCCTACCTGATACGCCATACTAACTAATGAAATTTCAAACCTTGTTTTGAGAGCTACAGATTGTTTATTTCCCTGACTCTGATTACTAGAAGAAGAAGAAATCGGGGCAACATATTTGAAACTGGTGCAACAAAATGAAAAACCTCATTGATATTTAATACACAATGTCTTAAAATAACATTTTTGGAGTATAACTTTTAAAATCTACAGCTGCTAGGTTAAAAACAGATGCACAGAACTGTATTTTAAACTTGAATTATACATCCAGATTCAAAGATGAGTATCTCCAGTGGCAGATGGTATTCTGGGCTGTCAAAAAAATTGAAAACTTGTAGTGTTGGTGATGGACGCCAGTTCTTATTCTTAATACTATGAATCAACATTTTGATTATTTATGAATATAAACATGTAGTGGCATATTACAGCCAGTTCAGATTGTTAAACTGCTCTAAGCATTCATGCATAAGGATTGCCAATGTTCTCAGTATGGCCATATATATACGTCAAAGGTGCTGAGACCCTGTCAGGATTAGGTATGGGTTGGCAGGTTCAAACTGAGCAGAGGAAGCAGCAAAGTGGGCAAATTGTTGGAACTAGAGATGGAGGTTCTTGCCCTTTCATCCCTCCTAAGCAGTGGAGAGCCTTACGGGGGTGGGGGGTGGGGTAAGGAGGTGGCTGTGCTGGGGATGGCCGAGCTAGTAATAGGAAAAGCAGGGTGTGGCTTTGACACCAAGGACCAGGCGCCACTTCCATAGATGAGAACAGACTCACCCATCTACGGCAGAGTGTACTTTATGAACTTTCCATTTTTGCAAGACGAGAGATTTGCAAGTAAGCTCACCACACTTCATATTAAAAAGCTTGGCAAAGGGGGCATGGAAACTTATTGGGAAATCTATGTTGCAGACAAATTGCGTATGTTTGTACCCATCCCCTTAGATCCCTAACAATAATATGCAATTCACTTGTCATTTATAAATTATTTTTAGCTATCAGCTTTACCATCTCAAATTCTATGATTCTATTGTTCTGTGTTTTCTGTCCTGACAATCTTCTTAGGCTACCTGCTATCATTTATTCCATCTGTACATAAAGGAAAACAAAATCCATATTGTACTGGTTCATACTGGAGAACATGAATCTGGAGAGAAGCCTCCATGTGACTATAGATGTTCTAAGGGACTCTAGCTTCCTTCCCATCCACCTCCCCTTTCAGTCCCTTGTATTTATTTGTTCACCCTGCCTCCTCCCCAATCTACAGCATATTTTCTTGGAAGGTGGATTTCAAAGTTTCCTTTGTAGAAACAGCAGTAGGTGTCCTGATAGTCGCTGCACTCTGGTGACTAAAGATTGTGTGTGTAACAAATACACCAATGCTAAAACAATATGGTGCCCTCCAGATGTTATAGACCACAGTTGCCACCCTGACCAGCTAAAGTTGATGGAAGCTGGAATCCACAACATCTAGACAGCACCTCATTGGCTACCGCTGAGCTGAACAGTCATTTCAAGGATTTCCTTTCCCATTTTACATCCAACCTTTTAACCCCATCAGACTCTTGTTTATTATGAACATCACAATACTTATGCAGATGAGATTTTGCTTGGGAGCGTGTGTTTATACTTGTGTGTGGTTCCATTCTGTTCTGTGATGTTAAGTCTTTTAACCAATTGAGTCAAACGGAAATGAATGATTAACGATAGGTGGAATGACAACCAGCAACGATTTCTATGCCACTTTTGTCAACCAAATGGGTTGCATTTTCTTAAAAAAGGAATTAGGGAGCAGAAGGGAGAACACACACTATATAAATATGCACAAGAAACTGCCTTCCAGAAAGCAGCTGCTTTGCATTTGTTTTAGAAGGGGATAATGATCCAGTAAGGATTTTATCCACTGGAAAAGTATAGAAGGCATTATAAAAGTTAGTAGAGTCTAGACAGTGAATTAAGATAGTTGCCCTCAAAAGCCTTTGACCCCAACCTTAAGATGTTAATATCTCCTTTGAAATACAGAATTAAGCTGTTGTTATTTTATATGTGCTACCTTTAATATATTATTAGCTGAAGGAAGTGGCACAGACCTTATTCTATATAATTAGGTCCATATGCAGACATTGAATCACAGTGTTTCTTGCTTTTATAGTAATTGCTCTTGAACAACCAGGAGTAACAAAAACTCTCACAAAAGTCAAGGCTTTAAAAATGGAGGGAAAACTCCATTGGTTGTAGGTTTTGTTTTGATATATTTAGGGGCTTCTGCCTTGTTCTTATTTTCTTTGATACAACCTTAGTTCCCCCTCACACTGTTTATTCATGTTAACCTTGTGGTCCCCTAAGACCCTAAATCCTTTTCATGTGTACTACTAGTAAAAGAGGTTTCCCCCATCTTATATTCGTGCAGCTGGTTCTTCCTGCCTAAGTGCAGAATCATATATTTGCTCCCATTTAAAGTTATTTTGATAATTTGGGCATAGGTCTCCAATCTGTAAGGTCATTTGTATCTCAATTTTATCTTCTGCGGCAATAGCTACCCCTCCCAGTTTGGTGTCATCTGCAAATCTGAAAAGCATCCCCTCGATTTCTTTATCCAAGTCATTTATAAATATGTTGAACAACAATGGGCCCAGGAGAGAACCCTGCAGCCCCCCAATTGTCACTTTCTCCCAGGGTGACAAGGAACCATGAATGAGTACTCTTCAGGTTTGGTCAATCAGCTATAAATCCAACAGCTACCTAATTCAACTGACATTTTATCAGTTTTCTCGCAAGAATATCATGGGGTACTCCATAGGGCTTACTCCCATGTAAGTAGGCTAGGACTTCAGCCTGTTGTATGGCTCATGCTTCATCACGGAGTTATTGTTGGATAAAAATGAAATAACCTTATATCCTTCAATGTGAACCTCTTAGAGGATCAAAAGATATGAATGTGAATAATACCTAACCAGGAATGGTGTGTATTTATATTTCCTCCCATACCAGTTTCCATACAATTAAGGTTTTTAATATTCTGGTTTTTCTTTGCCATTTAAATGCAGAGGATTACCTTCAAACTTTGAGAGATGCAGAGAAGCTTGTGCTCTGTAATATTGTTTGCAACCACTTCTTTGCTAAAGAGGCAATCCATTTGTATAATTAATCAGTTGAAATAACCCCAAGGATTATTTCTTTTCCCCACCCCAGAAGATACCTTTTGTTGTTCACAAAGTAATGAAAACATTTCATCAAGGTTTTCTGTTGTGATTGATGGTCTTTGTTGAATTTGGTTGAAGGTATTATTGTCTAAGCGGTGCCTTGAGCACTTTATTCACTTTCATGGGGATATGAAACATCACTTTAATTCTTTACTAGTAACAGGTGTTTCCTCTATAGGAATCCATTAGCTCCATGTTTTTAAACAATACAAATCTGATCTTTATTTTAGGCAGGAATTAAAAAAAAATTGAAACATTGAAGCTATGGAAGACAAGTATTCAAAGACTAAAGGGTAAGTTCATAAACTGGTTTTTCCCTGGCACTATCAGGTTTTTAATGATTGTGTGAAGCACAACAACAAACTTGATGTACATAAACTGCACATTTTAATGATCTATTGAATAGTTCTTTCTAGCAAAGGCAGGTGGTGAAAAATTAGTGATTGTTCCTACAGCAGGTTTAGATGTATAAAGGCACTAAGATAAAAGCTGCCTTTTGCATGAGAATGATCAGTCTAGCCCAGCGGGTTTTTTTTAAAGAAAAAGAAGGTACCAGTGTTCACCATGAAGTTGTCACAGTAAATCCCGCACTATTAACACGTTGGGGTGTGTGTGTCAAAGAACCCTTGAGTACCCCCAGAAAAAAGCACTTGAAATCTAAAGCAATTAAGAAGGTAGAATGAGACACGGGTTCTCGAATAGCTTGAAGAGGCATTCAGGTATGTATGTATAAATAAATAAAGCAAGCCAGTCAAACCTCACTGGGTAACAATATATACAGAGCTCAGAAGTAAAATTAGCAGTTGTAGGGGGGAGGAGTTAGAAGAACAGGAAGCAGGAGAGAGGGAGCTGGAGATGGATAGAGAGGCAAGTAGGTCCTGTAATTGACTGTCTGAAACATTGCTAATAACAAGTTAGGAGTTGCTCATTTTTTAATACAGACAGGGTGATATGAAACAGATTGAACAAGGAGATCAAAAAGTATGCAGTGTAGCTGATCCAAGTGGTTTCAGCACAGTGATCAGCACTGATTCCAAGCCCTGCTTTCCACAGGGATCAGCTTTGCATGGTTGTCTGACTGAGAGCTTCCAAAGTGAAATAAAACCCAGCAGGGCATTTGGAATTTGGCACAAAATTTAGAAGGAGCTCAATTCTTGCCAAGAAACATTCAAGAGTATATTTTACTCCTCTATAGTCAAATAAGTACCTACCCCACATAAGACATCATACATAATGTTAGATGTGTGGCAGGTGGGCATAACTTAAAGAAAATGACCTTGTGGTCCAATTTGGGACCCCTGCCAAGCTTAATTAGCCATCTGCTGACAAGACTGTGTGGATGTATCAAACATTTCACCCTTTCTCCATCACAAAGGGGGCTTGCTTCACCCTAAAATTCAGTTTATACATCTGTAAAACCCCGGTGCTAAAAGGTCCACTAAATTGTTATAAGAGTTAACAATTACAATTCCATATATACTTATCTAATGTATATGTTAAGGAGGTGCTGAAATATGGTCAAATATGGTGTCTGCCTAAGTTCCAAAGGAAGATGACTCCACATAAAGGGTACATCTTAGAACTGATTACACCTCTATTGACTATGGCACCATAGGAGACTATCAGGGCAAACAAGGTAAAGTCTGTACTGAAACTTGGCCTGAAGCTAGACTAAAATTGGTCTAGGTAATCAATTTATTTGTACTATGCCTAAAGTTGGTACACCACCACCTTGCTAAAAAAAGAAGAAGTAGTAGGTATTTGTGTCTGGACAGTAGTTATTAGTACAGTGTGGTGTAGTGGTTAAGAGCGGTAGACTCGTAATCTGGGGAACCGGGTTCGCATCTCTGCCTCTCCACATACACCTGCTGGGTGACCTTGGGCTAGTCACACTTCTTTGAAGTCTCTCAACCCCACTCATATCGCAGAGTGTTTGTTGTGGGGGAAGAAGGGAAAGGAGAATGTTAGCCACTTTAAGACTCCTTCGGGTAGTGATAAAGCAGGATATCAAATCCAAACACCTTGTCGTCGTCTTAAGGGTTCAGAGTGAGTTTCTTTTTCTTTCACTTGTCTCTTTCAAAGAGGTGTGTACTGCTAGGTACCACCCTCATTATGAGGCATTCACTGCACCCAGGAATCACTTGCTGTCAGCTACCTTGTGTCGTCAGCCACAATAGTCAAGGATCAATAATACCACAAAATCTGACCAGGTGGTACTGGATGCCTCTTCCAGACCTGTGAAACAACTGTGTCCGGGACACTATGAGGTTGAGTGACATTATCCTCAAAGTGCATAACAAATTTGCCACAGCTACTGCTCTATCTAAATAGGGATAGTTGGAAGTTATGTAGTAGAAAGTACTGGGAAACGATTCTCAGTCCTAACCTAGTTCACTTAGAAGTAGGTTCAACTGATGTCAATGGGATTTATTTCCAGGTGAGCATGCTTACGATTGCTGCCTAAGTGTGTTTAGGATTAGGACACCAAACTGCAATCCACAAAGAATTACGTGTAACTGCTTGAATTTAAGCTGCTTTGTACTTCAGTCATAAATATATTTCCTTGGAGTGTATCCCCTTGATTTCAACTTGATTCAGACTGATGTGTCCGTGGTTTGGCCTCTAAACTTTTGAGAAGGTAAATAACAAAACTGTGAACTACAAACTGATAATGAAAAGGGGTAAACAAATGAAGGTGCTTCCTGAGAGGAGCAATTTTGGATTATACATTTGATTAATGACATGAGCACCCTTGACCTCTCTGTTAAAGTGAAGAATAATATGCAATTTGTGAGCCAGGTTTGTTCCCCAATAGGATCTACTTTCTTTCTTTTGTCCAAAACAGCTAGTAAGTTAAATAAATTCCTTGACAGCTCCAGAAACTTAATGTTCAATTAAGAGTTCAATATGAGTTACAGCAATGAATCACAATGCATTAAATTTTTTATGGCTATGAATACCATCAGCCTTTTAACATCAGAGTTACCTGTAGGCAAAGCTCATAAAGACATATGCTTGCCTTGTACTCTCATTTTCCCATTGATGTTAACGTTGCTGCAAAGCATGACCTTTCAAAAACAGTTAAATTGAGACTTTGTGCATTTGGTCCTTTCATCTATTTCCAGTTCTTTCTGAACCAAGTGCATTAGCAGTTATTTAGGCACGCTGGGAGGAAATTTAGACCAAAATTAAATTCTTTGTTTATATGCCATTATAATACTTTAAAGATGCAGCTGTTGAGGTTGTTTCCTCTTCAGACCTTTATAAAAAGGATTGAGTGTATCCTCAATACCAGCTTTTCCTTTTCTTTTCAGAATTTCAGTGATAAGCATATATATGATTAATTTTAGTATCTTTACCATGCTATAAGATGTACCCAATTGGCTTTTAAAAAGATATGGAGCATTGCTTTTTATTAACTAAATGGACATATTTTACAAGATGTCATTACATGAATCAAATGAACAAATTCCTAGGAAAATTGCCACAGTTTATTAATGGTAGAAAGAATAAGTCTGAACAAAAGTACAATGGTACATATTCATTTTAGTGATGTAAATGCAATTCTCTCTCATGAATTTCCAACCCTCTGTTCATATATGTACATAGAACTGTGTACACTTTTTTCAGCTACTCATGGGTGGATGACAACAACAACAAAATCACCTACCAGATTTTTTTTGGGGGGGGGGTATTAACCAAATATTTCATGAGGAAATTGCTGCTTACCACATCATATCACATTGCATTGCTCCCAAGGAATTCTGGGGAAAGTTGCTAGAAGAAAGTACTGCATGGGGCAGAAGAAAATACTAGTGATATGTGAGTAACACTTAAATTTGCCCCCCCCCCCAGACATTGGCGGAGATGATCAGTGAAATGATGGTTAGGAATTTAGAAGCATAATGTGCTTTGGAAGTGATTGATCATGGTATTTATTACTTAAGAAAGATTTCTGAAAGAGCTGGTGTTCAAATAAATATATTGTTAATCCTGTTTGTTTTTAAATATGTGGGAAGTTATGAGTCCCATGGAGATTTGGCACATGGCCTTATACATTTTTGCAAAATATATGCTATCATGTAACAATATGATGAACCCTTCCTTAGGGAGTCTTGCTGCAACCTCTAATGCCTGATTACCACTTGCTTCAAAAGCCAAGCTTACCATGCAAAATGATACAATTGGGCAGCTCTTAAAGCAAACTTTATATGAATCTCTACCACAATACATTTTATATGTCGTTTTGACTGTATTGTACACATTTTTGCAATGAATTTTACTTAATATAACACATTGCTTGTTATTTTCATTAATATCTTCATTTTTATTTACACTTTCCTCTAAAATATGCATCTTTGCAAATATTGTTTGTTTGGAGAATGGAATGACATATTTGAAGGATTTGAAGGATATCTATATTTCACCTCACATATTGTTTCGAGAAATGCATATTTGATAGAGTTGGCTTTAAATGTCTACTGAATTAAATTCCTACTCCTTCCCTATGGTTTATGATTCTGGATCCCCCTACCTCCAGAAAATTGTACAGTAGTAAAAATTACCAGAGTTCCCAATTCAGACACAATAACAAACTCCAGTTAGTTTAAACCAGGAGAATGGGGGAGCACTTCAACCCAAGGCTCCATACTGAATCTTCATGTAACACCACGTAAAGCATGTAGATAATGGTTTAGCATCATGTCTGAAATTTGCCACAGTATAATAATGACTGTTGGAATCCTACCTGAGTTGAAGCTAATGACTCAGTTTTTAAAAAACTAATTTTAGAGCCTAGCTGTCACATTATTTCGTAGGGACACAACTGAAAATGGGAGTAAGAAAGACAATGATTTTTCGAGAAATTAATACATTATGTATTACAATGTGAGAGCTGGTGTTAATGAGATACAACTGTTGTGATACTGAGAATGAACATTTAGGCTTCTTAAATGTGACTTCTCAAGCTTGCTGGAGTGTATAATTATCAACTGGATGATCACACATTTGACCGAGAGGTCACAGCTACTACAGTGCAGATGGCAAATCCAGTATTGCACTGTAGTAATAAGCAAATAGTAACATGACAGCACAAGAGTAGAGGTTATAATGAACTAAGCAGCAGTTGTACTCCAGTGATGTTAATAATGCTCCTGGTTTTGTGTATGTTTTGAAGACAAGAGACAGGCAATGTAACAGATGGTGTTACCATGTAAGAAGTTCCTTCCGAATCATTATAGTCTTCCTGTTCCATGCTGTATGACCCTTTAAATCCATCTGCTCTGCTTACTTCAGTACTATACTATTCTCCCGTTGCTCGGTCCTTGCTCCTGCCAACCTAGCAGTTCGAAAGTACATCAAAGTGCAAGTAGAAGCGGCTTAGTCATGCTGGCCACATGACCTGGAAGCTGTATGCCGGCTCCCTCGGCCAGTAAAGCGAGATGAGCACCACAACCCCACAGTTGTCCGCGGCTGGACCTAATGGTCAGGGGTCCCTTTACCTTTACCTTTTATTCCATATTAACTCAATCTTGTTTGTTTTAGTGGAATTCTGTATTGATACTCTTTACTACATCAGGATTCACTTGGCACATTTTTTTAAAATTGAAAATTTGGTTAGTTACAAATTACTGTTCCTGTTACACAGTAAGCAAAAGACCCTTTCTTTTCTTTTCTTTTCTTTTCTTTTCTTTTCTTTTCTTTTCTTTTCTTTTCTTTTCGAGGTTCTACCAAGCAGAACATAGGCCATAATACATGGTCAGCTGGTTGGCTATCAGAGGCTCAACACAATAAGCTGGTCCAGGACTGCAAAATTGTAGGCCTGCGTCAAGCATCTAGCAGGATGAAACAAATAGCTGCTGGGCTCCCTTCAGAATCACAGTTTCAGTTGTACAGACCTGTATCTTAGGGCAAACATAATGGCTTTTTTCCAGCTGGAACTCACCAGAACTTACTTCTGGCATCTCTCAGTTGGGTGCTTATGCCATTATAAGAGAACAAGCGAGGTGTTTGTGCTAAGGTCTGGCACCTCTTTTTCTAGAAAAATAACACCGATCATTTCTTAGTCATTTTTTTTTTTTTTTTTTGCCACAGGCAACTCAAAGCAACTTACAAAAAAGCAGGATTATCCAGCATGTTGAAGGGATGTTTCCACAACAGGGTAACTGTGCCCCTGAAGGACCAGATGTGCAGCCTGGGAGTCATTTTGGACTCACAGCTGTCCAGGTTGGCCTTCATGGCTCTGTGGGATCTCCTTACTTAATGCATTTGTGATCTTCTGTGTTGTGCTTTCATCTTTCTGTGCTTGCACAGGTGACAGGGAGCCCAGGTGAAAGTGACAAAGAATTGCTACTAACTACTATGCTAGAGGCCTCTGTGCTCTGTTTCCAGATGCCATATTTAGTTATATATGAGTGCATGGAGTGTGCACCTGTATCATATTGGCAGCACACTAGGCTACAACAATGGAGATTTTCAATTTCAACGTCAATCTATTTCTGAGTCTCTCTCCTACTTAGCAAGAAGCTCAAATGTTTTCATCAGAAGCTTATTTTGCTTCATAATTGTATCTGCGGGATCATTTTTTAAACACTTTTACATCAATTCAACAATTTTTATGACTACATAGTCATGATTTGCTATTGCTTTACACCATCAGCTTAGGGCAGAAATAAGATATCTAACTTTCTTATATATAAAATGTATTTGCTCATAAAGATCTGGGGACTTGTTTCCTCTTTAAGTAGAATACGGTAACCTATAGATAAATGCATTCATGCTCTTGTGATATCTGGGATAGTTTACTGCATTAAGGAGTTTGCAAAGACATGCAAACAACCATTGGTTCACAATATCCAAGTATTTATTTAGTTCTTGCATTTGTATCTAAATGATGGAACTATCTCCCTAGGCATGTTCAACTGGCACCTTTGTTACTACCTTTTAGGCAACAGGCAAAGTCCATCTTGCTCTCCCTGGCTTTTAATTAATTTTGATTACCTTTTGGGAAATTTGTTTTAAAGTTTTTCAATCAACTGGCTCATTGTTCTTCTTGTTTCTATTTTTTTACTGCATTATTTCATCACATTCTGATTTTGTAAGCTGCCTTGAAACATATGCAGGGTATAAGCAGGATACAGAACCCTGAAATAAGTGCATTTAGCTTTAGAACTGTTCATAAACAGAGCAACACAGCAATTGTTGTGCTATTACTGTGACTTTGGCACATGATAAGCCACTTCCCACTGTGCTAATAGCTGACCACAGCAACATGACTTGATATGAGTTACATATCCATTTCCAGTCTTGGCAGTGTTCTCTTTCACCATTGAAAAATGCCTATTTTAATGAACTTTGATTCACAGTGGAAATTGGGAAAGCCAAGTGCTCATCAGTGTAGCTGAACTACACTATGAGTGCAGGATATATTTGAAAAGAATTTTGTTCAAAGAGTTAGATACACTCTTGATATCTTATTGTGTACATTCATGCACACAATTCCTGTTACTTGACTACCATTTGTTTCAAAGAAAAAAATTATAGCTTGGGATATATTTGCAGAAAATTTTGTTCAAAGAGCTATGCATTCTTGATTGTTGCGTGTATGAATACTTGACAACCACGTGCTTCTAAGGGAACAAATTACAACCTTATCAATAATATGATCATCTCCCAACAACTAGAGACATGTTTAGGGCTAAACCAAGATAATTGATTTCCTACAAGTGGGATGATCTTTAAGGATGGTCCTGGTTGCGGGCAGGCCCCCAGGCTGGTTCCTCCCCCCCCCCCTGGCATGGGCTGAGTAATGCCATAATGCCAGGGTGACACCACGATCACCCCAGCTTCTTGGCCAATCACTTTTGTGTGGGGTGATATAAAAGTGGCAGCGTGATGCGTGTCACACACCTGCTTCACACTGCCGAACACCCACCCACCCGCCCTTTGTTTTAGATATCCTCTGGCCTTGCTTTGGACTTCGGTTGGTTGCCTGTCTTGGGATGGGGGCCAAATAGGAATGTTTCCATTTGGCAGATTGGCACTGGCCACTTGGTTTTCGCCTACCTCTTAGCAATTGTCACAACTTTGTAAGGTTTGGTGGTTAGGCATTGGCTCATTGGTTTGTGGGGGAGGGGAGATCAGCCATTGCCTGTCCCTCCATTGATCAAGGGAATTCCATTAAAGGAATCCAGGGCCTGGATCTTGTCTGAAGTCTGCTTAAGGCGCTAGGGCCATGCCAGGCTTCTGGGGAAACAGATGAGAGCTACAGGCTGGTTCCCCCGATGTGGCTTCCTCCTTGGGTGGTTTGCCCATACTGACTTCCTGCAAAGGGGGCAGGAGTCTGATATAGTCCTTTGCCAATGCTTAAGCCAATACCTCTCGCATTTCTGTAATCAATAAAGTTGTGGCCTAAAATGTTGCCCAATAACCTTGAACCCAAATTCTGTGTCAGTGTGAATTTTATTCTAATGAGGGGCTGGTTTGGGGGCCTTGCCACACAAGCACCTTTGGAATCCGCAATAGCAGCTGTTACGGCAGCTCTCCAGTGGAAACAGTCATCACTGTGTATATGCTAAGGGGAAGAAAATTCCAGGAGGTGATGGTGGAAGAAGGGTGCCTCTCTTGCAGCTCTATTGAGGTTTTTGCTTTCTACCTGCACAAGCATCTCTGCCACTGCCCCAGATCCAGACTGCTGGCTTCAGGCAAATGTACCTATTGATTTCTGGTTTTTGAGGCATCAAAGATCTTCAGATTTGGGAGAGAAAGTGTGGGACTGCAGTAGTTGGAGGAGTATGCTGCATGGCTAAAGGGTATTAAAGGAGGCAGGAGGGGTTCACAATCCACATTAAGCTAAGGTATGGACAGGCCTCCATCTTGAGGCAGACACAATGGTCCATCTAGTTGAGCATCTTTCCAGGATTTCAGGCAGGGATTGAACCTAGGATATTCTGCATGCAAGGCAGATGCTATTCCTCTATGCTATGACCCTTCCAATTGATTTTACTTGCTTGAAATTTATATTGCTGTTACGTCGCTTTCAGACTTTTTTTGATACAAAGTGACAAACAAATGCAATAAATAACAACGGTAACAAAAACTGTAAACAAACTTTGGAAATCGTTAACTACGAACCTTATCATTTCAGGAAGACATGCTTGGTGAAATGTCTTTCAAAACATATTCTTTGTTAAAAATGTGGGAAAGTTATTAGCACAGCTATGGCCAACACCATTTTCCCCAGGTATAAGGCAAGCAGTACATCCATCCCTTTTCATAAGTGCAGCTGTAGATGTTGTATATGCACCCCATGGTTCCCACGAAGTGATTCTTGTTTGAATTCATATTAAATGCAAAACTAATTAGTCAGCTCACTGAATTCTCTCTGCAGCATTAAATGTATTTTCATGCAAGTGTTTACAAAATGTTTATCTAGCTCCCATGGAGGCTTGTGACCTGCATGAGAAAATGTGAATCTTATACTTCTATTTAAAAAACCATCACCAAATGTAATTTAAAAATATCTTGAGTGATCTGTTTTACTTGAAAGATAAATAGTGAAATATTCAGAACCTTCTTTTGCTCCTTCACTTCTACATCTTACAGTACATTGAACATTGAAATTAATCTATTTCGATCATCCGTTTGAGGAAAAGCATCCTTTTCCATCTGTTTTCTGTGAACCGTGCAAGCAGTCTTTTCTCCCTCCCTCTGAGCATCACGTCCTGCCTTTGCTTTCTTCGCTTTTTGAAGGTTAGTGGCCCTGATTAGGAAAGTATTATCAGATGAATAGTTAGGGTTGTAGCAGCTATCAGGGGCAGGGTATAGAAACGACTGGGGGACTGACTTTAACTGGGGTCTCAATAACAGGAAATAAATTGGTTTGATTTCAATTAGTGAAAAAAGTGGTTGTGGTATTAAGTTCTGTACAGTGAGTTTAATAGTGTTGGATATGAATACTGGTATATGAATAGGTTATGGGCCTATGGGGCCATCCCTACCATTATGTCAGAGTGAGGCAACTTCCTCAAGCAACCATTGCTTGGGGGGGGGGAGGAATAGCAGCTCCAAGTTCTTCCCCCTGAACTCTCCCAGGAGCCCGAGGCTGCTGGGGAAGGAACCAGGGAAGGAGCCTTAGACATTCCTTGCAACTGTCACAAGGAGGCAATACCTACAGGAAGAGTTGGTGTGATCACTAGGTCTGCACTATTTTTGTTTCTTTGAACAAAGAGTTAACTTCTCTGACACCAGGTCTGCATCTACACAGCTATAAAAGAAGTTCTTAAAATGCTCTGGGGGGACGTGATGTTTTAAAGCTCACAATGGAAAATTCCATAGAGTTCCGATTTCAGCTCTACAGCACCATCTGGTGTCAGAGTGTTATAGAGCATTTATAACGTTTTATTTTTACTAATGTAGCTGAGTCCCAGATGTTTTATTGCTGTCCTTCCCTTGGCTCCATCTCCTGACAATAGGTACACCGATTGCACATTCGTTGAAATAGCGAGCACACTCCTATGAAATCCAGCCTCCACCATCTCACAGATTTGGGCCAGTCACTGTCTCTTAGTCTAACCTTCCTCACAGGATTCTTGTGTGGATGAAATGAGGAGCTTTGAAAGCAAGTATGCCACCTTGAGCTCCTTGGAACAAAGGGGGGGTTTAAATAAAATAAATAAACAAATATGGAATAGATGGAGATAAATCATATTTTTAAAAAGTATAAAGAAGATCTATCTCAAATAGAAAAGTTGCTTGTCAACCAAAACAAATTATGGCTCGGATAATCTGGATTACAGTAGCCTATGAAAGTTTCATTGAGAATAAAGTGATAATGTTCAATGATTTCCTGTGCGGGGCTAGTGGTTTTGGGTTTCTTGTCTACCAAACAACATATCTGTAGAATCTCACTTTACAGTACACCCCATGCCAGAGAAAAACTGGCACAATTTTTTATAGATCTAAATCCTATGAGCCAGTCAGATTCTGAATTTCAAGCCCTTCTTTAGCTACCCATTTTAAAGAGCTGTGGCACAAACTTCCCATCACAACATTGTCTCTTGAGTTGCACGTATTCAAGGTCCTGGTGATATGTTGGTGTCAGTCTTTGTGTTGAGAAAGGCATTTCTCTAATCTCAGTGGTGCAAAATATGACATATTTTGTTCTGCTTTAGCCTGGGTTCTAGAAGTCTCTGAGCTTTAGTGATTGCCACAATGTGCTTTGGAGTTAAGACCAAGTGCATATTTTTCAGCATCCTTTCTGAAAGTGTGAATTTGAAAAGTTGAGCAAGTGAAAAGTGTAATGTGATGAACAAAAACTTTCCCTTACTGACTGTTTTTGATGTGTGATGCCAATGCCACTTCTGATCTCCCAGACATACATCATTTCCCCCTTGCACTTAGTAGCTTGAACCTGTGAAGTTAAGAGAGCAGAAGTGGATGCCTGAGTCATGGAGCACAATTTACCACTGGCAAATAATAAGAAGTCTTTCTTTCTGCCAGACTTTAACCCTAAAAGATAAAACTATATTATTACCTAAAATAAAGAATGGATCACATCTCAAAACCTGGCAAGTAAATGTTTGTTCTTCTGAATAGGAATTGTGCAGTTCCTGCCATTACTCATTCTTACAGTATTCTCAGTTATACAACTGTGGGTTCACCCAGAAGTCTGCATTCAGAATAGAGATTTACAGATCTGTCACTTTAGGTTTCTCTATTTCTCTTCCAGTCCTAAATCCAGTTTGCTGCATCATTTTGTGATTTTTAAAAACATTTACATGAAATCTCAATGCATTTTATGTGCATTTTTCCGAAATACACACTTATGGATGCCATTTTCCCCAATGCACAGATGTTTCCAAGCATTTCTGTACATTATTTTTACTAATACCCCCCTTTTGCTGCTCTATTCTCCTAATATACACTGTACTGTATACATATTGGGGTCAAAAACTGCACTACAAAATTCAGAGAAGTGTGAATTGCAAAGTATCGCTCCATTTCAGTTCATGTATTGGCTTGGAAAGTGTGACTCAGATAGGATCGCATTAATATATATGATTGACTTTGGCCATCGCATTCTGCACCTGCTGGAGATTTTGTATCAGATCCAAGGTCAGTCCCACATAGGACATTACAGTAATCTAGACTTAAGGCTACCACAGTGGCCAAGCTCTTCCTCTTCAGGAACAGTTGTAGCTGGCAAACCAGACAAAGCTGGTAAACTCCTAGCCATAGAGGACTGTTGCTGTTTTAGAGTCGGACACGACTAAACGACTAAACAACAAAATCTCTTCTGAGAACTCAGAACACATGGGCATGCAAATACAGATGAGTTGTGCTGCATGGAGAAATTCATGCTGCATGCTGAAGCACTAGCCACTTAACAAACAGATAGAGAAACTGAGGTTTGGAGAATGTCAAGGCTCGGCTGTCAGAGAGCAAGGCAAGACAATGTAGATGGTCACAGAAGTCAAAGTGTGACTGTTTTTGATATGTCAACAGGGTAGCACTGGACAGCCCAATTCTATGACTTTGTGCTTGAAACTGAACCTGTATCCAGCACTGGTAGAGCACTGAGGAGCATTATATGGGACCAGGTGCACAGCCTGGGAGTCATTTTGGACTCACAGCTGTCCATGGAGGCACAGGTCAATTCTGTTTCCAGAGCTATCAGCTCCATCTGGTACACAGGCTGAGACCCTACTTGCCCGTGGACTGTCTCGCTAGAGTGGTGCATGCTCTGGTTATATCCCACTTGGACTACTGCAATGCACTCTACGTGGGGCTACCTTTGAAGGTGACCCGGAAACTACAACTAATCCAGAATGTGGCAGCAAGACTGGTGACTGGGAGTGGCCGCTGAGACGACATAACACCAATCTTGAAAGACCTACATTGCTTCCCAGTATGTTTCCGAGCACAATTCAAAGTGTTAGTGCTAACTTTTAAAGCCCAAAATGGCCTCAACACAATATATCTGAAGGAGCATCTCCACCACCAACATTCAGCCCAGACACTGAGGTCCAGCTCCAACGGCCTTCTGGCAGCTCCCTTACTGCGAGAAGTGAAGTTACAGGGAACCAGGCAGAGGGCCTTCTTGGTAGTGGCACCCACCCTGTGGAACACCCTCCCATCAGATGTCAAGGAAATAGACAACTATCTGACTTTTAGAAGACATCTGAAGGCAACCCTGTTTAAGGAAGTTTTTAATGTCTGGTGTTTTATTGTATTTTTATTTTTTTTGGAAGCCGCTCAGAGTGGCTGGGGACACCCAGCCAGATGGGCGGTGTATTATTATTATTATTATTATTATTATTATTATTATTATTATTACTACTACTACTACTACCCAAGAGGCCTTTCCAGTGTAGAGAATATTGTGGTACTGTCTGGCAGCTTGCACAGCATGCTAAACATTATTAGAGACTTCCCCACTTGCTTAGTACTGGCGGAATTCTATTCCAGCAAAATGGAAAAGTGACAGTTTGTTTTCCCCTGGAGTTTTAAAGGCAAGGGAGACACAAGTACATTACATATTATAGTAGGTCCTTGAATATCTGCATGATTTATCAGGTAAGACAACAGGAGGATTACACTTGCATGGAAAAATGAGGGCACTGTAAGCTGACCAGGACGCATTCTCACTTACCATCCCGATGACCCTCTAAGTAACTGGGGAGGAGCTGCTAGCAGGTCAGATTGCATATTGCTGCCCATAGTGACTGTGCATGGGGGTTTAGGAACCTCTGATATTTCACCCTTCACTAAAGAAAAAGCTGAATGTGCACTTTGATGAGCAAGGCATGATGATATAATGGCCATAGAAGAATGATGGTCATATATGGCTTACAATAACACATACTAGATGCTATCTACACAGTATTTTTACTTGAGCAAAGGATTTTTGTTTTATGACTGTAAAAGACCTGAGCAATCTCTGCCCATGTACTGTATATTCAGGTGTTTCAGGGCATTGAGAATAGCACCTCAATCTTCGCAAACCCATAGTTCATTGGATGATTATCTGCTTAAATTAATGGCCAGATTCCCTATGTATTTGTGTGACTATATAAATATCTCCTTAGCATTTTTTTCTGTCTCCAACCAATATCTGAACAAAGGAGAACGTACAATAATATAGATCCTCTCTTGGCAGATTAAGGCACATACATAAACCTGTTTAAAACCCTGTTTTCCAGGTATAAAATAAAGTTATTGATGTGCTTTTTCCTTGATCAGGTGTAATGGCTGATCATTCTTTACAGTTATTTGCTAACTGTTAAAACAGACTTCTAATGAACCACTAAGAGTATTCCTGGGTATTTAGCCAAGTGTTTAACCTCTTTTAAGTGAGCCTGTGCAAATAGATACATGGTAAATATTTAAAACCTCATGAATAAGCTTTGCTCTAATCCCTATCAACAGACCTTGGATGTGAAGATGGGAGTATTATGCACTACGTTTTCTTAAGTGTTGCCCTTCTAATCCTAGCAATGATGATGTGAAAAAAAGGTGGTAAGGTCTTTGCTAAATCAGTAGTGGTTTACTGTATCCAAAGCTGATGTGAATTTCTGATTCCCCACCCCCAGCAAAAAAAGTGATTACTTAATTCTGAATAGGGGTTGTTATGTATAATCTGCATACAAAATATGTTATTGACTATAAGGGGAAATGTTATGTAAAAACATAGTCACTACTACATTTTATAATAGTTAATGCTATGTTTTAACTATCCAATATGTGTGCTCTTTTTTTCTTTCTTCATTTTATTGTAAGTCAGCTTCACTAGGTGACCTTGAGAGTTTTCTAGTTATTTGGGAAGAGGGAGAAATTTTCTCCTTCCTCCATTCTGTTCATATTATTCATAATATTAGAAACCTCTATCATGCCCTTACTAGAATCCATTTCATTATAAGTGTTACCCTGACCTGACTGAAGAACTTTGACAAGGGTGGAAAAATGCACACTGTGATCATGTCAGAACACAGCACAAGTGACTATATATATTTTTGGAGAAATGAAAGAACTCAGCATACTTTTACAATATTTTCATGGCAGCCATATGTTTGGCATATTTTGTATAGTTTCATCCTGAGATACACAGTATAGACAGTTTGGGACCTGTAAAATATTACCTCTTTGAATGATAGCTTTTGATGTGGATTTTTTAAAATTGCAATTTCTAATATTGACGTGCAGTAGTTGTGCTCACCTTCCTGAAAATGTTGGGTAAGGCAAAGATCATGTATGTGTGTGTGAAACAACTAAGACTTAGGAACTGAAAAAATAGCTCAGGTAGGATTGCTGAAGTGGTGAAAGCATGCACAGATAGATATCCCATTAAGGTAGACTTACAGTAAGACTTGTTCAAATTCCCCCAGTATTGAATTATACTCCTCAGAAGGAAAATGGATTCCAATGAAGAGCAAGAGATCTGAGGTGTTGCCCCGTCTGCAGGGTTTGTGATGGCTCATTCATGTAAGTCATATATTGCAGTTATCAAGAGCAAAGTTTGAACATCTGATCTAGCCATTTGATTCTGCTTCATTCCAGGCTCTATGAACAAACGTCAGAATGAATAAGCAAGACACAAGTTCTGGACTGAAATGGGCTACAACTATAACTGTCAGGATCTCCAATATAATGTTTAAATTCTGTATTCGTACATCCAGTGTGGATGTATCATGAAGGATATATATTGGTGGTGATCAGTCACCTGCTGCTTTGTCTCAGTATATGGGTGACTCCACTTTAGTTATGAATTCTCCATCCAAAGATGCAGGGAGAGAGGAAAGCTTGAATTACCATTACCACCATGAGTCAATAAGTCCTGGGTAGATGAGGCAGGCAGGCCGGCAGGCCTTCAAAGGATTCACAATCCTATATTCTCTCTGAGAAACTGGTCCTTCACTGTCCAAAGATTTTCTCAATTTGTTAGTAGAATATTATATAACCCATATGCTGCACTGTCTCTGATAATTAAGGGCTATTTCTGATTTCTATGCATATCTTGGACACATCAGGTGACCTGATCTTGCAGTGCATGGCCAGTGTGGATCAAAATGTTTCTACTCATCCTCTGCAAAGGCAAGAGGCCATGCCTGCATGATGATGGCTGGGAAGACAGGTGATTCAGTGTTAGGTACCAAGTGTGTTGGAGATGCTGGGATTTTAAATAGTGTTTGCTTGCATTCTTTTGGATGACATGCATGAGGCAAAAGCCAGCAGATCCTTTGTGTTTTTTTCTTCTTACACATATGTTCAGGTATCCTGCAAAGCTACTGCCACCCTAGCTAGGTAATGCTTTTTTAATCAAAGTTGTTTATAACTTGTTAATTCTTGAGACGCTAGTGTCAATTTTTGGACTGAGCAGTACAGCAATGAAATACCTTGGTAACCTACATTAGCACTAGATAACACCTTGGGAAGGTGAGGATCCATAGGGTATTCCTGAAGAGAAAATGTTAACTTTAAGCACTAGAGTCATATAGGTGTTGATTTCTTTGTGATGGTGTTGCTGTCTGGTGACAATTTCACCTTCAAGCAGTACTTATTGTGGGTGTGAGAGCGAGCATACACCTGCTTTGTTTTTAAGGACTTTGTTAAGGTGGAGTATTCATTCTTCTTCCTCCCACAATTCAGCCCTTGAAATAACTGATTCAAAATCAACAAAGTTTGTCAATGTAAAGAACTGCAAACTACTTTGATCTGATTGAACAAATTGATCTCTGTGGGTGCTCATTGGAGTTGGCAATAAATCTTTGCCTTTGCAACTCTCCTGTTCACCTCTTGTTACTATATAACAGCTGAAGGGAAAATGTGTAGCTCTTACCTTTCCCCTCATTTGAAACAAAAGAGGTTCTAAACGATGAGGGAGGTCAAGAGTTCATAAGCAGCAAGCGAGATCTTGAAATGAGATAATGGGTGTGGGCGAAAGTCAGTTGTATTTATAGGTACTTAACGTGTGTCAGTGTTCAGATTTCACATCTGAACTAATTTTACCTGAAGGGGGGGAAAACCCCAAGGCAAATGGCTGCAGAAAAAGGTGTTATTCCAAAGCTGTCTCCCTTTTGTGATACATATGTTATCCTTTCTGGGTCAGTGGAGAGGACCTCTCCTTTGACCCCAAAGTGACTGGCTTTTCTTTGTCTAACACAGTTTTCCAACTGCCTGCCAGCCTGTTAAATAGGTTTCCTTATGGGGTTTTATTTCAGTGCCTTGCCTGTCAATGTTCTTTCTTCCTCACTGGTGATGTGTCCCGGCCATGTCAAACTTCGTTTCCTTTCCATGTGTTAGACCACACACGCCCTCCACAGTTCTTCACCCAGCAATAACTGAAGTTATTCTTTATCTATCCTATCTGTCAAACCATTTTATTGTTTCATCTTTCAACGGTTACAAGATTTTTTCCCTTGGTTTAAGAATGGCTCTTGCTGTTACACATCTTAACTTTGATTACAAGTCTTAATTTAAGTATACTGTATAGTGCTTTCTTATGGATGACATAAAGTTAATGGCTCTGAAATATTGTTCATTTCAGTGCAGATATTAATATTCATGTGTACAGCCCATTTCAGTGTACACTGGTTTTTCTTATTTCAGTTTTTGTCACAGAAAGTGCTTAAGGCAGAGTTGTTTGCAATAGTTTGGCTTGATTCCCCCCCCCAATATACTAATCGTGCAATCTTATGTACATGTACTCAGAAGAAGACATGGTAAGTGGGTACAGGATTGTAGCCTTGATTTATTATCCATATGAAGCCTTTCCGATTTTAATTATATCCAGACACAAACAAATATGGTAGCTTTCAAGCTATTTCTCATAAATGGTTCATTCTGTACACAGCAAATAATCACAGTATTAGCATGCTATTGTATTTTCCACTATACTTAGAAGTCTATGCAAACTCATTTAGGTATTTGTAGTTGTTAAAATACCAATAATAATAATCTGCTATACAAGTGGTTTTCCTTCTTTTGGTACTCAACTGAGTCATTTACTATTACATAATAACAATGAGTGTTTTCCAACTAAGTCATACTCTGAGTAAAGGTAAAAGGTAAAGGGGCCCCTGACCATCAGGTCCAGTCGTGTCCGACTCTGGGGTTGCGGCGCTCATCTCACTCTATAGGCCGAGGGAGCCGGCATTTGTCCGCAGATAGCTTCCAGGTCATGTGGCCAGCATGACAAAGCTATTTCTGGCGAACCAGAGCAGCGCACGGAATCACTGTTTACCTTCCCGCTGGAGCGGTACCTATTTATCTACTTGCACTTTCATGTGCTTTCGAACTGCTAGGTGGGCAGGAGCTGGGACCGAGCAACGGGAGCTCACCCCGTTGCAGGGATTCAAACCGCCGACCTTCTGATCAGGAAGCCCTAGACTCTATGGTTTAACCCACAATGCCACCTGGGTCCCATACTCTGAGTAGATCTATTCAAATAAATAAACAAGTAATTTTAGATTTATTTCAGTGCATCTTCCCTGAGTACAACTAACACAATATCGCCTGATATATTTCCATTAGTTATCAAACTGAAGTATGAAGATAAGGAAGCTTATCCATTCCAATGGAAACTCAGTGTACACTCCAACAGCTAGTGTTCTGATGCTACAGTCTGTACATACATGTCTAATTTTTAGATAAGAAAGGTTATGACCAGAGCTATGAATTCGATTAGCTCTGTTATGAACACATAGTTTCAGTTCAGACCTATCACAGGAAGTCGTTTTCTCAGTCCAATGAAGTTTTCCAGGAACTATAGCAGGCTTCCTCAAACTCGGCCCTCCAGATGTTTTGAGACTACAATTCCCATCATCCCTAACCACTGGTCTTGCTAGCTAGGGATCATGGGAGTTGTAGGCCAAAAACATCTGGAGGGCTGAGTTTGAGGAAGCCTAAACTATAGCATCAGCAGGGATCAACCAAGCAGTATTTAATCGGAGTTGTGTAACTGTGTCTCAACATACAGTATCTTAAGCAGTATAATTACAGGAGATGGAACAAGGATTTATGGGTAAACTGTTTCTGTATAACTTTTTAATTTTTTCTGAATTGCAACCAGCCCACGTTCATCACTAGTTGTTATAAACAGTCTGACTCTACAGCCTGATGCATTCTCAGCCTAGATTTCCTTTAGCACTAGTAGTTCAGATTTCAAGGAGTGTCCAGTCTACCAAGACCAGTCCTTGATTCAATAGTAAACTTAATCAGTATCAACTGAGCTGATTTTATTTCTGTCTTAATGAAAACCTAAGTGCAGTTCTGTCTCCTGTTCTGTTTAACAGTCGTTGACAGCTACTGAACCTGAAGATGGATCAAAGCCGACATTTTTGTAGAGCACTGAACCAAACCAATAAATGGCTGCAGCTGGGACACATCTTGTGGTTGTGATGCAGGAAACATCTGTGTGGTTTCTGTGGCAAATAACTTTAGATAGCTAGTTTTTGCTTTAAATTGTGTGCAGGTGACAAGGCATAAACCACTTGAAAGAGCTGCCTACTGTTGTCAAAAGGAGATTTTGAGTAATTGTTTCGAGATACGGTTGTTAGATCCAGGGCAGCTGGGAGATTAAGTTCACCAAGCAATCTCCCCAAGGCCCTGACAGGTAGTATTCTTTACATGCCACTTACCTGCTATGTGTATCAACTCTCCAGATGAGCATCTGAAGCTTTGTGCTAAATGATATGAAGAAAATGCTACCCATGGTGACTGCTTTGCCTTGGGTTTAGCAAAGGATAGGATACTGTTAGGGTTGAATGACTTCTTCAATTTGAAGTGGAAAATGGGCTGCAGTTAATTAAAAAAAAACCTGTATTGGCAAGATCCCATCTAGAAATGTTGCCAAGTAAATGGCAAATCATATAATTTCCCCCCTTTTAACAATAAACCAGGATACTTCCCTTTAGGGGTACGAAAATGTGTTTTAGGCATATACCCTCATAAGCACCCTAGAGAGCTAAATGTTATAAGAAGTGAAATGAGTCAAAAGAAGTTCTAATAAGGAGATGAACCAAGAGCCAGGGTGAATGTATGAATCTATAAGGAGAATTTTCTATGTTATGCCTACCTGAGCATTATAAAGATGATGCCAACCCTTCTAATTTAAGCTTATTTATTCTCTTAGACTAGAAAGAACGATCTCCAG
This sequence comes from Zootoca vivipara, assembly GCF_965207765.1. Taxonomy (NCBI): domain Eukaryota; kingdom Metazoa; phylum Chordata; class Lepidosauria; order Squamata; family Lacertidae; genus Zootoca; species Zootoca vivipara. The sequence continues at coordinate 43,424,283 of NC_142583.1, read as the reverse complement.
AGAAAATAAATGTTCAGCAAGAGAATGTGCGTTTTGCAAATTAAATAGAAAAGCACTGCATATTGTGAAATATTTTGGTCCAAACACACTTTTAAATGTAGCATCATATTGTTTTCCATATGAGACATTTTTCAAATATGATCTCCTGCTGAGAGAGATCATTGTATCTGAAAAAGCAGTGGAAACCTGTCAATAATACCCATATGTCCTATAAAATGTTTTTATTTCTTTCATGGTATGTTATGCTTCATCAATTCTCTTAATCCTAGCTTCAATTCACGTTGCCATTCTGAAACAGCTCACTGAGCAGTAATTTATCTCTTGGCTGGGCATAGCAACTGCAACTACAGGTTATTTTGGGAGCAGGGATTTGCATTGCATAAACTGTATTTTGAAAATCATTTCCAAATGAGATTAATTTGTGATAGGGAAGGTAGTCCTCTATTTTTAGAAAGCAGCCTCTAAGCCACTTGAGGCCGACACTTGAATGCTTTCTCAGGTATCGGGCAGAATCTTCATTTGAGGATTAGAGGAGGGATGCCACAGGAGAAAGGAAAAGACGTCTCTCCCTATTTGTTTTAATACGTATTTAAAATTGGCAATGGAAAGATAATGACAGATTGCGTCCTAGCCAAATATTTCAGTTGTGCTGCAGATGACTTGTATTTCTTTTCAATTAGGCTGACTGCTTTAGCATAGGAAGAGATTACTGTTCCTGCATGCTGAAAAGATATTAACAATTAAAATAGCAGGAGAATGGGGGGCTGGGTCATGTACTAGAGGATTATTGTTGTTTTCTGTGCAAAATGGCTGGGGATTCTCTTTCTATCATTTTAATGTTTGTCATTAAGCAAAGATGGTTACATGACAAACAGCTACAGTTATTATGCATTTTTATATAAAAAGGGGGGAGCAGAAATATTTGCATATTTGCTATGGAAGCAGAACAAAATTAGGATGCCTTCACCAGTCAAATAAGGTGCATTCATTAGTGGCTACACTGATGGCTACAGCTTGGGCAAAGCAGACTAGCCCAACAGTTTCACCAAGCTCTTGAGTGCTATTTCCTTCAGCATTGTCTGAGCATCAGTGAAATGGCCCACACAAAGAGGTAGCATGGATACCAACTCTGAGGGGGACTGGCTATATCTGCCAAGTGGCACTGGAGAAGCACATCAGGAATTCAACCCAGAGCAGCAGATTGAGTTCTGACTCCAACACAGAGGTACAAGTTCATTCCATTCACAGCAGCACCAGAGGACAACCCAAGCCCCACCACCATGGCTAGGCCTGAATCACTGACACAGCAAGCCTAGAAGACTGTTCAAGACTGCCAAGGCAGGCCCTCCAGAATCTATATTCACAGGGCCTGCACAACCTAAGAAACTGCCATCCTTGATACCAGGAACCTGCTTCCCCGTGTCAACCTGTCAACACAGACTGTGCACTCAGAGAGAATGGTCAAAATGTAGATGTGCTCCAAGGCAAGATCTTCTCCTTTAGGCTTTTAATTCTTTGAGAAACTTGGTGGACCTTTGTTGGGTGGATGAGAGGCAGAAGTTCACACCCTCATTTCACTTTCAGTCTTTGTGAGAGACAGTTGCTGATATGGAACTCTTTGCTGTGTTATACACTATATATCAAAAACAAGACAGGTGGTGCTTTGCTTGACAACATTAAAACTCCTTCACCTTGTAAGTCCTTCTATACCTTTAAGACAACAAACAGTCTAGGGTAATTGGTGTATTGATCTGCTACCCTCACGGTAAGAGCCTCATAATTGCTCTTCCTTTGAGGAGCCCCCTTTAGACCAGGGTTGTCAGTGTGGTGACCTCCTGACAGGAGTGCCAACTTAGCCCCACAAACATGGGTGCCATGCAGCGTGCATGGCCCTGGCACCATAATTTGTGGATTCCTGGCCCCTTTCTAAGGAATTTTGTGGGTGCTGGGGCACCCAGGGCCCCAGAGATTTGGCACCTATGCCTTCTGATGTGGTTGAAATGTGACTCACATCATCTCTCACCATTGACCATGTAGGTTAGGACCAATGAATGAACAACTTCATGAGGGCAAAACATTGGCTATTCCTGCCTTAAATGTAGTGAGGTGGATAAAGGAGCCATTGAAATTCATTTAGCCTCTTTACAAATGTCTAGCTCAGGGGATCCCAAACTAAGGCCCGGGGGCCGGATGCGGCCCAATCGCCTTCTAAATCCGGCCCGCAGATGGTCTGGGTATCAGCATGTTTTTACATGAGTAGAATGTGTCCTTTTATTTAAAATGCATCTCTGGGTTATTTGTGGGGCATAGGAATTCATTCATATATTTTTTTTCAAAATATAGTCCGCCCCCCCCAAGGTCTGAGGGACAGTGGTCCGGCCCCCTGCTGAAAAAGTTTGCTGACCCCTGGTCTAGCTCATTGAAAGAGGAGTCACTTTTAGGGAGACTTCAAGCTGACAGAATTCAAAATGTTAAATGTTATGCTCCTAATTCTGAGTCAAGGTCAAGCTCTCTTTGGGCTTGATTGCAAATGCTTCACCCATCATTCCCAGCCTGTGTCGTCTTTCCCCCAAGCCAAAAATAATAACTAAATAAAACTTTGGAGGACTTTGTGGGAGGGAGACGTAACAGGCAATGAAGAAGGCTCACTTCCACAGTTGAGAGGCCATGAAAGGTCATAAATTGTCTACATTTCCTGTCATGGATTGTGGGGATTTAGTGACAGAAAAGTAGCATTCAGCAGAAGACTTTTGACGGAAAATTGCATACAATTGGTAGGCATTACCAATAATGTGTGGGATATGTATCACAACAGGGGGAATGCCCATAAAAAGAGAGAGGTTAGTATGGAAGTGGATAGAAAGGGGGGGGGGCTGGGGAAATCTCTTATACAGTACATGATTAATGCATTCTAGTGTTCAAAAACATTTGGTGCTACAGTTATATCTTATTCTGAAAGGGAATTAACTTCAGCATCTCAGTGTATCAGCTATTATGATATGTCCTCAGGCAATGTCCTGAGACTACTTACTCAGGGAAGATACAGCTATCTTCCGGCAAATCGTCTGTGTTGCCTACTTCCTCACATCATGTTCTATGACAAGTATCTTGTTAGGAAATCTCTTCATGGTTAGCATGTATTGAATAATGCAGTCAAAGAAATGAACCTGAGCCTCAAAGCATTGGCTCCTCAGTTTACATTCATTAGTGTGGCTGCAAGGTAGGAGTTTTCGGTGGACTTGCAGTATTTCATGCCTGCTGAGATTCAAACACTGGGAGATTATTAAGAGACACAGCTCACAGCAAGTGTGCAGCTTCAGAAATTCAAGATATATATACTGTTTAATATCGGGTTTTCCACCAAAAATGGAACCCAAGCACTGGGGTACAGGGACCATGGGCTGAAACAACGGATATGAAAGAAACAATGAATAAACAATGGCATTCAATCTCTTATAAGAAGCTTTGGGACAAGCATCCCAGCTTGTGAATTATATATTAACATAATATATTTTGACATTGCATAATTGAATTCCAAAAACTTCAGGAGATAGGCCACTTTTGTGCAGTTCTGAAGCCCGAAGCCCCTGTTCTGTCATGGGCTTTGGAAAAGAATATTAGGAAAATGAAACACAATGAAATGTATTTGACAGAAATGAAACTTACAGAATAATGTTTGATAGCAAGTCATTTATATTTTGAATATGAAACTATTTTTGCACTCCTAGTGGAAAATGCAAAGCTCTGTAGTGATGTCACAACTTCTTGTTGTTGGCATCCATCTGCTTCAGGAGACAGTGGAGGAGTGTGCCTTTGGGGGTGAAGTCAAACCATTGGAGAGTTACTGAGATTGCTGTGGCTGTAGAGACTGATATGGGAGAGACATGTTTTGTTGCAGCTGGGGCAGATGAAGGCATCCAGTTGTGCTGTTGCAGATGCACCATGGCGTTTCTTCTCTCTATGCTCCTCCTAGTGGTCATTCCTCCTCTGGCCACATGGATACACAATGTGACTGACTGTCTCCAGGCACTGTGGTCCAGGCACTGTCTCCAGGCACTGTGGTCACCTGCAAGGGATTCCCACAGACATTGCAAACCTCCATGTCTCATTTGCAGACATCTTTGTAAAAACATAAGAGGAGAAGGAGTTGAGGAAAAATTGAAATACTTGTAGTTTCATACAACATAGATTTTTATGCAGTTTATAAATCTAAAGTATTTGTATTTCATTTGTACTCTGTTTATACTTGTGTCTTTTCCTCTAATAGCAAACTGAGCTGCTGTGTGCTGTGACAAGCGTGTAGCCCAAAAAGCAGAGGCACTGAGAAGTGAGAGAAGAATACAGATGCTTGAGAAACCTCAACACTGAATGGAAGGCAAAAATATTTAGGTGAGAACCCGACAACAGTGCATTGAAGAATGAGTGTGGCCAGTTGCACAGAACACCAACCGCCTGTTGGGGATGGTGAATGGAAAACTGAGAATAGGAATGAGGTGTCTTAGACGAGAGCACAGCTGGTTGGCTGGGTAGCAAAATGAACAACAGCACTGCAAACTGTGGTACCTGATGTGACAATGACACGTGTATTTAAAACAATTCTTTTTGGTCCACAATGTCTATGGGTCTATCTAAAGTAAAATAAAAAAAATTCCTTCAGTAGCACCTTAAAGACCAACTAAGTTTTTATTTTGGTATGAGCTTTCATGTGCATGCACACTTCTAAGTGTGCATGCACACGAAAGCTCATACCAAAATAAAAACTTAGTTGGTCTTTAAGGTGCTACTGAAGGAATTTTTTTTTATTTTACTTCGATCCAGACCAACACGGCTACCTACCTGTAACCAGAACTATGGGTCTATCTATAACTTTTATGTCTTTATTGACTGTGACAACCCCCCCTCCCCCCCAAAAAGTCATGCAGAGACACACATTTTGTGGATACTCCTCAGCTGCAGGACTTGCTTCCAGAGAAATCTAAGCTTAATGAGGTTTTGGAAGTTCATTGTGAACTGAATGGTATTGTAGTAGTGAAGAACTCCCTTTGTGAAATGGCTATTCATGGCTACCACCCGCAGCAGCTGGCAAATTGTTTTCACACTGCAATTTAGTGTACCACTTGCAATAGAAATGGTTACCTGCTACTATACACTGTAGTCATGTACTGTACAGTTTGGCTCATTGTCCTATTGGCACAATGTAGCAATGCCTATAGATATTATAACCTCCAGACCAGTTCCTAGAGGTTACATAGTGGACTGGTTACCTGAGTGAAAGTTCCATTGAACTCAAGATAATGTGATTATATTGTAAGTGAGCAGAAAGGTCTCATGATATAAGTTTATGGTATTTTTAATCCCCCCCCCCAACTCTTCTAAACCTGTTGCAATTTTTCAATTCTTCCCTGGAGAATATTTGACAAAATGTTCTCAATTTCACCCACAAATAGTTTTGGAAGCCATGTTTTGCTCAGCCGCAGTCTATTTTGAACACTCATTTAAGCTATGGGAAGTGGGTAGAGCTAGTACGATCTCTTCCCTTCCAACTGCTAATCCAGGTTTTTTATCACAGCAGTGCTGATGTCACCGTTTGCTCCTGACACACTATTAGCTTCTAAGCCAGGGATGGAGAACCTCAGGCCCAGGTGCCAAATGCAGCCCTCCAGGACACCTGAGCACCAGATATGCATCTCTCCCCCCCCCCAGCCACATATCTTCAGAAGCCCTGCTTAGCACCCTCCTTGGGTGTTTCTGCATGGCTAGAATGTACCTTGAAATCTAATAATGCTTATTGCTTGGCTGGATAGAGATGGACATGTGAGTGCATAGAAACTAGCTTAGTATGCAAATGTAAAATTGGGAAAGGCTGTAGCTCCATACCGTGCATCTGTCCCAGATTCAATGTACAGCATCTCCAAGTAGGCAAGGAACTAACCCTATTTGGAAGCCTGGAGCTGCTGCTACCAATCAGTGTAGACAATACTGAATTAGATGGACCAATTGAAGTTTCCAGTGTTCTGAAACATTTACTGCCAAACTTATTTTGCATAACTAATGGCTACTGAATTCTATGCATAGCTGCCAAGTCTCCCGTTTTTGCAGGAAACCCCCGTATTTTAAACCGTTTCCCGCTGGCAGCTCGGATTGGAAAAAATCCTGGAAATCCACCAGATTTCCTACCTGCCATTTTGGGTCCTGGCGCCGCCCAATTTCCGGTGCCCAGACATGTGTAGCACAGCACCGGAAGTGGCTTCTAAGCATGTCCCTACATAGAAGCGACTTCCGGTGCCGCTCCGCCCATGCCTGGGCACCGAAAATCGGGCAGAGCGGCACCGGAAGTTGCTTCTACGCATGTCCGGACATGCGTAGAAGCAACTTCCAGTGCCGCGCCACTGCTGATCCCCCATTTTCAGTGGGAGACTTGGCAGCTATGATTCTATGTGTAATATAATATTTAGGAAATGGCCCTGTGTGTTTCCTTGTTGCTTTGTTCTGTCTGAATAGATTTTGTTTTATGTCCAGCTTTGCTTTAAAAATCACATTGTATGCTGATAGCTAAAGAGACAAAATGCGAAAAGTACACATTCAGAATGGCTTTCTCAGGCAAAGCTATTAAATGCTAATTTGAAACGAAAATGAACTGAAGGAAATGTTCTCTGAAAAGGCTTGAGAACTACTTGTGGAAATGGGTTAAGAAATAAACTATCTCACCTTCCTGTCATCACCGAAACAAGTGCCAAAACATATGTTTAGTATGTAAAAAGCAAAAGTACCTTTCAGTAAACTGAAATGGAGGAACGTGGAAATTGTTGCCTCAATTAGAATGTTGTCGATACCAGCTTAATATCAATTTTCATGTTTTTTTGAGATAAAGGGGGAAAATAACAGTGGCCCATCACCCACTAGAACAATTCCACTTACTAGATTTTAGAGTGGGTGTGGGGAACCTAAGATTGGTTGTGGGGGAATCAGGGTCCTCAGGGCATCTCTATCTGGTCCTCAGCAGTCACCTCAAACCACATCCTTCCCCAGATACACCCACTTTCCCCAGACCACTCCCCTCACTTGCCCCACTTTGCCACTTTCCTGTGTGTGTTTTTGCTTTTCTGGAATGTGTAAAAAATCATCACCTACATAACTGTGTTACTTGAAATTCCTTCAGGTTACTTCAGGGACTTCCTCTCTTCATGTGGACTGTTTTAAAGATATACATTTCTTACATTTTACAGGACAATTCTGTACATGTTTACTTTGAAGCATGTTCCACTGAATTCAATGGGGCTTGCTCCTAGGTAAGTAGGCATGGGATTGCAGCTGTGATCTATATAAACTCGTTCTATTCCTAGCCCCATGGAGTGAGTTAAGAGGAACAGTTCATAAAGCAAGATGACTAATAAATGTCACTTGAGATCCATTTCCACACAAATCATCCCTACAGGAGGAAATTGTATACGATGAAACTTGGAAGATTTGTTTGTCTTTTTTATTCAGAATAGGGGAATAAAAGCATGCGGGTTTGTTATTTTTTTAAAAGAAAATGCAGATTTGAAGAGCCTTACCTTGCAACTGCAGAAAGGCAGTCAAGGTAACCATGGGAAGAAATCAAGGTCATGCTATGTCAATCATTCTGCCAGGGTAAGCTTTTCAGCTTGCCAGATAATAATAATGATAATAATAGTAATAATAATAATAATAATAATAATAATAATAATAATAATAATAATAAATGATAATTTTGTTGTTGTTTAGTCCTTTAGTCGTGTCCGACTCTTTGTGACCCCATGGACCACAGCACGCCAGGCACTCCTGTCTTGCACTGCCTCCCGCAGTTTGGTCAAACTCATGTTCGTAGCTTCGAGAACACTGTCCAACCATCTTGTCCTCTGACGTCCCCTTCTCCTAGTGCCCTCAATCTTTCCCAACATCAGGGTCTTTTCCAAGGATTTTTCTCTTCTCATGAGGTGGCCAAAGTATTGGAGCCTCAGCTTCACGATCTGTCCTTCCAGGGAGCACTCAGGGCTGATTTCCTTAAGAATGGATAGGTTTGATCTTCTTGCAGTCCATGGGACTCTCAAGAGTCTCCTCCAGCACCATAATTCAAAAGCATCAATTCTTCGGCGATCAGCCTTCTTTATGGTCCAGCTCTCACTTCCATACATCACTACTGGGAAAACCATAGCTTTAACTATGGTTAAATAATGATATTTATTTATTTATTTATTTATTCCCCAGCCACTCTGGGCGGCTTCCAACAAATAAAATAAAATAAAATAATCGATTAAACATTAAAAACCTCCCTAAATAGGGCTGCCTTCAGATGTCCTCTAAAAGTCTGGTAGTTAAAATCTTTTTGACAACTGGTGGGAAGGCATTCCACTGGGCGGGTGCCACTACCGAGAAGGCCGTCTGCCTGGTTCCCTGTAACTTGGCTTCTCGCAGCGAGGGAACCGCCAGAAGGCCCTCAGCACTGGACCTCAGTGTCTGGGCAGAGCGCCTGGAGGTGGAGACGCTCCTTCAGGTATACTGGACTGAGGCCATTTAGGACTTTAAAGGTCAACACCAACACTTTGAACTGTGCTCGGAAACGTACTGGGAGCAGGTCTTTCAAGACCGGTGTTATGTGGTCTCAGTGGCTGCTCCCAGTCACCAGTCTAGCTGCCGCATTCTGGATTAATTGTAGTTTCCACATAGAGTTTCCACATAGTTTCCACATAGAGTGCATTGCAGTAGTCCAAGCAAGAGATAACTAGAGCATGCACCACTCTGCCGAGACAGTCCGCGGGCAGGTAGGGTCTCAGCGTGCGTACCAGATGGAGCTGATAAATAGCTGCCCTGGATACAGAATTAACCTGCACCTCCATGGACAGCTGTGAGTCCAAAATGACTCCCAAGCTGCACACCTGGTCCTTCAGGGGCACAGTTACCCCATTCAGGACCAGGGAGTCCTCCACACCTGCCTGCCTCCTGTCCCCCACAAACAGTACTTCTGTCTTGTCAGGATAAAACCTCAATCTGTTAGCCGCCATCCAACCTCCAACCACCTCCAGGCACTCACACAGGACCTTCACCACCTTCACTGGTTCTGATTTGAAAGAGAGGTAGAGCTGGGTATCATCCGCATACTGATGAACACCTAGCCCAAACCCCCTGATGATCTCTCCCAATGGCTGCATATAGATGTTAAAAGGTTAAAAGATGAAGTGAATGCCCCCTCCTTCCACTGCATGCTGCTCTGGGGGTTTTCCTGACCCTCCTTTTTTCAGGGGTGCAAAAAGAGGAAGGGGGAGGCCCCATTGCTCAAGCAGAAGTCCTTGTACAGTGCTTGCACTGACAAGACTGGTTAAGTGAATCATGCACCAAATTTCTAAAGCCTTAACAGAATATATATTCCATGGTCAGGACCCAACTAGATGTAAACACAGGAGTTAAAGCAACCAGGGTGGGATGTTTAATGAGATTACTGCCATAGCACTAGCACTAGAGCAGGCATAGGCAACCTTGGCTCTCCAGATGTTTTGGAACTACAACTCCCATGATCCCTAGCTAACAGGGCCGGTGGTCAGGGATCATGGGAGTTGTAGTTCCAAAACATCTGGAGAGCCAAGGTTGCCTATGCCTGCACTAGAGTGTCATGGGCCAGGAGTCAGCTTTGCCTACTGAACAGCAGCCAGAAGTGGGGAGAAGGTGGAGTGACTCCACCTGCAGCCTTCAAGGACCCAGAGAAGAAGGTGCTGATGAGAACCAGCTGGCTTCAGCCTTCTTAAGCAGAGCTTCCAGCAGCAGTTAGATGCTGGTAACATTGTTTGTAGTTCTTGTTCCTACCTTCCTGCTTCCCGCTCATCTTGACCCTTGACCACCATGATTCCCTGATCCCTGGACTATCTGACCATGAGGACTGCTGCTTGCCTGACCAGACTGGACATGGCCTTGGATGCTGACTTTGCCTTCAGGCAAGTACACCTCAGATACTCTTCTTGTTGTCTGATCTCCCACTCCACTGAGCTCAGCAACAACATTGCGACATAGGGTAAGCATGTGGACACATTGCAGAGAATACCTCTATATGAAGGCTGGTCAGAAAGCAGTTCTCTCTTTGAAGTGCTGTGCAAACCATATCTAGTTTATAGATAAAGAACCATGAGAAGGAAGAGCAGGTGGGTCTTAAAGTTGCCCATAAATAGTTAGCATTTGAAACAAGAACATAAGTCACCAGGTCACAGCTGTCTCCACTGTGGTGAGATGTAATCCATTTCTAATTATACTGTATTTCTAAATATTCATCTAGCCATATGCAAATTGTATACAAAATCATACCTTTCTTGGTACCCTTTTTGGCAATGTGTAAGTGACCAGCCTACATGGGGCAGGGGAGATCAGACATTTTCTGTCTGTTTTTCTAAATTTTCCACACACCATTTTCCTGATATTAATGTTAGCAAGTCACCTCAAACTGCCCTGTAGGGAAAACATGTAAGTATACTTTCCTCAGTGGACAGGATAAAGCAATGGATAGGCAATACTGACCCAAGGGAATATTGGCATGGGGGGGGTGGAGGTTAACCCATCCTCATGCTACGTCATTAGTTTGAAACTGCTTTTTCTTCTGCATGGGTATCCTTTTCTAGCTCTTTTTCTATAAAAGGAGGTGTGTATGTGTGTGAGAGAGAAACTAGTGATTAAAGCCCTTCCCCCAGAACAGGAGTTAATTAAGAGGTAATTGATCTGTAAGAACACAGCTTTTAATTAAAGGCACAGGGTTGTTTTTTAAAACTTTAATTATATTGTGCCCAAATAGTCTTGACCTTGGTGCTGACTTGACCCCCCTCTTTCCCAGTAAGTGGCAGCATCAACCACTGCTGGGAAGCTAGCCCAAGTGGGAAAGCCACTTCTGACCTGTGGAATGTATTACTAGAGCAGTCAATACAACATTTTCCTGTTGCCTAGAATGGGCACACAGGGGAATGTGGCCGGACAAGGAGGACTTCCTGTCATACCTGCTCTGGAGCATCCTTCCCTTGTGTGTGACCAGGTAGAGGGGCATGACCCTAGCTGACCAGATAAAAGGGCTGGCCATGCAACCATCTCTCATGGACTCTTACTCTTGGATTCTCACTCTTCTGGCTGTTAGTCAGTGCATGGCTCAACCTTCACATAGGATGGCGCCCACAAGCACAAAGTCTGAGATGTAGCTCAGACTTCTTTTCACTGCATGCACAAGATAAAGCCTGCCTTTAGATTACTGCTGTCAACTGAATGTGAGTAAAACCATATTCTTACTTTTAAAGAAGATTGTGTTGTGTTATTAATTTAAGAGGGAAATAAATGGGAAACTTACCTGAAACTATCCAGCCTGGACAAGCCAGACTGAATTTCTTAATTAAAGGATTGTAATGAATAATCAACTTGCTTCCAATAAGCTCAAAGGGAATGTGCTCTGCTGTTTACTCACTAGCATGAGTGAGGAGGGGTAATACCAAAACAATATATCCTCTCCTACCTTCCTTCTACCCGCTGCCACCAATTACTGAGTAGGTCTCAAGAAGCACAAGAAAATGGAATAGTAAGCACCAGTATTTATAATAATAATAAATAATAATAACAACAATAAATAATTTATTATTTATACCCCGCCCATCTGGCTGGGTTCCCCCAGCCACTCTGGACGGCTTCCAACAAAATATTAAAATACAGAAATCCATCAAACATTAAAAGCTTCCCTAAACAGGGCTGCCTTGAGATGACTTCTAAAGGTCTGATAATTGTTGTTCTCTTTGACCTCTGGTGGGAGAGCATTCCACAGGGTGGGTGCCACTACCGAGAAGGCCCTCTGCCTGGTTCCCTGTAACTTGGCTTCTCGTAGTGAGGGAACCGCCAGAAGGCCCTCAGCGCTGGACCTCAGTGTCTGGGCAGAACGATGGGAGAGGAGACACTCCTTCAGGTATACTGGATCGTATCAGGTATACAGGTATATTTCCTAGATTTTCCATAAAAAATATGAGTGAATAAAGTATGGGTGGTTAGCTGCATAGAAAATGGCTACTATGGAAGCAACCAGGAAGTTATACTGGCATCTGGGATGGCAGAAGTTAGTTGTAATGGTATGGAATTATTTTATGGGATAATTGTGTAGTTTTCCAGTTCCCTATTTGATTATACAACTCTGGATACTTGATTTCAGTGTTGTCAGAAATAGATATAATAGTCCAGATCTATAGAAGTACGGTAGCTTATGTGAAAAGGACAATTATGAAACATCAACCACATACAGAATTTTACCAAGCAAAAAATCTTTTTAGTAGACATTTTTGGATCTAACAACCATCGTTGACCTTTTCCATTGTGCTAATCCCTAAAGTCTTAGAATTACCCTACCAGGTAATTGCACATGCTATAGTTCAAGTAACTCCACTTACCTTCAGGTACAGTGTTTATAATGGAGCTTTGCTGTCAATACTACAGTGTGGTGTTAAGCAAACACAGAAATCCCCATGAGGCAGAAACTGCCAGTGGAGAGCCTTTTATAAGCAAACAGTTGGAGAAAAACAGAAATGTTACAGCCGCTGTCTCAAGTGTTTCACCTAGGGCTGTTCTGGTAAATCTTTATTTTTGACATCTCCAGATCATTGGTTCCAAAGTAACTAACACAACCAACTTAAAGAGCTGCTTCATGGTAGAAGGTTGTGCAATGGATTGTATTATCTTGCTGCTTCAGCACAATGTTATTTGTAGCAATGTGGTTAATGGAAGCACCCATGCAAATATTTGGCACTAAGATGTAAAACACGGTGGAAAGCATTCACATCTGTCAGCTCTTGAATTAATGCATCACCTTTTTGGGGGGAAAACTGTTTGGCAAAACTTGATTAGGTTAGGCTTTGGGAGCCCATTGTTATAATTCACATTTATATTGGCAAAAACCTTTGCCTGGCAAAAGACTATAAAGACTATAAACCCCAGTCAACTTAATGAGTTCATAGGCGAAAAGAAAGAGAAATAACAGTAACAATTTTCGGGGGAGGCTCAGCAGGACAGAGATCCTGTATATTCAACAATTTTATTGATATTGGAAGTAATAAAAGGTTTAACAATAAATCAGTGTGCAGAAGCATGTGGTTTCAGCTATATGTTTTGTTAGATGTTGCTTTGGCTCATACAATTGCTCCTACCTACTCTACCCATATAAATACATGCAAGCTTAAATTCTCTCACTTTTTATCCCCAAACCATCACACACAGCAATGCTGACCCCAGTCTATTCCACTAACCTTGCCACCAGCCAAACACTCTCTCCCACACCCAACTCCAACTATCTCCCACCAGCATTGTTGCCATCTGCTCATGAGAAGTAGAGATGTCTGCAGAGCGAAAGATTATTTGGCTTCTTTTCTTCCTTCTTCAGTCAATTAATAGGAAAGTTGTAAAGTATCTGCTTGAATCTAGGTCATCAGATACTCCTCTCTCTGATGTATCTTTACTCCTGCCCTATGACCATGCTTGGTATGGGGCAATACAGGTTGTGTCATACCCTAATGGAAGGACCCATACACCTGATTCAGTACAGCAATACATACGGCTGGGAAATAAGGTTCTGGTCTTGGCCACCAACACTCGCTTAATAGTTAGAGGCAATCAGGGAGGCATTGAGCATATCGGTAATTATTTCAATGAGCAGCAGCAATGACATGTTTTAGAGCAGCAAGAGCTCTGAAGACTCTGTAAAGAGAGCTAAGATACATTTAAGCTTCGGCTATTTACTTTGATTCCTAAGGACTATAGAGGGGGAAGTACTTTCACAATTTGCTAAATGTATGGTTGCCCTCTGCATATGGAGTGCATCATTTTGAGTTAATTCTGGAAAGTTTAGGCTTTGAGAACTTGGGGAAGACCTTTCAGTTGACTTTGCTGTACAGCAGCGATCTATACAGACCCTGGTTGGAAGGGCAGCAGCAGTAAAAATAGGACCCAAGGGGAAAATGAAATCCAAAGACAGCAATATACGTCATGCAGTGAGCTATTTTTTCCCTTGAGAGAAAATAAATCCAACCCCCTGTTAGCCTCACAATTATCTGGCATTGGTTTTTATTATCTATTTGATTTGAGAATGAATGAATGAATAAATAAATAAATAATAGAAAGAGGCACTGCTATTGTGCAGGCAGCAAAATACCGGTCTTTTTGACATCTGATGTGCAAATCAAATGCTTCTCATAAACTAGCAATATAAAAATATATAGTGTTTACTAGCATAAGAATGCAGAGTGTGAATCTAAGACAATTATATATCATGGTTTAACCAAAAAGGTTTTAAATTCCTTTTCAAAGTACCTTTATAAAACACTGGCACATTTCTGAACAGACTTATACATTCTTAAATCCCATTGTAATCAACAAGATATGCATCTGTAGAACTATGTTTGCACACTTTATTTTTTACATTAGCATCAGGAAATTGTGCATAAACAACCACATATTGTTGGGGAAATGTTTGAAATGTGATTTTGCTATGCAGCTGGAATATGAAAGATTGGTTTGGGTCACAAAGCAAGATATTCAAAATACTGTGAAGTGCAGTGTGGAATTTTATTCAGAGATTTGTTTGCATAGGTTTTAGCACAAATACCAACAAGGTTATTAGCATCTATTGACCATAACATTGTTTAGTGTGTAAACAGGAAGTTTTCTTGCTTCTAACATTTTCCAGCCTTAGAAAATAAATGGAGGAAAAAAGAAAACAAATGGAGACAATATGGCTAAAACAAACAGAAAAGTATGAATTAGGCTGGAAATCTAGGTCTGGTTATTGGAAGCAGCAGATTAGATGTTTTAAAATGGAGCACTTCAGGTTGCTGGTAGGAAATCACATGACTGGAATGCTCCTCCATGCAAAAATTGCACATAGAAAATTAGGTGACAGAGGGGGAAGGGTTCTACAGCTTAGTTAACTATGAAGTCATGTGGGGCAATTTTGCTGGCTGCATTTGAAACACATGGCAGCTTGCTTACAACTTTCCATATATTTCAAGAAAGTTGTAAAAGGCAGAATATAATATTGTTACAACTGATGGCAAACCATGCTTTGTTCAATTTCTAGTTAATAGTGCAGAATGGTTGACTTTTGAAAACTAATGATTAGAAAAAGTTAGATAGCAAGGGATGGGGGTGAATCATGACCAACATATTTCCTTATATGTGCCCATTAGTGCAGGGTTATTTTGTTTTTTAAAAACAAAAACCCAAATGAACACAAACTTCACATAGAGTGTGATCAACCCTAGCCTGGGGGTAGGGGAGTCTTTAACTCTTTGCTAACTTTATGGTCCTGGTCTGGATTGCTCTCATCACCAGCAACTGTTTACTGCCCTGGGGGTGGCAGCTCCCATTGATGAATGTTTCTCTTTCTATGCAAATTGCTGGGGGCGGGAATCTGGGGACAGGCAAAGGGACTGTGGTTCTTCCCCTCCACCATTAGGGTTCCAATCTAGATTGAGGAAGAGCCTTCTGGCCATTTGTATTTTATAAAATTTATGCTTAAGGACACAGGGAGCTAACATATAATCCAGTTTAGGGGTGCCAACATGAATAAAATATTGGGCGGGCAGGTAAGCCCCACCATAACCAATCACGTGATGCAATGTCTATCAGCTTTGGGGGACATCCCCTTCAAATAAGTTATTGGGGAGGGTGAAAGGATCTCAGCCCTAGGAGTTGGTTCTTATGATAGTTTGTTTTTGATTGCTGGCTGGGTTTTATTGGTAAGGCAATGGTTTGTTAGTATATTTCATTCTCCATTGCTGGATCATATGATCCTATGTTTACTTTTCTATACTGTGTATGGGAATGGAAGTCAGTCTGAGATACTTCCGCTCTTTGTTCTCTGTCTCTCTTCTGAGGCAAGTGTCTGTGTGAGAAGACGCAGCTCACCGCTCCTCATGATGCTTTTGTTTTCTTTGCTGTAAATGAAGACTCTGATGCTACATATCCGACACAATCTTGCTTTTGCTGAACTCTGCTAATGCGTGCTCACATCTACGGATGTGGGTCGAAGTGTTTTACGGGACTGGCCCAGAGGAATGTCCCGATATGGTTGTTTTAGTTGTGTGTGTTGTCTAGAAAAATGTTCTTATTAGGCAACTAAGAAATCAAATAAAAAAAGTGAAATGAATTAAATTACAGTCGTAATAAACACATACAATGACAACTATGACTGACATATGCCACCTCACCCCCACCCCCCCAGTATGTGCATTTTGAAGGAAAAGATTACGGTGATAAATTGAACAATGCTGCAAAGTAACACAAGTATCTTTCCTCACTCCAAAGACCCATAGGTTCTCATCTCCTTACTGACCTGAATTTCTAAAGATTTGGTAGTGACAGCCCAGCTGTGACCCATATTATTCTTCCAGTGATTCACTTTCATTACTCTCTAGGCATAGTATGGGCTCCGGAGAACCTTTCAAATGGAATATAACATACAGTCCCTTTTCATCCAATGTTTTCAGGATTATGCAGAAAACACATATCAGAATTGCAAGTGGTTGAAGAGGGCTTCATTATTTTATTTTTCAGAATGGTTACTCAACTCCTCTCAGTTATTTAATCTCCTTTTTGAAAGGTTGGTTGTGGGTGATTACTATGCACACATGACATTCTTTCTGGCTCAAGATTGGCCTGAATCTTAATAATTAATTCTAAGGCTACACGGCCTTCAGACATGCCTAGCTCTGCAGCATCACAATACATGCTAAGCAATGAATTTAAAAGGAAAGTCTGAATGTCTATTTGTGACAGAGGAACATTGAAAGGGTAAATGATGCAACAAATGGTACTAGGCAAATCATAACCCTCTCCATTAGAGTAGCACGTGGCAGCTCTTCACTGAACCATTAAGCTCCCAGAAATAACAGTATTCTAGCAGTTGTGATTTTAAAAAAATATATATCAAAAAATCCCTGGTGTTTGAATCCCCATAAAGATAGCCAAGTCTGATTCACCTCTCTCAAGAGCTCAGGGGAAAGAAATGTAATGGTACGAAAAATGGTAACCTGATAATGATGATTTGACTCTGAATTCATTATTAAAACTGGCTGCAGGTTGGAGGGATTTTGTTATGCTGTAAATGTTTGGTAGGTACTTACGGCAAAAAAGAGAAAAAGGAGCAGCTGAAATATCAGCTAGTTAAAGCATTAATTTGTTAAGCCTTTGTCTTTCGAAATACATGCAGAATTAAATATTGAATGGTAACCTTTAAAAATATGCCTATGGATACAGGCAGACAAATAAGAATGAGGCTGTTGAATCATATGTATATACAAACACACACACACACACACACACAAGCAAATACAATATCATACTCTATAATGCACTGTTTTGTGGTAAATGCAGGATATAGCTACAAGAAATTCAGACACTGATTATTTTAGGTTTTATTTCCTCTGTGTGTGACTGTGGCAACATTTCTGAGATGGCACAAAGACTGGGTTAAGACTTTTTGCTGCCTGAAGCAAAGGCACCCCTCTACCATACACAAGACCCAACTGGCATTTTTCTACAATAGTGGCAATGGGACAAGGTCTTCCACCACACTTGGGAGCAGCAGGTTAACTTAAAGTTTACAAAGCAGGCCATATGGCACATACAGCCTTGCCTTAACAATAACGTAATTTATGAATCAGAATCCCACAAGGAATGCTGATGTGATGATATACTGTATATGTGTGTGTGTGTGCATTGCCAGCTCATTTTTGTATATTTTTGTTTATAGCATTAGTTGCAACAGGTGTCATATCACCTTGATATAACTTATATCATTGTTCTCTCATAGCCTGGTATAATTATAATTTGTGAGCTCTTTTCCACAGTATTCCCCAGGTTTCCATAGGAATATTACCATCATTTTTCTGTGCCCATGTTATCATTGAATTGTTAAAAAGATAGAGAAAACAAGTTAAGTAGTAACTAGTTCCATGTCAAACAATGGTGTGAAAGGGTTGTCTCTATCTAAATTCTACTCAGAGTAAAGCCACTGAACATTATCTGGGTTTACAGCGAGTATGACTAGCATTGGATGACTGGAATTAGATACAACACAATGATGATAATAGCATGCATCTTTATCCTAAACTCAGATGTAGCACAGTATGTAGAAACCAAGAAAAAAAGACCTAAAAGCACTGACTCCTCACTCCCACCCTTTCACATCTCAGTTTATTTACTAGAACATTGATATGAGGTGAATTTTGTAGATATTGATTTGTTTTTAATTTTGTGGGACTAAATATTGATGTTAATGTAAGTTTCAGGCAAAATGCAATCAAGTCATAATGAAATAAATCATAAAATCAATAACGTCTGAAATAAAATCATCATATCATAAATCATGATTCTGTGAAATGATACTACATGTAATGAAGCACTGAATGTGCTTATTTGATGGTGTGAAACTTATGATTGCTTGTTTATCATAGCACATGCTACAGGGCATATTGCTTAATTGGGTGAGTGATCATTTTTTAAAACTCCTGGGCTTTTATGAGTTGATTTTTCAATATCATGTTTGAAAGTCCAAATGGAATAAGGTAATAAAACATACTAAAGTAAATGAAGCATAGTAATGAAATAGAGTTAGCATTCAAATCAACAAATCTATTAATGCAAGAAATCTAGATTTATGCTAACCACTTTTGGAATTGATGGCCATGATCCAAAGAGCAGGGCAACTAGTTCCATATACCCAAGTTGGCTTGGACCATTTCCAAGCATCAGTCCTATGGAGGACCATTTTTCAGACTGAGGACACTCTCCAAATGCAGTTGTGTTAGCCAGAAATAGTTTCCAAATGGACTGAAGGAGAATAGCTATTAAAAGCCTCAAATGGACACAGTTATGGGTATGCAGTGATTACAATATTCTTCTTTTATCCGTAGTGGTTTGGAAGATGACCAATCTGTTTCATATCCACTCTGTACTGTTTGAGTTATCTAATCTGTCATATTAAATCTGAAGCTCTGTTTTCCACCCATTGACTATAATGGGGGATCTACAAAACTGCTATCTATTTTTTTTCTTCACATAAGTGGATGGAATTTGCAGACAAAAGATTCCCCACTTGCTGCCAAAATTGCATAGCTGCCAAGTTATCCCTTTTTTAAAGGGATTTTCCCTTATGCTGAATAGGCTTCCTCGCGAGAAAAGGGAAAACTTGGCAGCTATGAAATTGCATTAAGCCTGTTAAATTTCAGGCTGATTCATCTGTGGGTAGGAGTACAGAGGGGAAAAAACTTTTAAAATTTGATGTCTGTTTTGGATGTAAATAGCAAGCATAATCACGTATTTTTAGGTTGGAGGTGCAAAATTTCAGGAAGATAGGTGCTGTGGTTCTCTTTTTAAGGGCAGAGTTTACCAATTTGAGTGGGAAAATAAAAATCGTATTCCCTCTAAAAGGACTTTTTGTTAATAGGGGTGGGGGTTAAAACTGGGGAAATAAGGGGGGTACTTTTGGGAAACACAGCTGCAAAATTGCAGACACTTCCCACCCCCCTCCTACCTTACCTCTTCTTAGGAGTAACCTCTATAGAGAAAAAAAGAAATAGTGTGTTAGTGGTTTTTAAGGGGAAGTAGCAGGTGAACCCAATACCCTAATTCTGCTGCTTACATACTGTTGTCACAGTCAAACCTCAGAGGAGAAGGATGACCCCCATGAAGAACAATATTGTTTATTTACTTCAAAATCCCTCTCCCAAGCTACTGTGATTGGAGTGAACTGGGAAAATAGTGCACTGAATTTTAAGTCAAATTACAAACAAAAACAAAATGCCATTTCTATCCACCTAAACTCTGGACATATCACTGGTCACTGGTTTCATTTGCTAGAAAATAAAAGATATTTAAAAGTTTCCACATTTAACTTGGAGAGGGGAGTGAAGCAGCATAACTAAACAGAAGGTTCCAAACTCCCCATTTCACATCAACCCTCCTTAGTAATGGTGTGATTAAACTCAGGAATGTGGGAGTTTGCCTCAAATCACCTCAGTTTCTCTCATAATTCAGATCTGCACACAGGTGAAACACATATTGTTAGACTAATAAAGCTTATGTACTGAAAACTGTTGACTGGAAATATCTGCATTATCTCCCAGGTGTCTTCTCAGCTGACACAGCAAACAGTAAGGGAGCTGACCTGGAGAGATCCCTGACTCCGAAATCAACTTTACAGTATCTAATGATAGACTTACAGCTGTCCATGGAGGCGCAGGTTAATTCTGTATCCAGGGTAGCTGTTTATCAGCTCCATCTGGTATGCAGGCTGAGACCCTACCTGTCCACAGACTGTCTCGCCAGAGTGGTGCATGCTCTAGTTATCTCCCGCTTTGACTACTGCAATGCGCTCTATGTGGGGCTACCTTTGAAGGTGACCCAGAAACTACAACTAACCCAGAATGCGGCAGCTAGACTGATGAGTTGGAGCAGCCAGTGAGACCACATAACACTGGTCTTGAAAGTCCTACATTGGCTCCCAGTACGTTTCCGAGCACAATTCAGAGTGTTGGTGCTGACCTTTAAAGCCCTAAACGGCCTCGGTCCAGTATACCTGAAAGAGCGTCTCCACCCCCATCGTTCTGCCTGGACACTGAGGTCCAGTGCTGAGGGCCTTCTGGCGGTTTCCTCGTTGCGAGAAGCCAAGTTACAGGGAACCAGGCAGAGGACCTTCTTGGTAGTGGCACCAACCCTGAGGAATGCCCTCCCGTCAGATGTCCAGGAAATAAACAACTATGACTTTTAGAAGACATCTGAAGGCAGCCCTGTTTAGGGAAGTTTTTAATGCCTGACATTTTAATGTATTTTTAATCTTTTGTTGGAAGCCGCCCAGAGTGGCTGGGGAAACCCAGCCAGATTGGCGGGGTACAAATATTTATTTATTTATTTATTTATTTATTTATTGAACATGATAACTTGCACTGCCACTAACATCTATATTAGAGACTTGGGTAAGATGTAAGCTCAGAGTTCACATGCTTTTTCAGCACTAGTCCTCTTCAGCCGCCTGAGCCTTAACTATGATCTTCAGTTCTAGCTTGACCTTCAATGATTGAGAGGGTCCTCCACATTTAAAGGGCACCAGGCTGCTTTAACTGTCATCAGCTGTGATGGAATGAGGAAGATTGTGGTTCCACTGTGGATTCTGAGTTGGATTAGTCTGATTCAGAGGAGCACAACATGACCACAGACTGGCACAATGGGTTCCCTTTGATCTCCTGTTTCCAGGTGAGTTGGGATACCTAGAGCTGTCCCTGAGGGCAATTTCCTCTCCCATTCTGTATCTCTAGCTTTATCTTCCAAGGACAGAGAGTGGAACCCGAAGGCCATGATAGTAACCCGGTCTGTACCTCCCAGATTAATGTGTGGGTCTGAATTCAGTTATCAGCCAGCTTTTTTGTTTCCTGAATGTTCCAGGGCAATTCTTGACTGGAAAAAGGTAAAAAAAATATTTAAAATGTATGTGGTAAAAAGACAACAACCCACCAAGTTGGACTGGATGGCCCTTGTGGTCTCTTCCAACTCTATGATTCTACGTTTTTCAACACAAGCTTAATTAATATTTAAATGTGATTTGTGCAGTTTTTAAAATATAAAAGATAGCAGATCAATTGCAGAACCATGATAGAACAGACTTAAGGGTGAACATAGTACATAGCTGACATGCACTGGGAATGGACTGTTTTGCATAAGAGAAGAGTCGGGTTCTCCTCTTCATAATTACAACAACAATAAAGTAAACAACAGAACCAAAATAAGCTACTGTAATACACCTGCTTCTCCCTGCCACATGTTTCTTCTTCTTTTAATAGTTGTGCTTCAATTTACTGCTTACATCTAACACTGTTATCCCAATTGGGAGATAACACACGAGATGCTTAGAATCAATTTACACTTTGTAACATAAGCAATTTATTTTATTTTGATTCTCCCTTTTATGAGTTCTATCCATTCACTGAAATGAGCAAAAGCGGCAATTGACTTTAATGCTTGTTTTTAGGTGCTTAGCTAGCTGATCAATGAATTCCTTAGCTCAGTGTTCAAGGTCCCTTGCCAACACAACTCCTGTTATTTTACTTCAATGGGGGTTAAGCAAGTGAGGGTTTAGTAAGTGGAGGACTGGATTCCTCATTCTTTTTGCTAGCACATTGAGGTTCCCCACTCCGTAATGTAGATGTATATCCCTTTGTAAATATTCCTTCTCACTGCTCTGTATCAATATTGCTCTGTCTTTATATCTATAACATTGTAGGGGACACAGTAAAGCACAGTAAAGCAACTGTTAAAATGTGTGGTCAAATGATACGTGATATTTATTGTGTGAATTAGCAACAGTGGAGAAATTCTTCCTCATGCAAATAACAGTTTCAGGACAATAGAGTGTAGATGAGGGACAGGGCTAAACTCTCTATTTTCCACAGTTATATTATTCTTTCCTTGTGGTGACTGTTGTTGATAATTTATATCCCACTCTTCCTGCTCACTAAAAACTTCTTTGAAATAATTCCAATACAGAGGCAGACTGGGAAGGATTTTGACTTAAAAGGCTTCTTGAAAGAGGAAGGTTTCTGATAGGTGTCAAAAAGGCAAGAGATAGCACTTGTCTAATACTTAACGAGTTCCTGCCAACCTAGCAGTTCGAAAACACGTCAAAGTGCAAGTAGATAAATAGGTACCGTGTGCTGCTCTGGTTTGCCAGAAGCGGCTTAGTCATGCTGGCCACATGACCAGGAAGCTGTACACCATCTCCCTCGGCCAGTAAAGCGAGATGAGCGCTGCAACCCCCTAATGGTCAGGGGTCCCTTTACTTTTAATACTTAATTATTTCCGTGGATGTGTGCAGCAACAATAAAGAGGCAATTCCTGTAATGTATGGAAGAGGCGCCTGATAATCTGGTATCTGCATGTGGCCCTAATCTGCAAAGCACAGTGATTAATAGGGTGATACAAGAGTTTACAGGGGGGGGTATTTTATTTTTTGCTTTTGTTTTTTAATGCTCCTGTGAATTGCAATCACCCAACCAATTTCATATCTAGTTTGGACTGAAGGGGCAATGATCATTTCAAAAGTATATCACTCTGTTCTTTTTCTGAGTTTGAAAGGGTTGTGAATTGCCTTGTAATGTTCAGTACTGCGTCACGGTACTTGGACTGTGGAGACTTCAGTCCACGCCACAGTTCAATCCTGAATTCACTGTTCAGATCTCTGGATCTGAGCAATGAATTGCCTATCAATAAAATGGAAATATTAAGAAACTACCTCAGAACATTGTGGGAAGGAAAGATTTGGCTACAATCCAGAACAGATGATCGGTGCATGAATCGGGTTTCTGCACCCTGAAATTCCCACCTGCCTTTCAGTTCCGACAGTGCTGATAACCAGTGGAGTGTAAAACCTTTGAGCCCAACAACCCTCCATCATTTGCATACTGATGAAAGTGCTGATCATCTGTTTGACAAGGAATGATCAGATGCCCCTTTGTGCAGCCAAGTACCTTCAGCGGCCACAGATTTTTATATAATGGTTTAAGGGTGCAATTGAGATAAATTTGTGTTTGCGCCCATGCCCCATTGACATATTTATTAATCACATTTATTTCAATGGGATTTTGACATGTTATTTTCTCTGGATTCTACCATATGCACACTAAGTAAGTGCTATAAGAAGTATTCATTATCATAATTTGACACATATTAAAAAGCTTGAAAGCATTTGTAAACAACCTCGGCATTTAACCTTTGTCGCTTAGAAGCAGAAACGATAAAGCAGATGTTTGAAATACTGATTAACTGTTGATGATAAGTACCAATAAAATTTTCCGACTGAATTATTATTTAGGGTACAGGGACTAGAATGCTTAAAGCACTATCATTTACTCTGTTCAGGCTTGAATTGCCATTCCACCATTAAAATTTTTGGATGAGGGTTGGTAGGCCCAATATCCTTCTTCAATGATAACTTTGACCATGTGCAGTACATGAAGTTTTGTGATGGCGGAAATGACAGGAGGAAATTCTGCAGATTATGAATTCAGTTTACCCTTGTCATGTGATTTCATTATATTTACTATTAGAGAATTACATTTGAGCTATAACAATCCAGAGCAAATGTAACTTTTGCTCTCAGGATGTTCTGACAGCTGTAAGGGATTTGTCTCCGGCCATGTTTGACAGTATACAACTTAAATTACCTTACAACCACCATGTAGGAAACTGCCTTATATTGAGTTTAATCACTGGTCAATCTAGCCTGGTCATGGCAGCAGTGAGTTGGGGCAGTTTGGCTCTGCTAGTGCATCCAAGCAGTGGCAGAGCTTCATGCTCCAGCACCCGGGGCAAAGAGCAGGCGGGGGCGGGGCTGGCACACGTCCCGGGGGCGGAGTATGCCACCCGCAGGGGCGTGGCGTGCATTCTGGGGGGCGTGGTGTGTCTCCCGCATGGGCATGGTGCATGTTCTGGGGGGCGTGACGTGCTGCCTGCATGGGCGTTCTGGGGGCATGACGTGCCACCTGCAGGGGTGTGGCGCACGTTCTGGGGGCAGGGACAGCCATGATGGCACCCTACCGGGATCGTGCTGCCCGGAGTGGCACGCTCCCATCGCCCCCTCTTCCTACACGCCTACATCCAAGATGCCTTGACCTTACCACTGCCCTGCCCTACTCCCACACTATCTTGATATTCAATAGCAAAACCACTGCCAGGAGGCCAGATCTGTAGTGTCTTCCTTTAACCACCTGCTGCTCCTTCCTGGGATCTATCATTTAACTTTAAAAAAAAACAAAAAAAAACCTGGAGGTTCAATGCAACAAAAACAAAGCACACATTTGTAGGCTTCCCTTTTTTCCCAACACCACCACTATAACTACCAGCAAATAGATATTGGGGCGGGGGATTGTGATAGGATAGACACTAGATTAGGGACGCGGGTGGTGCTGTGGTCTAAGCCATTTAGCCTCTTGGGCCTGCTGATCAGAAGGTCGGCGTTTCAAATCCCCGCGATGGGGTGAGCTCCCGTTGCTCGGTCCCAGCTCCTGCCAACCTAGCAGTTCGAAAGCACACCCCAAAGTCTAAGTAGATAAATAGGTACTGCTCCGGCAGGAAGGTAAACGGTGTTTCCATGCGCTGCTCTGCTTTCGGTGTTCCATTGAGCCAGAAGTGGCTTAGTCATGCTGGCCACATGACCTGGAAAAAGCTGTCTGTGGACAAACGCTAGCTCCCTCGGCCTGTAAAGTGAGATGAGCGCCGCAACCCCAGAGTCGTCTGCGACTGGATTTAATTGTCAGGGGTCCTTTATCTTTTTATTTTATTTTAAAGACACTAGATATTTTAGGCTTCTCCAATAAAGCCACCTAGAAGCCTCAGTCCCCTCAGCTGAGATCCGTATATGTAAATCTAGGGATAAAATACCACTACACTTTCTTCTCGTCCCCACAAACAGAATTCAAATGATGTACCTCTACCACAATGCTAGATGTAATATCACATAGTGAAAGAATCATACTTATTCAATAATGCAATAACAATATAATCATTTTCATTGTGAAAACACCAACTGCCAAGCCAATTCCCATATCACTGACAGTATACAGTTGGAAAGACTTCACCATACACCATATAATTTATTACTGCTCAAAAGAATTGCTTCTAAGTTTGGTCTTGTAAATTTCCTGGATGAGGATCAATATCACTTGTGTAAAGCTACAGTTATTCTGTATAACTACAGTGCAAGTCCTGTCAGAAAATGTTGTGTGTATACAGCCCTAGGGATATCTTTGAGTAGCACTTTTCATTTGGAAAGCCATTTTTGTTGTGTGTATGACTTTTGGAGTGGCTATCCAAATCATTTCTGTGATGCTGGGTATACTGTGAAAACAGGCAGTGAAAGCCATTTTAAAACACAATGAATATTTTCTGTCCCTTTGTTCAGTTGTGTTGCTATGAATCATAGAATTGTAGAGCTGTAGAACTGGTGGCGATCCCAAAGGTCTTGCAGTCTATCCTCCAGCAATACAGGCATCACAACTAAATACCTGACAAATGACCATCCCACCACTGCTTAAAAATGTACAATGAAGGAGAGTTTATCAGCTTCTGAGGTGGACTGCCTTCAAAACAGTACATTGTGCAGAAGATCTTCTCTTTACCTTTCTGTATTACATGCATGAAACTGAAATTCAAATCAATCTATTCTCCAGCTAAGAGATGGAGAAACAGTGGTCCTCCGGGATGTTGTTGAAGTCATCCAGTTTACTTACCAGAAAATAAATCTTTGTTTACTCCCCAACATGCATAATTTTTTGTCACTTCATGTCTAACATACCACACATATGCAGAATATTCAGAGGAATGGTCAGGCACGTGTGGATATCCCATAGAACAAAATAACAATTATTTCCACTTTCCTCAATGTCAGTGCAGTGTGATTTTTTTCTTACCAAAGCTCCTCACATCAAATGCTCTGTTGCAAATGAATGCCTTGTTCTGTGATTGAGATGGAGAATGATATTCATAGTGGACAAGCATAGCCATGAAATCAATTGTTGAAGGATAAGCTCACTTATCAGTGACCCTATTTCATTCTGCCTATCAAACTGCTTGCATTATCCTCTGTCTGAGTTTTTCATGCATTTTGGTATAGCTATTATAGAGGAATGAACTAGTTATGGCTTATGGTAATATGGCTGTCTTAGTTCAAGCAAGTGAAAAAGATACTTTATCTTTCTAAAATGGAAGGCAGAAGGAAATCTTTATTCCCCTTCACCGTGAACAGATGTGGCAGGCACTGGTCTGGAATAAATTTCCTTTCTCTTTTGTATTGTCTTATCAACCTTGAATTGGTTTCTAGCAGATGATCTGGCTGTCACTCTGGAGCGCATCTTTTTATTGATGAAAAGGAGAGAAAGTCATTAGTAGTAATGCTGGTGAAGGTGCATGTAATAGAAGAAGCCCAGAATGAAAAACACAAATAGAATATTAAATCCAACAACTTGTAAAAATGCATGTGTCACTGAAAATGAGGTTGCCACACAGAGAAGTCAAGATACTGGCTTAAAAATCTGGCTTCAGAAAGAGTTATGGTAGATCCAGTCGAGGAACATTTCCAGACTTTTCACTAGTATTGTATTCTCCTGTGTCATTATGTAGTCTTCTGCAGAAAGCCTGTCATACTGAACCACATCCCATTCACTGTTTATTTCCATTGTTCTGAGGAAGTAGGGGAAACCTGTAGCCTTCCAGATATTATTGGACTCCAACTCCCATCAGCCCCAGCCGGCATGGTCGATGGTTATAGGTGATGGGAGTTGTAAGCCGGCAAGATCTTCTCATCCTTGCTCCATAGTGAACAGTGTGAGGAAAGAGGAACTTGGCAAGTTTCATAGCATCTGCAAAAATTAGAAATGGGCATGGCTTCTGAGAAGGTGGTACATCAGCCCATTTATTTGTGTCAACTAGTAAGATGCTCATGAATTACAAATTCCAGAGGGGTGGCACTGTCAATTTTTAGGATATAAATGTACAAGCTTAAGGCCAAGTGGGTGTCTTTTCCTTAGAACTTATTTTTTGGAGGTAAAGTCACATCATCTGCAGAAGCTGCTAGCTATTTTGCTGCATGCATTTGTGAGTATATACCTTGACATGTCATGTTATCCTTCTATTTCTGTACCGGGGATTATTCTTTATTATAATAAATTCCTTTTATGACCTGTTTCTGGTGTCTGGTGGTCATTGACCTAAATGGCAATTCAACAACTCTGTAAGCCCAGCCCTGTAGAACACTTGAAAGAGCTTTTTGCAGGTCTTTGCTATAAATCAGATTTAAGGTTAATCCTTAAATTAAATCCTTACAGATATAATGTGAAAGTTTAGATTTCAGATTACCTGATTGCTTCCTTTAAAAGAGTCGTGGAGGTGTCAGTTTTTTAACCAAGTAGTGTTACTGCTTGTGCACAGGGCCGGTGCTAGGGTTTTTTGCGCCCTAGGCGGGATCACCTTCTGGTGCCCCCCCCCGGCCAATCATATTTCAAACACAGTGCGCCAGCCCCCCAGCCCAGGGGTGCCCTAGCGAGCGTGGGAGCAGCACGGCCCCGCCGACGGCCTCCCCCCTCCCTGCACACCGCATTCTTACTTAACCTGAATTAATTCTTCTCTGCTTCTCAATTTCCTTTCCAAAGAATTAAGTTTTGTCTGTTTATATGCAAGGATCAGCAGGAACACAAAGGCCAAAATGCACAGAGACCATCTCATACAGAACAGGACGTCCTCAAATGTCATCACATCTGACAGATTGATGCCTTTAGGATTCCCTCTGTCTACTTGGGAACAGGCTGCTTTCAGCCTCCAAGAAAACAGCTTTAAGTTAGCACATGGGGAGAGGCCACAATTCACCTCCAGTTCTTCCCTTGAGATATTCAGAACCAACCAAATTGTTAAAACCTTTTGTGCATCAGAAACAACAAGTCCAGGTTCTTGTTTATTAAAAAGATGGAGAGTCTATACATGCCCCTTATACTGCCGAAGCAAGATTTCACTTCCCACCATAACACCTTTTTGTTTACTTCTGGAACACATCTCAGGTTCAGAAAGGAAACAAAACAAAACAAAACAACAAAACAGCACCTTTAAATCTACCTCTGCACACAAAAAGTTATTCCCCCCAATATATTTGTTTCCTGTTTGGATGAACTTGGAAGGCTTCACTAGTATATTAGTAGATTCTAAAACAGGAATCACAAAAGCAAATCACCAATGAATACTTCCAGACTTTTTTTAAAAAGGAAATGAGAGAGGAAGGAAAGGAGGGTATTAGCCCGGCAGTTCAGTTGTTGGCTCTTCCCTTGCCAAGGAATCGTCCTCCCCACCCCACCCTGTTATGTCAAGAGCTCTGGACATACCCGCCCACTAGCCTCTCAGGTAGAGACCAGCAGGTGAAGGGGGTAGCGGCTACGGGACTGCAAGACACAGAAGCCTCTTTGCTTCTCTCCCCCCCCCCCCCACAAGCACTCGTGGTGCGTTTAGCTCTTAGCTAAAAGCTCCCCGCCCCCAAACTTAATCCCTGCGGGTTGAGAAGATGGGGGAGGGGCCGAGCGCTCAGTCACAGCCCCTGAAGCTTTTTGCTGGGCAGCCCAACAAAAACAGACGAGAAGGTTGCTTTGCCCGAGTCCCGGGGGGGGAGGGAGCTCCCCTCACTCCAACCCCACAGCCGCCCTGTGGTTCGTTCGGCCCGGCTCCGTAGTGCCGCCTGGCTCGAGCCCCACTCACTGGCCACGCCATACTCGCCGCAGGTGGAGACAGCGCCACCCCGGTGTCGGCGGATGCCGACTCGGCGGTGTCACAGATGCGCCCGGTGGGCGCCCAGCGGCGCACCTCCTGCTCAGGGCACGCCTTCCTCTCCACCGCAGCGGGCGGTGCCATACTCTGGGTGCGCAGCCCCCCGGCCCCATTCAAGGAGGAGGAGGAGGAGCTGGCCGCCAAGGCAGCGAGCATAGCTGCCAAGTTTTCCCTTTTCTCGCGAGGAAGCCTATTCAGCATAAGGGAAAATCCCTGTAAAAAAAGGGATAACTTGGCAGCTATGGCAGCGAGCGCAGGAGACGCGGAAGGCATGCCCCTCCCCAGGGCGGCTACTCCAGCGCCGTGGCCCCATGAGTGCCTGTTGCAGCCCAGAGCTTCCGGGCACCGCGGCAGGCGCTCTCCTGCCTGCCTGCAGCCCCGGCGGCAAGTTGTCGTGCTCTTGCTCCCATGCTGGCGGAGAGGGAAGGCGCTGCCGGAGCCCTCGCTCTCCCTTCTGGACATGGTGGGCGGGCGAGCAGCGGGCGGCGAGGGTGGGGGGCAGGCTGGCCTTAATTGTAGCGCTGGCCCTGCTTGTGCAGGGGGGTGATACTATGTTATATTTTACTGGTCTAAATAGTCCCTTGAAGCTGCTATTCCCTTTCAGAAATAGTGAAAACTTTATTATTATTATAATGCTTTTGGTGAGTGGTTAAGATGGGGTGGGGGTATGGATAAAGAATAAAACCCCACCAAAATTCTGATTAAAAAATAGTACTCCCAATGGCTGCTTAGGGGACAAATGAAGCTACAGTCCCTGATTTCTCAGATGACTGATCTGCCATGGTCCTCAGAAGTTTATAGAAGTGAGTCAAAGGAAGCTATGGAAGTAGACAAGGCCCCTATAGTCCTTGAGACACATATAAGGGCAGAATAGCCTCCTTGGTTGAAATCAGATATGCCTTAAAAAAACACTTCAAAAATGTGGATTTTGGACAGCATAGTCTAACAGAGAATATTTTAAGTGTAAACCTAAAAAGTTATTCCTTAGATTTAATTTTCTGGGTTCCTTTAAAGAGCTGTAGTAGGGAAGGAGCTAAAGTTTGGCTTGTGACCATCAAAGGGTTTCCTTGAATTTGGTACCTGTGATATAGACCATCCTGTGCATTGCTGGTGGGGAAACTTAACAAAGATTAACAACAGGTTGGAAAGGGGAGGGGAGGTGGTGATGAGGTACCTGTCTCCAACAGATGAAGAAGCAAGTAGCCTGATCCTTACCTGGTTTGTTCAGAAGTAAATACTGCAAAGCTCCTTGCAACTAAGACTTTGACAAATGTGTTGAGGTCTGAAACACCTGTTACTTTTAGAGTATGTGTTCAAATCAGTCGTCTTACACATTTGCGTGTCCAGACTCAGAAACCTCCTCCCTAAATAAATTCACACATGACTCAAATTTTGGTTTGTTTTTTGGCAGAATTTAGGCCACAACTTTATTGATTACAGAAAGTGAGTGGTTGCATAGGCAGGCTCTGGTTTGACTAGCTCCATGCACCCTTGCAGACAGCACTGATCCAGGGCACCAGCACAGGTCAGTCAAGGTGAACACCTGGATAGGTGGAAACCTGGGAACAAGCTATGCCCACCACCCAGATGTCCCCCTGGACACAGGCACAGGCACAACTCCCTCACAGGGTTGGCCAAACCATTTGAGTCCCTGGATTCCTTTAATGGAATACCCTTCACATAGGGATGGCGAGACTGTTCTCCCATCCCTATCACCTGAAACAGTGCCTATCCACAACCTTACAAGTGATGATTTGCTACGTGGCATGGGAAACCCAAATGGCACCAGCAATCAGCCAAGTGGGGAAAATTCCTACCGTGCCCCTGTCCCAACGACAGATGACACACGACGGCATAGCAAGGTCATATACTACAAGCCCTAAAAATAGGGAGAGGTGAGCGGGTGTTCCGAATGCACGTACCAAAAGAGGAAGCTCTGGGTCATGTGCATGGGCATATATAGGTCCCTCAATCCATTTGGACTGTGCCCCATTGGCCAGATTGAACCCAACATCAAGGGATCTACCAATCGGATGTTGTGGCTGACCAATCTTACCCACCCACAACACAGGGTGTCAGTTTCCAGGTCTCACTGCAACACTCTTTGAGGGAGGACCCGATTTAATAAATAAACATGAGATGAGAACTGGATCATGTCCTCAACCCATGCCCTTACAATGCTTACACATTCACTGGCAATGCATTCCCTCATAGTAACCATGCCTGTGGGGCTAATTGCAAACTGATATGAGAAAGTAAGGCTCCCCCATTTAAGAGGGAACTCTGGTCAATAAGAGTTCCTGATCCCTTAAAAGAGAAGTATATGTGTTCACCTGTATGAGAGTATGCCCTCTTTCTTACTAACAACAACTGTATGCCGTCTGGGAAGGGGCATAACTAGTGGACTCTTCAGCATTAGAGATGTGACTTGCAAATGCAATTCCTCTCCACATGAGAGCAATTCATCTGAATTGTGGGCAATTCTGTGTGAGGGCAATTCATCTGACTTTTATAATCTGTAAACAATACATGGCTGAGAGGTCTTCGGCTTATTGAAACCAGTGAGGCTTCCCAGGAGTCCAATGATGCTAAGCCAATAAGAAAATACCAATGGAATCTGAAGATAGATAAATGGATATGAACTGCTGCATAATCCATGAATCAAGTTTTGTGCTTAATCACAGAAATCACTTAATATTATTTATCCTATTCTCTCCACACTCTCTCTCTCTCCTCTATATTTCTAAGCAATAAATCAAATGACATTACAAGTAAAACCCAGTGTAGCTGAGCACATTGAAAAGCAATCAAAATCCTTATATAAATAAATGTGCCATAAAAGGAACCTAAGAGAATATTGCTAATTGAAAGCAAATCATACTTTTTTATTTTAGATTAGACATCTGAGATTGTATGTAACACTGTGATGTGGCATTTATTTTAGGATTATAAATGATATTGAATTCTATCATGGGGTCACAGGCTCCACATTATTATTATTTTCAATTTCTAATCTACGAGCTACCCATTTTCTCTGAGATTGGACAGGTCCGGTCCTATTAAGATTTTTGACACAGAAGGTCAGGAACTTCATCCGTATTTTTTTGTTATTTTTATTGTGCTTTTGTCAAACGTTTCTCAGTCATACAGGAAAACTGAAATATCCAATAATAACAACTTTAATGGTTTTCTGCTCATGAGGCATGTTACACTTCTCTTCATTTTTGACTCACTCTGTGAATAAACAATGGTCTTTTAACCTCTTCTCCTCTAGCGTAACTAGACTGGGTATGGAAGGGGGAACTTTGTACATGAGAAGATTTCACACACTTGCGCCATGTGTGTTTATTAGGAACAACAGTTTATGCAGGACATACATTGACTTAATTCAGCAGGGAAAATAACCTCCGGTGGTTGTCCAAATCCAGCAGGCAGGATACAATATATAACCCCTCCACACATACAAACATAGAAATAAATATTGTTCCCATTTTGTTCCATCACTAAGAAATGGCAATGTGTAAATAGGCAAAGCTGTGTGGGGCAGTGAAACTTAACCATGGCTTCAAGATAATATTCACAAGAGGGAGAATGTGTGAATGAAGTCAAGGACAAGAATTTGATCTTGGCTGCCTTTGATAGTTTCCATCAGTAGGGTTTCCATTAGCCATAAAATTTGGTTTGCCCTACTCCTGTTCCATTAACAGAGTTTTGAAATGTGTCATGGAAATATAGGAGGCTGGCATATACTGAGTCAGACCATGAGTCTATTTAGTGCTGTATTGTCTACAGCAGGCATGGCCAAACTTGGCCGTCCTGCTGTTTTGGGACTACAATTCCCACCATCCCTGACCTGTTAGATAGGGATGGTGGGAGTTGTAGCCCCAAAACAGCTGGAGGGCCAAGTTTGGCCATGTCTGGTCTACAGTAACTGGGGGCACCTCTCCACAGTTTCAGGCGGAAGCCTTTCCAGGAAATACTTTGAGATATGGAGCTTTAACATGGACATTTTTTGCATGCAAAGCATATACTCCACCATTCAGCAATAGCCCTTCCTTTTTTTTATAGCTAAATATTAGCAACCGATGACAGCAGCAGTCAAAACTTCCAAACACTGCTAAGGGAGGGCTGCTTAGAAGTTGGAAACTCACAGCAGAGGGTATGGGCAGGACACGACAGGACCTGTATGCCAGTTCCAGATTGTACCAGGTGCCATTTTGTGACAGCAGTGGGACCAGATTGAGATCCAGCAGACCATGGGCTGCCTCAACTCCACCTTGGCCTCTTAACGCTTTGCGAGGCTTTCTTCAACCCTTGCTGGCAAAGACACTGCCCACCTATTCAATGGCTGATGGGAGGCTGACTCAGCCAGTGGACCTCCATGCAATCCAAACTCCCACAGCATAAGGGGGAGTCCATCTTCAGTCCAATACAGAATCCTTGCCCTTGTGTACTGCCCTTTCCTATCCTGTTGAGTGATTTGTGGCTGCTTAGAGGCCTGAAAATATAGCCTCTCTCATTAGTGTTCAAGTGACTGGAGAAGCTGCAGTTGAATAACTTCTTAAAGAAGGGGGAGGAATGGGTCTGGAAACCTTACCTGATTCTTCCTGAGTGCCATCCTGCTTTCAAAATCTTTCTAACAGGCAGGGAAATATCAGTTTGGCTCTTTAGGTAGAGAGAATAAGGAAAAGATACACTATGACTTCTCTCTCTGCTTATAGTGTTGTGTGATTGCCACACAATCAGAACAACCCACACAGCTGGAATACTGATTAATAAATGAGAGGCACTGAGAGGAATATATTCCAATCACTCCGCAGAGTTAGCAAAACGAGAGGAAATTGATGGAATAACTTTAAACAACAGGGAAATTTGAGGAAATTACAATTTGCTTATGGATATCCTACCAGCACACACAAAAAGGGCAAAACTTGTCCAATAAATAATTCATGGTGGAATATTTGCTCAACCCTAACTGATTTTTTCCCTTTTTATTTCCGTCATGAAAATAGAAGCACTTCTTATTAGCATAGAATTGAAAATGTGCTTTAAATTAAATTACCTCTCATTATGCATTCTGCAGTTGACCGTCTCCCTAGGATGGGCACAACACCGCTTTCCTTGTTCTGCAGCTGTCCTTCCTGTACCACATTGTTACTATTGAAATATACTTTTGTTTTGCATCTGCATACCAGGAGTCAATCAAAAACTATTCTTTGACCTGGGTGCCCTGTCAGTTGGAGGTGGGGGTGGAATATCATTTCTTCTGCAAGCACCATGCAAGCCTTTTTCTGGTTTTGCTTGCTAAATCTTAGTGCATAGTAGTAGTCACAGAATGAGTAAGTAAAAACTAAAGGACCCCTGGATGGTTAAGTCCAGTGAAAGGCGACTATGGGATATGGAACTCATCTTGTTTTAGGCCAAGGGAGCAGCCGTTTGTCTACAGTTTTCTGGGTCATGTGGCCACCCTGACTAAACTGTTTCTGGTGCAAATGGAACACTGTGATGGAAGCCAGAGTGCATGGAAACACTATTTACCTTCCCACCGCAGTGGTACCTATTTATCTACTTGCACTGGTGTGCTTTTGAACTGCTAGGTTGGCAGAAGCTGGGACAGAGCAACAGGAGTTGACCCTGTTGCGCAGATTCGAACCTCTGACCTTCCAATCAGCAAGCCCAAGAGGCTCAGTGGTTTAGACCACAGCGCCACCCGCTCCCCTAGTTATAGAATAGGCTGGTGCTGATTCCCTTTTCTTTTGATTGCAGAGTATCTTACTGCATCTGTACTTAAGTGAATGCTTTATAAGCAGACTGTAGATGAACACAGCATCACAGGCTGCTCACCTCTGATTTAGGAAGACCCCAAAGCCAAACAGGAAACTTTTATATCCCTTTGTGCTAAGGAGAGCCAGTGGCCATTCTGGTTGAAGTTTTAATGTCAAGGGAAATGATCTAACCCTAATTCTACTGGTCACCACATAGGACAGTTGTGCTCAGAATTTTGAAGAGCTGATTCTTGATCCAGGAGGTCCTCACAATGTTTAAAGACAGAATAAATTTGTGTTTTTGTGTGTTCATACAATGTTCTTGGAAGGTATTGATCCAAAATGACCAAAATAACCAAATAAATGAATTATTTGTGTACTCATGCTAAAGTTTTGAGCACAGTAACTTTCTGCAATAAAGCATTTCAACATAAAGTCCATTTCCTTTCTATTCTTCAGTTGTCCTTGTCGTTTTGTTCTTAACACAAAGCTAGCTGGTTCTCCTTATAATTATACTTGTTAAGAAAAGAAATCTATTTTTATCCAAACACAGGCTAAGCTTAGAGGTGTGCAATTTCACGTTTCAGAGCAGAACTTTAGGATAGTTTGGCATAGTTGTTGGTATACATAATTAGCACCTGAGCAGAAAAATTGGACCTAATTGAAAATGCCACATTGAAGCTTATTATGCTTTTCATGGATGAGATTACCATATGCTCTAGAACTGATCTGTTGATGAAAATAAAGATGGCTCAAAGTGGAGATTTCTGATAAATTATAAATCTTTCCCTTGAAGCATATTCTCCTATGAATGTGATAAATCTAATCTGGTGGGACTCGTATGAGATATTAGGAATAGTACTGCATTGGCTGACAAAACACATTGCTGGGAATTGCACCACAATACTAAACAGGCAATTACTCATAGATGCTCTGAGAAGCTCGTTGTCTGCCAGAAATGGTGTAGGTAGAGAGATGTGTGCTATTTTTGTAATCTATGGCCTACTACGTTACCCACAACAGAGACTAATGGCCTGAAAAAAGATGATGAGCTCACTAGACAGCAATACACTATAGTATGCAACTTTTTGTCAATATGGCCACCCACTTAAAGCAGCAAATAGTAACACAGGGGATAATCAATGACCCATCTACTGCAATGTGATCTTCCAAACATCAGGAAGATTACCAAAGAGATTCAGGAAGGAGGGACAGTGGTAATATTGCTACAGTTAGCTGTAATATATATTGTAATAAAGCTTTTGGAAGTGATTGACTGAGCTTCCCATGGAACATAGGAAGCCGCCTACCATGCCAGACTATTTTACATTTATCCCAGTATTGTCTACTCCAGGCATAGGCAACCTTGGCTCTCCAGTTGTTTTGGAACTACAACTCCCATGATCCCTGACCACTGGCCCTGTTAGCTAGGGATCATGGGAGTTGTACTTCCAAAACATCTGGAGAGCCAAGGTTGCCTATACCTGGTCTACTCTGACAGCCTTGGATCAGAGTCTGGCATTGGGAAACTGTGGTAGCTCAGTGGTAGAGTATCTGCCTTACATGCAGGTTCCATCCCCAGCACCTCCAGGTTGGTGTCAGCTACATTCCTTCACTAGGGACACAGGTGGCACTTTGGGTTAAACCACTGAGCCTAGGGCTTGCCGATCAGAAGGTTGGTGGTTTGAATCCCCGCGACGGGTTGTGCTCCTATTGCTTGGTCCCAGCATGTCAAAGTGCACATAGATAAATAGGTACTACTCTGGGGGGAATGCAAACGGTGTTTCCGTGTGCTGCTCTGGTTCGCTAGAAGCGGCTTAGTCATGCTGGCCACATGACACTGAAGCTGTACGCTGGCTTCTCTTGGCCAGTAAAACGAGATGAGCACCGCAACCCCATAGTTGTCCACGACTGAACCTAATGGTCAGGGGTCCCTTTACCCTTATCTTTACATTCCTTCACTAACAGGGAATGAGAACACTGACATAGAGAGAGAGCAGATAAAAATGGAATGCAGAGGGGTGGGAGAAGCGGCAGGGAGCAGCCGTGATGATCTCTGGGTACAGGGATAACAGAAGAGCGAGAGGAGAGGTCTCACATTTGACTGTCGGAGAGCTCCCGCATTTGCATGTTCAGACCCAGAGACCACCCTCCTAAATAAATTCACACTTTACAAAAAAAATAGTTTTTGTTTTTGGCAGAATTTAGGCCACAACTTTATTGTTTACAGAAATTAAGTGGTTGCATAGGCTCTGGTTCGACTAGCTCCCTGCACACTTGCATGCAGAGCTGACCCAGGGCACCAGCACAGGTCAGCCAAGGGTGAACACCTGGATAGGCAAAAACCGGGAACAGACTATGTTCACCACCCAGATGTCCCCCTGGACTCAGGCACAGGCACAACCCCTCGCAGGGTTGACCAAACCAATTGAGTCCCTGGATTCCTTTAACGAAATACCCTTCACAAAGGGATGACGAGAGCGTTCCCCCATCCCTATCACCTGAACCAGTGCCTATCTGCAACCTTACAAGTTGTGATGATTTGCTACGTGGCAGGGGAAACCCAAATGGCACCAGCCAATCAGCCAAGTGGGGAAAATTCCTGCTGTGCCCCTGTCCCAATGACAAACGACACACGACGGCATAGCAAGGTCAAGTGCAACAAAGCCCTAAAAGTAGGGAGAGGTGAGCAGGTGTTCCAAATGCACGAGCCGAAAGAGGAAGCTCTGGGTCACGTGCATGGGCATATATAGGTCCCTCGGTCTGTTTGGACTGCGCCCCATTGGCCAGATTGAAACTCAACATCGAGGGACCTACCAATTGGGTGTTGTGGCTGGCCAGCCTTACCCACCGACAACACAGGAGGTCAGTCTCTAGGTCTCACCGCAACAAGTGCCCTTTATTAGGGAGGACACGATTTGTGGGAGAGACCCAAGCCATTACAGTTGGGCAGTGAATGACCCCTGTCTGAAACCATAGGAAACTACTATCAGTGCAAACAATGATAAGCTTAATGGACCAATCACCTGACTCCGTATTAGGCAGCTTCTTATGTCTCAAATCTGGGACTTTCACATAACCTGCTACCTGATTCCAGAACTTGTTGCATGTGAAGCATGTACTCAGCAGCCCTGATATCATAGAGGCATAGTGCAGAGAAAGCACAAGAGTAAAGAAAGAGCCAATAGAAGAAGATGCAGGGGACTGAAACATTTGGCATTGCAAATGTGGATTTGGTCTTCAGAACATGCCCAGATGGAAGTTTTGAAGAGAGACTAAGTGTACACATCTCTCTCCTGCAACCTGTGTAGGCTGGCATCACCAGCCCATGTGAGAGGTTTCTCTTCGCCTCTATCTGCAGCACAGATTGAAGGGGTAGAGGATCCTCGCTAGCGATCTACATTGAGTAGAGCAGCTACGTAAGAGCTCAAAAGGAAGTATGTCACAGTTTGCAGAGGCAAGTTTTGTTGCTTCACACGCAGAGTTTGGAATAGAAGACTGAAGTAGAAAGCTGTCATGCAACATTTAATATTTTAACATGGAAAAGCTAGAATATGCCTGATAAAAGAGCAACAACAACAAAAACATGGTAGTATGCTGTTCAAGGGGCGGGGGAGCAAATCTAAAGTTGCTCATTGGATCTCAGCCATTTTCTTTATTAAATTTGTCATTATGGAATATTAAAGTTCACTGAGAAATTTCTGCACTCAGCTTATACCTGACCTTTCCCTTTGTCCTAAGCTATGTGTTAATTATTGGATTGTCCTTTACTTAATAATGGACTTCATCCTATCTACTCAAAACATATCCAGAATCCTCTTTTAGGGTCTAGGAACCTAGATAAGAAGACTGCTAACTGTGAGGCAATATAGGATATTAAATTTCATTGGTGCATTCATCCCTCTGTCCTTAATATATTTTTTTGCTTTAGGATATTAGATATTGTTGGTCATTGAGATATAGCTGTACAGTACATTTTATTACTGACTCTTTCCAGTTTTATTTAAATCCTAATCTCTTGAATCCCATCCTCATGGGTGCACGACATGAGGCTCCACCTCAGCCTTCGACAACCTGGTGCCTTCAAGATGGGACTGATGTGAGTTGCAGGCCAGAACATCTGCATGGCACTGAGCTGGCTAATAAAGGCTGTTCTGCATTGTGCACCTGACTCACCAAAGTCAGTAGGACATAATATGGCACTTTTGAATTCACGTGGGGATACACGCATGTCCATAAACTAAAACAAATTTGGAAAAAAAATCCTATGCGAATTAAATAATCTGATGATTAGAGTTCACCCACTGATATTTTGCAGGTTTGTTATTGTTGCTGTTTTAACTATGCCACAAGTAGACAATGAAATTATGAAGTGTCATAGACTCAGCAACCTTTCTCTGGAAAATGACACCCTGTGCCTAAATTTAAGCAGCTTTCTCTTATTGTCATTTCTGATCAGCTCCTTGAGAGCCTCTGTATTCTGCAAGAATCAACAGTAAAATGTTAAGTGTTCAGTCATTAAAAAATCATTTGATATTCATTGAAACACTATTAATCATCACACATTCATTTGGCATTCATGGGGCTGTCACACGGCCTTCTCTAGGAGTTCAGTTATAATATGCATTAGCTAATGAGCATATAAAGCATTCCTGAATCAACATAGCAGCACAACATTTTTCTTATTTGCATTATTCATGTTCAGTAGATTTTAGGGTTGCAATAGCCGAGGCATACTTTTGGCTTTTCGGGGGGGGGGGAATTGAGGCAGCTGCTATCAATATATTTACTTATGAGAGCCCAACGATTTGTGTGTTAGCTAACAGCTGCCCTGCATGCCTGGAACTTTGCCATTTCAATGTGTTTCTGTTGTCAGAATTGAAGCAGAATGTACAATGCAGTATAGGTCTTTAGATCCATGAGTGCCTCTTTGTGGGCAGTCTGCTGTACATCATCAAGCTACTGATGCGATTTGCTTCTAAGTAAGAGGCACTTGCTTTCACAGTGCTGAAGAAATCTTTCAATATTTATGAATGTAGCAATCTGGCTTAATTGCGAAGAAGAATGCTTGTGTTTGCCCCCAGTCCTCTGATAAGAAAAGAAGCCTGATGTCCTTTGTTATGAAAAGCACATTCTGGATTCAGGCATATGACCCTTCCTGCTTGGATGTATCAACCAAATGTTTAGTGGTGACCTTTAGAAGCTGCCATTAATCCTTCATCTATGAATGGGGGGGGGGGGAGAGAGAAATAAAGGCTATTGTGCTTTTGCTAACATTTTCTGTAACATTTTATTTTCTCCTCTTGGTCTCATAGTGTGGCCGTGTTCCAGGGAAGTGTGCAAGTGTGGGTGTTTCCAGACTGTTACTATTTTGGGGTGGAATTCAGACATATACCAGCAAAGTCAGGTTCCATAATTAAAAGTTGATTTAGAGCTCCTGCACAACATAACAACTTCCCTGCTCCCCGTCCCCTGCAACCCTGCCCAGGCAAAAAAAAACAAAACTTATTGCAGTAAGGAAAGTGATTAGTAAACACCCTGAAAAGTGTAGGGTAATATGTTCTTAACACAACATCTCTGAACCTCCCTGCCAAAAAATAATTTTAAAAAATCAGAATGAATGCTCAATAATTATAAACAGCACATTTTGTCTAAATCTATCCCAACTTTTTGCAAACAAATCAGGAAGAATGCTAAGTTAAATAAGCTATTTGGAACCAGCCTAATTCTACCTAGCTAATAGGTATTTGGTTTTCATGATGCCTAATGAACAGGAAGCTTTGCCATTTTCTCCAGGTTGTAAAATCTTTGCAGCCCATGCATCAATCAAAAGAAGCCAGGACATTCTGGTTCAAAATGATCACTATTTACAGAATGAGCTGGTGCCCATTGCCTTTTAGCTCTGCCTATCTTAGAACCTGCAGACACAATGAATCTTATTGCGTGGACAGGCGGAGACCCCCCGACCCTGGGCGACACCTGCGTGGAATAATGACTAAAGACAAAATGTTATGGGATTAAAATCTGGCCACAGCTCTATTGAAATTTCAGATGTAGGTAGACCTTGGCTTAGGCATTGGGCATTTATCCCTCCTGGTCCCCGGCCGGGGATCTGGGGAACATCAGGGTTATCCAGAATGTGTGGGGATTGGGCTGAGAATTCCCAGGTAACTTCCGCCCACTATTGTGTGGGCTGGGCGATCCCTCTCCTTACCTGGCCAACTCTCTCCTGGCAACGCCTCCCCAGCTGGGATTGGGTAACTGGCAGAGGTAGGCGGCTACCTCCAGGGGCCCAGCCTGGGGGTGCGAATCCAGGCTGTACTGCCAGGAGCCGCATGAGATCGGGGTGGGGGAGGTGCCCCCCATTTGATGTGGGGAGTGGTCATTTTAGCAGAGACAGCATTATGTTTGACTGTCAGGAACCTGGCTTGAATTGTTAATGGGAAACCTTCATAACCTATACAAAATATTCTTCTGCCTACTCAAAATAGTCATGATGTTTTTGAAATCAAGAAAACCACACTCCCCAGCTTGGAAAACCCCACAGAAAGTAATGCCAACTATTTGCCCACTCTAAGATTGTTGCTAGTGCCCGGACTACATTAAATCAATCTTTCTTTCTTTCTTTTTAAAAGCTTTTGAAATAACAATCCGACAGAATATTGTATGGAGGTTATTAAAGATAAAACCTCAGAAAGATGACTTTGGAAATATTTATTATTACTTTGAAAATACACATTCATAGAGGCAAAGGGTAAAAATATAATTAAAGTGTGCGGGCTTATCTGTGTGACCTGGGCATGCTTATTTTCTTGTCTCATTTTAAGCATCACAAAGATGCCAGGAACTGATCCTCTGCTCTTTCTTGTTCACAGGCAGCATTTTGTGTTGTTAACAACTCTATTTGGAAATGGCTCTTGATCTCAAAACAAAACGTTAGCACAGGAAAATAAGAGAAATAAATAATAATTACAACAGCAACAGCAACTGCCATATGGCTACACAATTACTTGCATCTTCACACAGAAACAAAAACAAGACATTTCTAAATCTTTATTCGCCTGGAGAGATACAGACCGGGTAAACCTTCTAAACACCTGGGCATTTGTCTAAATTGAAGGTGGGGAACCTGTAGTTCTTCCAGGCTTCCCGAGCTATATGTCCCATCACCCCTCATGACTGACAATGCTGAATGGGTGTGTGATGGGAAATGGAGACCAACAATATCTCAGGAGTCCCTACTCCTGATTGAAATTGTTCCAGCCCTCAGACACG
This sequence comes from Zootoca vivipara, assembly GCF_965207765.1. NCBI lineage: Eukaryota > Metazoa > Chordata > Lepidosauria > Squamata > Lacertidae > Zootoca > Zootoca vivipara. Next base: position 43,381,879 of record NC_142583.1, on the reverse strand, counting down.
TCAGTGAATACTCCTTTTCACAGCTTTGGGGGCTGTGTGAAAGGAGGGGACTGAGATAGTGCCTGCTATCATGACTCCAGAAAGCAACGTTTCAGAAGTTTTATGGAGCATCTGAATAGACCCTTTGTGCATGTCGCCTGCACAGAAAACCTATACACATTCCATTTTATGCATATAGCTCTAGTCAGAACATCAGATGTGCAATCTCAATTCACACCCCACCTCCGTGCATTTGTTGGAAGTGCAAAAAGTGCTGCTGCAGTTTTATTTATTATTTGGAATATTTCTATGCCACAAGGAAAGCGTACAAAAAAAGAATAAAAACAGCAACTATATAAATACTCCAAGAATAAAACAGCAGAAGCAGCAATTAAAACAGAGGCATAAAAAATTCAGCGGAACAAACACAGCCATAATCTAAGCAAATTTAGATTATATAATGAGATGTCCAGTGAGATTTCTAAAAAGTTGGCCTCAAAATAGCATCAGAGCTTATGCTACATGAAAGTCTCTGAAGAAGGTATTCCAATAATACCCCCTTCAGGGCACAGGATCCAGAACATTCCTCTTCCCAGTTACCTATCATCATCATTTTGTGGTCTGACAAAACAGAGGTCAATGAAGAGTTTAGGCAAGCTCATAGGGTTAGGGGTTTCTCTTTCTTTGTGTGTGTTATAAAGCTTAGGTTTCCAATTGAACACAGTTCAATACAGGCACTTTGACAGACACAGGGGAGCCATTGCAGCAACCTATTTTCAAGGTATTAATATGAGAAGGTAGCACAGTGCAGGTAGATTAGGCCTGCACAAATGTGTGACCCACCGGCCACGGAGGACAGATGTGTTAGATCATTACTGTAAGGTCATGTAACCCAAGCTGGGAAAAGCAAATAAGAGGTGACATGTTAGGGTTGTCATGTGTCCGGAATTTCCTGGACATACCAGGAATATTGCACTCAGAAGCAGTGTCTGGGTAGAAATTGGTAAAATGTCCAGGAAAATCTAAACGTATGTCAGCAGTAGGTTTTTTTTTGCTGATTTTCCTTAAAAACAGCTAAAAAAAACAATTTTAGCTATTTTGCGATTTTGCCCAAAGAGTTCAACAACACTGTGTCAGGTTTCAGTGAATTCCGATCCTCTCCCCTCTCACGGCAGACAGCCAAGGAAGTAGACAAGGAAGCTCTTACCGATTCTTTATTCAATCTTCACAGTGAGAGGCCTCTTAGGTTAATGGTGTTGGTCCCACTGAGAAATCGTTTCCTCCCTAAAAGAGGGCAAGTGTTGTGGTGAGACCTGGAGACTGATCCCCTGTGTTGTGGGTAGGTAAGATTGGTCAGTCACAACTCCCGATTGGTAGGTCCCTCGATGTTGGGTTTCAATCTGGCCAATGGGGCGCAGTCAAAACGGATCGAGGGACCTATATATGCCCATGCACGTGACCCAGAGCTTCCTCTTTCGGTGCGGGCATTTGGAACAAGCTAATGTGTCCTCTGTGCAGCCGAGAGAGTGATTTACCTTCACCGGATTGTCCTGGTGATTTCTTTCCATTATCCCTTCCTTTCCCGAACCCATTTTAATTATTGTCCTTCTCCCTTCTTTGTAAATTTTTAGACCTTTCCCTTTCCTTTTCCCTCCCTTCCCTCTAGAGGGGCCTTCGGCCCCTGAGTGCTCCTGTTTGCGGAGCTTCCCCCATTGTAGTGGCAGTGCACATCTGGATCACAGAGTTCAAGGACCAGCGGGTCTGTTTCTGGTCTGATAACCAGGTTGTGGTGAGCATTTTGGCGAAGCAGTCATCCAGTAGAGTCTCTGTCCTTTTATGCACATTTGTGCAGCCTCAAGTTTAATATTGTATTTTCTGACTATTTTATTCCTTCCAGCAGCACCTTCCTCCAACCACTGCTGTAATTCAATACTGCCTTCCTCTTTTCTGGAAGGTTCAGGAGGAGGGGGGAAAGTCTCCACCATTCCTCCTCAGTCTCATCCCCCTCAGTCCAGACCCTGACACACTAGAATGCTGAACATCCAATGAAGCTGCATGTTGGAAGGTTGAGGATGTAGTTAAACTATGGAATACCCTCCTACAGGACCATGATGGCCACTAGAAGTGGGTTATACAAATGTACAGAAGACTATCAATGGCCACTAGCCATTATGGCTATGCTGTCCCTCCATGGTCAGAGGCTGTATTCTTCTGAATACCACTTGCTGGAAAACATAGGAAGGGGGGTTCTCTTGTGCTCAGTTCTTGCTTGTGGGCTTCTCACAGGCATCTGGCTGGCCACTTTGAGAACAGGATGCTGGACAAGATTGTCTGATCCAACAAGCTCTTTTCATGTGTTTATGTTATGTCTCTTTGGAGTATTCCAGGGTAGCAGCATGCTGAGGCACAAAGCCTAGATATCATAATATGTAGTTATCCTAAGAGTTGCTGTATCCCACTAACCATAAATCTACCTTGGCATAGCTGAAAATAATGATTACCAGCAGAACATCCTGCTGCAATCCTGCTACCCCGGTCTGCTCTCGAGAAACACTTTGTATGCTGCTCATGCCATGGATTGGAAAAAAAGATATAAATTTGGGGAAATCACAGCAGCATCCTGGAAATGTGGTTTTTCCTGAGCCCATGCTCAGATCTCTCTGGAGAGAGGTGGCAATCTGCCTCATGCCTGCCACCCAAACTAATTCAAGCAAGAGACAGCCAATGGCAGCCCAAGCAAGGGAAAACTGGGTATACAGGGCTGACAGTAGGAATGCCAATTAATACATTTCAAAATGTTCCAGTCCTTTCAGAAGGTGCTGAGCAGTTTAGGAAAGTGGACCATAGAGGTAGAGCTCCAGGAACGCTGATCAACTGAGGCAGACTGGCATTGATGAAACCTCAGCTCCAGCCAAGGCAAACGCAGACTTCAGGGGTTCCTTGGAGCAGTGCTGATAATGCCCCCCACCCCAAAACAGTCTCACCTACTAGGGGCAGGCCTATGGAGGAAAGGGAAACGCCAAGGGGTTAGAGATATACTGTTCCCAAAGGCCACCAAAACCTGAAGCCAGACCTGTTGAATAGGAAAAGTTCTCTAAATCAGGGATAGCCAACGTGGTGGCCTCCAGATGTTGTGGACAACAACTTCTACCAGCCCAGCCAGCATGACATTTGGTCAGGAATGATGGAAGTCCAAAACATCTACCACACTGCTTACCCCTGCTTTAAATTATGCCTTCTGCACAAGTATGGTACAAGAGTTGAATGGTTGGAAAAGCTATTGACTTGAATCCAAAACCACATTTGCTTGCTCAAGCCAATCCTGCTGAATTCTTTCAATTTCCCCATCTCACTGCAGCCATCACCCTGCCCTGCACCGCTCCCTTGCCCCAGCCTACTTCGTTCCACAGGGTCAGGAGTAGTTTTATGGGGGCATAAGAAGAGAAAAACCAGGAAAGTCTCACTGGCCAAACAAAATTTCACTCAGTCTTCTATGGATCTAACCCATATAATGCTGATTATAACATTATAGTGTGGCATCTCATGTTTAGCAATAGAACTCTTAATATTACCAAATGTAACTTTTTTAAAAAAAATCAAAATGCATTGTTTAATATCCCAAATGTTGCATAATTTATATCAAAACCAGTGTGTGACAAAATGATAGTCTATTGGAGATAGTGACTGAATCCTTATTTTGGTTTTCCCCCCCTTTAAACAAAGTAAGAAGAAGGATATATTTGAAAAAGTGTTGTGTATGACTACCATCTAGCTGCTGGCATTTAAAATGTATTCTATTAATCTTATAATCATGAATCGCTCAGACACAATCAAATGAGTCTTCAGATTCTCATTCTCCTGTGCAGTTTATGCATCGCTTTTGCAGATTTCCCTTGCTTCCGCCCTAACCTTATGATTTCTTATTTCCCCACCATTACAGAATCAATTAACACTTTGTGTGCCCTTTCTACTTCTCTAATGCACTGCAGGCAGGTTAGAAAGAGTTAAGTACAGAAATAGACACTCTTCTATGATACGCCATTGTCTAAAGTCAATATAATTCATTTTTACTCAGAGGGAAGATTATAGAGCCACATTTTTTTATAAAGTGGAATTATATCTTTCAATAATGCAAGCAGATGCAAAAGAAGAAAAGAAAAGAAAAGAAAAAGAAAAAGAAATCCCACACACTTCTGTGTTGTTGTTTTTTTTAGTGTACCTTACTTTCTAATTTTTTGTTAATTAAATATGCATTCTGTACCTTAGTTATACATGAAGTGAATACATTTAAAATGAATTTGCCTCTTGGATAAAACACAAACTCTTTCCAAATGAAACATTTCAAGGTAGATTTGTGGGTGTAATTTTCTTATATGGAAATCTTGCCTAGAATTATTTTGTATATAATTTTCTTTTTGAGTCTTTTGTTTCACAATCTCTGGAGCTGCCATCTATAGACATAAATGCTCCAATACCTGACTTCAATTTTCCTAGAGAGATGTGTGGAAAAAAAGGAGAAATGCAGTATGAGTTGGAGAGTTGAGATAAATTAGACTAGAGGGAGATGTAAGGTATTAAAAAATGCTCTGATAAGTGTGCAACGCCAGAGTCGGTCACGACTGGACCTAATGGTCAGGGGTCCCTTTACCTTACCTCAGCACTAAAATCACCTTAGGCAAGCCACTAGTTTGCAGTTTCAGTTTAGTGTCAGCTAAACTGAGTATGCAGGACTACCTTACAAGGATGATGTAAACATTACTGATATATTGGTCATGAGCCATTTTTATATAGGATATATAACTGATTGGTTTAATCCATGGGCAGCTACATAAGATCAATAACAAACACAGACTTACTGTTTAAAAGACAGCAAGACAGACAACAAGAAAGGGATGATAAGGGAAGATTCAAGCAAGCAAACTCAGGCAGCAGGTCCTAAATGGATCCGGTTGCTGAGCAGAGCTGATGGGACAGGCCTCATCTTCCTCTGCTGCAACCAAACATAATGGCTAGCACTAAGTGACAGTTGAAAGATGGGAGGAACCAAATAGAGCTGGTTTCTCAGCAGAGCCAAAATACCCATAGTGAACCATCACATTCGTTTCTTCAACTCTCATCTCTTCTGTGAAGCCATTGGCTTAGTCTCATCCAGAACAATCTTGAAAGGTTCTGGGGTTTATCAGAGAAGAAAAACCACTGCTGCATCTGAAGCCCTGCCAGCTCCTAACAGTCCAGATGGACCCAAGTGGGCAGGTTTGCATTTCCTGCTACTATTCAGCAAATGGATTGGCAGGTGATCCAGGGATCCTCCCAGAATAAGGCCCTGAAATAGGCATTTCAGGGGTGGGGATCCAGCCTTTGTCTGCTTTGGTACACGCCTCTCCTAAAATGCACTATTTCAGGGACTTCTGCTGGCAGGATTCCTTCTGTTGAGTAACAATCATCCCATGCCTTTGGTAGGTACAGTGTGGGCTTCTGAGGTGGAAGATTTCCCCCCTGGGTGGTGGAGCCTGGTGGTAGGGAAAAACCAACAGTGCAGATTGGGAGCTAGGGTTGTGCCTTTAGTCCAGCTCCTTAACTCAAACAAATGTGACGTACATGCAGCTGCATTCAATGTCCACTCACCCTTTCCTACTCTTCTGAAGTTTGTTTTCTCCTTGTTCCTTCCATTTCCTCCCTTATTGTCTTTAACAACTCACTGTCTAAACTGAGATTGTAAACTCATCAGTGGCACGCCTTTTGTTTACGCTCCTCCATAAAGTGCCATTTACACTGATGGTGGTATATAAAAAGTTAAGCATGCCTGTTCTTCTCTGCTGTCTCTTCTTGCAACCCCAGTAGGGGAATTTAGTTCATAACTGTACGTAGTGTGTCCAGGCCTCTAAGAGCTGAAATGGGAAGTGCGCCCAAGTCAATCATCTTCCTACTCTACCACATTAGCATCATGTTGTTGACATTTTTAAAGGGGCAGCTGGTAGCACAGCTGCATTAAAACAGGCCACTGTGTCAGGCTGCCATCCCAGATCAGATCGCACAATCAGTGTAACACCAAACATAATGTTGCAGTGGAGTTTCAGCTATTTTGTCTCTTCCCAACGCATTGGTTTGAGTTGCAGGATCAAGTGTTCTGGATTTATTTGCATTTCATTTAATAATGATTTATAGCAGTGTGTGGCAGCCTTAGTGATTCCTTTGCCCCCTTTTTTTCCTTCCCTGAAAAAAAATAAATGTCTATTTCTTCTGTCAATGTTTCAAATTGCTAAGTGGTCTAAAAGGCAAAGAGCATATTTGATTTTCAGTAAGGTACTTTTCTTTCCCATTCCCATAGCAAATTGCTAATGACAATTTCCAGAAAATGTATTCCTTACTCACTAACCTATTGTTACTTGTGTCTTGATCTTGTGCCTTTGTCAGACAGAATTCATCAATAGCCAACATTCTTAAGAGGATGATTGTAATGGATGAGTATTGCAACTGTCCAGTGCTGTTTTGTATTTATTCTATTTCAGAGAAACTGTCTGTACCATCTTCTAGAACTCGTATTATGCCAAAAATCCAATATTCTTTATGTCCGTAAGTCCAATTGAAGTTACCAATTCATATGCATATAACTTTGTTTGTTTGTGAGGGATGGGATTTCATTTTACATTACTAAAAAGCTAGGCATGATGTGGAAGATTCACGATGAGGAACTCCTGCAGTGTCTTCTAGTTTTGTTTTATTTTACTCATCAAAAGATCCACTTTATGCCCTTCCTATCAGCATCCCCCCCATACTTTCTCTCCCATTAATGAGAAAATGAATTGTCTTCTTACGTGTAGGGCTGTGCTTACCTTACTTTTGAGGTAGCCAAGCGGTGTCTGTGAGTTTCGTTTCTTTCATTATACATATCATCTCACCTGTTGTCTGCACTCTGCAGCCTTCCTGGGTAGCCATGCTTCAGTTAAAGTCTGGGAAAATACATCAGGAGGCAACTCCTCTTATCAGCGGTGGAGGAAGCCGCTCGGGTGCCTGGGGTGGCGCGCACAGGGGTTGGGCAAGCTGCCCATAGGGATGGGGCACACCATGGGGCCTCCAGTGTCTGCCTGCCTCCTCCCACTCAGCCACCCTACAGCTAGGGGGGGGGGAAGGCAACGGGCAGATAGTTTGGGCACAGTGGAGCCTGTACATGCCCCAGCCACTGTGTCTCTCCCAGGAAAGACACATTGCTTGGGCGCACTGCAGGCCCCGCGGTGAGTGCCGCCCGACATTTTGTCACCCCCCTCAGTGGTGACATCTGGGGTGACCCACACTGCACCCCCTTCCTCCGCCCCAGGCTCTTATTGGGCTTTTTCTGATCAGGAAGTGTGGGCAGTCAGAGCAGCTCTACCCAGAAATGTTTACTGGAAGGAAAAATACACCTACTTCTCTTGGCCGCCTTCCAACAATAAGATATACTAAAATTCCACCAAACTGCTAAATAAATTCTATGGTGCTTGTTTCTTCTACTCTTCTTTATATCTTTACCTTTTGATATCAAAAGAAGAGTAATAAAAACCATATGGTATTTTGAGACATCTTAAGCCAGTGAGCCAGTGTGGTGTAGTGGTTAAGAGCGGTAGACTCGTAATCTGGGGAACCGGGTTCGCGTCTCTGCTCCTCCACATGCAGCTGCTGGGTGACCTTGGGCTAGTCACACTTCTCTGAAGTCTCTCAGCCCCACTCACTCACAGAGTGTTTATTGTGGGGGAGGAGGGGGAAAGGAGATTGTTAGCCGCTTTGAGACTCCTTCTGGTAGTGATAAAGCGGGATATCAAATCCAAACTCTTCTTCCTCTTCTTCTTCTTCTTCTTCTTCTTCTTCTTCTTCTTCTTCTTCTTCTTCTTCTTCTTCTTCTTCTTCTTCTTCTTCTTCTTCTTCAATACAGAAGGATCTATTTAATATACTTCTTCAAAACAGCTGTATGATGCTTCTAATTATGGAAAATGAAAGCTAACCATGGCAGAGCCTGCTCACTGGTCTCCTGTGTTGAATTGATTCATGCCTTTTGTGCCCATCCCCAGAACAGTCAAGCGTTGAAAAGCAAGTTTTATTTTTAAGAAATCACTTTTGCCAACACCTATACGGAATGAATACTCAGAAATTCAGTGCAATCTAGCCACAAACACTTCTTTATTTTATGTACCATGGGTCACAAAGAGTCGGACATGACTAAACGACTAAACAACAACAAAATACCTTTATGAACTGGCTGCCTTGCAATTGCTACTGACACTGCGAGGGACCTTGTCAATTTTACTTTCAGTTGGCATGCAAACATAAATTGGGTGCAAAACTCATCAGTTGTCTGGGCTAACATGATCAAATTTTAGCACAGAGAAATATGCAGCAATACAGCACATTGTTACACGACAAAAGACAATTAACACCTCAATCCTAAGATTCCAAGGAAATGTGTTAATGATCTCAGTCTTGGACCATGAAAGACCATATAAGATCTAAGTGTATATTGCAGAGGTTATATATATAATGTATATAATACATCTCTTACAATAAATAAAATTCCAGAGGTTTTATTCTTTTAGCCAAAAGAACACCTTGAGCTATATTTGTCAGGCCACTTTTGAAACTCAATCTGGATTTGCAAGAATTTGCAGTGTTGTACATGCATGTAAAAGCTCATCAGATTATGCTTTTTTATACTTGTTGCAAAGAACCAATATGTGAAGGGACTCCGATCACAAGGAGCGCTTACATGCATCCAGCAGCTGACATATGACTTTTGCAGACACTGCAGCAAATACATGGGCATTGTGTGCTGCACCAGCATGAATGTGGGTTGTGGTTTGGCTCCCCGCTGCCTCATGTGTGCATTGTACATATAGATAACATGGGAAATGGACTACTATGACCTATATGTGGACCACTGTTAGTAACAAATTGTCTATCTTTCCCTTTTAGTAACAAATTGCCTTTCTTTCCTTTCCCTTTTACCGTATGTGGTGTCCTGAATATTTTAATCCCTTGAAATAAAATTTGTTTCTAAAAAAAAAAATTAAGCTTCAAACGCTGAATTGCAAGAGCACTAGGGTGTTCTGGAGCTCTCTGCTGGCTACAGCTGGCAAGAGACCTGCTCTTTGTTGGCTGTCCCAAGAAAAAGCCATTTTCTATGCACCACCACATGGGAATAACTTTTGCACCAGAGTCCTGAGTGAACTTGTTCTAAGATATGTCATAAAAATGATTCCTGGGCTAATATGAATGAAAGCAAAACCAAATACCTCATATTTCCTTTCTTATCCACAGAGTCATTGTTTCCACATGTCTTCTAGTGATAGCATTGGTTTAGGGGGCTGTTTAAATCCAGCACAAATTGGTATTTCGAAATGTATCATGTGGAACACCAGTTTTGATCAATCTATTTAAAGTGTTAAAAATCTATACCTAACATGGCAAAAGATTTTGCTCTTCAGGTTGCACTCTTTGCGGACGAACATTTCTAAAAGAGATGCAAATTTAATCAATGGATTTAAAACTTTACGCCACTTGAGGCCCTTGATGAGCTTTTAATCAGCCTAGCAAAGTGAATGCATCATCTAATTGTTTTTCATCTCCCACCCTCTAAATGAAAGACAGTCAGATATTGGGGGAGAAATTTAGGGGCTATTTACATTTTTATTTATAATTTCTCCTACTCTGTGCCTTTGCTTTTCAGTAGCATACTGTTTAAAATAGGGGGAGGGAATATCCTTCCAGACGCTTCTTTCAAATTCAGGTAGTCAAGTGCTATATTGACACTTCAGAGTCATGTCAAGAAACACCTTTTCATACCCCTAGGTTAACCCAGTTGTGCTGTCCATGAAAGGGGCTTCTATTTTTCTGACACATTCTCAGGGCACTTCAGAATTTATTCAGATTATTGGTGGGTGCAGAGTTCAGCTTGCTTTATTGTAAGATGACAATAGGTTAAACTCCATTCTAGCATACTGCAGTCTCCCTGGCTGCCTATACCTCCTGTCCTGAAAAAAGCCCCATCTGATGAGTTACCTTATAATGTATTGTGTCTTTCCCTGAATGTTAATTGACAATTAGAAGCCTGGGAGGCTGGTTACAGAATGTCTGAAATTAGTGTGCTCAATGATGTTATTTTTAAGGGAAGTCTTTCACTTACCTTTTATTGTTAATAATTGCTGATTTCTGTAAAAGTACATCGACTTCACTAAACAATAGGTAACAATGAACAGCTGTTAGGTGCATAGTAGGCGGCCTTCCCATTTTCCTGTGCTTACAGGTAAACCCATTGGGGATGCCATTGAATTTTCAGGAAAGAAGAGCACCCAGGAAGGCTGCAGGGTGCAGAATGGGAAGAAATGACACTCACAAAACATCGCCCAATGACCTTAAAAGTAAGCTTCACATAACAAAGCCTTGCACCTCACCCATAATAATTTCACTGTTCAATCTCCCATTTTCAATTTATTTTCTCATTAATTGATGGAGAATAGCTGAAAAAAATGTGGCAGAAAGTTTCGTCTCAGCAGCAGTTAGAACAGACTATGTTGGTTATAAGGCATAGCTGTCAACTTTTGGATTTGAAAATAAGGGATCAGCAGCAGCCTCACCTGTCCCAGGGACAGCCTACACTACAGTATATCTAACAATCCAGGATAGCAGCTGGAAATGGCGCTGGAATAAGGGAATTTCCAGCAAAAAAAGGGAAGGCTGACAGCTATGCCCCCAATCCAATTTTTGGGGTGGGGGCAGAGAAAGGAGAAAGCCCCATAGTGCAATCTTAAGCACACGTACTTGGGAGGAAGCCTTACTGAATACAATGAAGCTTAATTCTAAGTAAGCATACATAGGATTGCACAGAAAGCCTTTTTGAACCATCTGAAGTGCAAAAGACTAAGACTCACTTGTCCTCCCCACAGCTCCCCCATACCTGTTTATTCAATACAAGGTCAACTTCCTCATCTTCAGCTACCAGTGATGGCAGCAAAGTAGAAGCTCTTTGAGGTTGGCACTGGATATGGCTATTGTGCACAGGTTTGGTATCATCTTGAAAGTGCTTCTCAACTCCTGCTGCTTCCAGTACGGGCTAGCAAAGAGCTTTGACTGAATGTTTTGTCTAAAATGAAAGTTCTGGATCTTGCAGTTTGACCCCCCCCCCATCCCCCTGACCTGCAAATTTTCAGATCTCAACATTTCCAGGATTGAAAATTTCCATAGATCCTATGCATGTTACTGAGTAACACGTCCCACTGTAATTATTGGGGTTTACTCGTAGTTAAGTGGGTATAGGATTTTGGCAGTAGTGACACATTTTTTATAAAATGGGACAGGGAGCTTTTAGTAATCCTTTTACACTAATAAGGCTTCCTCTTGGGGGCAGGATATGCTTACGGTAGATCTCTTATTGCTTAGACTGGGAAAAATAGCAGTGAGTTGGAAATTCTTCATAACATTTCAAATAAGCCACTTTAGCCTTCAAATGTGCATGTTGTTAATTACATTTTGTTTTTTGTTTTTAAAAACATTTTTACCTTCCTATTTGTTATAGTAATATATTCATGATCTTTTAATGCTGACCCCATGTTGAATACCACATACTTTTGCTTGAATGTTCCATTGACTTAATTCATTCTGTAGGCAGCACATTTTCCTTTGTTATATTGAAGATGCTCTGTTGAAACATAATGCTTTGCCAGTGTTCCAGTCCCCACACTGTTCTTAATTATTGTACAATATTGTTTGAATATTTGAACACTATCCAGGCCCGGTGACCTGTGTAATTCATTCCATGGATATGCTGGAGACTAAAGTGTCAGCTATTTATTTCCTTTCATTGCTTGTATATGAAGTATTGGTTATCCTTTGGCCTCAGTTCCCTGAAGTACTTCCCATCTGTCAGGTGTTTCTGTAGTTACATTTGTTTCTTCTTTACATCCATTTTAAAAAGCAGGCATAAACCCAGTCTTTCTGATATATAAATAAAAAAGGAGAAGTGGTGGCAATTTAAGCTGGCAACTACATTGTAGGTAGTACTCTTTCAGTGAATTCTATGCTTATCCGCTCCAAAATAAGTTTCATTAAGTTCAAAGGAATTACTCCCAGGTGTGTGGGGGATTGAATGTAGTGAGTAGTTTTTTCCCCATATTGACTGTGTACTGCACTCAATGTTGAAAATATATATCAAACAGCAGGCAAATCTAACTTCACTGTATTTTGGGCTGATAGCAAAAATCGAATTGCACAGAAGCCAGATACATATCATTGATGGGTATATCAAACATTTTCTCCATAGTTCCCCTCCCATCTTCATTTTGTCAATAGTAAATTATGAAGATAATAAATTAAGCCATTATAAGATCATTTGAGTTTCCCACATAGTTTATTATTATTTATTTAATAATAGAATTATTAGATAGAATTATTAGATAGAATTATTAGATAGAATTTTCTGCTTCTGTTTGTGGCCAGCGCTCTTCATCCTGTGGTACGCATAACTGCCTGGCATTCTGTGAGTTACCATTGGCTGAAAAGCACCATTTGGTACATGTGTTTGCTGCAGTTGATAAATGGTGGGCCAGTCAATCAGTGAATAACAAGCTGATATAAAAGGAACTGATGACACTAGCACCTGGCTTGCAGAACTTGAAGGTCTGACTTAGTGTGAATTGAATATTATGTGAAGACCAGTTTCACATGTGCTTTCTTAAGCACATTTAGGAGGTAAAAAGAAGAAGCAGTTCATAAGAAATCAAAATAAATCATGGTAGCCTTGCTAAGAATCTTAATATATATCTCTGCACTGATTATGAAGCTCTTGTCCAAAGCTATACTCCCAAACCATTAAGTACACAAGACAGCTATGAAATACCATCTCATCCTTTGTGTTTTATTGTATCACAAATGTGAGTCATTGATTTTACAGCTACTTTGCACTGAATTGTTTATGTTCCCAGTCAAGCCTGTAAGCACTCCATTTACATGCCTGAGGAGCTGGTTAAGAACAGATGTGTTGCCATAGAAACCACTGAGTGGTGATATTCTTTCAGGAGGGCTAAGACTCCCCTCACCTCCCCTGGCTGAATGATGCATCATCCTAGGGCAGGGGTTCCCAACAAAATTTTCTCGAGGACCCCTCATCGAGCCGCTATTGTGACAAGGACCCCCATTAATTCCTAATCCTAAATCTAATTCCTAATTCCTAATCTAATTTTTCCAGTAAGCTTAACACTGATCTTGGAAGGGTTAGGTTCAAGGGACGCCGACGATTTAGGTTCAATGGACACTGACAAGATCGGTTTGAGAGTCACTGACTTACTTGCTTGAACATCAAATGCATTATCTTCCTCTTCATCTGTAGGCCTTTGTCATTTTAACGAACCACTTTTTAACCAACGGTCCATTTTTAACTACGCGAACTGTAGCTTCCGCGAAAAGCAACGCTTTGTTTACAAACACTACTGTTTTGCAAAGAGGCAGCGCGCGTCAGGGAGGAGGGAGGGGAATGGAGAAGACAGGGTACCTGCGCAGTAGCACACAAATGAAGCCGACGCGTGCAAAGCATCTTGGGGAGGTGAGCGTTAGTAGAATGCGCGTGCTGCCTCTTTGCAAAACAGTAGTGTTTGTAAAGCACCACCTAACGGCATACAACAGAACTACTGCCTCTATCTAATTCTAGTTTTGCGCTAGACTCTGCTCATGCAGGAAGCAGCCAAAACAAAAAATCTGTTATCATACAAAATATATTTAATATATTTTTTATTCTAATAGCATCTTGCGGACCCCTCTGGCATAGCTCGCGGACCCCTGGGGGTCCGCGGACCACCTGTTGGGAACCACTGTCCTAGGGATAAAAGGACAATAGGTCAAGGACTGGTCTTTGTCTGAAGCTGGGAGCTTGCTCTCTTTGACGAATCCAAAGCTGTGACTTTGGGGACCTTACTTGAAACTTAATGGACTCTGTTGGAGTGTTAATGCTGTGAGTCCGACCATCTTATGATTAGGTTGTATATATGTGTAAATAAAACCATATGTCCTAAAAACACTACAATATCTTATGACCTTCTTTCCAAGGAAACTGAACCATGGATAAGCACTGGCACCACTCAGATATTGAGATGCATAATAGCCTCCATTCTGATAAATGGTGATGAAGTAACCAGGTGAGGCAACTGCCTTGGGTGCCAGGATCCATAGAGGTAGCAGATCCAGACTCCAAGGAATGCAGCTGGTATGAAGGTATATGAGATTGAGGGCACATCACTCACTGCCTGAAGCCAATTGTGAGCCAAAGGTGAGCCAAGCCACTGATTGGTGAGCTTGATGTTGATACCAGGAAAGGTCTTGGACCAGTTAATAAAACATTCAGTCTGTGAACACTTAGAAAAGGATGCTGTGATTACTAAGACCCAGCATGGGTTACTCAAAAACAAATCATACCAAATGAATCTTATTTTTTATTTTGATGCAAGCTTGGTGGATCGCTTAGTGGATTGGCATAATGCTGTGGATGTAGTGTTCTTGATTGCAGCAAGGCTTTTGGCAAAAGTACCCCATGAGCTTCTTCCAGAGAAGCTGGTAAAATGTGGGCTAGATGAGGTAACTGTTAGATGGATTTGTGGCTAGTTGATTGAACTCAAAGAGTGCTCACTAATGGTTCCTTGTCATCCTGGAAAAAAGTGACAAGTGGGGTGCCACAGGGTTCTATCCTGGACAAGTTGTTCTTCAAGGGCTTTATGAATGACTTGCTTGAAGGAATTGAGTGGATTCACATCCAATTTACAAAGTGGGAGAGCGGCTAATGCCACAGAAGATGGAATCAGGATTCAATATGACCTTAACAGATTGGAGAACTGGCCCCAACAAAGAAAATGATTGCCAATAGGGACAAATGTAAGGTCTAGGGGTCTTAGTAGACCACAAGCTTAACACGGGGAGGATTTTGTGGTTCACCTCAGGTGCTAAAATGTCTTGGGCTGGCCCTGGATGTAGCCACTCCTAAAATTATGGCAATGCTTTCAGGTATTTCATGGGGAAATGTATTTAGCCTAGAAATTATACAAATATATATATTCATGCAGGAAAACTCATGATAAAAATAATTTTAAAATTCTGAAAATTGCATGCATGCACACGCACACAAACATTTTTGTAATGTAGCAACATAAAAATACTCACCTTCTGCTCCTCACTGAATATTTTATTTGCTACAACATGCCAGCATAGCCTAAGACCCTTTTTTTCAATCAATGTAATTGCCTGAAACAATCAGGATCCCATGTTATTTCACTCCACATGTTATAAATTAGTTTATAATGGATCAAATTACTTGATGAGACATTGACAGTATATGCTTATGTGTTCAAATAAATGATAGATTGTCCGAAGAGAGATGTTCAGATCCAAATCTATAGCCACTGTAATCCCATGCTATTATTTTTAATAGAAAGAAAAACATTTTTATGAAAATCATTTTCTCCATCATATTAATGAGAATATGGATTTGAGACAAAATCCTTACTGCAGAGAAGGACAGACGTGAAGGGGGGGCATCACTATTTATGCAAAAATTGTTCAAATTGTACCAAAGAGAGTCTGAATAACTAATTTTTCAGTCTCAAATGAAATATTGTATTATATGCTCTGCTTCCTTGTTCGTTGTCTAATTTACCGATGTGTTTTAAGTCAGGGAAGATCTCTATCTTTGCTTCAGTTGACTGGCACCCCTAGTTTTGATTATTTGTATTGCTGAGTTGTTGTGTGGGGAAAGTAGTGGATTTCTGTTGTAGGCAAATGTATGAATTGTTGGCTTGTTTAGATGAAACTTATTTTTTTCTCAGTAGGTAGACTCTTGTGGTTCATGTCATTTCACATATTGCCAACAACACTAGACAACCCTCATGTTCACTGCAATTAACAATTCAGGTGGTTTTTCGTTGTTGTTCAGTTCTTTATTTAATTATCTAGTTATGCATTTTAAATACCTCAGTACCTCAGTTATACAATTGTCATCGTTTATCTTACACTCTTTGACTTCCACACTCATCCCTCCATGGGATCTTATTTTGTCCTTGTTAAGCTGCATCTCCTTAATTACCACCCCACTTCTGCTTATTTTAACTGTTGCTCATATATCTAACCACAGTTGGACGTTTATCTGATTGTTATATTTCTTTAAATATTCACCAAATTATTCCCACTCTTCTCTTATATCAGACTCATTTTGATTTCTTATCTTTGCAATCAACATTGCTAGCTCTGCTTATTCTATTAGCTTATTCTGCCAGTCTATTTTTGTCCTTCCACCTTTGGGCATAACTTATTCTGGCTGCTGGTATTTCCCCTTCTGCTATACTCAGTAAGAACAATTCTGGTTTATTGGGAAATGAGACCCTTAACATCTTTTTTAGTTCTGAGTATATCATCTCCCAATACTCTTTGGCTTTCTTGCAACCCCACCACATGTGCATAAATGTCCCTTCAACCTCTTCACATTTCCAACATAAATTGGTTCCCTTTTTATACATTTTTACGAGTTTGCTAGGGTGAAGTACCATCTATATATCATCTTTTGTAGGTTCTCTTTTAGAGTATAGCATGCCGAGAAATGTAATGCTCTTTTCCACAATTTCTCCCAAGAGGCCATTGTATCCTAGGTCAATTGCCCATTGAATCATAGAGGCCTTTGTCATTTATTTTTAAAAATTACAACCTCAGCCCAATCTCAAACATATTTACTCCGAATAAAATAGTGGTACTGACTCTGGAAGGTGTTCAATATCAGTGAATGTGCCTTAAATTAATGGGCATCATAGCCACAATTGATTGTTGGAGATGCAATTTGCCACAAGCAGCCATACAGAAACAGAAATTTCTCCAAACAATATCAGAGACATCAGAAATAAGTGTACTTTAGGGTTGTTGTTTTAAAAAAAAATAAGAGGAGGGGGGAGAGCTGGGAGTGGGGAAATAAGGGAGAATACTGTTTTATTGTAGTAATGTGAAAACTCTAATAAACTGTAATTTTTTAAAAAGTATACTGTGTAGTTCAGTACTATAAAACTATATATAAAGGGGATGTAGAATTATATTGCAAAGAACCAAGAAAAAGTTTTCATCAAAGCTTAGCTTTGGATCTTTAATCAGAAAGGAGTGATAGCTACTGAGCTGCATTTTTTTGCTTACCAAGCTAAATCTAGCCTTACCAGCAGCCGCTAAGGACAAAACTGGTAAGGACCTAACAGAAGCAGAAGACATCAAGAAGAGGTGGCAAGAATACACAGAGGAATTATACCAGAAAGACATGGAGGTTTCGTACACCCCAGGTAGTGTGGTTGCTGACCTTGAGCCAGACATCTTGGAGCGTGAAGTCAAATGGGCCTTAGAAAGCACTGCTAATAACAAGGCCAGTGGAAGTGATGATATTCCAGCTGAACTATTTAAAATTTTAAAAGATGATGCTGTTAAGGTGCTACACCCAATATGCCAGCAAGTTTGGAAAACTCAGCAATGGCCAGAGGATTGGAGAAGATCAGTCTACATCCCAATTCCAAAGAAGGGCAGTGCCAAAGAATGCTCCAACTACCGCACTATTGCGCTCATTTCACACGCTAGCAAGGTTATGCTTAAAATTCTACAAGGCAGGCTTAGGCAGTATGTGGACCGAGAACTCCCAGAAGTGCAAGCTGGATTTCGAAAGGGCAGAGGAACCAGAGACCAAATAGCAAACATGCGCTGGATTATGGAGAAAGCTAGAGAGTTCCAGAAAAACATCTACTTCTGCTTCATTGACTATGCAAAAGCCTTTGACTGTGTCGACCACAGCAAACTATGGCAAGTTCTTAAAGAAATGGGAGTGCCTGATCACCTCATCTGTCTCCTGAGAAATCTCTATGTGGGACAAGAAGCTACAGTTAGAACTGGATATGGAACAACTGATTGGTTCAAAATTGGGAAAGGAGTACGACAAGGTTGTATATTGTCTCCCTGCTTATTTAACTTATATGCAGAATTCATCATGCGAAAGGCTGGACTAGATGAATCCCAAGCCGGAATTAAGATTGCCGGAAGAAATATCAACAACCTCAGATATGCAGATGACACAACCTTGATGGCAGAAAGCGAGGAGGAATTAAAGAACCTTTTAATGAGGGTGAAAGAGGAGAGCGCAAAATATGGTCTGAAGCTCAACATCAAAAAAACCAAGATCATGGCCACTGGTCCCATCACCTCCTGGCAAATAGAAGGGGAAGAAATGGAGGCAGTGAGAGATTTTACTTTCTTGGGCTCCTTGATTACTGCAGATGGTGACAGCAGTCACGAAATTAAAAGACGCCTGCTTCTTGGGAGAAAAGCAATGACAAACCTAGACAGCATCTTAAAAAGCAGAGACATCACCTTGCCGACAAAGGTCCGTATAGTTAAAGCTATGGTTTTCCCAGTAGTGATGTATGGAAGTGAGAGCTGGACCATAAAGAAGGCTGATCGCCGAAGAATTGATGCTTTTGAATTATGGTGCTGGAGGAGACTCTTGAGAGTCCCATGGACTGCAAGAAGATCAAACCTATCCATTCTTAAGGAAATCAGCCCTGAGTGCTCCCTGGAAGGACAGATCGTGAAGCTGAGGCTCCAATACTTTGGCCACCTCATGAGAAGAGAAGAATCCTTGGAAAAGACCCTGATGTTGGGAAAGATGGAGGGCACTAGGAGAAGGGGACGTCAGAGGACAAGATGGTTGGACAGTGTTCTCGAAGCTACGAACATGAGTTTGACCAAACTGCGGGAGGCAGTGCAAGACAGGAGTGCCTGGCGTGCTATGGTCCATGGGGTCACGAAGAGTCGGACACGACTAAACGACTAAACAACAACAACACCAGCAGCCGCTACCCCTTAGTATTTTCATCCACCTCATTGACAAGAAACATGGTGTAACTCATTGGATCTATCAGTAATGGAGAAACAGCTTGAAAGACATTCCTTCATTCCTGTCAGAATGAATCAACCTTGTAATATCTCAGAAGATAAGACCATCGATTCATGAATATAATAAATATGCCAATTTCTATTGTTTTCTGTTAGCTATGAATGCATTGATTGTTTAAGCTCCAGTGGTAATCTCAATCCCAAATAATGTCCAAGAGATATTTTCAGTGCTTTATTTATTTCTCCAACTGCTATGCATCTCAGTTTCCTACTTTTTTTATTTCTAATGAATCATTTTACTACTTCTAGCATAAACATGGAAAAGAGGAGAAATCTCTTGATTCCTTTCAGTAGTCTCAGTTGCTATTCACCATTTATGGCAACATCTGCTTAGATTAGACTTCACTCCCTCTCCCCATTCATCCCGTCATAATAAAATATTGACAGAAACAATTTCTACAGGGAAAATGGAAAGTTAATAGATAAGATGAAGCTCTACATGGTTTTTCATTAAAGTTCTGGTGTACTCCCACAACTTCTCTTGTATTTATTTAGATGACAATTTTTCAAGTATGAAACTGAACTGAACAGTCTTCTACCCCCACCACCCAATTCAAAGGATTTTAACTTCCCTAGCACTGAACCACCTCTTCACATGTTAGCATCAGTTATCCCGGAGCTTTCACTAATGTGGCTGCGCATTTTATGGTCTTCCTGGGGGGCTTTAAAGCTGAGAGTTTGCTAGCAGTGAGAGACTTCCCTGGCTTAAATATCACCTTGGCTACATATGAACTAAATCCTACATTCTTCAACTATGGAGCAGGTCTCCTGGGGGAAGAGGATGAAGGAAATCTGAACATGTGCAGGGAAATATTGTGTATATATCTGTTTATGTTTTATAATTTGAAATGGACTTCTGTGGCTTTTGGTGATGCTAGAGTGTAACTTTCAGAGTCCAAGGCCTTGTGCTGCTACTGTGCTGAATGACTTTTTTAGCATTAGCAGATTGGTCATAGGTTCTAAAAGAGAGAGGGAAAGCCTCTCATGTTACAATTTATAGGCAGGTCCTAGATCAGTGAATTTCAGTTAAGTCACAGTAAGGAACTTTGATGTTGAAGCTAGACATATGTCTTGGCATGCTTTGCTTGAAGAGAGGGGTCTTCCAAGGCTCAGGGGGCACCTGTAGCCAACAAAATAGACCTTGGGCAAGCACTTGGACAGGACTTGCTCTTAGCCTAACCTACGGTATATGCCCAAGCGCAGAACTTTATCATAGGCGGAATGCTCAAGCATGAGTAGACTGCCCCGAGGAGTAGCACAGAGAGTCAGGCTAGTTCTTTTGGTGGAGAATACAGACAGACTGATACTTCTGCAAAGTAATGCATGTCAAGGTGTAAAATCTTAATTTCACATGGGTTCTGAACTGTTGATGACAAACCAGGAATGAGATTTTGGAGTCATTTTGGACTCAGTGGAGATGTCAACACAGTGTTTGCATCAGACATGAAAACGGCAAAATCTATGTTAGGGATCATTAGGAAAGGCATTGAAAATAAAATGTTAACTCCCCTGTGTAGAAAGGTTGCAGTGTTGTGAACTTTTTAGTTTGGAGAAAAGGTGAAATGATAGACGTTTATACAATTATCCATGGCTCGGAGCAAGTGGGTGAAGAAAAGCGTTATTCCTTCTCTCATAACACTAGAACTCATGGACATCTGATGAAGCTGAAGGTTGGAATATTCAAGAGAGATAAAAGAAAGTACTTCTCAATGCAACACACAGTTAAACTATGGTACTCACTCCTGCAGGAGGCAGTGGATGGCCACCAACTCTTCAGAAGAGTATTATACAAATACACAGAGGGTAAGGCTATCAATGGCTACTAGCCATGATAGCTGTGCTCAGCCTCCAGGGGCCGTATTATTTTGCTGCTATAAAGCGAGTGCGCTTGTACTCCAAACCTGCTTGCTGGTTTCCCACAGGCATCTGGTCAGCCACTGTGAGAACAGGATGCTGAACTAGATGAGCCATTGCCCTGATCCAGCAAACTCTTCTTATGTTCTCTGCCCTCCACTATTATTTGATTTGGGATAAATGACTTGTTTAGTGACAGAAAAACTCCAAGGAGGCAGAGAGTCTATTTGAAATCCAGCAATGGCTGCATCCACTCAAGAACAGTCATAGCTAAGCAAATGAGCCGTGAGGGTTTTTTCTGGATTTTTGAGTCTGGGTATAAAAGTGTGGGCATGGGGAGCTGTTCTTATTATAGTTAGTTGGTGGGATATTAATGGACCTATTGACAAACTTTATACTCACCTTTCTTTTATATATTTTAAATATTTTTTTTTAAAAAAAACTTGTTGGCCTGTTAGTGCTGTAGTGATATTGTA
Source organism: Zootoca vivipara (assembly GCF_965207765.1). Taxonomy (NCBI): domain Eukaryota; kingdom Metazoa; phylum Chordata; class Lepidosauria; order Squamata; family Lacertidae; genus Zootoca; species Zootoca vivipara. The sequence continues at coordinate 43,360,601 of NC_142583.1, read as the reverse complement.
TTTTTTTATTCCAGATTTTGTACTTACATCTGTTTTGCTTTGGGTTTTTTTGTAAATCACTGTGGGAAATGTAGTATATAAATAAACTTTGATCATAATTAAAGTAAAAAGATGTAGTCCAGAGTTTCAGAATTTGGAGGTGTCCAACTGAGCAATTTATTTGGACAAGGTCTAGAGTCCAAATTACACTTTTTCTGTCTTTCTCAACACAAAATGTCTTTCTCGGGTTTCACCTCTTTACTGGAGAGTGGTGTATTTAGAAGGGTGTGTTTCTGGCCTGGAGATTTTGCTACTTCTCAATTATCACCATACAGTGGAACCGCTGGGTTACGTACCGTCCTCCTTACGAACGCATTGGGTTACGAGCTCCTTGTAGCGAATTCTGCCCTGGGATGCGAGCTGAAATCATGCACTGGTGGCACTGTGGCAGCAGGAGGCCCCATTAGCGAAAGCGCGCCTCAGGTTTAGAACGGTTTCGGGTTAAGAATGGACCTCCGGAACAAATTAAGTTCGTAACCGGAGGTAGCACTGTATTAGTTTTATGTCTATACTGGTCATACAGCAGTGGAATTTTACTCCTGACTGAATGTCCACCTCTTTCTTGTAGCCACAAAATGTAAACCTTAGTACTAGGGCCTGATCTTGAGCACACAGTTATAAAAGTTCCAACAAGTTATTTAGTTATGCTATTAAATTACCCTAGAATTTCAACAGGAAATGACAAGTTTAACAATATGAACTGTCTGCCATCATCTCACTTCATTGCTATTTTTTGTCATAAAATAAATTAATTTTGTACTTTTTCTGTTCTCATTACCTTGGCTGTCAATGAGGAAGCTATCAAAGTTCTAATAACACCTGATGTACTTTGATAATTATTGTTCTGTGCTCCACAACTTTTGACATTTTCAATTTTGCTCTTGATCTGCTGAATGGTTTTCTCTTTCCCATATGATTTTAAAGCATGTAAATATGAAATCAGCTCCTTGAATTATATAAAAAGGGCCATTTTCTGATTAGTCTCCTCCCAAGCAAAACTAGGGCATACGAAAAAGGCAACAGAAAAATCAACAGATTGGCTACAGCAAATGTTTTCGCAAGCTTCATTGTTACTTGTTACCATACCAACTTTAATCATAAAATTAGGCTGATATGAAACACTACGGGTGGTATTCCACACTAGTCCTACTCAGAGGAGACCCATTAGAGTTAATGGACATGACTAACCTAGGTTCATTAGTTTCGGAGGGTCTTCTCTGAGTAAAAGTTATTTCAATGCCATCCTACATCTGTACCATGTTCTGTACAGAAATCAAATATTATGTTTACACACATGTAGAATTCTGTACCTGCATCTTTAAAATAGCCAGTGGAAGACGTAAATATATGATCTTGTTGAGATTCCTGCAGGGGATTGGATTAGATGGCCATCAGGTCCCTTCCAACTCTACAATTTTATGATTCTATGCCTAGGCTCCCAATCTCAAGTATTATAAATCAACTCATAGTTAATAAAGTGCACATGCCCTGAGTACAGACTTTAGAGTGTTAAGTAGAGTTGTACAAATCCTCAACAGCATGCTGAGGTTGGGAACCTTCAAGGAATTGTTGGATTCTACAAGGTAGGCATGAGTCAAGGCAGAATGCCCTTGAAGTGCTGTGTCTGCCTCAGCAATCCAGACATTAAATTTGAAAAATGAAGTCAAGTGTCCTCAAAAAATTAACGTCAGGATGTGAGAAGATGGAGCAGCTTTGTGAAATGAAAATTTACATGCCATCCCTAGGAAAAATGTCAGGAGTTAGGGGAAATTCCTTCATGACTGACAGGTCTACTTTGCAATCAAAGGGGATTATTTTATCAGTGTACTCCAATTCCAATGCTTTGGAGGAGGAAGCAGGATGGTGGGAGAGCTGTGCTGTGATTGGCAGGCCATACCTGTGAGTGCATAGCACAAAATGCCCTGGACCTATTATTCTGCAACTTGCAGGCTTCTTACACAACCACACCTTGGTCATGTCTGCAGTTTTCAGATCATTTGGTCATGCAACACTGCAACACTAACAAAAGGGAAATGATTTTTTTTAAAAAAAGTACTCCAAAATGTTGACAGTCTCCTTGCAGGAAAACTACTGCAGCTAGTTTTTTCTGAAATTTGCCAGGATTCTTTCCCAAAAAAGAATAGACTTGCCTGCAAATTTCATCCATTTTTTCCTCAAACAGTTTGAATGTTGTAAGTATTAATTTTATAAACTACATATCAAAATTTAGATGTATCAAACACAAAAACCCATGGAGCTGCTGCCTGTATCTATTCTGGGGGAGCTACAGTTCCTTAAAAAATAATCAATCTACTTCTGCCAAAAAGAGGGGATTATATAATTTTAAAATAAAAAAGAATATTAACAGTGAAATTAATGAGGGAAGCAACATGGACTTGGGCTGATGAATTGAACTGGGCAACCTATGAGGCATCTCAGATCGAGACAGTCTGTTTACAATGAATCCAGATCTGAACAAAATCTGCTCATCAGTGCAACTCCTAATGTTAGGCTTCTCTTCTGTCATAATTGAAGAGTTATTAAATTACACTGACTTTTAAAAATGAAAACCTTACATCACATACTTTATTTTATGCTGAACCAATATTGCAGTTTTCACTTCTAAATACTTAAATAACTTAAAAACCTTCATGAATCAATGAGATGAAGCAAGAGTAACTTGTGAAGGGCTAATGTAATAATTTCCCTTCGTCTAGTGGAGTATAGATGCACTGTATGGCACCGGAAAGATAAATTCCCAGATTGTCCCTTAATTCTCTGTTCTGCTCCTCTTGCCGGTACAAATCAGCAGACAGTGTGTCTGCTCCTTTGTAAACAGTATAAATTCCCTGTTCGTCAGTGAATCATTAGGTCATGGAGTACATATCCACAAGGTTGTATGAGTAACTTGATTGGCTATCTGGAGCACTCAATAAGTTGCTTTGTTTTTTTAGTCTTGTTTTTATTTTTTATAAAAAAAACAAATCAATTATCTTTATTTTAAAGCTCTATTGTATCTGAGACAGCCATTACTGTAACTTATCAACTGCCAAGGCACATCAAATATATCATTTAAAATTCTAATGCTTGCCAAATACCTTGGCAGAGATCCAGAATCTCTCGACATACTTAACTATTTTACAGGAGCCAGAGGGGGGGGAATGGTTAAAATAAACCTATTAAAGACACAGATTGCTTTCAAAAAAATGTTGAACCTATCCCCCCTTTTTTTTCTTTATCACAGCTCAGTTTTTTTTATTGATGTGGTTTTTCGTATATGGAATATAATGGTTTTTTGGCTGCTGTTTCAAAATTCCAAATGAAGCCTTCTCTATGTACACAGGAGAAGTAGCTTTCTTCCTACTTGGAACTTAGGATGGGCAGAATTCACACTAAGAATCCCCCTCTCCTTGTGCTGCTGTCTCAGTGAAAATCACTTCCCCACACCCATTATTTATTTAAATCAGTGATATGCAACCTAGTGATGCATTTTGCATCCCATCTAATTTGACCCTTGTTTTCAAATGTTGCAAGTATCTCTGCTTTCCCATAATTATCATATCACATCAGGGTGTTGGCGCAGACTTACTTCACTAACTTGATAAGCATCTAGTAGGACTCTTTGCAAACATCCTGGAATAGCATCTGTCAGTTCAGTGGCAGCTTCCGGATCATGTTCTGGCATGCAGCAAGCTGGGCCTTTAGTAATTTTATGTGCAGTCAAGAACAATTAGGTGCAACTGTGAGATTTGCCAGTGCCTTCAATTCAACTGGTAAATAAAAGAGCTATTTAAAAGACAGCTCTGAATATAAAATTCTTTCTTAAATTTGCTCAAGTGGCCATTATAATAGCCAACCCAAGTAAATATTTCCTTTTTGTAAGTTTTGCTAGCAATGGTTAACACAGCATCAGGGGAAATGGTGAAGTTTATACGCCCCGTAAAAGACTGAAAAATTTATATGTATGTAGAAATCAACCAAGTACGAAAAGTGTGTAAGAAAGAAAAATGAAACCTAGGAGGTTCAGCCACAGCCCCATGTTTACCGCCTTGTGGTCTTGTTCACTGGTGGCACTAGTGTTGTGGAACGCTTTCCTTGCTGGCTCTTAAAGACACTTAGATGAGCATTCTCCTCATCTTTTGGTTTTATTCTTTTAACCGCTGCTTTAACTGCTGTGCTGTTTTAATGGCCTTGTTTATTGCACATTTTAATTATGTGTGTTTATTCCAACGTTTTGATGAAACTGTTTTATAGTGTATTTGAATTATGTGCAGCCCTTATTTTAAAGTGCTTTTATACTTGCAAACCACCTATTAGCAATTTTGGCAAGTAAGCAGCATATAAATTAATAAATACTTTTCCTGCAGCACTTTCCTGCAGAGTTGATTTTTCTGAGAAAAAAACAGGTTTTTTAATCTCTCACGTTACCCTTTTCCAGACTTTTTGCCAAGTAGACTTGACTATCTTACCTGCCGCCGCCACCCCCACATACACCCACACAGTGACCTGGAATGATGCTTGATTATAAAGGATGCAAAATGGTGGCTCTTCTGCTAACATAGTTACAACTTCTGAACCATCTTCATGGGAAGTCTCATTGAGAGGTTACCACAGCGTGGATCCTGGTTTCCAATTCCTCCCTCTTCAGGAAGTTCTATAGTTTTCGAACCAGCTGATGCTGGAAATAGGCATGCCTCACCACTGGGGCCCCTTTGACTTCAAGTGATGGAGATAGATCAATGAGCATCCCAGAGTGTTGATATCCTCTTTACCCTCTATGACTTGGATGTAAAAGTCTGAAGTGGGGAGCCTCCTCTGCTAATGGAATTTCCCTGTGTGATTTATAACCCTGGAAATCTGGGGTTCTAAATCATGCCGGGCAGGGACCATCTACAAATAGAGGAGGCTTCCTGCTTCATATTTCGTGCTCCAACTCATGGAGACTGACAAGTATAATGATACTGGGGTGTAGCCTTTACTCATCAGCAGCACACTCCAACAAGATTTATGTTAAAATGAAGGGACTGGATTAGCATCCCTAAATTTGCTTTGCTGGAAACTCTGACATTTTTGGACAGATTTAAAGTAATAAAAGGTGCACTTTATGCTTGTCTAAACAAGTCCAGTCCAAATAACTGAAGCGACAAACCTGAAACATCCATTTGGGTGTGTGGGGGAGAGCAATGTTCATCTTTTACACTTAGCTACAGGCCTGTGAACAAATGCAATACAATGAAAACCAAAGGACTTATGTTTCTTCCTAAATGTCATTGACACCATGCTGGATTTCACAACACACATCACTTCTCTTATTATTAATCTTGCATAAGCTACACATTGGAAAATCTTCCTTTCTTTAATTGTTTCTTGGAGCACTAGTGCCAACTAATGCTGTATTAACTTAATGCTCTTTGCTGTTCATGGGGGCAGGGTAATCTGTAGGCCACAATCTGTTTGTTTTATTCCATAGTGTATATTTTGCTTCAGGTGAAATCAGCAGATGGTTATTTCAAACATTCCTATTTGATTTACTGTATTTGGTAGTAATTCACTTTGCACTCTTTGGCAAATGTCATGAAGAAAAGGACACCTTAGCAATATTTTCTGTGAAGGTTTGCAAAAAAATAAAATAAAATAAAATACTTTTGCGTAGCTCCGTTTTGGTTCTGAATAGTTGTAGATGAAGATTTCTCTTTCTGGGCTAATTCATTGTCACAAAGATGTTACTCTCTATGTAAGAGACAGTTAAAACATAACTAGGAAGAAGCAGAAACAGGTGGGGGAAAGAAGGACAATAGGTTGACTTGTGGGGTTTTGTTTCCTCACCCTGAGCACAAGTTATTGTGTGTGTATCTGCAGCCACCTTTTCACCTGTTGGTTGAAGGTGGGGAACCTACTTTCCTGGGGCCAATTGTTGTTCTCCAACCCCTCTCTACCTGGTAACAACCACTTTCCCCATGCCATCCCCTCACTACCGGTAGCCTTGTTTCACATCTTCCTGTCATATTTTTGGTCAGGCTAGAATGTGTCATTAAACTCCAATGAAGTTGCTTTCTTCAGTGGACAATAAAGAGGGTTGGTGTAGAAATGAGCCTATGGTATACAAAAATAGTATTTGCATTAGTTGATTCACCCACCCCACCCAACACTGTGGGATATTGCCCCCAGGAGGTTCCCCAGATCGTAATGCAGCTGTCAATCTGAAAAAGGTTCCCTTCCCTGGAACTTTCTTCTATTGATCTTTACCCAAAGACAGGTAAGCATTGTAGAATGATGCTCAGAACACCAATTAGATTGGTCCCTACTAAAGGCTCTGCTCAGTAAATACCAGCGTCATTCATTTTTAGTGCTGTTGACTTCCAGAGGTGCTGCCTTCTACAGTAACTGTTACCACAGTTTCTGCTAGCAGCCGAGACCCCTTATGTTGTGACCTTCACAGGGATCTGAGGCCTAATCCACCCCAATACAGTTTTACTTCATGTTTCATTTCATGCTGAGGTATTTAACCACAATGCAAAACTTGTAATAATTCATAAATTGTGTCATCCCTAAAAGAGGGCACATGTTGCGGTGAGACCTGGCAACCAAACCCTTGTGTTGTGGGTGGGAAGGATTGGACTGCCACAACACCCTATTGGTAGGTCCCTTGATGCTGGGTTCAATCAGGCCAATGGGACACAAGCTTAATGGATCAAGGGACCTATATATGCCCATGCATGTGACCCAGAGCTTCCTCTTTTGGTGTGTGCATTGGAACACCCACCCACCGCTCCCTACTTTTAGGGCTTATGCGCTTGACCTTGCTATGCCGTCGTGTGTCATCTGTCGTTGGGACAGGGGCACGGCAAGAATTTTCCCCACTTGGCTAATTGGCTGGTGCCATTTGGGTTTCACCTGCCACGTAGCAAATCATCTCAACTTGTAAGGTTGTGGATAGGCTCTGGTTCAGGTGATAGGGATGGGAGAACGCTCTTGCCATCCCTATGCAAAGGGTATTCTGTTAAAGGAATCCAGGGACTCAATGGTTTGGTCAACCCTGTGAGTCCCGGGGGACATCTGGGTGGTGGACATAGCATGTCCCTGGCTTTCCGCCTATCCGGGTGTTCACCCTTGGCTGACCTATGCTGGAACCTTGGGTCAGCGATACCTGCATGGCAGGGAGCTAGTCGAACCAGAGCCTATGCAACCACTCACTTGCCGAAATTGTATGGGGGAGGTTGAAATTGTATGTGTGTTGAGATTCCTGCATTGCAGGGTTTAGACTAGATCATGAGTAGGCAAACTAAGGCCCAGGGGCCAGATCCAGTCCAATCCGTCCCGCAGATGGTCCAGGAATCAGCATGTTTTTACATGAGTAGAATGTGTCCTTTTATTTAAAATGCATCTCTGGGTTATTTGTGGGGCATAGGAATTCATTCATTCCCTCCCCCCAATATATACCGGTAGGTAGGTAGGTAGTGTTGATAGATTGATAGATTGATAGATAGATGATAGATTGATTGATCGGTTGATCGGTTGATTGATCGATAGATAGTCCGGCCCCCCCACAAAGTTTGAGGGACAGTGGACTGGCCCCCTGCTGAAAAAGTTTGCTGACCTATGGACTAGATGATGCCCGAGGTTCCTTCCAACTCTACAATTTAATGATTATAGGACAAAATTGTGCTTCCCCCACCTGCAATTTGGTGTGATACATCCCAGCATACCACCTCTAAGAGTTCATTCTGCTGCATGTATAAATCAGGTCACAGACTGTGCCATTTGTGGTCAGCAGCTCACCATGCAAACTAGAAGATATTACTACTACAACTACTACTACAAATGTGTATTTTTACAACTAGGATAACTATACCCAAGTTTGCATCAAATGCCTCATTAAAAACAGCTTTACATTCAGTTGCATTTGGTTGTGCTACAGTGAGAGATGGAGAGGAAACACCCCTTTCTCTTGTTTGGAACTGGCACTGCTAATGCTTGCTTTTGTACCTTCTTAATACTTATTTGACATGTACGCATATTTTTTAATGAGAAGATTGTGACAAACATAACATAAATATCCAGCAATTTCCTCCATAAAGAAAACTGAATACCTGACTGCCTTGAATATTTCTAAAGTGTACAGTACTTGATATTCTTGCTGAGTTGTTTTTTCTGTCCTTGCTCAGATGATTCAGAGACTGTAATGTGCATTTCCTCTCCAGAAAGATGTGCTCACTGAATCCGAGCTGCCATTCATTTGTATCTTTTCCCTGTTTTTCCTACATTTTTTCCTGTTCCAAAGCTCCAGGCATGATCATGTTTGTGGTAGAAACCTGGTCTAAGTTGGAGAACTGGAAACTGCAATTAAAGCAACAAATATCCACCATCACAACCCACGATCAGCTGGAAACACAACATGCAAAAGGCTCTGCCCTAGGGCAGTAGCACTGTTTTCATAATGCAAATCTGGCAGAGATGGGTAAGAAAATCTGATCCAGATTGCCAGTGATGTTTCAGAGATTTAAATAAAAGTAACACCATGCTTAGCACATGTTTGTGTTAAGGGGAAAAAACCAAGGAAACAATTACCTGTTAACAATCTTTTAGCATTTTTAAGTCAGTATAAAAATTACCCATAACATTATTATTTTTTCTTCATCTGACTTTATAATGACTGACAATAGTGAATTTTCTATAAAGCTGTTCCAAATGATTCTTAAAAAATAATAATGTGACTGCTGTGCTGGACAAGTTCAGAAAATCTGCACGGGGAAAAAACTAATGCAGCACATCCCATATCATAGTATTTCCACATATTAGATCCACAGTTTAGCAATCCAAACTACAGGAATACAGGTAGGTAACCATGTTGGTCTGCCATAGTCGAAACAAAATAAATCCCCCCCTTCCAGTAGCACCTTAGAGACCAACTAAGTTTGTTATTGGTATGAGCTTTTGTGTGCATGTATTTTGTGTATCTGAAGAAGTGTGCATGCACACAAAAGCTCATACCAATAACAAACTTAGCTGGTCTCTAAGGTGCTACTGGAAGGATTTTTTTTATAGGAATACAGATGGAGTAAATTATGAAAATGTAATTTACCACTATTCCAAACTCACTTCAGGAGGGGGGGGGGGTTACTATACATAAGGAAGTCCAAGCCTAGCAGAGAAAGAAGAAGCATTTAAAATAGAGTTTGATTTGCACCAGCCTTTTTTCTAGTATAATGTCCAATGGGTCATGTGTGACTGAGCAGAATAGAGTTTGGAAAAGGGATAGGTTTCCCTCTCTTCCAACTCCAGAACACCCTTTCTACAGGACACACACCAGCCTCATCTTGGTTGGTTCTGGCTGAGCTACAAAGGAGGACTTACACCACAGTATCTCTCTCTCTCTCTCTCTCTCTCTCTCTCTCTCTCTCTCTCTCTCTCTCTCTCCTGGAACCCACGGTCAGTCAATATAGCGCTGAATGGTAGAAGATTTAGCACACATCAAATGAAGTCCTTCTTCACTTAGTGCATATTTTAACCATGGAGTTCACTTCCTCACTATGTAGTGACAGTCCCAAAATTGAAGGAAATTAGGCAAGCTCATGGACAAGAATGCTACCAGTGGCTACTAATCTTAACTACGGTATACTACCTCCTGGATCAGAGGCACATTTTTGTTTTTGTTGGCATCTGTCCATCTCAAGAGACAATGGAGTGTCCTTCTAGGGATGAAGTCTAACTGCTGTATTAGCAGCACTGAAATGACATCCCTGGGACACAAGCCTGGGCAGTGTGTATGGAGGTCCTGGGCTGCCCAGATAACAAGACGTTCTTCTTGGCTTCGCTGATGTAGACCAAATGAAAGCAGAGCAATACATTAGACACCAGCTGGGCTGCAGAAATTGCCGAAAGGAGACATACAAAGCACCATCCAACCATCTTACAGACTCCACTCTGGATTTTTTGTAGGATTTACTCCTTAGCCTTTTCTTCTCCCAAAGACATCCCACAGGGCAGTGGAAGTTTAGGATCAAATTTTTTCTTCTCCTAGATGAGCTAGCTTCTCAGGTTTACAAGCCCCACCTGCTCCTCACTTCCCTCTAGAACACATGCAGAAACCACCTTCTTGACTATTGGACCCAGTACTGGTCTTGTCCGCTTAAACTGCCTGTCTTCACATGCAGGGGGAGTCCATAACTCACTGATTTACCCTCACCTAATTTACTCACCCGTGACCCTCACCTAATTTAGCCAGCCAATCAAAGCCACTCTCCTATGCTTACATCTGGGAGTCACAAGTGAGAGCTAGTGCAGCGTGGAGGACCAAAGATGGACAAACTATCCCAGAAGGAGCATGACGTGTCCCATTGGAGGTACTACCCCTCCCCTAACACACCTGACATCCCATTAGAGGTATCATACCATTGAATACCACTTACTGGAGAACAGCAAGAGAGAGCTGCTATCCTCATGCCCTGCTTATGAACATCTCACATGTCATCTGGTTGGCTACTAGGGAAACAGGAATTTGGCCTACAAAAGTCTCTAATATGATCTATCAGCACTATTGTTTATGTTCTTAGGATTGGTGCTGTTAACCCTGTAAATAAATGCCTATTCAATTATAGGAAGAGGGGACTAAAGGCATAACAATATTGTCTTACACATTAAGACTTGGTACCAAAGAAACATATAGGATTTTAGTGTTGAGTAATGATCTAGCCAGGTTAAGCACTTTTAAGGTCCATTCAATTCGCTACAGGGTGAGAAATGTAAGCATATGCCTAATCTTCTCCCATTAAATTCAATGAGATGTAAAAATTCTGAATTTGAGCTCAATCGTGCCTCAAACAGTTCATTCTCTTTACAATAAATTATTCATGGGTAGAAAAATGAAACTGTGTCTTTTGTGAGGTTTATTTTTATCTTTAGCAAACAAACCTTCAATTAATTCTTCATCTTCAAGGCTGTGAAGGCTTGACAATGGCATTAGGGGATTATTTTTATTAACCTCCATTAATTTGGTATTCCATAAACTTTTGAGAACACAGGAATGCTAGAAAGGAAGCACAAAAATGGGAGTTCAAACTGCACCAGGGGAAAGGGAGGGCCATATGCCTCTCTCACACTTTTTGCACGCCTGGAAAAGCAGCCAGTCATTCTCAGTGGCAAAACAAGATGGAAATTCTTGAACTCACAGAGCAGTTCTCTAACCACATCCCAGCAGTAGACAGGAGTCAGGCACATTAGAGAATATAATGGGGTCTTCCGGTCCCAAAACCCAGTCATAGATGTCTGTAGCACAAAGGCTTCAGGGGGAGCTCTAGCCTAGCTTACATGCAGCGTCCCAGCTTTAAATCTAGGGTATAAATGCCCACTAGACATAGTGGTGGGCTGAGCCAATCAAGAAGAGTACCATGTGGACAAATAGCCTGGTTCCTTTGTGGGCTAATCTTTTGGACCACCTTTCTCTTGGCAACTCTTGTGATCAATCATTCCTGCTATTTGGCCTAATAAACATGTTGAAGATATAAAAGTATATAAAGATATAATATCCATAAAATGATATGCTTTGAGTGCTTTGCATTTAAAATGCTATGAAGAAAAGTTCTCATTAGGAAGGAGGTTTCAATCTGGCAAAAGCGGCAAGGAAAGGTTGGGCATTTTTCCATCTCAGTCTTTAGGCTAATTGATGACCCGTCACCAGAAACCCGAGCTGCAGATCTCTCTCAGCAGGAAGGTGAAACCTGAGAATTCAGTCTCTTTGCCATGGATGGAGCTAGCAGCAACAGTAGTAGAAGCAAGTAAGCTCAATGATGAGGCTACAAGCGAGTTGCTTAGGATCTCTCTTTGGGACCAGAGAAAGGAAAGGACCATTGAACTGCATTAAGGAATAAAAAAGAAGATGGGACTACATCTTGTAATGTTTGTTTGTAACAGATGTGACACTGTAAAGCTTTGTGGTGGAGAACATTCATTTCTACTCTGCACAAGGTCCTAATCACGGATTCCACTGGAACGACTCCAACATGGCAGGTAGCATCACAAAAGTACTCACTGCCACTTCCTCATCATTCCTTCCTCCTAACAGTCTTACCCTCAGGGAAACTGAAGCCAAAGTAAATGGGGGTGAGGGAAGCATCTCTATCTACAACTCCATGTAACAATGATCAACATTTTGAGATGGAGTGGCTCCTGAAAACTGCAAACCCCACCAGGGCTCCTTTGGCTTGGACAGTTGTTCTATAGGCAGCAGAGTAGCATCTGTTGCATGTCATGAATCATGTGTGGAAATGGATCTAGGTCAATAGGGGAACCGCCGGGAGTAGCTTAGCCACAGCTCCTGATCGTAGGGTGGGCTGCCCATATATCTGATGGGTAGTAGAGCAGCCTGTGGAGCATGAGGCCCACGGAGAGAGTGATGAGCCCAGAGTCCCTGAACTTGGTCCCATTCCCTCCAGTGAATACTCCTCTGTGATCTTTGCACTTGGTAGAACTTAGAAGATAGATGGCATACTAAGTTTTTAACCTACCGGTAATCCATCCACACCCACACAAACACATATTTGTTTCCATGCACAACTTTTGATTGTTATTATTTTAATGTATCAGCTATCTTTTGGTTTCAAACCATGCTAGCTTTTAATTCTGAGCAACTATTTTCATCTTCAGTGTTGCCAGCAGGAGATGAATAACATTTAGGTGTTGCAGTAAACTCACAGTCAAATGACATAGCATAAACTGACAATAGCATTCAAATTTCCTAGCTGGCTGGAATGTTGCAACTTGCCTAAATCACTTCCTTAATTCTTCTTAATGGCCCATCTAAAAATCTATTCCAAAGCAACTGAACTATTCAGCGTCAAACTTCATTAAACAAATACGCTAAAAAATTAAGCAATGACAAAAGTTCTCAGTGACGTTCTCAAAGGGATACTAAGCTTAACACATAAATTGCTAATCTACCAAGCAGAAGAAAAACATCTGTCCGTATGGAAGTTACTCCTTGTTAGTCAGTAGGTCATATTTTCAGGTTCAATTAAGTGGATGAAGCAGAAGACAATGCTGTCAATTTTAAACAAAACACAGCTTGTTACATTGTCAACGATTGGCAGGGTCTCATTATAGCTTTTGTTTATTTTCCTTGTACAGTACCTAGCACAAAATTGAATTCTGTAATAATAACCAATTCAAGGTACAAACCTAATATAATATGGCCCACATAATTTGTTTCACTACAGGAAAAGATGTTCAACTTTGACAATTTCAATAATTTCATTATTTCAGGGGTGTTGCTGGGAAGGTTCGTAATGCAGCCAGGAAATTATTTAAAAATGATCAAAGGTATGATCAAATATATCTATTGTGGCTCCGTCTGTGGCAATTTGCACTATTGTTTTGCGTTCTACTCATGCTAATCCATAATCAGTTGTTAGTGTACAAATATTTCCACACTTTACAGCATAAGGAGTTGACTGAGAGAAATATTTTTTATTCTCAGAATATTGTGCAGGGCTTGTAAAAAGCCCAAGAGAGCTTGATAAATAATAACTGGGTTAGGAGAACAGACCATCTGTTATTTTGGGTTATCAAAGAATGGAATTCAGATGAGACTCTCATTTTTGCTCAATAATAGTTTAAAGTTAGCATTGGGTTAAGGGGGAGAGTGGCTTGAGAGAGCAGTAAAATTCACAGACCTTCCTCTTAATGAAGTGTGAATGATATTTGTAACAATGTTTTTTTTAAAAACACACACACAAAAAACATATTTATATCACATTTGAATAATGGCACTGATAAGAAAAACTTTGCATCTATGGAGAGAATTCTGTTGCATTTTTAGCCTCTGCACCCTGAACAGTGTCATGCTTGAGCAAACATTCAGTCCAAGCACTTTCAGAGCCCTTGTCTACTAGCAAGGACTATTTATCAACTATTATTTCCAACAGCAGATTCATCCCATGGAATCTGGGGGTCATCACATGAAGCTGGTTAGCAGGAAATTCAGCACAGACGAGAGGAGGTATCCTCCTTCCTACAGCACATAGTTAATTTATAGAATTTGCTGCTATGAGAAGTGGTGATGGTTACTAGCTTCAGGGAGATTAAAATTCATGCTATACACTGAGTTGTTGAGCCCACCTGTGCCAGGAACTGACCAGACCCAGACCTGCTGAACTTTAGCAAAGCTGCTGCATTTTACACCTTCAGACCATTCCCTGGGGCCAATGTGTTGTCTCCCACTGTTGACTGTAGCAAAAGAAAAGCGCTTGTGGAGTGTACTCCATCGCCTACAGGCAGAAATGGCAACATAGCATGAGTGGTGTTCTGATAACATCTTCACCACCTCATCTTTGTTTTGCAAACAAAACAAATACAGTAAATCACTCTCTTTCCCCATTTGGGCTTTGCTTAGTATATCTAAGTTCAATGTGTGCATTTCTTTAGACAGTCCAGTGACAAATCCCATTCAGTAAATTGCATTATTCTTCCAGTGATTTGGTGGTGCCATGTTTAATGTTGTCTGTTAACTATTCCATTAATGGATACTTGGAAGTGATCATCATATAGACAATGCCGGTTGCAACATTTAAAAAGTCGCATTGAAGTTCTGCAAAATGGAAAGATTGTTTTGTTTCCAGTTAAACAAGATAATTCTGTTGAGAGAAATAAGTAATAACATATTACAAAATGAGACCTCTCATGGCCTAAATTAAAAATATAAAGGCTGAACGATGCCTGAGTAATCTTACATAACTTGATGAGCAAGCAGAATTCTATACAATTAAGTATACATGGAATTTATAAACAACAGCATCTCTCCTCATAAATCTGCAAGTGCAAGAACATAAGGCCTGAAACTATTTCAGTACCAGTGTTAATTGGTCTAATGTTTACCGCAATATTTTTAAAAATGACCTTTTAAAAAAAATGGTAGAGGTGTTCAGCGCCATACATTTTTATTACACACGCTCCATTAGAACAGATGGAGTTCTTGCTATTTCAGAAGTCTTTTTGATTACGAATTTCATCTTGGTAAACTAAGTTAACAAATCATCAGGGGAGGGGATGGATAATGTTTAGAGAAAGTGACTGAATTATGGGAAAACAGAGGCATGGGTGAGGAAGAGTCATGAGCTCACTTTATAGCACAGTAATATATCATAAGGAAGGTGCAATGCTAGGATGCAATGCTATTTAAAAATAATAATAGAGTAAAATGGATTAAACCTGGCTTGAGAGCAGTACATGTGAAAAGGATCTAGGAGTCTTGGTAGACCACAAACTTGACATGAGTCAGCAGTGTGATGCAGCAGCTAAAAAAGCCAATGCAATTCTGGGCTGCATCAATAGGAGTATAGCATCTAGATCAAGGGAAGTAATAGTACCACTGTATTCTGCTCTGGTCAGACCTCACCTGGAGTACTGTGTCCAGTTCTGGGCACCACAGTTCAAGAAGGATACTGATAAGCTGGAACGTGTCCAGAAGAGGGCAACCAAAATGGTCAAAGGCCTGGAAACGATGCCTTATGAGGAACGGCTTAGGGAGCTGGGTATGTTTAGCCTGGAGAAGAGAAGGTTAAGGGGTGATATGATAACCATGTTCAAATATATAAAAGGATGTCATATAGAGGAGGGAGAAAGGTTGTTTTCTGCTGCTCCAGAGAAGCGGACACGGAGCAATGGATTCAAACTACAAGAAAGAAAATTCCACCTAAACATTAGGAAGAACTTCCTGACAGTAAGAGCTGTTCGGCAGTGGAATTTGCTGCCAAGGAGTGTGGTGGAGTCTCCTTCTTTGGAGGTCTTTAAGCAGAGGCTTGACAGCCATCTGTCAGGAATGCTTTGATGGTGTTTCCTGCTTGGCAGGGGGTTGGACTGGATGGCCCTTGTGGTCTCTTCCAACTCTATGATTCTATGATTCTATGAAACTACATTTGACAATTTGAAATGGACTTGTTCAAAAAAGAAAGAAAGCTTTGTTGCTAAGGAACAACAAATAATTAGATAAGTTTACTAAACAAATTTGCTCAATTTTCATTTACCAAAAAAGGAAGTATATAACTACTTTGTATCATTAGGTCCTCTTTTCGAATGCCATTTCTGTTGCTGATGACAGCTACAACAACGCATTGGTGGTTTTTGTTGTTGTTAGAATCCATCTATTTCTGGAGACAATGGAAGAATGCGCCTTCGGGGGCAAAGTCAAACCGTTGGAGAGTTACAGCACCAGCTGTGGCTGTAAAGACTGATATAGGAGAGACATGTTTTATTGCAGGTGGAGCAGATGGAGGCATCTGGTTTTGCTATATTGGGTGCATCGTGACATTTCTTCTCTCTGCACTCTTCCCAGTGGTCATTCCTCCTCTGGTCACTGCTGTGGATACACAACCTGATTGTATTGCACTTATATCACTTCATTTTCCTCCACTTGAATTTTGTACATTTGATGACTGGCAGCAGAATATGTGGC
Organism: Zootoca vivipara; assembly: GCF_965207765.1. Taxonomy (NCBI): domain Eukaryota; kingdom Metazoa; phylum Chordata; class Lepidosauria; order Squamata; family Lacertidae; genus Zootoca; species Zootoca vivipara. The sequence continues at coordinate 43,344,118 of NC_142583.1, read as the reverse complement.
ATGACTCATAGTATTATGTTAAGATGATATGAAAATTATCCAGTTTTGAATTTGTGCTGTCCCACTCACACTCACTCCATCTAAGGGTAAAATATATATTTTCAATTTAAGGAATATGACAGCAGGGAGAGAGAACAGCCTTGCAAAATTGAATCTTATGTATCTAGCTTACGTAAAACACAAGAATCGTGAAGTGGAGGGGGAGCTCTTTCATCATGACTTGTAGGTCCAGCTTGAAATGAGAAGAATTTTACTTACACTACCTTTTTGCCAGCTTAGTTCTGTCAGCTCAATAGGTCACATGATGGAGCTGAAAGGGTTTGGAATATGTATAAGTCTCTCCTTGCTCTGTCCCACCACCACCATGACCCTGCCACACATTTAGAACACCCCTTGGGGGGGGGGCTGGTATTACCTTAAGTTCCACTGGTTAAGCCAGAGTGAAGAATTTACAATCTGTGAGCCCCGACTGAGCTGGAAAAGGCCAAGGTCCACCAAATCAAACTCTCTCATCCTGGTGGATTTTGAGTTTTGAATGTTCTGTTCTTAAGGAAGCTAGAACAGATAGTGTTTTTACAGTGCACCCCCATCACTTGCACACAAATGTACAAAAGTACTTATAAAAATGTTTGCTGCTGGCAATATCAGTGTTTCAGGTATGCAGTGTCCTAGATTTGGGCTTTTGAAATGTCCAAATAGTGGGCACAATTTGGGCAATTTAACTGAACAAGAAACCAGGCATCTGCATATTCTGGGGATATGAGCTTCTTTGCATTATTGACAAGAACCAATCCTGAAGTTAAAGGATGGTCTTTGTCCTGGTTCTCTAAGACATCACTTAGTTCACATTCCCTAGTCACAATGGAACTTCTTAGAGACAAGATGTTGGGGTATGGTTAAAACTGTCCTAAGTGGGAATCAGGGGGTCTTATAAACCATTCTACGATACTGCTCCTTGTGATTGATGTTGGGTCCTCATCTGAATCGTTCTAGCCATGCTCATGTCTTGTAAATTTCTTTTCAATAAAAGGGAGAAAAGGGCTATTTCTTCGCTGGCAACACTTAACTATCATCCACTACCATTTGTTCTTCTTCTATCCCATCCTTATTGTCAACCCCTGACTGCTGCTGAGAAGAGACCATCACTTACCAGTATTGTGTGTGCTTTGCATACAGAAGATCCTATGTTCCCTCCTTGAACCTAATTTAAAAGGTGCAGGGAAACCTTTGCTGGCATTCCTGGAAAGCTGCTGCCAGTCAGAGTAGATTATACTAGGCTAAACTGACAAATAATTTAATCCACTATAAACCAGCCTCTTATGCTCCTCTTCTCCATCTAATATACATTGTAAAGGCTCTGGTTTGACATCTATGTTCTTTAAAGTGCCTAGCATCCAGTTGAAACTCAACAAATATTTAATATTATTTGTCCTGTTAAATAATCAGCTGTAATTACTTTACAGTTGTAGTCTGCAGGATTTGCCAGAAGAAACTTGGATCAGAGTCACATTAGGCTTATTAAAATGTAAAGGTTCTACAGCAAAGATATTATTAACATTATGTATGGAAGGAATTAGTGGCTAGACTTCATTTATTGTAGTTAGTTGGGTGTTGGCTGGAAGAGCTGCGGGTGTTAATTTTATCTTAATGCATGTGAAATGTTTTGGATAACCACCAGCAGCTACTAATAGCTGAAACCATAACACTGTGAACATTTCTCACAGCCACACCCTTTTGAAAATATTAGTAAAGAACTTGGTGAAATCCTTGGAGTATGAGGGAGTTTCCAGTTTGTTGTCATCCCTGGAATGAAGCCTCCTTCATGTTAGCTGCCATGAGACTGTATTTAACAATACGGTTCTCTATCACTAATATAAAGAGAGAATTTTCAACTAAGCCAGTGCAGATTCTAACAGGAGGGGAAGTTGCATCTATGATGGTTTGTTTTATTATTCTGGTGGAATTATTCTATGATGCTAAATTCTTTGACAGTGCAATTTTATTATGGGCAGCTGGTGTAAATGGCCATACCTTCATGCCCATTTACTGCAGCTGAGGACCTCATCCGGCATGTTATGCACATTAGGAGGGAAAGATTTGCAATTCCATTCCTGAATATTGCTGGTTATTTGAAAACTCTTTTTAAAAGTGTACAGTATGTTTTATAGCATATGTTTTCTCCTTTGACTCAAAATTGCTGCACTGATCATTCTTCACTATTTCTGCCTATCCTGGTGACACACTATTAAGGATACACCCATCCATCATACAGAGATACACCCAAGCACTTCTCATGTGGTATGCCTAGTACTAAAGGTTTAGTACTAAACCCAGAGTATGGAAATACACTCCCTAAGGAAAAAAGAAGATACCCTGATAAGTAGTTTTGTGCAACATATTCCCTGAATATATTAATCCCTGAAGGGTAAAGTGGGCTGTTGTAGCCAAAACATCAACAGAATCCTATGGCACCTTTAAGACCAACAAATTCATGTAGTACTACTTAAAAAGATTAGAGAGAACATTACATCTAAAAAGATGGGAAGAAAACCAGTTTTACCCAGTAGGACTGAAAAACAAAGTGGAAGAGTCAGCAATACATATTTCCTCACAATCCTATACAGACTCAAGATAAATGGAAGAGTCAAGAGTAGACCTGTTCCACTCCTACAATAATCAGATAATACAATTTACCCCCAACTAGTGACTATACTATAGTTACAAATTGGATTTGGATGAATTCTGCATCCTGAGCCAAAGCAAGATACTTTGCAGACATTTTATCAGAAGCAAATTGGGATCTACACAAGTACAAGGAAGGGCCCCTGAACTGTTTCGCGGCACCTTGACAGACCAGACTTTTAAAAAATAAATAAAGTGGAAGCAAGTGTCTGCTGTCTGCTGAAAATGAAAGTAGTATCTCTAAGCTTACCATAAAGTTGGGAAGGGATGAAGCAAACACCAGAATGGGAAGGGGGCATGTCAGTCAAATTTGTAATCAGAGAGAAAGATTTTACCAGCTCTCTCTAGCACTGATCTAAAATGACCAATTTCCAGAACTCTTAGAATAAGTAGAACAGATATTTGGTGAATTCCTGATATTTCAATCATAAGAAAGATATACAAATCACCTGGAAATTGGGACAAGACGGGAGGCAGTGCAAGACAGGAGTGCCTGGCGTGCTATGGTCCATGGGGTCATGAAGAGTCGGACATGACTAAACGACTAAACATTTAGTCGGACACGACTAAATGACTAAACAACAACAATGCACTCTTTTTCCTTTGAGATGCCAGCATGTGTCCTCAATACAATCCACCCCCCAAAGTGTTTGCTCCTCCTTCACTCCATTTTTGTTTTGTGGCATTTGAATGAGAACATCATCCATCTAGACCGTTCATGCCAGATCTTGTATGGCAAGATAAGCACAATCAGATTTATTGCTTAGGCATAATGACTGTCATAAAGCAACATTTTATTTACGCAAGATAAAGTGTGGTGAAACATGCAGTGGGGTTTGATTTCAATAGAACAGTCAAGATTTTCAGGAAGCACAAGCGTGCTGTTGTGATGTCATTGATAAATACCAGTAGATAGATTAATGTCACTTTGAAGCTACATTTTGCAAGTGCTGATGTTGAGGAGAAACAGCTTCCTACATTCGGAAGTTTAATAAAGTTGTGGCCTAATTTTCATTCCATATACGTTGTCAGAGTCTTTATTCCTTCTTCATGATCCCTGGGGGCTGGGGCTGTTGCCGCCTGGTAATGCAAAAGTATTTCTACAGAACAGCAAAGAAAACACAAACTTAGCTGCCAGGTGTCCTTATAGGTAAAAACTATATTCATTAATACCTGGAACGAACTATGACAGCTTGAGCTGTGCTTGCATCATGAACATGTTCTTTTTCTACTAAGGCAAAACTCCCAGTGTCCTGGAGGCATCCAAGGTCAGGTCACTGGCACTAGCTGGACTTGATTGTCACCAGGCAATCAGCACTTAACAGTATTTGTGTCACATCGACCCATCACAGTGCCAACTGCAACACAGATCACTTCCTGGTGGCAAGAAAGAGCCATCTCCAGTCAGAGAGGGCCCATAGCAAAGAGCAGAAAGTACAGACAACCGTCATACTTGAACTCTGTTAATGCTCCTCTGATTCTGCCAAACAAGCCCTACTGAACTGCCCCAGAGATAGCATTGACATAAGGTTGAACCTCAAAAAAGAGGGAATCTACAACACAGCTATGTCCTCCTTTGGCCAAAAAGAGTGACAGATCTCTGACTGGTTTGAGGCTGGCAAAAAGAACATTGATACAAAGCACAAGGCTCTTGTGAACTACAAGCATGTGCCCCGCAAAAATACATTCGCTACACTGAGAAAGGCAAGGAGTGATGCCCAGTGGGTTGCCAGATGATGTGCCAATGACTACTGGCTAAAGCTGTGTGAGAACACTCAACTCGCTGCTGATGCTGGCAATACTCACAAAATGTACGAAGGCATAAGGAAAGCCTTTGGATCAACAGTCAGAAAAACTGCACCCCTGAAAACCTGGAAGCTGGCTTCACTTCCTCTCTCATGACATGCCTCCATGGTCTACTCTTGTAGTATTGGGAAGAAGGATCTCTGCCACAAGACATGCACAACTCCAGCATTGTGACTCTCTGCAAGAAAAAAAGGTGACTGCCATGATTGTAACAACTACTGTGGAATCTCCCTGTTGAGTACTGTGGGGAAAGCCTTTGCCCATGTATTTTTCAAGAGATTACAGTTACTCACTGACAGGATCTATCCTGAGTCACAATGCAGCTTTAGATCTCAGAGGTCAACAGTCTACATGATTTTCTTGCTGCGCTAGCTGCAGGAGTAATGCCAACAGCAGAGCTGTCCCTTGTACATCACCTTCATAGACCTGATGAAGTACTTTGACCTCCTCAGCCATAAAGGACTCTTCACACTGCTCAACAAGACAGGATGCCTGCCTAAACTTCACAATATTATTGTGTCCGTCCACAAGAACATGTGTGGCACCATTCAGTAGGTCAGCTCATCCTTTGAAACCTTCACTATAAAGGTGTGGAACAGGGTTGGGTTCTTGTCCAAACTCTCTTTGGCATATTCTTTTCCCTGCTGCTCTCATATGCCTTCAGCTCAACTGAAGATGGTGTGTTCATCCATTCAAGAAGCGACGGGGGTCTGTTCAACCTGGCATGTCTCCGTGTCAAAACAAAAATGAGAGATGCAGACAGAACCTGCTCATTTTAGTAGATGTAAACTATTGTTCTAGCAGAGAAGTTAGACTTGTGAAAGCGGATGCTACAGCAGAGGTTGCACAAGTTTGGAGCAATTTGAATTAAATCTCTGGAGGAGGGTTTCTACACTCTGGTATATCAAGGCTCTGTTCTCCCCCCCCCCACTCCTTTGCTGAGCATATGCTCTTTTTGCCTGGGGCTTATTGTCAGTACTGTCACCAGGGGAATGGAATTCTGCTGTATGGCTAGGTAACAAATACTGGATTAGCTCCAGAAGTATTTAAAGAGTGGAGAAGGCCTTAGGGAGGCCAGATAGAATAATGGTTACAATCCTTGTGAAACATTTTCCTACCATACTTGAATGCCACAACTATTTTAACCATGGCTGGATTGAAACATCTGGAGGCCCATACAATATATTGTAATATAACAAGACATTGTATAGTGTTTTCCTTTTCACATGACTCAGAGCAGCAACCAGTTGATGGGAACTCAAAATGTTGATGGAATACCCTTTGTATGGCTGCTATTCAGATTAGCTCTGAGCTATGAAGAGCTTTGAGACTTCAACTCAACACCTTTATCGGCATATAAGCTTTGAGAATAGTTGTGTGGCCAAGCTCCCTCTATGCAGAAATCCGATAATTTCACTACAGCCAGGGACACTGCAACTCTGGGGGCATAAATCTCTGAAACATACTTAGGCTTCCTGTCTCTTAAGTAGCATTTTTCTTTTTGGGGATTGTATCCACTGTTAGCCATACACAGAGCAGACCCATTGAAATTCATGACTAACAAGAAAATTGATTTCATTGGGACTGAGTAAAACTTCAGAGGCAGTATGGTTCTGAATACCAATTGTTGGGAATAACAGGTAGGGAGAGTGCTGTTGCAGTCAGGTCCTACTTTTGGGCTTCCCATAGGCACCTAGTTGGCAGCTGTGTGACTGTGATGCTGGACAAAATGGGTCATTGACCTGACCCAGCGGGTCCTATTTATGTTCCTAATTTAGTTGGATACAACCCTTATGTTCTTCATTTAGTTGGATACAAATTTATCTTTTCTCAATGAATATTGTTCCAGAAAAATATTGACATGCAGAAAGATATCTAAGTGCCCTGTGAAACCCCATTCAGTTCCCCAGATCACCTTGATGCTTGTGCTCTGCTTGAGATATGTTTTTGTAGAGGAAGGATGAACCGAGCCTTTTTCATCCATTCACTTTTAATGGTAGAGGTAATTTTCTCAGGTGGTCACCAAGTAGCTGCAATTGCAGCTTCCTGCGCTGGAGAAATTTTTCTAAGACACTAATGGTAAAAGACATGGGAAGAGCAATAGAAACCCAGCATGCTTCTCAAACTGGCTACTAGGTACACAGTAGCAGACCTAGAAATATGAAGTCTATGTCAATTTCCCCCACCCCCTTTTGCAATATAAAACTGCTGACTGGGGTTATAGGAAAAATGTGAAAGCCTTTCAACCTGTGGACACTGAGATGACAACCATTTTCATCAGGAAAAAAAATATGAAAAGGAAAGGATGAAGAAGCACCAGTATGCCACTTATGGGTTAGAAGCCATGCTGTGAAAGAAATTCCAGTAAGAAAATCATTATACAGCAATGCACGCAACATGCCAATTTGGAAATCCACAGTGGTGGAAGATTTTGTAATTATTTGAAGCTGGATTTGTGAAGAGAACCTGATTCCCTTCCTCTGTCTATCTTGGAAATAAGGTAAGACCTAAATACCCATCAAAATGGCTGAAGCCTCTCCCCTACCAAGTACCTAATTCCTTCTTGACCAAAATAAAATGAAAATTAACTTTGAGTCAAGTGGGGGGGGGACTGCTGATGGGGGTAAGTGATGATGGGTGGGAGATCAGTAGTAACAGGAGGACCATGGGAGGTTTTTTTTAAATCAAAAACACCCTGGTTTTTGTTGGTTTGTGGTTCTAAAGCCTTCAATAGTAGGATATGGATCACATGCATCTTTTTGATTTTATTTCATCTAACTCTAGTTTAATGTCATTTTCAGACAAATCCTATGATTATTTACCCATAAGTAAGTTCTCCTTTGTTCAGTGGGACTTAATCCCTAGTAATTGTGCTAAGGATCACAGCTAAACTGTACAATCCTGTGCATGTTTACTGAGTTGTAAGGCTCATCTTATTCAACTGGGCTTATTCACAGATAAGTGTGCATATGACTGCATTCAGATTCTGTCAACTTCGGGTCTTTAGGAAAGGCAAGAAGACCTCTAATTTGCTTCAAACTGTTATGGTAAAATAGATCAAGAAAGAATATATTCCAAGAATAGTTGTACCACATAAAACAAAATAAACTTCTTACACTTGTCTATGTTGAGATGTGTTCCACTGAAGAAATGGCACTTACTCCAGAGAAAATTTGCATAGGATTGTATATTGTCATGTAAGACTTGCACAAGTTTAAGAACAGAACTTTATTTCATGATTTAGTCAACAGTGTGCATAAGACAACTACCGGTAATTTGCAGCAACAAAGATTGCTTTAGACAAGCGTTCATTAGCTACCACTATAATGTGGACTATCTCTTCTTTAAATGTTAATTTGCTCATTTACCCTTTTATGTTTCCTGAGTGGTGTGGCATTTTTTTTAATGGTGGTCACCTGACTTGTCCCATATGCTAGCATAGCCAATAAAATCCCATTGAATACCACTGGGTTTACTGATGGATAAAAATGTCAGACTAAATTTTGGAGCATGATTGATAGAAGCAAGTTAACAGGAGTTAACACTGGTGCAGCTTCATGCTCCGCCACCATGGGCGGAGAGCAGGTGGGGGCGGGGCTGACGCACATTTTGGGGGTGGGGCACCCAGCGTGGGTAGGGGGCAGCCCCCCGCCCATGGGCGTACCCAGGATCAAAACTAGGGGGGCAAGGGGAGGGGCCAAGGCACGGAAGGGGAGGGGCCACAAAGTGGGCGGGAACGGCGAACTCGCGCTCCGCCGGGCTGTGCCCCTCCCTAGAAGCAGGGCTGGTGGGTGGAGGCGGAGCCCAGCCCAGCGGAGCGCGAGTTCGGCGTTCCCACCCACCGCACCGCGCTCTCTGGTTCCCCGCCGCGCTTGGCCTTGCCAGAGGGCGCGACGGGGAGCTGGAGGGAGGGCGCAGCGTGGCGGGCGGGAACGGCGAACTCGCGCTCCGCCGGGCTGTGCCCTTCCCTAGAAGCAGGGCTGGTGGGCGGAGGCGGAGCCCAGCCCAGCAGAGCGCGAGTTTGGCGTTCCCGCCCACCGCGCCGCGCTCCCTGGTTCCCCGCCGTGCTTGGCCTTGCCTGAGGGCGCACCGGGGAGCTGGAGGGAGGGTGCGGCGCGGCGTGGCGGGAATGGCGAACTTGCGCTCCGCCGGGCTGTGCTCTGCCTCTGCCCACCAGCCCTGCTTCTAGAGTAGGGCAGCTGCCCTAACTTGCCCCGTGGTGGGTACGCCCTTGCCCCCGCCCCTCCCTTGCTACGCCCCTGGGAGTTAATACAGATTCAGATGTACAGTTAAAAAGTAAATATAGCTTCCAGAATGGTGCTGATTGTGGTTGTTTAGTCGTTTAGTCGTGTCCGACTCTTCGTGACCCCATGGACCATAGCACGCCAGGCACTCCTGTCTTGCACTGCCTCCCGCAGTTTGGTCAAACTCATGTTCGTAGCTTCGAGAACACTGTCCAACCATCTTGTCCTCTGTTGTCCCCTTCTCCTAGGGTCTTTTCCAAGGATTCTTCTCTTCTCATGAGGTGGCCAAAGTATTGGAGCCTCAGCTTCACGATCTGTCCTTCCAGGGAGCACTCAGGGCTGATTTCCTTAAGAATGGATAGGTTTGATCTTCTTGCAGTCCATGGGACTCTCAAGAGTCTCCTCCAGCACCATAATTCAAAAGCATCAATTCTTCGGCGATCAGCCTTCTTTATGGTCCAGCTCTCACTTCCATACATCACTACTGGGAAAACCATAGCTTTAACTATACGGACCTTTGTCGGCAAGGTGATGTCTCTGCTTTTTAAGATGCTGTCTAGGTTTGTCATTGCTTTTCTCCCAAGAAGCAGGCGTCTTTTAATTTCGTGACTGCTGTCACCATCTGCAGTGATCAAGGAGCCCAAGAAAGTAAAATCTCTCACTGCCTCCATTTCTTCCCCTTCTATTTGCCAGGAGGTGATGGGACCAGTGGCCATGATCTTGGGTTTTTTGATGTTGAGCTTCAGACCATATTTTGCGCTCTCCTCTTTCACCCTCATTAAAAGGTTCTTTAATTCCTCCTCACTTTCTGACTTCTTACACTTGTCTATGTTGAGATGTGTTCCACTGAAGAAATGGCACTTACTCCAGAGAAAATTTGCATAGGATTGTATATTGTCATGTAAGACTTGCACAAGTTTAAGAACAGAACTTTATTTCCTGATTTAGTGCTGATTAATAACAATTTGGTGCTGATTAATAACAAATATTGACTGAATGTTTACTTATTGTGAACTGTTTCCTAGACAGTGCTTGAGATATACAGAAATTCAAACACACTGGTAGATTCCATAGATTCCCATTGCCCTGCCCACCTCAGAGACTGTAGCTGAAGAATATAAATTACACAACCACATCAAAGTTTTTGCGCTCCGAGGACCCCAAGCCACCTTTGTATAAAATAAATTCACACAGACACATAATTTTGGATTAAAGATTAATGGGCAAAAATCTAGGCCACAACTTTATGGATTACAGGAAAGTGAGTGATATTGGCTTAGGCAATGGGAAAAGACTATAACTGACTCCTGCCACCAGGGTAAACACCAAACTAGGAAACAACATCGCTGAAAACCAACTGAAGCTCACCCTTGGGTTCCTGTAGTCCTGGCATGGCCCTAGCCCCTCAAACAGACTTCGGACAAGATCCAGAACCCCCAGATTCCTTTAACCGAGTACCCTTATTCGTGGAGAGGCAGGTGATGGCCACACCTCGCCTCCCACAGACTTCAATAAGCCAGTGCCTAACCGCCAAATCTTACAAAGTTGTGACGATTGCTAAGAGGGTAGGCGAAAACCAAGTGGCCAGTGCCAATCTGCCAAATGGGGGGGGGGGGAATCCTACCCGGTCTCCGTTCCAAAAACAGGTTACCAACCAATGTCCAAAGCAAGGCCAAAGCACCAACACAAACAAGAGGGACGGGTGGGCAGGTGTTTGGCAGCAGGAAGCAAGTGCCGAGGCCACGTCACACTGCCTGCTTTTATAAGGGGCCCCAATCACACCACCTAATTTTTATTGGCTAAAAGCCTGGCATGACTGTGGGGCCATTCTGGCTAAGTCTGGGAAACACCCAGGCCCTCCCATCAGATGGGGGTGTTCCGGGGCCCCATGTGCAAGCAGGACCCTCATTGAAGAGGATCCTGTTTATCCCTGGGGCAGGGGTAGCTGGATGTCATTTTGTGTCATTCAACTATGCATTAACTGGTCTTTGGGCACATTTCTCCTTTCTGCATTGGAGATTTATGGACATCAGAGGATTTTAGTCCATGGAAATTATTATGGCATATGATACAAAATGAAATCATCTCTCTATCAACTGATCTTCTACAACTCACCTAATTATCCTCCTTGGCACTAAACTCTCTGATAATATCAAGTGTCATTCTTTAGAAACCTTTAATAGAATAAAGGATTGATATCTCTCATTCTCCCACTTCCAACCCCCCCCCCCCCGAAAACCCCATCCACATCTGGTGCCATTGTTAAGATTAGTTTTATAAAAACTATTTTCAATCACTTCTAACTTTTCTCAACTACAGAAGCATCACAGGAGCTAAATATATACATTTGCTAACTGTGATGACTTCAGTTTCAAAAGCAGTGAGCACCAAGAAACTCTGCTAATGTCAACAGGAGCTGCAGACCTTGATCGTTTGAAAAATATGGCCAATATATAGCTTCTAATGCCTGCAGTTTTCAAATATGAGCAAATGTATTATCTGTGACTGTCATTTCCCCAAAGCCTCGACCATTGTCTTGTTCTGAAGAGATTATTGGCACCATGTTCTAGGTCTGGTGCAGAGACTGCAACATGTGAAAGGGACAAAAGCATAAATGTTCTGGAGTATCTATAGATTGCCATCTGTAGACACAGATTAAAACCTCAAAGTGGAACTCTACAGTAGTTACAGACACACACCTGTGAGAAATTTCTTTATATGCTTTCTTCAAAGTAAGGGCAACACACTTTACAGGCCTACTTTGAAGGCAAAACTTTGCTGATTTCATGAGGATTGAGCCTGGTGCTCCATCAACGACTTGTAAAAGATGGATTGCACATTTTTAAAAAGACACCCCAAAATAAGACAGCATTTTTGTTCTAATGAGTACATTGCCACTTACATTTCTCTATGGGAAATAAGAATTTGATAGAAAGCAAATTAAAGGTATGGAAGAAAGTGATCTATAACTGAGATTTCTTTGCTGTGAGGTTTCTGGTCTCATTTTCTTCCTGCCATTTAGCAAAAAGAGAATCTGACAGTTTTAACACATTTTGAGATCACAAACTAAAATCAAAAGTAGCACATGCTCCATTTAAAAATATCATTGTTTGCAAAATGATGCTGCAAGGGCATTCAATAAAGAAATCCATGGCTATATTGTGAAATTTAACCTGCCTATATAGGCCTTGAAAAAAAATGGTGCTTAGGATTTTGTGGACCTGTTAATTGAGAAGTTAGAATCTGTCTATGGCTTTGAATAAGATTGCTTGAATATTGGGCTTGCAGAAGGTGCTGTTTCACAACAGAAAGAAGGCTGAAAACAAATTGATATGGTATAAAGTATAATTTTCCTGTATCTTTTTTTAAAAAAAACAAGAACACCACCCTCTTCCTCAACCTACATATTTTTTCTATAGAAATATGTGTATATCAGCCCCATCAGTTTAGGAAAAAGATCGTAGCTCAGTAACAGAACTGCTAATGTCCCAGGTTTAGTCCCTATCATCTCCAGGCAAGGTTGTGTATGCCCTTTCTGAAATCCTGGAGAGCCATTGGCCAGAATGGAGTCAATTAAGGATGCTAGGTCTATAGAACCTATTAAGAGGTTAATTTGCCCTGCCTTGATCACCATACATCTTGTTCTCCTGGTTTCAGATGAGCCTGTCCTATGGCAAATGAAAACTTGAGGCAAAATCCTCTCCTGGGGAAACAGAAAAATTGTGAGGTCTTTCTAAGCCCCATTTTATTGCTTTTGGAAACAAAAGAACTTTGCTCATTTGCCTTCTTATATGTCTGACATTTTGAGCTCGGTAGTTTGCCAGCCATTGGAACCAATGGAAAACAAAGAAGAGCGAATATATTCTGTGAATTGGGAATGGGAGGTAAACTCATTCCATTCACACTCCGTCACATTGCCTAAACCAATATTGTGAACCAAAACCCAGTTGTCCTTATAAATTTGCACTTTTGTAAATTTTGTAGTGAAGTTCTCCAAACAAACAACCAAGCTTATATATTCATGCACACAAAAATGTCTAAATTAATAAAAACTGTACCAAAAAATGGAATTAAGCTAAGGAAAATTGCTTGCAAAAATATCCGTTTTAGAAGAAATATGCATTAAAACAAGAACAACATTTTGTGTGGTCTTTTCGGTGGGAAGGGTGATCATGAAATAATGCAGAAATGAGGCAGATTGAACATAAGGTTGTAAAAACGAATAGAGATGCTGGTAGGGCTGCCATACATCTGCCATACATTTCCTGAACATATCCGGAATACAGTGTCTTGGCAGAAATTGGTTAAAACAAAAAGTCTGGGGAAATTAAAAAAAAACCTTTGCCCCCAAATGCTAAACAACAAACTTGCAACTACAGCGGCAAGAATGTTACTTGCCCCAAAATGGAAAGATGAAGAAGTTGCTGGGAACCAGTTGCTGGGAACCACAGGAGGGAAGAGTGCTCTGTTGCTTGAATCCTGCTTGAGAGTTCCCCACAGGCATTTGAATGGCTACTGGGAGATCAAGATGCTATACAACATAGGTCACTGGCCTGGTCTAGCAGGCTCTTGTTTACATTATTATGCACTTAGCGGCAGTGATACTCCATCAATTAGACACTACCATTTGGGTCACAGGGGCAATGAGAGCAGGGACAGGGTGGGTTAAGGGGGCGGGGCTTTGGTTGCCCCCTGCTACTCTGGCACCACCATTGGTCCCACAATACCAAAACTAGTGTCCCATTGGCAGAGCTCACTACCACTTTTGCACTAAGGTTAGCAATTCTTAAAATGAGTATGTTGAGCAGCTGGAACCTCAGAGGAGCTGGCTGGCACAGCACTTTGCTTTGCAGTGCACACCAGCCAGAAGCTTTGCTCACATCTTCCAGCTTCCATACCTGCCACCCACCTAGCCAGCCATTGAGGGAGAGAGGGAATAGTTTGGCCACTGTAAATTACAACAACCACAAAGGTAAAAAAAAGAAGAAGTCAATGATAGTAGGAAACAAGAAAATAGTAGAATAGTCTGTCATCTCATCTCATAGCCAATTTACGTTAGGTCTGTGCAAACACAATAAATTGTGCCAAGCATAACACTAGTCAAAACTCATTAACTTCAACTGAATTTGTAACAAAAGCTACATGGAAAATAATGTTTTTGGAGTAGCAATAATTCTTAGCAGCTATTTAGGTTAGCCACTGTATAACCACTTCTTTACGCAAGTAATTGTGATAGACATTAAGGGTATCTGATTTAAGATTTGCTGGTGGTCATTTACGGGGCATTCAAATTTTAACAAGCAAGAGCATGGTGAGAAACCATCAAAACAATATATAGTGTTTTTATATTGAAATACAAGTACCAAATTGAAAACAACAATGATTCTCAACTGCAGTTGCATTTCCAGCAAAACATCTCAGGGTGTGATTTACAATTAGCAACATCTTGAAAATGAGCCTTCCTTTTACATTTAAAACTGCAGCCACTCAATCCATCAAGTCTTAAAATCTTGCTCTTGATTAATTGCATTCTCTTATGCCATTTCTCTCAAGAAGGCTTCATAAAATCAAGGCCACATTATTCAAAGCATTCTTCAAATGAGATGCATCCCCAGCTAGCCAATTCAATCACTGCAGAGCTCGCAAACAGTAGGTGGTTTGTGTTTTTGCAAATTTGGGATTCATTACAGAGGCATTAAGATATAATTTACTATGACTTGGGCATGTTTTTCTACCTTCGCATCAGGATTCAGCTGCCTCACTCTGTGGACTAGCTGAGGGGATCAGGGGGTGTTGTGAACTAAGCACATCACACTAGGGAGAAGGAAGCTGTTTCACAGCAAATCACTCAAATTGATTAATAAGCTGCATTGATTGGCTCCTGAGCAGAGATGTCCAGTTGCTCTCCAGTGAGAAGATTAGGGTTTCTCAAAACAAAGTACAGTGTGGAGAGAAGCCTCAACAGGCCTCAGTCAGTGTTGCTGGTAGAAACTGATTTTCCTACAAAGAGAAACAACATTTCAAATACAGTACTAAGGTACCATCTGCATGTCATCAATGCAAAAGCTGGAAATAGGAGCTATGAGATGAACCATATCTGAACATTATATTGAACAGGTGACTTGTATTATTCTTTAAGATATAGAAATAGATGCTGGCATTAGGAATGCAACAATTTGAAGGAAAATCCCATTTTAATAATAAAATGTTGGCCTAGGTAAGCATCAGAACTGAAGCCTTTTTCATGAAAATTGACAGAATTCTGCAGCACATAAGAGCATCTGTGCTTAAAAATGTTACAGAATATAAATGGGTTTTTAGAACGCTACTCACTTTGTACAAAACAGAACAGCTTTAGAATATAGCTAGGTAGGACTTTTTCCTCCTGGAAATGTTCATAATGTTGCTTCAACCACCCTAAGTGAATTACTGAGATATGCTGTGGGCACAAATATCATTTTCAAATGAAAAGCTCAAATGCTTGATATTTGGAGACAGAAAGGACACATTTAGTACCTATTAAACCGAGATAAATGACTGGTTCAAAGAACATTCATTGTCATTCTCCATTTTCCTGGCAGGTCTTATCCAAATTCAAGGAGGACTGGAAATTCAAGGTGAAGCTTAAAAGTTCTCCTTTCTGTGTGAAGAAATGGTTTGAGGTTTGATGTCTAATGGTATTGAATATTTTAGAGAATTATTTTGGATGCAGGATTGTTCTCAGCACTCTTGATCTCTTGTATGTGATCAATCAAAATACATTCCTTGAAGTTCTCTATGTTTCCTCGTATCAGCTCAGCCTACAAGACTTTTGGTCTACAAGTTGATCACAGCCTAGTTATCATCCATAATATTCACGGGACTCAATAAACCTACTTGTTTTTTCTTCCTATCTGGGACTACAAAAAATAGGAGGGTTGCCAAATATCTAGCAGGCTATGATAGATTAAGCTTCAGGATTATGCAATTCTGTCTTTTTCAGTATTCAGACTATGCCATCTGTGGGCAAGATACATTGTGTAAACATCATAGGCCCCAATTCTAGGGGGCAGAGTCCATTTGCCCTCCCAATACTTTTCTTCTGGGGGCACATCCCCCTCAATATTTTCTATCCCCCCCCACCTGCCTGCTTGCCTCCCTCACTTCCTACAAACATGCAGGCAGGTGAGCCAGTGGATGTGGTGCTCTCCCGTGGCAGGGAAAAGCAACCCCCTCAGGGGACTTCACCCCTGAAACTACTGCAATGGTGGCCCAAAGGCTGAAGAGTCTGCCTGTCCAGCCGACCAAGGGAAGGAGGGAAGAAGGCAGAACGAGTGCCCCAGCCATGCTGTTGATGCTCGCCTGTCTGGGTGCACGACAGGCTAACACACACACCCCGACTTGAAAGGAAAATGGCACTGGCTCCCCTCAGTGTTTTGCTCAAGTTGGTGCCACTGGTAAACATACTTTTCCAGACTCTGTTTATTGTTAAGTGTGTGCTGGTGTAACATTCCAGGAGCAAAAAACTAAAGTTCAAGCAAGAGGAACATAAGATATGAAACTACCAGACCCATGATCCAGTGAGGTCAGTACTGTCTACATTGCTTGACAGTGGCTCTCCAGGTTTCAGATAAGAGTCTTTTGCATCCTTACCTAGATATGCCAGGGGTTGAAC
This sequence comes from Zootoca vivipara, assembly GCF_965207765.1. Taxonomy (NCBI): domain Eukaryota; kingdom Metazoa; phylum Chordata; class Lepidosauria; order Squamata; family Lacertidae; genus Zootoca; species Zootoca vivipara. Next base: position 43,327,732 of record NC_142583.1, on the reverse strand, counting down.
TTGGCACCTTCTGCATGTTCTACCACCATGTTAAGCCTTTCCCAGCTTTTCTGACATATTATTAGAGTTCAAGGACACATTCCAGAAATAGTTAAGGAGGATGCCAAGCAGGTGAGGGGTGTTGCATGGGCAAAGGGTGCATAGCTGAGGAATGGGCTGTGGTATGGGTAATAATAATGATGCTATATTTGTTGCCTGCCCTTAACTAGATGGTTCCAGGGTGGGTCGTCCTCAGCATACAATGAGAGATGAGGATTAAACGGTGAGGCTTGGAGGATTGCATTTGGTTCCTGAGATCCCCTACCCCTGCACTAGTCCAAGTAGAAGATGATAATAATAATAATAATAATAATAATAATAATAATAATAATATACTGTAATTCATTTCTTATACCCTAATCCAGGCCCTCCAGATGTTTTGGACTACAATTCCCATCTTCCCCGACCACTGGTCCTGTTAGCTAGGGATCATGGGAGTTGTAGGCCAAAACATCTGGAGGGCCGCAGTTTGGGGATGCCTGCCCTAATCAATCCAATCTGGGTGGCTTCCAACAAGATACAGAGTGGCTGGGTGGGGAGACACATCAAACATTAAAAGTTTCCTGAAACAGGCCCGCTTTCAGATGTTGTTTAACTCTTTGACATCTGACGGAAGGGCATTCCACAGAGTGGGTGCAACTACCAAGAAGGCCCTCTGCCTGGTTCTCTGTAGCTTCACTTCACACAACAAGATAACCACCAGAGGGCCCTTGGAACTGGACCTCAGTATCCAGGCTGAACAATGTGGGTAGAGACGTTCCTTCAGCTATACAGGTCTGAAGCCATGTAGGGCTTTAAAGGTCGACACCAACACTTTGAATTGTGCTTGGAAACATACTGGGAGCCAATGTAGATCTTTCAGGACCCATGCTATATGGTCCTGGCAGCTGCTCCCAGTCACCAGTCTGACAGCTGCATTCTGGATTAATTGTAGTTTCTGAGTCACCTTCAAAGATATCCCCATGTAGAGTGCATTTCATTAGTCCAATCAGGAGATAACCAGAGCATGTACCACCCTGGCAAGAAAGTGGGCAGGAAGGTAGAGTCTCAGCCAACAAACAAGAATGCTCTATTGTCTGAAACAACCAGTTCCTCTTCTTGAGAAGTTTGTTTTCCGATTCAAGGACCTCCCTGGATTTCCCAGAAGCAGGAACAGCAAATGGTCAAGATGCTGTTTTTCTGATATTTATTTGCCCCATTATCACAATTTTGAACATTTTAGAGGAAGGGAAATGTTGTGTTACGTATAGACCATTCCTAATGGCTGCCATTCAGTCTTGCCTGTAGGATAAGGGTTTGCTTCCACATCTCCTAACATGATTATTGCTTTGTACTGCTTTACAATGACATCTAGAACAGCCTCTGGCATTGCTTTCTGGTACTCGGTTAACTTTTATTCACCAACATTTAATCTTTTGGAAAGAAAGGAGGGGGGGAAATATTGCCTCTTTTCTCAAAAGCACATCTAAATTACAAAGTAAAACTTTTGCTCTTCACTTTTTCCTGGTCTCATTTTGTTTGAAAAACTTATCCAGAGGGATAATAAACAGGGCTCCTTCTGCATTTTAGCCATTGCCTGATGATTATGTGAGTTCCAACTGAAAAGCAATGCAATCCACTTCTGACTGCATTTTTGCATCAGCCTCGCTCCAAATAGAGGAGATTCTGTGTGCAATTGAACATATATACCACACAGAGGAAGCAAAGGCAGATTTAAGGGGGGGGGGAATGTGTGCTTGGTTCAGTCATCGTGGAAAAAAAGTTACAAGTAAGGTGCCACAAGTTTCTGTCCTGAGCCTGTTTTTATAAATGACTTGGATGAAGGACTTGAGTGTTTGCTATCAAATTTTCAGATGACACCAAACTGGGAGGGGTAGCTAATGCGGCAGAAGACACAATCAGGATTCAAAGTGACCTTAACAGAATGGAGAATTGGGCCCAAACTAACAAAATGAATTTCAATAGGGAAAAATGTAAGGTTCTGCACTTAGGCAGGATGAACCAGCTGCACAAATATAACATGGGGAGACATCTGGCTTACTAGCAGTACATGTGAAAAGGAGCTAGGGATCTATTTATTTCAGCGGGATTACTCAAAATATGACTTTGTTAGATGTAGCCTAGTATTCTTGTCATTGGTATTTTCTTTAAAACCCTTAATTCATTTCAACTAAACTTCTATCAAGGTGGTTGACAATCAAGTGGGTACCCAGAAACAGATTGGTTTCCATTTGTTAGAAACTATTTGGAGATCACTGTCTAGCCTGAGAGCAAAAGACAAATGAATATTGAATTTGAAAAATATGCACACAAGCAGGGACAAGCTAGGTGTGTCTGGTATGCAGAGAGTTTTGTTCTCTGTATTCAGAAAACCGGATAGAATTTTGCAGTTGAAATGGAAGAGGCGTGGTTAATGAAATACAAGCCAGGAAGATTTCTATATGAAATACAAGTGGATTTAAAAAATAAATAAATCTGCAATACCTTCAAGAGCAATAATGCAATAGATACCCTAGAAAAGAAGGAAGCTACAGGAACCAGAGTCAACAATAGAATTACATTTTTTAAGGGGACAAAAAAGAACCAATTACATAAAAACCTTCCACATAGTGAGCATGTAATTAGAACTGATGTCAGGCTTCCACGAAAGATTGTCAGAGAGATTTAACGATCTTCCTGAATGTAAGAATAATGATTAAAAGAAAGAAAGAACAAGGAACACGAATTAACATGTTCCTTTGGATTTTTTTTAGAAAAGACAAAAGAATCAAGCCTCTACCTCAGTTATGCCATAAGTTGGCGATCACTGGTTAAAAATAGAAATAAAAATGCTTATAACATCCTGATTTGCATTTCCTTCTGTCTGCTGAAAGAATGTGGAAAAAATAATAATAGAGCAACTGTTTTTATATAAAGTATGCAGCAAGGGCATGATATAACTCCCAATGGAAAGACAAATATTGATTTCAGCAGGTTTGGAATGAGGCAAGTGTTAAACATCTTATATAACTGTGTCCAACCCGTGGAGAGACTTACGATTCTTCCTACAACATTTGAAATCTTTCAGAAGACACTCCTCTATGTAATTCAAGTTGTCAGTATAAAAGTACTTACAGCTTTGTAAAAAGGCTGAACTTTGAGACAATGATGTGGCTTGTAACCACACACACACCAGCAGGTGTTTGTGTGGTGATGTGATGTGAGAGTGGAAAGTTTAATTAGAGACAGGATCGTTCCATTCAAACATGTGAAAAGAAATTATCCTAGCTGTGAAATGAAATGATTGAAACATTTTGAAGTGAATTTTTATTTCCACCTGTAGCAATGTAACCTTGATCCCAAGTTAAGTGTTTCCTTCATTTCCTGCCATTGGCATGAAAAATTCTTTGGAAACAACTATGCAAGCTTTGTGGAATAGAAACTTTCAGAAAATAAAATAATTTCTCCATCTCCTAATTACTTGACAAGGTTGAATCAGCTAAAGGAGTTATACAGTCATACCTCATGTTATGTCCGCTTCAGGTTGCGTCTTTTCATCTTGTGAACGCGGCAAACCCGGAAGTCTTTACTTCCGGGTTTCGGCGAGCACACATGCGCAGAAGTGTTCTGCGCGCTTCACGCATGCGCAGAAGCACTGCTCTGGTTGCGGACTTTTCAGGGTGCGAACCCGGAATGGATCGTGTCCACAACCAGAGGTACCACTGTAGAGAAGGTTTAATTGTGTAGGTGTGATAACAGTCCACTTAAAACTGACTAGCAAACTTAACTGATCAGCCAGCTTTGTTCAGATTTCCTTACTTTAAAAAAAATAAAGAGACTAATCCATATAGAAGATTCACATATGGTCACCTCTACCACAATGTAGTCTTACGGAAGCTTAGCCATGCAGTCTTGATGACTGATCATCACATACCTACAATGTGTAATCACAGATTCATCACATATACTCTTTACTCCCAAATCCAGTCCATTCTACATAAAATTTTATATACCTTGTTACCTTCCTGAATTTTCTTTGGCCCTATTTATACATTATCCCAGCCATCAGGTTTCTGACCTGTACAGCTAAGCACTTGTGTTAAAAAATGCCCATATAACCAGGAGCACCGGCTTGCCCCCAAGCTCGGGGGGGGGGTGCTGAGCACTCTGAGCACTCTGGAGGAGCTCTCCACTGGACTTGCGATGCACCATGAGCATCATGGTTACAATGAGCCTCAGTTTCATACAAGCCACTTCACACAAGCAACCAGGCCAGATACCACCCCACAAGTACATGTGGCCTTTAACATGTAGGATTACAGAAATTCACATTCCATGACCATACGTTCCTTCTACTACTGCGCTGAAAAATTCTTCTGTGTCTTTCTAGGCTGTTCTCCATCAGTTAAGAAAAGAAACTTTAAAAAGGGAGGGAGAAATTGTGGTGAAACATCCAAAGGAGTGGGTGTTTTATTGCTCAAGATGACGGAGCAGTTTTGTGAGTATACTTTCATTCTACAAATCATCTCTCCAGTGGTCTGCTTTCCGCAGCCTTCCCAGGTATCTGCATTTCCTAAAAATCCCATTACATCCTCAGCTGGGCTTTCCTGTAATCAGAGTTCTCCCATCCAACTGACCGCTGTTCATTGCTTGCTTTTGTTTTGTTTTAAGACAAGTCTTTTTAGGGGTTTTTTTAAAAAAGGGAAGTAAGAACTTCACTTAAAAACAAGACCAGTAAGTACAATGATATCAGGTGCTAAGTAGTCAGACCCAATAACCTCCCACATTTCAATTAAAGCCTGTGGGGAAGCATCATGAGGTAATTTCTCTCATGGGGCTTTTTCCAATCAGGAAATGAGGGCAGCCAGGGAGGCTGCAGAGTGCTGGATAAATGTTTAAGGGGGGGGGGACCCTACACACTGCCCTTGGCTATCTCAGGATGATAAAGTTAAACTCGATGCTAAAAACATTCTAAATGTGCCCTGTGAATGGAACATAGACAAAGAGGTGTCTCTTTCATAGGAGAATAAAGCTTTATATATATATAAATTGGAAGGCAGGTTTCAGCTCAACCCCTTCAATGAAGTCCTGTAAAAAAATGTTCATGTGCTTTAAAGTATTATAAACTTCTGGTTCTCCTTTCAACAGGCCTTCAGGGCCGTCTTAAGCATATCTGGCGCCCTGGCGCCGTGGTCTGAAGATCCCTCTCCCCCCCCCCCCGGTCGAAAAGAGAGAAGCCGCCCCTTCCCCCGCCCCTCCTCCTCCTCTTCCTCCCCACCCCTCCGATTCTTGTCTCCTGCTGCTGCTGCCAGGTGCGGCAAGGGACACCATCCAGGGGAGCGCTCGACTTGGCAGCCACAGGCGTGTGTGTGTGTGTGTTTCTTTTGGGTGGTGTAATTCCTCCTCCGCCACCCCTTGACTTTCTCGTGCACAGCCGGCTTGGCTCAAAGGAAAGAAGGTGGCGCGATTGGCTGCTGGGACTTCTGCACACACACCGGAGACAAAACTCAGCCCAGGGCTTTGCCTGCCCCACTCGAGGCAGCGGGGAAGGAACCTGCGGAGGCGCGTGCGATGGACAGACTTTCCTACTTGCCTGCCTGCCTGCCTGCTTGACCACCCTCGGCCCTCGCGCCAGAATCCCCTCAGGCCTTGTTTGCTTTCCTTCTAGTATGATGGGCTATTTACCCTTTTAAAGGGAAAGTTACCCCTGACCGTTAGGTCCACTCGCTCTGGGGTTGCGGCGCTCATCTCGCTTTATAGGCCGAGGGAGCTGGCATTTGTCCGCAGGCAGCTTCCGGGTCATGTGGCCAGCATGACTAAGCTGCTTCTGGCGAAACCAGAGCAGCGCACAGAAACACTGTTTACCTTTCTGCTACTTGCACTTTTATATGCTTTCGAACTGCTAGGTGGGCAGAAGCTGGGACCGAACAACGGGAGCTCACCCTGTTGCAGGGATTCGGACCGCTGACCTTCTGACCGGCAAGCCCAAGGCTCTGTGGTTTAGACCACAGCGCTACCCATTTATCCTTTTAAATCATCCCGAATATATGCTGCATTGCATATTTAGAAGCAATCATTGCTTTAAAGACAAATGTCTGGCTATGGAGAACAAGCCTGTGCTAGTTACCAGATATTAACTAACTGGAACTGCCTGGAAAATAGACCCTTTAGAAGCTATGATTTTATGTACCCTGCAGGAAATTGCTTTACAGAAGCTCGTATTTTTAGAAATCCCTCCAGATTATTTTCTTTAATGGCAGCCACTACATTCACATTTATTAGCACATTCTAAATCAAATCTAGAGCCGAAGTTTATTTGTGAGACTTTTTCCTGCTGTTTGCAATTACCTCTCTGAGCTAAAGTCAATGTTATATCAGCAAGCATCTGTAGATTTTAAAATAAATGCCATCAATTGTTTCTTGCACTGCTGTCGTTTTCTCTTCTTCTTTTCTTGTAATTCATCTAACCAATCAAGCACCCAAAAGTGGAGAGCTGTTTAAATATGCACTGAAGATGCCATTGCATACTCAGCCATAAATGCTCAAAGAGAAAATGATGCTAACTAGCAAAACAGAGGAATAGCTGTTCAGAATGTGAATACTAATAATGACTAGACAACTGAAATGTGATGAATTAGAATTATGAGATAATTCTTTCTATATTGCTCTCTTCCCTGTATGCTAGTACAACATGACCCTAATTGTTTGGACTAGAAGAAATAGCCGAGTTTAACATCCATGTTCTACCTTCATTATCACATACAGTAAGCCTATGCGTTACCAGTTACAGTGTAAGGTAAAGGGACCCCTGACCATTAGGACCAGTCGTGACCGACTCTGGGGTTGTGGCGCTCATCTCATTCTATTGGCTGAGGGAGCCGGCGTACAGTTTCCAGGTCATGTGGCCAGCATGACTAAGCCAACATGACTAAGCTGCGAACCAGAGCAGCACACAGAAACGCCGTTCACCTTCCCGCCAGAGTGCTACCTATTTATCTACTTGCACTTTGACGTGCTTTCGAACTGCTAGGTTGGCAGGAGCTGGGACCAAGCAACGATAATTTCGAGTTATGCATACTTCCGGGTTCCGCCACACGCGCGCAGAAGCGCTCTATCGCACCGTGAGTGTGCGCAGAAGCGGCACCTCTGGATATGGACTTTTTGGGATAAGTAAGGACCCCCGGGACAAATTAATTTTGTATCCGGAGGGTCCAGTGTACTGGGAATCACAAGTGTGGGGGTGCTGTTATACTCAGGTCTTGTTTGCAGGCTTCTCATGGGCCACTGTGAGAACAGGATGCTAATGATGATGGTGATGATTATAGATTTATAGACAGCCTTTCATCACAAGATCTCAGAATACTTCACAAGATAAAAATAAAAGGTAAAAGCACAAATAAATAGTTAAAACAAAAACAACAAAGCAATAACCCCTTCCCACAAACAGTTTTAAGAGACTGTGGAATATTAATCAGCCCAAAGAAGAACGCTTTCACTTGACACCTAAAGATATATATTGAAGGTTCCAGGAGAACATCCCTGGGGAGAGCATTCCATAAATGGGCTGCCACTGCAGAAAGATGCTGTTCTTGTGTTGCCACCCTCCAGACCTCCAGACCTCATGTGGAGGAGGCACACAAAGAAGAACCTCAGATGATGAACGCAGAGTCCAGGTCAGTTCATATGGGGAGAAGCGGTCCTTGAGGACTAGGTGCAGCAGGTCTCTTATGTTCTTATGAAATAAAATCACCCCATGTCATCTCCCCACCCCACCCCACCCCACCCCTTGAAAATGAAAGTACCCCTTTTCCTTTTTTTTCCTTCTAGCATATCTTGGAATTGACCTTGGATTGGCTTTCTGCCTTCCCCTTTGCCTCATTTCTCAATCTCAGTTTCTTGCTTGGGAAGATTCATCTAGGTAATATTATTAATTTATTTGTTGTTGTTGTTGTTATATATTGATACCCTGCCAATCTGGCTGGGTTTCCCAAGCCACTCTGGGCAGCTCCCAACAGATTGTTAAAATGTGATAAAATTTCAAACATTAAAAACTTTCCTAAACAGGGCTGCCTTCATATGTATTCTAAAAGTCAGATAGTTGTTTATTTCCTTGACATCTGATGGGAGGGCATTCCACAGGGCAGGCACCACTACCAAGAAGGCCCTCTGCCTGGTATAACCAGAACCAAGATTCTCTGGATGCTTTACAGAAACCTCCCCCACCCCTCAATAAAAATAAAAAGTGTTGTTTTTTTCAAACTGTAAGCATCAGAGAACAAAATAAAACAATACAAGACTCACAAGCAGACCTCAACACTTTTGAAAGCCATTAAGAACCTCTAAAATGCCCTGTAATCTCCCCCCCCTTTAAAATAAAAAATAAACTTTTTCTGACACTGCAAATACAGTACAAAGTGGGTTCTATATGAGCCTCTCTTGAAAGGGCATCCCACAGCTTGACTGCTACTATGAACGCTGTAATTCACTTGGTATAAATCAGGCATGTCCAACAGGTCTATTATGATCTACTGGTCGATCGCGGGGTGTCCCTGGCTGATCCTGGTTGATCTTTTGATCAACAACTCTGGCTCCCTAAAAAAAGCTCAAAAACTCTGACAATGGGTAAATCACTGCCATTATTTTATACTGCAAGTAGATCACAGTCTCTTGGGAGTTTGATGTCCTTGGTATAAATAATCTGGCCAATAGCCATTTAGAGCTTTACATTAGGAGCGGCTAATCTTTGACCCTCCAGAAGTTCCTGGTCCTCAATTCCCATCAGCCCCAGTCAGCATGGTCAATGGGCAGAGGATATGGAAGTTGTAGTTCAGTGACCTCTGGAGGACCACAGGTTAACTACCCCTGCTTTACAGCCTAAAATCAACTACAGGTATCAAGCTCATGGACTAATTTTTAGGTTTTGCTTTTCAGATGGTGGTACAACAAAGAATTCCTGCCTGAAAGTAGAATGTTAATTAATTAATCCTAGTGTTGCAAAACAGCTGCAAAGGTGCGTGAATTTAGTAGAACCAGGATAAAGCAGTACCACTTGAGGGGAGGAGAGAGACTGTCCAATTAGTCTGTTGCTGTCTGGTTCCTGTTGGGTCCAGTCTCTTTGATCATTTCTTCTCCTCTTTGTTCTGGAATAAGGCCCTAGGCAAAGCTTGCTTTGATAAGCTAGATGAACAGAGAACATCTCTTTTTGTTGTTGATTTCAAAAAGCATCAGAAACTCTGGTCTAAGATGGGCATCAATTTGAGTGTACACTTTGCAGAACAGATTATCTCCAGCCATGACTTCTCCCTCTTTTAAAGTGTATAAGACCTCTTATTACTAACCTCTCTGGTCACAATTTCTGTACAATTTATCTTTCCAGGGCTTTATCTTGACAATCCCTTTGCTTCCCTGGGAGTATTGATGAGCATTGACCTTCATAATCAAGTCTCCAGTCCGCATCTCTTTCAGGCCTGGGGAAAGCAAGCAAAGTCCATTCCATCACATTTTGCAAAATAAAGGGTTTGCATACATTTCCCAACAATACCTATTTATGGGGACAGCTTCTCCATAATGTAAGAAAAGCTTCATTAGCTTACATCGAAGTCACCAAGATATGCAGTTGACTTGACAGAGAGAGCAGCAGGACATTTATGGGGCATTGCAAAAATAAAATGCTTATCTTTTATTTTAGATGGATCATATCAGACATGACTAGCAAGTATTGTCTAAATGTGATCCCTGTTTGTTTGTTTTTTAAAAAAAATTGAGATAGAGTGGTTACATTAAAGATGCACACTCATTCACTGTCACAGTCACACTGTAAGCACTAACAAACTGAAATGAATTCTTCAAGTGGAGAGTCATTTGTTTTGTCTTTTATGCTAGTCAGTTATATATTAAAATAAAGCATAGGGATTGATGACTCATACACACAATGATTTATGTCACAGTTCTTTATATTCTGGTAGCTTTGTGTATGTGTGTTGTTCGCTTTTTGGCAGTGCTGTGAAGCTATCACTGCAGAATCAAATAGCTGATTTCTGGTTCCATCGGAGCTGTACTGTTTTGAAAGGGGGTTCACTGGCGTGCAAGAATAGGCTGCAACCAAGAGAATGAGAGCTTTATCTTTAAATATGCCAGTGAAGTGGCAGGCAAAGTGATCACTGCTGCCCCCACCAATCCTTCTCTGGTGCTTTTGTCTGCCTTGGTCCTCTGCTTTCAACAGCTTGTCTCCACCCTAACGGAGGTGAAGAAGTTGGTGAAAAACAACAGTTAGGAATGGGCAGGAACATCTGCTACTACCTTGTCTCTGGTTTGATTGGTGAGGTTAAAGCTATCTGCTTTTTCTCCAGATTATAGCCTGGAACCCCTCCCTAAATGAAAGTAAAGATAGGACAGCAGCACAGAAAACACTGAAATATAGGGCAGAAACTTATGGATTCTTCATAAAATGTGATTCAGCAAAATGGTGGGAATTTCAAAGAAACTGCTAGGGTGGAAATAACACTGTCTGATTTTGTTGATGGCAGGGATGGCCACATCTATAAATTTCAGTTTCTCTTAGTTCCCCCCCCGTCCCCCCCCCTACTCTTAAGTTCAGGACTCTAATGTTCCATGCATTTAAAAAAATGTTTTCATGCAAATTCATCAGCATACACCCGTTCTCATGAAATTTTCCCTCATATTTTTAAGGTTTTTATATTGTTTTACTGCTTGCTGTCTCGGGCTCCTTTTGGAGGAAAGACAGGATATAAATTAAATTGTTCCTTCAGTAGCACCTTAAAGACCAACTAAGTTTTTATTTTGGTATGAGCTTTCGTGTGCATGCACACGAAAGCTCATACCAAAATAAAAACTTAGTTGGTCTTTAAGGTGGTATCTGAAGGAATTTTTTTATTTTACTTCGACCCAGACCAACACGGCTACCTACCTGTAATTAAATTGTTATTAGCAATGTTTCCCAAACTTGGGTCTCCAGCTCTTTTTGGGCTACAACTCACATCATCCCTAGCTAGCAGGACCAGTGATTAGGAATGATGGGAACTGTAATCCAAAAACAGCTGGAGGGAAACAGTGGCCTAAAGGATATCACCTGCTCTGCTGTTATTTCTCTCCTCACCTCTCTGTATCCCTGATTGAATTTAGTGTGCTCTTGCACAACTCTTGTTCATTTCAATGGGCAACTTGCAAAGGACAGCTCCCTAATGGCTTGCTCTCATTAGTCCACAGTGCAAACTTTGAATGCTGCATATATTTCTCGTTCGGAATAAGTATGCTACCACCAAGATCGTAGGCAGTATGCTTCCAAATACTAGTAGCTAGTGAGCTGCAAGAGAGAGATGTTGCCCTGATGGTCTGCTTGGGGTCTTGCCAGAGGCATCCGGTTGGTCACTGTGAAAACAGGATGCTAGATTACACAAGGCTTTGGTTTGATCCAGAAATGGTCTTTCCTATGCCATTGATACATGTTGCTGCTATTATCTGGTAACATTTATAGGTGTCATATCTCTTGACATTTTGATGTTTAGGTTCTTCACTGTAAAAGATCAGCAGCCAATGAAATGGGGTCAAGGTGCCATCACTTTGAAAACCATGCCAAATCACCTCATGTTTGCTTGAGTTAAACATAATGGGGGAGATTTTAGAAGGTCTGCAGGATCTACATGTTCTTTCTAACGTGTCACTGGAGTCTTACTGAATTTTTAATATGTTGGCACTATTACTAAATATGTGTCTATCTATCTATCATCATCATCTATCTATTTATCTGTAAATTTATCTATGTGGATTGCAAGCCATTCTATGATCTCAACACTTATAGACTCACTTCTGACTCTTATCATACATAAATTACATACTGTACTGAGAGAGTATGAATGGCTCTTTTTAGAATATAAGGATTTTCCAAAGCAGAGTGTAGCTTGGTTAAGTGCACAGTGTAAGACAAATTACTGGCCATAAGGTGTGAAGAAGATTACTGAAGTTAGCTTCAGCTGGAGTGGTGTTAAAAGAAAGATAAGTTACAGTGCACACATGCCAATTATCTGTGGAGAGAAGGCAGGCAATTTACTTGCATGTATAGTTGAGATAGATTCCAGTGACATCAACTCTCACAATTGACTAATGTCTTCAACCTTCTGTGGTATGCTGGAGACATTTGATTCTGAAAGGATGGATGGCCTTGAAATAACGTGGGTTATCTTTAGGAAAGTATCTTTTATTTCATTTGCAGGCTTCAAAGTCATCTTCCCATTTTTCATCAGAACTCTGTGAAGTAAAAAAAGAGAAATGAAAGAGATGAAATCTGGAATGTAGAGGCTGCTTTCAGATCACAAACTCTTATAAGCCTTCTTCAGGCATTCTACTTGCACATACAAGCAACACACAAGCTGGACAAATGTGCATCCTTCTGACCTATTCAGCATCCACATCACCCTCCATAAATTACTGAAGTGGGGAGCCTCCTATGTTCCTGGAGGCTCTTTGTGCGAGCTAGAACTCTGGAATATTACATTATACATTGTCTATGACAGTGATTTGCAAATCAACCTTCAACTTAGGAATCTGTGCAGACAATTTTCTAGCCTATCTCTTGGATAAAAAAACTGATACTCATTAGAATTCATCTCACCTTTATCCTATCCATTAAAAAAAAAGCTCAAGGCAGCATATATGGTTCATTCTCTCTACTTTATCCTCAAAACATGTTAGGTAGGTTAGTCTGTCCCAATGACATCAAGGGTGCTTCATCACAGAGTGGAAACCTGATCCTGAGTCTCTCTGGTCTTAGTCTGGCAGTTTGTTGGGTTCTCTGTCTTTGTCTATCTCAGCTGATGAGTGGAAATTAAATCCCAGTGCCTAACCTGCACGATTATGTTTCTGCTAGGAACAGGGTGGTACATCCAATACAGGATAAAAACCTGACCTTTTGCCCATCACCAGTGACATCACCTGATAAGTGTATGCGCTTGGTTTGGGGGAAATGGCCTGGCAGGCCAAGATTGGTCTGTAAGTCATTCCCCACCTCTGTACATAAGCTGTATGTACTCTGTAAAGTGTGCATAAAAATGTATCTGAGAATAAGATACAGGAATGTATTATGTTACGGGGAAATGATTTGCAAACTGCGTTGTTATTACTAATAACCAGTGCTTTTTCCAGGGGGTACTCAAGGATTTGCAGTACCAGCACCCCTTTTTTGTTGTTCAAAAGTGTGGCACTTACTACAACAACTTTATGTTGAGTACCAGCACCTATTTTTCTAGGTGAAAAAAGTACTGGACTTGCCACATCTATTAAACACTTTTCCTTTTGTCTCTTAAAATAATGGTGCTGACCATTTGAAATAACATCACAGCGTTTGCTTCTTTGCAAGCAAATTTTATCCATCACACATTGCAGCACCCCCTCCAACCAATGAGACAATTAGCCCATTGTCTCCTATTCATAGCTGCCAAGTTTTCACTTTTCTCTCGAGGAAGCCTATTCAGCATAAGGGAAAATCCCTGTAAAAAGGGATAACTTGGCAGCTATGCTCCTATTATGATTCCTCTTCCTCCCTGAGAACAACTTTGTCTCAAGATTGCATGGCACAATTAAAAGGACATACAAACTGTGGTTTCTCTAAGTACTTTGACTTCATGTGATAATAAGTACCTGCTGCTGTGGATGTTGCAGATGCTGACATTTCCCCATACTTCTTTCCCTGTAGTGTTGAATGCACAGCAAACAATAGATCACACTCTTTTCTCTTTGACTCCAGCTTTCTCTTCCAAAATAACAGTGCCATCTGCCTATGAAAATGTTGGTTTTCTTTACCACAAAAATTAATGAATCGCTTGAGCAGCTTACACATCATCACTCATGAAAGATTAATCTATCTTAGGCGTGTGCTCATAAAATGTTTTTTAAAGCATGCCCTATAATTTGTGCGGAAGTCACTGTGTATCTAAGGCTGCATTCACATTGCGGTTTATTCTGTTTTCTCTAACATTCCCCTAACTCTTCGTTTTGGCATTATATTTCGCACGATGTAAATGCTACTTCCAGAAATATAGCAGAATATTGCAGAATTTTGGTGTTCATTTCTGTGTTATTTACAAAGGTATTTTTTTTCCCCTGAAAGCAAATAACACAGAAATGAGTGCTAAACTTAGCTCAAATGTAATGCTGAAATTAACTGTTAGGGAACTGGAATAAAACTGTTCTGTGAAGGCAGCCTAAGTTTGTATATAAGGCTATGTGTACCAATAAATATTCTATACACACAAGGATATATCCTCAAATTTGGATTGTTGTTGCTTTTTTGTTTTTGTTTTGTTTTTTATTAAAGGTTTTCTTGGTTTACAAAGTTATGTCTCCCATAATATTTTTACAAGTCAGTTTCAATTGTTGAGACATTGGGAAGAAAAGAGAAAAGAAGTAGATGGGGGAGGCTGGATGGGGTCGGGTGACGATGTTTCTATTTTGCTTAATATATGTGGGGTTTATTGTCAGCGTCACTTTATCAAACAAGAAGCTATTTGTGAGGAAGTGGTGAAGATGAGTTTCTAAAAGGTAAACTAAACTTAGTGTTATTAAAGTTATAGAACATTTTTCTTCCCAAGTGCTGTATTCCCTTCTAGGCAAGTTCCCAGGGCCCACATGCCAGGGGTGAGTGGAACCAAAATAAAATGTGGGTAGAATAATAATTGTTAATAGAAACGAGCAACAGTTAAGTTATTCAAACATTCCTCTCTAACCTTCATCCAGGCAAATTCTAGCCAGGTAAAAGCACTCAAGTGGGGTACAAAGCAGGGCTGGTGAGGGCTGTGAGAAGGTCTGAAAAAAGTCATTAGGGCTCAATATTTACAAATATTGAACCCCTAATTGTACTAGGTGATTACTTTCACCATTGAAATGCACTTTTATTTCTATGTACTTTCAAATTCAATAATTCTGAGAGTTAAAATAATCGTATTCAAATGTGTGTGTTTCTTGAGTGACTCATGAATTATATTGGTTTTGTCACAGATTCAAGAATTTTCAGGTTTTTTTGCACTTTGAACATAAATCTCAGTTGGGATATAGACTAGACTCAGACACAGACTGCCTCTTCATCTACACTGATACATGGTAGACTAGGCTGCTCACTTATCACATTATTTCACAACTGTTTTGAGAGACAGTATATAGGCTATTTCATCTTTTGGCAGGAAAGATCTCCAGTGATATAGCCCTAAACAATTACTACTCAGTACATTAATTTCTTTCAACATACAGCTGCCTGGCCAAAAGCCAGATAGTTAACTTGCCATATGCACACAAAACACCTGATTTGCATACATGCATATTTTGCCTAATTTTGAAAATCTGGTTCTGCACTTCTTTAGCACAAGGCAAAGCCATAATATACAGTCATGTGTTCTCCTGTAGAGAAAGAATTCCCTTTAAAGCTTAGAGGGATCCCATTCTATTCAATCCTGATCTTCAATAAGACTGCCAAATGCTTCCTCCCAAGTTGAACTATAAGTCTCGTTGCAACAATGCAATGTGTACAGAAATAAATGTCAGAATTTTATAGATTTCCCAATGGTTCATAAAAATTGTAAGCATTGCCAATAAATGTCAACATTTACCAGGTTTCTAATGTTCACTGTAATACACATGATACAAAAAGGCCCTGTGTTAATTGTAAGCTACGTACTCACAATATTTGGATAAACTCGGTTCTGAATGAATGGGAATTGTTTTTATTTCGTGTTCTCATGCTGTTGGAGGAGGAATTCATTTTGTCCATTTCTCAAAGCAGTCCAACCCAACCTGAGATTCAAGCTTGCTTTCAGAATACAATACACAGTCAGATTATGCATGTTTCCAGATACCAAAATGCAATTTCACTGTACAAACAGTACACACAAAAATGAGGCAGATGTTTTGTGAAAACACTGGGGAAAGTGTATTTAGGTATAGCTGCATATTTTATGTAAAAAGTGTGGGAAAACTACACAAAATCCACACAAAAATGCCCAGTTTGAATGCATATGCTTCATGGGTTTTAATAATAATAATAATAATAATAATAATACTGTAATAATAATACTGTAAGGTAAAGGTAAAGGGACCCCTGACCATTAGGTCCAGTCGTGACCGACTCTGGGGTTGCGCGCTCATCTCGCATTATTGGCCGAGGGAGCCGGCGTATAGCTTCCAGGTTATGTGGCCAGCATGACAAAGCCGCTTCTGGCAAACCAGAGCAGCACACGGAAACGCCGTTTACCTTCCCGCTGTAGCGGTTCCTATTTATCTACTTGCATTTTGACGTGCTTTCGAACTGCTAGGTTGGCAGGAGCTGGGACCAAGCAATGGGAGCTCACCCCATTGCAGGGATTCGAACCGCCGACCTTCTGATCAGCAAGCCCTAGGCTCAGTGGTTTAACCACAGCGCCACCTGGGTCCCTTTTAATAATACTGTAATATAATAATAATAATATCAAATGAAATAGGCGGGACAGATTTATGATTGAGTTCCAATTAAATTGAAATAGAATGGAATTTGGCTTCTCAGTCCAAATTCCAACATGGAGGCAATCAACATTTAGATAACCTTGAATAATTATTATTTTTTTGACTGAGGGATATTTGTGTGGATTGTCTCCACGTTGCTTGAAAACAATTTATTTTTGAACATAACATTCACAAGTGATTATTGTGTGATGACCTCAACATTCATGTGCATGCACACACAAACCACAAAAGATTGCTAAGGCATGAACATTCATGACATGATACAAGTGTTCTATAGTGGGAACTCACAAAAATTACTACCAGAAAGGTGATGGACACTGTAATCTAGTATCTATTAAATATCCATTGTGTAAATTATTATAAATAGGCCTACACCCAATGTATTTAGTTACAGCTGCCCTGGTGTCAATCTTCTTTGAATTTCTATTATGTTCTGGATTCATTATATGCTTCAGTTAAATCATTATTAATATTATAGTGATAGATTTTCTAGGACAGAGTGTAAATGTTCAGTTTTGTTTGGTAAAGTGTGGGGTTCCAGATTTGTGTTGCAGTGAGGCAGAACATGAAGTAATTATAAAGGGTTCCCCACCCCCATCAAAGTGAGAGACATATTAATTGTTATGAAAAGAGGTGCAATGTTGTGACAACATTGTATGTTAATTTGTGTTCTGATTAGGTCTGAACCAATTAACTAATAGCTTAATTATGGAGGCCAAAGGCAACACTAATGTTTACAATGCATTGCGATATAGTAACAGAAGAACAGAGAGTAATATCTCTTGAATCAAATGAGGGACAAAGTTTTAAGCAATTATGAGTAATGGGTCTTAAAATAAACAGTCTAATGGGCAACTCTGAACTAGTTTGTCGAAATGATGGAAGGCAGGCCTGATTTTGATGCAATTAAGCATAAATTATTTTCATTGGGATTGCAGTTGGAGATGAATCAGTTTGATAGATTTTTCCCCCCTTTAGAAAAGAAATGTCTAGATTGAGGGGGCTGTAACTCAAATAGTGCTGAACCATAAACCCATAAACCTGTCATCAATAGACTGTATATATGCATGATGTAGGACTGCAGTGGATAATAAGTTTTCAAAAAAGAAGAGCCTGCAGGATCAGGCCAATGGCCCATCTAGTCCAGCTTCCTGTTCTCAGAGTGGCCAACCAGTTGCCTATAGGAAGCCTACAAGCAGGGCCGTCTTAAACGCCCCTGCTGCTGTGGTGCGCCGGATCTCTCCGGCGCCCTCCCGCTCCGTTTCCCAGCGCGGTGGGCGGGTGGGTGCAGCAGCGGGCGGGCGGGCAGGCAGGCACAGCACGATCTCTCTGGCGCCCTCCCGCCCCGTTTCCCAGCGCGGTGGGCGGGTGGGCGCTGCGCGCAGCGCGGCTCCCACAGGCGCAGCTGCGCGGCGGACCGGCGGATTGGCCGGCCAGCGGGCAGGCGCAGCTCGCGGCGCCTTTCTGGCGGGCCGGCGCCATGGTGCCCTTCGCCACCGGGGGTCTACCTAGAGCCGGGCCTGCCTACAAGCAAAACCTGAGTGTAGCAACAGTTTTCTGAATTGCTTAGGATAGATAAGCATACTTGTGTGGAGTCCAATTATGGCAACCTCTAGATGGTACTGGCAGAAAGATAAGTTGTATTTACACAAATGTATTGCCATGTATACATGGCAGTTTGCCTGGCAGCAGGCAACTATGCACATTTCCTGATGGGAATTCTAATTCAAGACATCAGTTCACCTCCATGATGAGCATACTTTCTTGAGCTAAATATTGTGTCATTGGCTTTGAATTTGTGAACAGGTGTGAGTCAAAAGATAAATAATTGCTCATCTTTTAATGATTGTTGATGTATGAATCCTAGCTATTAGAAATAACTTAAACAAACCTAGAATGATCTACAGATGCCTACACATGAGGTACTCTTCAGTATAATTCTGTGATTTATATAAAGTGTACCGTAGGCGTGTTGCCTTGGCCCTGTGACAACGGATGCCCAGGGCATGCTGTGGCTCACTGTGGTGTATGTGAGTGATGTCAGCACAGCTTGCGGCATGCCTGAGAGGATTTTTTTGGGGGTGGCCCCTTCATTTAAAATTTGTGGGTGCTTGGGCACCCAGGGCCCCAGAGAGTCAGCACCCCTGTAAAAGTGTGTGTATATTCGTGCAGGTTCAAATAATCACTTATCACTCAGGTTAGAACTTCCAAGAGCAGAAGCTGCTATTTAAAGATGGGCTTGAACACTCACACCCCTTTCTTTGGAACAATTAAACACCAAACTATTGAGTGTATATGTACTATTTTAAAACTCTTGGTGCCATAGTTTCTTTTTAAAAAATATACTGCTCCTCTGGAGACTATTACAATGTATTCTAAACCATTCTGTACTTTTAATTTAACTGGCTGATTTTCTAAAGGAAGGTAGGGTTGTTGTTTTTTGGTAATAACTATTAGGGTCATTCAAATAAAAAAGGGATTCTTGACATAGACTGAGGACTAAACAATTATATTTTAATGCACATATTATTAAATCCACTATTTCTCAGAAATGTTGCGCATCTGAACATGTGATTATTGCTGTAAAATCACATACAGTTCAAATTACTGCCAAGTCCATCTCCCTCTTGTCATAGATTAGGAACCTTTGGGATGCTGCCTAGACCAGAACAAAGAAACTGCATATGTCATTGTCTGCAGGAGGAAAACTGGCAGCAATCATATATACCGATGGCTCTGGAGGAAGCGGATAGCTACAGGCCTTGCTTGTGCAGAAGCCCCAAATAATGCAGTCCCCAAAGCTGTGACAATCTATGAGTCTATTAAGTATCCCTAAACCGAGAAAATTAACCAGCTTTATTCAATGCCTCTGCTCGTATCTTAATCTCAAACACCTCCACAATATTCCAGCACTACATGTGCTCAACCATATGCACATGCCGTTCCCAGGCACACATAAACCATATTTCACAGTTAACCTCTGTGCTGGGGACAGCTCCAGCCATTCAATGAGAATGCTTTCACTGTGCTGTCTGTGACATGGGAGTCCATGGCTGTTTGTCATGAAGATGATATAGTAGAAGGTCCATGTTCAGAGGCACTACAGTTGCTGAGAAGCAGCAGCCAGCGAGTGCTACTGAGCCCTCCATGAGGTTGTAAAAAGAGAAGCGATTTCTATTTCTCCAGTGTATTTCCTGCACAACCACACTGCAAAGAGCAGGAGAATCAACTCTGCTGTGTTCTGCAGGGAGTGCACTGGGGCAGTAGGCTGGATTTTTTTTTTCTGCTGGCAGGTGGAGGACTCAGTCCTGCTGGCTGCAGGGGTCTGCTTCACCTGTGCATTCCCTGCACCATGTTTATCTGCAGTGCAGTCACACGGGGAAGGAGAACCTGTGTTTCCTCCCCTCTCCCAAATTAAACATTAGCCTTTCCCGCATATTGATTTGAGGCTGGGCCCAGGTTGGGTTGGGTATTCCAGGAGTTGGCACAACCTGTATTGGGTCACTGGGGCTTCTGCAGCTCTATTGTCCACTATAAATTGTTGTCTGTATCCATACCACTGTACACACAGAACAGGGATAGGTCAGCCATTGCTAAACTCCTGCTCCCATCATCACTGTCCATTAGTCATTCTTGCTGGGGCTGATGGGAATTGGAATCAACAATGTCTGGTGGACCACAAGGTGCAGCAACACAGGCATAGAAGAACTGTGAATACATACATTGGTTATGACTTTAGTGTCACTTTGGAAAGAAATGCAATCATATATATATATTAGGGTTACCAGACGTCCCTGTTTCCCGGGGACAGTCCCCAGATTTGCGAATAAGTCCCCAGACAAATTGCATCCCCGGAATGTCCCCAGATTTCATCTAATGTCCCCGGGAAACACAGCAGCGGCAGTCTCAGCAGCCCGGAGCAGTTGGCTCTGCCTGGCTTCAGGAGCTGCTTGGAAGTCCCCATATGATGGTGGTGCAGGGGCTCTAAGATGCAGCTGCCGGGCTGCCTCCACCTTCCCTGACCCCAGCAACTAAGCTGTGAAGGGAGGCTTCATGCTACCTGTCAGGGGGACTCCTTACAGGGAGCCTCCCCCATTCATCCTGACCAGCACTTCGCCCAGTGATAGCGTCAGCAGCGGATCAGGAGGGAGCGGTGTGGAGGGAGGGCTCCAAGATGCTGCTGAGCCCTTGCACTGACTCAGACGGCCAGTAGAGGAAGGAAGGCTCAGCGGCACAGCGGTGTCACAGCAACATCCCAGCCAACAAAGGGGAGACGGGACGCAGTCCCTTCCGGTGCCCGATTTGAGGCACGCGCCCAGACGTAGGGCAAAGGGGAGGGGTTTTGGGGTCTCCAGGCTCTTAGGTTGGACCAGAAACTGGAAGGCGGTATTGCCAGATTCTGAGAGCGACTACGCAGTCATGTTTTCTGATGTCTCTGCACTGTAAATAGTATGCACAATAAAAATCTTAAAGACAGAGCGGACTGGAGTGTCATTACTCAGGAGTAGCCGCAACAATCCCCTGACGCTACCTATCGGAGCAGCAGAGCTTGCATGCAAGCAGGAGGGGGCAGGGATCTCTCAGTTAGGCAATGGGAAGCCTCCCTTCCCATCGGAGGGATCCCCGCCCCCTCCCGCTTGCACACAAGTAGGAATGGGATTGGGGCTACTCTGATAAGCAGGGAGGCATTGCGCTGCCCGAGCCTCACTGCCACCACCACTCTCGGCCCTCCGCCGCCGCCTTCCATGCCTGACCCACTGTGCACCACTTCCCCACCACCACCACTGAAGAACCAAAAACTCAGGGGCTGCCCAGGCTCATGGAGAAAGGAGATAGAAGCCTCAGAGGAAGGGGAAACCTGGCAGTTTAGATCAAGGCAGTGGCCGCCCCTCTGCTACCACCACCACAGCAGCATCAATGTCTCGAACATGTAGTATGTATGTATGTATGTATGTATGTATGTATGTATGTATTTAAAGTGTCCCTGGATTCATTGGAAAAAAACATTGTGTGTGTGTGTGTGTATATATATATATATATATATATATATATATATATATATATATATATATGAGGGACCCAGGTGGCGCTGTGGTTAAACCACTGAGCCTAGGGCTTGCTGATAGAAGGTCGGCGGTTCAAATCCCTGTGACGGGGTGAGCTCCCGTTCTTTGGTCCCAGCTCCTGCCAACCTAGCAGTTCGAAAGCACCTCAAAATGCAAGTAGATAAATAGGAACCGCTACAGCGGGAAGGTAAATGGCGTTTCCATGTGCTGCTCTGGTTTGCCAGAAGCGGCTTTGTCATGCTGGCCACATACGCCGGCTCCCTCGGCCAATAATGCGAGATGAGCGCGCAACCCCAGAGTCGGTCACGACTGGACCTAATGGTCAGGGGTCCCTTTACCATATATATATATATATATATATATATATATATATATATATATATATATAGTGTGTGTGTGTGTGTGTTTGTGTATGCAATATTCTGTTGATATTTGGTTTATGGCATGGAATTTGGTGTCATTGAACTACTTTGAAGTAGCACATTTTGATGTTTACCCATTTATAATTTTCAATCACATGGCAAATCCAGGTATCAAAGCTTTGCAATCACAAGGTGTTAGAATGCCACTGAAGCGGGAAGATTACTTTTGCCATCTTTGAAGTAGCTACAGAAGATGGACATCGCAGCAGTGCTGAAAGTGAGAAAATTGAGAAGCACGTGTAGTGTTTATCAGTCTAGCATCTCAAGCTGTGGTTGACTTTGGTTGCATTTAACAGACAAGTGCTGACAAGCTTTATCAGAGAGACCCTTTGTGTCAGAATTGCTGCTTATCAAAAGGTTTTGTAGCTCCTGGTTGTGATTAAGTGACCTCACATGTTCCTTATGGAGCAACCATATGTACATATAATATGCCTAACAATGAAAAGAGAGGCTACCATTCACTATCATAGCTTTCTAGAGAATGTTATGATAGAAGGGCTATCAGGAGAGGTTGCTGCAACAGTTCACTAGGTGAAACTCCCAGTAGTAGCTGTGTGTCAATCAAGGAGATTAGAATTCTTAACTTCACATTTAGTGAAGGATGAAGGTGGAGCCAGCACTGTTCAATAAATGGTTGCTAACTGAATAGTCCAGAATGATACCAGGAACAACTATCCACTCAACAGTGAAGCACTTACTAACACCAAGATCTCCCTCTACCAGTGTAAGAAGTATAATAGTCCTCGCTTTGCAACATAATGGCTGTTTGCAGTTTTGCTCAGCAAAACCACTGAAGGCTACTCAAACTTTTTCTGAAGGCTACTCAGCTTTTTCAGTGTTGTATTTTGAAAAGGCTATGAGTCATTCTAGAATTTACTTGTTTATTTTTGGTGCAGATAAAGAGAAATGGAAGAATAATTAACATACAATTGCTACACTTTTCATTACTTTTTGATTAACCATCTCTACTCTCTTTGTCACCATAATTCATGGTTTCGGTTAATTACAATTTAATTGTTTTTCTTTTAACAATGCTTTTGAGTTTGTTTGTTGTTGTTTTTTACTGCAAACAAGACATATGTTTCCCTAGTGAAAGTACTTTAAAAAGTAGTGTAATGCATATTTTATATTTTAAAATTTGCAAAACATCTCCCTAAAAAGGGTTGTGTTTTTTTTATTAACTTTATAATTTCTCCTTAAAGGCATAAAGGTAAAGGGACCCCTGACCATTAGGTCCAGTCGTGACCGACTCTGGGGTTGTGGCGCTCATCTCAAGTTATTGGCCGAGGGAGCCGGCGTACAGCTTCCAGGTCATGTGGCCAGCATGACGAAGCTGCTTCTGGCAAACCAGAGCAGCACACAGAAATGCCGTTTACCTTCTCGCCAGAGACATGCTTTCAAACTGCTAGGTGGGCAGGAGCTGGGACCGAGCAACGGGAGCTCACCCTGTCGTGGGGATTTGAACTGCCGACCTTCTGATCGGCTCAGTGGTTTAACTCACAGTGCCACCCGCGTCCCCTTAAAGGCATAGCTTTCTGCAAACTGCTTTGTTAGATTCTGCAGTTAACTTGTGAGCATCAAGTTACTTATAAATTCAAATTTCAATTCCAATAGACCAACTAAAGTGAAATAGTGAGCAACGATGGTTCATATAGATGTTGCCCTTCTGGATCCAGTCTCACATATCCTAACGGTACTGCATGGTGTTTAGCACCCACATGTCACAATTCCATAGAGAGAGCGGGACCCAGTGCTATTTTTCTAGAAAAGGAGGTGCCAGTACTCACCATGAACTGCTCCCTCTTTCTTTTAAAATTGCAATGAAACCCGCCTAAGTGCCAGAACTCACCTGAGAGCTGCTGGAACTGAGTTCTGGTGAGTTCCCCCTTTAAAAAAAAACCCTGCTAGGACCTCAACAAGATAGTCTGTTTTATTCACTAGAAAATCCTTCAATTCAGGAGTCTGTTGGAATCTATACGTCTCTAGGAGAGGACAATTTTAATGTGTCCCCCATTTCTGCTATGAGCAACTGATGTTGTAAAGCCAAAACTCACCAAGAAGTGGCCTTACCATGATCCAGTAGCAATTCCATTTTGAGAACCCTCGCTAAACTACAGTATTAAGAAGGCCTGAGATTTAAAAAAAAGCTGCCAGATTTTCCAACTTTTTCCCTAGCAGGGCTCTTCTGCTTTTATAACAGCTATGTATCAAAGCAATCAAACAGCAGGGATATTTTTTTCTCAGTCAGCAAATCTCTATGCCAGAAAAGAAAAAGTCATCTGCTTATATTTGCCGCCTCCGAAGCTGTTAAAGACATGGGAGCCCTGCTGGGATGGGGGGCAGCTGGATTTCCCCAGAAACCATTTATTACTTAGACCCTTCACAGATGATTAAATAAAATAATGGTCTAATTTATTTTCAGTGCTACATCTCCCCCTGATGCTAATTACATGGATTTTAGCTAAATTAAATATTATTATTTTATATATAAACAGATTTCTCATGGTATTTTTACACATTGCTCCAGCCCACTATAACAGCCTTCAGACACCTAGATGCAGAAGCCCATTTCCAGAATTCCTCTTCTGAGCCTGCTTCGTGCTCAGCACTGAAATAAAAGTCTCTATAATCAATTTATGTTTCCTTCAAGCAAATCTTAAAATGCTGATCTCAAGAGGGTTGTCTTTAAGTGTTGTACTGTGTTGCGCTGTCCTATTAGTCAAATGCTCCCTTTGGATTTGGCATGGCTTTGCCACTAATGATTGCTAGTTAATGGGCAATCACAATAACTGATCACTTGGGCCATTTGGATGGTATGTTCAGGCTCATCTCCGCTATGGGAAAAGATTGTGAAAATGGTTTGAGTAGTCACAATATGAGCTAAAGAGGTCAACATACCCGGAACCGGAGACTGAGTTTGGATCTGGATGGTGAAACAGAAATAATCTATTTAAAGCTTGACGCTGTGGAAAATTGTTCCTTTGATTTTGGGGTTCATGGGTCTGCCTATCTATGTATTGCTACCTGCATTTTTGTAATGTTCAACGTGTATACCAGGGGTAGACAACCTAAGGCCCATGGGCCACAAGCGGCCCATAGGGGTCATTTAATCGGCCCACGAACCACCCCCGAACTGAGCCGCCTGCTTGGCGAGTCCCTGCACACTGCGCGAAACCAGCGTGGCACAGGGACTTGCTTCCACAGTGCCGTAAATTGTGTCTGCGCATGCTCAGACACCAAAATTCGCATCTGCACAGACACAGACACTGGAAATCGTGTCTGCACAGACGCCAGAAATTGTGGCCGTGCACGCGATCCAGCCCACGGAGGGATCTCCACTGGAGTGAACTGGCCCAAACTGGGTAAACCTTGCCAACCCCTGGTGTATACACCCGTACTTTGGAAGTCTAACAGAATCCGTTCCAGAAGCCCATTTGACTTCCAAAATGTTAAAAAAAAAACCAAATTGTGCCTTCTGGTTGGCTGCATGAAGCTCCTACGGTTGGTGGATAGGCTCTGGTTCATGTTGATAGGGTGGAATGATCCCTTACCACCCTATGGTATCTGAAGAAGTGTGCATGCACACGGAAGCTCATACCTATGACAAACTTAGTTGGTCTCTAAGGTGCTACTGGAAGGATTTTTTTATTTTGTTTTGACTACGTCAGACCAACACGGCTACCTACCTGTAACACCCTATCCACAGGTATTCCTCTTCAAGGATTCCATTGGACTACTGGTTGGTATTCCCCCAAGCGGGGTATGCCCTCTCCATTGTTCTGTGCACACATGGGGGAATTAAGGCCTGGCGCTAGTCAGGACCACCTCCCAGGTGTGGACCTGGTTGCTGACTTATGGTGCGCCCTGAGTCAGTGCTATCCTATGTAGTTTTTGGAACCAGAGCCTATGCAACCACTCACTTGATTTGTAATCAATAAAGTTGTGGCCTAAATTCTGCCAAAAACCAAACCAAAAATATGAGTCATGTCTGAATTCATTTCTAGGCCTAAGTTAAAGGGTCTCCACGCGCAAAAAGTGTGTGTACACAAACACACTTTGGGTTAGCCTTAGAAAAAAAATTAAAAGAAGCTTTGGGAAATTCAAAAAAAGTTGGGATCTTGCAAATGGGATGGAAATGAAAAAGAGCAAAGTTTTGTTCTTCTTTGCTTTTTCTATATGTTTGTGAATCTTGAAACCAGCAGGGTCCTCCCTCCATATTCCTTGGCAATAAAATGATAAAAATATAACTGGTACTTTGCACTGTTGGAAGAAAGATGCAGGCCTGCAAGCACCAGTTGCAAAGTGGAAACTGTAGGCCTACAGCTGTTTTGATGTAGTGAAGTTAAAGGGTCAGTCTCTAAAAGGCATTCTGCAGAGGTGGGACTTCATATAAATACAGATATCGATATAGAACCTACTATTTCCACCTTTATTCAGGTTGGTCGCTGAGTTCAGGTTCACAGCTAAAATGGGTTTCCATCTATAAATAAACAGATGTTACAAAACTTCACAGTTCTACAATGCTGTCATCCAAAACTATGATAGTAGAGGAGTATACAGTGATAACAGAAGCAGTAGCTTCAGAGGGATCTGTGAATATGCTTATTTATTTTGCTTTATTTATTTCACACAAATGATATGCCATTTGATTGTAAAAAAAAACAACACAACAACAACCAGCAACCTCAAAGTGGTTGACAAAAAGAACAAAACAATAAAATCAGGGGGGGGGGAACCCAGATAAAAACAACTTGTTCTGTTGTCTTCATGATTTTTTTTTTTAAAATGATGGACTAACTTTTGAAATAAAGTGAATGTTTCTAATCTGTATTTATCTCTTGTGTGAAAAGGAGAGACAGTGAATAAAAACATTAAAGTAGATTCAGTTATTGCACAAGGATGCAGTAGGATTTGCTGATGAAAGCGGGTGTTGACACCCAAAGATTGAAGATAAGACTTGGGTGTTTACCTGCATATGAAAGACAATGATCTTACTAAGTGACAATGGTAATTTAAAGACTATTCAGGTATATCCTGCCAATGCTTAAAGCAGAAACATTCCCATAATGCACAAATGACAGGACAGGACACACCACTGACATGCTGTATTCCAAAGCTGTCTATTGATGCTATCTTTCTTCTGGGATAGAGAAAACAATGATACCTGAATACCATGTCCAGATAAAAATGGTTATAGGAGCAATGGTGGTCAGTAATTATATATTTAAAAGAGATGTCCTGGCTCATTGCAGTAGCAGCTACCAATAGCAGGAAATCTGCCCCCAAACTGGTGGGGGTTTCTTTTGGGGGGGACCCCTTACCAAAGCTCTGTCTCAGCTCTGCCTCTCTTTTTCACTTGATTCAGGTGACACAGTGGATGTACTGAAATCCATAATGGGATGAATCAGGGTCAATAAACTTAAACTCAGTCCCAGCAAGATGGAGGTTCTGTCAGAGATGGTTCCTTTGTTCAAAATGATAGTGTTCAATATTTTCCAGATGAAACTGTGCTCCCCTTAAAGGATTACCATTGTTGTTGGGGGTGGGGAGTATGTATGCAGATGCTCCTTGATTCAGCCTTCTCATTGGAGAATGAGATACTCTTCATGTGCCTTACATCGGCTTAGGCTGGTATTCCAACTTCAACCTCTGCTGTACATCAATAGCCTCTGGAACCATGTAGGACTGGCTACTGTAATGTCCTTTTTGTGGAACTGCCTTTGATGACTCCTTTGAAACATCAGTTAGCTCAAAATACAGCCACCAAGCAGTTGACTGAGAACAACTGGTGGGAACATAGCTCACTGGTACTGACAGAACTTCAATAGCTTCTGGTTGATTTCTGAGCACAATTCAAACCATTTTTATGAATCAGGACACAGGTGTTTAAAGGAATGCCTGCTCTCATATCAACCTGCTCATGCTTTGAGGTGTCCCTGTCATCTATGGTAACCAGAAAGATGTATGGAATCCAAAGAATGTTTGCTTGCTCAGTGGGGGTCTTCTCTTTGTAGAATTTTTCTTTCTAGAAAGGCCCTCCAGGTGCCAACCTTGTTCAGCTTTTGATGCTAGCCAAAGATTATTATCCAGGTTTCTTATATATATATTTATTTTTGAAAACGTACTGTTGCTTCTGCATTTCATGTTGCACTTTCTAATCTGCTTGAGAAGCATATCAATGCATTAAGAGAGTACCCAAATAGAAACTTCATTAAAATATTAATATTTTAAAAATAAAATATGAGAATTAATTTTATACTTTTTAAAAAGGTAGTTTTGAAATAATGTTATCCTTTTAAGCAATGCCACCTTTGTTTGATTAAATTTCCTCTGGAAAACGTTTCCTTGCTGTAAATATTGAATAATGCACTCAGTGAAGAAACAACCATTACGAAAGTGGAAGTTCCTTTATATACTGAAGCATAAATAATTTCCTGAACCAAAAAGCCTTGCCTAGACAAGGAAGCACCCATTCATAACACTAAAGATTTCACAAATGAACTCTCTATGCCTGAGGGAAAGGTTATACATGCACATGCCATGCCCTCCGGTACTTTTCTGCAATGTAAATGAAGCAAATGTTTCGAGAGGCATGCAGAACTCAGAACCCACACGAGCAGAAACAGAGCTGACAATTGCTAGGTGTGATATAAGATTATGAACTCTTGGTTAGAGAATGCAGATGATAATAGCTCAAGATAATTGGCTTTTTAAAAAGTGACAACCCCCCCCCCGCCGCCAATGTTCCAAGTGTATTGCCTTATTAATTTAAACTTTTGTATTGTAATTTTTAGTCCCATCCTATTTTTCTAATTGTAAATTGTTTTAATTAACTTTTTTAAAAAAAACAAATAACATTTATTTTTATTGTGGTACCCCACCCTAGGATCTAGGGACATGGGTGGCGCTGTGGGTTAAACCACAGAGCCTAGGGCTTGCCGATCAGAAGGTCGGCAGTTCGAATCCCCGCAACAGGGTGAGCTCCCGTTGCTCGGTCCCAGCTCCTGCCAACCTAGCAGTTCGAAAGCACGTCAAAGTGCAAGTAGATAAATAGGAACCACCACAGCGGGAAGGTAAATGGCATTTCTGCGTGCTGCTCTGGTTTGCCAGAAATGGCTTTGTCATGCTGGCCACATGACCTGGAAGCTGTACGCCGGCTCCCTCAGCCAATAATGCGAGATGAGCGCCGCAACCACAGAGTCAGTCACAACTGGACCTAATGGTCAGGGGCCCCTTTACCTTTACCTTTTACCCTAGGATCTAATGGGGTCTGTTGTTGTTATTACAGATTTCATTGTGCCATCATTATGAATTGAATCTGGTATTAGTAATATTGCTTATATTTAATTAAACTTAATATTATAAAGCAAGGCTGTGCAGACACCACAAATTTAAAACACGTTTAAAGCACACAACTTCCCCCAAAGAATCCTGGGAAATGTAGTTTGCCCCTCACAGAGATACAATTCCCAGTACCCTTAACAAATTACATATTCAGCCTCAGATTTTTTTTTTGTTGCCTTACTTAGCCTTGTGATTCAGGTCTGTGCCTAAGCAAGTGTAATAATATAGTTCTCTGGAACCAGGAAAGTGAGTGTGGGTGGGTGTGGGTGTGTGAAAGTGGAATCTGATCTTCCTGGTATTTAGTGATACACAGTGTTAATCATTCTCAGAGCAAATTCATTGAAATCAGTGGAATTAGCTCTACTGATGTCAATGGATCTACTGTGAGTATGAGCTACTTGGAAATACACATACAGAAATGGTCAACTTGCAACCTTTCCAGAAAGAAATTTGAGTGTTTCCAATCCTACACACGAGTGTAACCAGTTTGTTTCATTTGTTTTTAGTGACCTCAGAAGTTGCATTTGATGAAATTATGTAAAGCTAATGTTCTTTACAGGGAACAAATGAATGTACAATCCATTTCTGTGATAATGAAATACAGCAAGAAAACCGGAGAGAGAAAATACATGATCTCGTTTGGGGATCTTCTCTATTGTGCACAATGGTACATCTCCTGCCAAAGAAAAGGCTAGTGCTGTCAAATCTGTTTACCTCATGAGAAACAGGAAACTTTACAGGCTGCTAACAGGATTGCCTAGGCCTTCATTCGACTTTGCAAAATAATTTTTGGGGTGGATTCAAGGCCTTGTGACTGTCCCTCTGAGCTCCTCAGCTAGCAAAATTATTCTAATTGTACCTCATGTCTGGGGCCCCGAGTTTGTTTATTTCTTCAGTGTAATTGCATCCTCCCTTTCCATTGTAAAACAATGCATATGGAAGCTCATATAGTATGAAACAATAAGAAAGCTAAGACCTTCAGCAGGTGGTGGAACTTACAGGAGACTGGGGGAGAGGACCTGCCCAGCATTTCCCCTTTGTTTCTGTCATCTTCTGAAGGTGAGAGTGGGCACAGCTCGCTGTGGAAAAGCAGCACCTGAACTCACTCTATCTGTAATAATAATAATAGCAAATCCCAGAGACAAAACTGATTAAAGCAACCTTAGGAGCAACTCAAAACAAGCCATCAGAAAGAAACATCTTGGCCAGGGAGAGGACACGTCGCTAGACAGAAGTTCCATAGCCTGGGCATGTCAAAAGCTAAGGGCTGCTCCCATTTTCCAGCTAGTTGCACTTCTACTTTTGATGAGGTTCGAAGGAGAACTTCAGCAACACTAATTAAAATACCATAGGGAAAGAGACTCACTCTTACATCTCTGGTCGCAAACCATTTAGGGCTTTAAAAGCAGTAAACAGTTTGAAGCAAACTGGAAGTCAGTCACATGCTCCTAGGAACTACCGGTAGCAGTTGTCAAAATCCTTGCTGGTGTGTGTTTGCAAAGACTCCTCAAAGGCAGCCCCATATAAAATACATCACAGTCACCCAGTCCGTGTGTAACTAAAGCATGTCAACTTGGGTTGATCCAACCCACGCAGAAATGGCCCCAGCTGGCACGATAGCCACCCCTTGGGCAACAAGCAGCAAGGTTGTGTTGAAGACACCACTGGACCTTATCTTTCAAGGGTTGAGCCCATATTTCCAGATTAGTCATTTCAGTCTGTGCCTGGAATCAGCATCCCTCCTACAAAGACACCATCACATGTGCACCCCAGATTCTGAGATGTTGACTTGAGATGTTACTCCCAGGCATTACCTATTGCAGATATAGAACATGCCTTAAAGCAGGCATCCCCAAACTTTGGCCCTCCAGATGTTTTGGACTACAATTCCCATCATCCCTCACCACTGGTCCTATTAGCTAGGGATCATGGGAGTTGTAGGCCAAAACATCTGGAGGGCCGCAGTTTGGGGATGCCTGCCTTAAAGTCTAGTTTCATATGCACCATCCTCACCCTTGCTTGATCTGGGTGCATTCAAAGACATAGTCCTGTCGCTTCCATTGGCAGCCTAATCTGGAAATCAGTTAAACATAAATGAACTAAGTTTTGTATCTAATATAAAACATATGCTTAGCCTTCTAGCAAAAAATGAGAGTCAGAGTTCAAAGGCTTTCCCCCATCTTCTGCATTTAGTTTAATTAAATAGTCAATTAAAGCAATTGTAAGTTTCTCTTGCACAGGATCACATTGTTTCAGGGGAAATTATTTCAGACTAATGGTGCCATGTAAGCAGCTCAAATTTAGATGACTGAACTGGATAGGAAATAATTGCTTTATGGGTGGCAACAAATAATATGCCTTAACATGCCATTTAAAATTTCACAGGAATGTTAGCAGATCCTGGCAGTGATGTGTGTATTATTAAGCAATTAAAACTAAACACAAAACCTTGTTTATAAGCAAAAGTGCTATTTCACAATGCTAGCATTTCTGGTGGTTACACCCATCGCTGCGTGTGTTCTCTTTTCAGAGAAATCATGCAGAGCAATCTTAAGCATCTTTTACTCACAATTAAGTCCCATTAAGTTTCATGAAATTGCTCCATAGCATGTTAAGGAATGTGTCCTAATTATCTCATATATGCCATTCATATCTGTATAGTCATAATGCTGTACAATAATAGTTTTCTGAATATGTTCACTTAACACTAACTTGGTTGCTAATCTATACTACCTTTGCAAAATACATAAACTTGAAACTGGATTGTTAAAGATGCTTCTGTGCTATTATAACTTCCCATTGCTGCCTTGTGAAGTTCTTCGTGCTGTTTTGATTTGACTAAAGGCGTTTCTTTCCAACCCCAGTTCAACCATATTATAGATGCAGGGCCAGAGTACAGACCGCTCTCAGCACAGTGCTGCCAAAGGGCCTCACACCTCGGCTTATCTTTCCTTTGTAGATCCATAAAATCTATAGACTGAGCCTACTTAGTTTTCGGTAACATGGTGGATGCCTTCCCAATGCTGAAATGGGTCCAGAGGTCCAGCAGTGAGTGCTGAGTGGCAGTGAGTCTCTTCTGTTTGGGGTTTTCAGCCCACTTTACAGATGCATATTCTGTTAGACAAGCACAGGACTCATAGCAGCCAAGTTATCCGTTTTTTTAAGGGAAATTCCCTTATGCTGAATAGGCTTCCTCGCGAGAAAAGGGAAAACTTGGCAGCTATGACAGGGCTATTATACAGAGAGTTCTTGAACTTCCTAGAGATGACACTCTGTGTGTGGCCACTTCCTTTGCCTCCTCTGGGCAGGAACTCGGCAACAAAGGAGATGATCCATCAAATTTCCTTCTGCCTGTGAGGAGACTCTCTTTCTACCATGGCTCCAAGCTGACCAGACATGCATGACTAAAGCTCATTGTATCTTAGAAGTATTTTTTTTCTTCATACTACTTTTGTTGTATATGTTGCCTGCATTGAAATGTAAGTAAACTAAAAATGTGTGGTTTGTTCTCTGAAACTGGGGTGAAGCGGGGGAGGTCAGCAGACCACAAATGTAAGAGATAAAAAAGTAACTGCCTTTAATAAGATATAAAATTTATAAGTGTTTTACTCTGCTGAAAAGGCTTCACAGTCAGATTACCTTTTGTATTTGTTCCACATGTCAGGGATAAGAGGTTTAGATCTAAATCTACATATTTAATCCTCAATCCATTTCTCACATATTCTGAGCTCCAGGGGCCTGGCCAATCTCTGGTGCTGGTCCTCTCTGGGTGCCCTACCCCAGCCATAATTCAAATTACCTGTTACCATAACCCCCTATGTGTTGAAAGAGTATGTGACAGAGGTTGTGACTTTACAGCCTAGCCCTGTCACTGCACCACTTCCACACATACAGCCTATAGAACCCATACATTTAGATGAGATATGAAGGAGCACTATGCTGATACCCTCCACTCAAGGGAGAACCCTCTATCTTCACAGAATCCCTTTACATGCCAGATGACTATGTGGGGGTGGGGGGACTTGCTCCTGGGCTGGCTCTTGTTCTGAGTGGGCAACTTGGCTCTCATGTCCCTCATTTACTAGCACCACTTGTTGCAGCTCGGTTGCCAGATCTATTCCAACCCCTCAATCATTTGTTTTATCCTCCCTCCTGTTCCAGAAGTGGTCTACAGACCATTCATGTGGGTGGAGGTGGGGTTTTTCTAAGTTTCTTAATCCTTTGTTTTTCGGTTGAAAGAAAGTAGGAATCTTGGTCTGCTTTTTCCTTGGAGGGGCATCCTCGACGCATATAGGTGATATGCCCATTTCTTTATAGCATTGCCTTGTCAGAACCATTGATAGTTTCAGGGTGGTTGGGACGGTTTTAAAGAGTTCACAGTTAGTCTGAGAAGCTACAGAAGGGGGGAGAGATTTAAAAGCCCTTCCAGCAACTCCCAGAATCTTTTGCTGATCATGGGGGGGACAGCATGATCATTGGACACATCACTAATGGGCCACAAGTCTAGCCTGCAGAGCCCCCGAGCCCCCTTCTTGTGCTCTACTCTTTCTACATGTGATGGAGAGGTCACCTGAAGCTTCATATTTGTATAAACAATTACATCAATTTATGTACTATGCATAACCAAGAGGTACCTGCAGCAAAATGTTGTGGTTTGGTAAGCTCATCCTTAGGATGCCAGCCAGCCCTGCCCTTTTCTAGGATAACCCCATCCCACTCCTCTTTCACCTTCTTTTCATTTCCTCCCTCCAATAGTAAGTCAGCATTCCATGGTCCCTGAGCATGCTTAGTCCTCATCAAGCTGCTCTCTGCTCACACTTTTATTCCTCCTGTCAAAGATTTTGTTGTACTTCTGCAAGCCTTCGGGTTCCCCAAGGCCTGCCAATACCTACCTTCAAGTGTATGGATGGGGCACATAAAATGAGCTTACTGGTTACGTGTAGAATGTAAAGGAAGCTAAACAGATCAGACTCTGACTAGTGCCAGTATGTGAGATTGCCCTAGAACCCTCTGTGCTCTACACAGCCATTATGACATTATGAGAATGACTTGTTACAACTAATTCAACCAATTACCTAATTTCTATGTAAAAGAATAGTTGGAGGAGTATGTACTAGGGATATGTACTTTTTAATTAATGTGATAGTTGTAAGTAAAGTAAAGTTGTAATGTGGTCTGAAGAAAAACTAGTTTGTGAGCTGAAGGACAAGGTGTGGCAAGAAATATGTTATTTAAGTTGTGGCATGTTTAGATAATAGGAAATGCAAGAACATCAAGGATGCGTCACCAGTGGGAAAAGACTCGCTGATAGAGGCATTGTGCACTACACAATAAAGCTGTTAGCAGCACAAATATGATTGCATATTTGTAAGACATTTAATTAATCAATACTTATTACTTCTATGCCACTATGTGCTGTGGAACGAGTGACAACAATGATGTCCACCCATTTTGGCATGGAAATCTGCTTCTGCAATAGAACTCCCGATTTTATTTTATTTTATTTTATCTCTCCCTCTCTCCAGCCCCCCTGTGTGCTCCCAAAGTCTGATAGGCCCCCAACTCTCTACAGCAGAATTTTGGGTTGCACATGGGCTGTAGGGGCAAGGAAAGGAAGAAGCAGTCCCATTGCATGCCTGAACATCCAACCTTGCTACAATGGATCTCAGCCAATGGACCCAATCCATTTTAGCTTGTGCACAGCGGACATGTATAGGAGGGTAAACACAGGACTCAATAGTTCTAGTTCCAAACTCCATACTTTGGTGCTGGAACACAGCACATATAGAGCCATTAAGGGGGTTGTGAAGTCTGTACACCTTCTGTTTTATTTGTTTCCCTTTAGTAACATGCTCAGAGGATGAATAACTTGCAGAAAGCTAGTCCCCAGTCAAGTGTTTCTCAGGAATGATGCATACTCAAGATCTGGCATCCCCAAACTTCGGCCCTCCACATGTTTTGGACTACAATTCCCATCTTCCCCGACCACTGGTCCTGTTAGCTAGGGATCATGGGAGTTGTAGGCCAAAACATCTGGAGGGCCGCAGTTTGGGGATGCCTGCTCAAGATCACTTTCACTGTTAAGTGATACCATGATGTTAAGCAATGCCAAGCTTGCCCTCTTGTTTTGTAAATTTGAAACTCACTGGTGTACCTCAAGGCTCCTTGTAAGCTAAAAGAAAACACAGCAGATCATGCAAGAATTAGCACATTCATGGCCTATGAAGCAGGACTGCGTCTACTATAGAACGGGATTCTGTCCTCTTGGGTCTGTAAGTTATTCTTCCATGCCTTGAGTGGACTAGAAGGGGAAGGCTGTAGCTGTGGGGTAGAAGCTTTGCATGCAGAAGGTCCCAGGTTCAATCCCCGGCATGCCCAGGTAGGCCTGAGAGAAATCCCTGTATGAAAACCTTAAAAATTGCTGCCAGCCAGAATTGACCATGGTGAGCTAGATGTACCAATGGTTTGGCTCAGTAGAAGGCAGCTTCTTATATTCCCATGTTGTAGCTCTCACTGCAATGTGTCTTGCCTCTTCAGCATGCATTAGAAATTCCCATAGCGCTATGACAGTTCACCATTTCCTTCTATCATTTTAATCATGGAAGCAGCAGAAGTCACCAAAGGTCCCATAACTATCATCTGCCTTGGGGATACTTGTCAAGCATTGGATTCATGTCAATGACTCAAAAGGTAACTTCCCATTGGGATGCCAGAATTCTGTAATAAGCAGTTTGAAAATAGGCCCCAAATGACTTCAGACATTTGTGTGTGTCCTTTCTCACTGCCACCAGGAAAGTGTTAAGTACTTTATTAAAATAGAGCCTCTCTGCAACAGCAAATAAAGAGAAAATAATAGGGGCGTAGCCAGTCTGACATGAAAATGATCATCTGAGAAGCATGTATTGCTTAAACTCATCTTTTGATGTCTTCCTTTTCTCCTGGATTTGTGAGATAAGCTGACAGCCTCAATTACCTTCCTCACAGATCATTGGCAAAGCTTTTGTGAGATAAATGCAGAAAAACATAGAACTCAAGAGAAAGTTCAGTATTATGAGATAATTTTAGTAGTAGGGATGGTTA
Source organism: Zootoca vivipara (assembly GCF_965207765.1). Taxonomy (NCBI): domain Eukaryota; kingdom Metazoa; phylum Chordata; class Lepidosauria; order Squamata; family Lacertidae; genus Zootoca; species Zootoca vivipara. The sequence goes on along the minus strand of NC_142583.1, from coordinate 43,291,299 downwards.
ATTGGCAGAGCAAAAGGTGGGCTATGTCTTTCAACACAGGGAATCTTTGTAAAGAGAATTTCTTTGTAAGGTTGGGTTCCACACACCCTGCCCCCCCATTCTTTTCTCTATGTTACCATTTTGGGATTTTGTTTCTGCATAAGAAGAAATGTGTGCCCAGAAAATAACTGTGGTATTTATAAGAAAACACTTCAGCCATTTATTTCAATCCTAACTTTTAGTTTACCACCAGTAACATAAAATAAAAAAGGTTGCATCTACAAGGAAACATCTTAACATTTTATTTCACTAGATTTCAATTACATTACCTTTAAAAAGTACAGTGCAAGTTATTTAATGACTTCATAGAGCAGCTATGTTCTAGTGCTGAAGGTTTGAGCTTCAAGTCAACCATGCTGTTGTGTTATTTCAGCAGGGGTGAAAAATGACTTCCTATTATAGCCTGTTTTATTTTCCTCCCTCTGTGCGTTTATTTAGATGCCAATTAGGACCACATGCTATTGCTTCTCAAATATTCATTCCTGTTTACAGAATTCTGTTGGGTCACTATTAATCTCTACAATTTCCCATGACAAGAGGTACAAGCCAAGATTTCAGTAAGAATTGGCCCTTCCTAGGAGCCAGATGTAATCTGCTGTTACAGTTCTACCCATGGTGAATTAAAATGCATTCTCAGATATATTCATAAAGCCAAGAACTAAGACACAGTGGCTCAGTGAGGTATCCCGTATAGACCCTTAGGGCCAGGATGCCTACCGGTATGTATCCTACTTTGCAGATGACAGACATATATTTGAAAGACTTCCATATTGCCCTCCTATGTTTTAAGAGTCCTCTATTTGAAAGAAAATTCCAGTCCACATCCAGTTTAAAGATAAATAACCATAAGAAGGCAGAGCAGGGGCTTTGAAGCTGACCATCGACAGAACCTATGCAGCTGTCTGAGAAGATGTGCAGTTCAGCAGGGCTACATTCACACCATACATATAAACCATTGCAATAAACAGCCATGATGTTCCCCAAATAATTCTGAGAGCTATAGTTTGTTAAGGATGCCAAGAGTTGTTAGGAGGCCTTATTTCTTTCACAGAACTACAATTCCCAGAGTTCCTTGGAAATAGGTCTTGCCGGTAAACCACTGAAAAAATGTGGGCTGCATCACAGTCTGTCCTGTTATACTAGGGTTGCCATATTTCCAGAGGTAAAAATCTGGACAAAGTAAGTTGTTGAGGCTCCTGTGGCTGGCAGCTACTGCTGAGACCAAACCCAAGTCTGAACCACCCACACGTGACAAAGCCCAAAACAGAGCCAGAGCTGCCCAAAAGAGAACCCGAAACAGAACCAGAGCTGCCTGTGCCAGAGCCAGAGCCTGAACCCAGACCGCTTGCACCCCCACTCCAAAAAAACCAGACATTTGCTTACAATTGCAAAAAATCCCCCATAGGCATGTAGGCCCCCCAAAAGAAGACATGTCTGGGATTTCCCGGATGTATGGTAACCCTATGTTATAGTGACTTGCATTGTACTTCAATTTAAATTGTAGGATATGCCACTATACCTATAAATTAGCATATGCAGAATTTATGCAGATCTGTATCCTCTTTCGATCCAATTTTTTATGATGCATTTCCTCTCTTTGGGCAGCCCAGTTAAAATTTACCAAAGAAATACCCCAGAAATAATAAGAATAAGAATACCAACATCCCACACAACGATGGTTTACAAGCTATTAGGAACACCATTACAGATAAAATCACAGCAGACTTTGCTACCAAACTCTGCCATTTTGTCCTTACCCACAACAACTTCAAATTTGGTGATGACATGTTCCTCCAGATCAGCGGCACAGCAATGGGCACCCTCATGGCCCCACAGTATGCCAACATCTTCATGGCAGATTTAGAACAACGTTTCCGAAACTCCTACCCACTCAAACCTCTCTTGTACCTGTGATACAGTGACACTATTTTTATTATCTGGACACATGGTCAACAGACCCTGGACACCTTCCACCAGACATTCAATGACTTTCACCCCACCATCAACCTAACAATGAACCAATCTATGCAAGAAATACATTTTTTGGACACTACTATAAAAATACAGGATGGGTGTATAGACACCACCTTATACCGTAAACCAGGCATCCCCAAACTGCGGCCCTCCAGATGTTTTGGCCTACAACTCCCATGATCCCTAGCTTACAGGACCAGTGGTCGGGGAAGATGGGAATTGTAGTCCAAAACATCTGGAGGGCCAAAGTTTGGGGATGCCTGCCGTAAACCAACTGACCGACAAACATATCTACATGCTTCTAGCTACCATACCAAACAATCCATTGTATAGAGACAGGCCCTACGTTACAGCTGCATCTGTTCCAACTCTACAGACAGAGACTCTCACTTAAGAGATCTACAGCAAACCTTTTTAGAACTAAAATATCCGCCTGGTGAAGTTAAACAACAGATCAACAGAGCCAGACTGATACCCAGAGAGAACTTGCTGCAAGACAGACCCCAAAAGAAAATAACAGAACACCACTAGTAATCACATACAGCTCCCAAGCTAAAACAGTTCAACGCATCATCAGAGATCTACAACCTCTCCTAGACAATGACAGCTCTCTTTCTCAAGCTCTGGGAGGAAGACCTTTCATTGCCTACAGACAGCCACCCAATCTTAAACAACTCCCTCACCCACAATAATACAACCATCAGACTTAACATGGAAACTGGTACCAGAGCCTGCAATAAACCCAGATGCCAACTTTGCTGCCACATACACCCAGACAACACCATTACTGGCCCCAACAATATCCAACATACCATCTCAGGACTATTTAATTGCTCATCTTCTAACATTGTGTATGCCATCAAATGCCAACAGTGCCCTTCAGCTCTCTATATTGGACAAACAGGCCAAACCTTATGCCAAAGGATAAATGGACATAAATCTGACATCAGGAATCACAAGACAGAGAAGCCAGTAGGCGAACACTTCAATCTCCCAGGACATTCTATACAAGATCTCAAAGTAGCTGTCTTATTACAAAAGAATTTCAGAAATAGACTGGAAAGAAAAGTTGCTAAATTGCAACTTATTACCAAACTTAAAACCATGGAGAGACCTGGTCTGAATAGAGACATTGGAGTATTATCTCCATCTCACACCTTGCTTTTTCCTGTAAGACCAATTGCAGTCATTAACAGTCGTCAACAGCCAATCACCCATTCCCACCACCCTTCTGAGTAATACCGTTCCCCACCCTCTCACTATATATAAGGGCCTGGTGACTTCTGTTTCAGTGTATCTGAAGAAGTGTGCATGCACACGAAAGCTCATACCTATGACAAACTTAGTTGGTCTCTAAGGTGCTACTGGAAGGAATTTTTTTTTATTTTTGTTTCGAATGATAATAGAACACCACTAGTAATCACATACAGCTTTATTATAACAAAGCTTAAGAAAGCTTCAGGAAAGTGGTAAAATTAACATCTGTACAGGGTATGGAAATTAGCATGCTAGCCCTGGTGCTGTAGAACAGCGATCTTTCGACACTGGGAAATTGTACTGGGAGTGGTTTTTTTTATAGCTTTTTCCAGATCAGTGTAGATCCAGCACTGATCATACATCTCTGTCATCCTCAATGAGTTGGTGGGTAACTGTGTGAAACAAGGCGCCTCCTTCTCCTTATGCAAGCTTGCCATGTGATGCAGAAGTCCAAATAAACATGCATCTAAGATCTGACTTCTCAGGAAAGCCTATTTAGAGTAGGCTAAGGAACTTATTTTTGCTATTGCAGCTTTAGCTAAAATGATGTTAATATGGTTTTCTTTAAAGGGGGGGGGGGTTAAACTATTTTATTTTAATCCACCCTGAGCATTGTACAAAAAGGCAAACAGAAGCACATGTTACTTCTGTTGAGAGCTCCTGGACCGTATGGCAAGTCTCACTGTGATGAGAATTCTTCCCTTTTGTGGCTTTAGCATAAGCAAATATAGAGCCTTGAGTTATGTCATTCAAGCTCATAGGAAACAAGCAAATATGATCTGGAATGCAGCACAGTTCATCACACTGTTCATTACAAAACCTCTTTCTACATAATTATATATTCACCAAAAGGGCAAGGTAATTTGAGCATAACTTTTTATTGGTTGTTCCTTTTAAACTTCCGCCATTCATATTCAAAGTAACAATGTGTAGTAACATGAGGTGTCCTTGGAAATCTTTAAGGAGGTTTACAAATAATCATTAATTTTTTTTGTGCCCATGTTCTGCCTCCTGTTTCAGTGATAGATAGACATGTCATTACCTTTCTCAAATATATTCATGATTTTTAACTGCAAAGGTCATTGCTTTTCTCCTCTCCTGATTTGCAAAGTATTTGCAGTTTGTGCAGCAGCAGATTCACCTTTGCCAAACTTTCATATTTCAGGGATCTCAAACGAAGTGTACTAATAAATGGACTTTTAAATCCAGATAAATTTGCATCCCTTGAATGGCTCTTTTTTCTCATAACACTCTAGCTGAGGGCACACAAGTACTTACAGAGACATTCTATGGCACCACCAAGGCACCCTCTGCTGCCCACTTCTGCCACTTAACCAAGGCTTGAAAGAAGCATTCTGTTGTAGTCACTCAAATAGTCTGCAGTGAGTGCTTCATTGTGGCTTGCGTAAGGTGTCTACAACTTCAGTTTGCAAATGGACTCAAAAGGTTTTATCATTTCTGCTCTAGGAGTTCAAAGAAGGTGCATGGGAACAAAATGTGGAGGTAGCAAGAAGGTGCCCATACATTATCCCCATCATCCCCAAAATCTCATGTTAACCTCTGTAGACTGAGATCGAAGGCATGAAGTGGAATGGTTTACTCATTTGCCTGAACATGCTTAGAATTGCCCCCATGACTGGGAATCTTGACTGTACCGTCCTCCCAGTTTTAGGGAGGATTCCTAATATATTTAGTCAAATGTATGGCAAATCACATTTTGAGCTCAATGTGGTAAGATCTGGAGTGGAGCAGGGCTATTTAGGATAGTGCTGGTGCCATGGTCTCTCTGCACTTTATTCTAACTTTTTTTTTAATTATTTTTTTTCAGAACCTGTGGAAGGCTTCTCTCCATCTCTTTTTCAGCTAACAGTTTTTCACCTTAGTCCTCCTGGCTTGCTGCCACATAGGTGCCACTACTGGCCTTGCAAATAGCATGGGATGAGCTAACCTGTCTGGGAGATCAGAAAGGGGGATTGTGCTGAAGCAAGAGAAGTTCTTGCTATACCTATGGGGCTTCACTCACTACCCTTCTGTCATTCTGCATATCAAAAGCTCTAAGCCTTAAAGCCACTTTATGCTGACAGATTACTGCCATGTAATGATGTTTCACCCCTTCTCCACTTCCTTTCACCTTCCATCCCAGATAAGTATTGTTCTGCCCTTTGTGGTAAGTGCAAATAGCATTCAAGATTTTGTCCATTACATGTCGTTCAACCTGATCTATCCTTCATCTAGGTAGGTCATTGACATGCTCTTGTTCTGTGGTGAAACTGAAGTGCTTTATGAGAGAAATGACCCTCACAGTCTGCAGTTGCTTGTTGCTTTAAGCTTCCATGAACCTTAAAGGTTCATCTTTCAAAATGTGAAATGAGAGCAATGTGGTACCTACTCTCTACCGCTGGAAACTTATTGAGGAAACCCTTATTCTTCTATTGCACTAGCGGTCACAGACCCTATTACTCTCATATAGTGGCAGAAAATCATTGAAACAAAACTCTTCATTGCCCTGCAATGATAAAGAAAAGTGCAATTCATCCCTGAGCCAGTGTATCAATTGTCACAGAGCACTGGCGGTATATGAAATGCTCGCCTGCTGAGCCCTGAGTCATCAGTCTGAACTTTTGCCATCCTCTTACTACAGGCACTTTCCTGGTATTCAGTCATTTGGCATCTTAGTGAGAAATGAGAATCTCAGTCAGTTTCCATTGGGGGGGGGTGTCATCAAAACATACAAAAGACACACAAAATCAAGGTGGATAGAAGGCAACAGACATGTACATAGAATAAAAAATATCACTGGAAATAAAATTGCATATACATTTCTGCATTGTATATTTTCAGGGAGTTATTTGAAGGAATTCCTTGCCCAGTTTAATTCATTGATAAAAGGGAAATAGGCATAAATCCAAAGAGTTTCAGATCACTGGCAGTATAAACATTGACGTTCCCCTTCCATAATAACTGGTAGTGAATAAAATGAGGCTGAAAGCATGGAATTACTGCCTTATATGAAATCATACCAATGGTCTCCCTAGTAGAGGGACGTACAAAATTTGGAGAGATATCAAAATCCTGAACCAAATTAGGATGATTTGAAAATATTTGGAGGTCGTGCCAATTTAAATGAGATCCCTCTGAATTTCCCTAAACTCAATTGGAAGCCTCCAAAGCATACTGGAGTGCTGTAAGAGGCATGCATATCTGGGCCAAACAGAAATATTTCTCTAAAAGCTTGTCTTATAATGAAAATGCCAGAATGGAAAAATGGTGGAGCACTAATGCAATAATGCCATTCTCATATGAAAATCATAGCTCACAAAATCACAATGAGGGAAGTTATCTCTTTTTAGTTCTCCCCCTCCACTCCCCAATTTTAAATGTGCCCAGCATGAAAGCCCCTGGATTTCATATTTGTATGTAATACCAGAGATTTCTTACCTAGGGATAATCTTTATGAAGTAAGCATTCCCATACAAATTGTGAACAGAATAATATTCTTTTATAATCAATCTTTTTATAACTAACCAAAAACCATAAAGTTAACCCTTGCAAAGAAAAAGAAGAAAAGAAATAAAACCAAAACTTTGCAGATATTGTTTTGAAATACGGCAGGATTCATCCCTGCAGAAGGAGCTACTATGCTGGCAAATTTCATTCAATTCTGCCAGAAAGTTGTTTATAGTTTCATTTAACACACACACACACACACACACACACCTTCAATGACCCCACCCCGCAATGCAACCTGCTCCGTATCCTTGGGGATAGACTTAGGGGGGCTGATTTCTGGAGTCCTGTAACCTACAATCACCCTCTTGTAACTGTGTTTACAGTGCACAGCAACCAGTCTGAGGCAGAATGAATTAAAAGGGATAAATTTCATTCCTTATTAGAATGAAAATGAATGCTGCATTTTAATACTAAATAAGTACAATTTCTTTGAAATAAGGAATATGTGGCAAGCCTGGTCCACTATCACATCTATTCCAGCGGACACATTTTAGAAAGACTGATTACTGACTCTTGGATTCAAGTTTATAATTATTACTTATTGTCCTTATTTATTTTTGCTCTTTTTTCCTGCTAAAAAAAGCTTCAAAAAGTATTTTAAAAGAAAGAAGCACAGGGTTAGGGTTATAGTCAGTTCTGCTGAGAGTAGACCCATGGATAATAATAGGCATTCATTTACTTTACAACTTTTAAAGGGAGAGGAAATACTATAGTGCATAAGTACCACTTTAGTTAAAATGGCTTGGAGGGAAACATTATTGTTACATCTCTGATTCTGCTAGAACTGGGGTTGCAGATAACACAGAATATATTAGTCCCTTGAGATTTTTCTCTTGACTTTATAGGGAGGACATCTGTGTTATCCGTGAGTTGCTCTTTCAGTCCTTATGGGTGAAATTGAGTCAAGGACATGCCTGAGTTAAGTGGAACCTTTTTAAAGATGCTGTGATTCAAATTGTAGCCTCCCCTTTTTTTGCAAATAGGCCTCTCCTGGGGCAAACCACAACACAACCTTGATGGCAGAAAGTGAGGAGGAATTAAAGAACCTTTTAATGAGGGTGAAAGAGGAGAGCGCAAAATATGGTCTGAAGCTCAACATCAAAAAAACTAAGATCATGGCCACTGGTCCCATCACCTCCTGGCAAATAGAAGGGGGGGGGGAAATGGAGGCAGTGAGAGATTTTACTTTCTTGGGTTCCATGATCACTGCAGATGGTAACAGCAACCACAAAATTAAAAGACGCCTGCTTATTGGGAGAAAAGCAATAACAAACTGTGACAGCATCTTAAAAAGCAGAGACATCACCTTGCTGACAAAGGTCCATATAGTTAAAGATATGGTTTTCCCAGTAGTGAAGTATGGAAGTGAGAGCTGAACCATAAAGAAGGCTGATTGCCGAAGAATTGATGCTTTTGAATTATGGTGCTGGAGGAGTCTCTTGAGAGTCCCATGGACTGCAAGAAGATCAAACCTATCCATTCTGAAGGAAATCAGCCCTGAGTGCTCACTGAAAGGACAGAGTGTGAAGCTGAGGCTCCAATACTTTGGCCACCTCATGAGAAGAGAAGACTCCCTGGAAAAGACCCTGATTTTGAGAAGGGGACGACAGAGGATGAGATGGTTGGACAGTGTTCTCGAAGCTACGAACATGAGTTTGACCAAGCTGCAGGAGGCAGTGGAAGACAGGAGTGCCCGGTGTGCTCTGGTCCATGGGGTCATGACGAGTCGGACACAACTAAACGACTAAACAACAACAACATAGTAGCCTACTTTTAGTTTACACACACACACACATACACAAATTTGCATCTTTTTTTGTAATACACATGTGCTTGCTCCAACTTCCAATCCTTCAAGAAAGTGTGGGAAGGCATTTCATATTATGCCTACTTGATGGGATTGTATGTCTTTTTTGCTTACTGTGGGAAATGGTAAAAAGGCATCGTATCATTTATGCAGTGTCATTTATGCAGGACTTAATAAAGGAGCCATTTAGCAGCTTGGATGTTGCAACATTTATACAGTGGTACCTTGCTTCTCAAACTTAAACCGTTCCGGAAGTCTGTTCCAAAAACAAAGCGTTCCAAAACCAAGGCACGCTTTCCCATAGAAAGTAATGCAAAACGGATTAATCTGTTCTAGACTTTTAAAAACAACCCCTAAAACAGCAATTTAACATGAATTTTACTATCTAATGAGACAATTGATCCATAAAATGAAAGCAATAATCAATGTACTGTACTATAAAATAAATAAGACAGTACTGTAGATGATAAAAATTAAAATGATTTTTTTCCCCTTACCTACACTCATGATATTCACTGTTTGGATGGGAGGCTTTTATCCATTTCCGCAGTCACACAATCAAACAAACAATCAATCAGCAGCTGAACTGGGTTCCACGCAGTCACAAAAACAAATTAACCAAAAAAGCCTCAAAAACAAAAACACAAAATAAATAGCAAAAACAAAAGCACCAAACTTAATCCATTCCAGAAGTCTGTTTGACTTCCGAAATGTTCAAAATCCAAGGCACAGCTTCTGATTGGTGCAGGCACCCCAGAAACAATAGCCGACAGCCGCATTGGATGTTCAGCTTCTGAAAAACATTTGAAAACCAGAACACTTACTTCCAGGTTTTCAGCATTTGAGAACCAAAGCATTTGAAAACCAAGGCACCACTGTATTAAACAATCCCAGGTCTTCAGTAGCAGCACACAAACAGTTCCAAGCCAGAAGACCAAACTTTTAAATCTGCTGAAATAATGAGATGCCTTCTCATTTCCCACCTTCTGGTTCTTTTCAGACTGTAGAATCAATGCATAATGAAGAACCTGGATGATGTTTGCTCACCCTGTTCCAGCCTATGCAGAATCTTATTTGTTGAATCTATGTGTACCCATGTTTTATGCACGGAGGCTTCTATGTGTGTGCAAATGGGGTTTTGTATGTGTGCAAACATCCTGCATTTCAGCAAGATACCAGAATATGATCTGCTGCCATGTTCTTAATTTCCCTTTCTTTTACAGCTTTAGAACAGCTGAATTTATTGTTAAAGGATGGTATGGCTATGAACCTTTGAACCTCTACTACAAGAACCTCTACAGAGTCCATAATAAGCAGTCCTATCCTGATGTATATATCCTGATGTAAGATATATCTTAAATTTTGAAATGTTTTCCCCTCCCCATTCTGATTAATTCTGTTTTCTTAGAGTTTTTGAAGGACTAATAAAAGAAAATGGAAAATATATGGGAACTGTTTTTAAGAGACTGCCAACTGGTTGTTTGTATGTCACTGAAAAATATGCTGTATTAACAATGTGCTCAGTATCGACACCAAAGTATCCATGAATCATTCAGCCACAAAAGCAGAACTTTTAAAAATTAGATGTTGTAACATTATTTCAGTATGAAAGGCAACAAAGATTTAGGAAGACACTAAAGAGTCGATTGCATAAAAGTGAGACATTACTGAAAGCCATTCTGCTTTTTTAAAAGCTTTGTGTATAAAAGTGCAGATGTCTTCCAATAACTCAGAGGAAGGGAGAAAATGGTTCTTGTATAATAGAAGTGAGCAAAAGGCTGGCATTTAAGATGTTGCTTGATGTGCTGAAAATCAAGCTGAGACATAGTTCAGTTCTCAGCTTGAAAGAAGGAGGATACCAAAGTCTGTCACATGCAGATCCTGTGATCTATCATAGATTCTGACAAAGGAGAAAGGTGTTCATTTGTTAACCCTAAACTTCAAATAAAGTTTTTTAACTATGAAGTTTTCCTTCTGTGCACTAAACAGAAGGAGAATATACATCTAGCCTTCCTTCTGACATCAATGTATGAACCCCATGTTCCCCCTTTGGGTTCATTGTGTAGCTCAGTGTTGCCTCCACTGACTGGCAGCAGCTCTCCGGGTTTTCAGGTGGGGTCTCTCCAAGCCCCACCTGGAGATGCCGGAAGATAAGCCTGGGACCTTCATGCTCTACTATGAATTTATGCCACTCCCTCGTACAATTGGTTGCTTCTGGTAGCAGGAGTTGCAGAATGTGGTGATGTCTGGACACATATTAAGACAGCACCATGTCTGAGTGCACTTTTTCCCCCCACAAAACCCCCCACACTTTAAAGCTGAATTGGAGGAAGTGGCTATTCGGGTTTTATGTTGATTGCTGTTTGCTCTGATTCAGCTTTAAAGAGTGGCTTTTCATGGGGAAAGCTCTGGAGAAAAACAAACAAACAAACAAACAAACAGGCACTCTGAACTGGAGGTTTAAAGTGTGGACAGTACTGGTAAAGCACATAGGAAAGGTAAGTGTGGCTAAGTTTTAAGTTCTACCAAACATTGCAGAAGTAATCTAGATAGGTGGCTGTTGTTTCTGGAAGGGACCACGCATTTACATCCAGATATTAGCCTCTGCCAAGAATATATGAAGGCAAGACATGGCCAAACAGCTATTAACACTGTTTTAACAGTTGCATATGAACACACAGGGATTTCTTTAGGGATATCATTTATCAAAATTCCAGGAGGTTCTCTGCCTACACACAGAGCCAAATGGCTATGGGCAGCCTGATCAACACCCCCCGCTAAGTGGTGTACTTCTATTTCTTAATGTGAATAAGATTAAAAACTGGTTCAAGAAGTACAAGTTGCTGGCTCACAGAAGTCCCAACTGTAGCTACTTGGAGAGGGACACTTTGTCTGACATTACACATGTTGGTAGACATGTAACTGACCTGATGGTTAAGTTATCTTAACAAACGCTGACTTAACTCTAACGTACTTCACTATAACAAGACTGTAGACTGGAGATGTACTTTATTCCAGATTCCCTCATTTAATCAAACCTTCTAATATCTGCATCTGTAGGGAGAAGTTCCCAACAGAGGCCAGTTGTTTGTTTCTGATGCTGCCTGGTCTTAAATAATCTCTCCCCAGTCTTCAACAATATTACTAAATAATTGCAAATGAACAATAACACTGTCAGTATTCAGGAAGATAAGACAAATGTTAAGTAAATTACACAGAGTAAATGAAAAGCAAGAATAAATACAGTCTCCCACAGTTGACAGTATCTTGACTTAGTCTACAGTTAGATTGCAATTTGGAGTGAAAGGGCAGGATACATTATTTGGATATGAGAAATGCTATTTTAAAAAGAGGCAGATTATAGGACTGGTAAATCAAAGTAGCAGTGTTAGAATGAGAAATGGACACGTCCAGAGAGATAAATTAATCAAATTCTGGATAATGTTTATTCAATATTGAAACAACAAGACAACAGCAAGAACCCACCGATGGCATATGAACTGATCTGGCTTACTTGACCCAACAAGCTCCCCGCCCCCTCACAAATGCAAACCAACCTCACTGCAGCCAACCACAGACAACCAACCACACCCTGCCCCCAATACCTCCCACGGCCAAGGAAATGTAATAAGCGAATAGAAAGAGATCCAGTTGACGCTGACACCCAATCCCACATGTACACTACATAAAAGAATATAAGTTCCACCACCCCACCCCTCCTCTTCCCCCACCTTATACTGTACTCAACACTAATGTCTCATAACAAATGTAACTGACCTGTAGAAAAGATTTTACAACCTGAAAAAGAGACAATGCACATAATTTTGTAAACCAAGAAAATCTTTAATAAAAAAATATTTTTTAAAAAAAATTGGAACAAGCATAACATCTTTTGATTGTAAAGGTTGGTGAACAATGGACATTGTAAGAAATGTTTGAAATGCATGTGTGGTTTATACCGGTGTGCACACAAGAGGGCAAAGCAAACTATATCTGGGACATGAAGCACTGCAGCGTCCATCCACTTTTATCTTATGATTCTTTTTATTTTCTTATCATGATGAGCACATCCATTTTAAATTGGATCTGAGCATGAGAAAAGAATTTAGGAAAGAGTTTGCCTAGCTATAATAATAATAATAATAATAATAATAATAATAATAATAATAATAATACCCCGCCCATCTGGCTGGGTTCCCCCAGCCACTCTGGGCGGCTTCCAACAAAACATTAAAATACAGAAATTCATCAAACATTAAAAGCTTCCCTAAACAGGGCTGCCTTAAGATGCCTTCTAAAGGTCTGGTAATTGTTGTTCTCTTTGACCTCTGATGGGAGGGCGTTCCACAGGGTGGGTGCCACTACCGAGAAGGCCCTCTGCCTAGTTCCCTGCAACTTGGCTTCTCGCAATGAGGGAACCGCCAGAAGGCCCTCGGCACTGGACCTCAGTGTCTGGGCAGAACAATGGAGGTGGAGACGCTCCTTCAGGTATACTGGACCAAAGCTGTTTAGGGCTTTAAAGGTCAGCACCAACGCTTTGAATTGTGCTCGGAAACGTACTGGGAGCCAATGTAGGTCTTTCAGGAGGGGTGTTATGTGGTCTCAGCGGCCGTTCCCAGTCACCAGTCTAGCTGCCGCATTCTGGATTAATTGTAGTTTCTGGGTCACCTTCAAAGGTAGCCCCACATAGAGCGCATTGCAGTAGTCCAAGCGAGAGATATCTAGCTGCACTTTCCTGTAAGTCTCCACTGTGTTGAATGAAACACCAGAAGATCAGGAGAGCCTGGGCAATTGGGTGGCTGCCTCCAGCACAATGAGAAAATTCAGAATGGATATGATTGCTGTGACTGTGAACATCCACTGAAGGAATGAAAATTAAGGTAAACGGGTGGGTGATTTTTTGCCCCATAACCATCCAATTTCCCCTCTGAATTTCCTGCTCTACTTAGGTTCAAACCCAAACAGGGCAGCCTGTCAGATGCCCAGGGTCCAGCTCAGGGTGGTTCAACAAGGCCATCAAGGCCTTTTTGGGTGATCCTCAACTACATTTGACCACCACCACCCAGTCCTTACATTGCCTTCCCAAGCCAGCTAAGGGAGACTCCCTGGTCTAGCTCCTACTTACTCCAACAGAGAAGGTGCCTTCTTCCTTGACCTACCACTACAGGGCTGTCTATAAACCATCTTGCCCTGAGGTAATGAGGGACCCCACCTGTCATATAACTGAGGTGTAGTACCGTAAACAGCTTGGAAAGTGCAGACAAGATTATCAGTTTAGGCCAGGGGTCAGCAAACTTTTTCAGCCGGGGGCCAGTCCACTGTCCCTCAGACCTTGTGGGGGGCCGGACTATATATTGAAAAAAAGATATGAATGAATTCCTATGCCCCACAAATAACCCAGAGATGCATTTTAAATAAAAGGACACATTCTACTCATGTAAAAACACCAGGCAGTCCCCACAAATAACCCAGAGATGCATTTTAAATAAAAGAACACATTCTACTCATGTAAAAATATGCTGATTCCCGGACCATCCGCGGGTCGGATTTAGAAGGCGATTGGGCTGCATCTGGCCCCCGGGCCTTAGTTTGGGGACCCGGTTTAGGCCATTGATTTGGCTGTGGCAATCATGAAAGGCAGCTACATCAAACAGAAATCTTTGGACCCTAGTGATATATGTATTCTCACCGCTTCTACTATACCTCAACTCAGAGACTTTGCTTGGTGAAGAGCGAAGTGAAATACACAAATGTCAAACACTTTTGTACAAGGCCCAGTGAAATTAATTGGAACCAGGCCTTAAACTGGTGCTTAATTCCCACAGATGTTTATAATTTTAACTCTGCCCTGGATTACGAACTGAAATTTATTTGGTGCTATGATTTCAACATTTGGCATGCACATATTTATAAATGACTGTACACCACTGTGAAACAATGTAAAATGTGGACATGCATAAACCATGCCACACAATCATGTTGTCTTAAAGTGCTCCTCCCTCACACAAAGACACCTAAAAATTCAGTATTTCTGCAGGAGTCTCTGATATGGTTTCTGCTTCGGATATATTTATGTTTGATGAATTCCATTCATTTCCTGGCACGCATTAGTCATTTAAAAACCTGTTCAGAAAGGCTACATAAAGTCTCACATTTGTATGTGGGTTTTTTTTTTTTAATTACAAACCTCTGAGTTCAATTATTTTCCCCTGATCCAATTTCTGTATGACAGCAACCCATACAATAAAAGCAAATTGCCACCATTCCTTTGTGCATTAAATTTTCTATTTCCTTTATTATGCTGTTCATAATTTCATATACATATATATGGGAAATAATACCTGTTTACCAAAATGGAGTGATGTAATATTGTGTGGCTGTTATAAGCACAGCAGCTTTCCATTTCGCTTAGTATTTTCAGGATTTCTGTCTAATCGCATAACAATCATTACACTAATTTCCTTTGATACCTTAAAAAAAACCAAAAAACTTTAGGAGGCAATGAAAAATGCTGAAACAAACAGGTGATATAAATGGACTTTTGCAGCATTAGAAAGCAGCCATCTAGCAATTTCCTATCTGTAATTTCCTTACATGCAGAGTATTAAATAGGGACCTCATCTTGGTTCTACCCTTTGAAGAGCTAACAAGGAATCATAGAGTGCAATAAATTCCCCTTATGGAGAATATAAATACATCGGGATGTATTATGCTATGCATTGATTTTTTCGAGACTTTGCTTTAGTGTGCTTATGGTAATTATGTCTGGCTCCAGATCACAAATCAATGGGAACAAAAGTAATTTGATTTCTCTCTCCCCCTCCCTCTTTTGTATAAAAATAAAGGGTTTCCCACCCCCAAACAAAATCTCCAGGAAATATAATTTTGTTTCCTTGGCAGCAAATACATGAAACTGAACCAATTTGAACTATCCATCCAGGGAAAACCCAAGTCATTTTGCTGCCTGAGACTAAACAGCAAATAGATTCACACACACAAGTAAATGTACTTAGGGCTGTAGCCAATGCTGGTCCTACTCACTCTTTGGGTAATATACATGACTAACTTTGGTTCATTGAGCAGGATTCATCTAAATAATCACACAAATGAGTGGCAAAACAAGTCCTGCTACTGCAACAGAGTTTCCCCCTCTCTGCTCCCCCCATACATGCCCAATGTGCCCTAAATCAGCTCTCGGGGTCAGGAGGATCACCCCCCTCCCAAGAAGAGCATGTTGTGGGAGAAGAGGACCATCCATCCATCCCGCTCAGATTTGCCTACACTGACTGACAGTAACTCTCCAGGATTTCAATCAGCCATTTCTCCCAGCCTTACCTCGAAATGGCAGGAACTGAGCCTGGGACCTTGTCCATGCAAAGCAGAGGCTCTACCACTGAGCTACGCCTTTCTCAAGTACTTTCTAAGGGTGTATTCAGATTTCTAAGGGTGCATCCCTCCCAGATTTTGTGGGAGGAATTCAAGCAAGCTGGAAAGTTGGGTTTCTGCAGCCAACCTGAATTAAAAGGTTCTGCATCCCTAGTGCAACAAATCTGCTGTGGAAAGAATTGGGCATTTTGCAGTTTGGAAAGTGATGAGGAAATGCATTGAAAAGTGTTGGTTGAATAAGCGACAGGAAGATGTCTAAACGCCCTTTGAAGCAAATTAGGAGGGATGCAGGGCGAATGCTCAGTGTCCTATAATTGCCCTGCAAACAAACAGGAGTGTATGCTCAATAAAGACCAGATATAATCTCACCTACATGAAAGTTTTGTGCAAGCAAATCAGGACAATTCCTTAATAAACCAGAAAGGGGCCATAGGCTTTTCTCCAAACTCCAGCTTTGGGGATATGCTCTGCTTTCCACTGTAGTTTACCAATTTGGTCAAAGGTCCATGTTTTATTTCCTACTTACAGAAAACTAACCTGCCATATATAAGCAGTTTAGCATAACCCTTTGAAATACTTACATGTGCAGGAATTTTGTCTTATCTGACCATGGAAAACATGAAAGATTAATACTTTTCTGATCACATAGAAAATGTTTGGGCATTCAGTAATAAATAGCCCATTTGGATAAAATTTACGGCTGTTGGGTCACAATGTAGCATATGGTTTCAATGTAGTACAGAAATTGCACTCAAGTGACCTTTGATGTCTACCGTGCTCAGCTAAAGCCAGCTTGAAAGAAGTTTTTGTAATCTTATTAGAGAGGAACTGGTTTATAAATCTAGCAGCTGCTCTAAATCAGGAAACATAATTGATTTCTAAAGAGTTGGAGGAACACCACAATTAGTAGACAAAATAAAAGGAAAAGATCAGGTACTGTACTATGAAAAGAGTGGGCATTATGTTCAGTGCAATAATGTTATAGTTATGCATTTGAAAATTTAGCTGATTATAATCTTGAGAGCATGTATAATTTCCAAGTAAAATGGATACTCATCACTGATGGGGGTGTCAATGACAAATAGAGCTGATGGTTCATGCACAAAATTTGAGCTGAATATTGCAAAATAAAGGAGAAAATCCATTATCACACTGGCACCAAATTCACCTACTGAAAGGGGGGCGGGGCAACCAGCAGAAGCATTTTCCAGACCGGGGGGGGGGGAGGCTTTGTGATAATTTGCTAGATAAGTAAGGGCAAGACTGTTTCTC
This sequence comes from Zootoca vivipara, assembly GCF_965207765.1. Lineage (NCBI taxonomy): Eukaryota > Metazoa > Chordata > Lepidosauria > Squamata > Lacertidae > Zootoca > Zootoca vivipara. Next base: position 43,274,054 of record NC_142583.1, on the reverse strand, counting down.
CTCTAACAGCCATTTTTTAAAGGCTGTACACATCACATGACCATGCTAAAAATTGTTTGAAATTCCTAAGCTCAACCACCTGGAAATAATGCTAAGCCTCTTCTGTATTTCACCTTCTAATCAATACAGTGCAGCCCCATTTTTTATAAAGAATGAGGAACCTGCATCCCTCCAAATGTTATTGGATGCCAGTTTTCATCAACAGTATGTTCAATGACCAGGCATGAAAGGAGTTGGAACCAACAGCATCTGGTGGGCTACAGGTTCCCCATCCTGCTATAGAACCACCCCACTGTGCCCTGTTCAGGTACGCTTTAAAAACAAAAATATTTCAAGTGTTGGCAGCTCCAGCAGGAATTTAATTTACAGCACTTTCCCCTTTTCCATTGTTCTTGGCTAGGTTTGCAGTGTCCTTACCTGCCACAGGCAGATGCTTCCCATGTGCAGATCTAACCAGTGCGGTGCTCCTGATTTATCACTTGCAAGTAAAAATAGGCTTCATCCTAGGACAACTGATAGAGCAGGTAAACAAACTTCCTCGCAGCCATTGGTGCTCTGAACTGAAAACATGGTCTGTACACTCTGTGCTGTTTGCTTCATAATTTTATAGAATTATTATACAGTGAATTAGGATATCAAGGAAGAGGGTGTTGTTCACCCATGTTGGAATTCTGTATTTGTCTAGCTAGCCGGCTCTTGCCCTGTGATAACAGCACTGCTAGGTCTTGCTTGTTCAAAGTATTCCTAAATCCCTGACCCTGCCAAAGATCATGTAGGGCAATGAGAGAGCTCCACAGAGCAAAATCTGTTCTGGACTTTTTGCAAAATAGCCAGATAACTAAGCTGAACATCACTATTCACTCTGGGTAATGTGGATTTTCCTCCTCCATTCCCAAAATTAGCACTTGCTTAGAGTTAGTGACAATGTGTTGATCAAATTCAGTCTAAAACATCTCCAGTAGCTTCTGCATTAGAAAATATTTTCAGTGCTTCCTCATGCTGAATTGCTGGTGCATTTTTTTTTAAAAAACTTCTCTGCAGTCTCTTCAAACCTAATGGGCTTATTCAGGCATGCAATGAAGAGTGACCCTATCAGGCAATTGGCTACAAGGTTACATGAGCAAGCACATGACTCTCCAAAACTTGTTTTCCTGGATTGCCTGAAATGGCTTACTGTAACAGGAACTCCAAACATTTCCTTTTTTAAAAAGAAAAAGAAAAAGACAGTGTTTTCCTTGACAGCACATTATTATTGGCTCTAAGGGATTTTCTTTATTATTATTTTTGCTAGAAAAACAACAGCATATTATATTATACATCAGTTGCATGGAACACATGCACACAAAAGTATTCCATTTCAACGATACTCCACATTTAAGCCATAGCTGCCAAGTTATCCCTTTTTTAAAGGGATTTTCCCTTATGCTGAATAGGCTTCCTCACGAGAAAAGGGAAAACTTGGCAGCTATGATTTAAGCAGCAGTGGTGACTAAACAGATCTTCTCAAATTCAAATATTAAATTGAAGTGAAGTAATTACATTTTTACACCAAAAGCTATTTTCCTCCCATTTTGCAGGCATGTTGCTTTCTAATGCACATTAATCCATATAGCAATTTGCTTCTCAACATGTTGACACTAGAGTATACTATGCACAGACTTCAATACATGACACCATTTTCATAGACTCAAGTGAGGTGGTGGGGATGCTAGATTGATGTATGTATTAGAACACCAATGGACTAGATAACTCAAACACAACCCAAACAAGATGGGGGTTCTGTTGGTGGGTAGTTCATCTGACCATTGAGCTGGTGTTCAACTTGTTCGGAAATGAAGTTGGACTATCCCATGAATGTAATAAATAAATAAATGTTGGATTCACAGATTGTGGGGTGCTTTTAATTCCAGCACTACCACTGGAGGCCCAAATCAAATCTCTGGTACTCAGCATCTTCTACCAGTCAATACTGGTGCACCAGTAGTGACCACTTCTACACAGAGATAGCCAGCCCACAATTTACCTATGTCTTGGCAACCTCCAGATTAGACTACTGCAACATATGCAAGATTGTCTTTGAAGACTTCTCATCAACTTCAGGTAGCTGCAGACTGCTAACTGGGATGGTATCTTTCACCAGTTTTTAAACATTTGTACTGGCTGGTGATTCATTTTTCTGTTATTCAAAGTGCTGGCAATTACCTTTAATTCCTTAAATAGCTTAGGGCTTTAGCTATCTAAAGGTCTATCTTCTTCAGAATCATGCTTGAACTTTATGGTTATCACTGGATGATAATCCAATCTTTTTCTTCTTCTTCAAGCCCTTTGAAGTTTGCCAGGCAGTGACTTACAAGAGTACTTTCTCAGTTCTGATGCTTCATATGTGGCGCTTCATCCTCAGGGAGGTTTGCCTGGTTTCAAATCTAATATATTTCCACTGCCAGGCAATGCCTTTTTTTATTTGTGTTCAGCATATCACTGTAGATAAACTGAATACCGTATGTATGTACTCAAGAGTACAACTCTGGCCGTCCCTGGTCATGGGCCACACTGACTGGGGCTAAGGAGAGCTGGAGGACACAGATCCAGCCATACTTCTGCCATAGATGGTTTAAGTTTACAGTTTTATTGGTTCTGTTCTGTTTTATCACCCAGCTGTGCTTCTGTTTATTTCTATGGCATTCATTACTAGGTTTTATTTTGTATTTATTATTGTTATATTGTTTTTATGTGATTGTATGAGGTGCCCTGGAACCTTTTATCTGAAGAGTGACATGTACGCACGTTAGATGAATCAACAGAGTCAATGCAACAAGAAAACTTTTCAGATAAACATCTGCCAGGAAGCCACATCCATCTCATAAGTCAATATGGTTTCGTCTTCTAAGCATGGCTGCAGAATCCATTCAATATTCAGATTTCTCTAACGATGCAGAAACTAGGCTTCTTCTGTGGCATATGGGATCATATCCTAAGGATGTTCCACTATCATTTGTGATCTCTGCAATTATAGCTAATTGGGTCAAATACGGCATTGTTCAGATATGCCAATATCCTTCAGGTGTGCCAATAGGTGGCTGGACAATTATTTAACAAGTGGTAAATAATAAGTTAATAAGATGATCATGTAGCTTCTTGGTAAGCCTTTTGTATCATCTTGCCAAGTGAGAAGGACAGCAGGTCACCTGCCGCCTACGTGTATCATTCTTCTTTTTGGTGCCTACGTGTATCAGTCTTGAAAGACCTACATAGTGCCAAACATGGGGAGGTGCATATTTTTTTGTTTAGTTTAAGTTTCATGTTTTGTTTTTTATATACATCAGACTTCAAATAAATTATACCAGGCTGGCTTGTAAGTGTCACAGAGTAAGAGATGAAAAACAAAGGGTCGGGACAGGACACCACCTAAAGATTGCTGACCTGGAGTTGGAAATATTAGCAGATTTACATCCAGCAATACTGAGAAGAGAACATGAGCTTAGATTCTTGACAATTCTGCATGAGAACAAAAAAATAAAATACAGATGGGGAATTTCATTTAGTCTTACTGAGTGGTTAGGAAAGAAATAAGCTGTTGTGCAAGATATTAAAGGAGACCAACATCTGTTAAAAATCACTACAAGCTCAGCAAAAAACCCAAACCTGTTTCTCAAAAAAAATTCTTATCTATTAATTAATCTTCTGTAGCCCATTAATCTAGACAGGAGTGCAGTGTTCTATAGTCTCCCATACTATTCATATATTGCTGGAGTAGCTGGTTCAATTAATATATACTAGGAAGAACATGGATGCTTTTATGTTGTACTGGTGAAGGCCATAAGGAACCTTACAGTAACTCTGAACTTGTCCTTACAAACCAGATGCAGGGGAACCACTGGTAGATTAGAAGTGAGAATCAGGATAGTGGAAGTGTTAAGCACCTCGACTAATACAAATCCATCCCCCAAATGATATTTGCCTTTTTAAGGTATTAGACCATGGTTACATATGCTAACATGTAGGAATTGGGGAGGGATTTGATTCACTTCACATGCAAAGGTGAATTTACCTGATGCACACTTTCTAAAACAAAATGCATTTAAAAAACAACAACAACAACAACTGGTGTTCTTTGACATTCAAACTTCTCTGAATTTTGCAAGGCAGTTGTCCAGCCAAGTAATGTGTACAAAAGTACATACTGCATATTGTCGGTTATGGTTGGTTTTGGCTAACAAAAGAATTTGCCCCAGACATGGGGCAAGCACTCTCTGGTGAGAGCCCCAGCAGAGATTTAAAAAGCACAAAACATGCAGCAAAGCATGAAAATGTAGGCTCTTCAACCTTTAAAAGATCCCCTCTTTAAGTCACTTACAAGACTTCCCCTTTCTCCCTCTGTAGCATAGAAAAGACCAACAGTTTGGTAAGCTATCAAACTGATTTACTTACAAACTTGTCAAAGGTCAGCTTAATGTGTTTCCCCATGCAACAGAGCTCAAGCAGAAAACATTAGTTGGTAAAATGTTTCTAAACAAGCTGATCCTTCCTCACTCAAGGAGAGGGGGCATGGTCAACCTAGTCAAGTTTGGCAAAACAGTTTACTCTATGGTCTTAACCCCTTTTTGCATTAACTAGAGCCAAGCATGCTGGTTATATGAGGCTGGATTTCCCACATATATTAGGGTAAATGTGCATGGAAATACATAAATCAGTGAAAATAACATGCAATCATGTGTTCCATTAGGAGAAATTGCTTTGCAAAGATATGTCTGTTAGGCAAAATTGCATAACCAAAATGGGCAGTTTAGGAGAAAATCACACTAAAATGTTGGTAAATTTTTATGATGATTTTTAAAAAATGAATCACAAACTGATACAAAAATATGAAAACAGAACTTAAGTTCAGGGGGAAAAGAAGAAACAGAAAGGCGGAAGTTGACATAATCACTCATCCCTGCTAATATGAAATGTAGCTGCATCTAGTATATCTATCTGTTTCTCCCCATCTTGATAAGATCATTAGCATTCCTTTTTTTTAATAAATGCTTACAAATCTTTCATTCACAAGCCTTGCTCACCATTTTTAAAGTTAATTCCCCATTTCCGCCCTTTCTGCCCCACCGTGGGTTTCCATAGAATCATAACATATGAAAAGAATCTCTTACATCACTCATTTCATTACTAACACATTTTAAAAAAATTTAAAGCCCTCAAACTGAAGTGATGCTTTACTTACTAAAAGCTCTTCATCTTACTCATCTCTCACAAATAACTTGGTTAATTTATGCTGATGATTTTCAGTATCCCTGAGAGCCAAATTCTCAATCTGCTTAAATTTGCTGTTTTAGTGGCTCTGGGATTTCTACATCCACCAGCATGCAAGGATGGTTAGGTAGGGAGGTGGGGATGTAGCTATTTATTTTTAGATTGATATTTTGCTTTTTGAACACATATCCCCAAGGCAGTTGATGCATTGCATATCAGGAGTTAGAAAGATGGATTGATTTATCATGACTTCTCATGCAAGGTAGCCACATGTTATGTGACAGAATTTTCCTATCATGATTCTTGACCCATCTTTAATATGTACACCAATTCTGCTCATCATCTCAAGCAAATTTTTGGGCAGCCGTGTCTTTTCTATATCTGCTGATTTCTTCTTTGTGCTTTTCATCATATCCCATCAATAAATGAGAAAAGAGGTTGCATTAAAAATAACAAAGGAGAAAAAGTGCTCATGGCTGGGGCGAGAGTATTTGTTGTGCCGAGTTAGGAGTAGCAAACAAGGCATCTTCTAGATGTTTTGGAGTACAACGCCCATCATCCATGCCAATTGAGGCTGAATAGGAATTCTTTGTTTATCAGCAATTTGGCACATGTGGAAAGGAAATTTATGCTTCCTTTGTGGTTACATCATGGACTTAAGTGTGTTAGAAGTGAGTGTTGCTAAACAGGCTAAATTGGTCATATTTTTGCAGGTAGGTGGAGATGGGAGGATGGTAAGATGAACAGGTGAGCATCTTTGGATCTGAGGGACATACTAGGCCTTACCAGGAGTTATGTGCTGCTGGGCTAGGGCTGGAAAGTCTCCCTATTGAGGCTGGGCCCTGTGTAAGGGGCTATGATCAAGCCGTGGCCTTGCCCAAATTCCATGGAATTAGACTTGCTCCCACACATGGTTTACCTTCCGATGACAATTGAATAAAAAATGACCCTGGTTCAACCCCACTTACTTGAGTCTTGCCTCTTCTTTATCTATTCTGGCCAGAGACACTTATACCTCTCTTAGGCCACATTTACAATGTGTATTTTAAGCACAATTATACCAATTCAGACAGTCATAGCTTCCGCCAAAGAATTATGGGAGCTGTATTTTATTAAGGGTACTGAGAGTTGTTTGGAAATCCCAATTCCCCTCCCAGAGCTACATTTCTCAGGCTGGCTTAACAATCGACCCCTCTTCGTAGTAACTCTGAGAATTTGGGTACTGTGAGAGAAATGGGGGTCTCCTAGCAACTCTCAGCAACCTTAATGAACGATAGCTCCCAGAATTCTTTAGGGAAAACCATGATTATTTAAAGTGGCATCATAGCACTTTAAATGTATGATGTCAATGTGGCCTTAGGCATCTTGCAAGGAAAATGCAAGCTCAACCCCACACCCACTAGAATTCTAAAATAATTCAGAAGCACCCTGGGACTGCATCAGAAAAACAAAAGCCTCTTCCACAGATGAAGAAAACTTTGGGGAAATTGGAGGCCAGGTTGTGGCACAGAACTAATAATTATATAAAAAAAAAACCTAACCTTTTCTAGCAGTCAAGGGACCAACAGTATCTTTAGCCTTTTTCCTTACTTCCAATGTCCTCATGGGATCCACACACACACACACACACACACACACACACACACACACCAGCACACATTTCTAACATTGCTTTTTAGCTTTAAAACATTTTGTATTCTGCCTTGCTGGTATTGTGTATGCATGCTCGCTCTATCTGTAGGAGGTTTGTGTGTGTATTCTGTGGTAACAAATTCAAGGCAGAAATGAGATCTCATTGGCACAACAAACAATAATTAAAAAGGCAATTGTGGAATAGAATAGAAAAGGCAAACAAAGCACAGTACGATCACCAACTTGTGTATGCATAAACGAATGAAAAAGTTACCCAAGTGAATATTTCTGGGGTGTTCTTCACCTCTCCAACATTAGCATAGCAACCTTACCTGGACAGCCTACTCTGCATTGGTACAAACAAGCTCTAGAGTAGCCTTCTCCAACTTGATGCCTCCAAATATTTTGGACTACAACTATAGTGAGACACGGCCAGGGATGATGAGAATTGGACTTCAAAACACATGGAGGGTGGCAGGTCAAGGGAGCTGCAACCTGGTTGGAAGCAGGGTGTCCACCTGAGTGGATCTGATCCCTGCTGAAAGTAGCAGGGCTCACATTTGGCTTTGCTGCTAAGGAACTCTCAGGAGTGCACTATTTGCATTCAACACCATTTAAATCCATCACCCCTTGCAAGTCCTGCTGCTTTCCGGTGGGTTCAGATCCACCTGATGCAATTATGATATCAGTTGATTGTCAAGTAGGTGGGCCTACCCAACAGTCACAGAGTGGTGACCAGCTTGCCCACTCTTGCCCTAGTAGCTGTGAGGAATGCTGTAGATCTGGTCTCATCTCTTGGGCAAGCTTTCTCAAGAGGTGCAGTCTTCTTCCATATTGTCTTTGGAAAGAGATCTGGAGCAATAACTTCAAACTCTGTGTTGCCTCTGGCTTGAATGTCCTCAGTTGGTCTTCTTAAAGCTTCTTTCTATGGGCTTTTGTGGGGACAAGGAGAGAGGAGAAAGGAGTCTGATGTGTAGGATCAGTCTCTCCTGAAATGGATATTTAGGATCAGTCTCTCCTGTGACTCATGATACCTTCATACTCCTTTCTTTCCCCCCTCGTCTATTTTCACAGGACAATGTAAGCCCATTGACTCCAGGAACCTTTTATTAGATCTTTATGGCTGCAGCTGGTCCATGTCCAACCGGAAGAGTGTGAGAAAAAGCCTCACACCACCTCTTGCTCTTCTGCATCCCAGGTGGACTGCAGCCACTTTGAAGAAGCAGGTGACCCTAAAACAACCTAGGATGCTGTGAACCCCAGCACGTCCTGACAACACCCCATATTGACACTTTGTACTGAACATCCCATTAACTTGGCAGACATGTGTTTCACCACAACTTTGCTGGAAAATGGTAATACAACAGGCCATTTATAGGAGCAAACCAACAGGTAATAAGGAGTGCTTAACCCTTTCCCTACCACACACAATTCACCCCTAAAATCCTCCCTCCTGGTGGTTTATTTCTGTTCTTCAATCCAGCTGGAAGAAATGCAGAAAGAAAGAAAAAGCTGGCAGAAGGGGAATAAATGGTGGGATAGGACTTCACAAAACAAAAACAAAAAACTGTTCTCCAGCCTGTAAGTTAGCTATGCAACTGTTTCCCCTCTCCTGTTTCAATGACCTGAGATAAACACAGGCATGGAGAGAAATGTGTTTATTGGATAGCTCTCTGGGGTGTACCTGGCTGGAACCATCTGGTCAAACCCTTAATGCCATTACAATGAGATGGGTTTCCTCCCCTCTTTCTTCAAAGAGCAGGCAATCTGAAACATAAAAGGAAAATCTAAACACTGAAAGTTCAATCCAGAGCAATAACTAAATAAAGGTAAAGTATTGTTAAATATAAGCAAAAGCAGGAAATCAAATTAGCTTAAGGGCTTAGCTACACCCCAGGAATAAAGGTTAGCCATTGTTTCAGATACAAAGCAGCCTCTGACTAGTCTAATTAATAAATAGAATTTTGAGTCGTTTACAATAGACCTTTCAACTCTTCCTACGCTGCAGGCTCCAAACAGTATCACAAGGGGGTTCAAGGTCTATTGAACTAAAATGGCAGCTGTTCTTTTGCTCTGTTTGTTCCATACCACCATTGTAAAATGACATGACCTGACTTAATTTCTCTCTCAAAAAATAAAAAGTAAAAATGTTATTCTCCCTTTGAATTTTCCAAAGTAGAAGGAATTGCATTTCCCCCTCATATCAATTCCATATTTCAGATTTTGAATCATTATGATTCTATTGTCAGGAGTACAAACCCAATTGTACAAACTAGCAGAAGGGGATAGAATGGGCAGGTAGGTACACATACTTTCTGTCTGTCTGTACATCTAACTATGATATTAATACTATAGTGTTGTTAAATCTATGTTCCATGGGTACCCTGCCCAATACATTGCTAAAACAATAGTAGGCATTTATACATGGTTTAGATACCACAAGGGGGTATATGTCCGTGTATATAAAGTGTGTGTGTGTGTGTGTGTGTGGTGCACACATGTGTGCAAGCTGTTTTAAGACTTTTCTCATAGACACAACTTATCTGACTTAGAATGATATCCTATAGAACAGAGATGGAGACTACAACTCCCATCAGCTCCAGTCAGCGTGGTCAATGATCAGGGATGGTGGAAGTTGTAACCCATCACCTTCTGGAGGGCCACAGATTTCCCATCCTTGCTTGAGAGCAACCATCAAATCAAGGGATATTAGAAGGAAAATAAAAGTTCTGGATGTATAGAGTAAAGGGTCCTATCAGACCAGGAACTTACCTTATGTTATACACTCCCAGAATCTTACCTTATGTTATACACTCCCATTTTGCACAGTTTCAGCTATCAAGGTGTGTCCAGAATGAAAGAGTTTCATGTATATTTTTGTACCAAGTAAGTAGTAAAATGCCGTACTAATTATCTTATTTTAGAGTCTGCATATTGACTACACACACTTAAAATGAATAAGGGATGTTTTTCCTATCCAGTAGAACAAGACTGGCTGCTACTTCTCTCCACTTTTCTTAACCTTTCTTAATGCTTATAAAAACCTTGGAGAGCATAACATGACATCGCCTCACGCCTGGTTCTGAAAGGATTTCTGCCATGGACACATTTATATATGGAAGGTCCCAGGTTCAGTCTTCAGCATCTTCCTTCACCAAGGTCTTCCATCTGAGATCTTGGAGCAGACACTGCTAGATTAGATGGACCTCACCAGGGCTAGCCCAAGATATTTTGCTGCCTGGGCCAAAGGATAATATAGAACATATTCTGTTCTGTGTTCAAAAGCTGACCAGACTGGTAGTTGAAACATGCTTCAGCTCTGGCAATGGGATCATTCTTCACCACACCCAACGACAGCAGGCTAGCTTGGGTGGCTCAGAACAAGTTGCACACCCAGCTCTGTCTTTTAACAATTCACAACCACTCTGCATTTGCCACATGAGTTGTGCTCCTCACTCTGCCTAATGTAGTGTAGGGTTGGCTCTGGATCTGACTATGTTTGAGAGAGTTTCACATGAGAAGGCAAACTATTTCTTTAAAGAATCATTATTTCCAATATTTGCCGATGAGAAGAGACTGTAATTGAAGCACATCACCACTTCATAGGCATAATGCTTTTTCCTGGATCAAAACGCTGCAGACAATAGGAAAATACAATATAGCAAAAGAATGCAACTGTTTCTGAGCTCTAGTTAATTTCTGCTCAGCCTCCCTCGGTAGTGGAAAATCCACCTGTTCAGAAGAAAACCGGAAAGGTTTTTAAACTCCATGAATGTGAATTGCTACAATTAGGATTCAGCTGCTGGCTGTGCTCCGGTTTAATAAAAACTCAAACACCCATCTTAGCAGCTGGCTGACTCCATTCCAGTTGCAGGGACTGCTTTGCTGCTTATTCATGATCACATAACAAGTGCAGTGGAGAATATAGAAAAGTGTGTATGTGCTAATAGATGCATACATGATGTGAAAAAACAATGAAATAGTGCTGCATCCACCTAGATTTTAAATCCTCGTGGGATGCAATCACACACACACCTGCTCTGAAATGCATCTGTAAATAAGTGGCTGATAAAACAAAGCTTGTGAGACTGGGAGCAGAACCAGCACCACAATCTACCTTCTCATTATTGACACAGAAGCTTAGCATCAGAGACAGAGAACCTTTTTCTGGAGTCTACATATCAGTGGTGGCCAAGGTTGGGCGCAGGTGGGAAGGCCAATGGATGTGACTCTCTTAGCTTTGTACAGTAGGTTGGAGGCTTCTGCACACATGCTCCCCATCTCTCCCCTTTCAGCCTCCAACTGTGCCAGACAGCCGACCATCTTCTATACAATGGATTTTCCTCCCAGTGTGGATTCGGATCAAGTCCAAGTCAATGGACAACCATCACCCTCCTGATGACTGTGAAACTTCTCTTTGACCTGTGGAATGTAGAAGGGAGGGGTGAGGAGCCAGAAGTACCTGGCCAGGTGCTCAAATTACTACCTCTGGACCCCTCGTTCTTGTGATGTATTGATGATGTATTAGTGACATGTTAGTGTATCATAAGGGGTGTATCTTGGTGATGGGGAGCACATAAAAAGGAACCCCTTTCGTTCAGGGTCTCCATCTTGCTTCACTTCATTGCAGGTGGGGCCCTGTCGCGACAGTCTATCTTTTAATAAAGACCAAGCCTACTGGCTGCTGTTTTGCTCTGATATTTTGGCTGGAGTCTTGTTTTGTCCAAGGGAGCCCTCAGATTTTCCGTTAACACAGGCAAGCAAGAGTTCAAGGGCATACTCCAGCCGGGGAAAGTACAGTACTCAAGGATGGCATGACCCATGGGGAGGGGCACGGCATGGTGTCAGGACTGAGAAAGCTCTAATCAAAAGGTTGCAGCCTGCTGAAGAACAGAGAGAGCCAAATCACACACAGGCTGAGCAGAGTTCACATCAGACAGGGTAACTCCACCACCCCTTTGAATGCAGGTTGGCAAGGGAACTATCTTGAGTAGCAGGATCTCAGCCAGGTCTCTCAGGCAGGGGCATCGCAATAGGGGGGCGATGGGGGCGGGTCATCCCGGGCTTCACTCTCCGGGGGGCAGCGCAGCGCCACCTCACCACCTCCACCAACGGCCGCTGCTAATGCAACGGCGGCGCGGCGGCCATCGCGGAGGCCCCGATGTTGCTGGCCTCGCCCCTCGCTTCTTCCTGGTGGGGCGGAGGCAAGGGGTGGGCCAGAGAGCAGCGGCAGCCGCTGATGCCCCTCACTGCTCCGCTTGAGTAGGAAGAAGCACAAAGCGTGCTATGGATCAGGTTGCCGTGCGCTTTGTGCTTCTTCCTACTCAGGCGGAGTGGCAAGGGGCGTCAGCAGAGATGCCCCTCGCCACTCCGCCTGAGCAGGAAGAAGCAGCAAAGCGAGCTATGGATCAGGTTGCCACCGGCGCTGCTCTAGCATCGGAATCCTCAGATCCAGGCGCTGGAGCACCACCCCCGGCAATACGCTCCGTAGTGTGCACGCGCGAGGAACCCGCTGTGTCGTGTGCATGCGTCATGACGTAGCGACATTACATCACGATGGAGCGGGTTGCTGCCCTGGGCAGCAGAGAGGCTCTGTACGCGCCTGCTCTCAGGGGGAGGGAAAAGGTGCAGAAGAGAAGATTGACAGTCTGTCTTCTCAGGAAGAAATTGGAGGGGATCCAATGAGCCCTCAGAGTCGTTGCTGGGGAGGGTGTATTACAGGAAACAGAATCAGAAATGTAAGGGTCATAGGTTCTGTTTAGGAAGGACTCTTTAGAAGGGTCATCATGATTGATGATGGCACAGGCTGTGTTAGAGCCGTCTGGAGTTATCTGTTTGTTTTGACAATAAATCATCCTTTTTATGAATTACGTTCACTGTGTTATCAAGCCAGGGACTGGACTCCTGACATGTGGGCAGGGTCTCTAAGACCAAATATAAAAGTCTTCCTGTAAAACTGCATTTGGCCCCTGAGATAGGTGTCCCACGACCACATGCATATAATATGTAAATAGGGTTAGAGTTGGATTTCAAACTGAGCACTGGCGGCAACCAAGGTGATACTTCTAAGAATCATCCTGGAGATAATCCCCAGGATAGTGATATCTGCCATATGTGATGTGGTGGCTAGAGTTCCTGGGAGACCAGAGTTCAAATCCCCCACTCAGACATAAAGCTTGCTGGGTGAACTTGGGCCAGTCACGACCTTTCCACCTAATCTACCCTAGAGGGTTGTTGTGAGGGTAAAATGGAGAGGGATTAATGTGTAACCCACCTGGAGCAACTTGGATAGAAAATTGTGTGTGTGTGTGCATGCACAATAGTTTTTTTAAAAAAATAAAAATAAAAATGTGAAAGTTGAAGTATTATTCTCTAGCTTAGGGCCCTGGGTGTTTAAGGAATGTGCCCCCTGCCCCGCATTTGTCACTAGTCCAAGACTGGATGACTTTTCGATTAGGAATGTTTTTTTTTATATATCCGAAAGGGTACAGCCACCTATATTAAAAACATCTTGCAATAGGCTATTCAAGCATTTATGCTGTGATTGCTGACTTGTGATTTCCGGATGGGGCAAAGGTCCATAGATGTTTTCCTAGCATACTGCATGCGACATCCAGGGCATTTGCACTCTGCAACATATATTACAACGCTGGGCTTGCAGGTGATGTAATAGGTCTTGCCAGCCATTCTGCTTTTGAAGGTGACCGTTTTCCTAAGATAAGTTCCCCCTAAGATGAATTTGCCCATCGGATTTGTAATGATGCCATTCAGAATTTATGATAGGCAGATTTGCTTCAGCTCTAACAAGTCATTTGCATAGATTTGGAGACAAGGAGAATGCAGGGGAAGGAAGCATACCAATAGCTTTTTAAAGATGTTGTGAATTGGCTGCCAAGGGGTAGTTTTCTGTAATTGCAAAAGTTTAGTTAGAAGATACTGGATGAAATTCTATTGCAAAAGGGACACAGTTGTTCCTTTTTTGTACTTTTTGTTTCCTTTGTGGAGGAAAGGTTTAACTATTTATTTGTGCTTTTATATTGTGAATCATTCTGAGATTTTTTTTATGAAGGGTGGTGTAAAAATCTATGATGATGATGACGACGACGATGATGATTCTCAGGATAGGATCCCCAGCTGATACTACAGTTAATCAATTGGATCCAGACTTATACTGCTAGGCCAACCATGTCTACTCAAGTGCACTGAATTGAGTGGGGCTTAATCTCAGGTTGGAGTCTGAGTAGTCCCACTCTAATCGTGACTAAGTCTGAATCCAGACTGGGGGCCAGGAAGCAGATGTTATCTGTGCAGCGAATATATCTGTGATCTTTTGGAGTGATTGTCAAAGTTATTACATAAATTATTTTGAAGAGTTAGTTTGTTATTATTGTTTGTTTGTTTTCTCCCTTCCTGCACACAGTGCCCAAGGCAGTTAGCAACAACAAACAAAGACAGTACCATAACAAAACAAAACAAATAATTAAAACTTATATATTTCTTGATGTTGTGGAAATGCAGGAAGTCTAGTTTAAGTAAATGTTTACTGAATAGATCCATTACTATGTTATTTTGTTCTGGGGTGGTGAGGACATTGAGAAAAAGAGTGAGATTAATTGTCAATGGTGCTTTTGTGTGTAAAGTTGACTTTTGGGTGGGGGAAAAATGGGAGAGTTTGGAAATCTTCTCAGCACTCTCTCTCTCCCCCCTTCCCATTACAAAGCTGTAAATTGTGTATCACATTGTGTATCGCCACAATGTTTAGTTGGTTGGTTGGTTGGTGGATGCTTTAAGGATGACGTGTGTGAGGGACAGAAGCTACAGGCAGCCTCCTCCCATCTTAAGCACAAGCTCTTCTCCCAGCGCCAGTGGGAGCGGGGAGGGGGATGACTCCAGCGGGGAATCGGGAAGTAGAGGCCATGGCTCAGGCAGGGTAGCAGAGCCACTGCTCCGCTTAAGGAAGGAAGGGGGAAGCAGGGAAAGCACGGCAAGAAGACCGCTCCCGCCGACCCCCGGAATTGCGCAAGAAGATTCAGTATTCCCAGGCTACTTTGTTGGAGGAAAACGCAGGAATCTCCATTCGGAGGTTCTGAACCAGACTGACAACATGTACATAGTACTGGCTCTACACTGTAAATAGTCTGCACATAATAAAAGCATGAAAATGGAACATCGTGAGGAGTCGTTACTCTAGAGTAGCCGCTACCGCGCCTGTGACAACGTGCTTATGTTTGTTCACTTAAACACTTGGCCCAGTGTTAGTGAGGGTGAATGCCTGAGTGTGTCTGTGTTTTATGGAACTGGAAAAATATTCACAGCAAAGTTAAATTTCACCTGATTTCATAAGTTTACAGGTGCAAATTAAACTTTTCCACACAGTCGCTAGTAATCTGCATTCCCAGTTGTTATGCTTTGAACCTGAAGGCAGTCCATTTCCATGTTTCTATGCAAAACATTTTTGTTCCTCTTTAGCATAACAAACCTTGGTCCTTCGCAATGCATTAGTCCAATTCTTGTATCAGTTACTAGGAGTTGCCTTAGCACTTCAGTTTACTTAGAATTCAAAGTGGCTTCCTCTCTAGTAGTACTGAATAGTAGGTGTCCTTACCTCTGCATTCTGAGATTGATTGCTTTTTGAAATGATTGGAAGCACTTCCTGGAAACATTTTGTACCCCGTTATACAGAACACTACCACCCATCAAGCTGTCAATACTATGCTTGTTTTCTGCCTGTTGCTGGTGACCCACTGAAGCAGGAGAGTCTGCTCATTATTGGTACTTTATTATTTATTGGGCTTATTAGTCCTTTTTCTGAAATGTTAAGTGAAAGCCACTTACAACTCAACGTGACTGTGAAATCTGCATGACCTACTTCCTGCCATATCAAAGAACCTCCTGGGAAAAGGTCACTTTGTTTACGGGTGAAGTCTTCCTATACATTCCCCCAGCTTCTGGTTTGATGCCCAAACACCTAATCAATAGTGCATGTACCCTTAATTGCCAACCATAATCCAAGACATTCTTGGATTATATGGATCCCCGGTTTGGTACTGATAATTAGTAATCCTGATAACCTAGGTTAGAAGAACCAAAACATGCAGCCCTGAAAATTCTCCTGGGCCTCTTGGCAGCTTTTAATACTATTGGCCATGCCCCCCACCGTTCTGAACAAGTTGTAGTGGATGGCGATTGGTTGCACACTGACAGCCAGTTCCAGGAAGTGGTTCTATAATTTCACTGATCTGCCCATGATACTTCTGCTGCTGTATTCCACTGGGTTCTACTTCATATCTCATTCATCTACACCAGACATCCCCAAACTGCAGCCCTCCAGATGTTTTGGCCTACAACTCCCATGATCCCTAGCTAAGAGGACCAGTGGTCAGGGATGATGGGAATTGTAGTCCAAAACATCTGGAGGGCTGAAGTTTGGGGGTGCCTGATCTACATGAAACCAGTGAGTGAGAACATCCGGGAATGACACCCAGCTCTGTTTCTTTTTATCTGATTCACTTGAAGCATTACATCAGATCCAATATGCACAATGCCTTCAAAAATGGGCAAAAAAAGAAGCTCATTTCAGACAGGATTGAGGTAAGGTTGGTAGTGAACCAAGGAAGGGGTGTTCAACTTATTCTGGATTGGGTTGTACACTTCCCTAAATGATGAAATTTCAGGTATGGGAGTCCTGTTTTTGGATGCCCAACTGGCATCTGTGGCACTGTGGGTGCTGTGGGTTAAACCACAGAGCCTAGGGCTTGCCGATCAGAAGGTCGGCGGTTCGAATCCCCACGACGGGGTGAGCTCCCGTTGCTCAGTCCCAGCTCCTGCCAACCTAGTAGTCCGAAAGCACGTCAAAGTGCAAGCAGATAAATAGGTACCGCTACAGCGGGAAGGTAAATGGGGTTTCCATGTGCTGCTCTGGTTCGCCAGAAGCAGCTTAGTCATGCTGGCCACATGACCTGGAAGCTGTACGCCGGCTCCCTGGGCCAATAATGCAAGATGAGCGCCGCAACTCCAGAGTCGGTCACGACTGCTGGACCTAATGGTCAGGGGTTCCTTTACCTTTACCTATGATCCTGTTTAGACAACTGAGATTCATTATATGTGTGGTGCTGCATTTCGGAACTACTTGGATATTTCAGTTGGTCCTGAACACTGCTGATAGATCATTGATAGTTAACAGTAAGACAGAACACACGACTGCACTATTTAAATAGTTTTACCGGCTATCAGTCCATTTCACAGAAAAATTCAAAATACTGGTCTTAACATTTGAAGCTTGTGCATCTAGGAGCTCCAACATCTAAAGGTCTGCCTAACCCCCCTCCCCACACACACACACACACACAAATTGCCCATGTACTAATATCACGTGCAGAGACACTTCTCTGGGTATAGTGAGGAAAGTGGCTATTAGCGAAAGGCCTTTTCAGTAGTGGCAGCTCTTTCCCACAAGATCAAGGAGCCAAATCTTTTGGATACCTGGCAAAGACCTTTCAATTTACCCAGCTACACCTAGATCTTTCCTTATCCAGATTTTTAAATATCTCATCTGCTTTTACTGGAAATTGCTGTTGCCTTACCTTTTTAGTTTGCTTCTGTTTTTATCCTTTAGTTTTTGCTTTAATTGATGTTTCAGTCTCTTTTATCTCTTTAATTGTATGCTATCCTCAATTTAAACTGAAGGGGGGTATGTTAAATTATGTGAGTAAATAACCAACCAAACAACTTTTTAATATATGGAAGATTAACACAGGAGAGTGATTTGTCAATTTAAGAAAAGATGGTAATATTCCAATTCCATTTTAAACATATGACCTGTATGTTAAAGAGAGGATAAGCCCTGGTTTATTGCCAACTTGTGATCACTTTATGCAAACTCCCTATTCACGGCAGATAAATGGATGTTTACTGCAGAATAAGCCCTAGCTGATCGAAACAAAATAAAAAAAATCCTTCCAGTAGCGCCTTAGAGACCAACTGAGTTTGTCATCGGTATGAGCTTTTGTGTACATGCACACTTCTTCAGATAGCTGATCGTCTTTCATCAAGAATTGCACTACCCTCAGCTTTGAGATGCCTTAATGCAAAATCACCATTTTATGTTTTAAGGAATATATGTGTGATTATTTTTATATCCTCTTTATATAAACAGCTGCAGGGAGAGTAAAAGAAAATTTCCAAAGAAACAATCTGTTGGTAAATCTCCACCTTCTCCCCATTTAAGCGAAAGAACAAACACCCTGCATAGTCAGCACCAGGCATACCATGCTACAGTTGCAGTCAGCAGTTTGGAGAAGAATGAGAGGCTGATCAAAAGCCCATTGGTGTGAATGGGAGTTTTCTATTGATTTGAGTCCACTCCGCAGCAGTCCCATTAACTCAGCCACCAATGACAGTGAATGGAGAGAAGCAATTCTGTTAGAACTACGTATTTCAAAACAATTCTGGGTGCATACCAGAGGGGAAAGAGTAGAACTAACAATGCATGCATCCATATTATATATTTCTTATTCTTTAGTTAACTGTTCGTGTGTGTGTGCGTGTGTGTGTGTGTGTTTTTAAAATAAATACAGTCTTTAAGCACATTTGTGTACCAGGAACTGGGACGAAAAACAAAATAGGAATTGATGAGCCTTCGCCACCACTTTCAGAAAGGCTCAATGCAAAAACAATTGAATGAAACAATAACAAAAAGCATCAAAGTGTCACTGTAGCATCGGTGCTGCCATGTAACACTCTCTGGTCAGGATAGAGTCCCTGCTTTCTTTGCTCCCAGACAACACACCACCAGCAACGTCTAGGCACTCTATTGAACTGTCCACCTCTAACTGGTCCTTGCTTCTCTCATGCTTATTCTGTGGCTTCTTAGCCACAATTGCACTCATGCAGGGAATGCCACACAATTAAGGGGAGGTGGAACTGCGTATGCCATCTCCAACCCAGAATGTCTCTCCTTGCCCCCTACCTTCCAACGTCTGCGAATTGACTGTGGATAGTTGAATAGGAGAAGAGACCACACAGAAGCTTTTGCACCTAGAGTTCTTCTTTTTAGGCATCTGCGCTCAACTTACAGAAGTCTGGGGGCAAGGAAGCTCATGAGCTCAGGACAAGGGGATCAATGTCGCCCCACTTCCTTTTAATCACATGAATCCGCCTTGACATTTATAGCACATGAAGGACACTTCTGTATTAGCAGAAATACAAGCCATAGAACAGGCTTCCTCAACCTCGGCCCTCCAGATGTTTTGAGACTACAATTGCCATCATACCTGATCACTGGTCGTGCTAGCTATGCATCATGGGAATTGTAGGCCAAAAACATCTGGAGGGCCGAGGCTGAGGAAGCTAGCCATAGAATATACAGTACAAGAAAACAGGGAAAGGGCCTATTACCAAAATTAACTTCAAATTTTGAAGTTTTTTCCTAGTGGTTAAAACATTTTACAGGTATTTTATTTTTAACGTATTTTTATTAAAGATTTCTTGGTTTACAAACGTATGTGCAATGTCTTTTTTTCAAGTTACAGCTTCTACAGATCAGTTTCTACATTGTGAAGGATGCTGTCAGGCATATTTTCCGTTTTACACCTTTACCATATTGATTTCCATTTCACTGCTGCTGGTAACTTGGCTTTCAGGCAATACTCTTAGGAACAAAACATACAAGGCCTTGTGTGGTAATATGTGAAGAGGTAAAAAATATGACATGGCAAAAAGGCGGCATGTAAGCGGTGGGCTTCTTCTCAGTAAGAATTAAGAAACTGACACATCAACATCCTTTTCCATTACCACAACCATTTCCTACATGTTTTTTACTTGTTGCAACTATCAGCCTGCATTTAAACCGTTCTCAGGGATTTTCTCAGGAAATTCAATCCAAACAACTTCACAGACATCAACAAGCACCCACTGAATATATCACCTTTTGCAGCCAGAGGACCACATTCTCTTCCAGAGGCCACATGCTGGTGGGGCCAGAGGGCAAAGGTGGGCAAAGTAATGAATGTGTCTCCAACTTTTGTAGCGTGGGCTAGCTTCCAGGCAGTCAGAAGTCAGAGGTTTTTACACCCACACACAACACATGCCTCTCTTCATCCAGCCAAGCCAGAGGCGTTAATGCAGTTGATGGACACATTTCGACCAAGAAGGAACCCTTGAAGAGAGTGTCAATCAGGACCACTGAGGGGTATGGTATGGTGAAAGGGGGGTGTCCTGGTATAGGAGTGAGCTAGGAAGAGTTCAGAGGGAGATGGGGAGATTATAGTTCCCAACTTCTGGAATAGATGGTCACTCCTGGAGAAGATGGATATCTGGGGAGCAGCAGATATACCGGTAGGAAGATGTGGATTTGGGACTTATGGCCACAATATATCATGATCCACCCCTCCTTAGCGGTTCTTAAACAAGCACTGCACTTCTTTCTGACATAAGGGATCTGCATCAGCACCTGAGCTACCTACACTGTCGCAGCCATGAGTACAATTTTCATAATGATAAATAATGAGAGTTCATTTGTGCTATCTTTGACAGAGTAATGTGAACCCTGAAAGAAAAGCAAGCAATTGAAATGTTCTATGAGCCTTTGAGCCGCATTTGCACTCTCCACGTTCAATGAAGTAACCTGAATTTTCAGATTTCAATCATAATTGGGTGGTGGGTGGGAAAGAAAAAGAAATGTGTATTAGGCTGTACAGACACTAAAGTGGTTGCCTGAGTTATAAACAGGAGAAACTTACCCTGTATAGCCTACCTGGAGTGAACCACCATAGCAATACATATATCACTCTATGCCACATTCAAATATCACTCCATATCTGGCCCAGACCCTACTTGTTGATGCACCTTTGGGTGGAGCCAGGGCCAGTTCCAAGACATCTTGCCACTTGAGGTGACTCAGCGGCAGGAAAGCCCCTCGCTCATTGGCTGGGGCCAATGCTGGGGGCTGGTACAGATGAGAGTGACAGGAATGGGGGCAGCTAGGTTCCTCGTGTGTCTTCTCCTCCTCTGACCTGTGGTGGCCTCTGTGGGAAGCCGCAGCTTGAGACAACTGGAGAAAGCCTGTGGAGCCACCAGGCCCAGATCCTGCCCCAGGCGGGCAGTGGCAAGATCCCTGCAGCACTGCATCTGCAACTGAAGGAGTAGAAAAGGTAAACTTTTCAGGTCTGTCATGGCTGCCACTCTCCTGAGCCTGCCACTTAGGTGACTGCCTCAGCAAGTGTTATGGTGCGGCTGGCCCTGAGTGAACCATACAGTACAGTGCTGGCACCTCTGTGGTGGTGAGGCATTGGGCCTTTACTGAGCCAGAACAATCCTAGCCATGCTGAGGCATCTGACCAACACTGGACAGTGCTAGGCTTGACCAAAGTTTGGAGAACTCAATGTTAGCTGAAAAACCCCATTTTGCTGTGCATCTTTCTTCTTAGCAAAGGGCAATCTATATGTGTAGCTTTGCAAGGTTCAGAAATAGCTATGATTGTTCAAGCTTGAAACCGAAACTCGTCATGCATCAGCCCAACACCTGTTGTTATGCTGGCTGCTGGAAATTCCCTAAGAAACTGGCTAACCACAAAAAGATCTAAATTCAGATGTAGATGGAAAGTAGATAACTGCCAGCTACTTAGATACTGTAATAGTTATTCAGCACCCCCTGGGGAGAACAAAACAGCAATGCAGCTTGAAACTAAGAAGGCAGCTGATTGGTTAAAGGGATACTGCAGAGGGGTGGGTAAGGGGCAGAGCTTTACTGTATGAAATTGTATTTAATACTCTCTACATGCACATGGTTTTTGTGCAAGTAGAGAAGCTTTATTCTCGCTGCACCTTATTGCTTTTTGTCTGACAGAAACAATAAAATTGTTCTTAGAACTTTGAAACTTTGCTGCCTGAAGTTTTTCATCTGGTCTATGTCTGGAGTCCTGGAACACAGTATAACAGTGGCACCCTGATTATTGAATGCCCCCCCCTGAAGTGCATCTGGCACTGATGCCATTTGCTTCTCTGTACAGACTGAAGCCATACCATTCACCCATGCATTCTTGCAAGACTGGTTGTTAAATAACTGGCTTTCCAGCTTCTTCCATCACTGACTGTTTCACATCTTTGTCTGATGCTTTATATTTTAATACTTGTCTTTCACTCTTTGTGTAATTGTTGCATATGTTTTATACTGTAGCCCACCCTAAGAACCAATGAAGCACACGCTAGAAGAGCCTTTCTCAACCTTGTGTCTCCAAATATTGTTGGATCACAACTCCCATCATTCCTAGCTAGCAGGCCCAGCGATCAGGGATGATGGGAGTTGTAGTCCAACAACATCTGGGGAAGTAAGGTTGAGAAAGGATGGGCCGTGCATGCATCCCATCTTGTTTCTTCACTAAACACACAACAATTCACAGTTACATAGGTATTTTGAAATGTATGTTATCTCAAAATACACATATTAACTACATATCTGGTGTGTTTTTGAGCCAAAACATGTGTTGCAACCTTCAGAAAAATGAGAAATCCAATGGATAGCTTTGTCACTATCTGCACATTAGTCTGGGAGGTGCACATTAGATCCGTTCCTCCTGTAATTTGCAAAGATCAAAAGTTCCTCAAGCATCCCTAATTGCAGGCAAAAAAGATCACCAGCCAAGGAAATCCACAGGACAAATGGTTCATCCTGACCTTTGTTAGATCTTCTGGGTCAGGTTAGTTCACCAATCTTGGCAACAAAGATATCAGTTCTTGCTGTCTGCTGACTCCTTGACCTCGACACACCCTTTGCTGCAAGGATACTGCCTCGGATCTACAAAACTAAATTAGGTTATAAAAGCCATGCTGTGACATGTACTAAGCTAGAGCAGGTCCAAGCGCTTTTGTGTTTTAGTTAAGTATTTCCTGATTAAAAATGAATTAACCCTAAAGATTAAAATGAAAATGAAAGAATGGACTCTAATTGCCGAGGATAAAGTTATATTCACCATGTTAGGCCACTTAGCTGCAGGGCAGACAAGGTTCACAAGGGAAAACTCGTTCATTAGGCAAACAGTGATACATGCTAAGTCAGGTTCCTTTATTACTTATTTGCATTAATTAAACAGACATGTAAGAAACATTTTGTTGTTAGAGAACACTTTCATACAAGAGAAAAACATTAATGCAATGATCCTATTCTTGTTTTTCTATTGCTCTCATTTCTCCTCTCCTTATAAATTCACCAATGAGAGAGAGAGAGAGAGAGAGAGAGAGAGAGAGAGAGAGAGAGAGAGAGAGAGGAAGGGATTTTGAAAAGCAGATGTATAGGGGGGAATGAAGTGTTTTGACAACATACATTTCTGATCTATTATGATTTGATACTACAGTTGTGTGATTAGAGTGATCAGATGCAAAAGGGGGCAGAGCTCTTGCATCTTTAGTTGTTGTGTAGAACCCCATGTTGGGCAATAGATTCCTGCATTGCAGGGGGTTGGACTAGATGATCCTCGTGATCTTTTCCAACTCCATGATTCATATATATATATATATATATATATATATATATATATATATATATATGATATATATATATATACACCTTTGTGTTTTGATCAGTGTAGTCATAATAATAATAATAATAATAATAATAATAATAATAATATATTAAAGCCCACCCAACTGGCTGGGTTTCTACAAAACTCAGGTGGCTGAACGTCATCAGCCTCATTATTTTGTATTTACAGTGCTATTTTAATAATAACTAACCATTCAGGCTCTCGTCTAGAGAGAAAAGAAAAGAAAAGGTATTCCTAGGCGAGCTGGACTCAGTTGAGGCACTCAAACAATGCAAAACCTGAAATGACTAGTCACTTTGGAAAACCTTTGTCACCTTGTCATCAGGCATCGTCAAAATGTCATTTGGAATACTAAAGATATAACCCAGTTCTGTCGCTCTTATTTATATTGATGCACACATCCCAGAACATCCTCTTTCACACACACACACACACACACACACACACACATGATTGTGCACTCTTACACACTCCCCTGTTTGGAGAAATATAAGCATCATTAACTTCATTTAACTAACATTTAATCTGTAGCATGGAATTAAGGTTCCTTTCCAGTCCTATTTTGAGAGTCTCCCTGTGTATACAGAGTTCACAAGCAGGATCAGACAAGGTGTTTTATTACCTGAGGTAAAGGATAAAGGGTGTCTCATCCCCCAGTTGATATACAGAAGCCAACTGGGCTGGCTGTTGAATCTTACTTTAATGCTGACGCCAGGGCAGTGTCCTCCACCATTCCCAGGGGAAGAAAGCTAGCTTAACCCTTGTATGTCCTTCAACACCTCACTGCCGCTGTCCTGTGCTCAGCACTGGCTGGCTGAGACAGCCACCTTGCTCTTCCTTAAGGTAGGGCTTGCCAGGCCTTGCTATTAAAGCAGGAGATAGATCACAAACCTAAGCTACCAAAATTTGAACCTAACAGTGTTTCTGCCTAGGCCACAATAGTAAGGACAAAAAACATACCATCTTGGGTAAATCAGATTGAAATAATTGCTTGTAGCTTCTGGAGTACAAGGGTTTTATTCATACAGGAACTATTTACAGGATGTGTAGAGGAGAGAGAGAGAAAAGACAGATATCTGGTATCAACATGTTGGGAAAGAGAACCAAAAAATGGCTCAGGTTTAGTGGTGGAGTTAAATTGGACAAAGAGGCTACAAGCAAGAGCTGGCAAGATTACTAGACAAACAGTCTCCTTATGTGGTTTAAAGTAACACATGCACTAATTAGAAGTTCAAGAGAAGAAAATGTATTTGCACTTCTCGAACACATCCCACTCATGAAACAAGTGTTATCTCATTCCACTCCCTATAATTGTGACAGGTTTTAGGGCAAGACATTAAGGAATCAGAGGTAGAAGGGGATTTTTTTTTAAGTTGAAACACTTACTCCAGACCAGTATTAAATTATGCGACTATGGGTTAGGGCCAGATTTATCAAAAGGCAATGTGAGACTTTTGCCTCAGGTGGCTGATGGGGAGAGGAGCAGTGCAATGAAGTCCCCTACCCTGAGCATAGCTGCCAAGTTTTCCCTTTTCTCGCAAGGAAGCCTATTCAGCATAAGGGAAAATCCCATTAAAAAAGGGATAACTTGGCAGCTATGACCCTGAGTCACTCACCACTGGCTGGCTGCCAGTGGCACCGTTTTCCCGTCTGGACCCACATGTTGCCTCCTGATGTCAGGAGGCAGTGGGCAGATGTGCTTGATAGGGCAATTCCCCAATCATCCTAATGGACCAGTCTCAAGTACAGACAAGATTGACATCGGCCCACCCTGTGCTATATATACCATAGAGTTCCTTACAATCAACTGAGCTGTACAGTCTGAGTAAGCCTGTTTATGCAGAAGTAAACTTCATACAGGTCAATGAGGCCTACCTCCTTGGAAGACTGCAGAGGAATGTAGATTTCCTTTTTTTTTTGTCTCATCACTGGCAATTAAGAACACTTTAGGAGAATAGGTGGTAACAGGTGTAGTTAACCTTTTCCATCTCATACAATTAACCTTAAATTTGGCCTTCCAGGTATTTTCCTGTTCAGTCAGTCCACAAGGTTTGAACCAAGGTTTTGTTTTGTTTTTTGCCTAAGCCCACCCAATCACCCTACCCCATCAGCAAAATGTAGACTGAGCTGTTAGACATGAAGGCAACTTCTTAAAATATGGCAACAGCTTGTTCTTCTTATTTACAATCCTAATCACATCATTGATTTTGGTAATCTTTCCTGCACTAAGAGCAGTTATTAATCCTCTTGAAACAGGACCAGGGTGTTTGTTTGTTTGTTTTGTAAGCCTAGATAATTAAAATTAAGCTGAGTAATGACACCCTAGAGATTTCTCTTAGAACTGCTAGGAAGACCACATCTAATGTTAATGGAGAAACTACAGCTAGAGCAGAATTTCCCATTGTAACTGAGAGCATGTATGCTTCAAAGAGTATTCAGTAAGATTCTAGTTTGAAATCCTTACTTTATGTAGCATGCTATACTGTCAGGTCAGACTAAAAAGAGAAACCTAAGAAACATTTACTTATTCAGTCAAATGAATCAGAACCTGTCTTGAACCTAACGGAGTAATAATCTGCAATATTTCTGTAAATTGTAAGGACTAAAACAAACAACCCCTGAGTTGTTGCATGAGTCTGAAATTGAATTGCTATGTTTTTGTGCATCATGGTCACCTGGGGAATTCAAGTAATTTCCTCCTCTGGTCAATATTCTTGTGTAACTAAAAAGAAGGTACTAGGGGGAAAGTATTTGCCATAGCTTTCAAAGTCCAAATTCAAGGATGATTGGTGCAAACTTTATTAGCCTGCTTGTGATCTTTCAAGCAGAGAAAGTCTCTGCATTTAGCGATCTTTTGACAGCCAAATAGTTTCAGTATTATCATTTCTTACAATCCAATTTTCACAGTGATTCCGGTCAGGTCTGCTTTGCAGGTAAAGTTGAAGTTCATAAAAAGAGAAGATCACTGACAGTTTGTTACCCCTAATAGAGTTCTTTGGTTATGCTTAACCAAGAGCATCATGGTAACAGTATTTGAAAGACATTGGAGATTCTAGTAAAATCATTATCATCATCCATGCAAGAGTAAAGTCAGATCATCCCTGTCTTTATCTGATAGGCATAAATACAACAGGTAAATGGTTTCTAGACATGATAGTTATATAGCAGAGGCATGCCTCTGCGTTCCAGTTCCTGAGAAAGAACATGAGAGGGCTTTTGTCTGTTGGCTTCCCATAGCCATTTGGCTAGCCCCTGCAGAAAACAGGGTGCTGGACTAAATACACCTTTAGTCTGATCTAGTAGATATCATCTTCCATCATGTGAAATGTTCTCCATCACACCATCTCCATTACCTGCTTGAATTTATGCTTCTTCCAAAGCTCTGCCAGAAGAAAGGAGAGCTACAAAATAATACAAATTAAACATGTCTAGGCAACTAATAAACCATTTGAGTACGATTTACTTGCGGCCCTTGCCTTTTCTCCACACAAAAGATATTCATTGGAATAGCTATCTTAACAACAAAAGATACACAGATGTAAAATACTATCTGTCTTCCATCCCATTTAAACAAAATCTATTTCAAAATATTTGGGTTAAGCTTAAATATTTTTGTCTCTCGGGGGCATGGGGATTTATATCCTTTCACTAATACTAGTCACAATTACAAATTACTATTGCCTTGTCTCAACTCAGAATCAATGATTTAATACAAATTAGATTTTCCCATGAAAGGGATGTGAAACGTTGATTAAGAGAGTGTTCTCTAGCTGCCACAGTGCCACTATTCTTCAGCTAGTTACAACTGCTTTCTCACTTTGAAGTGATTTCTGTCCAGTTTGTGTGACATCTCGTTTGCACAGGCTGCTGGGCTTATTTTGATTCAGTCACAAAATGGGTTCCATGTGGCTGTCCTCCAGAATAAGATTGCCAAAGGGTCATGTTGCAGTTGGAAAATAGTGGTGTGAATTACTTTGTATTCACACTTAAATCTGTTTGATGCATCCATTCCAGGCTCCATAAAGGCAGAGTAACTGCTGACTCCTGAAAAAAGAAAATGGTAAGGTATGAATAAAGTTCTCTAAACACCACGTATTCAAAAGACGTTTTTTCATACAGGGATATATAAATTAGTCAAGGATGCTATCTTCTATGGATAAACTCATTTGTTGAAGTGGGAAAATGAATGCAGTGGTATATCAATCAATTGCTTTCATTTTTAAGACCCCTGAAAGTAAAGTCCAAGGTCAGGAGATATTGTAACATTTTCCACCTGTTGTTCTTCAGATCATTGATAATAATCAGAAAACATGGATATTTAGGTCTTGTGGACATTGATGATTCCCAGAAAATAAAGGGGAGAGGAAATCCTATTGGCTGGCACACATGTTCCATTACAAAAACAAAGGGTAGTTGAATAACACCATGTGCTGAAATCATCTTTTCCTGATGCCAAAGTCTTAGATAATTGCAAAGAAAACATTTTTTTCTGGAGGCAAAGGAGATAAATGATGATCAAGAAGACCAAGGCACTTTACAAGGGAGGGAGGAATCTGTTGCTAATTTTCCATTTCAATCTGAAAGGTGGATTTACCAGCCTGGAACCATTTATTTGCATTTCTAAGTGGCAGCATGGAGCAAAATGTGGTTTTGCAAAAGATTAGTCTTCATTTGTCGAAGTAATTGCTGCCTAAAACGATGACATATGGAGGAGCTGACAGGAACTGTGGCGGTGGGGTCGATTTTCGTCACTTGCCTCAGAAATGAAGAAATAAATAAAATAAAATAGAAAAACTCATTTGGTGCTGGCATTTGAGAGAGAGAGAGAGAGAGAGGAGAAAAGGCATATGTGCTGTAAAACTAGGCCTGGACTTCTTATTAATCAATAGCCCCTATTGAAGAGAGCCATGTACAGCCTCGCAGCTGCAACAGTATTATTAGAAAATGATATAGTGAGCATTAGGATGTATAATTCATATTGCCTTCATTTGCTCAGACCATCGTGAAAATCCATAAATCATTTTCTTGTTCATGTATTGCCTAAGTGCAATTTGTCATTTTGCATTAGGGGGCTGCTTCAGATCATCAGTGCTTCTAATTCACTATTTAAAGCTTAACAAAATGCTGCCCAGCCCTGTCTGACAACTGAGACTATATGAGAATCAAGTGCCCAACCATGGAGCTTGGACAAATAAAGATAAGAGATGCACAGGATGCCCTTTGCAGTTCCAGAGTCTTTGTGTACCCCGAAGCCTTGTTTATGCATATTAGGTGTAATCTACTGAGATCTTACTCTCCCCTGGAACTACATGGAAATGACAGGGAATTGCGCAAGACCATAGTTTGGGTGTTTAGGTGCAATGCGCACAAGATTGTGTGACTTCTTACAAAATGCTCATATACGAGAACTTTGTTTGTGAGTTTTAAACCTATAAGCTTTCCAACCTATCTCCATCATCAATAAAATTTGAATCATGGCATAATGAGATCTTTCCTATGGAGAATTAGAATAATAATAATAATGACGAAGATGCAGATACGGTGACAACTACCTGGAGGACATAATTCACTATAACGATCTAGAAAAGTACAGTGAAAGATAAAGTGACTCAATTTTCTCTGCCTACAACACCCAGCTTTTTTAGATATAAAATAAAAAATAAAATCCTCCATCCCACAAATTACCCTCCACTCACTTCAGGATGGCATCCAAGTACTAATGGCCAAACATGCCCTCGGGGGACACAAGGCCACTGCATTCTTTCATACAGGGATAAGGAACCCTTTATCAACCTGAAGGCCATCTTCTGGCTAACCTTCTGGTGGCCACGAGCCTGTGGTAGGTGGCATGAGAGGCAAAAAATAGATGGAGAGAGAAAAACTGTATTTTTTAAAACCTTTCTACACACACACACACACACACACACACACATCTCCTCATCCAAGCAAGCAAGCAAAAGCACATTCAGATTTCAAGGGCAGTTTCCAGCCAGGCGAGGGAGTGTGCAAAGCAGGGCTAGTAAGGGGCCTGGTGCAAGTGGGTGTGGCTGAGTAGGGCAGGCATAGGCAAACTCAGCCCTCCAGATGTTTTGGGCCTACAACTCCCATCATCCTTAGCTAACAGGACAACTGGTCAGGGATGATGGGAATTGTAGTCTCAAAACATCTGGAGGGCTGTGTTTGCCGAAGCCTGGAGTAGGGAATGTGGTGTGGGGAGTATCCTTTAAGCCAGACAGAGAGGCTGGGGCCAGTGGCTGAGGTTCCTCACCCCTGCATTAATATGGTTTAGCCTTCCTGCCCACATGCCTCTCCCATATCGGCCGCTGTAACTCTCCAGTGGTTCAAATTCATCCCTGAAGGCACACGCTTCCATTGTCTCCATGACAGACAGATGCCAACAACTACAAGACCAATAGCAGGCATAGGCAAACTCAGCCCTCCAGACCAGGCATAGGCAACCTTGGCTGTCCAGATGTTTTGGAACTACAACTCCCATGATCCTTAGCTAACAGGGCCAGTGGCCAGGGATCATGCGAGTTGTAGTTCCAAAACATCTGGAGAGCCAAGGTTGCCTATGCCTGCTCCAGATGTTCTGAGACTACAATTCCCATCATCCCTGACCACTGGTCCTGTTAGCTAGGGATGATGGGAGTTGTAGTCCAAAAACATCTGGAGGCTGAGTTTGCCTATGCCTGATCTATAGCATACCTGTGAAGGGATTGTGATTACTACAGTACAGTATACTAATTAATTTATCTACCGCTTAGTGGCCAGATGGCTTCTAAATTGCTTACAAAACATAAAAAAACAATTGCACTACATCTATAATCATGGGATTATAAGAATCTGCCAAAAGAGAGGGACTGTGAGCAACATCATGGGAGGGACATTTCTAGGACTAAGGCATATCTGCCAAGTCTCCCGTTTTTCGCGGGAAACCCCCAGATTTTAATCCGTTTCCTGCTGTTTTCCCGAATAGAAAAAAAAACATGGAAATCCGCCGGATTTCCTACCTGCCAGGGAGGCTCCATTTCAGGTGCCGCTCTGGCCATGTCTGGGCACCGGAAATCGGGCAGAGCGGCACCGGAAGTTGCTTCTACGCATGTTCAGAAATGCATAGAAGTGACTTCTGGTGCCGCGCCACTGCTGATCCCGCATTTTTCAGCGGGAGACTTGGCAGCTATGGACTAAGGTGAAACTGTGACGCTCCCTTGTTATTTTTGCTATTGCATGCTGCATGTGGTTTAAGTAATCTTGTTATATTTATAGTACTGAAATATGTTTTTGTATGTTATTATATTTGCTATTGTTTTACTATGTTATTATGAAGTACCTAGTTATTTTGCTATGTTATGACATCGTTACTGTTATGTTTTGCTCTGTTATAATGAAATTATTTTGTAATGTTTGTTTAAAATATCTCGTTTCTTTGGTGTGGCATGCCACTTTGAGCATGGTGTGTGTGTGTGTGTGTGTGTGTGTGTGTGTGTGTAAAAGTGACATACATATAAAATGAATGAATGAATAGTACTTGGGGAGGGGCTGTAGCTCAAATATGGTGCACCAGGGCCATCTCTAGGCCTGGGTCTGGTGGCGCGGGGCGCCGCTGCGCCCGCTGAGAGGCGCGACGGAGGCGGCCCCAGGCACGCCTCTCAGCTGTCCAGTGGCTTCAGGCCGCTCTCCGGAGGTGCGCGGGCCTGGGGCCACCTCCGCCGCGTGCAGGGGCATCGCAACAGGGGGCGGGCAGCGCCCCCTGGCCCAGGGCCAGCCCTACGCCAGGCTGGGTTGTGCAGGGCTCCGTCCCTCCAGGCAGCAGCCCCACTGCGCACTGCGCCCACCCGCCCGCCATGCTGGGAAACGGGGTAGGGGCACCGGAGGGATCCGTCGCACCACAGCGCCAGGGCGCCAGGCATGCTTAAGACGGCCCTGTGGTGCACATTGCCTCTGTGCACCCTCAACCTAACAGGGAAGAGGCAATTATAGTGAGAACGTCTGCAGGAGTCTCTTTACCAGGGATGGGGAACCTCTAGATCAGGCATGTCAAACCTGCGGCCCTCCAGATGTTTTGGCCTACAACTCCCATGATCCCAAGCTAGCAGGACCAGTGGTTGGGGAAGATGGGAATTGTAGTCCAAAACATCTGGAGGGCCGCAGGTTTGACATGCCTGCTCTAGATGTTGCTGGACTCCCAGCTCCCATCAGCACCAGCCATGAGAATGCCCAATGGGGCTAGGGCAGTGGTTCCCAACCTTTATTTGGCCATGCTCCACCTAAGCAGCTCTAAAACCCTGATGTGCCGCCCCCTGACATATAATTCTTAGTATTCAAAAAGTGAACTCCTATTCACGTGGAGAAAGCCTAAAAGGCCGTTGATTGTTAATAACTCATTCTCAAATTACCCCCCTTAAAAATCAAATTGCCCCCCCATGGGGCGTTTGCCCCACATTGGGAACCATGGGTCTAGGGCGATGGGAGATGCAGTTTTTGTCAATGAGCAATATGCTTTCCAGGCTTTTTCTTACCTTTCACTCTAACATTTCTTATTTTCCTTACCCACATGATTTTCCCTGAAGAGATGCTTGTGTGTTTTCCTTGTCCCTTCTTTATTGGTTAATTATTCTAGTTGGACTATCTCTCCCCCCCCCGCCCCTTTCTTCCTTTTTCTTGCTTTGGAAAATGCCTGTTTTTATTATCCCATCTGGATTTCCTATTTTCCTCAATTGCTCGGAAAAAACACCTCTCGCCAAGCCCCGAGCCATGCCACAATAATAAGAGGATTTAGGAACAGATTGCTTTCAAGTCATGTTAAATCACCACAAGCAGCCATTTATCCAGATGTTAACAAACTGGCCCCCTCCCTCCTTCTCCCAAAGGGTGCAGAAGATAGAAAGTCCGTTCTTCAGCCCACCTCACCACTTTGCCAGAACTCTGAAAAGGAAAAGGAACATTTGGGGCAGTATTAAAACACACACAGACACAGACACAGACACAGACACAGACACAGACACAGACACAGACACAGACACAGACACAGACACACACAGAGAGAGAGAGAGAGAGAGAGAGAGAGAGAGAGAGAGAGAGAGAGAGAGAATGACAATCAATCAAGGCAAAAAAATAATAAGACCCAAAAGTGACCCGGAGTCCGGACATGTGTGACGCAGTAACTCTGTTACCCTGTTCTGAAGAAGGCGAGTGAAGCTGAGCAGCACCTCAAGCCTCAGCTGTGATCGGGACGGTAGACTGCCCCTGTTTTTGTAGGGTCGTCCTTCCTCCCTCGTTATGTAATAACTGAAGAATACGATGCTGATGAGCCGCCGGGGCGTGGGGTGGACAGTTGTGCTGTGGCCACAACTGCCTTCGAGTGGCACCGCACTGTTTATAATATACAGTACACCACGACGCTTTATAGCCGTCCTTATCCCACCCGAGCCGCTGGTTTATGTAACCCCTTTCGACGTAAATCGGCTGGCGCCTCCCGCGAAAAGAAGGAAGGAAGGAGGACAGGGGGAAGAGTCACATCCAGGCGAGAGGGATGGGGCAGGGGGGAGGTAACGACGCTCAGACAGGGAGACAGAGCCAAGGCAAAGCGATGCTTTTTATAGCCCATAGGGACTAAATCGCATGCAGTGCTGCCTCCTCCGCGGAGGAGCCTTTCGCAGCAGTTCGCTTCTCCGCTAAAGAGGCGAGGCTACAAATACGAATGGGCTCTTTCGAAGAGAGGAGGGTTGTTGCAGGGGAGCTGCTCACACAAACGGACGGAGGAGCCACGCTGCTGCTGCTGCTGCTGCTACTACTCACAACTCTTTCGACGAAACGTCACGTCTGCAGCAGTGGCTCGCTCTGGCCGCTAGGAGGAGCCTGCTGCTTACATTTGCCAAGCGCGCGCCGCTTCCCCTGCGGAGCTGGAGGAAACTTAAAACGTCGTGGCGGTAGATATCGTGGATTATTTACCACCAGACCCGTCCAATCTATCTCTCGGCGGCGCATCCCGCTTTCCTCTCCTTTTAAGCGTCGGAGTCAACGACAATGAGATTTTTTTCGAGCGTGCTTGTCCGCGCGCGCTCGCGTGTGTAACACTGACACACAGGCAGGGGCGGCTCGGGTGTTCTCTTCGGGGCAGCCAAGGTGCCACACTAAGACAGCGTTTTAAAACCAGGGCGGAGGAAACCGGATAAGCATTCGCCACCAGACGCTCACGCGCGTCCCTTGCCAGCCCGGTGTTGAAATCGACGGCGATTTCTTTCCCGTTAAGTACATAACGGAGGCTGAGGGTGCAGCAGGGTCTCTGATCCGGTGGGGAGGTTCAAAATAGGCACCCTGCAGGCTCCCTTCTCACCCCACCAGCCTCTCCGGCTAAGCCACAGGTCTCTTTTCAGCCGCCCCCCCCCGGGTCCCTCCTCCCCTGCTGCCAGCGTGTGACGCTGCCGCGGTTTTCCTTTTGGCTCTGTCTGGCCGCCCGTAAATTTACTGCAGCTGTGAAAGGACTAGCCATTTTGTCTGTCGCTCCCCTCCACCCCCCTTTTTTTGCTGGCAGAGAGGCAACCCAGGGTTTTAACTGCTCAAAGACAGGAGGACCCATTCACGTGAAAAGAAGCGGAGGAGGAGGAGGAGGAGGAGAGCAGCCTACAGTGAAGAGAAGGATGCGCGCAGCTAGGCAGGGAAGGATGCTTAAAAATGGGTGGCTGGCGGCGAGAGGCAGACGAGGCGGGGAGAGGAGGAGAGGGAGACGGCCGTGGCGGCGGCAGCCGTTTTCGCGAGAAGAAAGATTCCCCGGGAGGCTGGGGCTATTGGAGTCGGAGACGGACTATTATACACGGGGAAGTCATGCTTGTACAGATCTAGGGTCATGCCTCTTCTACTACCAGCCCCGTCCCCAATCGAATATTGCAATTGCTTCTTAAATATCCTTTCCGAAATCCTTTCTTGCGCTTTTACACCATCTTGGCCAAATGGACCCTCAGCCCGAATTACTGAGCGGGCTTAGAGCCAAGGCATAAAGCGGCTGCAAATCAAAAGGCTATCCTCCTCCAGGGGACACCAGGCATTCGATAATGTGTGCTATGCTTTGCCAAAGGGCTCGCTTGTACATTTTCAAGTAACCAGCCCCAAATTATAATGCATCATAAAGAAAAGCGCCCGCCTCTGTTCCGCGTCTGCGGCTGGGGACCGAGAAGCTGATTCGAATCGTCTTCGAGAGAGATGCCGAACGTTAGAATCCGTACACACGGATCCATTGCCCCCGCCCCCGCATGTGTATTTAGAAAGCAAGATACAGTAGTTCTGGAAGCACTGTGGGAATGGTCTACAGAGGCTGCCGTTTACGAGCCACTTACTCCGGAGCAATCAGGTAGCGGCCACCCACTTGTAGCCCGAGAGCACTAGTTTCGGTGGCCATTTCCGATTGACTCTGCATTGATTTTAGACGTGAGGGCAACTTGGAGGAATGACTTGTGGGTACATTTCCCATCTTGTGACGTCAAACCATCCCCTGCAATCCTAAACCCTTTGCTTCAGACAGAGGAGCTTCGCTGAAGCACTACCCAGTGTGTAAGCCTATGCACGCCTACTTGCAAGTAAGCGCGTTGAGTTCAATAGGGCTCCCTTCCAGGTAAGGGAAGCATAGGGCTGGTGTAGCTTACTTCCGAGTAATAGAAGATCGTACCATAAAAATGACGTGAGAGCATTTAGTTCCTGAGCTGCATTTTGCACTTTGACAGGCCACTTCCTACCGCTGGCCCCCCTTCTCTTTGATTCCGCTCCTCAAATGTAATAAATTATGACGCTCTGCGAGTGGACGGGGGCTGGGGTGTTAGACACAACAACGACCCGGGAACGTCCTTTCCTTCCAGCGCGAAGATGCTCTTAGGGAGGCGAGCGGGAGCCTCTCCCGGCTCCGGGAAGTTAAAAGATTAACGTGCAACAATAAGGCGCAAAGGCAAAGCAGCGTTGCGCCAAGGGAGCACCTACGTTCAGTTGCTATAGTGCAATTCCTCTGCGTAAAGGAGCCTTTAGTCATTGCGCGAAGGCAGGAGAGCCAATCGTAGTAAACAGACACTGTCCCGCGGGGCGTCGAACGGGGGATTTCACCAGTTCGCTTTTTTTAGCCCTGCTGATCGTAATCTCTTCCACCATCACTGCCTCCAAAGCACTTTTAAAAAAACAAAAAAGAAATCCCAACTCGGAAAGATGCTCAACTCGGCAAAACTTCTGAGTATAGGCTAGAGTCGTCGACAGTGGGAGAAAAAGTTTGGTAGTCTGTCCATTCACAAGTTTCACCCCTCCCACCCCAAATTTTAGCCAAAGCATGTCGCCCCATAGTCTTCTTTCATCAGTAGCTAGGAAGGCTGTTAACAAGGTAATGAGCCACAGGAGCCAACTCCTATGGGTCATTGCACCCCCATAAAATATTTGAGGGTGTCCCTTCAAGTTGATGAGCATTGACATTCAAATGGGGTGTGCGTGTGTGCGTGCGCGCACTGGGTCATGTGATCGATTATGCAGGGTGGGGCTTAAATGGGGGACCCCCAATATTTTATTCAAGTTGGCACCCCTGCTCCCCACTTCCACAATTCTAGCAAGGGACACTGGTTATAATCAAACTCACTAACCATTTAAGCACTTATATTTAAACTCGGGCACACAGGATAACCAACGCTGGTGCCCTCCAGGAGTTAAGGACTACAGTTCCCATCAGCCTTGCTCACTGGCAAAGCTGGCTGAGGCTGATGGGAGTTGGAGTCCATAACATCCGGAGGGCACCATGTTGGCTACCCTTGCAGTATGCTTTCGTAGTAATATGTTTGAATATTGCCTTGCATAGGATGGACTCTCTAATCCACAATTATTATTTTTTTAAAGCAACAACAAAACCACATCCCATCAAATTCTTGGCTAGACATAGAAACAGAGTCAGACTATTGGTCTATCTAGCTCAGGATGATCTCTACTGACTGGCAGCGCCTCTGCAGAATTTCAGACAGGAAACTTCCCCAGCTGGACCTGGGTGCGGTGGGGATTGAACCTGCAACCTTCTGTTCTGCCCTGCCACTGAGCCGTAGCAGGTACGATGTTCATAGTGGCATAGGTGGCCCGTGGATAAATTCGTTCACCATATATTGTTTTTCAGTGTCATCATCTCTCTGCGAGCGCTTGTTTTGTGAAATCGATTAGAAGATAAATGCTTGCTGTTGAGGGACACCCCTCCCCCCCAAAAAAAGTCACAGCAGGCAGTTGGTGGAAACTCCAAGTGGCTCTCCATTGCGTGTCAAAGACGATCCGGCAAAGGAAAATCAAACCGCGGGGAAAATAAAAATAAGTACTGTAAAGGGAAATATTTGTCAAGTTTTCCTTGTTGGCGATGCTTTCCAGAGCAGAAAGGTACCGAAATAGGCAAAGGCGAAAGGGAAAGTCGGCAGCAGGTGGAAATTCCATCTCCACGGAGCAGCTTGTTTATTAGCGTCATGGTTTGCATTGATGACGAGAGGTGATCTCCTCGCTCAGGAGCCGCGACAGGGGAATAGTAACTTTCCGAGGCAGAGATTCCCCGGCAAGCGCCTCGGGAGTGGAAGGGCTCTTCTCTCTGCCAGAGACCGGCGCGCACGCGCGCACGCGCGCCCTCGCGCCGAGTAGACTGGAGCGCCGGGTTCTCCCGGGCTCCCTCCCTCCCTCCTCCTCCTCCCTCTTTGCTCCGTGACGACGCCTGCTGGACGTGCGGCACATCCAATGGGCTGACGGCCTGGGGCTGTGACGGCGAGGCGATTGGTTGGCAGGAGCAGGTCGCTGCGCAAAAACAGAAAAGCCGAGCGCTCCGAGCTCAGAAACTGCCTGCCGAGATCGCGGGAGCTGGTGCTCGGGACAGGAGGCGGGCGAGCGAGCGAGCTAGCGCGAGGAGCTGCAGTGAATGTGCTTGCAAGCCAGCGAGAAAGAGGCAAAGCAGCCGAGGAGGAGACGGCGGAAGGAAACTGAGCGCAAAGGCATGCAAGGAAGAGCTGGGGATTTAAGAGCATCTCAGCAAAGCCCCGGGGAAATTCAGGGAATTTAAAGTTTGGGGCTGCCGCTTTTCTCCCCATCCTTCCGCTGGCTGTCATATTTTTGTGGCTCTCTTAAGAAAACGAGAGAGAGAGGACCTTTCCAGTCTCTCATGCTTTTTTCTTCATCGGAAGGGGGCATGCCCATCGCTTCTTCCCGCAGTCTTCCGCGCTCCCGCTCCGACCAGGAAGCCCAACGGAGGACAATCTTGAAACCGACCAGTTCCTCGGGATTTGCCGTGGCTACCGCTGCCTCCAGCGCCTCTCCGGCTGCCGCGGTGCAGTGCCCGGACTCTGGGAATAAATTAAAGCGGGCTCCTGTGTCTATATAGCCACCTACCTATTGCCTCCAGTTGGTCATTTCTTGCGAAGATCACCGATGAGGTGGGAGCTCGGCTTGGCTCCCTCCCGTGCCCATCTTGGGTGATATTTCTCCTCCTCCTCCCCCCCCCAGCTACCCCCACCTCAATTTTTAAATTTATTTTAAAGAAAGGCGATGGGGGAGGAAAGAGAACATGAAGGGAAAGGAATAATAAATCCTTTCTAAAGCTCCCATCAATCTCTGGCGCTCCCTCCCCTCCCTCCCCGCACAGACACGGTGTTTCTCGAAGGAGGAGGGTTTTTTTTCTCCTTTTCCTGGAGAAGGGGGAAGTGTTAGCGTCGGGGAGGGGGGAAATCTCTTTTCCCCTTTTGGAGATGGTCGTGCTATTCGTCTTTGCCTTAATCTGGATGGTGCAGGGAGCCCTTTCGCAGCTTCACTACACGGTGCAGGAGGAGCAAGAGCATGGCACTTTCGTGGGGAATATCGCCGAAGATCTGGGCTTGGACATTACAAAACTTTCCGCTCGCCGCTTCCAGACGGTGCCCAATTCGCGGAGCCCTTACCTGGACCTCAACCTGGAGACCGGGGTGCTGTACGTGAACGAGAAGATCGACCGCGAGCAGATCTGTAAGCAGAGCCCGTCGTGCCAGCTGCACCTCGAAGTCTTCCTGGAGAACCCGCTGGAGCTCTTCCGCGTCGAGATCGAAGTGCTGGACATCAACGACAACCCGCCCGCCTTCCCGGAGCCCGACCTGACGGTGGAGATCTCGGAGAGCGCCACGCCAGGCACCCGCTTCCCCTTGGAGAGCGCCTTCGACCCGGATGTGGGCACCAACTCGTTGCGCACCTACGAGATCACCCCCAACGGCTACTTCTCGCTGGACGTACAGACGCAGCCCGACGGCAACCGCTTCGCCGAGCTGGTGCTCTCCAAGCCGCTGGACCGCGAGCAGCAGGCGGTGCACCGCTACGTGCTGACGGCCGTGGATGGCGGGCAGCCCCAGCAGCGCACAGGCACAGCCCTGCTCACCATCCGCGTGCTGGACTCTAACGACAACGTGCCCGCCTTCGAGCAACCCGTCTACACGGTCGCCTTGCCCGAGAACTCGCCGCCGGGCACGCTGGTGCTGCAGCTCAACGCCAGCGACCCGGATGAGGGCCAGAATGGCGAGATCATCTACTCTTTCAGCAGCCACATCTCGGCCCGCGCGCGCGAGCTCTTCGGCATCTCGCCGCGCACGGGCCGCCTCGAGGTGAACGGCGAGCTGGACTTCGAGGAGAGCAGCGTGTACCAGGTGTACGTGCAAGCCAAGGACCTGGGCCCCAACGCCGTGCCCGCCCACTGCAAAGTGCTGGTGCGGGTGCTCGACGCCAACGACAACGCGCCCGAGATCAGCTTCTCCACCGTCAAGGAGGCCGTGAGCGAGGCGGCCGCGCCGGGCACCGTGGTGGCTCTGTTCAGCGTGTCCGACCGCGACTCTGAGGAGAACGGGCAAGTGCAGTGCGAGTTGCTGCAGGGCGACGCGCCTTTCCGTCTGAAGAGCTCCTTCAAGAACTACTACACCATTGTCACCGAAGGCCCCCTGGACCGCGAGCAGCCCGGGGGAGACGCGTACACGCTGACGGTGGTAGCCCGGGACCTGGGCGAGCCGGCGCTGAGCACCAGCAAGTCCATCCAGGTGCGCATCAGCGACGTGAACGACAACGCGCCGCGCTTTTCGCAGCCTGTCTACCAGGTCTACGTGAGCGAGAACAACGTGCCTGGCGCGTACATCTACGCTGTGAGCGCCACTGACCGCGACCAGGGCGCCAACGCGCAGCTGGCCTACTCCATCCTCGACAGCCAGATCCAGGGCATGTCGGTGTTCACCTACGTGTCTATCAACTCCGAGAACGGCTTCCTGTACGCCTTGCGCTCCTTCGACTACGAGCAGCTCAAGGAGTTCAGCTTCCAGGTGGAAGCCCGCGACGCGGCGGGCGGAGGCGGAGGACCCGACGACCCCGACGTTGAGCAAGCTCTGGCCGGCAACGCGACAGTCAACATCGTAGTGGTGGACCAGAACGACAACGCGCCCGCCATCGTCAGCCCGCTGCCCGGGCGCAATGGCACACCGGCGCGGGAGGTGCTTCCCCGCGGCGCCGAGCCGGGCTATCTGGTGACCCGCGTGGCGGCCGTGGACGCGGACGACGGCGAGAACGCGCGCCTCACCTACAGCATCGCGCGCGGCAACGAGGCCAGCCTGTTCCGCATGGACTGGCGCACGGGCGAGCTGCGCACCGCGCGCAAGGTGCCCGCCAAGCGCGACGCGCAGCGCCCCTACGAGCTGGTCATCGAGGTTCGCGACCACGGGCAGCCGCCGCTCTCCTCCACCGCCGCCCTGCACGTGGTCTTGGTGGACAGCGCCGTGGAGAGGCAGGGTGCGGGAGGCGGCGGAGGCGGCGCAGGGGCCGGCGGGGGGCTGGGTCCCGGGGGCGCTGGGGGTCCCGGAGGAGAGCACCGGCCCAGCCGCTCGGGGGGCGGCGCCGGTGGCGAGACATCCCTGGACCTGACTCTGATCCTCATCATCGCGCTGGGCTCGGTCTCCTTCATCTTCCTGCTGGCCATGATCGTGCTGGCCGTGCGCTGCCAGAAGGAGAAGAAGCTCAACATCTACACGTGCCTGGCCAGCGACTGCTGCCTCAGCTGCTGCTGCTGCTGCCCCTGCTGTAGCCGCCAAGCGCGGGCGCGCAAGAAGAAGCTCAGCAAGTCCGATATCATGCTCGTGCAGAGCTCCAACGTGCCCAGCAACCCGGCCCAGGTGCCCGTCGAGGAGTCGGCCAGCTTCGGCTCCCACCACCACAACCAGAACTACTGCTACCAGGTCTGCCTCACCCCCGAGTCGGCCAAGACCGACCTGATGTTCCTCAAGCCCTGCAGCCCTTCCCGCAGCACCGACGCCGAGCACAACCCTTGCGGGGCCATCGTCACGGGATACACCGACCAGCAGCCCGACATCATCTCCAATGGCAGTATATTGTCCAGCGAGGTAAGGCGGCTGGCTGCCCTCCGGGCTTCTCCGGGCTTCTCACAACCTCAGGAGCCACTTACTACAAGGGCACTACTCTCCCCCTCCCCCTTTGCTGTAGCCCTCACTATCTTTTTGCTAGATTTACAACATGCCTGCCTTTCCTCCCTGGAACTGCAGGTGGCATATGTTGTTCTCCATACCCATTTTATCCTCACAACAACCTTTTGAGGTAGACCAGGCTGAATGATAATCACCAAATGAGCTTCATGGGTAAAAAGAGTTTTAAATCTAGGTCTCACCTGCTCCTAGTCTGATACCCTTATATATCCTACTGGCTCTTGAGCTGTAACAGTTACAAACTATCAGTATTGGAACCTGATGCACTTAAATCAGGTGGAAGTTCCAAGGTGGTCAAGTGAAGAGTAAACAAATATTTACTCATAACTAAGTCACATTGCCTTCTAGGGGGGGGGGGCTTACTCCTGAGCAGCTGCACATAGAACTCTCACTTAACTGGTTGCATATTTTTTCCTTATTATTAATGTTACTACTGGTATTACTACTGGTATTAAGAGTTACTAGTACTGACTTGCCTTATAATCTCCCTGCTCAAATGCTTACAGGTCTCCAGACTGTCATTTATTAATTGGCACTATCAACCTGCTGCTCAGTTCAGTAAGTTCCCTTCAGTGGACTGTAGATTACTACTACAGTTGTGGCAAGTAGTAGCAAATGAGTAGTCAGCTGATTTATGCCCTCTCTCCAGCAACACATGCATTTCTAGCCACTGGACTGCCATCAAACTGCAGTGCAGCTTTCCTTCATCTGCACCATCTCTAATTCCTTCCCTGTTACTGTATTTAGGCTGTAATGATGTGCAGTTACCTGGGGAAAAGTTCCACTGAACATAAGGGGACTTACTTTTGTGTAGACATGCCTTGTCCACCTTATCTCTATCTCTCCCTCCCCCCCTCTCTCACACACCCTTCTAAATAGCCATCTTGCTCCATCCTGATGCAGGGCAGGCTACTTGGCACCTTTTGGTTTCAGCCAGTAAGTACCGGTAGCTTCTTTTCAGAGGCAGAAGCAATTGTGCACTGGGGAGCATCTTAGAAATGGTTGCAGCCAAGCGCCCACACTATGTGCATTTGAATGAAGCTAGCCTAGCTTCTTCCTTTTCTATATCAAAGCAACACAGCCCTGGGTCAGCTGCCAGTTTTCATTTTCCCTCTGTGCAGACCAATCCATGCATGTCAGGGAAATTTTTTTGCTGTCCGTTTGGTCCTTTAGTTATTTTATTACTCCTTTCAGGAACAGCAAATCTGAAATAGTTTCTGTAATGATGCTTCTATTCAATGCAGTAAAGTGTGTGTGTTTTAATTAAAAAGCTGCCATTTACATCTCAAAGTGCCTGCATGTATGATTACGGTTGTGGGGGGAGGGGTGGGATTTCTTGTGGTGGTTATGAAAATCTAACTATCAGGCAGTGATTTCAATTAATTCAAGAATTAAGGATTTATTAATTAACTTTTCATGACTCTAGCAGAGTGGTTCCATATGAAGCATTTTTTGTTATAAAAGAGCCAACTCAAAAGAATGCAACTGAAAGCTTCTATCAAAGCTTAACATTCTGCCATATTATGCATGTTTTGTGTTACCCTGGTGTGTAAAGAATTTTTGCAGATTACATAATCTGGACTTAACATTCTTCGATTAAAATGTGGTCTGCTGGGTATTTAATTGAGTGTATACTCTTCGTGTCTATTACTGAGAGAAAACAGTGTTTTGCACCTTGGAGAAACCAATGAAGAATTTTTGATAATATTTGAAAAATTGTTCTTCTAGAACTTAGGAAGAAATATTCTCCTTGTTCACCTTTTAAAAAAATAAATAAATTTGTATTTCTTCTTTCCATATGCTGCAATGAAATACACAGTGGTGTTCAAATTGTGGGTTTATTATTCAGAATAAATAGTAGCTCATTTGACATTTTACACCCATTGCTATTCAATATAGGCATGGAATTCAAGAGTAATATTTTTTTATTTGCCTTAGGGCTAATATTTCAGACCGTGCCAATGTAAGGGAAGTAAGGAACTCAGATACACCAGCGATACTTGTTTCTTGTGTATTAAATGGCTTAACTATAATGCACTTATAGATCCATTATAATAATTATAGATACATAAACTGGTTTTGCCTGCAAAAAACACACTGGGAGTTCAATTATTTTTTCTAATTATTTTTCTAGACTAAACACCAGCGTGCAGAGCTCAGTTATCTAGTTGATAGACCACGGCGGGTAAACAGGTAGGACCTCCTGATTTCCTAAATTATGGCCCTAATTTTGCACAACCTGAGATGTATTTCAGCAAGTATGAAGGAGGACGTGGAAATGTGTTTACTGCAGATGTCGAATAATAGCTGGGGAATATAAAAATGAATTTGTTCAGACAGGAACATAAAGCAAAATAAATCGGCACTGAATGAACACCTTTGAATTATGGCTTTTGGTGGGTCTTGCAGAGATTACCTGAAAAGAGAGTGGAATCTCATTTTGTGCTGGTCTGAAACGTGCTTCAAATACTTATGAGCCTCTCTTCAAGAACTGGCATATTGTATTGACTTCTCTGTGCAGAAATTAGCTTCCCAGTTTAAGCAAATTCAGCCAAATTATTCATAACAACTCTGTAGCACAGGCAGTGTAATAATGGCTACTGACTGCCCAGATGGATTATTAATGCCTGGAAGTACAAGTTTTGTTTCTGATGGAAAGAGCTTCTCAACAGCAACAGCAACAGCAGCAGCAGTGCTGTGAGCGGGAGGTCTGGCTGAGTGCAGCTCCACATGTGGCCATGTGATGGCAGAAGAATGTTTTATGACTTTCCCTTTTTCCTGGGTGTTCAAATATTAAGCGCTTTTTTATGTTTCTAGTTCTGCATTCCAGGAAGCAGACATAGTAAGCTCTAAGGACAGTGGTCATGGAGACAGTGAGCAAGGAGACAGCGATCATGACGCCACTAATCGAGGTCAATCCTCTGGTAAGTCTGATAAGGGGGAATCTAAATATTTGATCTTTTAATAAGCAAGGCAGCAAGGGCAATTACAGATAGATAAATAAATAATAGGCCCGAAAGTAATGGGATACAGAGTGTTTGTTGTCTTTTTCTGCAGATGCATGGATGGGTTTGAAGAGTATTCTATTTAATACATATTTATGTGTGTGTGTGATTTGAAAAAGAAGACACCACAACCTTGGCTTGCTCTCGAGAGCTACAGAGTTTTGGTGTGTTGAACTGTGTGGTGGACTTTCCTTGCCTGTTAGAGGTACAGAGGTACTGACACATTTGGGAGCTGGCAGAAAAAGATCCTCTGAAAAGCTGTTGAGAAGATTTCAAAGCAGTTTGCAGCATCAACTGGATAGCAGGCTTTGTTGAGTGATGCACAAGGAGTGATGCACAAGGAGTGTGCCCCTAGGGGTTTGAATGAGAAAGAGCGAGGCAGCAAAAGAGTCATGATTGAATGACAGTTGGGTGGTGAAAGTTTGTGTGTGTGTGTGTGTGTGTGTGTGTGTGTGTGTGTGTGTGTGGTGATCAGTAGCGTCTCACAGGGTATCTTGAATATGTGATGCCTTGCACTTTCTATCTCGTTAACCTGGCTTTTATAAGCCAATAAGTGGGGGTGCATCTAATTGTGATATTTGGATTCATGATTGTGTGGTACATGGTGATTTGATCTTCACCGGCTTCTGGATGAAAAGAGAGCATAGTCTTGTGGTGGAGCTGCTTCCACCAGTTTGAGAGGAGGCAATGATTCTTTTGGCATTTACGTGGGTGTCATGCACACCCTACAGGATTCAGTGCCAGCTGTTTCTGAATGGTCATCAGCTGAGGTCTTGGAATCCAATATTTGTATTAATAAAGGTCAAGTCATAAAAGTCAAAGGGGCTTCCTGTTGGTTGTTACAGC
Source organism: Zootoca vivipara (assembly GCF_965207765.1). Lineage (NCBI taxonomy): Eukaryota > Metazoa > Chordata > Lepidosauria > Squamata > Lacertidae > Zootoca > Zootoca vivipara. The sequence goes on along the minus strand of NC_142583.1, from coordinate 43,229,312 downwards.
CATACCTTGCAAGGTGATCCTCTGAGGAAGTGTGTATGTCTCTCTTGCTAGAACAGCCTTCCTCAGCTGGGTCGCTTCCAAATGTTTTGGACTACATCTCCCATGAGCACCAGCCAGTGCTGGCTAGGGAGCTGTAGTCCAAACCATCTGGAGAGAGGACCCATCTGGGGAAGGCTGCCCTAAAAGACATGAAGGTGAATCCCACCCTACTCAATTTCCTCAGAAGCAGTGAGAGACTGGGTGGAGGCTGGCTGGTTGGTTTTTCAGCCCTTTGCTCTTCCAAGTGTGTTGTTTCTTTTGCTACGAGAAGCCTGGGTGCGTTGTAAGACAGGGTTGGGTGGGGGGGAGAGAGGAAAGCCTGTTCAAGGGCTGCTTTATATTACTGCAAGTCATTAATATGCAGACCTAATGAGACTTGAGGAAAGCCAAGAGCCTCTGAGCTCCCTGCTCCTTGCAGGGCTTCATGCTTAGTGAACAGAGCATCTATTTTGTGTCTGGGAACCTGACAACAAAACAGCTCTTGCCAGAAGTTTACATTGGAACACAGAGCCGCTCTCTCCCCCTCCCGCCCCTCTTTTCTCTATATATATCTGGGATATGGATCCCCCTCCCCCCCCCCGACTTCCAAATATGTGCATTTCAGGCTCCTTCCTCCTCCAAGCTAGCCCTGGTTTCTTTGCATCATTTCAGAGGCAGCAGTGCTCAAGCATGTTAAAATCCCCCTTTGCCCTCATCTCCCTGCCTGCTTCCTCCCCAACCCCTTCCCACCCCCTCCCAACACACATTTTATTGCGGTACTCATCTCTCTGAACATTTCAATCAGTTTATTCTCTCAACATAATGAACCATAATAACCAAATAGGAGAGAAAAGAATAAACATCTGTACAAAGGCCTGGAATGGAGAGGCAGAATGCGCGAATATAATCATCGTAATGCACATCAAGCAAAAAGCCATTTTAGTTGAGAAGCATCTACCAGTGTACAACACTTAGCTTTTTGTTGTTGCTGTTCTGTGTGTGTTTTTAATGGATTATCTGAAATTAGGATATTTATGATGACCTGAGACTTTTTATCTGTTCTTGCATTGCCCTAATGCATTGATGCTATTTATTTCACAACATAGGGTCCAAACTTTAAAGGCTTGGTTTTGTTTTAATCTAGTTATTTGTGATTTCAACACTAAAACCCAACGAGCTAAAATGCTTGAATTAAAACCAATTCTGATCCATTTACTTAAAAAAAAACCCCGCATGGTCTGTGGTATTCTTGATTTGTAGACTTGCCTGTTAAATTACAGGCTTGCACAAATAAAGTGGAGAGGAATAAATTATATTGAACAATTTCTTTTGAGTCTAATTAGATTTAACATTTTGAATCGAAACTTTGACTTAAAATAATAATTGAAATAACCAGTTTTGAGAAATCACTGCTAGGCATTTATGGCTATCGGTTTGCATAAGGATTTTTGTGGAATACTGACACTGTGTGAATCCGTATTCATGGAGTGTCCTGGAACACCTCACCTTACTCCTGTGTCTTTGGGATACATATATTAAGCTCTTTGATAAATGCAAGACTTTCATTTTCTTCACATAGGTCACATTTTCCCTAGCACCCGTTCTATCAAGTGAATCCTGCTTTCACTCTCACTCCCGTCCATTTTGCCTGGTTTATTCTATGAAGGAGAGGGAACTAGTTGTCTTAGAACTTCAGTAGCTAACAACGATCTAGAGGAGTGTTCAAGGGCACTGTATATTTTCTCATATATATATATATATATATATATATATATATATATATATATATGTGCATGTATATGTATATGCATATGTATATGAATGAAAAACAACAAAATTATAATGCATTGAAAAAGGCTCTATATATGATGCAGCCAAATAGTAATATGTAAATAAATGAATTTAGTTGTTTCAGGCTCCAACTTCATCAGTATTCTAAATATAAAAAAATAAGAGGCTAAAGCTGGAATATTTAACTATCTCTGTCTTATTATCCACTTGTTTACATAGACAGGTGTGTGTGCTTGCATTATTTATTTGTGGATGTAGAAGTTGTTCTAGCCGCAGCAAATGACCACAATGTCTTTCTAATGCCAGCTTCCACTTTTGCTTTTAAAAATAGTTCATTTTCACTCTTAACATTATTACTACATGTCTCCTAATGCTGCTCTCTCGCCTTCACATTTTGCTTGTTTTACTGATTCTGTTTAGTTTCATTTCATTCCAGGAGTGCTTGCATAATAGCACTACATCAGTGATCTAAAACTGCTAATAAATGAAGTCACCTGCAAATTAATTAATTAATAAATACATTGCTCTCAAGCCCTTTTCATTTATGCCCTGTGTCTAGCATCAGGTAGAAGAAAATGCTGTAGTGTTCACTTTAGAGATGTCAGGTGTTTGTGGCAAGCTTGGAGAAAATGGTTCTTAGGGTAACGTCAGCAGCGATGCATAGCAACAATGGACCTGGTGTGAATCCTGCCTCTTGCACTATGAATTCACTAGGTAGCCTTAGGCAAGCCATTCACAGCATCTAACCCCTTTATCTTCAAATATGCACACAGTATACTTAGGTACACTGTAGGATTGCTGTAAAAGTGTTGCAGCAAGATAATCCTTGTGAAGTGCTGGAAACATTGGAAAATAATATACAAATATTTAAGGTTGTATACAGTTGGTGTATACCAGGGGTCCCCAAACTAAGGCCCAGGGGCCGGATGCGGCCCAATCGCCTTCTAAATCCGGCCCGCGGATGGTCTGGGAATCAGCATGTTTTTACATGAGAATAATGTGTCCTTTTATTTAAAATGCATCTCTGGGTTATTTGTGGGGCCTGCCTGGTGTTTTTACATGAGTAGAATGTGCCCTTTTATTTAAAATGCATCTCTGGGTTATTTGTGGGGCATAGGAATTCGTTCAATTTTTTTCCAAACTATAGTCCGGCCCCCCACAAGGTCTGAGGGACAGTGGACTGTCTGCTGAAAAAGTTTGTTGACCCCTGGTGTATACTAACTGCAGTTGATGGAAGTCAGTTAGTGGACCAAAGAGGGAGGTGATTCCTACTGTAGCTCCCTGTGTCCACAGGTCTTCTCTACAGGGTCCACCAAAACCCTGAAGCAGATTCGGAGAGAAATGGGGGCCAAAAATTATCTCCTTCCCCATTCCACTGACAGATGCCTTCTGTTAGCTGATGTATACCAATTGGTATCCTTAGAATACCACCCTTAGAATGTGCTATATACAGCTACTAAATATACCCAGATCCCCCCTTTTTCATTAAGTGTTTCAGCACAACCGCACATTACCTAATGCGACTAAGCTTAACAGTGCCGTCCTATAGATGTATAGTCATTGAGTTAAATGAAGCTTACTTCCAGATAAGTGGGTCTATGATTGCCTCCTTAATACATGTAATTGAAAGAATCCCATATTATTTCCCTATGTCGAAAGCGAAAGCCGTCTGAAACAACCTTCCTATGAAGCCAGGCTTCAAAGTTGGGGGCTTTTAAATTTTTTTTTTGGGGGGGGGAGTCAGCGGGGAACATGATTTTGTGGTATGAAATTATTTATGGTGGGAAGAAAGTGGATAAATTTTTTTCTCACTCTCTTATACTGCTGGAACCCATTCCCCTTCAACAAACCTGAATTTTGGAAAACCGTACTTGGGAGAGCCAAAAGGAAGCACTTCTTCACACATCCCATAGTTGAACGATGGCATGTGCTACTGCAAGATGTAGTGATGGCCACCAGTCTGGATTTGGACAGCTTGAAAAGGGAGGAATTTGCAGAGGATAAGGCTATTAGTCATATTCAAGGAGGATGCCAACCACAAGGAAGATAAGACTATCAGTGACTACTTGCCACTTGTTCTACTGAACACCAGTTGCTAGGGATCTTGTGCTATAGGAGAGTGCTGTTCGGTTGTATTTAAGTAATTCCTACTCAAAGTAGACTCAGGGAAATTAATGAGTCTTAGTTATAGCCATTAACTTGAAAGGGTCTATGTTGAGTAGGACCAGCATCTTCCTAGTGTGTTTATGTCCTGCTTATGGGCTTCATAGACATCTGATTAGCCACTATGAGAACAGAATGTGTCATCCAGCAGGGCTTCTCTTATTTTCTTACGTTCTGTTCACACTGCCTGAATTTCCATCCCTCTGTGTTGAATTACAGGTTTTAAACACATTGGACATGGCTTTGCCTTCTTGTACTCTGTAAAGCATAATGGGCACCAATGGCTTTATACCAGTACGACATAATATTATATATTTTTTTTTGTTTCCTGAAAGATGGAATGGTATATGATCTAAACAGAAGGGTCCAATTCCTTGCTGTAACTCACTGAAGTATTGTGGACTAGTTATTTGATTGAGATCAATTACAGCTCAGGAAAATCATTGGACTGTTCAGTATATTCCCCACACTTAATGATTTTTTTTTTTAAAAAAAGAATGAAAATGTTTTTTATTAGGGTTTTAGAGGGGGGAGGAATCTCAAGAGTGTAAAATAAAAAGAAAAAAAAATCAACAGGAAGAATACAACAAAAGGAGAGAGAGGGTTGGGGGGAAAGACCCCAAAGTCAACAAATGAATCCTCATGCAGTAATTTTAGTGTGGACAATAAATCTGACGCAAAGTAAGGGTGCTAGATTGTGACTTAAGGTGATAAAAATTGCGGTAGCTTTTGGCAGGATGTGCTCCATTTAAGAAATACTTTCTGCATGTAGAATTACCCCCTGAAGATAAATCTTTTCAGGAGTGCAGCTAGTGGTGTGTGCATGCCTCTCTCTTGGTGTGTGTGTGTGTGTGTGTGTGTGTGTGTTAATCTATGAGTAATTAAGTTCTTGGCTTCCCTTCTGAGACTTCCAGCATAGGTGCTAAGTACCACTCTCTGTGTTTGTTTGCATTTATGTTGTGTGATATGAGCACCTGTCTGCCAGGACTTGGACCTCAGCCACCACCTCATTGCTTCTAGATGGTTCACGAAATAAAAATACAAAGATTATGCTGATTTAAGAAGGCTAGATTTTTCATAGGGCAAGAAGAAGGCAAGGGATTTTCTCAAACTTGAACATACGGTAGTTGCAGTACAGAATAATACAAAAATGGACTTTGATTGATGGCTTTTCTTTTGGGCACAGATGCGAATGGAACAGGGATAGAGTGAGTGTCCAGTGTGTGATTGGCTGTACTGCAAGGATTTATGTTTAATTTTTTGTTTTTAAATCTTTGCTTGCATCTGAGCATCTTAAGGGAATTGCCATTAAAAAGCCAATGACCAAGGGTGTGTGTGTGTGTGTGTGTGTGTGTGTGTGTGTGTGTGTGTGTAATTTCACAGGATTCTCTTGACAAGGGATTTGAGAAACAATTCTTAGCTGCTCAGATAAGAACCAACAGGGTTCAATTCTAGGAATTGGAAAGAGAATTGCATGGCTGTTACTGTGTGGAGAATGAGAAATGAAAATGCAAAAATTCCAAAGGAGCATAGATAGCAATTTCTTATTTTTCATCCCAGGTTGTTCCTTGATTTGAATATTGTTTTGGTGCTTTTATTTTCTGGGAAGACTTTTGTATCTTTTAGTTGTTTTCCTGTAGATGCTATCCTTAAGATTGTTCACAATCCACTGGTCTAGATTCTGTCATGACATTAATATCTAGAAAACCTTACGGTGACATAGAGCACAGATGGAAAAACATGCATGTAGTTGAAAGCAAACTTTGAAGACTACTTTCGCTGCCAAAGAGCTGGGAAGTGCCTTTTATTATTTAAAAATGTAACTGTTTTGGAGAAAGTAGGTGCAGTTGGTGGGTGGGAGGAGGGAAGGAGGAAAGAAAGTCTGGCATACTTATTACTTACAGTTGCAATTTTTAATTGGATAATTAGAGACTGATACTTTGAAGATTATTCAAAATCTCTAGAGGCTTTCTGTGCATACTTTTCTCTTTCTCCTCTTAATTTAATTTAATCAAGAAGGAACAAATCTCAAAAATGCCTAACGTTTGAGAACAAATCATGTTATTTCATGTAAACTTGAATGCCTTATAAAGGCTTCGTTATTGTGAATAGTTAGACTGCTTTAGCCCCATTGAATTCAATGGGATTGCACTTCCACAAATAGTTGAAACCTACTTCCCTGTTTAACTTCTCTTGCAAACTGGGTGTTGACTGCAAGAGGAGTTTCAAGCGTATCCCTTTGTTACTTCAGTCAATATTACTGTTGACCATAGTCTTTGTAATCATGGCCTTTTTGGTTTCCCTAGTTTATGCCCCATGATATGGCTAGTGGCACTGGAAATTGTTCAGAAATATAGATGGAGTGTTTGTTTGCTCGTGTTTTTTGTGTATAACAAATGAGATATAGTTACAGGTAGGTAGCCGTGTTGGTCTGGGACGAAGTAAAATAAAAAAATTCCTTCAGTAGCACCTTAAAGACCAACTAAGTTTTTATTTTGGTATGAGCTTTCGTGTGCATGCACACTTCTTCAGATACCATATGAGATATGAGATATAGTGAGGGATATTGTACTAGTTGTCAGAAGAACCTTTTTGGCACAGTCATTGAAAATCCATAACTCTCATTTACTTTTAAAATCCCAGTTTAACATGCAATGTAAATTTTTCATTTTTTTTCAAATTCAATTATCATTTTTAATTCAATCTCCCCCATTGTAGATTTGGCAGTAATAATAGATACCGGTAAGTTAGCAGAGAGAGAGACTGCACATCATGTTAGATTTATGACAAAGTTGAGATGGAAGTGTTTGAGTGACTGAACATTTCCTTAATATATAAATCAATAATAGGATTCTTGGTTTATTGAGAAGTTCAGAGGAAGCAACCACTTCGTCTGTCCTTAGCAGGGCTCTTTTGCACCAAAGTTTACCAAATAGTGAACAAGCTGTGTTTTAGTGGTGAATCAATAAATGTTAGTGATAACACCAGCCATTCATTGACAAGTTGTTTATTTCTTGCAAAATAGCTAGCTCTCCGAGTCTAAAGAAATGTATAATTGCTATGATTTCCGGATCATCATATGCCACAAAAATGTTTACAGTATTTGGTTTTACTGGGTTTTTGTTTGTTTGCAAGAGGAGAAGTTACCCACATTCAGTCTTTTGGGGTGGTACAGGCTATAAATGTAACAAAATAGATGGTATATGAAACCCAACCTAACACAGTGGCAGTTGCCCTCTATCCTAAATACACTCTTCTTGTCCCCAGGCCTTACTTTTGGTGACATTGCATAAATGGAAAATGGTATTATAAAACTTAAAGAAAACTTAAAGAAACAGGTTTTGTGCTTGGTGGTTTTAAATCACTTATTTGAAGCCACTGTGCTTAAAAATCTGTCAGTTTTATGAATGATTGTTTCTACATCTGTCTTCAGAGCTGTTGCAGAAAAACAACAACTTACAATGCAATAATACAATAGACATGGTGCAATTATAATATTCCTTCAACACAATTATAATATTCCTTCAAAGCAGGTGCCTGGGAGCCAAATGCGGCCCACCAGGCCTCTGTAGGTGGTCCTTGGGACTCAGGCCACACCCCTTACCCCAGTTCTACCCTTCACTGAACCTTCTCTGCACCTTCCTCTAGTGGTTTCACCTGTGACAATACGTCTTGCTTGCCTAGATGGAAGATGGAGAGTGGCATGTATTGCCGCACACCCCACTGGTATGTGGCTCCCAGAAGGTCACCATTGAGATATTGTGGCCCTTGGGTTGCAAGAAGATTCCACATTCCTGGCGTAAATTACAAAGAGGCATATGACAATGTCTGAAAGTAACCCTAAGGCAATGAGATTAGTAGCTAGCCACCCCCCCCCAACTTCTGTCATCTTCTGATAAAGCCTCCTAAGGCAGGAGAATGGGGCATAGCAGGTGGAAGCAGACATTCCCTGAGAGTAGATACGGTCTCTCTTTCTGTAAAGTTGAGCATAAAGCCAAATCTTGTTTCTTCCTCTAAAAGGTTTTCATTATTAAATATTACATGAGAGTGACAGAATGTGCAATCCTAAACACACCAGTTAGGGTATAGGTCTCATTGAATACAGTGTGACATGCTTCAGAGTAAACGTGCATAAGATTGCTAGCTTGCCATAAAACTACATTGCAATGTGATCGGCGGCGGGGGGGGGGGGAGGGACAACAACAACCCCGGAGCCAATTCAGTTCCCAGACACTGAGCCATTCACAACCTCTCTGTTTACTGAATCTATGCATCACCAGCTGTGCTTCTATTGCTCCAATTCTAGGTCATTATGACACCATGAAGAAACACCTGTTAGAAACCATTTGGTGAAATGTCACCCTGTTATAGACTGTTTAAAAATGGGAGAAGGCACAACTTGAATTAAAGTCTGCATTTTTGCTAGTGCAATTTCTAAACCAGAATCTTCATTTCTCGTTATTGTATTCTAGGATGTAATGGTCTGATCATTTCAGTCTTCAAGGTCTGGGTGGGAGAGACATTTTGTTTCTCCTATTGCTAAACAAATGGGATTTTGTTGGCTTTATGCTAGCAAAAACACATTTGCTAGCACAAGGCGAGCCACTCAGTTTTCACCACTGGATTTGGCAGTAGAAGTTGGTGAAAACCGGGTCTTGAAGAAACACTATTGGCTACAACCCTTAAATCCATGCTTGCTTACCTTATGTTCAGGGCCGTCCTTTCCATTTGGGTTAGTGGCGTGGTGCGCCGGGGTGCCTCCCCATCAGGGGCGCTGGGCTGGGGCGCCCAGCAGCCCCGCGCGCTGCTCATGTTCAGGGTGGCGGGAGCAGTGCCCGAAAGGGCTCCTTTCGGTGCACTGTTCCCGCCACGTCCCCTCGCAACAGCAGGCTTGCTAGCTGCTGTTCCAACGGCGCCTAGCAAGTGGGGGGTGCGCCGGAGGGATTTTGCACCACGGCGCTGGATACCCTTAAGGCGGCCCTGCTTATGTTGTGTGTGTGTGTGCGTGTGTGTGTTAGGATGTGACGAAGGCAAAGTTTAGCACCTGAATCACAAACATTATACCCCCGGGAGTAGGGCCCATTGAAATCATGGTATTTTTTCCTGAGCAGAGCTGCATTTTAAAAGTTCCTGTGGCTGATATCCAACATTAGTCATGTTCTGGGCAGACCCATTGAAATCAATGCACGAAAGTAACTTCAGTCCATTTTTTCAATGGGTCTATTCTGAATGTCACTTGGTTGGATAGCCCCTGTTATTATTAGAGTTATCTGATGACATGGAAATTTAAAGTGCTTCACAAGGGTTGGATTATACCTATTTATAGTAGCTATTGTATAGTTTCCTATTTTGCATTATATTATATTATTGCACAGCATTGTACAACATGTTTAATTCACTGCATTTGTCAGCAGAAATCAAAAGAGTTTACAATTTCATAGATGTTTCACAACTGCAAACAGGTAGTTTTGAATTGGGGGAAGAATGACCTAGACAAGTAATATAATATATTTTTACTTGTTTTCTCATGTCTTTGTATCAGTTCCCAAAACTGAAATTTATTTTCAGAAGCCTTTTTGAACAAATACAGTGATTGCGAAACTTGAAACCCTTCTGGATAATATTATGACTTATTTCTTTATATTTGCTTCATTTTTTATGAAATATAAATGTTAAGCTATGTTTTAAAAATCAGCTTTGAAATTACAATATCTGCTGGAAAGTTACTAGTCGGATTTATTATATAAAGAGAAGAATTTTAGCTGGAGAAATGTTGAACGTGTCTCAGAATGCCTTTTCTGTCTACCCCCTTTCTTTACCATTGTGGATCAGCAAAGAAATAAGCTAGCCATTTATTTCACAAACCATTTGTATGTCTCGGATGCTATTCCTCCCCTAAATCTTTAATCCCAGCTGCCGTTCACGTTTGCATTCCTCAACAGCTCACCGATTAGTAATTTACTTCCAGACTTCTACATAGCAATTATCAGTAGAAGGTTACAGTCAAATCCAGACTTTGTATTGCACAAAGCTTAATTTAAAATAAAACTGTCATTATAAAGTGAGATTAATCTTGAGACAAATCCCCTTGTGTTTCTCTAGTTATCAAGCACTTGTTGGTAATTGGGTGGGATACCTTATTTGCAGAAAATTTGCTAAGACACTGCTTCTACTTATAAAAGCTGCAGCAGAATTCTCCATATGAATCTTTGCTTGGAGGGTAGTGTGGGTGGGGATAGCTGATACTGACTTAGGACAGTGGCTACATAGTCTTTTCTATGCATAAAAAAATAGTAGACATTTCTCATGAGGAAAATGTAATCTGTAGGAACCAGCTGCCATTCTCGAATCCTGACATAGAGGAGCTGTACACTTTAAAGGTCTTGTGGCAGATTATTCCTTTCTCTGCAGTCAGCAGCCTGCCAACTGACTTGCAAGGCTGCCATGATGCAACGCCAGTGAGTCTTGGCTCAAGGTTTGGGAAATGACGACCTGCGGCTTACAGTGATGAACATCTGATGGTGGCCAGGCTGTGCAGATCATATTGTTGGTGTTGAACAGTATCCTTAGTGTTAATGAGTTTCGGTCTTTTGTTGGAGGGGTAGGCTTTGTGTTAGGGAAGGGGGTTGATTTTATTGCTGCTGTTGTCCGGCCAAGTCAACACGAGGCTTTCTTCCGCTTTTATATGTACAAATTCAGTTCTAAAACCTTTCAGTTCTTTCTCCAAAAACAACCTTTGACCACTGAATTCTTAAGCATGCAGTAATATCACTCTTGAGCAAACATTGGTTATTCCATTCCACTCTTAACGACTTCAGCCATCACTGCTCCTTCGAGAAACCTGTCCTAGTGCCTTAAAGGAATCAGTCTTTTGAAATGCCTATCGGAAGGTAGTCTCACTTGTCATTTAGAATTCTAATAGCTTTAAAGGATTTGTAAGCAAACAGTTTCTTGTTGGCAGGGACCAGTGTTTGCTGGTATAGAGTAAGCATTAACACATTTGTCAATAGTATCTGGATCTCTGTCGCATCAGGCTTCAGCTACCCTTAGTGCCACTAATTAGAGTAATTTCACAATAGTCTTTTTTTTAAAAAAAGCTACTAATGTGGCTTAAGGGACCGTAAAGGAGATGGTAGCAGAAAAATAACTTGGAAAATACGGTGCCAAAGGCTGGCTCTTTTAGGTCATGTTCCTTCCTTCAAAATAAAGTGCTTAATCTTTAGCCTACCTGCATATTGACATTTTCCACTAGCCGAACAAGTGGAATTTCATTCGACTTTGTTCCACCCCCTTCTCATCTCTCCCCCCCCACTATGCCACCCCTTTCGTATCATACTAACCCCCTGTTGACAATTGTTGGGCATCAAGCTGATGCCATTGCCATCAAACACAGTGGGATCAGCTCCCAGATAGCTTGATGGAGGAAGTTCACAAGATTTTATTTTATATTTACACACACACACACACACACACACACAAACACACCATCTTTCCTGTCATCTTATGCTTGCTTTGCCATTTGTGGAGCGTTCTAGCACTTCCTTTCTTTTTAAATGAAGGTGCTGTCTTTTGAAGACTGAATGATCAGATTCTTTATTGGGAGAATGAAGGTGATGAGAAAAAAAAAACCCAACTCCTTTTTGATCACCATACATCTATCAGCAGCTGGTCATGATGCTGAAGATTATATCTACAGTTTTTCTCTCTTTCCTGCTTGTAGGCATGGATCTCTTCTCTAATTGCACGGAGGAATGTAAAGCCTTGGGCCACTCGGATCGGTGCTGGATGCCCTCTTTTGTCCCTTCTGATGGACGCCAAGCTGCGGATTACCGCAGCAATCTTCATGTGCCCGGTATGGACTCTGTTCCAGACACTGAAGTGTTTGAAACACCAGAAGCCCAGCCAGGGGCAGAGAGGTCCTTCTCCACCTTTGGCAAAGAGAAGGCCCTTCACAGCACCCTGGAGAGGAAGGAACTGGATGGACTGCTGTCTAATACACGAGCGCCTTACAAACCACCATATTTGAGTAAGTACTGTTCAAAAGGCTGCTAGAGAGTTTTCCCTTGGTGGGAATAAAACTTCATTCCCCAGGGTGCTTGCTAGGAATAGAACAGTATACCAGAGGCAATGGGGGGGAAGAAGCCCTAAATCCCTTTGGATTAAGAACCACTGAAGAGAACAATGTTGATATATTATTATTATAATTTTTAAAGGAAATGCCTATGGCATTTTAAGTTTGTAACTTCTAGGACCTTGTTGAAGATGGATTTGTTTTTTAAAATGCTGTTTTTGGAACTGATGCCCTAATGAATTTTTTTAAAAAGTAAACAGTTAGCAAGACAAGTATTTCCTCACATTTGTAAGCTGGCTATGGTGCTTCTTCATTGGGACTACTTGTGGTACCAAACTTGTTTTGTACCCAACAGCTGCTTTGTTCCTCTTTGAGCAAGGCTTGGTGTTCATTCTCCGACTCATATTTCTCTGCTGCTGCTGTGCTGCCATCCCCTTTTATTCTCTTGACCATCCTTCATGGGATGAACTTTTAACAATCTTTTCTGGAGCTTTCTGAATTCTTGAGACCATTGTAAGTATGATGGTGCTTGTGTGTGATATGGAAGATGGTGCATAGCGTTAGGTGAAAGAGGAGAATTCCTTATTCATTTCCGTGCCAAGTGGAGTGCCTTGAAGTTACTCTTTGGCCCGAGATTCTACATTGCGATGCTTACCGGCCCATTATGTTTTATTAGGAAATCGTAAAAGTCTTCCCTTGATTATAAGTGCTTAGGATGAGTCTGTGTGTCTGGAACTGAAGAAAACCAGTGCCTTCATTTAGGAAATGCAGCGGCTGCAAAGGTTGCAGGGATCTTTCTGAAAGAAAGGAAAGCAAATCTAATTGATGAGAGTGGTAATGTCACCATTGAAATACAATACAGAAGTGCTTCCTTTTCTCAGTTCTGCCCTTCCCTCCCCAGTTCTGTCCTGGAGGGATCCCATCTTAAAGTGGGAATTTATGCTTTATTTATGCTTATTTTAGCTTTTAGACTAAGAAGCCAGACAGAGCAGAAGCTTCCGATTCCTGCTTTGCGATTTTGTATATTTTAGTTTCTAGCAGCTGATGTTAAAGCACATCACTTGTTCCAAAAAAGAAAAAGGAAAAAGCCCAAACACCATCTGGTTGTACGTCTTGTACCTGCTGGGTTACCTTTGAACTTAATGATCTAGAGGAGTATTGACAGATCTTTTTTTTTCACTGTTCAGCAGATCATCCATTGCAAGTGCACCCTTCACTCTAGAGATACTACTTCAGCCATGCATTCCTAATAACCTTTTCATGATTTTAGGTCATATGTTTCAGACCCATAACATTGTGCATTTCTTTAAGGTGATGCCTGAGCTTGTTCAGTTAAGGTAGTGTATCTTTTTTCTTCTAATGGCTGAAAATGAACAGCACCTTTGCAGTGCCAAACAGCTATAAGAGGTTTATCATCCAAATTCAGCCTGTTCCTTCTGCCTTTTTAAAGCATAGCTGCCCCTCTAGTTTGTTTATTTTCTCATAAGTTGTGATGTACAATTTTAAGCCTGCGTAATGTGTTCGTGGTATCTGAAAGACATTTTTAAGGGGAATAGGGATTCAGGGCTGGTTTTTTGCATCTAGACTTCAGGCTAAAGCTGTATTAAATCTAAAATCAGATGGGTTTTCCCCTACCTGCAATTAATGTTTTCTTTAGTATAAAGTTAGGCTTTGAACTTCATAACAAGCAAGAGTTATTTTAGAGAGAGAGAAAGAGGTAGGTGAAGGAGAAGAAACCAGCTACTGAAGAGCACGATGTTTCATAGAGTTGAGAAAATATTTTACAATGAATAATTTATTTTTTGAACACAGCAGAGAGAGAGCCTATTCTCAGTTGCAATTCTAAGGGAAGCAACCGAGTTTATTCAAGTGGTAACTAGAGTCGAGCTATAGTGACCACAGGCTAATTAAGTTTAACATTCTCTTGGGGCAAATTGTGCCCCCCCCAAAAAAAAAGTATCAAGGGGCTGTTGAAAGCTACAAAGGGGATTTAAAACAAACAAAAGCTAATTTAGAAAACTCTTTACAGAGCAAGGTATGCTACCCATGTCTGCAGCTGGGGGGGGCAGCCATACTTGACCCTAGAAATAAAATGCCTATTGTTTAAATTGTGTTATTTCTTAGCTTCAGGGTGGGACGAGAGAAATATATTATTTGCATATTATTAAACAAGTTTATTCCAAGGAGACAGAACAAAGCAATCCCAGAAACAGAATGGACAAAGTCCAGAACTTCAGCCTGTATTTCCACTGGGACTTTTGACTCTATTAATTTCCCAAGAAGCCAGTTCCTAGGATTGAGGGAGAGCTGCCCCCCAACTCACACCCCTGGGTGTGCTTGAAAATCTTTCCCCGATCAGCCTTTGATATGGGAAGCACACATTTGGGGAAATGGTAACAGGGGAGGGGGAGGGGGGCAGTGCAAAAGGCAGCAGCTGCAGACTTAATCCCATCATGAAAGCTCAGGGATATGTGAAACAGAGCTGATGAATGGCCTGGCAAGAGTGTTTGCTGTTGAAGAGGTTGTGTGGCATAAGGAGAGCTGTAGGGCCATATAGAGAGGTTTGAGGGACCACATTTGGCCCATGGTTTCCGCACTCCTGTGATAGCCAAAGAATGTATACTTAACCAGAAATGTAAAAGTGGCATATACATTCTGCACCGCAAAACTTCAAGATGCTAAATAGAGCTTCACAGAGTAAGTCACGAATATGAAGTGGGTTTGTGAAAATTACAGCTAACTCAATAAAATATAGCATATATCTCACATAACTAATAAATGCCTAAGCCCAGCAGTCGAGTGTTTAAAAGGTAGTGGGAACAGCATAAAAATAATTTAGTTTAGCAGAGATCAACTCATAAGACTAAGCAGATTCCAAAGTAGCTGTTATGACAGTTGCATTCATTTTATCTGTTCATGCCAGGTAATTAAGAGGCCGCATCTGAGAATGAGAAGTCAAGTGACAAAGTGCTGGAACATACTAACACGTTAAATAAAAATAAGTTGCTTGTACCAGATGGTATTCATCCAACAGTTGCACATGATTTTCAGGGGGGGAAGTTGACTTTATTTCCAACAGAAATAGTCCTGTCCCTTGTTCTAGATAAATTAAACTTGGAAAAAATGTTTCGGTTTGCAATACTTTATAACTGCTGTGGTTATCAAATCTCATCCATTTAGAATGGCACTACTAAAAATTCAGGAGACGTCATAAGGATTGAGAGACGTGGAACGTCTGAGAGAGGAGTAGTCCTTTCTCTATCTGGCAACATTTGTAAAGACAAAACGTGGGCAAATGGGTTCTGGGTCATACAGATACAAAGCACAATTCCTGCAATGGTAGGGATGATAAAGTCTTTTGAAGCAGAGAGGACAGACAGCAGAGAGGGTTAAGGGACATGAAGTGGAAAACCAGATGGGAATGAGTATATAAATGGCAGCAAAGTTGTCCCCTTCTCCCATATGGGCAGAAAGAATCTTGAGACTGTTACATATAATTTTAGCCCCAGATTGTAAGTATCTAGATAATAACAGTATGTTGTGGAAGCTCTGTAGCTCAGTGGTGTGCAATCAGTTCCAACATCTCCAGCTAGGGTTATGAATCTCTCCTGTCTGAAGCCTTAAAAAAAGAGCAAATATGATCTTTAGTCTTTTGGAGTTCTTTAATGATATTAAAGAGTCAAAAACCAAGTCATGGGATTCTAAGATTGGACCGAGACCAAAATGGAAGTTCTATGAACTTACCTCAGAAGCAAGTCCTATGGGATGGGACTTTCTACAGTCACTGAAAGAGATAATTAATCATGGCAAAGACTTGAGACTAGATGTGCTGATCGATAGCTGGCTAAAAAAGGTTTTCAGGTTGCTAGTCCAGCCTTTCAGAAAAGTGACCAAAGGGCGATTTATTAATCTCACATTGGCATCTGCCTATAAAATTTGAGATGAGGAACTGAGCATTTGATACAGCCTTGGCTCTGGTCTGTTCCAAGTCAGGTAGAATTTAATCATATATTGAAAAGCCTTTTTTCTTCTTCTCCAGCTGAAGAGATAGGAAAGTTTGCACTCCAGGTGTTATTGAACTACAACTCCAGTCAGCCCTAGCTAGCATGGCCATTGGTCAGGAGTGACTGCAGTTGCAGTCCAAAATAGTGGAGGGCACCAGGTTGGGGAACTTTGAGTTTAGCATAGGCTGAGTCTTTCCAGATTGCCTGTCTCACAGCAGCAACATGTTTTGAAAGCCACTCCTGAAGGTCAGTGCCCCTCTGCAGTTTAAGAGGCTGCAGTTAAAAGTGAGGATAAAGAAAGTCTTTTATAATTTGTGATGGCAACAAGCAGAATCCAGAATCCAGAATCCAGACAGGGCTTTTAAAGATCCTCTATATTTGAACAAAACCCTTGCTAACTTCAGTGGGACTATTATGCTACTCAGACGAAACCACATTATTCAGATGTTATAACTGTAGCCTGTAATTTGGCCATGGATAATGGCATGGTCAGAAAAAACTTCAGAAGACAAGCTTCAAAATAACAACTCATGTAAGTGTCTGGACCATATCAGGATGTAAAAGAGACCTTTACTATGCCAGATATACCATGTGCAGAATTTCCCACATTTAGTCCATCTGCATTTTGAGATATTAAACCTATAATTCTATGCATACCATACCTAGCAGAAGCAAGCCCCATTGACCATGCTGAGATGTTCTTCTCAATAAACATGCATAGGACTGCCTGCAGTTCTAAAAATCACTGCTTTTAAATAAATAAACTAAGTCTTTTTTTTAAAAAAAGCAAGCAAACAAACTGAAAAATTACATCCCATACCAAACTAGTATTGTTGTTCATTTTTATGGGTTGTAATAATGTGATCTTGTAGAAATCATTTATTAAACTGTTATAATGTATGAAAAGATATTCTATCTCATATTTTATCTCTTGTTAGTAATCTTAAGGAAGCAGTTATTTGCCCTCTCAGAGGGTCATAGCCATGGGATGGTTGGAATAACAGGCAGTGAGGAAATAGTTATGTTGAAATATCCTGAAAATTAATTTCATTTTGGGAATAAAATTACATACAAATAACAGGGCATTTATTCCATATTTTGAATTCTGCTTAAAAAAGAACAAGAAAAATCAAGAAAAACAGGAAGGGGAATATATCCACCTTTCTAGTTTTAAATAATCATATATTTAAAACTAGCAAGGTGGATATATTTCCCTTCCTGTTTCATGCAGCTATTTTATGCAGTTATTGCAGGAGCTGCTTTGTGTGGTAAAGATGCTGAAGAGAAGTTTGCAGTATGATGTCTCTATAAAATGCAGCAAGGACAGAGGTGATTCAGTGCCATTTGCTAGTACTTTCAACCACAACGACTATAAGCTTCTTTGCAAAACCAAGAATAGATAATGTTAGTTCATCACCAAAAGGTGGACAAATTATATATGTGCTAATAGTTCAAGAAACCATTTAGCTGCACAAAGAAACAGATAAATTAACAACTGTATTAGGCATACCAGAAATATCACAAAATAGCATGCAAGCTTCCACATTCTCCATAACTCTTGGTCTGACAGCTTACCATCACCTCTGTAAATTGGCAAGAATGATTTTAGCATATTATGGGTTGTTATGGGTATTTTTCAGAATTTCAGGTATATATCTTACTGAAAAACGACACTGCACCACAGTACTAAAATGAGGCTGTCATAAGGATTTCATTTACTATAATTCAAGCAGTGGAGATCTTAACAAGGATATGGAATAGTTGCTCTTAATTTGGGAGTACATGAGTTAACAGGGTACACAGCTAGAAATTTTAAGCATTAGCATTACTGATTCTTACTGAGCATTCCCCAACCCCATAAATACCATCTTTATTTGTCCTTTCTGCTTGGAACACCTTCCATGGAGTATGAAATCTGTTGATCTCAAGGAGGCGTACAGTAGAGCTTCCAATTGAAATGTTTTTCTTGTTTTTTGGATCTGTGTGATAGGCAGGAAACCCAGCTGTTAGTAGTCAATTTATCTCTCAGCAATATTTTCTAGGTATCATATTTTTTATTTGTTTAATTTGCTATGTTTTTTCTAATACTCTGCCACTAATATCTTAAGGTCCCTGGTTCCAAAACATCCACCTTCATTTAAGAAGACTTCCTTTCAACTACCTTCGTCCTGCAGAAGAAGCAACCGTTTGAAGAGCAGAGAATTAAACTAGGTCTTGGAGAGGCCCCTGTTTATGCATGCATAGGAATACAAGCTTGCATTGGACAAATCGGTTGAGAGAAAAAATACTGTGAATGGATTATGATTTGTAATCAAAGAGATTTAGGTGTCCTAAATCTGAATCCAAACCTTCTTCCCCTGTTTCTGTTATTCAAAACTAGATTTCCGTTTTATACCAAAGATAATAGTTACACAAACTTAATTAGAAAGGAATGTTATCATGGTGGTAGAACATGTGCTTTGCATAGGTTAAATTCCTAGAATTCCTTTTGTTTTTTAAGGACATTTATTAACAATAAATGTGAAAAATCTCTGGAAGAACCTGAAAAGCTGCTGTCAGTCAGATTAGACCAGGCTTTGTCACGCTGATCCCCACAGATGGTTTGGACTAAAACTTCCCTCAGCTCACCCAGTAGGGCTTCTTGGAGCTGATGGGAGTTGTAGACCAAAACTGCTGCAGGGCATCAGTATGGCAAAGGCTGCATTAACCAATGCTCAGCCAAATGGGCAAATAGTCTAACCATGTCAAAGTCAGTTTCCTATGTAATCACCATAGAAAATACTTGTGTTAGTTTTGGTTTATAATGTTCTGCAGTAAATCATATAGTGCTATGCTTCTGCTCATCTGCGGGAAGGTAGTGGTGGGGAACACACAATAATATTTGAGGCAAAGTGATGGAGAACAGCCTTCTCAAAATGTGAAGCAGAAGATTTATCTGCGGGGTTAAAAGCACAAATGAAAATAACATTCACTTTGCCATAAGTGTGTATTTAATTTATGTACCTATAGAGAAAAATGGAAAAGGATGTATGTAGTGTCGAAACTAAAAAGGAGAAAATGAAGCTTATCTATCTAAATGACTGCCGAAGCTACTTTAGTAAGAACGAAAATAGTTAAGTGCTACATTATATAATGAAGAACATGAATAAGTCAGGACTAAAGTCTTCAGTATAACAAAGTTGTTAGGTTTAGCATGCATTACATTTGTCATTCATCTACCATGCATTTTCTACTCTGTGGCTTGCTTCTGATCCACATTAAAGCCTCACTCTCATGACTGGCATGTGGGCTGTTGTGATGAGCATGTTATGCAGGCGATTGTGCCTGAGTTAAATGTATTTTAGATCTGGGGTACTTTCAGGGACATTGTCACAACCAAAGATACGTTTTTGTGCCCTATCCACCCACATGGCTTGTATCATCAGCAACTTCTTCCCATAATTGGAATTAAATATTCACACACATTGCAGTTTCTTGGCAAACATATTTGCATGCTTGAACTGGCATTTTGATTTCTTTTAAAGCCGAAGATTCTCATGGCAACTTTGTTTCTGTGAAGGGAAAATGGAAGGAACTGCATAGGTTTATCGTGAGGAAGAGAAGACCAGGAGAGGTGAGGGGTGGGGAATGAATGAGAAAGGCAAAGTTGACCAGACCACGCAGCAGCAGCAGCTTGAGTGGGAATGAGGTGGTGGAGATGTCTGCACTGTGTGAGCACATCAGCCAAGCCAAGCCGGCACTCTTAATAAACCCACCACTGCACCCATTTCTCTCTCCCTCCTGCTAAGCTGCAGCAATCTTGCTGTGGGTAGGTCAGTTGTATGGCCATGCCCCTCTCTGCTGGCTGCAACAGATGGCAATCTTCAAATACCTGAAAGGCTGTCACACCTAGGTGAAGTCAAACGGGTTGTTTGCTGCTGCCTCGGGGGAAGGACTAGATTCAGTGGATTGAATTTACAGGAGGATGGTTTTCAGTTGAGTACTAGGAGAAATGGTAAGAGCAGTTCAATGATGGAAGCAGATTACTGAGGGCAGTGGTGGGCTCTGTTGAAAGGAAAATTCAAATGGAGACCGTGCAGCCATTTGCTGGGAATTCTCTCTAGCTCTGGATTGCCTTCATCCTGCACAGAGATGGACTAGAAGGGCTACTGGATTCCCTCCATTTCTCTGATTCTACAGCAAAACATTTTAATCAATCTATCTGGAATACATCAGGAATTAAAGCAGAATCAAATTAAAAGGCAGGAGGGACTGTTTGAATGTGTTTTTTGGGAGGGGGGTTATTGGTTTGTTTTGGTTTTTGTTGCATTGTGTTTGTATTCTCATTTTACGTTTTTCTATTGTGAACTGCCCTGGGGATCTTTCGATGAATGGCATTGTACAAATTTAATTAATAACTACTACTATTATTACTGCTACGTATTCAGCACTTCAGCATGTCCCCAGAAGTGGCCCAGAAGCCAATTCAGCCATTGTATTAGGGGACTCCCAAGAGTTGAATGAGTTAGCACTCCAGCTGCCATGTTCTGAACCAACTGAAACTGACAACTTTACATAGCATACTATACATTGCATTTGATGTGGTTAATTCCTGGCTCTGATCTGGCACTCCAAGCACTTTTTTCACCCACCCACCCAGAGCACACCAATTTGGGCAGAAACTGGCATAAAAAGTCAAAGTAGACACAGCACTTGGTGATTCTAATGGAGATGCAAATTGTCACCTCCTCAGTCATCAGATTGACCATATGATGAGCAGGGTGGAGACAGTTGTCCCATCTACAGTTTATCTGCATGGATCAGAAAAAGAGAGGAGAGGCTATATGCCTTTCTGTGTGTGCCCCCCAATCCATAGTTAGCATTTGACCCCATGCAAAGCTGGCTAAAAGTGAAAGTTGCCCTCAGGTAAAATTTTAAAATATCAAGCACCTTGTGTTGCATTAATTATGTGATTAGCAATTGCATCATTTTTGTTAAACCAACAAATACCAGGTGAGGGAGGGGGTGATGGGCATTCCTTTGAGTGGAAGAGTGGGATATAAATTTAATAAATATTTTACCACAGATTTAGCCTGTCCAGTTTCTCAAGCGAACACAGCAACTTAGCTAGCTACAACCTGCACATCATTTCTTAATTTACTACAGAATTTAATGTATATAGCAGAATTTAGCTTGGACAGAATGTACATAAAATGGTTTAAATATGCCAGGTGGTTATGTTTTCCTTTTCTTCTTGGTACTCAGTAGCCTCTTTTCCTCATTTGTGATTTTACAAGAAGCAAAATGAATTGATTTCTTTTATGTAAACTGCCTTTAAATTATAAATTATAAGAAGAATTGAGTTGTTTATATTTGTAGTAGCATGTCCTTTAACAAAGATTCAGAGCTGTCTGGCCCCTTTTGCCATCTTAAACCCAGGAGGCAGTAAACATTTTGTTAGGCCTACCTGTGTGGGGCACAGAAATCTAAAGCATTAAGTTTGCCGAATTCCAAATCAAAGTCATTGTGTCAGTACCTTTTTGTAGTTAAATAAAACAAGAGCTCAGAAATATAGCTTGCGGTAACAAAGCACACTAATTGTTGTTATGATGGCCTAGTGTCAGCAATGAAGAGGATAACAAGTGGCCTATTTCAGGCATAATATGACTCATCAGTGACTTAGACATTGCAGTGAAGAGTATGCTAATCACATATTTAAACAATACAAGCTTGGAAAGGATTGCAAATCTTTTGCGGAATGCAATTAAGTACTCTATAATCTTGATAAATTAGAAGGACGGGCTGAAATTTGATCGGATAGCACTTCAAAACACGATATAATTGCTTTGCTTTTGAACACAAAATCAAAGACCAAAGCGGATAAAGAAGTGACAGGAAAAAAGAAGAAAAGAAGGACGAGTAACTCAAATGTGCAGAAGTCTAAGGAATCACTGGTTGGATTATGATAATGCTGTTATCTGAAGATCTGCGCTGTAATAAATAGCAGCCAGCATGGATGGAAAGCATCATTGTGGATATGTGAACGCACTTTGTACCTTTAAGCAAAGGGTGCATGCAGGTCCCACCTGCAGCATCCCTGCCAGAGACCTTCCTGTGTTGAGTATGGGAGCCTTCAAACTTCTTCATAATATGGGAAGGTCAGGCAGGAGCATTGCAAGAAGGGCTGGCATATAACGTCCTTCAGGCACCATGCCTGAACAGGGTTGATGTTTCCTGCAGATTAAAAGAAGAAAAAAGGAACTTGCAGCACGAATAAAACTTGGGTGCTAGACAGAAGGATTTGCTAAAACATTCTCTTTGCCATGTTAACTTTCCATACACGGAGATTTTTAAAAAGCATTGAAATCACTGACACCATCAGTACCAGTTGCATTTTAAATTGGTTACTGTTCTTGGAGGACTGCACAACCTGTTTTCCCCAAATATGTAGATCTACTCTTTGCTTTTTCATGTCATTCCCCCCATGTTTATTTCAGAAATTGCATTTTAAGTTGATAATTGAATAGGCTGAGAATGGATTTGTTAGGACTTTTATCACATTTGGTTTGAAATTGGGCTTTTATAGCACTGTAGTCCATGTATCTCTGCAGAGCTGCACTTGAATGTCTATTGACGCTTCAGGTTGCCTGGGGGAGGATTTTTATGTGGCCAGATGTGTGTGTGCTTGTGGGGAGGGGGAGAGATTGAGAAATGTTGGAGGGTATGTTTTGGTCTTCTCTGGCATGACTGCAATGGTATGTTGGATCCATGATGCAGCAAAATATAGGAAAAAATGAGAGATTCGTCTTTTGATGTGCATATAGTATTCAGCTAGCCCTATGGGATATATTTTCACTGTTACCGAGTGGCAAACTTAGTGCTTCAAGGAAAATGTTGCATTTCCATTGTAAAATGCAGTGGGGTTCACTAAGAATATAGGTAGCAGTAGCAGGACTATGGCTGGACAGGAGATGGCTATGAATGTTAGCTTTTCCAGAACTTTTCTACTGCATCTGGAGAACAGCTTGGTGGAGTAATCAGATGGTTTGGCGAGCTAGCCCTACCCATGAAGAGGAAGAACTTCCATTGCTGTAGATGCTTTTCAGGATACAAGTCTATTTGGAGAACACCCACTGACAACCCAAGTCCAGAGGACCAACTCCGAAGGGAATGATATCCCTTTGGGTTGCTTCTTTCGGATGTGACAAGGGTAAGGACACTTTCCATGAGTTATTGCTTGTAGGTGGTCTCACTCCTATGTGACAGAGTGGAGCAGTTGGTGGGGCAGGGATGTAAGTTAACCTTACCTCTTTCAACTGCCTTGTCATCCAAAGGTCCAACCACATCCTTAGCCAATTTCCTGCTTTAATGTACGGTATTTAAATTCCTTCCTTCCTTCCTTCCTTCCTTCCTTCCTTCCTTCCTTCCTTCCTTCCTTCCTTCCTTCCTTCCGTCTTTCTTTCCCCTCATTGACTGCTTACATTTCTTTTGCCAAAATTTGTATACATTTTCTCATTTGGACACAACTTCCGTTTTCTGAAGGAAGCCTTCTTTCCTCTATTAGCTCCCTTGAGTCTGCTAGTTAACCACATCAGAATACTGTTGGCCCTGGTGGTACCTTTCCGGATCACCACCTTAGATTGATTAGATGGAATAGCTGGAGGGCCTTTTTTTTCAGCTGCCCATGTCAAATGGAGGCTAAAGAAGTACTAATTTCATTGGTACCTCAACATTCTTCTGCATCCTTGTGGCTAATATTGTGGCTAATATTGTGCGCTTTGACCAAAATCATCTATATTTAATAAATGGCATAAAATAAATAAAGCAGAGATGATATGTTTATTGGACAAACTGGAGTTTTATATTGTATATGTGTATCCCTATATACATAAAAATGTAAGGCGGTCACCACATAGCCCCAATTGGAGGATTTATAAAGAAGAATACGGTAGGATGGTGGCTTCATAACTGGAAGAAGTTGAAGAGGGTGCTTAGTAGCTGCAATGTGTGTCATGGGTCACAAGCAGGAACAGCAGACACAATTTAATACATGTTTTTGAGTATTTGTGGCCTCTTTTAATGGGCAGGTCCTGTAAAACCCGTCTTTTATTTATATGCATGAATTTTTAAAGTTTTGATTTGTTTTCATGTTCATACTGTGTTGTAAGTCACTTTGAGTCACTTTTGTGAGCCAAGTCAATAATATTATTAATAGCAACAACTTTATAAATAATGAGGGTTTGTTTCCCTCCCCCCAAATATGTGATGGACTGATAATTCCAAGGGGCAGAACTGTAGTTGTATGCCCTTTGGCATCTTCAATGAGAGATGATAGACTGAAGTGAAGAATCTTAAGGGCCCAGAAGGGAAAGTGTCATGCAGGCATGTTGGCTTGAAATATGGGCAGCAGGGCTGGTCTGCCCATGAGTCAACGTGAAGCAGCTGCCTTGGGTGGCAGAAATCTCATGAGAACTCGCACAAGGTCTCACGAGATTTTGTCAGAATACGTCATCACTGTTTCACAGGCATTGCAATCCAGGTAAGGGAGGCTGCAGAAGCGGTACAGCAGCACGTTCTTGTTTTACCTCAGGCAGAAAAATAAGATGCATCACCCCAGCTGGACAGGCTGCTGAGATGGTAGAACATGGGGTTGTAAGATCTGGGAACATGATGGGGATGTGGTGAAGGTTGGGCAGGTTGGTTGCATATAACTTGTATTGTTTACATTGGGGGAATAAAGTGGAAGATCTGCATTTAGGAAAAGGATAGGGATGGTGCTACATGAAGATGTAGAAAAGCTGTGTTAATACATTTTGATTTCAATCCTATACCCACCTATCTGAGAGTAAGCCCCATCAAACTTAGTGGGACTTAATTCTGAATAGATATTCATAAGATTGCACTCCAAATTAATTGCAGTCACATTAATCTCATTTCTAGAAAGTTTCTTTAAGGTTTTCTTTTAACAGGTATTTCGAGCAGTTCTATGCAAGCTTGGCAATTAGTTAAATGTTGCCGCTAGTTAGAGAGATCTTGAATACTGTATGTGCTAAAAGGAGTCACCATAACAGAAGCACTGTGCTTAAAAGAGTCACCATAACAGAAGCACTGAATAATCAGTTAAAGCCTCTGAAAGCATGGGATAGCTGTCGCAAGATAATCAACATCAGAGGCTACATGTCAAATATGAATGTACAGTAATATATCAGTGTGCAGTAATTATTTGTGATATACTGTTGAGTTTGTGATGTGCTTTATGGAATGTGTGGCATGGTCATGGTCAGGATAATTGTTTATGTATTTCTTTACACAACTTTTCCCATCCCCCGGGTGTTGAAAATTTAGGAACCAGCTGAAGTACATTACTTCACATTACTGACCACAACATTTTATGCTGCATCTGGAATATCAGGATGAGATTCTTCTCATCTCTCTCTCTCTCTCTCTCATCTATCTATACAAACACACACACACACACACACACACACACACACACACACACACACATGCATACAGTGATACCTCTACTTACAAACACAATCCATTTTGGGGTGCTGTTTGCACCCTCAAAAGTCCATCAGTAGAGTGGCGCTACTGCACGTGCGCGAATCATGATAGAGCGCTTCTGCGCATGTGTGAAGTGCGCACATTGCTTCTGTGCATGCACACGGGGCAATTTGCAACCCGAATATCCGCAACATGAAGTGAACGCAACCAGAGGTATGACTGTGTGTGTGTGTGTGTGACATGCAAACACAAAAATTAGATTTTAAACATTAAATGCTTGCTTAATTGTCAAGAGCTCTCCTAAGGGAAATTAGTGGTACTAAGTGTTTGAAATGAGTGCATATGAACAGCATAGACAAATGAATATTAACTCAGTAGCAAGTTCAGTGATGCTTAGTTGCAGGTACCGGTAAGTGTAGATTAGATTTTAGACCCAGAATGTAGTTCTTACAAAAAGGCTAACATAAAGAGGACTTCTTGTCCTTTTATCAGAATTCTACTAGATTGCCTGAATAGCCTAGACTACCACACTCATCTAGACTGCTAGGACATATTCTGTGCTGGAATTGACGAAACTGTCTGTCTGTCTGTCTGCAGAATTTGGCTCGTAACCCTTTTTAGCAAATTCACTTGATTGCTGGTCCAGTATCCACAAATGTGCTCTGACAGAAAAAGTGACCTATTTGCATTTAGATGAGCCATCTGCCCCATTTTGATGGTGGAGGTAACAGCATCAGCATCAAAGTCATTTTGATGGATAAAAAGCTCTGGATGGTTAGTGCCATGTCCATCAGTGCCATTCGCATCCCTGCTTATGTTTGTATCAGTGTCACCAAAATGGATTTGAGTTAATTTGGGCAGCAATATTACACATGCACTTACATGCAGCAAGATGAAGGATGGGGTTTTATTTCTGCTGCGGGCAAGATAGCTTTTGGGTGTGTGTTTTCTTCTTCTTCTTTTGACCTCTTGAGTATGGACAAAACCACTGGTAAAGTGAATAGAGATGAAATGATCTGTTGCATTTATTTATTTATTTAGATGAAAGCAACGATGTTTGTTGCAAAGGGGGAGAAAACAGCAATTACTGCAATCATTATTTTATTGCACAACCCAGAGAGCTGATGCTCACAGCTCTCATTTGATTTTTACACAGTTTATAAATAATTGTACATGTCAAGGTGAGCATTGCCAGCTTACCTTAGAGTTTCAAAAGTGACTCTTGGACTTTATTCCCAGCTACTCTGGTCTAAACCACAGTGTCTAGGGCTTGCTGATCAGAAGGTCAGCAGTTTGAATCCTTGCGACGGGGTGAGCTCCCGTTGCTTGGTCCCTGCTCCTGCCAACCTAGCAGTTTGAAAGCATGTCAAAGTGCAAGTAGATAAATAGGTGCTGCTCCGGCAGGAAGGTAAACGGCGTTTCCGTGCACTGCTCTGGTTCACCAAAAGTGGCTTAATCATGCTGGCCACATGACCTGGAAGCTGTACGCCGGCTCCCTCGATCAGTAAAGCGAGATGAGTGCCGCAACCCCAGAGTCATTTGCGACTGGACCTAACGGTCAGGGTTCCCTTTACCTTTACCTTTACTCTGGAAGCCACGTGGCAAACTAGATGCATCCGGCTGCTAAGCACCTAGTTTTTTTTCTTACTTAATTACAGACACGGTGGGTCAACACTTATGGGGAAGGCAGCTCCTAGGGAGGATAAGGCTTATATCTCACCACCTCAGCATAATTAGAGTGAACCTCCACCCCACTACACGTAACTAGGAGCCTTAATAATAATGTTCCCCTTTGTGTCAGTGGGGACCTTTACTTTTAAGGCTCCTAACCAGGGCTGTCTTGAGCCCATCCGGCGCTGTGGTGCAAAGGTCCCTCCAGCGGCCCCCATTTCCCAGAGTTTCTGACCTTTTTTAAGGAGGGGGATACTCCAAAGTAAGTTGTGCGCCGTACGGCGCCCAAGAGAGCCAGTGCCATGCTTCCCTTCCTCGGCACTGCTGCTGCTGCGCTCAGGACAGGCGCAGGCTCCTGGCGGTGAGGAAGAGACAGCAGCTCCGGGGCTTGCACTCGGCGGGCGGCCACCTCCTGGCAGCCCTCGCGCGCTGTGAGGGTCTAGCAAAGCATGCGCGTCGCGGTGCACCTTGGCACTTCGGCAGCTCCCGACGCCATGCCCTGAGGGCCCCTTTGCTGAGGGGGGAGACGGGAAAGGCGAGAGGCAGCCCTCCGGACGGGCAGCGGAATGGAGGCTCCGGGTGCGGCACAGAACGGAAGGAAGGAAAGTCCTTCTCACAGACATCAGCTGTCTGGCGGGCGCAGCAGCGCCCCTGGTGGCCAGGCGCCCTGGCGTATTGCGCCACCCAGCCCAGGCCTAGAGATGGCCCTGCTCCTAACTGTTTAGGTGGGTAAACAGTTTAACTCCAATTACATGGAGGAAGGATGCAATATCCTCACTCCCCGTATGCAGCCTTTCCAGTAAGTATCTCAGTCCCCACTACCTATAATTAAATAATGAAAAAAATACATAGTTGCATGCTGTACGTATATCAAATGTTTAGTTTGAACCCTATGCTATGCCAATGGTGTGTAACAGGCAGAGCCATGTAGGTGCCTTGAATGTTAGAAAACTTGAGTATAGGTGATGGCAAGGAGTATTGGTTATATGGATAGCTCACATGCTCAGAGGAACATAGGATGCCCCCTTGGACCATCTATCTTAGTACTGACAGTGGCTCTCAAACAGGAGTCTTTTCCTGCTCTACTAGAGATGTCAGGAAATCTGTGACCTTTTGCTTACAAAAGCATGTGTCTTACCACTGAACTGCAGAATGTTAATTCTCAAAGTTGTTGTTTTTCAAAACAAACAAACAAAATTAGAGCTTTTGATGAGGGCAATAATCTTACGAATGAACATTGTTCAATGCAATGTCATATGCAGAGACATTAAAAATCCCCAAAGCAGCTAATCACAAAATACACCGTTGTTGGCATCCATCTTTCACAGGAGACAATGGAAAAGTCAAACCATTGGAGAGTTACAGCGCCTGCTGTGGCTGTAGAGACCGATCGGGAGAGACATGTTTTAGTACAAGTGGGTCAGAGGAAAGCATCCAGGTTTGCTACTAAAGGTGCACCATGTCGTTTCTTCTCTCTGCTCCTCCCAATGGTTATTCCTTTTCTGGTACTAATCAATATAATGAAAAGACACTACTAATCAATACAATGGGGTGAAAAATCAGTGTAAAATACCATGTAATGTCAGAACCACAGTGAAAACAATAGAACAATCAAGTATGAGCATATTAAAAAAACAAACATATTGGAAGCTAGTTTAAAAAAACAAATTAATATTAAAATTCAGAGCTGCTCAAAATTACTTTTTGTTGAGGCAATATAAGCCATACTCAGAGTATATTTTAAGACATGGCACCTTACCTTAGCAGCTTATACTTCACATACATTTTAAGAAGAAGAAACGAAACGTGGAAGGCATTGAAAACTGTTAATATACTAATTCTAGCATGCCCCCAGAACCATTTTTGAAGTGTGTGTTTATGCTTCCTAAGGCTAGTTACCTAATAATAATAATTAATTAATTAAAAACAAAACAAAATACTTTATACCCTGTCTTTTCTCTTATGCTTCTAAATTCAGGTAGGTAACCATGTTGCTCTGATGCAGTCGAAATAAAAAATAAAAATTAAAAAATTGTCCAGTAGCACCTTATAGACCAACTAAGTTTGTTCTGGTATAAGCTTTCGTGTGCATGTATGCGCACGTATCTGAAGAAGTGTGCATGCACACAGAAGCTTATACCAGAACAAACTTAATTCTAGCATGCCCACATTCCAGCATGCATTAGCATTTATGAATACATTTAAACTGAAGTGTATCATAGCTTCTTCTTCAATACACATAAAATTCATGCCTTACCAGATGAAAACTAAGAATTTTCTTTGGTATTTAATATTTCAGTTCACCCAGGATCACAGCCTGAGAGGTTTTCCTATTGCATATTTCTAAAGGCTCTTCTTTGCCTTCTCTATCTAGTATTTCTTTATGCTGTCAGTAACTCAATGAACCAAGAATTTGAACTTATGTCTCTCCAGTCTTAAGTCTTACACTTTAACCTCTGCACAACAATGGATCTCATGGTTAGCGTGTGTGCATATAGTCAGCTCTGATCTTGTGGTGTTTGACACCATTCAGCCATCCTTGATGCCTTTCTCGTTTCTTTCCTCATCATGCTTCATTTTTCTGCTAATTTGTTTTGTGCTTGTGTGTGTTTCAGCCCCCGCCCCAGAATACATATAAAACCAACTCTGCAAAGTGTGGCAACATGCCTATTTTTAACTTCACCCTTGTCTTCAGAGCATGAGCCAAAAAGTAGAAATTCCTTCCTGCTCTTCATTTGAACTGTAGCAGGAAATGTATTGTTAAATAACTAGCATTGTGACAGTGCACATAGCGGTCACAGTAAGAAAAGGCTTGAAATGGCTCTTCACTGCTACATTTAGCTGCTTTTTAAACACTGAATAATGTTGCTATAAGGACCAACATTGTATACGTATTCCAGCATCACCATTTCTCTGCCCACCTGTAATTCCCAGCAACTGATATTCAGAGAATAGAATAGAATAAATCTTTATTGTCATATCCCCTTGTGGGAACAATGAAATTTCTCGATTGCTGTATCAACTCAATTAAGACATTCCACATGCTGTCTCTGCCAGTGGATGTAGACCTTAGCCATTATGGCTAGGAGCCGTTTATAGCCTTATCCTCCATGAATTTGTCTAACCCTCTTTTACAACCATCCATGTTGATACCATCCTACTTCCTTTCATTCTCCACTGCAGCCCCCCACCCTCTGGGTAGGGGTTCTGGGCCATCAAGAAAGTACACAAACAAGTTGAAGATCGATGCCACTCATACAGTTCTGAATGTTCACCTTGGCATGTCCTAAACCAGGAGTAGGCAACCTAAGGCCCATGGGCTAGATGTGGCCCAATCGCCTTCTCAATCTGGCCCATGGATATTCTGGGAATGAGTGGGTTTTTACATGAGTAGAATGTGTGCTTTTATTTAAAATGGATCTCTGGGTTATTCGTGGGGCATAGGAATTTGTTCTTTTTCTTCTTCATCAAAATATAGTCTGGTCCCCCACATGGTCTGAGGGACGGTGGACCGGCCCCCTGCTGAAAAAGGTTGCTGACCCCTGTCCTAAAGTAATACACCTAACGTATATTTACAAAAAAAAAATCGGAAGAGATGTTTTGATGCGGCTTGAGCCACATCATTTCATTGAGTGGTGTTCAAAAGGGAAACAGCTTCTCTGCCTGTGAAAGCCTGGACAGGTCTTTGGATGCTGGACATTAATTTTTGTTTTTGGAGACAAGTGAGGCTCTGCATTGCCTTCCCTTTGTCATGGTGTACTTCACTGTCCTGAGAGAAATAAGTAGCTAGTATTATTTTATTTTCCTTTCCCACGTCTTAACACTAATGGGAATCTGTTTGTTGGCAATGTTGGGGGTAGCTGATTTTAAAATCTATTTGAAAAGCAGGTACCCAATAGTCGAGGACATCATGCTGGGAAACAGTAATGTAGTGGGTCATTGATTGCTTGGTGCTTTAGTTGTAAAGCACGTAATGATTAATGCTGAGGTTGCTATTTGGATGGGAATGGTATCAACGGACAGAGGCAGCGCTACCTTTAGGCAAAGGTCACATCCACACCCATACATTTAGATCACTCTTGTACCACCTTAACAGTTACAGATTTCCCCAAGGAACCCTAGGAACTGTAGTTAGATAATGGAAAGGTTCAGATGGTGTGAATGTTACCATTGTTGTTGTTTAGTCGTGTCCGACTCTTCGTGACCCCATGGACCATAGCACGCCAGGCACTCCTGTCTTCCAGTGCCTCCCGCAGTTTGGTCAGACTCATGTTGGTAGCTTCGAGAACACTGTCCAACCATCTCGTCCTCTGTCGTCCCCTTCTCCTTGTGCCCTCCATCTTTCCCAACATCAGGGTCTTTTCCAGGGAGTCTTCTCTTCTCATGAGGTGGCCAAAGTACTGGAGCCTCAGCTTCAGGATCAGGGCAGTTGATTTTGTGTGACATGAAACACAGAAATTTGTTATTGATTGATTATTATATTGTTTCATTATTTTAATATTTCACTTTATTACATTTCTATTTATTTTTTCCATTTATGGATCCTTTCTTCATGGAACCCAAGGTGGTGTACATGTTGCTCCCAGGAGGTCACCCATCCAGGCACTGACCTGACCCAGACCTGCTTAGCTTCAGGAAGGTGGTAACCTCAGGCAATCATAAGCCTTGGGAGCTTATGGTGTTTGCTGTCTCAACTGCCAAACTAACTTAGCTGGCTTGGGTACTTTGCTGTTCTCTGGTAGTGAAATGTAAGGTTAGGTTTTGCTTACAGTCTGGCCTTATTGCTGTAGCTAAGAGTGATCATCTATAGTCCCAAAATTAGGCATTGGGTATTTCCCTTTCCAAATTGTACTAGCAAGCTAAGTGAGTCTGTTTAGGACATACTGTTTACTAAACTGCAAGGAAGCA
Source organism: Zootoca vivipara (assembly GCF_965207765.1). Classification (NCBI taxonomy): domain Eukaryota; kingdom Metazoa; phylum Chordata; class Lepidosauria; order Squamata; family Lacertidae; genus Zootoca; species Zootoca vivipara. Next base: position 43,197,200 of record NC_142583.1, on the reverse strand, counting down.
ATAGACACAGATTTAGTAGTTATGCTGCTGAGTAGCACTGTTAAAAGCTAGATGGAAAAAAGAACTAGTGTTTGATTGGCGCAGAATGACTTTTAAAGTGTCTACTTGCATTTTGAGACTTCATGACTATATTTATTTGTTTGTTAAATGTATATCCTGCTTCCCCACCAAATGATGTTGAAGGTGTCTGCTTGAATAAATCCTGGAACATACTTGGAGGTTGTTTCCTTTATATTTCCTAATCTGGTTCAAAAACTAGGATGCTACAGATTTCAGTAATAGATTGGTGGCTAGTCCTCTGTTGAGATGGCTTGCAAATAATGGCCTAATGAGTATTCCATTCCTAGAAAGGTTTTGTGAGTCAGTGCTGTTGTAGATGAATGTATTTCTTGACACTTTCAAATAAATGACCTCCTTTGATATGAGAGCTCCTTTGATATGCCAGAGTATGAGAGAATAGCCTGAGCAATCTCATTTTAATTAACACCTTTTTGACCTCATTTGCTAGCTCCCCACAAGGTGCCAAGAGTGTCTTTCTGGCCACATGGTGCTCATCTAATTGGTTGAGCCCACCTGTTTGTCATTTATGGCCCCTCAAGCTAAACATCTCAAAGATGGAATATGATCACCCTATTCCTTTTCACCTCTTTTGACCATCCAGGTCTGCTGAATCTATGCAGAGAAGAGATGGTGGCAGAAATCTCTTAAAAGGATTTTTAAAACTAGCCTACCCTATATGGTACCTGTAAGCACAGCTTCTCTATAGACTCTTCTTTCATCTTGCAAAATAATGTGTTTCTCCTAGCTAGGATTCATGCATCTAATTCTAAACAATTGCCAGGATTTTGCCATAGTCTTCCATTGATGTGCCATGTATTAGGATCCCATTCATTGGACAACGGCTCCTTTGAAATCTCTTAAGGAGTTTTGCCACCTTTCTTTGAAAACTTTTGGAAGCATTTGTTGTACCAAATGGCAAGCCTTCAAAAAGAGTGTGATGAATGTAATCAATTTAGCACTCTAGTTTGTCAAAGGTATTTGCCAGAAATCACTTGAGGTATACAAATTCCTGTCACTTTTGGGAAAGATACTAGTGTTGGAAGTACATATTTTTTTATTAGAGTGCGTCTTCATTCAGCTTTTAAAGATCAATTCGGATCTTCTTCTTTTTCCCACCTCTCCCCTGATGACTAGGAACTTTGGTGCACACCACAAGGTAGGCTTGATTTCCTTAATTATGCCATGTTCCTCCATCCTTTCCAGCTCCATTTCCACCTTGTGGAGTAAGGGAATGGGTGTTCTGCAAGCTGTTTGCATGCTGTATGGTTTGGTGTCAGGTCTTAAAACGTCCATAGGATTTCTTTTTATTAGACCAGGGTGTCTAAACCCTCCTTAAATTTATCCCACTGTTTCACGCAATCCCATTCTGCAGTTGCTCCACATTTGAGGAGATTATCCAGGTTTTGACTTCATATCACGTACATAGTATACACAAGCTGCTCTTCTATGCAGTTTGGTTGTATGTAAAAGCATCCAAGGCAATTTAGAATATCCTCTTGTCTCTACAAAACAATCCCTGCCATATGCAGATCTCAGGAGATCCTTTGTAAGTCTCTTTTGAAATAACTGTGACATCAGCTCCTGAATCTTTTTTTAAAAAAATAGAAATCAGTTGTCCCAGAAATCTATTCTATAGTGACCACCACTGGCATCCAAGAAAATTTGGCTGTCCACTTGCATCATGTAGGTCAGTAGCTCAGTGGTAGAACATGCTTCCTAGGTTCAGTCTCCAGGTACAACTGGGAGCGACTCTTGACTGAAATCCTAGAGTCACTGCAGGTCAGTGTAGACAATATTGAACTAAATGGACCAATGATCTGCCTCGCTATAAGGCAGCTTCTGGTGTTCCTAACACATGATAGCAAAATATCTTTCTTTTGAACATTTGGAACTGTGCTCCTTTAGCTGACAAAATTCCCCTCTTGTTATAAACATTTCCACATTTTTGCATGCTCTCTTAAAGGGTGGCCTTGTCTTGTCTTGTTGTGTCTGGCTACAGAATGCTTTTAAAATGGCTGGACTGCTTTCCTTTGTGCTGCTTTTGAAGAGGAATGAAGAGTGAGTTTGTGGAATGGCTGCTGCTTCTAGTGTTTTGTCAAGTAGAGGTTACATCTTCCAAGTCACTCCCTATCTTTGCCCTGATCTGTTTTGGGATGGGATCAGGGTTGCATTGGATTCTGGCAAATCCTGAACCAAAGTGGGCTATTTAAGACAGTTCTGGGACTTATTTGAAATGAAGCAAGATCTCTCCTATGTGTCATGAACTGAAGTGGGGGCCTCCAAAATGCTGTGTGATGCTTTAAAAGCTCAGATGTTAACACACACACACACACACACACACACACACACACATCCCACAACACTGCAGACAGCGTGTCTGCCAAAAATGAAATGTTTCTCCCCAAGTTTGCCATATAAGGAAAATACCAGGGTGTGGGGAACAGAAAGAGAGAGCTCTTTGTGTGACCAGCAGATCTGCCTTCTCAGAGGAAATTATGACCCCACTTTAAATGGACATTGGCTAAGGGATAGGGGGCTTTTGCCATTTGTTGCAAAATCCTTGGGGTTTCAATACACTGAGATTTCTTCAAAAGTCCTTCACCTGGATTCACAATTGAATATGCATCTCCCTAGCCTGGGTACAAGTCCCCTAGGACTCCTGAATGTACAAAGGAGCTTAACTTTTCCTTTTACCATTGTACATTTTCAACATTTTTAAAAGAGAAAGGTGCTCTTTATTTGATCTTAAATATGGTTTGAAGCAGCCTTTCTCTGCTGCTTGTCGGCTGCTGGCTCCGCACAAGTAGCAAGTTGTCTGCTTCGGTGTTTGGAAGAGATGGTTGCAACGTTCTTTCCTGCTAGTATCAGCCAGGAGCCCCCAAAGGATGACCCAAATACTCCATCACTGCACTGTCAGATCTGAACAGGAATAAATACTTAATTATGAGTCATGGACTCCCTTGAGCTGCAGCAGCTGATTTTTGTACATGCTGTGCTTAGAACATGGGCTGTATGAAAACTCTACAAAGGCAGGAAGAATCTTCTGCCTTTGCCTGATCTAACCTACTGAGATGAGGACAGCCACAAGCTGGTAACATTTACCATAAGTAGGGCTGCATTTTTCTCTTACCAATTTCCATCAAATAATCCCTATGGCTATTTTTCCAGACATTGAAATGTCTATTTATGAAGCATCACAGCTCTGGACCACAGGTTGTGAACAAGCTGCATGCAGGACCTGTTGAAAATCAGATCTTGGCTTCATATTCTGATTTGTTTAACAACATTAAATGAGAGTTTCCTGATTCAGATGCAATGGGTAACTCTGCTCCAAAGCAAGCCAGGATTTCTGTATCAAAGATAGTGAGGAATATGCTGCCATGGCATGTGGCCATGCATCATAAACCGTGGTTTATGGAGCCATGGCCAAACATCTGAACAGCTACTATGTTCAATGAAGCTTACATCCAGTAAGTACCTAGGGATGAAGCTTTGATCTGGCAGATCACTATATACAAGCATTTAAATAAAAAGTAGGGTTCCCCATTTCCCTGTTGATAATGGGATTCATTAGTTTTCTCCTATCCGTATTGTCACTGCCTTTTTACAGACTCTCACATTCATAGAAATAAATGCACACATTGTTATATAGACACATTTGCTATGTTTTTGGTGGTTACTGTATTATATTACATCCTGCCCTCTCTATGTAATTCTCAAAACCCATCACCTTTTGGGATAGAAACTGCTTTATATACCATACTGTGATTTGTGCCTTTAAAATATCCGAACTCTTCTCGGAATAAATGTGTTAAGGTGGAAAAAGCCTGAACAGATTTTAGAAGCCTTTTCTCCTCCTGCTTCTTCTGTGTAACTGATTGTTAATCCCTTGTCCCCCTAGACGCATATTACAGGACCTAGTTTCTTGTGCAAATATGGTAGCAATTTTATTTAACTTTGCTAATGATTTAATAATAAGAAATGAAGCAAAAGAGGCATCAGACTCAAGGGATAAACAGAAAGCTATCCTCTCGATTCTTTTTCGGTGAACCATAATGGGGATACTGTAAAAAGCTTCAGTATAGTGTGAGCTCGAGACCTAGAATTCTTTATTTTTGATGTGAACTCTTGCAATAACCGTTATGCTTTCCGCCTCTCTAGGCCTTGCCATTTGTGGATCTCAAAGTGGATTATAAAAGAATAGTGATTTAAGGCCAGCAGATCCTCTGTGAGATAGGTAAGCATTATTATTCTCATTTTACAGATGGGGGAATCATGGACAGAGAGGTTTAGTGATGATTTCCTCCCCCAACCTCAAGACAAAGCCAGAAATAGCTCAGATATATTGTCTTCCTATCTCCTGCTTTAACCACATGGCAATCCTTCTTTCCACATAACCTCTCTGACTCTATTTCCCCAACTGTAAAGTAAGGATAATAATACAGGTTCAGACAGAGATTCGTGCAGGCACATTTCTATGCCTGCCGAAAAGTGAGACATTTAGGTCTGACCCCACCTTTGAGGCTGGTCATATTCTTCCACTTGAAGTTTGGAGTGGAAAAAAAGCTCTCTTAAATTTTGTGGAAAGGAATTAATTCAGCAGGATATTTGCTAACTTTCGTTGTATGGTGAATTAAGAGTTTTTAAAATGCCATAATTATTTTTATGGGGTGATTTAGAAACTGTCAGATAAAGGCATCGTTGTACTCTGAACTGCTGAATTTCCGAAACTAGAAGAATTTAAATACAGGTGTGTTTTTTTCTTTCAATATAAATAACTGTTCAGAATCATCCCATTGATGACCAAACTAATGAAGCAGTGAAGGAGTTTACAACAGATGAACATGCATCATATTTTTATATAGATAAATTTAGGCAGTTAAATTTAGGCAGTTTAATCAAGATTCCAAAGAGCATTTTTACCTATATGGAACACAGGCAAACAGTGAGCTCTCAGAGACCAAGCAAAAAGGAAAATAAAATACCAGTAGAAGTGTGTTATTACTCGAGGGAAAAAAAATCAATATTGATTAGACTCAGAAGGGACTTTTCTTACAACAGCTTATGTCTAAGAATCTCTTCTCCATGAATCCCCAAGATCTGCAGGGGTGGTGGTGTTTGTTATGATGGTTATGATGATAAAGATGAATCAAAATCCTTAGATTAATGCCAGTTTATTCCCATCAGAGTAAATGGACTTAAATGTGCATACTTCAACTCCATTTGTTGTGTGAATCCCTCTACTCATCCTTCATTAGTTTAGTTCGGTAAAACCAAATTGTGTGTATGGCTCTGACTGCCAAAACACTCCAATATTTAGCAGTTGTTGCCTATGTATACATGCAGCACCTAAATGAATGGTAAACATCATGTTTCCTGGAATCCAGTTCGTTTTGAGATAGTGATAATATTCAAAATGCATACCATTGACATCTATTTCTTGCAATTGTAAGGAAATACTTGTTAATTGCCTTATTGTGATTTGACATTCTCAAACTATTTGTATCCCCAGACTTAGTTCAATCTGCACTTCACAAAAACACCTTCATTTGGACTTCATTACCACCAGGACCCAGAATGTTCTCTGCCACTAATCCCTACCCATATAGCCTTTGGTCTTATCTCTTCCCTTTCCAAACCAAACCTGCATAGTATTGCAGAATGGGTGCGCAGACATGGCCAGGTGCATTCATTGCACTTCCACTAAAGATACAGAGGCAATTACTTCCTTGCTTCCTGGTGGCTGTAGGTGCATTAGCCATTAAGGCCAACGTGGAGACTCAGATGCAATTCCTTCCCTGCATTATTTGGTAAGCTTGCTTAGAGAAAGAAATGAGCAGCAGTAATTGACTTAAATGATGACAGCCAAGCCCATTACGAGCTAAGTGCAAAACCTCAGGTGGTGGTGGGTTGTTGACTGGGTTTGTTATTGGCATTAGAGATCCAAAACTGATTCCCAACTCCCGTTCCCCATTTATATTCTCAGGGTGGTTCACAGCAAAAACATGCAAGATGAAAACACATGTGTAGCTTGTACTAGTCTTTAATCAGAATTATACAGATACTGGCATTTCATGTAATTAATTAAGACCACATAAGTAATTAAGAACATTCACGTAATTAATGGAGACCATATCATTTTACACTGCCCCTACTACCAGGATGCTCATAGAAAGATTATTGCCACATTTCTTAGAAGAATGTCCAGAAGTTCTAATTTGGAATTGTCTAGTTTACTTCTAGAAGATGGAAAACCAGAGATTACAACATTAGTCACAAAATTTTGCATGTCAGCCTATAAAATCAGTCACTCTTACCTACTGGATATATATATATGCTTCCTATCTCTCTTTTAAATTATTAAGCCTTCAGTTTTACTTACCATTTTGTTTTACTTTATTTTGTCCCTATTGGTACTTGTAGTATTAAATAGAGTATGCTGGTTTTTAACTATATAATAAATTCTCTGTCTGTCTGTCTCTGTCTCATAATAAATCAGATATTGTTTCACACAGTCAGGATTCATACGTAGAGTTTCTGAATCTTTAGAGATTCTCCCAGTTGTGGGGGAACTGTTTATTTATGAGCAGCTCTTGCAGACTGGCAGAATGTTTAAATGCCCTAACCTTGTGGGCAGGGTTCAACTACATGAGACTTTCAGCATCTCTCTTCTTCCATGATACCAATTTTCATTGGAAAGACCCATACAATCAGGCCCCATCCATATGGTCAGGCTGGTTTCAAGACACTTTTTAATCATTCTCTGAACCATAAAGCAGTTCCCACAGGGATTGGATAATATTGTCCGTAATAGATACCTTTGTCTCAGCGAGCAAAGAATTCTGAGGCTATGCACCTTTTCTGGCTGTCTTGAGTGATTCACAATTCAGTGTGTTTCTTTATAGAAAATGCTAACTCCATCCCCATCCCTTCAAGTGGTACTGACCCTACTGTTTGTCCACATTATCATTTTAACACTATCTTCATCCCATCATGTTAAGGGAGTGTTCTTGTTGGGATTATTGTCTGTCTTTCAACTCTACGCAAGCAATGATTTATAACAGGGATAGAGAACCTATAGCGGCCATCAGCTCCAGCCTGCATGCCCAGTGCTCAGGGATGATGGGACTTCAGCAATATTTGTAGAGCCGTAGAGTCTCCGCCCTTGGATTGCATGGTAACTTTGTTAAATTCCAGAGGATTAAGTGAGTTCAAGAATTGTTGTCCCAGGATCTAATCAAGTAGGCCTACAGTCTGTTAGTTTAATAACAGCATACTCTAATGAGTGTTTAAATTGGTTTTTAATTGATAGTGCCCCCTGGAAAGGGATATTCAGCATTGTCATGACACCGCTGTAATGAAATTGTGTGAGTAGGTAGGTAGGTAGATAAATAAATAGATATAAAGCTTGATTTGGTCAGTGCTTTATAGGTGGCTTCCCCAACAGTAAATAGCTGTCCAGTTTGCACAAAACACTAAGCAAAACCATAACTTAGCAAAAGTGAGTCTTCCAGAAAGAGGATCAAACTGTGTTTCTCTTCCTCTTGTCCTGCTGCCACTGTGCTTCCATAAACTAAACCATCCCATCCAAACCCAAGATCATGGTTTGTCTCCCCAAGACAAATTAAGAGAGTTAAGATATAAAACAAACCTTGGTTACAGCTTGTGGTTTGCTTAGAATGAGCCTTAGCTTTACAGCAGCAGCTGGACTAGAAGAGGATAAAAGTGGCCACAAGGAAAGTTGTACAGAGACTGCATCAAAGTCTCCGTACTATTTATTTGTGAGTGCCTCTCTTTTTCTTGTTTTTCTTGTTTTTTAATCTTAAAAGCAGCCAGGGTGGTAAATCAGTTCAGGGGTGCAGTTTCCGGCAAGATAGCTGTTAATCTGTTGCAACATAAACAAAATGGTCTTGTGGCACTTTAAAAACTAATTACAGCACAAGTTTTCATGAAGTAGAGTCCACTTCCTCAGACTAGGTGAGGGTTAATCCTTAAATGCTTGTGCCATAATTACTGTCAGTCTTTGACATGGCAGAAGAGACTTCATTGTTCAGGGCTGCAGAAGCTTTTAGAACTTGTGTTGTTTTCCCAATATAATCCCCCCCCCTACAAGCTGCTAATTTCCCCAATGAGGAAAAGACATATATTCCTGTATGGAACCTGTTACGTATCATTCCAGGGGGCACAGTATGAGCTTCAGTAAGCAAGCATCTGGAGGAATGGTTTCACACCTCCTACTCCCAATGCCCTGATTCTTTTTCTCCTGCATTAGTATTTTTAATAGTTTTCTTTAAAAAGGAGATCATGGATCTCCTCATGTTTTATTTTGCATGGATCAGACATTATAGGCTACATCCTTCCCTGGCTCTCCTCTTCTGGAGGGGGAAGGATTTTTTATTTTATTTTTTGCTAATTTCCCTTCTCAGGCTCCTGCACTCATACCCCCCAAAACCCTGCTGCATAGACTGTAGACCAGAGACCAACTGGCACAGTGTGAGGTAGGATGGAAGAGAAAGGGGGAAATTGGAAAAAAAATCACTTTCTAGCCTTTCCAGGATCAAAGTGCTTTCCATGAGGTGTGGGTGAGTGGGAGGGCCACAACTGGACACAACAATAACATTCACTGACAACTTGATTTCTTGATGTCTCTGCTTCTGCAAATACATGATTTGCATGTATTAATTCAGCTGTGGGTTATGAAAACACATTTCACTTTGATCCCAACACCTCTATCCCACAAACTACCTAAACAACAGATTCACCATATGGCTTTGGCTACTGTGATGTCAACACTAGCTGTAGGATGTTGCAAAAAGCAACACTTCAAGAAAATAGGCATTCTCTTTCTTTTTTTAAATGTAAAGTAAAGCCACACTAAAGAGGAAACAGTATCTCAGTTCGCTTCTTGCTTTGTATTCCAATACATAATGAACAGAGTCTACGTACTTTCAGTTTTCCTATTCTAGTACCAGTAGCTTACCGCATAGTACTGAAATCCGAACTGCAGTTTACAGTTCTGCAAGAAGTTCAGTGGGATTTTTTTCTTTGAGCAACTGATCCTCACACCACATCACAAACTCCTTTAAAAACTCCCCTTACTTTCAAAACTTGCTACCATGTGGGATGGTTGTTGTTAATAGTCTTGTCCTCATGGAACTGATTTCATTGGGTTCTAGGCAGTTAGAATCATCATGTATTTTGTTCATTTAAAATTTAATATAAAATGTTTAAACAATGCCTTTTTGAAAGCCTAATGGTGTCTCCACTACATCCAGTCATGCCTTCCAAAATAGCCAGAAAGCTCCTGTTGAAGGAAGGGAATCTTCATCCTATTGCTTTTCAGTGGAAGAGTTTCATTCTTTCACCTACAATCCATAAAGTGTCAAGTTTATCAAGTGATAAACCTTGATAGAGCATCCTATATCAGTTTGAGTTTACTGCTTTTTGTTGTTTATTTTTAGTTTTTTATTTAGATTGTAAAATATATTGTAAGCCTTTGAGGGAGAAGGATGTATGTAAATTTGTTGCTTTTTTAAAATAAATATAAATATGCATATATGTAATTTTTTTATACTGCCCTTCAGGAAAAAAAAATCACAGGCTACATAAAAGTAAAATGCAAATAAATAAATAAAGATATAGGTAAAATGAAGTAAATAAACAAGTATAAACATAATAGATACTAAAGCTGCATAATAATACTAAATATTATCCCAACCTTTTGGTGTGTTTTGTATGATTTTGCCATAGTTTCTTTTAAAAATATTGATAATATCATATTTGTTTTATTTATTTATTATTATTACAATTTATTACCTGCCTTTCACCCCAAGGTCCCAGGGTACGTTACAACAATTAAAACACAAGATCAAAATGTGTTTGAAACAAGTTAAGGTTCAAAGCAATTTAGGTCTAAAACAAACTAGAGTGTTCAACAATATTTCTGAAAAAAAGTTTTAATTTAGCAATGTTTCATTAAAGCAGTTTTAGAGATTTCTGTGTATTTCCTTCCCTCACAATGAAGCTTTTTTTTAAATAATAAAAAACCCACACCTTATAATCTGAAGATACTGAAACCTTGAAGGTTAAATTTCAACCCATAAACATGCTAATGATGATTCTTCCATGTGGCCTTTGTTAGTTTGATGGCAAACCGTGTATTGACACAAGTGTAATATTTTCAAAAAGAACACTTCAAGAGAACAAGTTTCTTTCTCATCTTAGCTGCAGGCATGCGACTCAGATGAGAATTTGATTTGGTGTCTTTTCTGAATGCCGCTACAAATTGTTTGTTACCTTTGCTCCCAATTACAGTCAAAATAGCTGATGTCTAGTGCTAACAACACACGGCTAGCATAGCTGGCAGATTTGGATACCCGTCGGCTAATGCGCTGGCCCTTTTCACCCACAAAAAAGAAGGTCAATTTTCAGCATGACAGTAAATGCCTGGATTTGAATGGTGGGATTAGTGCAACATATTTTCGTTTTCTGTCAGTCCCAGAAAATACATATATCTGTTGGTGACTACGATAATGGTTCAGTTAGAAAGGGAAGGAAAAACCAGTTTAAGATTGTTGTGGGATCTTTAGCTTTAGCAAATAGGAGAAAGGAGAAAGCAAATTGGTTTCAAAGTGCTATATTGAAGTGAAAGTGTGCTTCTTCGTCATCTAAAATGCACAAAAAGCATTATTGAATCCTTGCCATGGCCTACCAGATTATTTATCAAAAAACAGAGTACGACAGAGCCTACAACAAGTGGAGTTTGTTCCTCAAGTCCAGTTGTTTCATTTGAATCCCCTTATAATCCTTCTGGCCATTTCACTAGGATTCCAGCAGTCATTTCCTAAACAAACGATTGTAGTCAAAGCAAAATAAAAAATAAAAGAATTCATTCCCGTAGCACCTTAGAGACCAACCAAGTTTGTCATTGGCATGAGCTTTCGTGCATGCACACTTCTTCAGATACTGCAGCTCATACTAACGACAAACTTAGTTGGTCTCTAAGGTGCTACTGGAAGGATTTTTTTAAATTTTTTATTTTGTTTCGACTACAACAGACCAACACGGCTACCTACCTGTAACTAAAACAATTGTAGGTTTAGGAGAGGCAGTGGCTCACAGGCTCTGAAGTTATAGTATCCCACTATTGAACCCAGGTGACTCCAAGTACCTGAGATAGCAGTTCTTGGAAAAGTTTGACTCATAAATCTAGAGAGCTGCTATTGATTAGCCAGTCAATCCTAGGTCCAGGGTAGGTTCCTATACATATACCTGATATCACTTGAATTGGTGTTTTCATTGAAATTTTATTTTTAGTGTCTTCAAGGTGAATGTGGTTGATGTACAGTGGAACCTCGTATTACGTACAGTCCTTGTTGCGAACACTTCGGGTTACGAGCTTCGCTAACCTGGAAGTACCGTATATTCCAGTGTATAAGACAACTGGGCACATAAGATGACCCCCAACTTTTCCAGTTAAAATATAGAGTTTGGGATATACTCACAGTATAAGAAATACAACCCGGCATATAAGACGACCCCCAACTTTTGAGAAGATTTTCCTGGGTTAAAAAGTAGTTTTTGTCGCAGGATGTGAGCAGAAGTCGTGCTCCGGCAGCACGGCAGCAGTAGGAGGCACCATTAGCAAAATCACGCCTCATATTATGAGCGGTTCAGCTTAAGAACGGACCTCCGGAACGAATGAAGTTCGTAACCGGAGATACCACTGTAAAAGCTTTCACTAGCCTGGTTTGGACATAATGCTAAACTTTGTTTCTTTAAACTATGGTTTGTTTGATTGTCCAAGCCCTGTCCAGCAGCTTAACTAGGGTTTCTTTACTGTGAACAAACCACAGTATGAAGCCATGGTTTGTTGCTGGCATACAGAGCGTAGTTCGCTTTAACTATTTCTTGGTGCTTTGTGCAAACCCAGTACACATCCTTAACCATAGTATGTTAGGCCACCCCATCCCAGACATATAACCAAGCTATAAAGGCATGAAACAAAAGCAGCTGGAATACAATAATGCAATCTTGAGATAAGCAAGAGCCTGTGTGAACCAGGCCACTCTCCCCTTGTCTCTCTGGTGTGCAATTTTGGCACTACCAGCTCTGAATATGATTGATTGATGAGGCAAGCTGCTCTAGAAATAGTAGAACTATCATGCAGAAATAGATTGTGATTGGAACAATACATTGTATAGATTGTCCATGTTCTTCAGTCCAGGTTACAATTCTACATAGATAGCTATAACCATGGCTACCAGAGAAGTCATAACAAGAAGTTGGGTTTCAGTAATGTAAAATCACAGTAATTCTCCTCTCCTAAATCTATAATTCAACTTGATCCTATACAAATCAAGAAATTTGCCATGCTTAAATATACTTAGGAGCAAACCCCTATGGAAATTGGACATAATTTACCTAGATTTATGCTGCATGATCTATTGATTTCAGTAGGGAAGAATAAAGCACATGCTCAAATATGTTCAGTATAACAAATGGGGCTTAAAAAACAACTGTATTTTTGCTTAACTACATCCACTTTGTTGTAACAACTTTACTATTTGCCTATCAAAATAACTACTAAAATGGAACATTAAAGCCCAGTTATCACAGCTACCTATGGCTTACTGAACTCTGATCACTGCTATTTCTTCTGTTTAATATAGAGCACCAACTATGTGTTAACATGCCACAGAATTATTCTTTGTTTTCTCAGAAGTTTCTTTCTTTCCCTCCACAGCACGGAAAAGGATATGCTAGTCAATTCTACGGGACTTACCTGAAGCAGCATGATTTGCACAAAAGTCGACCAACAAAAGCATCAACTTTTCAACGTCATTATCTTGGCCATCCAATTCTGTGTAAAACTGAAGATTTACTGTGCTGTTGGAGACATCTTGGCCAATAATAGGACCTAATTGCTCTCAGCAGGCCTGAGAAATGAGTTGAAATGTATGGAACTGTAGAAACTTCAAGGGGCAACTGACTTTGCCTCCCTGATCAGTGTGTGCCTGTTTACAGCACTATATCGCTCTCTGTTTCTCTTTCTCTCTCCAAAATGTCACTGAGCCCTTTAGATGTTTATATTCGCCACAAGAAGCCAATCGTACAGATTTTAAAAAAGGAAACGTGCATTATAAATGCAATATCACTGTTTTAAACTTGACTGTTTTATATTATTTTTGTGTGATCAAGTGTCCCCCAGACTATTCCAACTTTACAAAAGAAATTGTGAATCATGTTCTTTTCACCCGTGGGTCATGGAAATGTTGTTAATCTGCAGACCCACAAAATATCAAAGACATTCTGTAGTTTATACACCGTGTTGCAAAGTGTTTACTGTACTATTTCAAAGCTTCTAAATAAATATAAAATATATATATTATATTACATATAATTTTCCGGGAAACGTGGTACCATTTAGTTGATTTTTAAATGAATTCATACAATCCGCACCATACACTAAAGTGAGAAGGTAATTCAGGGTCCTTAAATTATCCTTGCCTAAAAATAAAATAAATCTTTAATAATACTTCCCAAATTTTTGTACTTTGGTCAATCCTGTTTGTCCTTGTTAAAAAAAAAAAAAGCTGTAAGCAACAACATTTTTTTTCCTGAAAGTTGTACTGAATTTTCAATGCCAAAGATACAGCTGTCAATAATTATGAAAATGAGCACTGACTATGTACTATCGAAGTATATATATCAACCTCCATTATTTTGATTCTATTTCTATGGTTTTTAATTTGGAATCAAAAAACTTTTTATAAAGGCTCTATAAACTCACATGTATATGTTGTTAAAGAGTACACTGGGTGTCTGTACATTTTGCAATGTAAGATATGATGTTAAGTGAAGATAACTATTTTAAGGCAATCTCCCCCCCCCCCACACACACATGCGCCACCAGACTCGTAGCTGACAACATATATCACCCTTTAATCTTGTTTTGCACAAATACATCTTTTCATGCTGACTCGCAGTGGTTTTCAAAGAAAGAACCAACCACAAAGTCATACACGTTGGCAAGCCATTAATTTGATTAATTTCTCTTTAACATAAAAGCGATTTGAAGTTAGGAGTAGTCAGAACCAGCTTCAGTGGTAAGCAGGTTAGTCCTGCCTGTGTTCTCGTTTTGTAGTTCCGATGGTTTGAAGCGTCTCAGAAAGGATATTTTTTTATCAGAAAAAGAATAAATGGTCAAAAATTCAAAATGTTACAAAGTAAAGGCTTCCTTTACTTTCATGGCCTCTGATTACAAGTACCATTGGAAAAAAGAAAGGTCAAATGCAGTGAGGTTTTTCGTTTGTTCTTTCTGTCCTAATGCTACTGTCTTTTTCTTTCTGATGACTACCTGTCAAATGTTCAGGAAAACAACAACCATAAAAGCATGTCTTGTGTTTCAGTTGGAGGTAATGGATGCAGTGCCCTTTTGAATGAAGGATAAGAATCCCTTCTTTTTATTTTGGAAGCTTTTAGTTCATACCCTATGACCATAAAATTGCTTCCTTGCTGACAATGAATTCTGTTCACAGGGTATATATGACTCGGTATAAGTAAGGGTGGAGGGGTGGGGAGTGAAAATACTATTACACTATTATTATTATTATTATTATTATTATTATTATTCTGGAGTCTGTGTATACAGCAATGCACACATGAAGCTTCCCTGAAGGCAGACTTCCCCATTCACTTCTGTGGTGGGGGTAACTGTTTGCAAGCATATCTTTGTACTTCCAGGTGTGTAAGTGCATCAGAGTCCCAAGAGCTGCAAATTGTTGCAGAGCAGACTGACACCAGTAGTAGCTACCAGAATTTACCCCATCAATTATTTTCTGCTGTATTCCCATTGTGTGAATGGGAACTGTGTGTACAAAAGTTGTTGACTTATAAGCAATGTTAGTTTCCAAACTCGTAACAAAACAAAAAAGAAAGAAATATTCCTGCTAAATACTTTTCGTGCATATTTCTAAATTATTTATATATTGACAGGGATTTCTTGGGATCCATTTAACAATGTGTATTATATATGAATCACAGAAGAAGAAGAAAGCACACAAATTAACTATTAATTTGAGCGAACAAACACAGCCGTAAATTCTTCTTTAGCTTTAGGTAATGGGAGTTCTGGTCACCTATATGCCTTGTTAAGTTTTATGGCGGGGAGGGGGGGAATGGGCTATTAATAATGAAATGTGTGAAGAATATTTCATTTGAAGAAATCTGTCAACTTGAGCGTGCTTTTAAGGCAAGAAATGGAATGCCCCTCCTGGAACTGGTTTTGCTTTATTTTTATAGCTTCTCTATACAGAGGTGTATACTGTAAATTAGGGTTGTTTCTAGTCCTGTGGAGAAAAAAAAATATCACTTTTTCTTTTTCTTTTTTATAGACTATTAAAGGTGTTTTTATTTACTGAAAATCTCCCTCACATTTTGCCCGCAACTTTTTTGGGGAAAGTATTCATAATGCTGTTGTTTCATCTGTCTATTCTAGTGCATTTATTCAATCTCTCTCTATAATGGATTATGAGTAGAAGACATGGGCATGCATCAATTCATTTCATGCTTTCGCCTTTCCTTATTCTCCTGTTTCTGTATATGCTCAATGCAACTGAGGTCAGTGGGAGACTTGTGGATGGAAACATGACCGAGCTGGGCTTTTAGATGCCTAAGCAGAAGATGCTAACTACTACAAAGGGGAATGGTTCAAGGACAACTTCCTTCCCCAACCTGGTTGCCTACAGATGTTTGGGCCTAGGACTCCCATCAGCTCAAGCCAGCATGACCAATTGTCATGGAAGCTAAGTCTTGTAGCCCAACAGCGACTGGAGGGCATCTGGTTGTAGGGTAGCCTGATCTACTACTGTCAGTGGTTACCTTTTGTTACCACAAGGTGTCTTCTGGTATGTGTCCCTAGCAGAGTGTCTCCTGGTATTTGTGGCCTGGCAGAAACCCAAACCTATGTTTTTTTTTTGTTTTTTTTAAACCATTAGCACATTATGCAGGTGAAACAATTTACCACATAGACTGATGTGGTAAAATCTCTTCATTTTGAAGAAACAATTTTAGAGAAGTATGACCAGCTGGAGAAATTAAGCATATTCCTCTAGCTCAGCAGCAACCAATGTGGTGACTTCCAGATCTACAGGATTTCAGCTCTAATAATCCTTGACCATTGGCTGCACAGGTTGGGTTAGAAGGAAGTCGTAGTCCAATTTCATCAGCACAGCACCATGCTGGCCACCCCGGCTTTAGCTATTGCATAGACAAGAGTGTAAAATATTCAATTAGCTTAAATGCTAAGTTTGTTGACTTGTTTTGTTGTAGGTATAAAGGCAACTGGGATTTCCCCCCCTGATTTCTTTGTGAACCATCTAAGGTGGAATTTGATTTTCTTTCAAGACTCCTAATTCTCTGTACTTTCACTCATCCCAAGACTCTTTCACAGCAGCTTCCAATACAGGATGAGAAGTTGCTGTGAAAGATACAGAAGTTCCAGGTGTGATCCTAAAGGACTTAGCCAACACAACTAAAACCAACATAATCTGCTTAAAGAGAACAGATCCTTCTAGCTTTCTGAATGCCAAATGCCTGCACAGGTGTCCAATATCTGACGTTGTACAAATGCAGTTCTGCAGCGGAAGCTAAGCAGATTTAAGACTCGTAAGCTGCTGGGATGGGAAACCACCTAAGTACAAGAGAAAAGTCTGTTGTGGACTCTTTGAAGGAAGGACAGGATGCAAGTTTCTCAAGCATGGTAGACTTGTAGCAATGCAGCCTGGGGGGTATTGGAAATAATAACATGCAGCTACGGTACTTTTAGAATAGTTTGCATCCACTTATTAGATAGCATATCAAGGGTTGGATTTTTCATCAAAATGATATGAATGTGCCCCAAATCCCATAATAGAAGAGTGGTTTTAAAAGCCAATATTTTTTCTTTTCTTTTGTTTTTACTTTTAGGATCTTTCCCTAGAGGAAAAATAAATAATTTAAACAATTCCTTGCATTTCTGAATGATGTTTAAGTTTTCCAATATTGAATAAGTATGTAAAAGGGCATTTAGTATTTCAGCCCCAAAGCTGCATATGGCACAGAACCTCAGTTTCCTCCTTTCAACATGATATGATCTGCATTGTCCAGCAAGATTCTCCTGCACCTTGGCAGAAATTTCACAGAAGCCTCCAATGTAATGTGCGGAGATTTCAGCTGTGAAAAATTGAGCAGGTCCAGGTTTAAAGCTTGAGTAGATTGCCTTGAGCCTGGCCAACACAATTAAATTATAATTGCTTTTGGTTATGTCACAGAGATTGTAAACAGATGCAGCCTGACATGTTAGGAACCCTGGAAAGCTGCCTTATAATGAATCATTAGTCCATTTAGCTCAGTGTTGTCTACACTGACTTGCAGTGGCTCTTTAGGTTTTCATCCTTTCCAAGCCCTACTTGAGATGTCAGGTAAAGATCCTTGGACCTTTAGCTTTCAAAGCCCCAGCTGTTAACACGGAGCTGTGGTCATTCACCGTAATTTTAAGTCAGTAGCAAGAGTTCTCATCGCAACATTTTCCAAACTATACTTTGTTTGAATGTCAGACAAATAGTTCTTACATTACGGTTGATGGAAAACAAGATTTAGCCCTTTCCTGTTGTGTAGCTTAAGCTGCAACTGCAACCTCAGTTAATGGAGAACAATTCAACCACCACCACTACCGCCTATGCCAGGATTGGGTTGAGCAGAGGCAGGTTGGCCTCTAGATCTGTGGGCAGGCAGCACCCCCCACCAGTGGAAACCAGTGAAGAGGGGGTAGCTGAGCACAGACAGATTTACAAATTCATGTTTATGCGTGCATGCGTGCGTGACAAATTCGGAGCCGTTCTATTAGGCTGCAATAGACTTTAATGGATTGCTTTGAAGCCACTTCAGCACTAGATGAAAAAAAGGTGCCCCCCAACCACCCCGCCCTGCCCTGCCCTGCCCTGTACCGTATTTTGCCAGAAGAAAGGTGGCAACCTTACCCATGAGACTTCAGAAGCAGCTGTGGCTCCCAAAGGCATGAGGTCGGGGGTTGCAGGGAGTTTGGATTGCAGCCTAAATACAATTGAACATAATTCAATATACTTCTTGTTAAGCATAGTCAAGCTTTTATTTAATTTATTTATTTTAGTTATCGCCCATCTACAATTCTTTTTCTTATTAGGACTGCCTCACTCATGGTTCACAAACACACACATGCAGCATATATAGGGAAGAATCTTAGCTCGGTGGCAGAGCACATGCTTAGCATACAAAAGTTTCCAGGTTCATACCCTGGCAGCAGGAAATATGCCTGTATGAAACCCTATAAAAATGCTGCCATTCAGTGTGGACAGTAATGGGCTGGAAGCACCAATTATCTGATTTAACTGGTCCTTGCCATTATTTCATGAACATAAGGCATAGCTGCCAAGTCTCCTGTATTCCCCGGGAAACCCCTGTTTTTCCAGCTGTTGTTTCCCCCTGGTTTATTCTGGCACGGTGGCCATTTTAGAACTGGGCGGAGCATGCTCAGAAGTGACTTTTGATGCTGCTTTGCCCAGTTCCAAAATGGCTGCAGCGTGACTTCTGGTGTGGCGGCCATTTTGGAACTGGGCAGAGCAGCATCAAAAGTCACTTCTGAGCATGCTCTGCCCAGTTCCAAAATGGCGGCAGTGCTACTTCCAGTCCGATCCCTTATTTTTTAGGCAAGAACTTAACAGGTACGACAAAAGGGCTCTGCCAGATTGGGTCAAAGGCCCATTTCTCCAGCATACGGTTCTCACAGTGACCAACCAGATGATTTTAGAAAGCCTGCACTTGGGATCTGAGTGCAGTGAAACTCTCCCCACATGTGTTCCGCAGCAATTGCTATTTATAGGCATATTGTATCCCAACTCTGGAGGTAAAGCAACACCATCATGGCAGGTGGTCTTCTAACACTCTATGGAAAATTTGCAAAGTTTGCCAAAGGTCACTACTGGCCAAGTGCCTTGATCCATCAGTTCTTATCCAAGTGACCTGTTGCACACACAGATTCGTCTACCTGCAGGACTCTTGTGAAAGCAACAAGCAAACATAGCTACCATTCTTGAAAGGAACAGTGAAGTCTGTCTTGTAGCTCTGTGGGTATCAAAGTGGCCCCAACACTCTGGTTGTAGGCTTTACATGTGAACCTCAGTGAAATGAAATACTGTTACATCCCAACAAGATGTGTGTTGTTGTCGTTTAGTCGTGTCCGACTCTTCGTGACCCCATGGACCATAGCACGCCAGGCACTCCTGTCTTGCACTGCCTCCCGCAGTTTGGTCAAACTCATGTTCGTAGCTTCGAGAACACTGTCCAACCATCTTGTCCTCTGACGTCCCCTTCTCCTAGTGCCCTCAATCTTTCCCAACATCAGGGTCTTTTCCAAGGATTCTTCTCTTCTCATGAGGTGGCCAAAGTATTGGAGCCTCAGCTTCACGATCTATCCTTCCAGGGAGTGGTCCTTCCAGGGAGTGGAATCACAAGATGTGTGATTCCCATTAATTCTGATGTGCCTTGGTCAACAGCAGCTTCTAATGGGTTGTGTTAACAATTCTGAAATCAATAATAAACTTCAGGGATGGACCAAAAGTATCTGGGAGTTGTGGATTAAATGGAGAATAAAAAATGTGTAGGCTAATCTGTCCAGTATTCCAATAAGACTTCATATAACCAGGGATGGAAAGTATTTTCAAGAGCTCTCCCATCTTATCCTGCACCCCACTTGTCTGCTAATATGCCACTGGTATGAATGGAAGTGTGCACATAAATACTGTCTTCCTCTCACAGACAGTTCAAATCCATTGCTGATTATCAGCAGGAGAGGCAGCCACCTGAGGTGGCAGGATCCACAGAGGCAGCACATCCGCCCTCCAAGGGATGCTGTTCCATGGTGGCAGCAACAACTGTGGGATGCTCCTTAGGTACCAAACCTGCCACTTCCTCAGCAACTCTCTCCCGCAATGCCATTTGTACAGAAGGGTCGTACTAGCTGCTCCAGCACCCACAGGGGCAAGGTGATCCACACACAAGGGGTGGCGCGAGCCGCCCACAGAGTCCACCTGGCGTACGCAAGCCCCACGCTGCCATTTCTGGCAGAGCGGGAGCTGAGCCACCGTGTCACTCCCAGGAGAGACGTGTGGCTTGGGCACACTGCAGGCCAGGCCCCACAGTAACTGCCCACCCCATGGTGTGTCATTTTGTCACCCCTTCAGGGATGACACCCGGGGCGGACCGCACCCCCACACCCCAACCTAAGCCCCTGTTGTACAGCAGCCTTTGGGTGAATAGGAAACACTGCTCCCACCCTTCTTCCCAACACAGATCTTTATTACCTTCTTGTTCCTGATGCAGATCTTCACTCACCCCTTCTTCCCTGGCAGAAGCTGGAATCATTTTGTCGTTCACAGCATCTGCCCAAATGTATTGGGCTGGCCCTAATTATCTGTGTCTTTGTAGATACTCTTCTGTGTCACATGCAATTGCATATTTTGACAGCTTTCTCAAATTGAAATTGTTTTAGAATTTGAGTTTGTTAATAAAGTTCATGAGACTGTGTGTCTTCTTATGGCAGTGATGGCCAAACTTGGCCCTCCAGCTGTTCTAGGACTACAATTCCCATCATCCCTGACCACTGGTCCTGTTAGCTAGGGATGGTGGGAATTGTAGTCCTAAAACAGCTGGAGGGCCAAGTTTGGCCATCACTCTCTTAAAGGTAAAGGTAAAGGGACCCCTGACCATTAGGTCCAGTCGTGACCGACTCTGGGGTTGCGCACTCATCTCACATTATTGGCATATATAGCTTCCAGGTCATGTGGCCAGCATGACAAAGCCGCTTCTGGCAAACCAAAGCAGCACATGGAAACATCGTTTGCCTTCCCGCTGTAGCGGTCCCTATTTATCTACTTGCACTTTGACGTGCTTTCAAACTGCTAGGTTGGCAGGAGCTGCGACTGAGCAACGGGAGCTCACCCTATCGCAGGGATTCGAACCACCAACCTTTTGATCAGCAAGCCCTAGGCTCAGTGGTTTAACCACAGCGCCACTCTCTTATGGGGATATAAATCAATGGTCTCTGTGTACAGTTCTCTTCAACAACTTCAGTATGGCTAATGGTCAAGGATGATGGGAACTCTAGTCCAACATCTGGAGGGACCCAGGTTCCCAGTCTCTGACCTAAGCATTCTGAAATCCAGTGAACACAAATCATAGAATCATAGAGTTGGAAGAGACCACAAGGGCCATCCAGTCCAACCCCCTGCCAAGCAAGAAACACCCTCAAAGCATTCTTGACATTTGCCTAGCAATGTTGGCTGTGCACACAATCATTTCCTCCCAGCAAGCTCACTGTGGTCCTACAGATAACCAGAGTAGCTCTTGATACTATAGAGCATAGCTGCCAAGTTTTCCCTTTTCTCGTGAGGAAGCCTATTCAGCATAAGGGAAAATCCCTTTAAAAAAGGGATAACTTGGCAGCTATGCTATAGAGTGCAGGGTGTATATGTATGGGGGGGGGAGATACTGGGTGTTTCTGTTATATTTTCATTTCCAGAAATTAGAAGTTTTTGTATGTTTCTGCATGTTGGGAGAAACAGTCTCAAGATACATTAAAATGGGCCACAGGAATTTCAGGCTGCTTATAATGTTCACCTGCATCACATAGAAACTCTATCTACCTATCTATCTATCTATGCATGTTCTCCTGAATGCTCTCAATATATTGCTTATTTTTGCTTCTGGCTTCAGCTCCTGATGCTATGCCAGTGCTGCTCCAGAGAGGTTCCTGGACCCACAGGGAGCTGCACCTGGGAAATTGATGGGTAGTGGGAAGTCCCGGTGCACATGCAGAAGCCATATTACATTTATTTGGTTCTATATTAATATTTCCTCCCCTAGATTAATCTCTGTCCTGACCCCAGGGACTACTTCAAACATGATCAATTTACTACCAGTAACTGGAAAGTACATCTGTGTGGGAAGAAGCAGGTTTGGCTATACATTATAATGAGCAACAGATTATTCCCTGCAAAGAGTATGTGTGATGTTTGTATATTTCTCTGTTTGGCTGCATATATAGCATGTATCAGAGAAGACATATGTATGCATATTTTTCTTATTACACATGAGTAACATCTGTGCAGGAAATCTGTTAGGTTTGAAGCATCCCTAAGGTTTGCAGTGAAAGAACAAAACGTTTGAACTGTGGTATTCAGACAGTTGCGCAGTGATAATACCACAAGCCAATTTTATGTATGTGTTGACATTGCAGGGATGAGTTACCAATATTTCAGAGAGAAAGCACCAGGGAATTTTTTTAGGATCTGGGGTCAGAGGAACTAATTTCAAAACTCAGTAATTTGGGCCAATAGAAACACACCTGCCTGAGTTTGCAGATTGTCTAAAGTAGTATTTTTAAAATAAAAATCTCTGTGTCATTGTGGAAGTGCTGTTGCCAGAAATAAAAGCACTTCATTATGCCAGCATTAATCCACTATGAACAGCTTCTTGAGACTTGACAGTACTGTTTGTTGGTTTCTTCACAACATAATCCAGTCCAGGTCTGCTCCAGCTGAAGTCCTATTGAATTTCAAGGGAATTACTCCAAGGTAAATGGCATAGGCTTGCAGCCTAAAGTAGAGCACTGGCTTTTAAATTAGCATAGAGCTGAATGTATTGTGGTCACGTCACCTTTAGCTTTATTTCTTGGTGTGATTGATTGCACAGTTTTAACTTTTTATTAAGATTGGATTGTTCTCACTGTGAGTGTTAATGGGCAAGTGTCTGTTGATGTGCAGAGGGGAAGAAATGAGTGTCTGTCTCTCTGCAGGTGCTCACCTTATGCAGCTCCCAAGCTTCTCCCCAGGAATGTTTAAGTTATGTGAAAGGGACTTGCTAACTAATTCTTCTCAGAGCTTAGAGCATATTTAACATACCGTGTGCACTGTGTGCTATTAAAATATGTAAACTCAAAACCACACAAGTTCAGTGTGCAATTCCCACAATCATATTTTATTCAGATTCATTCACCTTCCCTGAAATGATTAAAATAGTGTGTGTGTAAATATATATATATATATATGAGACTGAATATCATTTTTTCCTCAGACAAAGCTAAACTATGCTTTTCCATGTGGGAACAGTAAGAGTCAAGAACAAGTTTGAGAAAAGCCTTGTGACTGGTTTAGTTCTGCTAATGGCTGATGGATAGGAGACATTATGATGATGGTATTGTCAGGATTCCAGCCATGAAGGCTGAGACAAAATATGGATTCAGACTGCAAATTAAGTCCAAGTTATCAATCCAATGGGTTGAAAGGGTCATGACATGCACAAGAAATGCATTTGGATTGCCTCAATGAAGTTCTGAGCAAGAGCCATCTGCCCAGAGCCAATCTAGGCAGCACAATTTGCAAGTTTGAAATATACATTTTGGACAAGGCTTGAGACTGAGGCCAAGGTTTCTACCAATGGGTTAGAAACTAAAGATTCAACTGAGTTGGGTAATTATATAAAGTTGTCTTGCCACAAAGATGCATGATTGTTTATACAACCAGACCAGTAAAGCTAGTTCGGGTAGTGCTATGACAAATCTACCTTTCTCCATGTTTGTTGTGGAATGATCAGTTTTTTAGGCCAGGAATTCAAAAAGATTTCAGTTCCACAGATACCTACCTCTGATTGTGTCCATACATCCTTCTCTCAGCTGCTGCTAACTAAAGCTTTTGAAATCAGGAAAGCAAAGCACCAGTATTCTTCCACCCTAGCTCAGGGATGGGGAATGTGGCTTTAGATTCCAACCCCCATTGACGCGTAGCTGTCAAGTTCTCCCTTTTTAAAAGGGAAATTCCCTTATGCTGAATAGGCTTCCTCGTGAGAAAAGGGAAAACTTGACAGCTATGCATTGGCCTCATCCAGCAAGCCCAGTGCTCAGGGATGATGGGAGTTGCAGTTCAGCACCATATTGAAAGCTACCACCTCACCATCACTGATCTAGCTGTTCTAATGGTTTCAATTATTTGTGCCTGAACTGTATTAGAAGACAATCTAAAATCCATGAATTATATAGGCATAGTGATAAATTGGCCAAGGAACTGCATGGTGCCATATAGTAGCTCACTGTGTGGAAACAAATGTAGCACTAAACTGTATACTGTAGTAACAAGTGAAGTTAACCATTTGTTCGGGTTTTGTTGACTTCCCTAGGTCCTATTAGCTGTCATATATAGGCAAAAGCCTATCAGCAATGAAAACATTTGGGGGGGGGGAGATTTAGCATACCAAACAATCTGTTTGAAACAGTTGCATAAAATACAGAATGCAAGAGAACATACCAAACTACCATCCCGATAGGTTATTCTTAAAGACAATTGTCCAGACATTCTAAAAGATCATTGCAAAATGGTAGTAACAGTGCAATCCTATGCATGTCTCCTCAAAAGTAAGTGCTATTGAGTTCAGTGGGATTTGCTCACATCATGTAAGCATTTATAAAATCGCAACCTTGAGGTGGTAGGGGAGGCTTGCAATAGAGGAGTGTAGCATGGACCAAAATTCTAATGCAATCTTGGGAACAGAAATATTTCTTTTAAAATACTTAAGCATTATTGTTTTATGACCCACTTATTGGGAATTGCTCTTCCATGGAGAATAATAATTCCAGGCCATATTGCAGATGCAGCTCCAGTAACTTTCACCTTTTAGAACAGCATGGACAGATACTGAGTCAGTAAAAGCAAAGCAATAAAATATTCCACTGGAGGACAAAACAGCAATGACCATAAAGAGGGCCTCTTAGAACTTTAGACTGCTATATACGGTTTTGAAAGTGCGGACATTAAAGGCAGATGAGATTTTGTTTGCTTTTGTTTTGTAGCTGTTGGGTTTCAGCATTTAATTTTAAATACCCATTCTTTCTTTTTCTGCTCCCCAGTTTCTATCTATGAGTGATTTTTTTAAAAAACAGAAAAACCATTTTTAAATAAATAAATGATTATATTATTTTCACATTTCCCATTAGAATATATCTCCAAGCAATGCCAATATAATATCATATAACATGATCTATTTTGACTAAATTGTCTTTTCCAAAATTTCAGAAATAAATTTCCATTATTTGTTAATCAAGTTCTAGCCTTCATGCATGGTGCACCACAGTAAAAGGTTAGGTAAGGGTAAAGGTGAAGATAAAGGAACCCTGGACAGTTAGGTCCAGTCAAAGGCAACTATGGGGTTGCGGTGCTCATTTCGCTTTCAGGCCGAGTGAGCTGGCATTTGTCCACAGACGGCTTTCTGGGTAATGTGGCCAGCATGACTAAACTGCTTCTGGTGCGACACCGTCATAGAAACCAGAATGCACAGAAACACCATTTATCTTCCCGCCGTAGTGGTACCTATTTATTTACTTGCATTGCTAGGTTGGCAGGAGCTGGGACAGAGCAGCAGGAGTTCACCCCGTTGTGGGGATTCGAACTGCTGACCTTCTGAGCCAAGAGTATCAGTGGTTTAGACCACAGTGTCACCTGCATCCCACATTACCCTCAGCCAATCATCAATAGAGAGTTACTTCCATTTTCCATTTAGTCCTTGCCATTTTCTCAGTCCTTGCCATTATAAGTCAATCAATCAATCAATCAATCAATCAATCACACACACATTCTCTGCATTCCTTGTATCATTGTAAATACATCCAATAAAATCAGGACAATCTTGGAAGAAGCTCTCATTTAGTGGTTTACTTTATCACATCCTTCTGCTAAAGAATCTTTCCAAAATGAGGCCTTTCATTTCAGTTTTTGAATTGTAACATTTCAATGAGATTGTCCTTTGTGACTTGTTGTAAGTTGCTTTAGGGAATCTGGCCAGGAAGCAATACAGATTTCTATAACCATCCAAACAACCAAGGAAGTAGACAACCAGGTAAATAAATAATATATCTTAAATGATGGCAGCAAAATTGCTATACAATTTTTCCCTGTCCCCCCAACATGCATCTGTTAAAAACATACATTAGGCTGCAAGCTGGTGGTCATCAGGAGGGCATCTCAGGGGATACAAGATTCTTCAGATCTCCCTCTTTGAAGGTGTAGAAAGAGGTCTGTTCTTAGAGAGGGAGGTCTAAATTTGCAGACCTCGGCTGTAAAGCTGTCTCAGGCTTTGATGTTGGAGAGGGCAAAAAGGAGGGTGTTTTGCAGGCATGTCAGAAGTTGCTGTGAGTACATAGGATCCAAATGCTCCCATAAGGGGTGGGGGGTGAGAACTATGTCAGCCCTTGAGATGGGTAGAAAAAGGGCTCATTTGTATATTTTTGTAGAAATGGGTGGGTGGGGGAGAACCCCCACAAGATTCCCATCTTCATAATATCCTAACTTTGAGTGTGTGTGTGTGTGTGTTGACCCCTCTTCTCCTCTCATCTCTGCTTCTCTCCCTTAGCACTGTTTATTGCAGCTAAGCTAAGCAGTTTTTCTCCAGGGAAAAACCAAAAGGTGTTGATTTCCTCCTGTTTTTAGGCTGTCTACCTTTCAGCATGCTCATTCCCACCTGCAGGAGCTGTTAGCACTTCAGTGGAAACCATCTCTGTGTGACTGCTTGTCAATCTTCAAGGGAGTGCTCTCCTTTTGTTCCCTGCCTTCCCTCTTTTAGATCATCCCCCCCCCCCGATTTCTCAATATTTAATAAATACATAATCAAGAAAATGATTTCATCTATTCATTAGATTTTTGTAATGCCTCTGGAATTGACTTCTCCCTTTGCATAAACTTGTCAGCAAATCTGTTTACATCATTCACAAGGAAAACAAAGCCTCTTTTATTTCTTTTCCAGCTCAGAAACACTTTATGAGGTGGGTTGCACATTTTTCATGGATAATATTTTTTTTTGCTTGCATTGACTCTGGTACTACAAGCCATGCTGCACCCGGTAGTGAGGAATTCTTTTCTTAGGTGTGAGAAATGCAGAACCAAATTTTAAATGATTGTATGGTAGGGGCAGAAAACCTTTTTGGTTCTGCAGGTCAGATCCTTATCCAGTCACAGCCTTCTGGTCCAAATTTAACAGGTGGGCAGAGCTGATAGGTGGTAGTAGAAATATGCTTTCTGCTTTTCCCCTAGGAGCTTGCTTGAACAGCTGGTGCAGCAGGCTTCATTCCACTGTCAAAGCATGATTGGAAGTGCCTTTTAGGGTTCCAAGTACACGGGAATAAATGTATTAGTATATACAGCTCAACTACTTGTGTACACAGGTCCACAGATTGTACACCTGTTGAATGTAATGTGTAAAATCCCAAGCATGTCTTATAGTCCATGCTCCCAAACCAGATTATTTTGGGGTTTCAAACCATACACAGAGTTCCTGTAGGAGCAGGATTTTCCGCTCAGATCAGTGGAGGAGGAAGTTCCTAGGGAGAGGCTTGTAAGCAGTGCTTTTCTTCCAGGGATGACGCAGGGGTACACATACCCCTAAAGATTTTGTGAATCTAAGTTTGGCCTCATTGAGGGGCAGTATTTCAATATGAGTAGGAAAATGAGAGTACCCCTCAACGTTTTTAAAGAAAAAAGCACTGCTTGTAAGCCCTTCCAACATGACTACATTTTAATAGTATCTCAAGAGGACTAGAATCTTCCTAAGTGGGTTAGTGCCGCATGGTGAAAGGGGAAAAGTGACCCTGAAAAGGCAACTAACAGAAGTAATGAACTCCAGCTGTAAACACATAAAAACAACAGCAACACAGTATATTTGTATGCCCCACTCAGGGAGCACTTCACTGCCCCCCCTTTCATTTTGTCAGCAAACAATTACAACACTAGTAGCAATATCAATCCAGTAATAAATACTAGTGTAAATGCAGTCCTATCATGGCATGATCAAGGAGGAGCCTGTTGCCCAAACATCCACCATGAAGTCAAAGGGAAATTAACTCAGGGAGTCAATAGCTGTGCTGGGTTGGAGTGAAAGTGGGCAAGGTGCTCTTTGGAAGCACTGCCATCCTCTCTACCCTCTCCTGCCCCATCATGCGCCACCCTGGCTGCTCTGCTGCTGCCACCTGTTTCCTTCCTTCCCACAGCTTCCCTGGTAGTGATTTGAAATGAGAACCAGACTCTTTTTGTCCATATTCCCTTCCCCCTCCAAGAAACAGCTATTTGGGAGGCTGCACTCCTCAGCAAAGTGCCTGCTGTTTGAGGATCCAGCCGTGCCAAACACCTTCCTTTACCTGTGGTGCCTCTGGCATGCAGCAGCAGCATTTTGCTGTGTCTTACCCATAGGGGCTAGTGGCGCAGGGAGCCAGGGCGCCAAGTTATGGAGGGTGCCAGGGAAGAGGCAGAGGCTGGACGCGGCGCCTCCCGGCATCAGCTCGCCTGCCTCCACCATGCTGCATCAAAGAAGCGCTGCGCCCGGAGCCTCTGTCTGCTGTGGCCACCGCGGTATGAAGCGTCCAGCTGAGCCGGGAGGCACTGTGCCCAGCCTCCGCCTCTTCCCCACTGGAGGAGCCACCCTCCAGCCACTGCCCACCTCCTCCAGCCCCGCTGGCAGTGCCGTCCTCCCTAAAAAACTATGGGAAACAGGGGGTGGGGTGCTGGAGGGAGCTTTGCACCACAGCACTGGGTATGTTTAAGACAGGTCTCTGTGTAGTGCACATACCTGACTAAATGTTTGAGGAAGATATGTACCAGCCATTGACATCAGCCCTGGTGCACCATTTTCTGATCCCAATGGTGATGTCACATTGTTTGCCCTATGAGCTTCTGCCGTTGCCTCCTCTCATAGTCATTTGGCACCCTTGCATTGTGGGGCCCTGGACTTCTACCCATCCCTAACAGAGCATCCCTAACAGGAAGGAATAGTATGCTTGCTTCAGCCTGCCTGCTCAGAGCTACAGCTGCAGTGAAAGATCCTTCTCCTCCTTGGCCAGTTCTACATCCTTTGTATATAATGCCAAGGCCCAGTCTGACTAAGGAATCAGGAATTAATTCCAGTCTCCCCCTGGGTTTGCCCCACCCATAAGCTTCGGGCTCATCCAGGTGGTCAGTTATTGCCTGCTCTATAGGACACAAATCACAAGGCAGTTTCTCCATAGATCTAACTGGAATGTAACTGGAATCAGTTTCCAGCCTGACAAAGAAGACTGATATAAACTGTGTTTTAACAGAAAACGTTTCTCAGCGATGTGCATGTGTGCAATAATACATTTATTTTATTTTAAAAATTCATCCTCAATAAGTTCAGTGCACATAGTCTGAACAGGAAAAAACACACACCACAACTATCAATTAGGAGGTGATAGGCAAATAAAAGCGCTTCACGAAAACCCAGTAGAAGCCAGGGCCTATAGTGGAACTACTAAAGACTTTTTCAATTAGCGTTAAAACATTTAATGTTAATCCTGAGGGTTTAAAATGACTTTAAAAAGTGACTCCCCAATAGCAGTGAGAGTTTTAAATCAACAATGCAAAATCAACTAGTTACTGCACTTACTAGCTTGGAACAAAACACAGCAGTGATTATATTCCTTTAATTGTCCTTAAAGTCATTATTACATATGCAAGTACAATTTTCTGCTCTCCAGAGTCATTCCCTCATTACACTTTGTGATTCACCAAATTACACTATTGTGAATAGTGCCTGAAACCAGTGTCCAAATAGTATCAGGGAACTGCTGGGCTCCTTTCGCTGAGGTCAATTTAATTACATTGTGCATGACAGCAACCATGCCATTTGGGTATTGCCTTTGCCACCAGCAATTGACACCTGAGTGTTAATGAGCTACCGGTAGTAATTAAGAGCTGGCACAGGCAGGCACATTTTCATGTTGGAGACTGGGATCACCATGTACTGCATCACGTTTTGTGCTAACAGCCTTCAGTTATATAGTTCCTGGAATATACAAGGTTTGTGACATATAAACATATTTCATTTGCAAAGCCTGCTTTTCTGATGGTCAGACTAAAAACAATTCTGTGCCTCCCATGAGGAATAGAACCATCATAAACATTTTCCGAGCACTAGATTAGTTTGCTTGGTTTTGATTTTTTTCCTCAACTTTGCATTTTAAAGCTTGTTTAAAGGTTAATGGCTTCAGATGATAATCTTCCCCAAAGGCTTAATTAATATTGGATGCCCCCTGTGCCAGATTCCGTTCCGTGCCAGAAAGAGACCCAGGTCTTGGGTCATAATAAAATCACTCCAAAATTAGACAGAATCAACAGACATCAAAAGAGACAGTGTTAATGCTCTTTCTCCTTTGCATGGTCACGGACAGATGTCTTCCGCTGGGGTTGTACAAGGCATAAACCAACTGCAAAACAGGCTCAGGGGCTCCTCCCAAAAAGAATGCAAAAATAGCTCTCAAAAAACGACAATCAATATCTATTACAGCTCATCAATGTATTTCAGAACAGAGGTACGTTCTTCAAGAGCAATCTGAAACTTTCAAATTCTATAAAAATGAGAAATAGCTGTTTTGAATGATCCTTACCAATAAGGGGAAAAAAATCATTGCGAGTAAAACTAAAACACTAGCATATTTGCAAGGTGGGGAAACTAGATGGGCCCAGTCCCTACTGCACTAGTTTTCTACCGGTAAGGGGAAATTGTTTTGCTTTTTTCCCCTCAAAAAGAAATAAATGCATGTCATACTAGGGTACTTGCAATCTGAAGTTCTACCTGTCACTCTGATACCTCAAAATCCTACCTCTTCATTCCCACTTTATTCTGTTGCATTCACAGACCAGACTTTCTACCAAGAGTAGAGACTTTCAGGTTTGCCAAACCCTCTATTCTGCCCTTATGATTCTCCCCAGGCTGCATGCCTTCTTCACCCTGCTCTGCACCCTCCTTAACTGCTTTTGCTTTGTGGGAATGTGTCTTTGAGGTGTGATAATGCTGCTTGGTTGCTTGGATGCAGGATGGAAAGATGTAGGTCAGGGGATCCCAAACTACGGCCCGGGGGCCGGATGCGGCCCAATTGGCCTCCCAATCCGGCCTGCGATGATCCCTACCGCTCGCCGCCGCCCGCTCTTACGGTGCGCAGTGCGGCGGCGCTCTTCCCAGTCGGAAAAAAGCGCCAAAAATCCTTTGTGCGCATGCGTATGGGCCTCTCCCGACCCAGAAGAGGTCATTTCTGGTGCACTTCCGGGTCGGGGGAGGCCCATACGCATGCACACAAATGATTTCCGGCTCTTTTTCCGACCTGGAAGCGCGCCACCGCGCCAGTAAGCGCCCGGGCGCACACTCCCCCGCCCTCTGGCCCGCCGCGCGATCGGCGCGGTGGGAACCGGCCCAAAGCCCGGTAAGTCTGGGGACCCCTGATGTAGGTGGTTATAGAAACATTTGACTTTTGAATGGGTGGGGTGTAGCCTACTATGTGAAGCTAAAATCCACATCTATAGATCTGCCTATTTTTGCCTCCAGCCACACTGAAAACAATGCCAGTGTAATTAGCTTGAATATCTTTTCCATATTCTTATTAAAGAGGAGGAAGAGAATTTACTATTTTCTGCTATATTAATATTTTCTTCTGCTCAGAGAACAGGGCAGGACTCTCAGATGCAGAGATTTAAAATACTTAGGTACCTCTATCTACATCCAGGGCATTCCACAATTAAACAATAAAGTACAGTGTAATGTACTCAGCAGAATAAAAGCAAGAATATAAAAGAATATACCATATGTTTGAATTTTAAAATGTAAGGTCACCAGGTTTTGCCTGGCACTGAAAAGAACAATATTAGTTCTAGGCAGGTTTCTTTGGGGAGGAAATTCTAAAATTGAAAAGGCCCTCCACTAGCATCAACCCTACTTCTGGAAGCAGCAGCAGCAGCACACAAAGGAGGGTCTCAGCAGGTGATCTGAAAGCAGGTGAGAACAGTAGGTAGATCAGATTAGTTGGTAGATTTATAGTAGATTGGCAAGGATTTCATATTATTAATTGTTTAACAATAGTTGACTGGGGGGAAAATGATTTCCACTGTCCCTCAATTATACTGCTGAAATGAAGGATTCTTGCTGGTAACAAGGAGGAGATTTTTGTGCAGAAGGATGGTGAGGTCAGGTTAGTTCTACTAGGACTTGTAACAAACTCATGGATGGAGAATTCTTTAATCGTAAGCTTGCTTCTATTGTACCATGCTCTGATTGGTGGATCTTGAGGTTTTAGTATCAAACACACACACACAGCAGATCACACAAGCCCAACGCCTGTCCAAGCCTGTGACTTAAATCTTGGAATGCAATAGCCTCCTAGCAGCTCAGTTCATGTAAAACATAGCCTGCTTATTTTACATGAAATGGAAAGAAAATATTTGCTAATGCTAGATGACATTGACCAGACTAAAAACTGGCTTAGGGATTTTTGAAATATTAAGTGCTTTTAAATAAATAAAATAAAATAAAGCCAAAGGCAAGGTTGGGGCCCTGGATCAAATTTAGAGGTGAAAATGAGGATCTCAAGTCATACTACCGGTATGGGTTGCCTGTCTCTCAATCCGATATGCTGGAATGCCATTTTGCAGCTGCAACTATAAAATGTGGGGTGTTCCTGTATTCTGATAGTGTATATATAGTAAAGGCAAGTTTAAAATGTATTGTTTATTAAAATTATCAACAAGACTTAAATCACAAGAGCTCCTTAGTATGGAGCAATTCTTAAATAGCTCAAGCTTGATCACAATACTATTTAGCCTCCCTTCAGGAGACCTAACAATATCCCAAGGGGGAGGGGGAGGAATCCCATTTAGGACCTCTAACAGAATCCCTCCATCCTCCTTCTCATCTAGTGCAAACAAATATGCCTTGCAGCATGCCCTGAAGGTCAATAAACTAGCGCAAACCAAGGGAGAGATTGAGTTGGGGGGGGGCATTACAGCTTCCTTTTTATGTCAGAAGACTGACTCAAGGCAGTGGCTTAGCAAATCTCCCAGTCACTTTACAAACCCGCATTCACCCCATCAGATGAAAAATGCATTAACTTTATTGAATCTTTAGTTTTGGGATTTACTTCTCATTTCTCATTTTCATCTTTGGGAAGAGTTTGCTTTTCGACTGAAGCCTCTGTAGGACACCCAGCCTTTTATATGCAGATTGGTATAATTATCCTTTGAAATACTCTCAATTCCCAGTGGCTTAAACTGAGAACATGAAAGGGCAAATGTTATCCTGAGCTGAAGGATTGGGGGGTGTGTGTGTGGAGTGGCACATGCATCAATCCAAGATGAGATACAGAAATGAACAGCTCTTCTTTACCCAGCGATGGCAGCTTTTGACAGATTATTGAAGGAGCTATACAATCACAAAGGTTGTCTTGAGTAGCACACACTTGCACACAGAAAACACCCCTCTGCCTATGGATAGCCTTACCAATTTTTATCTTGTCTTTTTTTATATATACCAGAAGGTGAATGGATGTTTAGTGAAACAAGAATAATAAATCATGTCCACTCCCTCTGATCCTCTCCCACAAGTTTAGCTTTCTTCCCTTAAGAATGGCCCCTGGCCCCAGGGGGGGATTCAGGCCTGGTGGTCTGGTGATAGAATCATCTAGCTAAACTGTCAAGCAAGGAATGGCATCTCCACTTGGGCCTCCATCTGGGGACTGAGAGAGAAACTCCAGAGCCAAGGCTTCATGTCCATTGAGATCCGCATGACAGACATCTGGCTCCCCAGCTCAGAGTTGTTCTGCTGTCACATATATCAAGCATCTGTTTAATGCATCCAGACTTGCAACAACATAAAAAAGGGAACAGAATACAACAAAGGCAATTTATGCCTCTTGAAAACATAAATAGTTCTGGCTATTTAGGTTAGCCTGGGTGAATGTTGCATTCCTCTTTTACAGAAGCATTGAGGGGAAAAGCTTTCTGAAGGTAAGAGCTGTTCGACAGTGGAACAGACTCCCTCGGAAGGTGGTGAATTCTCCTTCACTTGAGGTTTTTAACCGGAAGTTTGATGGGCACCTGTCATGTATGAACTAGCTGAGATTCCTGCATTGCAGGGGGATGGACTAGAAAAGTTTCTGGGTCCCTTCCAACGCTACAGTTCTATGATTCTGTGAAACGACAGAGATTAGTTGACTCTACCCTGACACAACAGTGTCCAATGCCACCTAGCAGCTAAAGTACATAATGGATGTTTTGAAATAAATTTAATTAAAAATAATATGCATAAGCTCTAGGCTGCAACCTTAAGCATTGGCTATCAAGAAGAGGCAGATGGATTGCACAGGTGGGACATGCTTTTGCATGCATTTGGATGCTTTGGTTCACATGTGATGGAAGGAGGTTAGGCACATCAGAAACATGCTGTCACTCACCACCATGTGTAAAGCCAGAGGTCTGTTGCTTACAGTATGTCTACTCAGAGTAAGTTCCATTGTGTTCATAAGGAATGGGTGCATAGGAATGCAGGCTTGGTTTTCCAAGAATAACCCACATTAACTTCAGTTTTCTTTTAAAATGCTTTGGTCATGATCTTCAAAATGCTTTGCCTGCCTAAGACCCATGCGTTTTGATGGGAAGTGAACCAGTGTCACATTTTCGAAGGGAATGTTTTAACAATCGTAGGACTCAGTGGCATGACCTGAATAAATAAGCAAGGCCATAAATAAATATTTTGCTGGAGTCTGTGTATTATTTGGGCAGGTGTCATAGAAACTGGAATGGGGACAGTCTGATCATTTCACTGTTTAATTTTTTTTATCTTTGGATAATGAATGAAACCATTATGCTGCTTATTATCATTTCCCCGTGATATCCAGACCAGAAGGTCCCTCCTGTGTTGAGAAAAACCTGATTAACTCAAGGTGTGTTAGCTTGAGAGCAAAGTCAAGTGTTTTGAATGCAAGGAATGAAATTATTAACACAGACTTATAAACCAGAGGTGTGAAAAGAGAGAAAGCTGAATAAATGCCAATTAAAAAGTAGCCACTCATGTCGAGTCATACTGTGTTTTTCCATACAGGTTTGCTGAAATGAAGGCATAAATATACTATGAAGTGTTCAGGGATCACTATGTCAGTGGGGAAGAAATCAGACTTATATGCACTTTATTGAACAAAGGGAATGCCACATCATTTTTCTTTAGGTGTCAACAGCCAAATAATTAAATTGAATGACTTTAAAAAGGGAGAAAGAAACACAATGCTGATACTTCAGTCTTACCTCTCCACACTGCAGATGGGAATAGGGCAGAATGCAGTTTGCATCCATAGCATAACACCAATGTGTACCTGTAAGGGGGAAGGCTTACAGAGAGCAGCCCCCCCTATCAGGAG
The DNA here is from genome assembly GCF_965207765.1 of Zootoca vivipara. NCBI lineage: Eukaryota > Metazoa > Chordata > Lepidosauria > Squamata > Lacertidae > Zootoca > Zootoca vivipara. Next base: position 43,161,838 of record NC_142583.1, on the reverse strand, counting down.
CAGCTCGTCTCCGAGCAGCCACGAGAGCGAAGGGTCTGATGGGCAGAGCCAGGAAACGGAAAGGGAGTGCCAGCCCTCTAGCAACATCCAAGAGCCCTTGCTCCACAGGCAGGGAGGGAGGGAGGGAGAAAGAGGGGACAGGAGTCAGTCAGTCCGCAGACCATTCCCCCCCGACACCGGAATTGAGGAGGCGGAGAAAAGGGAACACAGTTCCGAGGCTTTTATGTTGGTCTAGAACGCGACGGTCGCCAGTGCAGGAATCTGATTCGGAGTGAGCAGACATGAAACCAGCAGCTCGTTACACTGTAAATAATGTGCACTAATAAAAGCTTCTGAAAGACAAGCATGTGGAAGGTCGTTACTCAAGAGTAGCCACAACAACCCTGACAGTACCCAATGGAAATATACCCCATGGGTTCATTCTCAATCGTAGGTTAGTCATTTTTGTTTACTGTGTAAATATCATTGGCGATGCCAACTATACCTCACCGGTTGCCTTTCCAGCTTCTGTTGCATTCAGAAGTGCAGGACCATCCCACCCATGAGGCAAGGTGAGGTGACTGCCTCAGGTGGCAGGATCCACAGGGGCAGCAGATCCAGCCTCCAAGGAATGCACTGCTGCCGCCACTGTCCCTGTATCAATGACAGCTGTGGCACACTCCTTGGAGGTCAGATCTGCCTCCTCCTCCGCATCCCCCAGAATGCCACCTCTACAGCAACCTCACAGTGAACAGGAGGCGCTGCTGGTCTCCTCCCACCTCTGGGGAGGAAACGGCAGGGGCTGCTCTCTGGTGTCTCCTGTGCTCTGCACATGCCTGGCATGATTCAGTTGGATTCTTCCCCACACCCCCATGACAGCCTTTGATTCCCACTTCAATCATCAGGTAAGGTTGAAGTGATTCCCCCTCCCCTGTTCCCAATGCAGATCTTCACTTTGTTCTTGTTTGCAATGTACACCTTCACTCACCCCATTTTCCTTGGCAGGTGGGTGGGACACACACCATCATTTTATGGTGTCAAAATGCATTGAGCTGGCCCTGCAGAAGTACAACCAAGCATCTACCCCTGCCTGATATACCATAGTACCATATTTCTCCTGGGCATATGCTAAATTTAATCCAAACAGTAGAGTGAGCAGAGTGTTCCCACCAATGATTAGCAATTATTTTATCATTTTATGAGATTAAACCCCCACACCTTCCTTTGAAATCTGTTTTGCCTCTCTCCGTGAAACCACCCTCTCTGTTTTGTACACTCTAAAATGTGCAAAAAGAGAACCCCTGGAGACAAGAAAGAAGCATTATACTTTGGCCACAGGTTAATCTATATATATATATATATAAATGTAGGCATTGCGTGCACAGAGGTCACAGCCTTTCTCCGTAACCGCTGAACTGTAATGTAACAAATTTGGCCACAACGTCCCATGCCCATCAGTGAGGGATCTGGCATAAAAAAATTCAAAAAAGCAAACCTTTCATATCTAAAATAATGATTAAACACAAAAAAGTGGCGCCCAAATTAGACGTCACCAGCAGAAGCTCTGAAGACTCCAGCAGCATCCAATAGAAAGGCAGGTCACCCGCTGCTGCCTCGAAAGCTGCGCCACCAGATGACATCACAAAATTCCACAGCAACCAACTGAAAACAGGCCTTTTGCAGCAACAAGGCCCAGGCAACTGAAAATAGGCCTTTTGCAGCATCAAGGCCCAACATTGCCAAGTGGAGGTAGGGGCTTGCCGGGGGGATGGGGGGGGCCAAATAGGGGACAGGGATAGGTAATGGGTCAGAACAGGGTGGGGGGAGACACTGGGATGAAACCTGCCCTCTCCACAGTATCTCACTTCGGCTTTGCAGACTAGGCTGAGTGGATTTAGGGGCTTGCCTGGGTGGGGGATGGGGGGACCGAATAGGCTGCAGCATAGAATCAACTGAATATGGGCCTTTTACAGGGCCTTTGGGTATAATAAATGTTATTTCACATAACACACGTGGGTAGTCAGGGTTGGGACAGGGCAAAATTTTACAGAACACGCACATTGGGGGAATGATTGTGTGCAAAATGAATGGGTCACAGGGATAACCCGGGGGGGGGGGGGGTTGGAGAGAGGAGAGGGGGGAAATCACAGGGATAAGCTGGGGGGTGAGGGGAGGAGTGGGGGGATCACAGGGATACGTCATGGATCGGCACAGGGTAGGGGAAATCACACAAATAACCCACAGCAAAGCGTGGCAGGGCCAGCTAGTTCTACAATAAAAAAACCAGGGATGGGAAACCTTTGGCCCTTCAGTTGTTAGAGTATATCTCCCGTTTACAAGCTGAGAAGCATGTAAAGAGGTTATGCACATGTACTTCTAGATTGAGTAGCCAATATGATGCCCTCCAGATATTTGTTGGACTATAACTCCCATCCTTCCTGGTCAGAGCCGGCCCTACGTGCAGGCTGGGTGGCGCAGGGCACCATGGCGCCGGCCCGTCAGGGCGCCGCGAGCTGCGCCCACCCGCTGGCCAACCGGTCCGCCGCGCAGCAGTGCCTGCTGTACCCGCGCTGCGCACGACGCCCACCCGCCCACCACGCTGGGAAACGGGATGGGAGGGTGCCGGAATGGGGCGGGAGGGCGCCTGAGGGATCCGGCGGACGCCGGAGGGATCCGGCGCACCATGGCACTGGGGGCGCTTAAGACGGCGCTGTTCCTGGTCATTGGAGATGCTGGCTAGGGCTGATGGGCCACAGGTCCTCAATCCCTGCAATAAACAATTAAATATCTACATTCAAATCCGATACATATACCCAATGGAATTAAAAGTCTCCACTTAGAAGGCTTGTAGAAGGACGAATGTGTTAAAAAGACACCAAAAGGACACTAGAGAAGGCTCCTGCCTGATATAAAAGGGAGAAAGTTCCAAAGGATAGCTGCCATGACACTGATGGCCCAAATCCAACATTGCTGTGGATGTACTACATTGGAGTGGGTGTACTGCATTGTACTGCATTTGCAGTTTAGCAGGACTGGCAAGCTGACAAACTGAGCATGAAAGTTTCTATCGCTCTTTGTGCCATGGCCAACTTCCCGTTTAAAAACTCCTCTGCTCTCTCCTCACTTCCAATTGTAGGTTTAAAGGACCAGTACAGCACATTATCACCAAACGAAAACCAAGCAACTGTTCTTCACAGTCACTTTATTTTTATAACTGTCTGCAGTTATGCTTTGAGAGTCATATTCACAATCCGAGTTGGAAGCCGTTTATATATATATATATATATATATATATATATATATATATATATATCCGAGTTGGAAGCTGTTTAAATATATATTTACACACACACACACACACACACATATAGTCCAATGACACCATCTGTTTAAATTCTTCATCCCTTTTATGTATTGGACACTTCTTTTTTAACCCACAATTTGTGCTTTCCTCCTCTTTCTAACTGATGCTGTTACCAGAAAAAAATGCTGACATTTACTTATTTTTAATGATAACACTTTTTGTGGGAGCAGAGGAGTGAGGAGTACAAAGCACCACTCAAAAGAAGGAAGGAAGGAAGGAAGGAAGGAGGGGGGAGGGAGGGAGGGAGGGAGGGAGGGAGGGAGGGAGGGAAGGAAGGAAGGAAGGAAGGAAGGAAGGAAGGAAGGAAGGAAGGAAATGCTTATAAAATAATGAAACATCAACACCAAAACTGCAACGGGGGAGGAAAACATATATTTTGAAACATGTACAAGCTCCCTGAGGTGTTGTAACTGGTTTTCCGTCACATCTGCATGTCCTTAAATATGAGTTTATCTCCTGTAATGGCTAAAACAGGCATTATGGATTTCAGAGGAGTTGCAACACAATCTTTTGTCTTGAACAGAAAACAGAAATGGTTATTTTAGTTCTTTTGCCAAGGTAGGGCGTTATTTATCTATAGACAACCCTATTCAGGGAATCTTTGAATGCCTGATGTTTTATTGTGTTTTTAATACATTGTTGGAAGCTGCCCAGATTGGCTGGGGCAACCAAATAATAATAATAATAATAATAATAATAATAATAATAATAATAATAATAATAATAATAATATTAATAATAATAATTCATTTCATTTATACCTCATCCTTCCTCCAAGGAGCAAAAGGTGGCACACAAACCTCCCTGCTCACAATTTCATCCTCAAAACAACCTGTGAGACAGGTTAGACTAAGAGTTTGTGACTGAGCCAAGGTCACTCAGTGAGTTTCATATCTGAGTGGGGATATGAACCTGGGTCTCCTCACTCCTACGGTAGTCTGGCACTCTATCCACCACACAATATTGACTCAACTGATATATTTTGCATTGGTCTTAAAGATGTTGTCACACTCAGAACTCAAGTCACCTAGAATATCAAATTTCGTGGAAGATATTTGAAGTATAGTATAACATGAAACTCAGCAAGGGCATCTTGATCAAAAACGTTTTAGAATTGGCTGATATTTTGTTTTCTCATTTTCCCAGACTGCCCATTCCATTTTCTTTCCCTTGTCTATTTTGGCAGTGTTCTGCTCTTTTAACACATCTATCACATAACAGAATACATTAAAAATGTAAATGACAATTATAAAGATCCTAAATCAAGCCATGAAAAAAATAAGCCTCTCCTAACCATTTATTTATTTAAACAATTTATGAGTTTATAAAACTCTCAAGGCAGCTTGCAAAAGGCATTAAAAATATAAGAGACAATAAAATCAAGAGGACAACGGAAGCAAGATCAGAAAAAAGCATCCTTTGAAAACAGTTTCATGTGTGTTGTGAAAGGCCTGGACAACTAAAAAGGCATTTCCTGGTGCCAGAAAGGGTTTGGTGAAAAGCAAGGCACCTCGGAGGGAGGAGTCCACATACAAGGCACCACAACTGAAGAGGCCCTCACAAACCTGTCAAGAGAAAAATGGCTGGCACAGGTTGCATTCTTCATCGCAGAAGAAGAAACAGCCAATTCAGATTTTAATGGTCCCAGTAATTTTTCACTTCTGGTGGGATGTGAACCAGGCTCTTATCATTGGTTACCCACCTATGGGTTAAGCGTAAGGTAAAGGTAAAGGGACCCCTGACCATTAGGTCCAGTCGTGACCGACTCTGGGGTTGCGCACTCATCTCACATTATTGGCCGAGGGAGCCGGCGTATAGTTTCCAGGTCATGTGGCCAGCATGACAAGCCACTTCTGGCGAACCAGAGCAGCACACGGAAATGCCGTTTACCTTCCCACTGTAGCGGTTCCTATTTATCTACTTGCATTTTGATGTGCTTTCGAACTGCTAGGTTGGCAGGAGCTGGGACCGAGCAACGGGAGCTCACCCCGCCACAGGGATTCGAACCGCTGACCTTCTGATCAGCAAGCCCTAGGCTCAGTGGTTTAACCCACAGAGCCACCTGGGTCATGGGTTAAGCGTACATAAATATAAATTTATAATATAAATTTATATTAATGGGTTAAGCGTACATAAATATAAATTGTCTGTTTGCAACTTTGTTACACCTCACAATGAGCTGGTTCCCCCTCTAACCCGCCACCCTTGAGGCCTCAGAAGGCCAGGCCACTTTTGCTTCAGAGCAGACCTAGTGGGTCCTTTCTTCTTAAATTCAGGAGCCCAGTTTACCACAAGACCCTGTCCTATGGGCTTCTCCTATTTTCTCTGCTTAGGCTTATCCCACTTCCTTCTCCTAGGCTTGTCACTGTGCACAATTGCCACAGAAATCACTGCTGCTCTTTCTCTCAATGCTACTCTCCTATAGTCACACCAGCATTGTAGGATTGTAACAGTGTTATCTAGAAAAGTCAATGATGTATTTAATGTAACAGCTATTTCCTCTACTCACTTTGTATTGAAACTTTCAAGTACATATTTTGAATTGGAAGACTGTGATAGACTTACCTGGTATACAGCCGCAGAAGTGACAGGGGCTGGCAGGCTTGAGAAGTCTTATTTCTTTCCTCCCAAGATATCCTGTAGTTCTTAAGTCCCTCCTGGCTTGTGAATAAGTGGATAAAAGTGCCTCCCGGCTTGTGAGCAATGGTGGAGGCAACCGATATCACAGAGAACACATTTCCCCTTGTTCAGGGTTGGAAGAAAAGGTTGTGAAGATGCAAATCATACATAAATTGGTATCCACATATATTCAACCAGCACATTTCATTGCTTATTTGGTATATAGGTTGAATGCATTCCCAAGACCAATTCCCAGCCTAATTAAGATATTGGAGGGTATGCTGATATTTAAACTAAGAGTGGGTGATTTCCTGTTTATGTTGGTTTCATGGGTCCATGTCTATACAGTACTGCTTCTGCTTAAATCCACATGAAAATAAATGTTTGGTTTTTTTAAAGCAAATTTAACAAAGAAAGGGGGAAAACACTAAGGAGGATAGGTGAAATAAAAAAAATCCATTTTACTCAAATGCATATTTTCAATGTATTTCCCCACAAAATATGGATTCTAAATGCATTTACTCTCAAAACAGACCTTTCTAAATCTATCAATCTAAAATACATATTTTGAAGTGAGAACTCACTGAAAAAGGTGGTGTGTGATATCCAAAGGACAGCTGCAGTGCAATCTGCCCATTAATCCAGTACCCTGTTTCTCCTAAAATAAGACATACCTATAAAATAAGCCATGGCAGGATTCATAAGCATTTTCACAATATAAGCCATACCCCAAAAATAAGACATACCGTGTTTCCCCCTATTTTAAGACGTAGTCATTATATAAGCCATAGCAGGATTTTAAGCGTTTAGGAAATATAAGCCATACCCCGAAAATAAGCCATACCTCCGAGGAGCGAGACCGCTGAGTGCCCCAGCCAGCCAGTGGGACCCAGCACGCTGGCCGCGGCAAGAGTATAGAAATAAGAAGTAAAGCAGAGAAAGAAGTCACAGCGAAGAGGGGTGTCCGGCAAGCGGCGTGGGCTGCCGCTGAGCAGGGCCGCCGAGGGGGAGTCAAGGGTGTGCGCAGATCCTCGGGGCCCCGCAGGCAGAGCTCAGTGCCGGACCTTGCGCTGGACTCCTGAGGGGGGGGGAAGGCGAGGGGGCGCGAGAGTCGACTGCTTTTCAGCAGATGCTGCCGCGCGAAGCAGCTTTCCGCGTCTCGGGAGGGAGTTGCGGGCGAAGAGGCGAACAATGTGAGGCTCGAGGTGGGCGAGACGGAGGGGCGGAGAACAAAAAGTCTGGGCAGCAGGCGGCTGCACGCACCGTGGCCTCGAGCGCAGGCTGGGGAAGAGGAGGAGAAGGAGGCGCGCTCAGTGCTGTGGGGGCTGAGGCATGGTGCAGTGCCCCAAGCCTCTGGGAGCCGGCAAGAGCAGGAGGCGGCTTGCCAGGTCGGCATCCAGCAGTGCGCGCGGAGCACCCCGAGCCTCTGAGAGCCAGCAGGACGAGGAGGAGGCTTGCCGGGTCGTTGCCCAGCAGCGCGCGCGGAGCGCCCTGAGCCTCTGGGATTGTTGTTGCTGCTGCTGGCTGCCAGAGGCCCGGGGCGCTCTGCGCGCGCTGCTGGGCGACGACCCGGCAAGCCTCCTCCTCGTCCTGCTGGCTCTCAGAGGCTCGGGGTGCTCCGCGCGCCTGAGCCAGCAGCCTGGCCTCTCTTTTTTTGCCTGCCCGATGCGGCCTGTCGCCCCGCCACCGGAACCGGCGGCTGCAGAGCGGAGCGCTCCGCAGCGCCAGGCGGAGCGCAGTGGCCTGGCCTCTTTTTTTTCTTTTTTGCCTGCCACCCCGCCACTGGAACCGGCAGCTGCAAAGAGGAGCGCTCCGCAGCGCCAAGCGCTCGGAGCGCCCTGCAGCGCTGGGCGGAGCGCAGCGGCCTGGCCTCTTTTTGGTTTTTTTTTGGCTGCCGCCCCGCCACCGGAACTGGCAGCTGCAGAGAGGAGCGGCCTGCTGCCTTGGTGCCTGGAACCAGCTGCTGCAGCAGCGTCGCACAGAGCGCCCAGCAGCACCCCAGCCAGCTGCCTGGCCCCTCCGAGGAGGCCTTAAGGTACAAGACATCCCCTGAAAATAAGACACCATGTGTTTTTTTGAGTTAAAAAAAAGAATAAGACGGTGTCTTAAAAAGGGGGAAACACGGGTAGTGTTAGGCGCAGTTCTGGAGGGCGCCAAGAAAGAGGCTAGGCTGGACATGTAATTAAAAAATCATACATCCCCTGAAAATAAGCCACCGTGTGTTTTTTGAGGAAAAATAAATATAAGACGGTGTATTATTTTTGGAGAAACACGGTAGGTGTTGATCAGATCGGTTCATTTCAAAATACAGACCAGATTAAATCCTCAAGTATCCAAATATCCATGCAACAAGAATAGCAAAAATAGAAAAGAAAAAAGAACTATATAGCAGTGTGAACTCACTAAGAACACTAAAGCAAAATATTTAATTATTTCAATGTATAGTTAACTTTACATAGAAAAGCTAGTGTGGGTAATGATTATGACTTTTGAATTCGATATCAATTTACTTTAGCACTGTTAAAGTTTGCATAAAATAAAGAAAATGATTTCGATGACGATGATGATGCAATGCGCAAATGTTTGAAAAAGCAACAACACATTGCATCTTCTAATGGAAGCTGGTCTATTAAGGTGAATGGGGCAATGCCCCACCAACTTCAGTCTGCCATCAGCCAGTCCCCACTTGCCTGCTTCCAAACTACTCACGGGGGTAATTTAGTTAGTAGAGCATGAGACTTTTAATCTCAGGGTAATGGGTTCAAGCCCCCCCCCCCTAGGGAAAAAGATTCCTACATTGCGAGGGGTTGAACTAGATGAACCTTGTGGTCCCTTCCAACTATACAATTCTATGATTGGATGATTCCTTCATCTCAGAGTTACCTTTATAGAATTCTGCATGGGGCGAAGATGGAGTACAATGATAGTCTTAGATGTGTATCACTGGCTAAGGTTGCATCTGCTGTTAGCTTCTATGCTTTCTGCCCTGTCACTCCCAATGGGCATCGGAAAACACTGCTTCTAGGATGGAATGGTTTGGGATGGGATGGGATGGGATGGGATGGGGTAGGATAGGATAGGATAGGATAGGATAGGATAGGATAGGATATGTGTCTAGGAAAGTATCGTGTCTAGTGAAATGCATTTAATACATCATGGATATTCTCAGAAGTATTTGCCTAACCCCCAATAGCTGATACTTCGAGAATCTGAAACTTGAAGTGCATTGGCAAATTCCCCCAGTCTTTCTCCATATGTGAATGTATATACAAATGTATATTAGGACACACACAAAAAATATACACATTGCAAATTCTCTGAAATTTCATCTGCTTTCTGCAGTTAAAACTCTGTCTTGCCAAAAAAGAAGTACTTACAGCCTTACCACTACTGCTTTGGCAATTGCTGAATTGAATATACGCTCTGCTGATACCGCACTGCAGAGTATAGATCAGGCTCTTGAAATAATTTCCCACCTATTTATATTGTGGCAGGGCTCACCAGTTCAGAAGTTGTCACTCTATGCTCAAAGCTAATAACGGGCAATATATGTTGTGGTGTTTTGAAGTTATAGAATGAAAGAAGCCTGCAGACTACATCACAGGAACTCTATAATGTTAATTGTTACAGATGCTGCGACTTTGTGTATATCGCAGCACTGGTCCTTCTTCTTGAAGGCACTTTCTGTTCAGCGTCTTGCACGACCCACATGCTGAAGATGTTGCTTTATACTTCATTTGTAAGACTAACCCTCCAATTAGTGACTGATAATACTTGAAACTGAATTGGTCCTGTGATGACTCACATCATGAAAGAGGGAAGTAACTGAGTCATTAAGACTTTGGCATGAAGCATGATTGCCGCATTGGTTCTAGAGAGGCAGATGGGATGTGAGAAAGTCTAATATGAGAAAATATTTAATCTACTTTTCTTCTGTATAATTAAAGAAGTTTCTAAATCATTCTGCATTTTCTTTGAAATCTTCCTACATCGGTTCATCAGAACTTACGGCAAATTATTTACTTGCGTATTTGTTATGTACTTGCCAAATGCCTCTGGAAGTGGGACCCCAACAACCAAACCAGAAATTTTATATCATTAAATACAATAATGTCTTTATACACTACTGTTTTATTGTAATTATGGTTTGTTTCTATTTTTTCTCAGAGAGTATTCTAATATAACTATGTTATGTCAAATACATATAAAGTTGCACCTGTAATCTAACTAACTGAACTCAGTTACAAATCAGTTTATAGTCCGAAAGCCTGTGCATACAACAACAACAACATTTTTGTCTGTTAAAGCAAAGGCGGGGCTAGCAGACAAGCCCTCTGGCTGTCATTGGCTTAGCTGCTCTGGTGTCACAGACAGGTGGAACAGGCATTGGGTAGACCTCTGTGTGTGGACACACACACACACACACACACACACACACACACACACACACACACTACCCATTGGATTAGTTCCCCAAATTCATCGTTGTCATCTTTCTTTGGATGCAGAGAGAGAACAGAAAGTTCCAGAATGCTCAAACACACTTGAAAAAAGGAAGGCACACATCAGTTTTTGAAAGGAACAGGACTCCCCGCATGCTGAACTGTCTTGCAGAACATTCTGAAATTGTCTGATCAAAGTAACTTCACTTAATAACTTTAAAGAGGTTTCTCTGCAGGCTTCTATTTTTACAGAAAATGGCTATGTTGTTGCACACAATAATGCAGCTACTTGTAAAGTGGTTTCTATTGGGACTAAAAGTCCCTTAACCACGCACACACACACACACACACACACACACATTCACTACAGTACTTTCCTTTTGGGGAATTGTATGTTTTCTTTCTAACAAGAACCAAAGCCACACAAACACAATGGCAGGTAAATAACAGATCAGGAATGACTCCATGTTTACACTGTATTTTGATCCCTAGCTGTATGAGAATCTTTTTTATGAGTTGTGTTAGGACTTCTATCTAGAAAGCAGGGTTAGAGGTGCAAGAGAAACAGTAAAATGCCATTTAAAGACTGGTTCGAACATCTATGCTTTGCCTCAGTTAGGTGACATGTCCAAGTATTGTAACTGCACCCATTTGCCACCATTATAAATTGAAGTCTTCCTGAAAACATGTGTCATTGTGCAGAATGCCCCACAGTGGAGCTTGGACACATGCTCTTAATACTAGCTTGCCACATGCTTTCTTTGGTTCTGTTCTGTACCACACAGGTAAGATTGCAGGGAAACACTGTGGAGAAAAGCCCCCTAAATTAATCTGATAGCTTGAAAAGAGCTATGCAGCTGCACATGTTGGCCTGGCCCCTGAAATGGGCTGATAGGGGTCTATGCAAGCTGAAACAGCCTGTATATGTGGACTGTTGTGGGAATGAAAAGAGATGAAGTGAGAGGATTTCAACCCATGGTGCCATGAAAATCTGAGCTATTAGAACATAATTTTGTAGACCATTTGCTATCTACCTATGGTAATGTTGAGCCAAGCTGAGTGGGATGTTTCAGGAATATACTTGTACTCTATGGATGATTTGTCACACTTTTTTTTTTAAAGGTACACCATTTTAAGGAGATAGCTGCCCAGTTGGCATGGCAGCTGAGCTGGTGCTTCCTTGCTTGAAAGACCACAGAATGTACAGGCCTGTCCTGTAGCTTGAGCAAAGGACCTGCTATTCCTGAGAGTGAAAGGAACAAGCAGAAAACACACACACTGATGTTTGGAGGGAAGGTGAGAAATATGGGTCTACTGTATTGACGACAGGCTCACATACGCATGTTAATCCCTAGAGGTCAAATAATGTTCTTTTTACTGCCATAGGGCATTACTACTGCATCATCTTAGTTCATACACAATGGTTATCAGTGGAGACAGATGAAACAATTGTCTGTGAGTCATCAAGTGATGTGAGAAAGTGAACTTAGTAATATTCAAAGTCTCATCGCATGCAGATGTGATTCAGCCCTAAGTGTAAGGGAAGGAAGGTAGAAGACATCAGAGAAATCTTGCAGAGATACATATTCATTCAGGGTAAGCAAGGTCCACTGATTATTCTGGTGCTCTGGCAGATGTTCTGGAAAAAGTCTAAGAAGTAAGTGTGTGTGTGTGTGCACACGCGCGCACGTGCACACGCACACACACACCACACACCCTCCTCCATTACACCACTGCTAAGACAAAATAAATAAATAAAGTTTGTCATAGGTCTGAAGAAGTGTGCATGCACATGAAAGCTCATACCTATGACAAACTTAGTTGGTCTCTAAGGTGCTACTGGAAGGATTTCTTTTAAATTTTGTTTTGACTACGTCAGACCAACACGGCTACCTACCTGTAACCACTGCTAAGATTGGTCTTATGCATCAACCTTTGGTTCATTAGGCAAGAAATTCACTCTCAGGTTTTGAGACAGGCTGGGTAGGGAGTTGCTACAGCCAGTGTGGTGTAGTAGTTAAGAGCGGTAGACTTGTAATCTGGGGAACCTGGTTTGCGTCTCTGCTCCTCCACATGCAGCTGCTGGGTGACCTTGGGCTAGTCACGCTTCTCTGAAGTCTCTCAGCCCCACTCACCTCACAGAGTGTTTGTTGTGGGGGAGGAAGGGAAAAGAGAATGTTAGCCGCTTTGAGTGATAAAGCGGGATATCAAATCCACACTCCTCCTCCTCCTCCTCCTCCTCCTCCTCCTCCTCCTCCTCCTCCTCCTCCTCCTCCTCCTCCTCCTCCTCTTCTATTTGAGACTATTTGCAAGTAAGAAGGTGGGTGGCGGTGGCTTTGCACAGTCTGAAGTTGTTTCGTCAATGCCCTTCAACCAAACGGGCCCCTTTTCATTGATTTAATTCTTTTCAACATGAAACTGAACCTCACATTCACTAGAAAATATACTGAAACATGTCCATCAATACCCATCTGTTCGGTCTACAGAGTGCAAATGCTTTGAAGTGTTTTCTGAATGGGAGCATGGGCATATTTTTAAAAAGGGTATGAAAACAAAACAAAACATGGCCTGCTACTTTGAAAGGAATTCATTTGCTTCTAAGGCTTGGCCCTTTAATGTGGCACAACAAACTAAATCTGCCGCTTAGATCAGAAGAGCTTTTCATACTGTCAATTACCCGTCACATTTAAGGTGTTATTGACATTCTAGATAGAAGGAGAATTACATTGCATGCTGTAAAGACAGACAGATGAATATTTCTCCCAAAAAAGTGTTTTCTAGTGTTGGCCGGGCAATATTTTCAGGGAACCACTAACACATTCTGAGCCTTTTCAACATAGCAGACATGGCAGCTTCTTCAACATCAGTTGGTTACATTGTCTTATCAATTTGTATCAGTTTTTATTCTGAGGGTCCTTGTGTAGGAATATAAGAAGAGCCCTCCTGGATGAGACCATAGATCTACCTAGTCCAACATTCTGTCCCCATTAGTCTCCAGCAAAATGGTTCCAGAAGCTCTTAAGGAGGACATGAAAGCCCTTCTCCCAACATCTGGCATACATAGATCAAACAAACAAGCAAGTAAACCATGTAAAAGCCCAACCGGCTGACTCATAAACTATATCATGCTTTTACAAATAAGAAGAAAGGGTGTTGTGAGAAGCATCAGCTGAAGTGTCTAGGAGAAGGCCTGTTTGCCACTTCCCCCATCGCCTGCTCTTCTCTGAATGGCCATTTGGAGGCACCCTAGTCTGCAGGGTCCTGTTCTTCAGTCCTGAGGCTGAAGCTCTGGCCACACCACTGATATTGCTTCTCAATATGAAGCCTCAATTTAACAGCACAGACTAATAGTGTAGAAAGGAGGTTAGTCATTGTCAAGGGACCCTGGGAGGGGAGAAGGTTCTCCCAGGAACAGGAACTAAGGGGACCATCCGAGCAAGAGGAGGGCTGGCTGGAGCTTGAGCCGGAAGGTGGTGCAAGGGCTCTGCAGGGGAGGTATCGGAAGTAGGGGAATCAGGGAGGCTGTTTAGCAGTTCGGGGGAGGGGTCTGGTCCCGCTCCCTCCCCTGAGGTCCGTAGACAGGGAAAGTGTCAGGAGCAAAGAAGGAAATGAGGCGGGCCGAAGTTGCTTTGTTGGCGTAGATCAAGACACATGCCAGTTCCGTATTCTGACTCGGAATAGGCGGTCATGTCTTTCTGAACTCTGAACTGTACATATGTATATAGTATTAAATTCTGAAAAGCCATCCCTGAGTCTTGATGGTCTTTGGTCGTGGGAAGCCGCACACCAGCCCTGACAGTTATCTTGTCATTTTGAAACAAAATGTCATTACCCATCACTGTTTCATGGCTACTGCACATTGCACACATACCATACCTATGTGAGAGAAACCTATGTGATGCTTGAATATATTAAAGAAAGAAAAGCAGCTTTAGAAGCTAGGAACAGGGAAATGGTCTTCTTGGAATCCCTTTCCTCCTTGGTTCCAGATTGATCTCCACCAAGATATTTCTCTTCTTCTAAGGTCTGAGACATGCATTTGTGTGTAATATGTAGTCAGCCCCTTCAGTTATGGCCACAGTACAGTCATGTTTGTAGCTATGTTCTCACAGGCATTTTTACTCCAGATTTTTTTAAATCAATTCCTACTGAAGAGCAGGAATTCCACACTGAAGAAGCAGGAATTTAAGAAAGCGGTTTTTAAAAAAGTGGGAATGGGGGCAGCTATTAGTGTGAACACTACAACAATTAACTGTAACAGGACAGTATCTAGGAGCTATCTGAATTTCAACCTTTACATATTGTGTTGTGTTGTGTTGTTGCATACTTGGGTTGTCTAGAAACTGAATAAATAATTCAGGTAACATATAAAATAAAGTATTTTTTTCAGCAATGTAAAGTGAAGGATGTGCTTTCAATTGTCATGAATTCATTTTTTTTTATCTATTTATTTTTCATCCTGGACAATGTGCAATGAATTTGGAATTCAATAGTCTACAGCTGTTTTCTGTGCAAATACTAATACTAATATAATATAACCCTTGGTCATTGAGAAAAATAATTGATGCAGTCTGTAGCGCTGCATTAGTTATAACATGTATTAGAGGGTGTTTTTTTTAATATAAAAAAAAATGTGGAAACATGGCTTCAGGTTAGATATGCCACTAACCAACCATCTGGTGCAAAACGTGGCCATGTTGCTTTTATTACTTTCCTATATGCAACACTAATTGAACCAGTTGGTTTCTCTTCCTAGGTTCAATATCACTCCATTACCTACTGCTATTGAGAGAATAGTGGAACACCCCTGTAACAACTAACATTTGTCTCACTTCATGGATCTCTTTGGCCATCTGGCAACATTTGGCCCATTAAACCAAACAACCTAAACCATCTGTAGTGATCTATCAGTTCCTAACCCAGGCATCAGCTATTTCTTCTTCTTTTGAATGCCTAATTCTGGAATGTCATTTTTGTACACACAGTACTGACTTATCCCCAGGGAGTTTTCAACACTTCAAAGCATATCTCCAGAAGACCTTTTACCTTTCTTCTACCCACTTCATCGCAGCCTTCTTCTGGTCATTTCTTGTAAAAGCTGACTACTGCCTTCCATCTGAAGTCAGTGATCCTTCATGTTTGGGAGAGGAGCAGGCAAACGTCCTTCCCTCACTCAGAGATTGAGGTGTCAATTCAACAATATCCGTTTAAAGAGCAGAATGGGAAATTTTACTTTGGAATAAACTACACACACACACACACACACACACACACACACACACACACACAGTACAGTGAAAAGGTGTTTAGAACGAACAGTAGCTGAATATCTAGAAAAGGGGTCTTCATAGTGAGAACTGACAGATGACCTTTTCAGTTCAGCTAACCTTTGGGTCATTATATGAAAGTTATCACTTATGAAGATAAAGGTCAGAAGGCAACTTTCCCTTCATATTTTAACTCACTCCTTTTATAACACTATGTTTGTCTGGACAATCCTTTCTCTGCATGTTTATGTGTCCAAAAGCCAGTTCAATGTCACATTGACCTGAAGATGTATTTAGAAGATGATTTAGCTACATTTCTCCCCTTGGAAGGTCTGGCAGGTCTGGCAGGTTCCTCCAGTGGAACAGAGGCAGGGCTGTCAAAATGGAAAGTTCAGCCATCATAGGGTTTGACTAACTGCATAGTCCAAAGAGAAGGCAAAAAGTGAGTCCAAGTAAGCTAAGCAAAATATAGGGAACAAGGGAAGGTGGTAATAGCTACAAGAGGAAGACACGTAAGAGGACAGATGGAAGGTAACAGAGCATAACATAGTTCTATCTTCCACCCCTGTGCATCATATTGCTCAGATTCAGAATCTTTGAAGATTTGTAGGTGAAGTACCATGACATAAGTTGCTTGGATGACTTTTATTGGCTGTGTAAGTGTGGGCCAATTTCCATAAGGACTGAGGCATATGATGAGGAAGGGTAACTGTCAGGATGCTGTCAGCAGCTCCTGGCTGGTTGCCCAGGAAAGTATAAAGACAAGGAAAAGTTTCTTACCATCCTTTTTTATTTCAATCTTTACAGAGAGAGGCTATAGAACCCAGCCTCTTGGATAATGGCGTTGTGCCGAGTGAATCCCCCCTCCCACTTCCTCATTCATCATCATCATCATCATCACCTCCCCTATGCGTGCTGCAAGTGCCCTCTATCTTCGAGTTCTTTGCTCTCCTGCTTTTAAGACCAGCTGGAAGATGGTGGGTCTGGAATGCTTTCTAATGTCGTGTCAGCCAGCTGTTCTGGCTTTCCCACAATTTCCCAACTTTCCCCTTCATCTGCCTCTGAGCTGTGACATCCTTCAAACCCCTGTTGTAAATCTATACTGTCTTCCTCTTCCCTAGAAGGGTCAGGATGGGGAGGTGGTCTCCACCTTTCCTCCTTTGCACAATCCCTGACAGTAACCCTTCCCTTGTGAACTGTGGTCTTGATAAAAATTCCCTCTCTCCAAAATACTTTAACTAGTTCTAGGAAGGAAGTCCCTACTGGTGTAAATGGGAGCTTTCCCCCCTGGGATTTATAGCAACCATGTGCAACTGCAAATGGAAAATTATTGTCATGTCTAGCTTTGCCTCAAAAGAAAATATGAAAGTGAGCTCTCGATGTCATCACCAAGCTGGGACACCACCTCCAAAAAGACTCTTCAGGTACACACCTGCCTAATGTTTGTAAATAGGGGCACATGAAGGTGGGCCTAAGATTTTTAATAATCTAAAATGATAACTTCTAAAATGGTTTCCATTGCATAGAAAAATCTACAGCCTTTAAGAAAATGAGGGGAATAATAGCTCCCTGTCAATAACTTATCCCGCAATCCAGGAAAAGAGCATCTAGAAGCTAGATCTCAACTTCTGCTGCTTCTCACTCATCTGTACTTCACTAGCTACACTTAAGCCTACTCACTGCTGCTGGATTCCCCTGAGAGTCACCTAGTATTCACTGTATCCCTTTGTTCTTCCTCAGTTCTGCATCAGAACTGCTACTCTCTGCAAAAAATTTCCCTAGACTTTTAAGTCACCCTACTCCCAAAGTGTTCAGGGAGAGTAATAACTTGTACAGAGGGCCGCCCTGCAGGAGACAGAACCGTGTCTTTTCAGCAGGACATTGAAACTACTCCTCTAGAGATCTTTGCAACTGACGTAAAAGAAACAGATGCCATTTCAGAGTTAATAGAAAATAATTTCCACTCTACTGCGGAAAAGTTGGGAACTCATGCTCAGAGAATTATCATTAGTCTGTGAATAACCATTTATCATTGGGAAAGCGGCTGAACTATCAAGGCAAACAGTGGGATGTTTGCTCATCTCTAGCTTTCATTTGTTTCTAGATATTTGACTTAAAACCTTATTTGAACACTACAGAATTTCTGCCAAGTGTTAACATAGCAAGGGTGCTACTGAAGATTCAGGTTTGACATTTAAAAAAAATGGAAGGGGGGGGGGGGACAAAACTGCAGCTTTTCACCACACTCTTGGAATACAAACCAATTAGTGCTTGTGCATATTAAATTAGCAATCTGAAAGAATTTCTGTGGGATTTTACTTCCATAGGAAGACCGACAGAAATGGGGCCAATGACATTCCTCTTTATTCAGTGTGATTCTCCTAGATTGGGACTCAATGTAGCTTACACAAATTAAAAGCAGATAGATAAAATACAAAAAGCTAAAAATATATAACAGTCATTAAAAATAATTAAACTGTAACAAAATTAAAACAACATAAAATGAAACTATTAAACTACAGATTATAAAAAGTAAAACAACTTTATTAAAAGCCATTTTCTTTTTTCTTTTTTTGAAAACCCCCAGTCATTTCCTGTCAGGGGATTGTTGCGGCTACTCTCAAGTAAAGACGCTCCAGTCCACACTGTCTTTAAGAGTTTTATTGTGCATACTATTTACAGTGCAGAGATAACAGAAAACATTACCCCCTAGTCCGATTCAGAAACCGTCAATGGCTGACGCCTGCTTTTCGGCCAGCATAAGAGCCTGGGCACCCCAAAATGCCACCCCTTTGCCCTACGTGTGGGCGAGCACCTCAATTTGGGTGCCGGAAGGAGAGGTTTCCCCTCTTGCTCGCTGGGGCAGCGTCTGGGCTCCGACGTCTCACTGAGCCCCTCATCCGCTGGCCCTCAACCAGAGCACTGCCAGGGCTCTGACCTGTCTCCTAGCCCTTCCTGCACTCTCTGTTCTCCATAGCGTTGCCAGGGCTCAGACACCTCACTGAGCCCTCTCTCCAAACTGCTCCATTCCTCATTCCCTCCTCCCGACTCGCTGCTTGTGCTGTCACTGGGCGAGGTGCAGGTCAGGATGACTGGGGGAGGCTCCCTGTAGGGGGTCCCCCTGACAGTTCCCAACGGTCTGTCAGAATAAAAAAACAGTCTTCAGCTGCTGGCAGAAGGACAATATTCAATGCTATACATTGAGATTTTGGCAATATTTACAACAGCAGGCATATTAATAGTAGCATACTTGTGCTTTCAACATATGTTGTGAATGTGGCCTCCTCTGTATTGCATGTGGTTCCCTGAAATCAGCATACAGGCATCTTTCTTTCCCGGCTGGAGTACTGTGTCCACTTTAAAAAGGATATGGACCAAAGAACATGACCAGAAGAGGGTGACAAAGATGGAAATGGATAAATCCTGAAAGAAAAGGTTGAAGGAGCTGGGTATTTTTAGCCTCGGAAAGAGGTGATTAAGAGGGGAAATGAAAGTCATCTTCAGGTATTTGAAGGGATGTCCCACAGACGATGAGCAAATTTGGTTTGTCCTGCTCTGGAAGGTAAAACCTGAAACAATGGGTTCGAATTACAAGAAATGTGATTTTGAATAAGCATTAGGAAGAATGCCCCAGAGGTGGGTGGTCTCCCTTTCATTAGATATTGTT